>NC_084487.1:9855603-11055603 GCF_030035675.1 Rhineura floridana
TAAATCCGCTCCTTGCAATACTGGCAAAAATGCGATTTGCTGTTTAAACTCGGGAATCATCCGCTGTGCCTTCAGGAGTTAGGATGCAATACAGCGGACTTTACAGCTGATGGGCGGTTCTTGGGTGTTTCCCCTGCCCCTTCTCCTTATTCCAGCCAATCACGTATCTGCACTTTTGCGTATGTGCAAGAATAAGCCTGGGAAAATTGAACCAATCATCACAATGGTGGGGTGTTGGGGGGGGGGGTCTGCAACTACTGTGCAGATGCATTTTATTTTTTGCCAGCCTGCAAACTGGGCGGCAACTCTGGGTGAGATCTGCAATGCATAGCAAGCGAGAAAGGGGGGATGGTCGGTTTCAGCCTGCCTCCCAAAGACTTGTCAATTTCATTCTACTTGCTGGGGATTTTGCTTCAAATCAGAAAAGCATACATTCCTTTAAGTGTAATATCCCAAATGCAAACAAGAAAAGGGTGTCAATTTCATTCTCTGGGAAGGCAGGCGTGAAACCGACCAGCAGCCTTTCCTTCTGAGGCGAGAACTCCTTTACAGCCATATTGTGCTTCCTTGCAAAGGGGGAGAGGAGCATACATAATTTTTTTGCTGACCAATTGGTTGATAGGGGGAGGTTTTAGAGGCGGAGCTTGGAAAAAGCAAAAAGAATGTAGGGGTCTTACCGCTGCGTGTGCGGGTGCAAAAAAGCGTTTTTTTTTCCATGGGGAAAGAGTGACCTAAAAGGGAAAGTGAGGACTATCAGATGACAAACCGAATATGGAAACCGTGGATTATCCCGCTCCGTTTGGATAAGCGCTCTCTCTCTCTCTCTGTCTCTCTCTCCCCCTCTCCCCCCCCAACTGTTAGCATTCTGTGTCCACTGAGGATGCTCATTGGACTGTTTTTTACCCTGTGGGTTTCTATTTTATTATTTTTACTTCTGCATACCTTGGGGTTCCCCTTAGTTTGCTGATGTCTTTCTTGTGCTGTTTTCGCTACATAAGACCAGTACTCAGAGTTTAAATTGCTTCATCATCATTCTGGAGAGTAACCTGTTCTTCTCTTCAAACAATTCATACCTTTTTAAGGGGTAAGGGGAGAACACAACATTTATTTTTCTTACACGTGTGTCCTGCTTTTCTTCTTTGATGTAATCCAAAGCAGAATACATGTGGTTCTCAATCGGTCTGTCATTAAGCTGTTGATCAGACCTGCTTAGGTTCAGCAAAATGGTAGCCTTCTGTGCCTTCAGACCACAGCATGTTATTAGAACATGTATATGAAAGAAGGGCTGTAGGCTAGGTGAAGGTGTGCTGTAGAGGCACAGGTTGTCCTTTTTGCAGCAGCCATTGTGGCTGCTTCCGTGTCTCACCTCTTGTCCAGCAAGTCTTGTGATTAATGTATATATTATCTTTGGATTGCCCAACTGGCAGTTAGAACTGAGATGCTATCCCATGTGGAGCCCAGATCATAGCATTGCTTCTCAGCTTTAAAAGCCCTAAATAGGCTTTGCCTGTCCAAAGGGAATGCTTCCTCCCGTGTGGGCCTTGCTGGTCCCTCAGACAAGCTCCAAGTGCCAGCTGCATCTGAGGTAATGTAGGTGACCATAAAGAACAGAGGCTGCCTTTGGTGTAGCTCCATCACTGCAGAACTCTCTCCAGAGAATGGGTCACTTTCTCTGTGGTTTGTGTTGGGAGGAGGGGGGAGAAGCTTTTCTAAAAAAATTGAAAAGCATTTGGAGGAGACGAAATCAAAATTTTCAGAGGTGCTGCTACTAATTTACTTTTTGTGTTATAGCACTAGATTTTTGTTGACAAATGTTAGCTACGATAACTTTGTGTTGGTTAATTCTAGAAGTTGGACAAAAATATTTATTTACATCTATTTATCTGACATACTGAACTGCTTCTTTTTCTCCTCCCCCCAAGATGGCAATGGTGGCCTGTACCGTGCTTTGGGAGCCCATCATATTGTGGAAGACATGGAAATGCGAGGCATTGGCAGCATCCATGTCTATTGTGTTGACAACATTTTGGTAAAAGTGGCTGACCCTCGGTTCATTGGGTTCTGTTTACAGAAGGGAGCAGACTGTGGAGCAAAGGTAACTAGTGTTTACACAGACTGTAGATAATAAGTTGCCCCCCAGCTCCTTTTGCAATCATTATGTTTGGGCAAGTGACTCTGTAAGACCTTGGTGGTGCGAATGCTAGGTGTACAAAACCAGTGTGCTCTTGGTCCCAGAGAATGAGAGAGAAAATGGAGAGATGGTGTACCATAGTGGCTAAGAGGAGAGCTGGTAATCCCCTGGTTCAAATCTCACTTCAGTCACAAACTTGTCAGGTGGCCTTGGGCACCTGTTCTTTCAGGACCAGCCTCTCCATCCACAGTGTATGTATCAGCCTTCGCCAACCTGGTGTCCTCCATATATGTTGGATTTTGATTTTCATCAGTCCCAGCCAATACATCTGGAGGGGACATGGTTGGAAGGTATGATGGATATACATAAGGATATATTATCTCAGCAATACCAATATATGAGGAACAACTCAAAAAGTGCTATATGCAGGTTTTATTAATAGTAATAGTACCTAATCTATTTAATATAGATCTTGATAAACTTAACTGGTGATGTAAGAATATGCAGGCTTTTGAATTCTGTGTAACTCGGAATGGAAAAGCAAGAGTGAACTCACAAATACTTTTGCAGAAATAATAATCTAAGACCTTTATCATTGTTCTGATGTCCCTGTAATGCCTTAGAGCAAAACTTTGGAGGAGAAGCTTTCGAGTAACAGCAACATTCAAGGCAGTAAAAAATCCATTAAATTCATTTAGGAAGGTAAGTAAGATTCAGTTAGGCCCCCCCTGCATCCTTTTTATGGTACATTCATGATGATTAGTACCCTTGATGCTATTGGGGTGGTCACACACGATCCTGATTTCAATACTGTTTGCAAAAGTTTCTGGGCAGTGACACTGCTTCACTTCCACTCAGTTCTTACCATGTTACTTCCTGTTGGAATCTCTTAACTTTTTGTACCATAAATCTTCTGGTTTATTTTTGTTCTGCTTTTGTTGTGCTCTAGCCCCTCCAGACAGCAATAATATGTAATTCCCAGCATTGGGGAAGCATCGCAGAGCAAACTAAAGCAGAATAAATGTACCACTAATGCATTATTTGTGTTGACATGTTGCAGAATTCACTTGCAATAAAACACCCATCTGGAAGGGCCCTTAGAGTGAGATGACTGAGTCAGATGGAGTGAAGGTTTGCATCCATAAGCAAAGAGAGTAGGAAGGATTTAGCGATAATGTCTCATTTGTTCCAGTAATTCACCATTTATTTGATATCTACTTACCAGGATGAAAAATATTACCAAAGAGGATAAATACTGAATGGGATTTTTGTGTGTGTATAAGGCCTACACCCCAAACAAGGAAAAAGGTGGTAGACCTGCCACTAGCAGTTTTGTGTATAATCATAATTCTATATAAATCTTACCCAGAGCAAGCTCTGCTATGCAGCAGATAAGCAGTTCCACTAATAGCCGCAAGTCCTTGCTGAGCAGGTGCTGTCATGCCCTAACCCCCCGCGGGTGCCAGGTGCATGCTTCGGACCCAGTTCCCCACCCTGGGTAGTTGATCCGGAACCCAATTTCCTCCCTTGCCAAGGCTGAGCAAACCAACACCAACCCTGCAAGGTAGAAGATAGGCTGCCACCACCCCTTCTACTGGTTCTCACTCTGAGTCAGGGGAACCCAGAGCCCAGAAATAGGTAAACCAAGAATTCCTAAGGACAAGAGCCAAACAGAAGCCTCTGGTAAAGCCAAAACACACTCTTGGTAGTTTGTGGTCAGCGGTCAAGGTACTGGATCCAGAACCAAAATTGTTCTCACTCAATAATATAATTATTATAATTAATATAATTGCTTTTATATGTATTGATGACTGTCCAGTATTTTACCTATTGTTATTAATGTGATTACATCTGTTATTATTGTATTTTATCTCTTTTAATGTACGTCGCCTAGAGTGGCTAATTGCCAGATAGGCGACAAACAAATTAAATATTATTATTATTATTATTATTATTAATGAACACACAAGGGTAAATAAGAAGTAGCTTTATTAATAAAATATAATTTTATTTATAAGTGCACAATTAATAGCTGCAAAACAATTCCTCAAAACCCACATCCAACCAGGGATTTAGGTAAGACATACAAGAAAGTTCAGACACAACCAAAAATAACTGACCTATTCTACTTACTTGAAGAGGTAGTTGTTGTAAATCTCATCTCTCCTCAGAGAGACATAAGTAGGGTAGTGAAGGCAGTGGAACCCAACACAGGTAACCACCCGTCTAGATAGAACCCAGGGGAACAAAGACTATGGGTCTCACCCCCTATACTTAAGGGAAAAACCCTAGCAACAGTTCACTTTGATTCAGCCAATCAGGGGGGTTCCTAATGAAGTAATTTTCCCGAAGCTTCTTCACTTTTCATGCCTTAACAGGCCCCCCTCCCTTCCTGATCTCAACTCTTCTCAGGCTCGCTTGGCCTTGAGTACCAGGCTGTCCCCAGATAACAGATAACCAGGTGCTCTTCTCCAGCTCTTAATTAGTGGCAGCTGAGCAACAAAACTGAAAAGTTTTCCACTCACACAGAGGCCCATCTCCTCCCAAGATGAAATCCCCACAATTCTCTGCATCTGAGCCATGTTACAATGAACCATTTTGAACAATGTTACAATTTCATGACAGGTGCATTACCACATCCAGTCGATGTTTCATTTGGGCACAAGACACTGCCAGACATGGCACCCCATACCAGTAATAGTCAATATATGTAAAAATGAATAAAGAACTGTGAGCTATATATAAAGAATCATGAGCTATAACAACTGGCTGAATCTTTTCTAAAAAAAAAAAAAAAAAAGTCTGGTGTAAATGTTTTTCCAGTTGATGGTGTCAGTGCTGTGGCAGGACGCCCCCATGTGGTAAAATGGACAGAGATAAAGAGAGATGATTACAATGCAGGAGCGTGCATCTAAAAACTTGTTCTAGTGGTGAAGTTTCCCAGTTTTAAATGATTTGGTTATTGTGAACAAGTTTGCTTTCATTTTGGATGATGGAAGAGTTCTTTGTCACAGAAAATTCTGCATGGTCCTATACCACCCATTTTTTTTGCCTATGATCCTGGAGGCAAGGAGGATGCCAGAACTCTAGACATCCCTCTGACCATAATAAATGCATTAAAATGCTTTCCAAAGCTGGGTTTGATTTTTGCTAAGTGAAGTCTGTTGGTTACTATGCATTTTGATAATATGCATATACCTTACGGTGCAACTACACCCTTTCATCTCGTGAATAGCCTCTTAATTGAATTGTCAGACCTGACTTTTTGAATTTTATTGTCTTTTGATCCCATTATTTACATGTTTTCATCTTCTATACCTGTGCATATTATACTGTCCAACTAAGGATAATGTGCATATGATGAAGTTGACTCTAGTCCACAAAAGCTTATGCCATAATAAATTTGTTGGTTGCAAGACTCCTTCTTGTTATCCTCTGTTAGGTAGTCGAAAAGACCAATCCCACAGAGCCAGTTGGTGTGGTGTGTCGAGTGGCTGGTGTTTACCAGGTGGTGGAGTACAGCGAGATCTCTCTGGCCACAGCACAGAAAAGGAGTCCTGATGGTCGGCTGCTATTTAATGCTGGGAACATAGCCAACCACTACTTCACAATGGAGTTTCTGAAAGACATTGTCAAGTATGGGCATCCTTTAGTCATGAAATGTTGTCCTGCGGGAGTGGTATAACTTTTCCATATATTAATTCTGTATCTGCCATTGCTACCTCCCCTTTGTATTGGAATTTTTCAGTGAACAAGGCCAGTTTATATATGCAACAGAATCAAGTGGCAAATCTTGCTGAACTGTGTCACTTTAGGCTGAAGGTAGGCTGCATGTTGGAATGCTTCTTGGGGTGGAGAGAGAATTGCTATGTCCAAACAGAAACTAGCATGTTAAGAGGAGAATTCGGCTAGGCTTAGCTCCTCCACAGCATGCTACTGCAGGGATGAGGAACCTGTCACCCTCCAAACGATGTTGGACACCAACTTCCACCAGCCCCAGTTACTCTGGCCAAGGGTCAGGGGTGATGCAAGTTGTAATCCAGCAACATCTGGATGGCCGCAGGTTCCATCCCTATGCTACTGTTCTAGGTCTAGGGAGATTTAACGTTAGCCAAATGAAGGGGGGGGAGCTGCAAATACCTCTCTCAAGCCTGAGATGGTACAATTCTGAAAAAAAGTTACCATTTGATTCTACTGTGTTTTCGTACTGTCTCTTTGCAATTATATGTCCCCCTTTCTCATTTTAAAGGCTGAAATGAATGAGAACTAGGGTAACCCTTCTCAGATTTTGAAGCTCAGTGGCACTTGCTTGTGGAATTGACAAGGCTTTTTGTGGGTGCATGATGCTAATCCTACCATAAAGCTCTAACTTCTAGTTTCAGTGTTATTTTGTAGCAATTGGAACGTAAATGTACAAATTTTATTTTTATGACTTCACATGATATGCAGATTGCGTCTAGGCCTAGAAGAGAAATGCTACAGTTCTCATTCAAAAGTAGCAATTTGAATGGTGCCATTAAGAAAATGAAGAGTTAGTGCAGACTTCGGCATGCTGATGCAATGCACTTCCACTGAGATTTGCACCAGATGCTGCTACCTATGTGCTTGTGAAAAGTGGCAGGGATTCCTAACTGCAAAGCTTCTGTAGAAAATGACATCTTTTCCCTTTGCAGCCTAAAGGTAAAGCAAAGCTGGGGACCCGATATCCAGACTTGGGATAGATTGTCTGGATGTCAAAAGTCTGCTGCTGGAAATACATTAATATTCAATGAAAACCTTGGACCTTGATATAACTAAGCAGTTTTATCTCATTCCGTATTGGTTTTCAGCAGCCGTGCAGCCAAATGACTCTCAAACATGGCACAAAGGTGATTGTCTACCCCTGTTCTCTGTCCCCAACTTCTGGTACATGAAGATTTAATTTAGCTAATGGCCCTTGATTCCCTGCATGCTGTGGACTCTGCTAACTCTTACTTTGATGTTTCAGTGTTTATGAACCTCAGCTGCAGCACCACATAGCCCAAAAGAAGATCCCGTACGTAGATATAGCCACTGGGAAGCTTGTGAAGCCAGACAAACCAAATGGGATTAAGATGGAGAAGTTTGTATTTGATATCTTCCAGTTTGCCAAGTAGGTCCTTAGCTGCTGCTTCTTTGTCCATCTAGCTCTGAGAGCATCTTGCATTGTATGTTGTCAACTGGAGTTTGGTGTCTTGTCTTTACAAAACAGCCAATTTTTGGATCTTCACAACTGTAGAATGTTGAAGGTGCTCATAGCTCAATGCGGCATGTAGGCTAGGGAGCTGAGTTGCTTGGAAACTAGTTGAGGCTAGCAAAGAAAGAATTAAGATGATCTTGCAATTCAGAGAGCAGAAAGAAGTATGTTGCATGAGGTGGTGAGAACAGATCGTGACTTAAGGGGCAGGAGCATTAATTCATTCTGAGGCTGTTGTGGCAACTAGTAGCACAGAGGTGGGTGTGGAAGGAGGGCAGGGAACTGGCTTGGACAGGAGGAGGTGACTGGTCAATGCCCTTCCCCTCTGTATACTGAGGCTCTGGTACTAAGGTCTGTTTGCACCCATTGATCTTCATCAGTCCTTGGTGGGTAAGGTTGGACCTGCCCCAGCAATCACTAGAAAGAGGGGGAAACTGTCAGTTTGTGCAGACTTTGAAATCAATGGGTCTTACAAATCCTCACCCCTCTCCTTGGAAACTGATTTCCAGCTACAAGCTTGCATGGTTGAGTGGCTTTGTCTTCTACATAATTTGAAAAGTTTAAGAATCTTCTTGAATGTTGGTTGGCTTCCTTCAGATTTGATGGAAAAATAACGTCTAAAATACTTGACCGATTTCTGATTTGTTTCACATCCAGGAAATTTGTGGTTTATGAAGTGCTGCGAGAAGATGAGTTCTCTCCTTTGAAGAACGCAGACAGCCAAAATGGCAAAGACAACCCCACCACTGCACGGCACTCCCTGATGTCACTGCATCACTGCTGGGTTCTCAATGCTGGTGGCCACTTTGTGGATGAAAATGGAACACGCCTTCCTGCCATTCCCCGGTAACATGATTTTAGCATTACTCTTGCTTTTACATTCCATCCCTGAGTTTGCCCAGTGACAGTGGACGTAATGCCTGCCCACTTGGGAGAGTGTGCAAAAATGGAAGATGTTCCAGTTGACAGGATTCCCAATTGTATTCTGCAGTGGGCTCGCAAGTTCATAATATCCCCTTCTGAGTGCATTAGCATGGCTGAGACAACTACACGATGCGAGGCAGCAATCTTCATTGATGTACTTTGTCATCACAGTTGCATCTATGACATTCTTGAAGGATACATAGACTTAGAGTAGATTTGGGAAGAATGAATGAAACCATAGCACACTCCATGAGTCAAATTGAAGCCAGGATATCCAAGCATTTGAAGAACAGCTCTCCTAGGCTTCATCTTCCTTAAATAGATCTGCCATCCTTACATGTAGGGAGGTACAGGTGATTTGGCCCCTTTAGAATAATGGCAGCAAGCAGGAGACTACAAAATCTCTACACTTCGAATTGTATTTATTTACATAAGCATTTTTGCCCCACTTCTCTACTGAAAAGCCTTGCAGAGCAGCTAACAAGTGAATAAAAAACAAAACAGACTTAAAATCTAAAAAATGTGATAAACAAGGGAAAAAGATGGAGAGGGAAGAGGAAAACAAACACAGGCACCAGTTCTTATAATGACACCTGGAATGAAAACCGTTCAGGAAGAAGAGGAGCTAAAAGCAGCTGGTCTCTCAGAGCCAATTGAGTGACCAAGGCTAATATCTAATTCTTGGGTTGGGGAACAGTTGGGATAACAGCTTCATAATGGTAGACCTTGGAGAGCTGCAGCCAGGTAGAGTAGAAACTGCTTAGCAGATGGGTCACTGGCTCAAGATAAAGCAGACTCACTTGTTCATACTTGAGTGACTCAAAACATTTGATCGTGGGCCTTGTATGATCCATCTCATCAGCGTCCACATTTGGGGGTGGCAGAATTGAGAGTTTAGGTGCATGAGAGTCATAAAGGATCTTGAAACAGGAATATTTGCACCAAGTTCATATGATGACGACAAAGTCTGTTGGAGACTGCTTCTCTTTGTTCTGAAAAAATGACCAAGGTGTCCGTTAAATCTGGCACTGGAATTGAGTGCAGAGGTCTACCAAGCTAACAGTGCGTGCATAACAGTCTGTTAGTCAAAAGCAGCATCCAGCTAACATTCAGTCCAGCAAATGGTGCTTCCAAGGTCCCCTAAGGGTATACTGATGGAACTAGCCCCACCAAACTTTGTATAATGGACTCTCGGAAAGTCTGATGTTTTAGTTTTGGCATATTCCATAACTTCATTTTCTCATTAATCCTATTTCTTCCCATGAGACAGTTGCACTAATGGAACATCAGATGCGATCCAAGCTGATGTCAATCACAAGTAAATATACTATCGTGGGTTGTGAGAAATGCATGGTGATGGGGCTGTGCTTGCGTACTGACTAACAGATCTGCAGCATGCAGGGTCTTAGTGCTCAACCTATGGTTTTTTTTCCTCCCAGGGAGCGGGTGTTTGTTGCTGAAATATACTTGTCTCTCAGGACCTATTGATGGAATGGTAGCCAAGGTGCATGCTGGGAAAGGGTAATGTCTTGACTATAGATTCCTGGAGCTTATTATTATCAGTAACAGCTAGCAACTGAAGCAGGCATTGCTGACAAAGATTCCCAGTGCTGTATATTGCTGCCATTTACCAGGGAGGAGGGGCAAGGCAGCAGGGAGCTCAGTGCAGTATGGGTGCAGTGTTGGAAGGATTGGATTGGCTTGGCTCTGCCCATACCGCACCAAGCTCCCTACTTCCTTGTTGACGTGTGTGCGTTGTTGCGTGAAACAGCATACATTACGTTGGAGTTAAGTTGAGCAAGAAACTTCTTCAGAGCATTAGATCATGTTAAGAGTCTTTATTAAGACATTACGGCCAAAGGCTTAAGAGTAAATACATGTAGAGTTTCTTCAGTCACCCCCCTTCTGGTACATCTCTCTCCAAAGGTAAACACAGAAGACTCAGCTTAACACAGATAGCTGCTAGAACTTTTCCCAGTCTATCGCGATGGTTACCATAGCAACGGCCTTGGCTGTCCGTTCCCAGACTGGGCAAAGACATAACTCCCCCTAGCTACAGTTTTTCAGACTTGATGGAAAACAAACTCAGTGACAGTGCGGTTCAATGGTCAACAATCCCCCCTTTTTCCCATCATGTCTGTAACTCATTACAACAGTAACAACAATACATTTCTCCAATACATCTTGCAATACAGCTTACATTGCAGTACAGTTCAGAACATCTCTGTACATTTAGCTAACACTTTATTCAATCAAACTTTGGCTGAGCACATGTCATATATAACGTGTCAGGATCCATTTCAACCAGTTTGTGCATTCCACGACTGGTCACTAATCCCACAGTGAATCTTTCAGGCGGTTTCAAGCACTAGGACTTTTGCTCTCTCTGCCCCCCCATTTGAGCTGGTACTTGGCACAGCCTGCACAGGAGATTCCATTTCCTCAGCCTTGCGTTTCTTCGATCTACGTTTCCCACAAATGAGCTCATTTAATGCATCCCTGAGAGGAATATGTGTGCCCTCCACCTTTATGTCTGGATTTGACTTAAATGTTTGTGATTGTGTGTCATCTGACCCTGTAAGAATGACTGTTTCCCTTTGATCCCAAGGTTTTTCTGAGACTTTAATGCTTCTGCTCAGAATTAACTGCTGTGTTTCTGACAACCAAACAAATTCTTGTTGTTCTCTGGGTGCAAGCTTGCCTCTTCTTTTTCTCTGTGGAATGTGTACCCGGCTGCTTTGCACTCTCTTAGGCATTAACCTGATTGCATTACATGAAGATTCCATGTGAGCAGTAAATACTGACTGTGTGCCTTTTACAGCTGTCTTTTTACAGCTCTGGCGGTCATTCCCTTTCCGCCCCATTAAACTCAAAGCATCAGCACACTTCACACCCATGGTCATTCTAAACTGCCCCTGTGTCATGAATCCCTGGCAGACAACTTTGCCTCTTCTCTGCACAAAACATTTTCCTCTGTCAAACAAGACTGAAAATTGACAACTCACCAGTTTTCTCACAGACAACATGTTATGATTCAGTTCTGGTACAAACAAACAATCTGACAGTATTCCCAACTTGTCAAATCTCACCAGACCTCGGGCTTCCACAATCTTTTGCGATCCATCAGCTAGTTGCACAAAATCCTGCACGTCTTCTGAAGTGTAAAACAAACTTCTGTCTTTAATATATGGCTTGCCCCGCTTTCAACAATCCAGTCAACAGGTGCTAAAGTTTGTGGCTTCTGTTTACAAACAAAGTTCACACTTCCCTGCTTCAAGCCTCCGTCCCTGGAGTTGCGCTTGACTGCACAGTCTCTTTGAAGATGCCCACGGGCCCCACAGGCATAACAAGCCTTCAGCCGTTGCTGCTTGTAATCCTGTTTGCTTTCGACAGCCTCCTTCGGCACGGCACTTTTCTCCTTTGCCTCCTGCCTCCGCTGCCATTCCTGGGACAAATCCTGCAACGCGTCCCACATCTGTTTAGCCGACGGCTCATCTCTCACACACATCAGTTGAGAATCCGATAGAGCCAAGATTATAAACGCCTGCGCCCTCTGATCTTTGCGCTTCCAGGCCGCGGTCAATACCGCCGGGGGTGGTCCATCTATGATGTCCCATAAATCCTCTTTTATCAGCAAAGCCCGCATCCTCGGCTTCCAGCTGCCATAATTCTTTTCATTAAGTCGTTCCATCGGCAAGCCTCCCCCAGACAGGTTTACAGCCATGTTGCTCACCTCTGTCTGGCACAATCAATCAAGCTGCCCTCTGGAACTCCATCTGCCATTCAGACCAGCAACTTACTCCTGTGTAATGCGCTGTGGATCTGGGCCCATAACCCTGTTGACGTGTGTGCGTTGTTGCGTGAAACAGCATACATTACGTTGGAGTTAAGCTGAGCAAGAAACTTCTTCAGAGCATTAGATCATGTTAAGAGTCTTTATTAAGACATTACGGCCAAAGGTTTAAAAGTAAATACATGTAGAGTTTCTTCAGTCACCCCCCTTCTGGTACATCTCTCTCCAAAGGTAAACACAGAAGACAACCTCTCAGTTCAGAGGCAATACACAGAAGACTCAGCTTAACACAGATAGCTGCTAGAACTTTTCCCAGTCTATCGCGATGGTTACCATGGCAACGGCCTTGGCTGTCCGTTCCAAGACTGGGCAAAGACATAACTCCCCCTAGCTACAGTTTTTCAGACTTGATGGAAAACAAGCTCAGTGACAGTGCGGTTCAATGGTCAACATTCCTTGCCCCTCCCTCTTGATAACTGACAGCAACATGTTGGGAAACTAGGTCAGCAATGCTGCCTCCATGCCACTCTGCTGGCTGCTACTGATTATTATTATGGTTAAAATTGAAGAGTAACTTGGCCGCATTCCTCCGGGGAGTCTGTAAATCTGCAAGGCTTAACTGAGAGCTGACTTACTTTTGAAGTAGATGTGTATACCATTGCACTGTAATGTTAACTATACAGTGAATTCTTAATGAGTGCCTGGACATCAGCTCCTGCACAGCAGGAGACAGGCCTAAGCCTCTTTGCAGTCTTCACATTTTGCATTTGCCATTTGGGAAGGGGCTTCTTTAACATCCACCCTCACTTATTTTGTAGTAGTATTTGCAGAAAATAACTTCTAGGGAGTACTTGATCTCAGATGAACCCACCACAGCAAAGATGCATCCTGGTTGCGAGGATCAAAGGAAGGGCAAACATAGAGATTCCAAGGACTGCTAGATAAAAAGACAGAAGCAGGAAAAGTGCAATAAATGGGAGAGGAAAACAGCTCTCTAGGCGTCTGAACAACTAACTTATCAGTCACAACTCTGACTTCACTCATTGTCTAAAAACACTGACAGGTAGGAGCACCCAGGCTGGCTCATTTCACAGAAATTACTTAGAACACTTTCTGTACATTTTCCTTCGTAACTTTTTTCTAGGAGGGCTAGGGACTTTTTTTTTTAAATGAAAACCTAGAGTCTAGGGGCCCTTCCTTGTGCCCCACTGAATGCTTTAGCAACTCCTGGATGAGACTAGAAAAAATGCAGTGCTTCATAGATATGGAAATGCTAGAAGGTGTGATAAATGAAGCAAACCAAAGGTTTGCAGAATGTCACCAAGTAAACCTGCAGTCACAGTCAGAGTAGCTGGGACCTGTGTGTGTGTGTATAGAGAGAGTGCTTAATCTAAAGAGAGCCCTGAAATTATTGGACTTGGATTATTACTATACTTGTTCAGCCACAGCATATTTCATTGTGCCTTATGCTGTCCTGCCATGCATGAAAGAGTCGTATACAGGAATGTCTTAAGAGATGTGTAGATTCTGCTGCTCTAGAAGCAGCTTATGTTTGGGGGGGGTCCTTATTTGTTCTTTTAAACTGAGAATGAGTTTTGTAGCTCATTCCAGATTTTATGTAGACAATAAAAAATGACTAATAATAACCCAAGACTTCCCGACAGAACTGGTGAATTTCACCGCTCTGGAAGTAGTTTCTGTAGTTCATAGGTCTATCCTAAGCATAGGTTTGCTTAAAACACAAACCTGTGTGGGAGTGAATGTGAGCAATCACTAGAGGCCCACAGATAGAGGCTGGCTAATAAGCCAATCCAGTATTTGTCCTTGCCACCAATTTTTCTTCCACATACCCCAAAATCTTCTGGCAAGTGGGGAGGGGGGGAAGGGCCTGTCTTATTTGCCCTGTGGAGAAACTCCTCCTCTTTTGTACATTCTTAAAACTTCAGCACAATGCATATATCTCTGTCAAGCCCTCTGCACTGGGGAAGAGATGGAGTCTTCCCTTCCCTATGCTGTGGCTTGCAGAAGAGAGTAAAAGTATGTCTCCTGCTGCTTCTGTGTTGGCACAAATGAGATAAAACCCCTCAAGCCTGGTGTGCCTGTCCAGTTGAGGAAATCCCTTTCTGCCAGGCACCCACAAATCCACTCTCTGGGGGGTGAATACCTCTGGCCAGAAACTCCCAGTCTCCTTTGACAGGCATTCACTTGCAGTGCAGTTTGGAGAAGATAAGAAGCAAAGGAGTATCTTGCTGTTTTTCCACTCCTCCAAATCTCCACAAGTAAGAGAAGGCTCCTTCCTCAAGCTTTCTCTGTTTGCCAGAGTGCTCAAGGAAGAAAAAAGGATTTGTCTCAGTTGTGTTGTACTTGGAAAATGCCAGTTTCTCCTGCTGTTTCTTTTTCACAACTGCATCGGAAGGGAGAGAAATTCTGGTGGGGGTGAGGGTTGTTGCAAGGGAGAATAAATAGGACAGCTTGGTGTTAGATAACTTCATATGTTCTACCTTGTTTGTTTTACTGCTAGGCCGGGCTGATAACTTGACTTGGAACAAAGTGGTTATGAATTTCTTGATTGTGAAGAGACCTTTATGGGCCGCTTCAAACATTTTTTGCGTAATGGCCTACATGGAAAACACTTCAGTGTAGGAAAAGCCACAAGCACTGTAGCTTGCCACTATGTGAACAAGTTTGTATCCTTTTTTTCTATTTTGAAATACTTTCTAAATAGAAAACCCACAGGGCTGTCAGTCATCTGCCTCTGAATGGATTGATTTTATTGTTAAATTAAAATAATTTGCACAGTTCCAAAACCTTAACAGCCAGCTACCCTTCATGGTGAGAAGGCAAGGCCATTTTACAAAAAAATAATAATTCTGTATTACACTAACATACCAGAACCAAAATGCCACCCTCAAACATAATGGCATGCTCTTCACTCTTAGACTTGCTAATTTAAACTTTGTCCCCCTCAGACTGGCCAACTAAATCTTTATAGTTGCCTGATCTATAGTTGTTAAATTGCACAACCCTAGAGATCCATAATGTTTGAAGTGGTCTGAAGATGGAAAGCAGAGTGCTTAAAATGATGTGTTGGAGTGATTATTTGCTACTTGTCTGCTCAGTTTAACTTCGTTGCTCACGAATAAAAGGGTATGTGTGTGCAGGGGTGCCTGGGGTTTTATATATTGTACTTCCTCTTCCCAGATGCTGCTAGCACATCTCTATTGTGTGTTTTAACCAGCTCAGAGTGCATGCTTAACTAATACCTCTGGATTCAGGTGATGGAGCTGTTGCGTGGGCACCATCTTGGTTCTTCATTGTTGCCGAACTGCTTCTTTGGCAGGTGCTTAGCAAGATGCTAATCCTTTAACATAGTGCCAAAGAGTGACCTTCCAAATTCAGGCACGTGTATCTCTTGCCTAATTTGTTTGTGGTTCTCTCTCTCCCCCCTCTTTTCTTCCTTAGTTTGAAAGATGCCAGTGACTTGCCAATTCAGTGTGAGATTTCTCCTCTTGTGTCCTACGGGGGTGAAGTAAGTTGCTATGGTCTTCTCTGTATCTCTCTTTCCCCACCTCACTCCAGTTTAAACTTGTGAGTATCCTGTCCTAATGCTCGACTGCAGAGCTTAAACATCAGGTGCAATCCCCTGGGAAGGTCTTCTGTGCAAGCCCTACCTCTGGTGCCTGTCCATCCTTGTCACTGAAACTGAGAATGGGTAAGGTGAGCCTAGAGCACCTGGCATAATGAGCCATTCTACCTTATAGGTGCATGGGTGGATTTGAAATGGATAGTTAGCTGAAGGGACAATAACGTCTGTTTTATCTGGCTAGCCAAGCAGTGGTGTAACTGGAACTCATGCCAAAAGCACCCCTAGGTAACTATTTGTGTTCCTAGTATTTGGGGGCGGGTGAGGAGGAGGGTATATTAACCCATATATTTTGAAGGTTGTGAAATACATTTTGAGTGCTTGTGTGGCAAAGTGGTTAATAAACCAGATAAGACACATTGGGTTATATTCAACTCGGAACGTAAGTTAGTCATGCTGATTAACTTCAGTGGGTCTACTCTGAGTAGGGCTAGCATTGAATACCATCCATTATTACTATAGTGATTACCTATTTTATACTTATGGACGGGCAATTTATATGGTCATATGTAAAACTGCTGCTTATTCTGGTGAAACTGGATTTTACTCTGCTTTGCTTGTAATCTAATTTTCTGATTTCTAGGGAAGTTTTCTGACTGTTTACTACTACTTGCTATGGGGCTTTTAGATTGTGTTTACACTCTGTGTGTCTTATATTATTAGAAATCAGCATTGCAGATAAGCCCACAAACATTTATTAGCCTGTTCTTACAAGCACCAGATGACCAGGAGTCCTAAATCTAAGGCACTAATTTGTAAAGCTTCCATATATGATGGAAACTCTTGCCTTGCCACAGACAACTAGCCAAGAGACTATTTATTTGTTGTTAGACTGCCTTGAGGGGCTTTGATCAAAACAACAGTCTAGACATTTTAAAAATGCCTATTCAGTTGTGCAAGAGGGGTGACAAAGTTTAATTATGCTTTTCCAGCCACTTATACTGTATTGTACATGGAAGATAAATGACTTATTCTAAGCTTGAAGCTTTAAATGATCCAAGTGTTCCTAACATTCTTATCTCATTTATCCCTATAATCTCCTAAATGGAGGTCATTAATACTTTATGTGCAGAAATGAAGTTGAATTGTTTATTTAAGACAACCCTTAATTCTTGTTCTTGATTGAACAGGAATTTGAACCTGGCACTCAAGTTCAAGTTCAAAGCTGCACACTGAATTGCACTTAGGTTTTGACTAGCAAACCTTTAATGCTACTAAATATGTTGTGCCGAGTTTCTGAATATCTGCTACTGCTTATTTTGCTAGGGTCTGGAGGAGTTTGTGAAGGACAAAGAATTCCACGCCCCTTTGATTATTGACAGAAGTGGAGTCCATGAATTGGTGAAGAATGGGTTGTGAGATCACCCTGATCATCTTTCTGGTTCGGAATTGCTTGTGAACCTTTCTTGTCAGACTGTGAATATTCAAGTGAAGGTTTCAGTATCGCCCCATGGGTTTTTCATTTAACGAGCTTCCTCAAAATCCAGGAGTTTGTTGCAGTAAGAAAGGATGTAGTCGTTTTTCCTCCTGGCATCTTGGTGGCATCTATAACTTTAACTTTTTTAAAAAAGTTAACACTTAAAATAGCAGAGATGCTGCGTTTCAAGCTACAGTGCTTCAAGACACCTGCATTTTGTATCAAATCCTATAGTATACCTGTGAAAAGTCATTATGGTACGGGGGTTGATTTGGAGATTAATCTGAAATTTTATTTTTTTCAAATATATGTGAATATATATGTGTGTGCTGCCCACATTCTTTCTATTAACAGCTGTATCTTACAGAGGTTGCACAGCTGAAATAATAGGGAAGGAATGAAACTGGATTACATTGTCATTTTCCCCCAAACACTGTTTCCTCAAACTTCTTGAACTCTCTTTTAAATATACACTCTCTTCTAGGGAGTGCAGGGGCTGATCCAGTATCAGCCACATGAGATCACATAAGGGTTTGTTGCGATAATCATGGGGGACTGGAATGCAAAACTAGGGAACAGAGAAGAACTAGGAATTGTGGGGAAATGGGGCCTAGGAGACAGAAATGAAGCAGGAGAAAGACTTATTGAATTCTGTGAAGCCAATAATTTGTTTCTTGCAAACACATTTTTTGAACAACCGAAAAGACTACTGTACATGTGGACATCACCAAATGGCCAATATAGGAATCAAATTGATTATATAATTGGTAGCAGAAGGTGGAGAAGTTTTGAGGCTTTAAACTTAGTTGACAAAGAACCAGAAGAACTATGGAATGAAGTCAGAGACTTTATCAGAGAAGAATGCAAAAATAATAATAATAAACATTCTACCCCGCCCTTTTTCCAATAGGACTCAGAGCGGCTTACAACTAAAAAACAACACGATTAAAACATACAGAAATATACAATTAAAAATAGAATTAAACTATGAGAAAAATTAAAACCATAAAACATACATTAAAAACAGCGGACAATTTAAAATAATAAAATCATATACTATAGTCACCAATCCTATGACACTTAATTCTGGTTGTTCTCTATCCCAAACGCCCGTTGAAATAAAACAGTCTTTACTTGTCGCCGGAAAGACGGCAAGGAGGGAGCTAATTGCACCTCACTCGGAAGGGAATTCCATAGCCTAGGGGTGGCCACCAAAAAGGCCCTATCTCGTGTCTGTGTCATATGTACTTGCGAAGGTGTGGGGAGCACAAGAAGGGCCTCACCTGAAGATCTCAAATCCCGGACAGATTCATATAGGGAGATATGATCTGTCAAATAGCCTGGACCTGAGCCGTATAGGGCTTTGTAGGTCAAAACCAGCACTTTGAATTGTGACCGGAAACAAATTGGCAGCCAGTGGAGCTGTTGTAATAGGGGAGTAGTATGGTCCCTGTAACCAGCCCTGGTTAACACTCTGGCTGCAGCTCTTTGTACCAATTTAAGTTTCCGAACAGTCTTCAAAGGCAGCCCCATGTAGTGCGTGTTACAGTAGTCTAAGCGGGACGTAACCAAGGCATGCATCACCCTAGTCAAATCAGGCACCTCCAGGAACAGGTGCAGCTGGCGCACCAGACAATGCCTCTAGTTAAAAAGAGAGAAAGACCCCAGTGGATGACTGAAGAAACTCTTAAAATGGTTAAAGAGAGAAGGAAAGCAAAAGGAGATAGAAGCACAGTCAGAACCCTAAATGAAACAAGGGACAAAGGGACAAAGAGAACTATTACAATAGTTACTGTATAGAAATAGAGGAGGACAACAAAAAGGGTAGAACAAGAGCCCTGTTCCAAAAGATTAGAGAAATGAAAGGGAAATTTAAACCAAGAGTAGGGATGTTGAATAATCCACAGGGGAACACACTGACTGACCGAGATGAAATAAAAGGAAGATAGAAGGAATACACTGAAGAACTCTATAAAAGAGATGCCAGGATGCCAGATTCATTCACGGAAAAATCATATGATGAAGAACCAGAAATTTTAGAATGTGAGGTGAAAGCTGCTCTTAAAATACTTGGAAGAAACAAATCACCAGGAATAGATGGCATACCAATAGAGTTGCTACAAGCTACTGAGACTGAATCAGGCCAAATTTTGACTAAAATTTGTCAAATATGGAAAACTAAACAATGGCCCACAGACTGGAAGTTTTCCATATACATCCCAATTCCAAAGAAAGGGGATGCCCCGGAATGCAGTAATTATCGAACTATTGCCTTAATATCCCATGCAAGTAAAGTAATGCTTAAGATTCTACAACAAAGGCTCTTGCCATATATGGAGCAAGAAATGCCAGACGTCCAAGCTGGATTTAGAAAGAGAAGAGGTACCAGAGATCATATCGCAAACATACGTTGGATAATGGAACGGACCAAGGAATTTCAGAAGAAAATCACCCTGTGCTTTATAGATTACAGGAAAGCCTTTACCTGTGTAGATCATGAAAAACTATGGAATGCTTTAAAAGAAATGGGGGTGCCACAGCATCTGATTGTCCTGATGTGCAGCCTATACTCTGCACAAGAGCCTACTGTAAGGACAGAATATGGAGAAACCGATTGGTTCCCCATCGGAAAGGGTGTGAGACAGGGGTGTATTTTATCACCCTGTTTATTTAATCTGTACGCAAAACATATCATACGGAAAGCAGGATTGGACCAAGATGAAGGAGGTGTGAAAATTGGAGGGAGAAATACCAATTGAAGATATGCAGACAATACCATACTCTTAGCAGAAACCAGTAATGATTTGAAATGAATGCTGATGAAAGTTAAAGAAGAAAGCACAAAAGCAGGACTACAGCTGAACGTCAAAAAGACTAAAGTAATGACAATAGAAGATTTATGCAACTTTACAGTTGACAATGAGGACATTGAACTTGTCAAGGATTATCAATATCTTGGCACAATCATTAACCAAACTGGAGACAATAGTCAAGAAATCAGAAGAAGGCTAGGACTGGGGAGGGCAGCTGTGAGAGAACTAGAAAAGGTCTTCAAATGTAAAGATGTATCACTGAACACTAAAGTCAGGATCATTCAGACCATGGTATTTCCGATATCTATGTATGAATGTGGAAGTTAGACAGTGAAAAAAGCTGATAACAGAAAAATCAACGCATTTGAAATGTGGTGTTGGAGAAGAGCTTTGCGTATACCATGGACTGCGAAAAAGACAAATAATTGGGTGTTAGAACAAATTAAACCAGAACTGTCACTAGAAGCTAAAATGATGAAACTGAGGTTATCCTACTTCGGACACATAATGAGAAGACATGATTCATTAAAAAAGATAATAATGCTTGGAAAAACAGAAAGAAGTAGAAAAAGAGGAAGGCCAAGCAAGAGATGGATTGATTCCATAAAGGAAGCCACAGACCTGAATTTACAAGATCTGAACAGGGTGGTTCATGACAGATGCTTTTGGAGGTCACTGATTCATAGGGTCGCCATAAGTCACAGTTAACTTGGAGGCACATAACAACAACAAGGGTTTGTTGCATTGAATTGTGTGCATAGAACCTCCTGCTACTTGTGAAGGTTTGTGAACTGGGACACTATTCCCAAATACCATCAGTGAGAGGGCTAGAACAGGTTCTCTTAACCCCTCTCCTAAAGCCAAGGAGGAAAGGAAAAAGAATTATCAGAAGAAAACAGCCACTCTTTCTGAATTCCCTTCTTCCCAGATTGCTTTAGGAACAGTGAGGGCCATCTGCTAGGGAGCATTCAATCTACCCAGAGCTAGACTGATTTGGGGGAGAAGCCAAACAAAGGCTCTGCCTACCTGAGGTGACTGTTGTTCAGCCCCCTGGCAGTTGTGCGGTGGGGTGCCACAGGGTGCCATCTTGTCCCCCATGGTGTTTAACATCTATATGAAGCCCTTGGGAGCAGTCATCAGGAGATTTGTAGTGAGGGGTCAGCAGTATGCTGACGACACCCAGCTCCATTTCTCCGTAACATCTGAATCATGAGAGGCCGTGCAAGCCCTGGACTGGTGCTTGGACTCACTGGTGGGCTGGATGAGGGCCAGTAAACTGAGTCTGAATCCTAGCAAGATGGAGGCACTGTGGGTTGGTGGTTCTGGACCAGGATAGCCTGACCACTGTTGTCCACACACTGGTAACCTCTAGGCTGGATTACTGTAATGCGCTCTGTGTGGGGCTGCCCTTGAGGTTGGTCCAGAAGCTGCAGCTAGTGCAAAATGCAGTGGTGAGACTGCTCACTGGGGCAGGGTATCGCCAACATGTCACCCCGCTGCTGAAAGAACAGCACTGGCTGCCCATTTGCAACCGGGCCAAGTTCAAGGTTCTAGTTTTGGTGTACAAAGCCCTGTACAGCTCGGGACCAGGATACCTGAAAGACCATCTTGCCCCTTATATACCCAGCCGATCACTGCACTCTGCAGGTGAGGGCCTCCTGCAGATACCATCTTATCAGGAGGTTTGTTCTGCACAATATAGGAAACGAACCTTTAGTGTGGCGGCACCTACCCTGTGGAATTCACTCCCCTTAAATATTAGGCAGGTGCCATCTGTGCTATCTTTTTGGCACCTTTTGAAGACCTTCCTCTTCCAACAAGCCTTTTAAGTTGAGACATATCCCAGTCTGCGTCTGTGTTGGAATTGCTCTTTAATATGTTTTTAAAACTTTTCTTCTTTTTAAAGATATTTTAAAGCTTTTTTTAAAAAAGTTTTAAAATATGTTTTGTTTTAATATATTTTAAAGTCTTTTTATGACATTTTAAAGTGTTTTTAGTGTTCCTGTTTACCGCCCTGGGCTCCTGCTGGAAGGACGGGTGGGGTATAAATAAAATGATAAATAAAATAAATAAATAAATTCATGTTCTAACTTAAGTTCAAATTAATACAAAAATTGCTGAAGGTAACCCTTCAAAATATATTGTAATAAATCAAATGACATCATACATCATATTTTATTCTTAACAAGAACACTATACCTCTGTGTGTGCGTGCGCGCATGCGTGTGTGCG
The DNA here is from genome assembly GCF_030035675.1 of Rhineura floridana. Lineage (NCBI taxonomy): Eukaryota > Metazoa > Chordata > Lepidosauria > Squamata > Rhineuridae > Rhineura > Rhineura floridana. The sequence continues at coordinate 9,877,772 of NC_084487.1, forward strand.
CATGCAGTACGAATTGAACAAATTCATTCTTTGTATCTGCTCTGGGCGCAAGCAACCTTGAGAGAACAGGTGGAAAGAGAAAAAGCTTATTAGTTAAGATTTATGTCACAGGAGCCAGTCCCAAGCATTCCTATACAATGTGAGTTGGAGGCCCAGTATTATTCCAAGTTTAACTATGCTCAATTAGGGTGGAGGAATTTCTTTTATTTGGGTTGATTTCATATTAGCTTTCAAGGCAATTAGTATTGCACGCCCTAGCTGTGCAGGAGAAAAGTCTCACCCTGATGACTAATGTGATGAAAGGCAGTCTATAAATGTACTCAATATATAAAATAATAAATAATATAATATATAATAAAATATATAATAAAATACAGTAATATATAATGAGTAAAATAAAGCGGCAAACAGGAGAGAGAAGGTGAGCCACTAAAATCAAATCATAAGCACACTGAGAGCAGAACTTAGCAGGATACAACCCAGAGTCAACCCATTGAAATGAATGGACTTTTGAATTTCAAGAGGTCTACTATGGGAAGAACCAACACTGGGTACAACACGCTGTCTGCTTCAAAATGCAAATCCATGCTGGAATATGAATGCTGTCAACAGTTAGGCCCACTTAACCATCTTGGTTTAAGGTGTTCCACAGTCTGAGTGCAGCCACGGAGAAGGCCCTCTCTCTTTCCATCTCAGGGGTGGGGAATCTTTGACCATCCACATTTTGTTGAACTTCTATTCCCATCAGCCCCAGCAAGAATGGCTAATGACTGGGGAAGATGGGAGATGTAGTTCAGCAACATATGGAGGGCTATAAGCTCCCCACACCTGTTCTACCTACTTTATGTATTTATTTATTGCATTTATACCCCACCTTTCTTTTCATGATAGAAACCCAATGCAGCTTACATGTTCCCAAGCAGCCTCCCATCCAGGCACTGACCAGACCTGACTCTGCTTAGCCGCAGCAAGGAGCTGGCCTTATGTGCCTTCATACCATAGCCTGGGAAGTTGTGCTTACATGACAGGAATACAAAGAAAGATTTTTTTTAAAAAAGTATTGTAATTGATTAATATTACTGTAAGTTAAACAAATTGCACCATGCTAACCCCATGGCTGTGTAAATGCTCCCAAGGATACGAAATGAGAATATCCAGCATAGTGGCATAACACCAATGAACATGAGATGGAAAATCCCCTCATAGGAACATTGGAAGCTGCCTTATACAGAGTCAGACCACTGGTCCATCTAGTGTAGTATTGTCTACAGTCACTGGCAGCGGCTCTCCAGGATTTCAGGCAGGGGACCCTCTGTCTACAAGGAGATGCTGGGAATTGAACAGATGCCCTTCTGCACGCAAAGAAAATACTCTACCACTATGCTATGGCCCTTCACATGAACATGTTCATGAACATGCAGTCCGTTAAGATACCATCACAGCAGATACTTTTCTTCCTGTGTGTGGTGACGTTGGGGATGCCTGTTTTCAGATGATGCTTGTCATCTTCCGTTTTTGTAAAAAATAGTATTAGAAACCTGTCAAATCAGTGTACTTGCTTGGTCAATCAAAAGTTTTATATATGTGCATTATTTAATTGCTAAGTGCTTGCTTGATGACATATTTTGGTTAATATGAATGGAATGACATGGGAGAATACAAGGCTTCACAACGTGACAAGAAAATTACACAGGGTAAGGACTTGAGAAATCTAACTCACACTGTACAATGAGACTCATAAGTAGAACCCTGAATTTCACACCTGTCAGATGTAATGTGAGCAGGAACTCAAGCGAATTAATATAGTGTATGGGGGAATCAGTTGGGGGTGGGACCAGTTGGAAAACGAAACTAGAGCTCTTGGTTCTGTAGCAACACACACAGTAGTAAAGTTTGTTTCTTCTAAACTGTGTTTGGAGTTCATTTCAACTCTTGCAAATATTACATGGTGTCAGAAGACTACCTAAAAACATAAGGCAGTGAAAAATGGACCAGTTAAAGCCTCCAGGAAAGTTGGTGTTTGAAGGAAATGCAGCAGAGAATTGGAGAAGATGGAAGCAAGGGTTTGAATTATACTGCATTGCAAATGGAGCAGATAAGAAAGATGAGAGACTCCAGTCAGCATTATTTCTGCATGTGGCAGGTGAAGCAGCAAGAGAGGTATTTAATACTTTCCAGTTTGATGATAATGCAGATATAAAATTCAAGTTTTGATGAATAAATTTGAAGCATATTGTGTGCCCAGAAGAAATGTTACTTATGAAAGGCGCAGGTTCTTCACTAGAATACAGAGTGAAGGAGAAAGGATAGACCAATATGTGACTGAGTTGAAGCTTTTGGCTCAGACATGTGAATTTGGGGAGCTGTGTGATTCTCTCATTAAGGATCGCATAGTGTGTGGCATTCAGACAAACAGATAGAAAGCCAAGTTACTGAGAGAGCGTGATTTAACCCTGGAGTGTGCAGTGAATATATGCAGGGCAGAAGAAGTGGCTGCAAAACAGATGAAAGATTTTGGGGCAACAGAAAAACAAATGGATGCCTTACAGGGCAAAAGTACCTTTAAAAAGCCAAAAGTAAATGGAGCCCTGGCACTACTACCAGCCCCCAAGAAAAGGAAATGCCACAGAGGCCTGTAGAAGCAGCAAAGGCCTGCTACAAGTGTGGTATCAGTCATGACATAAATGCTTGTCCTGCATATGGGAAGGAATGCAGGAGATGTGGCAAACTTAATCATTTTGCTAGAATGTGTAAAACTAGAGGTAGAAAACTTCAACGCAGAAAAATGTTCTCAGTAGCAGATACAACTAAAAATGCTCATGATTTCTTCATTGGCACATTGAATTCTACAGCTCTGGAAGATGAGTGGTGTGTAGATCTTCTCATAAATGATCACAAGTATGTGATCTTTAAGATTGACACAGGAGCACAGGCTAATGCAATGTCTTTAACAACATACAAAGCCTTGCAAGCTGAACCACTTCAGCATTCAAATACCAGATTAATAACCTACTCTGGAGAAAGACTACATGTGTCTGGTAAATGTAACCTGGATTGCAAATATAAAGAACAAAGAGCTGAGTTGGAATTTCACATAGTAGACTTTGATGCACAAGCTGTACTTGGTCTCCGGGCTGTGACTAATTTAAATTTGGTGCAAAGAGTTAATTTAATGAAAAGAGCTCCAGTAGATCAATGGGATGTTGCAGTTGAATACAAAGATGTATTTGAAGGCTTAGGTTGCTTACCAGAGAAATACGCCATCAAAATCAACCCACAGGTTCCACCTGTAATTCATGCACCTTGGAAGGTTCCAGTGGCACTAAGGGATAAAGTCCAAACGGAACTGACTCGTATGGAGCAATTAAAAGTCATAGTTAAGGTAGAGGAACCTACAGAGTAGATGAATTCCATTGTGGTTGTAGACAAGCCTGGCCGGGACCAGATAAGAATATGTTTAGATCCAAGAGGTATGAACAGAGCAATTTTAAGAGAACATTTTCAATTGCCTACTGTAGAAGAAATTACCAGTAAGGTAGCAGAAGCAGAATTGTTTACGGTTCTTGATGCCAGTAGTGGATTCTGGCAAATTCATCTAGATGACAACAGTTCCAGGCTATGTACATTTAATACACCTTTTGGCAGGTACCAATTTACAAGAATGCCATTTGGTATCTCTTCAGCTCCTGAGGTGTATCAGAGGATGATCCAACAGACATTTGAGGGTATTGATGGGGCCACATGCTACATAGATGATATCCTGGTGTGGGGGAAGACCAAACAGGAACATAATGAGAGACTGAAGAGAGTTCTGGACAGGTGCTGAGAGAGGAATCTGAAATTGAATAAAGTGAAATGCAAATTTGCCAAGACTGAAATAAAATATCTAGGACACATCTTAACCAAAGAAGGGCTAAAACCTGATTCATCTAAAATAGAGGCCATCACTGAAATGCCCAGCCCAAGTAACAAAGCTGATCTTCATAGATTTCTAGGAATGGTGACTTACCTAGCAAAGTTTATCCCAAATTTGTCAACAGTAACAACCCCTTTAAGACAGCTGTTGGCCCAAGATGTTGAATTTTGCTGGATGTCAGTTCATGAAACAGCATTCACACAGTTGAAAGAACTATTAACAAAAGCTCCTGTTTTGAAATATTATAATGTGAAAGAACCTGTAACTCTGTCAGTTCTACAGGCTTAGGTGCTGTACTGTTGCAAAGAGGTGCACCTGTTGCATATGCTTCTAAAGCAGTGACTGCGGCCCAACAGAACTATGCTCAAATAGAAAAGGAAATGTTGGCAATAGTCTTTGGATGCACAAGATTCCATCAATTTCTCTATGGCAAAAAAGTGACTGTGGAAACAGACCACAAACCATTGGAGGCAATTTTCAGAAAACTTTTGCATAATGCATCTCCAAGAATCCAAAGATGGCAGTTAACACTGCAAAAATATCAATTACAAGTGCACTATAGACCAGGCAAAGAATTAATAATTGCTGATACCCTGTCCAGGGCATATCTTGAACAGGGTGAAGGAATAAGTTCCGAAGAAGCTGAGGTTGCTGTTAACCTCATGTTCTCTTATTTACCAATCTTCAAATCAAAACTGAAAGAATTTCAGGTGGCTACTGAAAATGATAGCGTTTTGCAAATCCTGAAAAATGCCATTTTGCAGGGGTGGCCAGATAGAAGAGTAGAAGTTCCAGAGTGTATATGTGTTTATTGGAATTACAGAGAGGAATTAAGTGTTCATGATGGACTCATTTTTAAAAGTGACAGAATCATAGTACCACAAGTTTGAGGAAAGAGATATTGAATATTATACACGAGAGTCATCTGGGTGTTGAATTATGTAAAAAGCAGGCAAGAGAAGCTGTGTATTGGCCAGGTATGTGTGCCCAAATTGAAGAATTGGTACTGTCATGTACCACATGTCACACCTTCAGAAATAAAAACCAAAAAGAACCAATGTTACTTCATGAAATTCCAAGAAGACCTTGGCAGAAGCTAGGAATGGACCTGTTTGAATTTCAAAGAAAGGACTATCTACTTTTGGTTGATTATTATTCAAAATATGTGGAAATATGTTTGCTTGAAGACACTACAAGTAGATCAGTAATTTTACACTGCAAATCTATATTTGCAAGACCTGGTATACCTGAAGAGGTTGTCAGTGATAATGGCCCTCAGTTTTGCTCTAGAGACTTTAAAATGTTTGCCAAAGATTGGGACTTTGTTCACACAACATCCAGTCCACAATTTCCTCAATCAAATGGAATGGCAGAAAGGGCGATCCAAACAGTAAAGAGGATTCTTAAGAAATCTAGTCTGAATAACACAGATCCTTATCTTAGTTTATTGGATTACAGAAATACGCCTACAGTAGATATAGCCTCACCTGCACAACTTTTAATGGGGAGACGTTTAAGAACCAGGTTGCCTACCTCAGCACCGTTGTTACTACCTCAGCAGGTAAAAGGTGACATACAGACACATCTGAAGAGAAGACAAGAAAAACAGAAGCTTTACTTTGACAAAGGTTCAAAGCCTTTACCACCTTTGCAGGTTGGCGATTCTGTTAATGTTTGGCAAGATGGAGTGTGGAAACCAGCGAGTGACTGGACAAAACATGACTCCAAGATCATATTTGGTTCAGACTGATGATTTAGCTGTCTACAGACGGAACAGAAGAGATCTTCAAAGCACTCCAAGTTGTGAACCAAAAATGGATGAGACTACTGAGACTGCAACTGCACCTCCATCAGAGGTAGACCTATCAGAGTCTCAAGACAACAAAAGTGAAACAGCTGTAGCACAAAGTGCCAGTGATATACCAGAAAAGAGTTTGGACTCTGAGTTACCTGTACCTACATCAAGAGGCAGAGTGATCAGAAAACCAATTAGATATAGACAGTAGTTTCTATCTTTTTCTTTAAAAAAAAAAGAAAAGAAAAGAAAGAGAGATGTAATGTGAGCAGGAACTCAAGTGAATTAATATAGTGTATGGGGGAATCAGTTGGAAAACGAAACTAGAGCTCTTGGTTCTGTAGCAACACACACAGTAGTAAAATTTGTTTCTTCTAAAACTGTGTTTGGAGTTCATTTCAACTCTTGCAAATATTACATCAGGTTGTGTTGAGTGCATTTGAGAACCTGCAGTGACTTCACATCACTCAGTGGGTGAATAAGAAGCCCTTCTTTGGAAAAAAATGAAAAATAAAATATTTAAAACCTACTGGCAGTGTTTTCATTTGGCTGATGCTCAGATCAATGAATGTTTAAATTCAGTCCCAAGTTTCCTGATAATAATTGTGTCTCATATCTGCTGTGTTACTAAGAATTCTTTCATTGTTTGACAGTCCTGTCCAATTTGAGGTTGGACGGTTACTAAATCTAGTAAGTTCAGTTCACATTTAAATGTAAACTTGCCTAATTTGAACTTTCGAGAAGATGATACAAACTGAAACACACCCATACTTCCAAATAAGCACTTTTCTGAATTTTGCAATGCGGTTTTGCAATACATAATGCAAGTATTATGTACAAAACTTCATATACTGTGTAAAGTGTGCATATAAATGAGTATATTAGTGAAAATAATACACAAACATGCATTGCTTTAAAAACCTTTTGTTGCTAATTTCATAGTTGTAAGGTGGACATTGCCATTCAAATATCAACCAAAACAAAATTATAATGTGGGGGTTCATCCTCAGGTGAATAACATCCAAGAAATGTTGAGACACCAAAGCAACTTATGTAAGACTGGTGAAATTTCTCTGGAGCGTTCTGCACTTCGCTAGTCATTTCAGTGATGCATACCTCATCTGTTGAGTTTTTGCTCTGCCAAGTTTAAAGAAACAGGCAGAACAAAAACATAAGAATGTAACTCTCTATTTCTGAAATGACTTAAATGTCTGGTATGGTTTTGGGAACCAAAACATAAAACATAACATAAAACTATTACAGCTTTAATTACATTTTATCTTCCATGAATGTGGATTGCAAGAACTAAGACATGAGAATTTGTAAAAAGCTGAATATATTTATAATAGTTTGGAAGAACTATTAAAGGATAACACTGCCGTCTAGCCTCCATTACCCAAAATGTCAATGTGCAAGGTTTATTTACAAAGTTTGCGTATCAATTTCTAGAAAGGAATTTAACCATAAATAAAGGTCATGATATGAAAGTTTCCAAATTCATCATCTGACGTCTATAGTTAGAAATATCTCTAGAAGGGCTGGGGAAACTGCCTGTAGAGAGCTTCCACCAATCAGAGTAGTTCAGGGAAGTGGAAGCAGTTACCCTTCAAAGCTTGTTGTACAACAGCTCTCATCATTCTTGAACCTTTTCCCATGCTGTCTGGGGCTGATGGGAGTTGGAGTCCAACAGAATTTGGAGGGCGACAGGTTCACCATCCGTGGAGTAAGAGTTAGATAGACTAAGAGCCAATCAGGACATGCATGTGTCTGCAAAACAAACACTTGTTGGTTTGACTGTAAAGCAGAGGTGTGAGGTCTACTTTCCCTCCCAGAAACAAGGCCCATCCTCTCCCCTCTTTTATCTCTCCATGTTGGCTGTTTAAATATTCCCCTACCCTAGCCTGGCTCACTTCTAGGATGGTCAGATGCAAAAGTGGCCAGGCCCAGTGCTACTGCACAATTAATAGCTACACAGAAGAGGGAATTTCAGAAGGGATGTGTATGTATCTGAAATTAAAACAGCGTGGTTCAGGGAGATAAGGTGGGGGAGGCCCCCAGACGCTCCATATTAGGGATGAAAGTAGCCAAACTGGCAAGTGGTGAGTGGGTATTTAGCAAACATGCACATATGTGCTTTGGCCTTCATTAAAAAGCAGTTTCCTCTGTTCTTGCTCAGCCTACTGTTCTCCACTATTGCGGCTTGCTTCTTGGACCATGCTCTCCACCACAATGCCTGCCTGACACCGACGTGATAATATGTTTTTTTTTTATCATTAATTTTTATTCAAATTTTCAAACACAAAAAACAAAACAAAACAAAGATAATTAAACAATAAAATAAAATGTGACTTCCGATTTGTCGCAGATCAGTCATAAGTCTACAATATATAACAGTCCTGTCTCTAAAATTATATTATAAAATCACTTTCCTCCAGTAGTTATCTTAATTAATCATCAAATCTCATAAACATTACTTTATTCTTTCCACAAAAAGTCAAAGAGAGGTTTCAATTCCTTGAGAGATATATCTTTCAATTTTTCTCCAAATAAACATGTCGCTTAATCCATCTCATTCAAATATGTTAGGTCCAGTAATTTCAATAGCCATTCTTCCATTATCAGTATTAATTCCATCTTCCATCTTCAATAATCCTGTTAAGTCCAGTAATTTCAGTTGCCATTCTTCCATTATCAGTATCCCATAATAATCTTGTTGTCATAGCCATAGTCCAAATAAACATATCGATTAATCCATCTCATCAAATCTGTTAGGTCCAATAATTTCCATAACCATTCTTCCATTATCAATATTAATTCCATCTTCCATCTTCAATAGTCCTGTTAAATCCAGTAGTTTCAGTATCCATTCATCCATTATCAATATCCCATGATAATCTTGCTGTCATAGCCATAGTCATATAACAAGAGTCTGATGGGAATTTCTTTTATCACAAATATTTCCTTGCCATCAATTCTGAATATGTTGCTGAAATATTGCTGCAAAGTCATATCTCTGTTCTTCTTTTTTGCAAAATGCACTGGCTCATCTCTTAAGAGTTTCTCCACTGTCACATATCTGTAGCCAACTCCATAGATTTTTTCTATGTCAAGCTCCATCACATCATTCCAGTCCAGAAAATTATCCAAGACATTAATAACTTTACCACCAAAATCTTCATTAATTTCTTCAGAGACAACAAACCCTGAGACAGGGTAGACAGGAGATGAAAATTGAATTTAACAAAATGACGCAGGAGCTTAAAGAAATAGGGGATTCTGTGAGAGAGGAGTTTGATGGGATTAGAGATGAGAAAAGAAAAATTAAAGGGAAGCTACAAGCCCTGGAGATTGGAACAAATGTGAAATTGGAAAAAGATTTGGAGTTTATGGATGTTAGAAATAAAGTTTACTGTCTGGAACTCAATGTTGTCACCGACGTGATAATATGGAGCCAGGTGAAGATGTTCATCTACTCCAGTGCTGGGGAACCTTTTTCAGCCTGAGCTATGGTTCTTCCTCCATAAAGAGCCAAACTAAACATGCCACTAAATGTGACACATGATGTTGCATATATAGGTGGTTTCTGTTGTCCCCACTGCAGACTCAATTAAAATCATCCCTGAGCCTGCTATTAACCCAGAGTGTTTTAACCCCTCATCCTCAGGTACCACAGTCCTGACAAAATTGTTCCCCCTCCCTTTAACACCTCATCCTCATGTGCTACAGTCCTGATAAAAATAGTTCCTCACTCCCATTTATTTTATTTTTTTTAAAAGAAGCCACAACAGGTGACATCACAATAGTTTGGCCCTAACTTAGATGGAATTAGCATCATATCTAGTTTGGACCTCAGTTTCCTGGATTTCACAGGGCCAAATTAGATCCCCTGGATGTGTGTGGGTTGTTTTTAACTGCTACTAGCAGCCATGGGAAAGGGAGATTTGGATCAGGACTCGCGCATGGGAGACAGGTTTTAATCTTTTCCCTCCATGTCATTTCCTCAGTTGAAATTTTACCACCACCCCTCCATTGAGGAAAACAAGCCAGTGCTGTGAAGCATTCTTTTTTAGGGTTTTATTTTTTTAAATTATTTTCAGGTTTTGGTCAATAACAAGTGTAGCAGCAACAGAGCCTGTGGTCCTATGCATACTGGATAGGATAGTTCTAGAGCAGGGCCAGGGATCCTGTGTCCCTTCAGATGTTATTTCACTCCATTTCCCATCAGCCCTGACTATTGGCTAGGGATAGAATCCTCTCCTTTTTTACATTTCTTTTTTAAGTGTGGCCCCCTGGTGGTCATTGATTCCTTTTTCCTCCAATATCTTTTCATTTTTCTGATCTCCTCCAATATATAGATATATTTGGTTTGCAGAGAATCATCAATATTATAATCACAATTTATTCACAAGTCTCCACTGGCATTGATCTTTATTCTGACCTCTGTAATAATTGCCTGTTTACATTCCTTTTCAAGTGCACTGAAGACAGATTAAGCCAGATAATCAAGTCAGTGTGGTGTAGTGGTTAAGGTGCTGGACTACAACCTGGGAGACCAGGGTTCAATTCCCCACACAGCCATGAAGCTCACTGGGTGACCTTGGGCCAGTCACTGCCTCTCAGCCTCAGAGGAGGGCAATGGTAAACCCCCTCTGAATACCGCTTACCATGAAAATCTGATTCATAGGGTCGCCATAAGTTGGAATCGACTTGAAGGCAGTACACACACACATCTTCCCCACTGCTGCTTACAATCAACACCTCATTCTCCCCTGCTGCTTTCCTTCTGTCAGTTACAATCAAAACTTCATTGACATCAGTGGAAGGGAATACACATTTGAAGAGCTCACACAGAAAGTAGATCAGTATCACTCACACTACAGATTATTTCAAAGTGATCTTATTTTTTAAAAAAATGAATCAGAAAGAAGAATGAATCAGAAACCAGATGTGGAGAGCTGCTACTTCAAAATTCTCTCTGCAAAGATAGAGCATATCAGAAATAATAATTAATCTGATGGTTAATCTGATTATTGCAGAAACGGAGCCTATTGCTACTATTGGCCTTGTTGATGGGAGCTGAGAGTCCAACAATATCTAAAGAACCACAGGATCCCCATTCTTGGTGCTAAGCAAACAAACATATGGAATATGGATCTGGATTAATACCCTTTTGCATGTGTTTATAACTAGGTGAGAGCCAGTGTGGTGTAGTGGTTAAGGTGCTGGACCACAACCTGGGAGACCAGGGTTCAAATCCCCACACAGCCATGAAGCACACTGGGTGACCTTGGGCCAGTCACTGCCTCTCACTCTCATGAAAACCCTACTCATAGAGTCGCCATAAGTCAGAATGGACTTAAAGGCAGTACATTTACATAACTAGGTATGCTATTGAAGGCTTATAGTCACCTGACTTGGCTGACCTGCAGCCAGAAGTTTCTAGTTCTGCCTTTCATAAAAGTCTTACACAGAAAGGTGGGAGTTTCAGTCATTGCCTAAGATCCTATTAGCGATGTGAAGTTTACTTTAGCTGATGCTGTTTGCTAACAGGAGTGGCTCTTGTGTAAAGAAGCCAAGTTTTTCTTAGGTCATGCATGAATCAAAGATATATTCACTAATAGGCAAAAAACCCTTGCGGTTTAAGAACATAGCTATAGCCAACAGATATTTCTATCAAACTTTAAAAAGCAGGGAAATTGGGCAGCTATAGTGAATGCACCAGGGAGGCAGGAGACCTGACCTCCTCTCTGAGATATTGTACTGCCCTACAAATTTGTCAAAATGCCACAATTTGGCTTGGTCTTTCACAGTCCAATCCACTTGCTTTGTAGCTTGGAAGAATTTGGTAACATGTGCCTCCGAGCACATGGTGAGTGGTGGCAACACCTGCAATCTCCAAAGATGGAGAATTACATTTTGTATGTTTGTTGGTGTTCTTCTTACTTTGTGACTTTTCTGTGTTACTCCTGTTTCTACAGAGAATCTAACTTAGAAAAATATATTTCTCTCATTCTTCATCCTAGAAATCTGTGTCAAATTTATTTTTATTAATTTCAAAGCCTTTTTATTGGTCAATGTCATATGATGGTGAAGACAGCCTTTTGTGTTTCAAATTGGAGGTTATGCTCTATTTCTCGTTTGGGCGCATTAACAGTTGAATCTGAAACTGATGTAAAATCAGACTGATTACAATATGTTGCTACTTAAGCAACAACTCTAGCTGTTGGAAAAAACAAACTTGGCCTGCCCAAGATGCATGTTTTCAGCCTGCTATGCTTAAACTGCTCCGCTTAAGGAAAGGTGGGCACGATCAATTAAAAACATAGAGCACACCTAAAATTTTGCTAGAATATATTTCACCTCCCACTGTTTGATCTTGTGCAAACTGAGACACTCCTATTTATTTATTATTTATTGCATTTATATACCGCCCCATAGCCGAAGCTCTCTGGGCGGTTTACAACAACTAAAAACATTAAAAACAAATATACAAATTTAAAAAACATTTTTTTTAAAAAAAAACTGTTTAAAAGCACATGCTAAAATGCCTGGGATTAGAGGAAAGTCTTGACCTGATGCCAAAAAGATAACAGTGTTGATGCCAGGCGCACCTCATCAAAGAGATTTCCATAATTTGGGGGCCACCACTGAAAAGGCCCTCTCCCTTGTTGTCATCCTCCGAGCTTCCCTCAGAGTAGGCACCCGGAGGAGGGCCTTTGATGTTGAGCACAGTGTACAGGTGGGTTTATGTCAGGAGAGGCATTCCATCAGGAATTGTGGTCCCAAGCGGTGTAAGGCTTTATAGGTTAAAACGAGCTCATGTCCACTAGAAACTATTCTAAAACAGGGATGGAAAACCTGCAGCCCTCCAGATGTTGGTGGACTCCAACTCCGTTCATCTCTGACCACTAGCCATGCTGGCTGGGGCTGATAGGAGTTGGAGTCCAGCAACATCTGGAGGGCCACAGGTTGCTCATCCCTGCCCTAAAATGATACTTTTCACTAGGATTCTTTTGGGAACATCATTTGAGTAAATATGAAATGATTCTTGTCAGTGGAAAGCATTGTTTAGGCTTCTTGCTTACGGACATTCTTCTTGATTTGTTACTTGCTAATCATTGTACTCTTGTGTTAATCATTAATTCCTTGCAAGTTGACATATGCAGTTTTAATATGTAGCCTGGAAGGCAATGTGGGACTCTGGGATAAAGAGGGACATATTAGCCATTTCTTTAAGATTTTTGCTCACCTTGTCTTAATTCTCCAAAAAGAGGTCCTCTGAATAAAATGACCTTGTTTATCTAGACCAGGAATGGGGAACCTGTGGCCCTCTGGATCTCATTGTCCTACAACTCCCATCATCCCTACCTTTGCCCATGCTAGCTGAGGCTGATGGGAGTTGGAGTCTAACAACATCTGGAGGTCCACTGCTTCCCCATCCCTAACCTAACATCCTATCTCCCATGCATTCCCATGATCCACCTGCACGAGGTCCCCTCTCTTTACTTCCTTTTGATCCCTCCTCATAACCCAGCTGGCTGTTTAAAAATCTGTTGTTAACTATAAACTGCAAGTGAATGGAATTGGGGATAAAAATGGCTTGCTTCTAAGGACTAGCATACATTCCCCCCACCCCCCAAAATAAAACACTTAAATTTGCATTATGTAAATTTGTGATTTCCCTACCCCCACCCCTCTAAATGAAGCCCCTCTGTGCTATATTAAATTACTAAAGAGAATCTTGCTATTGAGGACAATCCACTAATGTGGATTTCTGGTGTCATCTTGTGTTTGTTTCATAGAATTGCATTGACACAAAGATCTAGAAAGCATTTCCTACAGCTCAAATTTATTCCAAGTTCCATGACTGGGACAGTAAAAAGCATTTAACGCTGTTAAATTATTAACTTAAACTCAGCATATTGCCTTATTAGTACACTTAACAAGTGTTAAGAGTTAAGGGTGTTAGCAAGATACTGGTTTCCAAATGGGTTGCCCTTCCTTATTCCCATGACCTCCTCCAGTCCTTATCTGTATCTTTTTAGATAAAAGGAACAGTAGTTATAGCAGACTTAGGCTGCAATCTAGTACATATCAACTCAGAAGTAAACTCCATTAGGTTCAATGCCTCTTACTCTCAGGTGAGACTGTATTGGACTGCAGCCTTAGTAGAGTAGGCTGAACAGAAAAGGCAGCAAAATATGGTGCAAATACATGGATGTGGGAGTGTTGGTACTTTCTCTTTATTTTGCTAACAGACATGCAAGGATATATAAAAATGAATTGTAATAAAAGTGTCACAAGTGAGATCTTAAAATGTGATGACTCAGTCTCGGTAGTGGTTAAAGTGTTGGACTATTACCTGGGAGACCAGGTTCGAATCCCCACATAGTCATGAAGCTCACTGGGTGACCTTGGGCCAGTCACTGCCTCTCAGCCTCATGAAAACCCTATTCATAAGGTCGTCGTAAGTCGGAATCGACTTGAAGGCAATACATTTTCGGTTTGGGACAGAGCTTAGATCTGATCGAACTCAGGCAGGCTGCAACTGCATACCCATTTCCCTGGGAGTAAGTCCCACTGAATTCAGTCGGGCTGATCTCCGATTAGACATGTACAGGATTGCACTATGAATCTTGACCGAGAAAGCCAAGCACGTGTTTAGCTCTGCTCAGTGGAGCTTAGAAACACCTGCATCAGGCAGGGTCATCCTAAATATGCATGTATGTTTGTGCATGTATGCATTCAGTGTGTTCGGTGCACAATTTAAACTGTGACCAATTCACGAGAAGAGCTCTAGTGCCTTGCCAAATCGCTGCAAAACACAAGAAACTAAACTGCACCTTCCTAAACTGAGTCATCAGCCTGCGCTGGGACGCCTGCCCCTTCCCACGACGCGAGAAAGAGGAAATGAGGGTTCTTCGGGTTTACTCGGAAAAGAACAAGGAGAACCACGGATAGGGCGACGGAGCGGCCCATCTAAGGTACCTAGCCAGTGAGGAAAGCAAAACCGGGGTTGGAAGGCGGGAACCCGGAAGAGAAGTGGCTCTCAGCTGTGCTCTGTCTGTTCTTTCTTCTCTAACTGGAGGCAGAGTGGCCGAACACGACGGGCAGCCGGCGCCATCATGTTTCAGTTTTTTGTAAGTTTTCTGAAGGGATGTAGAGGCTGGGTTGGGCAGAGCAGGGGTGGATTCTCAAATCTAATTTTTCAGATGTATATATACCGGAATGCCAAGACCTGCCACCCAAAGATGGGGTAAATATATAGTTAGAATGAAAGAACAGGGTGCCTCTTGACCACATTCTGAGCTTAGATATTTGTTTCCACGACCAACGCTGACCTCACGGTCCTTTCACACAGACCTCCGTTCCCGGTGAGCCTGCTTCATTTCAGTTACTTCATTCAGCTACGAAAAGTCATTTACTCGTAGCTATTGTTCCACAAAATGGGAGTCAAAAACGCTTCCCTGTCTGCTTCAGATCGACCAGAGTTCTATCAATAGATCCTGATGTGCATTCTACAGAGAGGACAAAGGGAGGGAGGGAGGGGAGCGTGCAGTCACATTTGGCTACTAGGACATGAAAGAGGAAAAGGGAGAGAGAAAGATAATGCTAACGATGATAGTGGGGGAGGAGAAATAAAATAAAGGGTGTAAGTCCGTAACTGGGAGTAAGCACCATTGAAAACAGTGGGACTTACATCTGAGTAGATATGTTTTGGGCTGCATTATAAGAATGCAATTGTATCCAAGCTTATTTGAAAATGCATCCCACTGAACTCCATAGGACTTACTTCTGGGTAAACAGGATTGTGCTGTAAGCCTGGAAACATATAGATTCTTCTGCCCCTGTTAAGTTCCAACCACTTCCATCCATTTTCCAATTGATCCAAGGATGCAAGGTTTCTCCTGCCCCACATCTCTGCCCACATGCTATAGCTCTATAATATGGCTCTGGGATAGAAATCCTCATTGATTTGTAAATGGGTTTTGTAATTGCATCCTTCAGTGTTGTCCTGGACAGATTCTTAGCATATTTTCACGTGAATTAAGTGCCCTTTTGCTGTCCTTAAAATCATAAGAATGGCACAATTGCTTTGCTGGCTCTGATAAAGATCTTTTAATGTTCTCTTGCCATTAATTGCTGGCCAGATGCCTCTGGATATTCACTAGGAAGGTATGAAGATAGTATCCATCTCGCTTTTTACTTTCCTGTTCCTTGTTTTCAGAGGTATACTGCCTCAGAATATGGAAGGGCTCTTTAGCGTTAAAATCTGAGGTCTAAAAGGGTATGTATTACTCTTCACCGCAATGCTGTTTCACTGCATGCTTATGGCTGAAGTGGTCTCTAAGTGTGTACCTTAAGATGTTTCTGAGGTACAACTCCCCATCAGCCCCAGCCAGCATTGCTAAAGGTCAGGGATGGTGGGAATTGTAGTCCAGTAACATCTGGAGGGCACCAGGTTGGCTAAGGCTGTTCTTCTTGAGGACTTCCAATGAGGGAGAGCCATCCTCCTGGTAATTGGTTGGCTTTTCCTAACGCTCATTAGAAATCTACCCTCTTGTAACTTAAGCCCGTTAGATCAAATCCTGCCCTCTTAGGCAGCAGATCACTGTCTCTAGGTGATGGGGCAAGAAGACAGTGCAGAAGCTTGGTCTGCAAATATAGATATATGTAAATAAGCAGGTTATTAACATTTTGTGTAGGGCTGGCCAGTAGTGTAGTAGCAAATTCAGAAGTCACATGGTAGTCACATCATGCCTCCTCACAGCCATGCTCCCTTTTCCACTTTCCCTCGTCTCCCTTGCTGTCCTCTACTACAACACTTGTCCCTAGAAGCCAATCAGCATGAAATGGGCGGCTGTGTGTTAACTACTGAAAGGAGTCTTCTCAGTGGCTGATTCACCTCTTTTTACTGGTTCTAATCAGCACAAAAGGATAAGGACCATTCTCAGAGGTTAATACATTCCCCTTTCATGTTGATAGGCTCGTACATAGAGACCTGGCTGGAATCCTGCTCCCCAAAAAGTAAGGGTCTGTTACCCCCCGCAACCCTGAACAACTACACCCCTGGGGGTAGGTTTTGTGCACTTAACTTGCAAACCTGGTTAATGCATAACTGGCTTATTTTGTCTTTTCACACACAATCAAACAGGTATGCAACTGCCTTCCCACTTGATAGCTGTCATCTTTAATCGCTTACGTATGCAGTCTGCCTTAAGATGTCAGTTGTCTGCAGCCTGGCAATGGCTTCCAGAAGCCATATAACCCCTTAACATCTCTTAGAAAACACCACTCTCTTCTTGAGTAGATATTCAAATAAACCCATTTATATACGGCCTATATATATTGAATGATTGACTCCTTACTGCAGTGGTGGGGAACCTGTGGATCTCCAGACGTTGCTGGCCTCTAGTTCCCATCAGCCCCAGCCAGCATAGCTGATGGTCCAGGAGGATGGGAGTTGAAGTTTAACAACATCTGCAGGGCTACAGATTTCATACCTCTGCCCTATTGGCTTCTGTAGAGGACTAGATCGTGCCTGATAATTTTTTTATAGAGCATCTTAACTCTAGGTGTTGTACCGTCTTATCCTGTATACAAGGTATAATCTCAAGTGTATCTCATTATTGGGAACCAACACAACTGCTAATTATTTGGCAAGTCTCTTTGGCATTGCCAGAGTTATGATCTATTTGTGGGGCTCTATAGCTCTCTTTGGGATCAGTGCAACAATTTCTTTAGTGACAGTTTTGTTTAAGCTTCTCAGTGAACCTCTGTCTCTGAGGTTTGCTGTTAATTTTAACATTTTTAGCCCTATGAATATTCACACAGATAGGCCCACCTGGCTGTTTGCTGGCCCAGTGCTTATTTGAAGTTGCTGAGTTGCTTTTTTCTAGCTCCTACCTCCTAGGAACTCGGGGCAGGGATGCCCATAACTCGGTGGTAGAGAACATGTTTTGCATGCAGGTCTCAGATTCAATCTTTGGCATCTCCACATATGCTTGGGAAATAACCATGTCTGCTCATATTGGATAATACTGATCTAGATGGATCCGTGCTCTGACTCGGTATAAGGCAACTTCCTGTTCCTATCCTCTCCAAAGCCCTGTGAGGTGGATCAGATTGAGAATGAGCAACTGGGCCAATGAAATCATAAGAACGTAAGCACCTGTTGGATCAGTTCAGTGGCCCTTTTAGTCCAGCATTCTGTGTTCTCAGTGGCCAACCAGATACCTATGGGAAGCCCATAAGGAGGACCTGAGTGCAGCAACACTGAGTGCGGTTTCCAGTGAGTCATATAAAGGTTGCACAGGTCACTTCTATCCTGCCTTTTTTCTACAAGGGTCCTCAACATCATATTAATACAACGATTAAAACAATCCCAAAAATTCAGCGAAGTGGAATAAAACATATCTGTTAAAACATAAAAGCTCCTCAGAAACAGACACGTTTGGTCTCTGTTCTTGAATGTATATTCTTTCCTCTGAAATGTATGGGAGTTCCATAGAGGACACACAGGAACCGACATTCTTTGAGTTTGCAAAGTTTTGGCAATCGCTGCATGGGTTGTGGCAGCTCCTTTTCTTGGGAATGCGCTCCCAATGAATGTCAGGCAGGCACTTGCATCATTGGCATTTAGGTGCTTTGCTTAAAACTGATCTGTTCACCCAGGCTTTCTTTGAGGGGGTGATCCAGCTACGGTGATGTATTAATCTGATCTGCTGATTTGTGGTGCACGTTGTACTACTTATGAGCATAATTTTTTGGTTGATTTTATGCTGTTCACCACCATGATATATATTTTTTTAATGTTGGCAGCGTAGACGTTTTAACAAATTAGTTATTATTAATAATAATGCTATTTCAAAGACAGTGTTTCCTTTTTATTTAGGGATGGAGGAGCTGTGGCCGTTCAGATGTTCTGTATTACAACTTCCGTTGTCTCTGACCATTGAACATGCTGGCTGGGACTGATGGGAGTTCAGCAACATCTGGAGGTCCACCTGTTCCCTACCCTCTTTTAAAGCCCCCACATCTATACAGTTTAAAGGGAAAGACTCACACATAACTAGCTAACTCAGACTACAATGTTCTGTTTTACTCTTAATCATGAATCGAGTAAGTAGAGCGAAATCTTACCCTTTGCAAACTAAAGAAGCTGCCATATACTGAGTCAGACCAATTGGTCCATCTGGCTCAGTACTGTCTGAATGGTAGAGGATCTCCAGGGTTTCAGGCAGGTGTCTTGCCTAGCCCTGCCTGGAGATGTTGGGGACCGAACCTAGGATGTTTTGCATGCAGAAGACTGGTAAAAGTGGCAGAGCACGTCCAACAGTATTCACTGTAATTATAAGCAGGCATACTCAGAAGTAAGCCCTATGCGTGGGATTCAACACTAGTCCTACTCAGGGTAGACCCATTGAAGTTAATGGGGATGACTAACTAAGATTCATTACTTTCAGTGGGTCTACTCTGAGTAGGGTTTAGGTGAATGTAACCCTGTAGTCAGCCTTCTCCAACCTGGCCCCCTCCAAATGTTTTAAACAACTGTCAGCCCCCAATAGCACATCCTGTCCAGTTTTAATTAACTTGTGGGGTAGTGAGAAGAGAGTCTACGTTTTAACGCTCCATTCTTCTTTGTGCTTTGTATGAGGCGCTCCTGCTGATGGTTACTCAGAGTCTTGTTTTTAGAGCCTAGCAGCCTTTAAAGCTGCCTACCCTAACCTCGTGTCCTCCAGATGTTTTGGACTGCAGCTGACATTGGTTGTGCTGGCCGGGTCTGATGGGAGTTATAGCCCAAAGCATCTGGAGGGTGCCAGGCCGGGGAAGGGTGCCATAAGTGATGCCCTGCGCTCATACTTAATTCCAAGCCCAAACTTTTAATTAAGTTATTCTGTACAATGTGTGCGTGTGTAATTTTAAAATAATCAGACTTTTTCTAATTCTTAATTTTTTTCCCTCTTTTATTTCTACAGCCTCCTAGCTCAGATTCTGATCTCTGTTGAGAGTCAGCCTTTTGTTGTCATTATTGCTTTCATTTTTTTTAATGCGTTGCAATACAAAGCAAAGCTGGAATCGTTTGAAGGGTATCTCTTATCCCTCTGTCAAAACAGTGGATAAAACTCTCAGTGGAGAGGGCAGCCTTATATGTTTTTTGGCAGAGTCATTGCCTGATGTTCTCTTGCACTGCAAACCCATGATACAAATCATTTAAGGCTTTCTGATTAGTGTTTGAGAACTGAAACACTGGAACAGGGAAAAGCTAATACTGTAGGGCCCCGCTTCCAAGCGCTTTGCTTCCCGATATTCCGGTAATGCGACAGCTTGATTTCCCTTTTTTAAAGCTGATTCTTCCCTGTTGTGGCATTTTTGCATCATTTTTGTGCGATGCGCCCCATTATACTCAATGGGGTTCCGCTTTACGGCGATTTCTGCTTTACGGCAGGGGTCCGGAACGGAACCCGCCGTATAAGCGGGGCCCGCCTGTACATTTCTGCCTTACTTTCTCTTCCCTGTTTGCTACACTGTTGCAGGGAGATAAAGGGATAATCTCGCAAATGGTGCTTTTATTTTCATTTTTCAAAAGACCAAAGTACTTGTGTACTTTTCCCCCCAAGGCTATGCATAAAATTAAGATAACTGTGGGCAGCCCTTTAAATTCTTACTGATCCTTTGCAGTCCTCACTTGACATATAAATTGCCAGTTGTCAAATGTGCCGCCATCTTTCTCCCTCCTCTTTAGACTATTTAAATCCACTTGGCAGAAAAAAATACTCTAACCTCTCGGAAAATGAGCCATGTGTAGGCCCCATAAGGGAGGATATGTTGCTTCAGGAGCTGACCCCTTTGAACTTCAAAATAAGTGGGCCACTACCCTAAACTCCCAGGACTGCTTTATACATTACAGTAGAGGCCACCAGGATGGAACTTTGTATTGTGTTGCTCACTGTGGGAGGTCTGAACATGCGTACTGTACTTATCATGCAAAGTTGGCACAGTTGAATGGAAGGTGTTTGAATGTACTTTACACAGCTCATAAACTATGGAATTTGCTCCCACAAGAGGCAGTGATGGCCCCCAACCTGGATTACTTTAAAAGGGGATTAGACAAATTTATGGAGGATAAAGCTATCAGTGGCTGGCTACTAACCCTGATGTTACGTTCTGCCTCCACTGTTGGAGGCAGTATGCTTCTGAATACTAGTTATGGGAAACCACAGGAGGAGAGAGTGCTGTTGTGCTTGTGTCCTACTTGTGGGCTTCCTGTAGGCATCTGGTTGGCTGCTGTGAGAACATGATGCTGGAGTAGATGGGCCATTGACCTCATCCAGCAGGCTCTTCTTATGTTCAAACCAGCAACAGCTGCCAGGATGGATGGGGCTTGTGTGAAGAGGTGCAGTGCCATGCATGTGTTAAAAGTGTTCATGCAGCATCACCACACTATAGCCTTTTCCACTAGGGAGGCTGAAAAACAGATGAAGCAGACCTAGTATCATTTTTTTTTAATTTTGAAGTGGTATAAAATCCTACCTCAGCAAGTTAACCCAGTCCGTCTTCATATTTAAATTGCTTGGAACTCTACTCCTGTGAAAATTGCGAGTCGCCAGATCAGAGTGAGCATTTTTTTTTAACTATGGTAACTTCCACTTTATGGCAGGGGATGGGGAACCTCAGGCTTGGGGGCTGAATGCAGTCCTCTGGGCCTCTGTATCTGACTTTTCCTAGGTCACAACCTACCCTCCGGTGACACCCCTCACCAGCCCTTGATTGATTGTTCAGCTGGGGCAATGCCTCTTGCTTGCTTGGTTGCCGGATGGAGAGGTGTGTGTATCTGTAGCGACCTCTGATATTTGCATGGTTGTACAATGTCATCCATAGCTCTGCCCACATTTGCCTCTGGCCTCACCCACCCCAACATGTGGCCCCAAGAAGGATGCCCACAAAGGAATATGGCCCTTTAGCTGGGGCTGAAAGAGGTCCCTCATCCCTGCTTTATAGTGATTTCAGGCACATACCTCCCCCCACCCTGCATAGTCGATGAGTATCAGGTGATGAAGGCTGCAGTCCTATACATGCTTCCTGGAGTGGGGCGGGTTTGTCATTAAATTCAGTGGGGCTTACTTCTGAGTAGATATATAAACATTGTGCTGTAAGTCATTGTGTGAGAACTTTCCTGCCTCAGACGTAGAGGGAACATAGGGGAGCACACCTTTGGGACTTTTTTCAGAGCAGGAGCAATGATGTCACATGCCAGAACAGAGCAGGAACAATGATGTCATATGCCAAAACACCAGGGCAAATGACAGGCGCTCCAAGTTCTGGGTAATGAATGAGGTGGTAAGCAGCCTTTTAGGTTTAGCATAGATTAGCCTAGAGGAAGTTGGAGAATGGCCCTTATTTAGGGTTGCCAGGCTCATGGCCTGAGAATGATTCTGTATCTTTAGGAGAAGAGAAAATTAATCCACCTGCAGGTTTTCTTGCAACACTGTAATGGGAAAAACCACAAGGTGGAATTCTGCCTTCCCCCTGCACAACTTTTAAAGATACAGAAGACCTCTTGGTTGCCAGGCCCCCCTATCCTTATTTCATGCTAGCCATTTAAATGGTAACACTTCTTTGCAAGATTGTTGGCATTTCTAATTGAAGGCTAAAGGTTGCACTTCAGGTGGCTGAATATCTTTTGTTAAAGCTCATTGTGTTTGATAAGTTGAACCTATGCCGGGGTGAGAACCTGTGGGTGAAGCCATGATAAAGTGGTGTCATAGTGCTTTAAATGTATGGTGCAGATATGGCCCCAGCATGAGTAGCCACAAGCAGCTGACATGCTCCCTCAAAACCTAAGGGAAGAAGGATGTGTCAAGGTAGGTGGCACAAGAGCAAAAAAAAAAAGGAGATGGAAATACAAAATGAAGAGCAGGGAGTATATATGTAGCTTGGGAGAAGATGGAGATGGGTGTGTGAGTCCAAATAGTCAGAGCCGGCTGAGTAAGAAATCCATGTTGTTCTCGTATACATATTTGATCTGTGGGTTGCCTTGCATGTTTTTCCTTCTAAAAACTGGCCCATTGCAATGCTCCAGCAACCGTCTCACAAAACATGAGTGCAGTCAATTTTTCCAACCACCAATCGATGGAATGGTGCCGGCATGCATTTTATGTTCCCTTGGCTCGAAGCAAAGGAGCCCGGGGTGGGCTTGGGTGGCTTGCTGGTATGGGTGCAGCTTTTGAGATGAAATCTCTTCCCACACCACGCCCCTGGATGTGCACCAGGACGTGTCAAGAGAAGCAAGGCCCGCCGAGGACTCTAAATCTGTTTTCTAAAAGTGTAGGGATGCTATGAAGGGCTGTTCTGCATCCACTGTAAACCGGGACAGATGTACCAAAACTCTGGATGAAGGAAAAGGGGCATGGGGGGGGATGCAGAAAGGTACGGGGCATCTCACAACTAAGCATGCTTTTTCAGGATTAAGAGTTAAGTTTTTTAAAAATAATTTCTATTGTGGAGCTGGATCGTAAGATGGAAATCTTATTAGATGTTAGTTGACACAGATATGGTGTTGATGTGAATGATTGATTTTTTTTGTGGGGAGGGGAGTTAGAAGCAAAGGATATCTTAGCTTCCAAGTAGACTAAATGTCTCGGCGTGTTTCAGGCAGAGCGCAATTTTGGAGCAAAGAATGCAGCAAATAACTTTGGGGCACATTGTGTGTTTGTGACTGCACATCATGTGCTACCGAATGCGGCAAATCATAAACAAGGCAGTGTTTTTTTGTTTAATGTGGCTGTAAAATAAGCCAATGGCTTTTTAGAAATATACATTTACCTTTGAAATTCAGAGTGTTTTTCCTGTCTGGAAGAGGGTGGCTTTTTTGCTGAGAAATCCACCGTTGCATCCAAGACTGCCCCGACACACATCTGGGGTTCCTAAGCGAAAGTGATTTCTCTGCCTTCCAGTCCCTTCCATCTGTGTGACTGTGCTTGTATTCTGAATGGGGAGGGCAGCTCTTGAAACCCCCCAACAAGTTGGGTTGGGGGTCTGATGCAGGAACTTGGCAGCTTGAAATAGTTTGAGCCCAGATGGAAAGAGGAACAGGGTGCTCTCCACACCAGCCCTACTTGGAGCTAATCCAGAGGTTTGTAATGGAGAATGTTTCCTTGCAGAGTTTGTTGTGCAGTTTGTATTCAAAGCACAGAACCAGCAATTCTGACTCTCATGCTCTGTGAGCAGTGCTCCCCTTTTGGCAGGATTGGTGCAGCGTAGGAGAACCCTTATGCAAAGCACTGCTTGCCGTGGCATACAGACTGTGTCAGCACTTCCATTGCACCCATCTGCAGCAGATGAGTTGCATGGCACAGGCCCCATCTGCACTATACATTTAAAGTGGTATCATGCCACTTGAAACAGACACAACTTCCCCCAAGGATCCTGGGAACTGTAGTTTCTTAAGGGTGCCGAGAGTTTGGAGACCCCTGTTCCCCTCACAGAGCTACAATTCCCAGAGTTCTGTGGGAAGAGGGATGGATTGTTAAACAACTTTGGGAATTGTTGCTCTGTGAAGGGGAATAGGGGTCTCCTAGCAACTCTCAGCACCCTTAACAAACTATATTTCCCAGGATTCTTTGGGGGAAGCCATAACTGTTTGAAGTGGTATAAAACTGCTTTAAATGTGTAGTGCAGAAGAAGAGCCCTTCTGGATCACATCGAAGACACATCTAATCCAGAATCCTGTTTCCTTGTGGCCATCCAGATGCCCATGGGAAGCCTGCAAGGTTTTGCCAGTGCAGACATGGCCCACATTTGGGCAGCACTCTTAAACATAGTTTAGCATAACATGAATGAGCCTAGATAAGTCTCATGTGGTCCCATCTTCCCTCCCTTCCACTGGCGCGTCCACAAGGAGTTCAGAAGCTTTTGCTCCTGCTTTTGCATAACTGAACTGGCAAACTGGTTAATGTTTCAGTTTATTGATTTGGATATCATGACAAGCTAGAAGTGGAACTCCTTTGAACTCCTCTTTGTATTCTCATTGCAGGAGTAGAACACAAGCCCAAGATTTGCCCAGGCCTGTTCACATCACACTAACCTATGGTTTGGTGTGATGCCTATATATCGCCATACTGTTCAGTAAGTAATGTTACTTCTCAAAGAGTGCATAACTAAGGCTTGATCCTTACTTATGTATGCTTGAAAGTATATCCCATTGAATTCAAGGGAAACAAGTCACCATGCAAAGAATCAGATTGTAATTTGGATCTAGTGTTGAATTAGACAAAAGCTGTTAATGCTCCACGTGTTTGATAGTATCTTCAAAGTGTAATGCTAGACATTAGACATTGAGCCGTTATAGGGGCTAGTATGCACAAGCCACTCGGAACAAACCAAATGCACAGTTATAAGATGGGAGATACTTGGCTCAGCAATATGACATGTGAGAAGGATTTTGGAATTGTTGTTGATCACAAGCTGAATATGAGCCAACAGTGCGATGTGGCTGCAAAAAAGCAAATGCTATATTATGCTGCATTAACAGAAGTACAGTTTCCAAATCGAGTGAAGTATTAGTTTATTTATTTCTTATTTGATTTATATCCCACCCTTCCTCCCAGCAGGAGCCCCCTCTATTCAGCACTGGTTAGGCCTCATATTGAGTACTGCATCCAGTTCTGGTCTCCACACTTCCAGAAGGATGCAGACAAACTGGAACAGTTTCAGAGGAGGGCAACAAGGATGATCAGGGGACTGGAAGCAAAGCCCCATAAGGAGAGACTGAAAAAACTGGGCATGTTTAGCCTGGAGAAGGGAAGACTGAGGGGAGATATGATAGCACTCTTCCAAGTACATGAAAGGTTGTCACATAGAGGAGGGTTGGGATCTCTTCTCAATCACCCCAGAGTGCAGGACACGGAATAATGGCCTCAAGTTGCAGGAAGCCAGATTTTGAGTGAACATCAGGAAAAACCTCCTAACTGTTAGAGCCATACGACAATGGAACCAATTACCTAGGGAGGTAGTGGGCTCTCCGACACTGGATGCATTCAAGAGGCAGCTGGACAGCCATTTGTCGGGAATGCTTTGATTTGGATTCCTGCATTGAACTTGATGGCCTTATATGGTCCCCTTCCAACTCTACTATTCTATGTTTCTATGAACACTTTCAAGGTAGCAAGGTAGCGAAAGCAGCATATATACATAAAAATAATTTAATATAAGAAGTAAAATAGATGTAGTGCCACTTCGTTTTTTGCAAACAAACTTTGATCAACCAGCCAGGCAGTTTTATATGAGCTGCTGTTGAGCACTTGGCCATCCAATCAGTTTGCTTCACTTTCAGCACTGAAACCAGTTCTTAAATCACGTTTATCTGAGTGTCACATGCATTAATTAATATCACCCCTCCCACACAGGGGGAAAAGCTTTATTAGCTTTTCAAGTGAAATGACAAAAATCTAGCCAATGAATGTGCAAATCAGCTAAAGGGGTGCAACATACTATCTTTCCGACAAGTCATATATTAAGTTAATAACTATGACTGTATGGAAAACTGAGCAACCAATTTTTCATTTTCCACAGAGCCTTTTTAATGGCTGTATTTTGCCAACAAGAGCATGTCTTTGTGACCGTGACAGAAGACGCCCACTCTCTTTGTATCATTCTGTTGGCTGCTTCTGCTCTATCTCCATGTTGATTAGAAAAATGGTCATGCTTGAGTATTTTTTTAAATTTGGTGTTCTGATACCAAGCTCCAATTCTTAAACAGCTTTAGGAGTGCAAATATTCTGCAGATCCAGCTTGTTGTTTGCTAATAATGTGACCATTTTAAAATCTGTTCTGGATTTTTTTTTTTTTAAATGGTGGCGATAACGGACTAAGTTTCCTGTTGGGTAATCAGTTGGCATGCCCTTCTGGTATACAGTATTTAAGCCAGTGGCAGGAAACCTTTTCCAGCCTGAGGGCTGGATCAAAAAATGGCCACCCATCCACGGCCCATTTTTCAAAGGTGGGTCAAGCCGCCCACCTGTCAGTCACCTGACATCATGACGACACTGGGTGACAACTTCCAAGGGACTTACTGTCAGCACCAATCAGTTGATCAGCGCTGTTGGTGAGCCCCACTTGGCAACACGCTTTAAGATCCCAATTCTTCCTTCGCATCTGTGTCTTTACCTGCCCCACGCATATGACATCAGGTGTGGGGGCTGTTTGAGGACAACGGCATCGGAGGACAAATTAGGATTCCTGCCATGCCTAATTTGGTCTTTATGGTAGCACTGAAATATTGTATACATCCACATTTCCCAAATCATGCACGTTTTGGGTGGCTTCTTTTGGAATGCCATCTCCCGAGTGCTCAACATGGGAGCCTGCTTGCTAGCCTTAGGCCAACAGGATTAGATGTTCCCAGATCCTGAGGCTTCCATGCCAGTGCCACCTGGGAGATGAGACATGGCCAGCAATGTCCTCCATACTTCCTGGTGCCTTAACTTATTGCCCCTCTAATGCAACTCCTGTCTCCTCTATTTCCGCTGTTCCCAAGAACTGGAAGAAAGGACCTTTGATAGGACAGCTTGATTCCTTGCTGGACCAGATGATGCTCTAGCAAGGTTGGAAGAAACCCTCTGGCTGTAGCCTAGTGGTAGAGCATTTGCTTTGCAATGCAGATGGTCCCTGGTTCAATTCCCAGCACCTCCAGGTAAGGATGGGAGAGACTCATGCCTGAAACCCTAGAGAGCCGCTGTCAGTCAGTGTGGACAATAATGAGTTAGATGGGCCAATGGTCTAACTTGGTATAAGGCAGCTTCGTCTGTTCCTCAGGTGCTGTCTCTCAGGACCTGGTGTCACGGGAAGAGGCAGAAGTGGTGTCAACAGGATAGCAAAAGAGGAGGCAATCCGATCCAATGAAATGAGTCAGTAGAAGGAGAAAAGAAGTTGCCCTCTTCCTTCACCCTCTCCTGTTCCTTCCACCAATTTGTCAAGCTACTGTTACCAACTCCAAGCCCTAAAACCTTGACTTAAAAATGAGTGAGAACTTCGTTGCATGCTCGTCCTTCACAGATGCTGATTTGGCGTGCCTGGGGAGGCATTTAGCTGACTATACCTAGGCAGGTAGCAGCTTGTATGGTCTGTAAGCATACAATTTCTTCAGCCAGTGGGGTGTAGTGGTTAGAGAATAAGACTAGGATCTGAGAGACCACGACTCAAAACCCCACTGGGTTGTGAAGCTCACCGGGTGACCTTGGGCCAATCACAGACTCTCAGCCTAACCTACCTCACAGGGTTGTTGCAAGGATAACATGAAGAGGGGGAGAACCATGTGCACCACCCTGAGCTCCTTAGATGAAAGGTGGGATATAAGTGTAATGACTGATAGAAACAACTTTGATCCATTTTCCAACATGCATCAGTAAATAGGGGAAAGTAGATATCTTAGGACTTAAGCCCTATGTGCACTATACATTTAAAGCAGTGTCATACCCCTTTAAACAATCATGACTCCCCCACCTAAGAATCCTGGTAATTGTAATTTGTTAAGGGTGCTGAGAGTTGTTTGGAGACCCCTTTTCCCCTCAGAGAGCTACAATTCCCAGAATGGTTTGACAATCAGTTTTCCCAGGGAACTATGCAAATTGTAGCTCTGTGAGGGGAATAGGGGTCTCTGAACTCTCAGCACCCTTAACAAACTACAGTTCCCAGGATTCTTTGGAGGAAGCCATGACTTTAAAGCGCTATGATAATGCTTTTCATGTGTACCGGCATACCCCGCTTAACATCGCCTCGCTATAACGTACATGCTCCATATGCCTGTATTTCTCCAGAAACGCAGCGCAGCAGCAGAGGCTTTAGCTCGTGGGGGTGGAAATACATGCAATTGCGCCACCGCAAATCAGCTGGGAGACGCAATCGCGATCAGCTAAGAGGGGCGGCAGCGCAGCAGCAGAAGCTTTAGCGCGGGGCTTTGAGGCTCCGCATGAAGGAGAGGTAAAAAAAGTTTTAAAAGGTAGTGCTTCACTTTAAGGACATTTTCGGTTTACGCACTCGCTCTGGTCCCATTGAGTACGTTAATGCGAGGTATTACTGTAGTACAGATGCGCCCTTACTCTCACATGCTTGACTACTACAAGAGCAAGTGATGATCTGCACGGGTGAATGAATGATCCTAGAGCAAGTGTCACAGACAGAGCATTTCTATCACCTCAAACCACTCAGTACCCTTTTAAATGGCTTGTGTGTATTCAGCTGTGAGTAATTGAGATAAATCAAGCAATGTATTTGCAAAAACTTGGGATCAAAAAATATGTTATCTCTACCTCCTAAGGGGGTTGTGAAAATGAGTTCATCATGGTGCGCACAATCTGAAATTGATTTTGCTCTCTTCTTCCAAGCGCTAAATCTATTATATCCTAAAGAGAGTGATAAATGAATTCTCAGCTCCTGTAATAAATAGGGTCCCTGCTTTTTCAAAAGAACATATGGTGGTGGTGCATTTAAACAATTTAAACTTCACTGTATGTATTTTTTTAACAGCTCTTTCTATCCCCAGTGGCAATAAAATCTGCAGTTCTTTTGTGGCTGAAAAATAGATCCTCTTGCAGTAAAGCCATAAACCACAGGCATTGAAATATTTTCACTTCTTGGAAATGTTTTTATTTACCCTTTTTACATTACCAGATTTGATGGCTGTATTATCCAGATGGAAGAGGTTTACGAAGCACCAACTCTTAAATGTTGAATTTGCAAAATCAGCTGAAGTGGTTAAAGTGGATTTAGAAGTGGTTAAATCTTTTTGTATGGAAGGCCGCTGTCAACCAGAGTAGACAATGCTGCATTAGGATAAGTCTTTGGTTTGTCTAAGGCAGAATTGGGGAACCTTTTTCCAGCCCATGGGCCACTTTCTGGGGGCTGCATGCCAGTGGTGGGTGGGGCCAGAGGCAAAAGTAGGCGGAGCAATGGATGTAGGCTACATTCCTGCCATACCTAAGTCAGAGGTTTCTATGCACACCATACATCTCTCCACCCTCCTTTCAGGGAAGCACAAGGCATTATCACAGTTCAAACACACATTCCAGCCAGGCAAAAGCACTTAAGCAGGGTGTGCCCTGTGACAGGGGATGTGATCTGGGGAGAGTCAAACAGAGAGGGCTTGAGGGATGCATTCAGAGCCCAGGCCTGAGGTTCCCCATCCCTGCTCTTCTTGTCAGAGTCATTTAAATAATGTAGGTGGAGTCCAGAGGGAAAAGATCTTGGTAACACTTTACTAAGTAAACTGAACAAAAATAGTGTATAATTTGAGGAGAAAAACTTGAGAGGTTTTGTCTTCCTTCGTTCAGGTCTTGTACAGAGCAAGGAGGCATTCACCCAAACATACAAGGGGGGAAACTCCCTGAGAACTACACAGCCAATGAGAGCACATGCTACATCAGCAAAGATCATGACACGGCCTGGTTGCCAAGCAACATCACCACAACTCTCTTTGTGGTTGGCTTACCGCTAACAGAATTAACCCTTAAGTTACAGACTGAATGAACCCTGCTGTTGTACTACCAACTGTTCTAAGGCAACTTCATAATGGTCTTGTGTTGACCATCTGCTCCAGTGTCAAGGTTTGGCATGGCCAGGCATCCACCAAGGCCCACAAATGGGGAGGGGCCCACCACATCATTTGTTTTGCTGCCCCTCCTTTTCACTTTGGCCACCTGTTTGCTCACCTACTCTCCGGCCCTTTGGAGATGAGCAGCGAGTGGCAATTGCAGCAAGGATGTGGAACAGCACCACCTGCTTGCCCACCACCTTTCTTCTTGGCAAGCTGGCAGCAATGGCAGTAAGGAGGAAGACAGGGGACCACTGAAGGAGGGCCCCCTCAATGCCATGAGCATTTTACTTAACACCCTCCCCCCGATCCCATTGGCACTTGTCAAATGCTATGGGGTATTCAAAATTTGCAAAATCCCTGCATTCACATTGCAAATTGTGACTGGAGGAGTTAATGGTTTGCTATGTAGCTTATATTAGAAGCAAGCATTCTAAACAGTGGAAACCACTTGGCAAAAAAAGGCATGGCTGAGAATGTGACAAACACTTTAATGAGGATCAGGTTTGTTTTGAAGCTGGCAAAAGGATTTCGTTATTCATTTATTTAAAAAAGCAGCTATATTCTTGAGTTCATTCACCATCTGGGAGAAAAGTGTAATCCTTCTTGTCTGTCTTTTTTGTTTCTTCTTTAGGTTGGTTTTGCACTTGGCAATGTAGTTGGGATGTATCTGGCGCAGAACTATGATGTGAGTTTTATTTTTTGCTGTTTTCCTCCTGTTGAGCTTCTGTTAACACTGCTTTTGTGGTAGGGGCAGAGTTTGGAATGTTCGTTTTAAAAGGGAGCTAGTTGTAGTTCAAGTTCATCCTATATAGGGTCAATAGAGCTGTTCAGAAGCGAGATCCTAAACCGGAGGAAGATAATTTGATACCACTTGAAGGTGTGACTTTATTCTCCAAAGGTGTCTTTCCTCCAACCACTAAGGAAAGCTATCCAATTCAGCTTCCACTGACTTTCAAAAAAAAACACCTAAAATTAATCTTTGTTAACATAAAAATTACTGTGTTCTGTACCACAAGGAACCTGTGTGTTTCATGTAAGGCTGGAGACAGATCTAGAGAACTGCTGGATTTTATATTTTCAAACTGGGGGTCAGCCTTCGTGTGTTTCTTTATCCCAGCATCCCTAGGTGCAATCTGAATAGCACCTAGGAGAGCCTAAGATCATAAGAAGAGCCTGCTGGATCAGGCCAGTGACCCATCTAGTCCAGCATCCTGTTCTCACAGTGGCCAACCAGGTGCCTGGGGGAAGCCCGCAAGCAGGACCCGAGTGCAAGAACACTCTTCCCTCCTGAGGCTTCCGGCAACTGGTTTTCAGAAGCATGCTGCCTCTGACTAGGGTGGCAGAGCACAGCCATCACGGCTAGTAGCCGTTGATAGCCCTGTCCTCCATGAATTTGTCTAATCTTCTTTTAAAGCCATCCAAGCTGGTGGCCATTACTGCATCTTGTGGGAGCAAATTCCATAGTTTAACTATGCAAGTCTGCTACCTCTGCCCATACTCTGTCTTAAGTCTGGTACTAGTGTGGATTGTAAGAGGTTCCCAGAGTGGCACCCGCAGGCGCCAGTGTGCCCGCCAGTACCTTCAGTGGTGCCCATGAAAACTCACAGTAAATATGTCCTCAGAAGTCCTCAGTGCTTTTAGTGTTTTTGTTTGCCGCCCTGGGCTCCTTCTGGGAGGAAGGCCGGGTTATTAATTAATTAAATAAACT
Source organism: Rhineura floridana (assembly GCF_030035675.1). Lineage (NCBI taxonomy): Eukaryota > Metazoa > Chordata > Lepidosauria > Squamata > Rhineuridae > Rhineura > Rhineura floridana. Next base: position 9,909,783 of record NC_084487.1, read on the forward strand.
CCCTTTAAACATACCCACATTTAATTGCATGCCAGATTTGAACACCTACCCTCCCTTCCAGTCTGAACAAGAGGGAAAGGTACAAAGAGCTTCTCTGTATGAGCTAGTGTGGCAGTGGCTGATGTAGGTGCATTTTTCCCATTGATGTGCTCATGCTTCTTTTTCTGCTGTTTTAAATGTGGCAGCCATTTTGTGTTATGCCACATCCCCACGGCAGCCATTTTGTCACTGTTGCCCACAGCACTTTCTCAAAATTTGAAGTGCGTCCACTGGACCAAAAAGGTTGGCAATCTCTGCTTTAGAGTTTCAAAACCAATCCAAAACATCTCTTTAGCCCTGCCAGCCTTTCATACCACTGAGACCAATGAAGAATTCCAGACAAATTGAAAGCTTGTTCGCTGCTTTGTGATATTTTGGTTGGCATCATAAAGGTACGAATCCTGCAAACCAGGTGTGGGGAACCTTCTCCCCCCCCCCATATTGCTGAACTACAACTTCCTTCATCCGTAGCCATTGGCCTTGCTTGCTAAGGCTGATGGGAGTTGTAGTTCAGCAACATCAGGTGGACCAAAGTTTCTCCACATCTGCAGTAAATTCTAAAAGATTCTGATAGTCTTTTCTGCTTTTAAATAGGTTCCGAACATTGCAAAGAAGATAGAAGACATCAAGAGAGATGTGGAAGCTAGAAAAAAGCCTCCTAATGACAAATGATGTTGGCCTTAGCCATCTCTGTATTGTGTAGATGATGTAGTTTGCAGATGCCAAATCTTAAAGTGGTGTTTGTGGATTTCCTCCAGGTTTAGTCTTGAAGAACTAGACTGCCCACAAGCTGAAGTGTTACCAGATCCATGGGACCTTCCAATGCTTTCTGGATATTTGACTGCTTCTTCTTCTTTTTTTTTTAACCCATGTGTAATAAGAAAAACAAAGCAGAGAGACAAAGAGATTGGACTATTGTTCTCAGTTTTTGTTGAATAATATTTTGTATTCGGTATCCATGTGATTTTGGCATAAATTCCTATAATTATTCCAACACAACAGTCAATAATGGTCTGACTGTTACATTGACTCATGAAAGAAATTAAAAGTACACCCGAAGATAGATAGATACATTAATTTATTCAGTAACACAGCTTTATGGTACTTTTTGTACAGCTGATTTGTAACATACCAAATCATTGATAAAAGTCCTTGTCTTTTTGTTCTCTGAAGTGAGTTTTCTTTTCAGAGTTGAAACTATTTCAGACATGAAACTATTTCAGAGTTCCCTGATTTGCTTAAAAATTCACACTCATTTTGCATGGAATAACTGAGTACACATGGCACAAAATTCAACAAGGTTAAAAGAAAACTCACTTCAGAGAACAAAAAGACAAGGACTTTTATCAAAGATTTGGTATGTTACAAATCAGCTGTACAAAAAGTACCATAAAGCTGTGTTACTGAATAAATTAATATATCTATCTATCTTTGGGTGTACTTTTCATTTCTTTAATAAGCAAATCAGGGAACTCTGAAATAGTTTCATGTCTTGCTTTCACCATAGGTGTTTTGTTAGGGAACACAGGGAAAGCGCATGCCTCAGTGGTAGAGCATCTGCTTTGCATGCAGAAGGTCCCATGTTCAAGCCCAGCATCTCTGGATAGGGCTAGAAAAGGTCCTCTGCCTCAAACCCTGGATATCCAAGTAATTAGTGAGAGTGGAGGATTGGTGTACCTGTTGTATGCTATTATTACCCTTTTGCAATATTAACAGTTGTTAGGAGTCTGTATTTGTCTGTCATCGGCAAAGCTTTTGAATTGGGCTGTGCAGATTGCAGTGGCCCGGTTGATGTGTCGTGCTAAGCCAAGCCATGGCTTAGCGTGAACACATGAGCAAGCGGGCTCCCAAAGAGAATATTGTGGCTGCACTGCTCCTTTCCAGTCATTCTGCTACTGCACTGAGCTAAATCATGGTTTGATTTGGTTTAGTGTGTTGTTTAACTGTCCTGGACAAACTGTGGGCTGTAAATCATAGGCCAGACCTTGATTACAACTTGTGATTAGTCTGGAGAGAGATAAACCATGAACCTGGTTTCAGATGACACACTCACCCAGCATATACCAGAACAACTGGGGAGGAGCAAAATGGCTGCTATCCTCTCTCCTGGAGCCTGCACACTTTGTGTGTTTGCACTAAACCATGGTTTGGCATAACATGATATGAGAACCTGGCAAGTGTGTTCTTACTGCATGGAATCCAGTGTGGCCATTCTGTAAGCAGAGGGTCTGGTGATCAAATTGAGGCTGTCACTCATTGAATGGCAATGGGAGTCTATTTTCAATGATAACCCCCTTCCTCCTGCCAGTTCCCACACTATTCCAGAGGGTCCTTAAACACTCCAAAGCAGACTTTCTGGGGATGCAGGTGGAAAGGATAATCAGGGAAAATGAGTCCCTCCCCTTCCACGAGTGGGAGAATCCATGAGCATAAGTCAATTCATACATCTCTGTATTCAAACACATTCAATGCATCGCTACAAACAACCTTAATAAGATAGTTATTCTTCCAGCTCAACAAACAAAGAAGTAGTTAGTGTCTTGTCTAAGATCACACAGGGAGTTCTTGGCCAAAGAAGATTTGAACCTAGGTTTTTCATAGGTTCCGTGTCTGGCATGCTAAACATTTATCTTGATGATGTTCTATTCAGGCATATCCATGTGAGAATTTTCATGCACTCTTAGTTTTGTTCCCTTAGTGCAAGGCTGGGATAAAATGTGCAGCCTGGGACTTATGAGTGTTGTAGTTCAAGACGTCCAGAAGGCACCCAATTACAGAAGGATGCTCTGAAGCAGCGATGGGTAACTTGTGACCCTCTAGGTGTTGTTGGACTAGAGCTCCCATGAGGTCAAGGTCACCTGGCCAGTGGTCAGGGCTAATGGGAACTGGAGTCCAACAATATCTGGAGAGCCACAGGTTCCCTATCCCTGCTCTAGGAGGTGAAGAGGTGCAACACAATACACTTCCAGTCTTCATTCTGGAGAATAAAGTCAACCCCAGGTTCCCATCAAGTTTTGTGTTGCAGAAAAAGTTTCCAGTGCCTGAAACCAATTGTGAATCTGATCATCTGGATCTGATCATTTGATTTATATTTAATAAATAAATCACTTTTAAAATGCCACGTTAATTTTTGACTTACTAATTATTAAACATCTCAAAAGTTTTTCCAATAGTGAAAAGAATTGAAGTATTTGATTGGGGGGAAATATCAATAAAGCACACTTAATGAGACTTAAATATTTTATGAAGAAAGAGTCAAAACTGTATTTAAAAATTATGCTTTACTTGTAAAAATTTTAAGACATGACAGCTCTGCAGCAAACACTTTTCTCTATATTGTTTAAATACTAAGATCCACTGAAAACTGTTAACATACACATTTTAGCACTTCCAAGAAAGTCTACATTTTTATATGCTCCTCACAGATAGTTACCAGCAAAAAAAGTTAGTTACAAGTGTGCCCAGTTTCACTGATATGAAATCATTTTATATGTTATTAATTCATTGTGGGAAACAACGTATTTCCACAGGACATTTTCCACAGAAAAATGTAGCAGAAAACGTTGCCTAGACTTTAACCCTATTTAGACGTAGTGGTGGCTTGTGTTTGTCGGGACTGGTAGGGCAGAAGGCAAGGAGACCACCACTAGGTGGAGTTAGAGCCAATAACAGGCAGAGCCATGTAATTCTAGCTTTGTCCTCATCCTCTTCCATGCAAGTTCTACAAGGGCAACCCTGAGACTAAGAAGGAGGAAGCTGATAGGCAGGGCCACCCACCTGGACTAGTTATAAGTAAGCAGGGGGTAGTGAGAGCAGACTAAGGTTGGTGGGGCAGTGCCCCACTAGCTCTAATGGACTACCCCCCACTACTCGCATACACATGCCATTAATGCTGTGTGAGCTGGGAAAACAGCAGGGATGATTTCCCCAAAGGGGTTCCTATGTTTGGGTGGGTGCCTGCAGTAAGGCAGCCTCCCAAACATCGGTAGGTGGTCTCTGTGAGTTCGAAACCTGAATGCTGGGATTCAAACTCACAGGCACAGTCCACACGTGTTGGCAGGCTTCCCCCCGCAACACTCCTCCAAACGTATAAACCATATGGGGGAGGGACTGGTGCAAATGAGCATGACCCCACACCTAAGTGCCCCAAATAGGAGTTTTGTCACCATGGAAGCTCATGCATTTTGTTCTGCTGGGCAGATTTCCAGGCCATCAGTATGGGTGATGGTCCTCCAGGCCTCTGTATAGCCCTTGGGACTCGCCTCAGGGCACACCTCTTCCACAGTCATATCCTCCTTCCTTAAGCCACATCTCTTGCTTCACATGTTACATGAGTGCGTTTTCCTGGCTGGAATGTGTCCTTGAACTCTGATAAAGCCTTTTGCTTGCCTGGATGGAGAATAGAAAGAGAGAGAGAGAGAGGTGTGAGTGTGAGAGAGTCATGACCCTGGGGTCAGGTTCTCTTCCTTCAGCGGACAAGGTGGTAGAGTCAGAAGGGGAATTGCAGCCAGGACCAGCCTCAGAAGAACTTCTACAAGTCAAACCTGTGATGCCCATGTCCCTCCAGCCCAAGGATGTCACACTGCTGTCCTAGGACTTGGAGAACTCCCATCACAGAAGCTCCAGGATAACCAGAGTCTTGTGATCACTATAGCCATTGTTGCAGATCTCATGGACTTGATGAAGACATCTGAATTATCATGCTGTGCATTTATCTGAAAAATGACAATAAGAAGCTAAGAAGAGCCTCGCTGAATCAAGCCCATTCTGTTCTCACAGTGGCCGGCCAAGGGCCTATGGGGAGCCCAAAAGCAAGGCTTGAGTGCAGTAGCATTCTCACCACCTGTGATTCCCTGCAACTGGTATTCAGAGGTATTCTGATGGTGAAACTAGAACATAGCCACCATGGCTAGTAGCCATAGATAGTCTTATCCTCCATTAATTTGTCTAACCCTCTTTTAAAGTCATCCAAGTTGGTGGCCATAACTACTTCTGTGAGAGTAAATTCCATAGTTTAATGATGCACCGTGTGTCCTGTATCTTCCAACATTTGACTTTGTTGGATGTCCCCAAGTTCTAGTGCTATGACAGAGATAGAAAAACCTCTCTGTCTGCTTTTTCCACACCATGTATAATTGTATTACACCTTTATCGTGTCTCTTCTTACTCGCCTTTTCTCTAAACGAAAAGCCCCAAATTTACAATACTAAATAGTGAAGAATTGTGAGCTCTGTCAACCAATCAAAGGTATTTGCGTCACAGTGAATTATTCCCTCGACTAGGGATGTGCTAGAATTTCTCCCTATTCAGGTTTGGTACCGGACTTTCCATTAATTTGCTTATTCTCTGTCGTGGCAGATTGGATTTTTATGTAGTGTTTTTCTACAACTATTTTCAAAGACTTTTTTTAAAATAAAGCTGCTGCAATCAATATTAAGAATGATAATTTATCCGTATATCCTTTGAAAATGCTATTTCCTTTAAAAATATAGACATTAATATCAATATTTTTTGCACAGGAAAGTAAAAGAGCAGTAGAAGCAACAAAGAATGAACTTGAATCAATGCTGGCCTGTCAGGTTAATGGAATGCTTTCAAACTGGCACTGGCCAACGGATCTCATCTCTACCCTTGACTGGAGCTTGAGGTATATGTATACATCCCTACATACTGAAATCAACAGTTCACTTGGATTGTGGTCCTATAATTTCCTCCTTTGCACTCTCCTTTTTGAGCCCTTGTGTATGAAAAACAGATGCACAGCACAGTGTTAGGAATCCCCTCTTCAAAAGGGTATGAAATGTTTGTGCTGCAATCACTTGAATTTCTTATGAACATTTTTTTTAAAAAAACAACCCATTTTTTTCCTTTCTGACGAATGTGCAGTGTCCATACTGTTTATGTTACATGAAAAGTTAGAGGGGTTTGGTGGTGGTGGTGTTTGTTACATTTTTATGAGTTTTGCTCATTCAGCATGGCCAAGCAGTTGACTTTCAGCAACAAAGCTGATTTTAAACAAAGGCCAAAAGACATTCTGATACTCTGTATACTGGATCAGACCTCATTAATGTGAATTGAACTGACTTTTTATGTCCCTTTTGAGTTCTTTTGAACTTCACCGGCAACTCCTTTTGATAGTCAATAATGTGTTTGTGAGGCGCTGGAACATATTCTATACAACATGGCCCGGTACTCCCCAACAACCTGTCCTAGCAATTTACAGATAAACAGAATGCTTTGAACTCAAAGAATTTCATGTGTATTACACATGCTCAAAATGTGAGAGTTTCATCTGCTGAAGTCTTTGTCCTTTGAAAAACTATAAAGGCCTGTGCCATTTTCTAGAGAGTCAGAGTCAGCTGCAGTTTTCTGCTTGGCTCTTCAACACTGCATGAATAAACTTGGAATCTGCTTCAGTTATAAAAGCCTCCAAGTAAATTCCTCCACAGCCCTCATAGCCAGCTCCAAGAGAAAGTGGTTTCCTGGTGACAGAGATGGAAGTTCTGTGGACCACAGTAACTCCTCCCCCCCCCCATCTGTACAGCCTGTGCTGGTGTTGCACCGAGTAACCAGGTGGGCAAAGCAGGGTCAGATCAGCTCCTCTCAGCTCACCTACCCAGGACTTGGTTTTACACACCAGATCGGCACCCTCATCCATGATCAAGTCATGGATGAGTCTGGTCTTACTGTGTACTGATCTGGTGTTAAACAACAGCATGCACAGGTCTGTGGGCTTAGCGGATGAGCAACCATGGACCCGTCCATGGGAGCAGTAGGAGTGAGGAACAAGGCATAGATAGCCTTGCCTTCATCTTCCAATACCAGAAGCCCATTCCACAGGAACTCAGAGCAGGTCTTTTAGAGTGGTTGCCCCTGTTCTGGGGAGCAGCATTCCTGTTGAGACACGACAGGCACTCACTATCTGAACTTTCCAAAAACACCTAAAGGCATTTTTGTTTCTACATGCCTTTCCACATGGGTGAAAAAGTCTCTGTGTTATGTCTTTGTTTTTTTGTTTCAGAACCTATTTTCAATTGTTTTTGTAGAGTTAAACTATTTTTGCTGTTCCTTTGATATGTCTGCAAATCACTTTGAGACATATGTAAAAGGTGATAATAATAAATAATAATAATCCCAAACTCTGTACTTACCATACTGCATAAAATAGGTAAAAAGATGGTTATGGTTGCTGGATTACTAACAAACTCCGTGACTATGGACACCAGGATGCAGACTAGCAGACTGACAGCCCAAGAGGGGAGACTACTTAAGGACAACATTTGTCATCCAATCCATGTAGAAAGGCCAGAGGTCTGAAGGGAAAGGGGGGGGGAGAAAGCTGAAGTGGTACGTCCTCAGTCCCTACAGAATCTTTTTCAGACATTGATCCTTCAATTCTGCAAGGATGCAATAGAATGTAAATACACTGAGCTAGGCAGATAGCATAGTAACAGATTTGTGACTGTGTGGTTAGTGAGGAATGCTCTCCCTTTAGCTTGCCTCAAAATCCATTATTTCCTTACTATTTTCCTGTTTTAGGTTTTTCTGAGAAAGTTTCAGGAGGGGAGGGAATGGGTAAAACTCCCCTATCATTCCCTCTAGTTCTAAGCAAATATGAGGGCAAAGAGAATGGGGCAACCAGTGGTAGAAAGGCCTCACTAGAGCCAGAAGAGGTCTTGGTGGCCTCTCCTTAACTGGAAAAGATATCATTATTTCCTACCAGAGAGCACAGAATTTGTTGTTTCCTCTGCATCCCAAGTAGAATCCGGAGGCACAGAAAACTGTAATCTCATGCCCCCCTTAACATCTCCTGGGGAAAGTTAGGAGCATCATTTGCATTTAATGAGAGACTAGCAAAGCCCTTCCTATTTCTAGTGTATCTTCCTCACCACTGGTTATTTATCTCTTCTTCTTTCCCAAAGTATTGGGGGAGTTGTGTGTGTATAACCTGGCAGTGACAGGGATGGAACTCTTTGAGCTCTGCCAGGTGCAGTGACTAAGGGTTGAGTCTGGGACCTTTTTGCAGCCACCACTGATTGCTTGGCCTCATGCCTTTGTTGTATTAATTGGATTGTTTTAACATTTGTTATCAGAAGTATCACTAGAAGCTAAAATGATGAAAATGAGGTTATCATACTTTGGACACATAATGAGAAGACATGAATAACTAGAAAAGACAATAATGCCGGGAAAAATAGAAAATGGAAATGGACTGCCTTCAAGTCATTCCCAACTTATGGCGACCCTACGAATAGGGTTTTCATGGTAAGCAATATTCAGAGGGGGTTTACCATTGCCTTCCTTAGGCTGAGAGGCAGTGACTGGCCCAAGGTCACCCAGTGAGCTTCATGGCTGTGTGAGGATTTGAACCCTGGTCTCCCAGGTCGTAGTCCGACACTCTAACCACTATGCAACACTGGCTCTCAGGAAAAACAGAAGGGGGTAGAAAAAGAGGAAAACTAAATAAGAGATGGATTGATTCTGTACAGGAAGGCACAGACGTGAACTTACAAGATCTGAACAGGGTGCTATTGGAGGTCGCCGATTCATAGGGTTGCCCTAAGTTGTAATCGACTTGAAGGCACATAACACAACATTTGTTTATATTTTTTTGCTCACTGTATTTTTATGTATTGCTAGAAACCACCCTATATTGGGTCTGTGACTGCACAATAAATTTGATTGATTGCTAGAAACCACCCTGGGGATCATGATAACATGATGAAGGGTGATGTACAAATTTGGGGAAAATATCAGAAAGAAATATTTTAACCCAGACCTTTATTCAGAGAGATCTAAGATAGGCTTGAGATGGGTTGAGGATTTTCAAATGGAGGGAACTGGGTATTTTGAACACCTGCAGTTCTGAATTCACCCCATCATTAACTGTGACCAGGTCCACTATTACAGTGAAAATCATCAAAGCATCAGAGTATAATTTGAGTCCATTGTCATGGGGGCATTTGTAGACTTAGATGGAGAAAAGGATACAGGGAGGCTCAAATGGCAATAGCTTAGGTGGCACCAAAGGGAATAAGAGTGAAGAGGTTGTTACCTGAGATAAACCAGTATTCTCTTAAAGAGAGAGGTGTATTTGTAAAAAAGACCTGACATTTCAATGTATGGGTTTCTGTTTTGTCACAGGCAGTCTATCTAGGGATAACTGGGTTACCTTGCATCCAGCTGCTAAAGCATAACCTCCTCCAACCAGGACTACAGTCTCCCAGGGCATTGTTTCCTCAAAGTCCTTCCAGGTGATTATTGGTCCTCCTGAGTTAACATCGGTGGAATTTGTAATTTGTCAAAGTAAAATGCACAAAGAAAGATAAGCTTGCCATGTTTCCAGATATCTTTGCAAATTCAGGTTGGTGTGAATTGTGTTGTTCAGAAATATTCACAAAGAAGCACAGAGTTCTAAAACTGGACCAAAATGAACAAAGACATCCTGCCTAAACTTTATTTGTGCTTTAAACTCTTTAAACACACACACACACACACACAAAACCTTATTAAAACTGGAGCTCAAATGAATCTGCATACACTGAAGACATCTAGAAAAAGTAGGTTCAGGTCAAAAGTTGTTTTACTTAACAGCCTGCAAAGACCAACATTTTTATCTTAATGACAATTCCTGTTCTGCTTTCAATTGGTTGAAACAAACATGTGCAAATTCTGATTATGCCCAGTTGAAGCAAACCTGGAGAGTTATGGGACAAGAAAGAAACAGTCCTTAAATTGTGGAATTCCTGTTAGCAAAATCACGCAGACAGAGTCCAGAGAGAGCAGTCCTGATAACACTTTATTAAGCAAACTGAACAAAAGCAGTTCATAATTTGAGGTGAAAAAACAGAGAGGTTTTGTCTTTCAGTTCAGGTCTTGTACAAAGCAGGGAGGCATACAACCAAACACACAGAGGAAAACTTCCCCAGAATTACACAGCAAGTCAGAGCACATGCTAACTCACTGAAAGATCATGTCACTGCTTGGTTGCTAAGCAACACCTCCATTTGTCCTCCACTTAGCTAGTTGACTTTAATACTAACAGAATTAACCCTTAAGTTACAAAATGAATGATCCGTGCTGTTATACTTCTAACAATTTCCTTCCCACAGAGGTGCATCTGGCACCAACCAGAACCTGGTGAAAAAAAAGCCACAGGGAAACGATGGTCCCCCTATAAAAAGTAGTAAGTTATGAATCTGGTAGAAGACATAACCTTCCTTTATAGCAGCCTTCCCTAACCTGGTGCCCTCTAGGTGTTTGCCAGCCCAAGCTAGCACGGTCAAATGATGGAGCTAATGGAAGCATGAACATCTCTGTTATCTTTTCAGCGCCTATTGAAGACCTTCCTTTTTCAACCAGCCTTTTAAGTTGAGACCTTATCCCAGTCTGCATCTGTGTTGGAATTGCTTTTAAATATGTTTTTAAAAACTTAAAAGAAAAAAAACCCCAATATATTTTAACCTTTTTTCTTTTTTTAAGACATCTTCAAAGCTTTTTTAAAAAATGTTTTCAAAGATGTTTTGTTTTAATGTATTTTAAAGTCTGTTTTTATGATGTTTTAAAGTGTTTCTAGTGCTTTTGTGGGCTCCAGCTGGGAGGAAGGGCGGGATATAAATCAAATAATAAATAAACAAACAAACATGCTGGCTGGGCTGATGGGAGTTGTAGTCCAAAACATCTAGAGGACCTCAGCTTAGAGAAGACCAGTTTACAGGAATACCTGTTTTTCTCAGAGTTCATAAGTGAACCTGAGTCTGAATGGCTATAGTTGCCCGCAAATGGTCCAAACGGGAGCAATATGTGAACAAAAAAATATATAATCTGAAGCTCACTGTTGTAACTGATTTTATTGTGTGAACTCACTTGAATGTCATATGAATGTTTGAACTCACACGTAGATACTTTGTGAGGCTGGGAACCAATGGAAGCTAATAAAGATATATCAAGTACTATTGTATGCAAGGCCCTCATACCCCTTCTTTCCAAAGCATGGCTTCTTTGCTGGAATCAAGAAGAGGAGAAACCCAAGGAAAATAGACTGTGGCATCAGTCCGGTAGCCTTTCCTAGGGAAGAGAGGGGAGAGTTGTTTTCTAGTAGGCAACAGAAATAGGCAGCAGGGAAATGTATGGCCCATCCTGTTTCCTCTTACTGGCTTGTTGCAAGTGTTTCCAATATGCTGCTCTTACTCTTGTGGATGTTATATTTCATGTTATATCCCCCAAACATCATGCCACATGTTTCTATGAATGTTATAGGAGGAGTAATAATAAAAATACTTAACATGCTTATAGTGCTTGCAAGTGTTCAGAGCACTTTGCAAGCAGCATCTAGCTGTAATCTTTACAACAATTGTGTAATGCAGGGTTGGGGAACCACCACCCCGCAGGACTAACTGGGCATGCCAGCCTCTCCATTTGACCCACCAGGCTGCTTTGTCCAAGCCGCACCCTCATGCCCTACATGACATCAGGTGTGGGGCACTGCTGGGCTGAACAATCAGCTGAGCACTGCATCTTGCAACATGCCATAGCTTTGCCCGCATCATTTGATTTCAAACCACGTAGGCAAAAATAGGTCATCTGACAACTTTGTGAGTCAGGTGATTGACAAGGTGGGTGTCACCACCCATCTGACAAACTTGGTCCAGAGGGCAGAAGGATATGGCCCACTGACTGGATCCAATTCTTCACCTCTGGTGTAAAGTGTTATGTCAATAGCTTATGACAACTTTATGTGACAAAACCATTTTGTTCAGTTTTGCTGTAGGTGGGTGTGTTTTGTTAGCCATCCTAAACAGCCGATATTTTGCTTTTTAATTTTATTTTACTCAGCTAGCAACTCCAAAAAAAAGTGTCTAACCATCAGCATTACCACCATTTCTATGCTACAGCAGTGGCATGGCAGCTTGCACAGACCTTTCAGTATTAAAAATGGAACTTGTAGGACCAAAATCATATGGGTCCTTCTCACACAATCTGTTGCTCCCAATCCCATTCGGAAAGATTACTTACTTTTCAAAGAACGATGACCAGCCTGGTATAAATCCAGGCTCCCTTGTAAACCAAAGCAAAAGTCATCAAGATGAAAAAGAATGCAGTCACCCATTCTGGATAGCTAGAAAGGAAATTAAAAAAGGGAATAATTTAATACTAGAGCCCTACAAACAGAGGTTTTGCTGCTGAGCAATTCACTCTTTTCAAAGTAAAGAGTTTTCTTTTCATGGGCTTCATAGACTCGTGGCTCTTTTAGCTCCTTAGTCCACAGTCATGCATGAGTAGGGAGGGGCAAATCTGACCATTTGCTTCTCTCAGTTTCATTTTTCCAATCTTAAGTTCAGTTCGCCACATTTCCACATTTTGTTTGTGGTGGTTGTTGTTTTTTAAAAAATCCTCCTGAAAATTCATCAGCCCTTTTGTCAAAATATGCCCATTCTCTATATAATCTTTTTCTAATATACTCATTTCCCCCTAACTAATTTCCCCTGATCTAGTGCATTTGTGTGTGCTATTTTCACTATGTATTCGTATGCACACTCTACCCTAGTATATGCATTTTTGTATACATTTTGTGGCTGCAGAACTGGACTGCAAAATTTGGAGCAGTGCGATGCCTATGTTTCAGATCGCGTATTGTTTTGGAAAGTGCAAAATATGTAGATTCACTTTTACCGAACTGAATTTCTTCTCCCCCAGTCCTGTGCATGAGAAGCAAAAACTGTACTTTTTTTCTTCAGCTGTCTTCAAATATTTGAAAGACCAGAGACAGAGAAGACTTGTTCTTGGTTAATCCAGAGAGTAGATGCAGATTTTGGCAAAATTTTAGGATAAACATCCTTACTGTAGGAGCTGTTTGACAGTGGAACAGACTGCCTCAGGATATGGTGGGCTCTCCTTTGCTGGACTGCAACCTGGGAGACCAGGGTTCAAATCCCCACAGAGTCATGACCTTGGGCCAGTCACTGCATCTCAGCCTCAGAGGAAAGCAATGGTAGAACCACCTCTGAATATCATTTATCATGAAAACCCTATTCAAAGGGTCGCCATAAGTCTGGTTGACTTGAAGGCAGTCCATTTCCATTTTCAAACATGATTGCACAGAAATAAATCCCATTGAACTCAAAAAGTATGCAAATGACCAAACCCACCCACCCTTCTTTTCCCTCCTATCCCCTCCCTCTTGCCCCTTCCGTCTCCCTTCCTTTGCCCCTCTCTCCCCTCCCCCTCCCCTTCCAATCCCCTCCTTCTCCTTCCCCCTCCCCTTCCTCCTTCCCATGGTCAGTTTTACCTATCTTAAGCATGATTGCATGGAAGTAAATACCATTGAACTCTATAAGCATGCAAACGAATAAACCTGCCCTCCCCTCCTCCTTCCTTGGCCCCCCTCCAATACACTACTTCCCCTTCCCCCTCCTCCTCCCCCATGGTCAGTTTTACCTATCCTAATCATGATTGCATAGGAGTAAATCCGATTGAACTCAATAAGCATGCAAATGATCAGACCTGCCTTTCCCCTCCCTCCCCTTTGTTGACCATTGAACCACACTGTCACTGAGTGTTTTTCCATCAAGTCTGAAAGTGTGGAAATCTGTAGCTAAGAGAAGTTATGTCTTTGCCCAGTCTGGGAACGGATAGCCAAGGCCGTTGTCATGGCAGCATCAAGATAGACTGGGAGAGTTCTAGCAGCTATCTGTGTTGAGCTGAGTCTTCTGTGTAATGTCTTTGAACTGAGAACTTCTCTCCTAGAGGGGGGGATCTTAAAGCCTTAAGCCATAATGTCTTAATGAAAGACTCTTAACCTGATCTAATGCATCTGAGAAGTTTCTTGAGCAACTTAACTCCAACGTAACGTATGCTGTTTCACGCAACAACACACACACTTCAACACCCTTTCCTCTTCCTTCCTCCTCCCCTGCCCACATCAGCACTCCTCCTCTCCCCCCACCGGTCAGTTTTACCTATCCTAAGCATGATTGCATCGGGGAAAATTGCACTGAATTCAATAAACATGCAAATGATCAAATCTGTCCTTCTCCCTTCCCCCTCCTGCCTGCTCCTACCATAGTCCTCCACTTTGCCTTTCCTCCCCTCCCTTCTCCTCCTCCTCCCTTCCCCATCCCCTGTGGTCAGTTTCACCTATCCTAAAAGCATGATCGCAGAGGAGTAAGTCCCACTGAACTCAATAAGCATGCAAATGATCAATCCATTCTCAGCAAACTTGCACAGGATCCCATTTCTTACCTCCCGGATTAAAAAGCAGGGAAATTTACTCATAGGCAAAAAACCTTGCAGTTTAAGAATGTACTTATAGCCCACGGATATTTCTATCAAACTCTAAAAAGCAGGGAAATTGGGCAGCTATTGCTCAGAGGCACGTTACCAAATTCTTCCAAGCTACACAGCAAGTGGATTGGACTGTGAAGGACCAACCAAAATGCGTGTTTGCATTTTGACAAATTGGACTGTGAAGGACCAACTGAAATGGGTTTTGCATTTTGACAAATTTGTAGGGCAGTACAGTATCTCAACCTCCTCTTTGGATGCACACCTTAACGTGATGAGGGGGTTTGAGTGTGTTGAAGAAGCTAAGAGCAATGCCGCCAGGAGTCTAGACCAAGAGGCTAGACTCCTAGCAGGGGCACCCAAGGCGGAATGGTCAAAGCTGAAACACCAGACTAAGATGCATCCAAACTCAAAAGGAAGGCAATGGTAAACCACCTCTGAATACCTGTTACCACGAAATCCCTATGAACACAGTATCCAAAATGCAACACGAGATAGTGCTGGAAGATGAGACCCCCAGGTCAGAAGGCACTCACCGAGCTACTGGGGAAGAACAAAGGATAAGTACAAGTAGCGCTGTGACTAATGACGCAGCTGGGTCAAAGCCGAAAGGAAGCCCGGAGGCTGATGTGCACAGATGTGAAAGGAGAGTCCGGAGTTGTACGACACACACAATAGGAACATGGGATGTGAGAAGCATGAACCAGGGAAAGTTAGAAATTGTCAAGCAAGAAATGGAATGCATCAACATTACAATACTTGGTGTGAGCGAACTAAAATGGACGGGAATGGGACATTTCCAATCAGGCAACTACAAAATATTTTATGCAGGAAATGAGAAAGTAAGAAGAAATGGGGTTGCTTTAATAGTGAGAAGTGATGTAGCAAGAGCAATTAGGAGCTACAACGCAAGGTCTGAGCGAGTGATATCAATGAGATTAAATGGGAAACCTATCAACATAACCATCATCCAAGTCTATGCTCTGACGACAAATATAGAAGAAGAGGAATTGGAGAGATTTTATGCAGAAGTACAGGAAGAAATTGATCACACACCAAAACAAGATTTGCTGATAATCATGGGGGATTGGAATGCAAAAGCAGGGGACAGAGAAGAATTAGGAATTGTAAGGAAATGGGTCCTAGGAGACAGAAACGAAGCAGGAGACTTATTGAATTCTGTGAAGCCAATAATTTGTTTCTTGCAAACACATTTTTTGAACAACTGAAAAGACGACTATACACGTGGACATCACCAAATGGTCAATATAGGAATCAAATTGGTTATATAACTGGTAGCAGAAGGTGGAGAAGTTCCATACTTTCTGCAAAAACAAGACCAGGAGCAGACTGGTCACATCATGAACTGGTCATATCGAAAATCAGAGTAAAGCTAAAGAAGACCAACAAAGCAATCATAACGCCAAAATACAATTTAAATAACATCCCAGAAGAATATAAAGATCAAATAAGGAACCAGTTTGAGGCTTTGAACTTAGTTGACAGAGAACCAGAGGAACTATGGAATGAAGTCAGAGACGTTGTCAGAGAAGAATGCAAAAAGACAATGCGTCTAGTTAAAAAGAGAGAAAGACCCCAATGGATGACTGAAGAAACTCTTGAAATGGTTAAAGAGAGAAGGAAAGCAAAAGCAAAAGGAGACAGAAGCACAGTCAGAACCCTAAATGCAAGAATACAGCGACTAGTACGTAGGGACAAAGAGAACTATTACAATAGTTACTGTATAGAAATAGAAGAGGACAACAAAAAGGGTAGAACAAGAGCCGTATTCCAAAAGATTAGAGAAATGAAAGGGAAATTTAAACCAAGAGTAGGGATGTTGAATGATCAACAGGGGAACACAATGACTGACCGAGATGAAATAAAATGAAGATGGAAGCAATACACTGAAGAACTCTATAAAAGAGATGCCAGGATGACAGATTCATTCACAGAGAAACTATATGATGAAGAACCAGAAATTTTAGAATGCGAGGTGAAAGCTGCTTTTAAAATACTTGGAAGAAACAAATCACCAGGAATAGATGGCATACCAATAGAGTTGTTACAAGCTATTGAGACTGAATCAGTCCAAATTTTGACTAAATGTCAAGAAATATGGAAAACTAAACAATGGCCCACAGACTGGAAGCGTTCCATATACATCCCAGTTCCAAAGAAAAGGGATCCCAGGGAATGTAGTAATTTATTTTTTATTTTTTTATTTTATTTTTAAAACTTATATACCGCCCGACTAGCACTAGCTCTCTGGGCAGTGAACATAGATACAATAAAATACAATATAATACAAAACATCAGTCTAAAATCAAATTTCACAATCTAAAAACAGCAAAGGCTAAAATCAAATTACAAACATTACAATCATTAACAAAAAAATTAAAATGCCTCGGAGTAGAGAAAGGTTTTAACCTGGCGCCGAAAGGATGATAGAACGGCTTCATATAGATGTTAAAAAGCATGGGAGACAAAACCGAACCCTGCGGGACCCCACATTGGAGTACCCACGGTGTCGAGCAATGTTCCCCAAGCACTATCTTCTGGAGACGGCCTGCCAAGTAGGAGCGGAACCACTGCCACGCAGTGCCTCCAACTCCCAACTCCGCAAGCCTCTCCAGAAGGATACCATGGTCGATGGTATCAAAAGCCGCTGAGAGATCAAGGAGAATCAACAGAGTTACACTCCCTCTGTCTCTCTCCCGACATAGATCATCAAACAGGGCGACCAAGGCAGTCTCAGTGCCAAAACCGGGCCTGAAACCCGATTGAAATGGATCTAGATATGGAACATTTGCCACTGGTCTGTAGCTGCTGAAATCCTCTGGGTCCAGGGAAGGCTTTTTCAGGAGTGGTCTCACTGCTGCCTCCTTCAGACAGCCAGGGACCACTCCCTCTCGCAAGGAGGCATTTATCACTTCCCTGGCCCAGCCAACTGTTCCCTCCTTGCCAGTTTTTATTAGCCAAGAGGGGCAAGGATCTAGTACCGAAGTGGTTGCATGTACCTGTCCAAGCACCTTGTCCACGTCCTCGAACTGAACCGACTGAAACTCATCCAACAAAACATGATAAGACTGTGCACCAGACACCTCACTAGGGTTAACTGCTATAAAATGAGAGTCTAGGTCCCGACGAATGCGTAAGATCTTATGCTGGAAGTGCTCAGCAAACTCATTGCAGCGGGCCACCGAAGTATCTACAGTGTCCTGAAGGCCTAGATGGAGTAGCCCTCGGACAACTCTAAAAAGCTCCGCTGGGCGGGAGAGAGATGCCTTAATAGTGGCGGCGAAATATTGTTTTTTCGCCGCCCTCACCGCTCCTATATACCGCTTGGTGAAAGCACAAACCAGCGTATAGTTGCATTCATCAGGAGTTCATCTCCATCTCCGCTCAAGCCGCCTCCTATCTTGCTTCATCGCCCTCAACTCTGGAGTATACCAAGGAGCTGAATGAGCTCTGCAAAGGAGAGGGCGCGCAGGAGCAATCGTGTCGACAGCCCGGGCCATCTCCGCATTCCACAGATTAACCAGGGCTTCAACAGGAGCGCCGGTCCTATCAGCCGGAAAATCCCCCAGAGCCCTTTGAAAACCTTCAGGATTCATTAGTCTCCGGGGGCGGACCAATTTAATAGGTCCCCCACCCTTGCGGAGGGAAAAGGTCGCTGAAAGTCTAAACTTCAGCAAGCAGTGATCTGTCCATGACAAAGGGAGAGATGTAAAACTCCCCACATCCAGATCACTATCCCCATGTCCAGTAACAAAAATAAGGTCGAGTGTATGCCCCGATATATGTGTTGGGCCACTAACATATTGGGACAGCCCCATGGTTGTCATGGAGTCCATGAAGTCCTGAGCCGCCCCAGACAAAGTAGCCTCGGCATGAATGTTGACATCTCCCAGTACTAATAGTCTAGGAGATCTCAACAATACCTCAGAGACCACTTCTGTCAACTCAGTTAAGGAAGCCACTGGGCAGCAAGGTTGGCGGTACACCAAAAGGATTCCTAGTCTGTCCCTCTGGCCCAACACAAGGTGCAAACATTCCAGACCAGTAGTTGTATGGACATGGTGCTTGGTGAGTGAGATGGAACTCTTATAGACCACAGCAACCCCACCTCCCCGACCCTCAGATCTACCATGATGCTGAACCAAATACCCCGGTGGGCAGATCTGGGAGAGACTAACTCCTCCCTGTTCGCCCACCCAGGTCTCGGTTATGCATGCCAGATTGGCTGCCTCGTCCATAATCAAATCATGGACGAGGGTTTTTTTATTATGAACCGATCTGGCATTAAAAAGCAGCAGCTGGAGATCTGAGAGTTGGCTGAGAGGACAACCAACAACCCTGCAGGTATGAGAAGGACCGGAACAAGGCACAGCCACAACATGTCTGGGCCGCGTTCCCCTTACCTCGCACATCCTTCTCATAACACCATACCTCCCTCTGCCTGTCACTACGGCAATTGGGGGCCCCTCATGTCTCCCCGCTAGATGGAAAGATCTCTTCCCCAGGCACATTATAAACTATAAATACAAAAAGAAAAATACAAAAAACTCAAATACATAAAATACACACTCACTCACAACATGCATTCATATAAGCACCCAGAAAGAAAGCAGCAAGAGCAGCAACCTCTCCTTCCCTTGGGCGATGGTCTCTTCCTCCTGCAGGCCCTGGGTCTCCCAGGCCACCTCAGCCAGCCGGCTTATGTATCCCCCAAAGAGGGACAGGTGGTAAGAATCAGTCCTGGCTGGCTGGGTACCTGGGGCCTGGTCCTGCCAGGCAGAAGTCCCTCAGGGAAGGGTGGTGGAGGTGGTGGTCCCACAGCAGCAGCAGCAGCACAGCAGCAGCAGCCTCTCCTTCCCTTGGGCAATGGTCTCTTCCTCCTGCAGGCACTGGGAATTATCAAACTATTGCCTTAATATCCCATGCAAGTAAAGTAATGCTCAAGATTCTACAACAAAGGCTCTTGCCATATATGGGGCGAGAAATACCAGACGTTCAAGCTGGATTTAGAAAGGGAAGAGGTACCAGAGATCATATCGCAAACATACATAAGAACATAAGAAGAGCCTACTGGATCAGGCCAGTGGCCCATCTAGTCTAGCATCCTATTCTCACAGCGGCCAACCAAGTGCCTGGGGGAAGCCCGCAAGCAGGACCCGAGTGCAAGAACACTCTTCCCTCCTGAGGCTTCCGGCAACTGGTTTTCAGAAGCATGCTGCCTCTGACTAGGGTGGCAGAGCACAGCCATCATGGCTAGTAGCCATTGATAGCCTTGTCCTCCATGAATTTCTCTAATCTTCTTTTAAAGCCATCCAAGCCGGTGGCCATTACTGCATCTTGTGGGAGCAAATTCCATAGTTTAACTATGCGCTGAGTAAAGAAGTACTTCCTTTTGTCTGTCCTGAATCTTCCAACATTCAGCTTCTTTGAATGTCCACGAGTTCTAGTATTATGAGAGAGGGAGAAGAACTTTTCTCTATCCACTTTCTCAATGCCATGCATAATTTTATACACTTCTATCATGTCTCCTCTGACCCGCCTTTTCTCTAAACTAAAAAGCCCCAAATGCTGCAACCTTTCCTCGTAAGGGAGTCGCTCCATCCCCTTGATCATTCTGGTTGCCCTCTTCTGAACCTTTTCCAACTCTATAATATCCTTTTTGAGATGAGGCGACCAGAACTGTACACAGTATTCCAAATGCGGCCGCACCATAGATTTATGCAACAGCCTTTTTCACAGCTGCCGCACACTGGGTCAACATTTTCATCATGCTGTCCACTACGACCCCAAGGTCTCTCTCCTGGTCGGTCACCGCCAGTTCATATACCCCATGAGTGTATATGTGAAATTAAGATTTTTTGCTCCAATATGCATAATTTTACACTTGTTTATATTGAATTGCATTTGCCATTTTTCCGCCCATTCACTCAGTTTGGAGAGATCTTTTTGGAGCTCTTCACAATCCCTTTTTGTTTTAACAACCCTGAACAATTTAGTGTCATCAGCAAACTTGGCCACTTCACTGCTCACTCCTAATTCTAGGTCATTCATGGACAAGTTGAAAAGTACAGGTCCCAATCCTTGAGGGACTCCACTTTCTACAGCCCTCCATTGGGAGAACTGTCCGTTTATTGCTACTCTCTGCTTTCTGCTTCTTAACCAATTCCTTATCCACAAGAGGACCTCTCTTCTTATTCCATGACTGCTAAGCTTCCTCAGAAGTCTTTGGTGAGGTACCTTGTCAAACGCTTTTTGAAAGTCTAAGTACACTATGTCCACTGGATCACCTCTATCTATATGCTTGTTGACACTCTCAAAGAATTCTAGTAGGTTACTGAGACAGGACTTTCCCTTGCAGAAGCCATGCTGGCTCTGCTTCAGCAGGGCTTGTTCTTTTATGTGCTTAGTTAATCTAGCTTTAATCATACTTTCTACCAGTTTTCCAGGGACAGAAGTTAAGCTAACTGGCCTGTAATTTCTGGGATCCCCTCTGGATCCCTTTTTGAAGATAGGCGTTACATTTGCCACTTTCCAGTCCTCAGGCACGGAGGAGGACCCGAGGGACAAGTTATATATTTTAGTTAGCAGATCAGCAATTTCACATTTGAGTTCTTTGAGAACTCTCGGGTGGATGCCATCCGGGCCTGGTGATTTGTCAGTTTTTATATTGTCCATTAAGCCTAGAACTTCCTCTCTCGTTACCACTATTTGTCTCAGTTCCTCAGAATCCCTTCCTGCAAATGTTAGTTCAGGTTCAGGGATCTGCCCTATATCTTCCACTGTGAAGACAGATGCAAAGAATTCATTTAGCTTCTCTGCAATCTCCTTATCGTTCTTTAGTACACCTTTGACTCCCTTATCATCCAAGGGTCCAATCGCCTCCCTAGATGATCTCCTGCTTTGAATGTATTTATAGAATTTTTTGTTGTTGGTTTTTATGTTCTTAGCAATGTGCTCCTCAAATTCTTTTTTAGCATCCCTTATTGCCTTCTTGCATTTCTTTTGCCAGAGTTTGTGTTCTTTTTTATTTTCTTCATTCGGACAAGACTTCCATTTTCTGAAGGAAGACTTTTTGCCTCTAAGAGCTTCCTTGACTTTGGTCGTTAACCATGCTGGCATCTTCTTGGCCCTGGCGGTACCTTTTCTGATCTGCGGTATGCACTCCAGTTGAGCTTCTAATATAGTGTTTTTAAACAACTTCCAAGCATTTTCGAGTGATGTGACCCTCTGGACTTTGTTTTTCAGCTTTCTTTTTACCAATCCCCTCATTTTTGTGAAGTTTCCTCTTTTGAAGTCAAATGTGACCATGTTGGATTTTCTTGGCAATTGGCCATTTACATGTATGTTTAATTTAATAGCACTATGGTCACTGCTCCCAATCAGTTCAACAACACTTACATCTCGCACCAGGTCTTGGTCCCCACTGAGGATTAAGTCCAGGGTTGCCATCCCTCTGGTCGGTTCCATGACCAACTGGTCTAGGGCATAGTCATTTAGAATATCTAGAAATTTTGCTTCTTTGTCATGACTGGAACACATATGCGGCCAGTCCAGAGCGTGGAAGATTACTTTTAAAAAGTAATATATTACAGTTACAATTACTTGGCCCAAAAAGTAGTAATTAACGTTAAAATTGCAATTGCTCTGAAAGTAACTGATTACTTTACTTTTTCTCAAAAGTAATCACTACAATTACATTTCAGTTACTTTTTAAAAAAAACTCCTACAAGGTGCTGACCTTGGCTGCTGCACATCTAAGAAGCCTAAAACAATATTAAAAATAAACACACACACACAGGGGGTAGTAGAATAAAAAAATTTATCCATAAGATTAACATAATGGCATAACAGAATCTCACATCCCCCCAAGCAATGAAGATACCCCAACTCTTGAAATCAAATTTTACACTTGAAATGCTTTTATAATATGTTTCTGTTATGTCTCAAAAGAACAAGATGCTCAAAGAGCATGTCAGACAAGGAATGTCTTTTTACAGTCATTACGTTGCCACCAGTACTGAACAGGCGTTCTACTGCGGCGCTTGAAGGCATGCCTGTGTTGTGCTGCAAAAAACACCGCAGCACACGTGGAAAGCCATGGAGTGATGACACTTCCCTGCTGGGAGACCTCAGGTACCTCACCAGTTCCTCCTCAGCAGTGTCCACTGCTGACTTCTTGCCCTGGGGCAGAAAGTTAAAGAAGTCATCTTCTAAGTCATCTCCTTCCTGGTCTTTATCTGAAGACTGATCACTGTCCTCATTAAGTACACCCATCTTTATTTCAGCTTTCAACAAGGCTTCCATTGTGTATCGAAGAAAAAGAGAGGATATGTTAACACATATATGTTAGGAAACCATCATCTGCTCTTCATTTCCTGATGCTTGTCATGTCCCCTGGTTCAGGGTCCAGCCTGAGCCTGTGGATGATGACATGGAAGGTAGGAAGGTGACCAAGTCACCACACTCATGGGGCAGCACAGCAGACCCTTAAGGATTACCTGCAGCAACCCAAGGTTGTGATGAGGAGCCCCAGGAAGAAAAGGCCCAGCCCCTGCCTACCACCTTAAGCCCTCTGATGCCTCCCTTGAGACAACATTTCCCTTGGAGTAATCCACCCAAAGGACTTCCCTAATGTTCTTACTTGTTGGTATGGGTGGTGGCCTGACACGATTCCAGCTAATCTAGTTTGAAGCGAGGGTGTAGGCAGGCTGCCAGAAGAAGCCTCTTGTCCTCCCAGATAGCTGCAAACCGCTTTCTTAGGGCTTCGCGCACACCTCTCAGCAGCTGAAAACAGTATGTGTACCTCTCAGGTTTGTTTTCCAGTCCTTCTAACTTGCAGTCCAGATTGCAGAGCGTTGGTAGCAAATACCCCATGAACATGCCGTTCTCCCGTTGCAGGATATCTAGGGACTGGGCTAGTGGCTCCATAATCTCTGTGTATTCCTGTACCACTTCAATCTCAGCAGCTGTGATCCTGGACAAGGAGCAGCGGTCCATTATGGCATGCATTTTTAGTGGCACAGTTGACAGGAGCTCATGTAGTTGCTTCAACGCATCAAAGGTGGAATTCCACCTGGTCTTATTCGGTACCTTCAGATACACACCACATTGCGCACGGATATACTCAGCAATCTGGGCTGACTGGTTCTGCTTGGACCACAACTTGCTGCACTTTCCCATCAAGGAACGAAACTGTTTCTTGAAAGGACCAAGAAGACTACTTTTGGAGGAGTCAGAAAGCATGGCCTCTATGTCTTGTGTTGCCACAAGGTTGAGGGTGTGGCTAGCACATCTCTGGTGTGGTGGTAAAACAAAATCCTCTCCTGAGTCTGCAGCTTCTTCCTCTGCCTCAGGTCCTGTGTCCAGGATCTCACAGATAGGCACAAACTCCACCTCAGCCTCCTCCTCCTCCTGGTTATCACCATCATCCTCACTGGTGCCTGCAGTTTCCACTGGTTCTTTGGCCATGAAAACTCTGAACGCTTTCACAAAGTTGGAGCCATTGTCTGTAGTAGTGCACATAACTTTGTTGTGGATCCTGTACTGCACATGTACATCATGCAGTGCTTTTGAAAGGACATCGTATGTATGGCACCCCTTCAGATGCTTACAAGCCAAGGCCCCGACCTCACGTTTCAGGGTAGTTGGGTTGATCCAGTGGGCTGTTACCCCAAAGTAACTCTTCTTGCCATTGGTCCAACAATCTGCAGTGGTTGCTATATATGCCACAGCACCCATTCGGTTTGCAAGAGTTTCTCTCATGTGGCATGCTCTCTTCTCAATTCTGTCTCTCAGAGTCTTGGCACATATGATGGTGAGATCTTTGGGGAGTCCAATGCGAACCAGATTAATGAATGATGGTTTGTCCACAGTCTGAAGTGGTAATGTCTCCTCTACAATGAAATCAATGATTCTCCTGTCGAGATTGCTCTGGGTGACAGGCTCCCTGCCAGATCCCCACCTCTCAAGGGTTGTCTGCTGCTGCTTCAGCATTTTGGGAGGAGGGGTGTCATGCATTGGTTCAGGAAGGCCACGTCTCCTTGCCTTTATTGCTTCTTCAATTGCTCTCAGCTTCTCAGGGTGTGCCCTCTGAGGAAGAAGAACAAAGCATGAATCCAAGAAAAAATGGAAGAGGAACTTCACAATTTAAACATAAATAGACAATGGACGCTCTTTGAGGACCAGCATGACAAAGGCTTACCTCAAAATGTTTTTTCACATTGGATGAGGAGGAAACAGCTGATCTCAGATTTTTGATCCTTGGAAGGCAGTAATTGCATCGTACAACAACATTTTTCCCACTCTGGCTCACAAATGTACAAGCTTTCTCAAAGCCAAACCATGGTACTTGCTGTTCTGCAGATGTGGCTGTGGGCAACTGGCACTGCTTCATGCCCTCCTCCTCCTTGTGCACAGGGCCTCCTTTCTGAACCTCACTTTCTAGTTTTGCCTCCTCAGGATCAACAAGCTGTGACTCAAGTGGCCGCACTAACTGACTGCTGCTCTCAGCAGCAAAACCTGCAACAGGTGTCTCTGTAATAAACAAGAGATAATGCTCCTATATGGGTGAACTTCAGCTGTGATGTGCCCCCATCTCTTCCCCATGCTGCAAGACACCCCAGTCAGAGTGGAAGTAAGCAGGTCGATAGCACAATTAAAAGAGATCCTATTTGCATCATTTTTGCTCACTGAATAACCCTGCCTGGGCCAGTCTAACCTACTATCTCACAGGGTTGTTGTGAGAACGAAATGAGACTAGGGTTCAAATCCCCACATAGCCATGAAGCTCACTGGGTGACCTTGGGCCAGTCACTGCCTCTCAGCCTCATGAAAACCCTATTCATAGGGTCACCATAAGTTGGAATCAACTTGAAGGCGGTACATATATTTTTTATTTTGAATATGATGATTATGATAATAAATATGCAGCATTTCAAATTAATTCTGTATGAGAAGCATTCCATGCCGAGCTTGGAAAACCAAGGATGAGGTATAAAATGTAGACAAAAATACTTTTGACAAAATGCCGTTTATCTTTTATATCTATATCTATAATTAGCAATACAGCTGAATGATGTATGTAAAGTATTTTTTCTTTCCCTTTTCTTTTTTATTAATATTTTAGTACTACTGCTAAAGTTCTGATGAAAGAATAAAGCATTCATTAGCCAAATTCAAATGATTAGAACACATCACATCAATTCCACTGAAGTTGGAGTTTTTGCCATAGAAAATGAAAAAAACATATAACCTATGATAGCCCAATAGACAATCAGAACTAATATAAAACCCTATTGCTTCTCATTTGCAAATCTTGCAAGATCTAAGGTAACTCTAGATCATGTGAGTTCAGGTGATGCATGTTATGTACATTTGTATAGATATTAGCAGAGATTGTCAACAGTCTATCTCTCTCTGGGACTGGGAATCTCTCTCTTTCTCACAGAACATGAGTTTGAGAGCTGGGGACTGAGAGGAGGAGCTGCAAGGACCCTACTTCTCACCTCATCTCTGCCAAGAACAAAAAAATCAGCCTTAAGCCATTTATTATACGCCTAATGATTTTTTATTTTTATTATTATTATTACTGATACAGTTTTTGTCCCACATACAATTCAGTCTTGTGATTAAACAGGACAAAAATACAAATAAAAAGAAAGATGGAGTTCAAATAAATATACAATAAAAAGCTACCCGGCATTTTAAAAGGCAGGAGTGCTCTGTCTGGATAAATACAGCACACAGGTATGCATGGTTCCCATGCATACCTAGGCAAGGAGAGGCAGTGGGGGGGGCAGAACGGGCCGCAGGGGGGGCAAAAATGCCACGGGGGGGCGGAAGGGGCCACGGGGGGGCGGAAGGGGCCACGGGGGGGCGGAAGGGGCCACGGGGGGGCGGAAGGGGCCACGGGGGGGCGGAAGGGGCCACGGGGGGGCGGAAGGGGCCACGGGGGGGCGGAAGGGGCCACGGGGGGGCGGAAGGGGCCACGGGGGGGCGGAAGGGGCCACGGGGGGGCGGAAGGGGCCACGGGGGGGCGGAAGGGGCCACGGGGGGGCGGAAGGGGCCACGGGGGGGCGGAAGGGGCCACGGGGGGGCGGAAGGGGCCACGGGGGGGCGGAAGGGGCCACGGGGGGGCGGAAGGGGCCACGGGGGGGCGGAAGGGGCCACGGGGGGGCGGAAGGGGCCACGGGGACACACACACACACACACACACAAATCATCGTCACTCACCTCCACAGCTCTTCACCATTCTGCTGCTGCCTTCTCCTCCATTGTCCTTGCCCTGGCTTTTTCCTCCGGCGTCCATTTTTTCCTCTCAGACACTAGCAGGCCCTGCCTATTCACCTCTTCCCTCGTGCCTCCTAACACAGATCACGAGGGAAGAGACAGTCTGCGCAGTGGTCCAATCGGTGTGAGGCACATGTCTTGTGTTAACCAATCACAGCCAGGAGCTGACTTCCCCTTGTTCCCGCCCCCAAGTAACGTCCAACCTGACGTGGAAACGTTAAAGTTGCAGCTGAAAAGTAGGGAAATTACTAGTCATTCCGTTACTTGCCAAATGTAATGGAATTACCCACTCGTTATTTAAAATTGTAACTAATTACAAGTAACTCATTAAAAATAATGAGTTACTTCCAAGCTCTGGGCCAGTCTATGTCCGGGTAGTTGACGTCACCCATGACTACCACATTTCCTAGTTTGGATGCTTCCTCAATTTCATATCTCATCTCAAGGTCTCCCTGAGCATTTTGATCAGGGGGACGATAGATCGTTCCCAGTATTAAGCCCCTCCTGGGGCATGGTATCACCACCCACAACAATTCTGTGGAGGAGTCCGCCTCTTTTGGGGTTTCAAGCTTGCTGGATTCAATGCCTTCTTTCACGGATAGAGCGACTCCGCCTCCAATACGTCCTTCCCTGTCCTTCCGATATAGTTTATATCCAGGGATAACCATATCCCACTGGTTTTCTCCATTCCACCAGGTCTCCTTTATGCTCACTATATCAATGCTCTTCTATAAGACCAAGCACTCCAGTTCTCCCATCTTGGCTCGGAGACTCCTAGCATTAGCATACAGGCACTTGTAAGCAGTGTCTCTCTTCAAGTGTCTTTGGCACTTGTGGTTTGGCCTGTGGTAATTTTGCCCTTCTGAATTTATATTCTGTGCCCCTGCTCTCACAATGCCTACTTCTAGGCCTACCCCTTTTAAAATTTCATCAATTCTTTGGTCTTTATCCCAGGGGGGGGGGTTATTCCGAACCGGATCTTCCTCAGCTCCTGTTGGGTTTCCCCCCTCAGTCAGTTTAAAAGCTGCTCTGCCACCTTTTTAATTTTAAGTGCCAGCAGTCTGGTTCCATTCTGGTTCAAGTGGAGCCTGTCCCTTTTGTACAGGTCCAGCTTCTCCCAAAATGTTCCCCAGTGCCTAACAAATCCAAACCCTTCCACCCGACACCATTGTCTCATCCACGCATTGAGACTGCAAAGCTGTGCCTGTCTGGCTGGTCCAGTGCGTGGAACCAGTAGCATTTCAGAGAAAGACACCTTGGAGCTCCTGGCTTTCAGCATCCTACCTAGCAACCTAAATTTTGCTTCCAGGACCTCGCGGCTGCATTTCCCCATGTCGTTGGTGCCAACATGCACCACAACCACTGACTCCTCCCCAGCACTGTCTACCAAACTATCTAAACGACGGGCGATATCCGCAACCTTCGCACCAGGCAGGCAAATCACCTTGCGGTCTGCACACCCATCACACACCCCACTGTCTATATCCCTAATGATCGAATCACCCACTACAAGGATCCCTCCACCCCCTGGAGATATATCCTCGGCACGAGAGGATAGCTGCTCATCCCCCAAGGAATGGGTCCCTTCTAAGGGATTGTTTCCCTCTTCCTCAGCTGGATGCTCTCCTTCCCTGAGACTATCGTTCTCCATGATAGCAGAAGAGCTATCATCCTTGGAGTGGGACACAGCTTTAACATCCCTGAAGGCCTCCTCCACACACCTCTCTGCCTCTCTCAGCTTTTCCAGGTCAGCCACCTTGGCCTCAAGGAAATGAAGTAATTCCCAGAGAGCCAGGAGCTCATTGCACCAAGAGCACACCCACGACTTCTGTCCAACAGGCAGATAGTCGTACATGCTGCAGGCGGTGCAAAACACTGGAAAGCCCCCACATCCCTGCTGGCTTCTTACCTGCATAATTTTGTTTAAGGTTTATTATGTCAATGGGTTGGAAACTGCGGTTTAGTTGAGGTCAGGGAACAGACGGGCAGAGTGGGGGCCCCTAGCATCCTCACCCTGCTGCCGAACTTGCTCTGCTGCCGAACTCGCCTTGACACTTTGTCAGCTGGGGCTCCCTCTAGCTCGTGGAGCAGGCTCCCTTGCTAGGGTGCTCTGAATTTATATGTGTGGCTGGTCCCTCCCAGCTACTGCTGCCAGCCAATGATGTGTTAATTGAGGCTGATGGCTCAACTATCAGCTGGGGCTTAACTCCTTAGGATTATCTCAGGCTTCCTTCCTTTGAAGGCAGGAAGGCAGGCTTCCTTCCTTCCTTAGCGAGGGGCGGGGCTGTTTAAGGACTTTGATTAGTGGTACTAAGAAAGGTTAACTAGCTTTTACTCTATTTTTATTTTATTTGCTGACAACAGAGCTTGGAAAAGTTACTTTTTTGAACTACAACTCCCATCAGGCCCAGCCAGCATGGCCACTGGATTGGGCTGGTGGGATTTATAGTTCAAAAAAGTAACTTTTCCAAGCTCTGGCTGACAACAACCACTTTTATCAGTGCAAGTTCCCCTGTAGTTTTAAGTGGTGCCTTGCACTCTGGCCTGGACAAACTAGACTAGCTTTTGGCTGCTTTTAATCTAAGCAAGGGGCTGTGACTTCCAGGCGAGTCTTTTTTTTGTTTGTTGTTTTCCCACCTAGAACAGCCTGACCTTTCTTTAACCTAGGGAAACAGAGCTTGTGGTTGTGTTTCAGGAAGGCCTAAAGCTGCCCTTTTTAGCAAAGACTGAGCTGACTCTCTTCCTGTATGTATTGGTGGAGTTTCCTTTTCCCCCTTCTCTTCGACTGGAATTTAGCCTTGTTTATAGTGTCCCCTGAAGCTTTCCTGCTAGGGTGGTGTTGAAAACTAGCTTTCTGTAGGCTTCCTTCTCCTATGATGTGTCTCCTAAGATATAGGTTCTTTCAGGATTTGGCTGCTAGCTCAGGGTGACCTTAGGCTGCCCTTATTACTTATTGCTCTGAGCTGTTTTAATTCAATTAAATAATGAAATAAATGGGAGCTACTTACCCTCTTTTCGCTCTGTTGCTTAACTCGCCTTGTCAGCTGGGGCCTTGATGCTTCATCAGCTGGGGCTCCCTCTAACTCGTGGAGCAGGCTCCCTTGCTAGGGTGCTCTGAATTTATACGTTGGATAATGGAACGGACCAAGGAATTTCAGAAGAAAATCACCCTGTGCTTTATAGATTACAGCAAAGCCTTTAACTGTGTAGATCATGAAAAACTATGGAATGCTTTAAAAGAAATGGGGGTGCCACAGCACCTGATTGTCCTGATGCACAACCTATGCTCTGCACAAGAGGCTACTGTAAGGACAGAATATGGAGAAACCGATTGGTTCCCCATAGGAAGAGGTGTGAGACAGGGGTGTTTATCACCCTATTTATTTAATCTGTACACAGAACATATCATACGGAAAGCAGGATTGGACCAAGAAGAAGGAAGGAGGTGTGAAAATTGGAGGGAAAAATATCAATAATTTAAGATACGCAGATGATACCATACTACTAGCAGAAACCAGTAATGATTTGAAACGAATGCTGATGAAAGTTAGAGGAAAGCACAAAAGCAGGACTACAGCTGAACATCAAAAAGACTAAAGTAATGACAACAGAAGATTTATGCAACTTTACAGTTGACAATGAGGACATTGAACTTGTCAAGGATTGTCAATATCTTGGCACAATCATTAACCAAAATAGAGACAACAGTCAAGAAATCAGAAGAAGGCTAGGACTGGGGAGGGCAGCTATGAGAGAACTAGAAAAGGTCCTCAAATGTAAAGATGTGTCACTGAACACTAAAGTCAGGATCATTCAGACCATGGTATTTCTGATCTCCATGTATGGATGTGAAAGTTGGACAGTGAAAAAAGCTGAAAAGAGAAAAATCAACTCATTTGAAATGTGGTGTTGGAGAAGAGCTTTGCGTATACCATGGACTGCAAAAAAGACAAATAATTGGGTGCTAGAACAAATTAAACCAGAACTATCACTAGAAGCTAAAATGATGAAACTGAGGTTATCATACTTTGGACACATAATGAGAAGACATGATTCATTAGAAAAGATAATAATGCTTGGAAGAACAGAAAGAAGTAGAAAAAGAGGAAGGCCAAGCAAGAGATGGATTGATTCCATAAAGGAAGCCACAGACCTGAATTTACAAGATCTGAACAGGGTGGTTCATGACAGATGCTTTTGGAGGTCACTGATTCATAGGGTCGCCATAAGTCATAGTTAACTTGGAGGCACAGAACAACAACAGCAACATCTCAGAAAGGAGGTCAGGTCTCCTGCTCCCCTGGTGCATTCACTATAGCTGCCCAATTTCCCTGCTTTTTAAAGTTTGATAGAAATATCTGTGGGCTATAGGTATGTTCTTAAACCGCAAGGTTTTTTGCCTATTAGCGAATTTATTGAGAGATGGGAAAGGAGATTCTTGATGCCAAACTGCCTCTAAAAATATTTGGCTAGCATCATAAGGTGGCAGCGGTGGTGGTGAGAACCTGGTTTCTTCATGGGCTGGGCCTTTTTATTGTCAGTATGGGAGAAAAAGGAGATCCTTGGTGGCAAAAAATGTTTTGCTTGCATCATGGGGTGGGGCAGAGTTTGGTTTCTTCATGGGCCAGACTGGGCCTTTTTATTGTCAGGGTAGGGGGAAGAGGACATCCTTGATGGCAAACTGCCTCTAAAAACTGTTTCGCTGGCATCATAAGTGGGGTGGGAAAAATCTGGTTTCTTTGTGTGCTGGACCTGGACTGGACCTTTTTTAATGTCTGGGTGGGACAGCTGTTTTGTGGTGGCAAACAATGGACTGGACTGGAACTTTAAAATTTATTTTTATTTATTTAAGGTATCTGAATATTTGATATGGACTTATGCAAGACAAGAGCCAGTGTGGCATAGTGATTAGAGTGTTGTATAGTGGGTATAGAATTGAACCCTGGCCTTCTAGGTCCTATTCCAAAACCCTGACCATTACATTTATACAATTACAGATGCTCATTTTAAATATGTTTTAATTATATTATCGAGTTGCTCGAATGTGTCTTTTTTTTCCTTTTTACTCTTCACTGGAGTTCTTTGTATGGTTTAGGATTGGTGCTGGGGGAGAACAGCACTCTTGTGTCTTGTGTGTGGCATGCAGAAGACGAGAGCCAGTGTGGCATAGTGGTTAGAGTGTTGGACTATGACCTGGGACTATGATGGAAAAGACTCCCTTTTCTAACATTTTGGCTTCTTGTTTTTCTAGTCTGCCATATCTTTTTCTTTGAACAATAAGAGCTTACAGTTTACAGGATTGGTTTTATTATTGAATACATTGCTCCAGGTCAGGGATACCAGGAGCATACCAGGTCTTTCTGCATACCAGGGAGTAAGCCAGGCATAGCTTAAATAAAGCATAATATTCCTGAATATAATATTTGCTATTTTCTCCACTGAAGCGACACATAATCTCACCTATGTGATGGTTAACTATACTGAGGAAGGAGGTATGATTCAGCTGTAGCAATTAACATGATCCTATTCATTTTACTTAGAAGTAAGCCCCACTGTGTTCATTTCAGTGGGTATAGAATTGAACCCTGGCCTTCCAGGTCCTAGTCCAAAACTCTGACCATTACATTTAATACAATTACAGATGCTCATTTTAAATATGTTTTAATTATATTATTGAGTTGCTCGAATGTGTCTTTTTTTTTCTTTTTACTCTTCACTGGAGTTCTTTGTATGGTTTAGGATTGGTGCTGGGGGAGAACAGCATTCTTGTGTCTTATGTGTGGCATGCATAACTTCATTTATTTGTCTCTTTATTATTTGATTTATATCCCGCCCCTCCTCCCAGCAGGAGCCCAGGGCAGCAATTTCAATGGGTCTACTCTGAGCATGATTAACATTGGATATAGCTCAACAAGCTTTCATTGCTATGGGTGGAAAAATATTTTCTAGCAGTAATCCAATAATGTCTGCATCTCAATAGCTGTTGGAGGTCTTGTGGGGAGGGGAAAATGGAAAATAAAAAATGAAACCAGAACAGAAAATCAAGGAGGCTGACCTCTATTGGGTGTTAGAACAAATTAAACCAGAATTATCACTAGAAGCTAAAATTATGAAACTGAGGCTCTCATACTTTGGACACATCATGAGAAGACATGATTCAGTAGAAAAGACCATAATGCTGGGAAAAACAGCAGGGAGTAGAAAAAGAGGAAGGCCAAACAAGAGATGGATTGATTCCATAAAGGAAGCCACAGACCTGAACTTACAAGATCTGAGCAGGGTGGTTCATAGATAGATGCTCTTGGAGGTCGCTGATTCATAGGGTTGCCATAAGTCGTAATCGACTTGAAGGCACATAAGAACCACAACCACTATAGAGACATCTCCAGAATATCCACAACTGAATCTATTGTTATGCCCCTTAGAGAGTGAAGCGGTCCATTAGCGAGCACGGAATTAATAATGTTGGAAGTTGATGACCTCAATTCGAGGTGGTCGGTGGCTAAGAGGAAATTCCTTTGACAATACCAAGTTTAGATCATGTTGGTGGTCAGTATTGGCTGACATGACAGAATCCGATCTACCCGCAATGCCTCTTTCTGATTGTGCAATGCATGCATTACAGGATTGTTGTTGGTGTATATAGTCATTGCAGCAGCTCCTCACAGGCGAGTGGGGGAGGGACAGAGAATTGCACCAGTTCAGCTGCTTTGCAGGTGCATCCATATTTATTTGCCGGTCCATGCCTACTGCTGCAGGGGAAAGGGAAGGTTTTGTCGCAGCCCTTTGCCGATTGTTAAACCACTAGGCAAGAGAGCGGCTAGAAGATAGCAGCAGTAGATTTAATAACATCCCTGCATCTTCTTTCGAATCGCAGGATACTTTAATGTTCCACTAACCCATATGTTCTGACGAGCTAGAGTTCCGTAAACTGATTCGTGTATTTTGAACAAACATGACAAGTGAGCGCTCTTTGGCGTAGCCAAGACTTTGCGCGGGGGGGGGGGGGTTGTCTCTAAATTCTGAGAAAAAAAGAAACAGGAGGGAGTGCGATCTGAGGAGAACTGTTCCTTGAATAGACCGACTTACGACCTTTCATATTATCATTTGCTTGCAATCTGAAACGCAATAACTTAACAAGGCTCTTCTTATGTTCTTATGAAAGTTAACTGAAATCCGCAGGATTTTACTTCCAAATAAATGGGTGGGTGGGGAAATCGCCACAAAGTTCCGACAACTGTCAATCAAGTCTACATACTCCTTCCCCTCCCCTTTCAAAGAAGTGCACGCCCCCAACCAGCTCTCCTTAGTAAAAATTCTGGACGGAAAGAACTTCGTCGGCTGCCGCCCTGTCTCGCCTAGCGACTCAACTGCAAGTCCTACTTTGTTTAATGTGACTTACTTCGAAGGAAGTGTGCCAAGAACGGCAACCTGCTACGCGTTGGTGGTTAGTTGTGCACAGTGGACGAAGTCAGACAAGAGGCCCTGCTTGCTGCTTCCCCCCTTCCTGGTGAACGTACCCTGCCGGCTTAAGTTCGGGGCATCCCATATTTTTGGATGGGGAAGGGTGCGGGAAGAGGCTTCCAGATCCGCCTTGACCTCTCAACATGCTTTGCAAATTGCGTGCCTGCATTGCGTTGGTTTGGGAATTTGCAATGTGACATCCTCCAGAAGGTCGTGGGAGGTGGAGGGGATGGGTGGGTAGGAGGGTGCCACGTGAGAGCCTTGTAAGCCTACGACAAACAATCTCGGTCAGTTTGTGAGCTGCTGCTGCTATTTGAATGGCCTGGGAAGAGGACTGAGATGGGGTGGGTGGGGGAACCAAGCGCCATACTGCCCTCCCGTCATCCTCCGCCCCCCCCCGCAATGCCTTGGCTGCACCGAAGGCCTCTCAGGTTTCTGCTGAGACTGCAACCTACTCAGGAGCTCGGTCGCCTTAGCTGCCTGCGCTTCCCATCTTCGCAGCTGTCTCCTGGCCTCCGAGGTTCTGTGAGTCCTGCGGCTGCTGCGGTCGCCCCTCTTGCCAAAGCAGCTCTAGGGAAATCCAGGTGCAGAAGCAGGACAGCGCCTTGCCCGTTTTTTGTCTTAGCCGCCCGTAAGGGAGATACGCAGTCAGAGGCAAGAAAGAACGAGAAGCGAGCTTTCCGGGTCCCCAATTCCCTCCTGCCTCGATTTCATTTTGGACATTAAGAAACCCCCGACTTTTCTCTCCTCATCTGTTGTTCTGCCGCCTCATTAACTTCCAGTCTTCTCAATGCAATAAAAAGCTAGTGGTATATGAATATTTCAGAATATCGCAGGCAGCTTTGTAAAGCGATCTGTATATTATTGTTGAGAAGGGAGGAGGTGGCTGAGTTTTTGCCGCTGCGCTTTGGATGCTGCCACTGCAAGGCGGACTGCCTTGACGCATTCCGTCGGGGTCTTGCTTTGTGACCACTGCTGCAGCACACGACCACCGCGGCAGGTAAGTGAGAAATCCTCCTCAAAGTCAAGTTTGCTGTTCACCGCAACCAATGATTGGATTGGGGGCGGGGGGGGGAGGTGTTAAAGGAAATGTGTAGCTTCATAGTTAGAAGTTCCAGGTACCTTCCCCCTCCATCCTTCTTCCCTTTATATCTAAAGAGAAGTTTGTCCCTGGATTCTGCTATTCAGAAGAAAGCTCACAGTTGTACATGATTGGAAGGCTGACATTCTTGACTTGTGCCAGACGGATGGGGCTCTAAGGCAAAATTCTTTGTAAGTGAATAAAGTATCTATTAAGCAGGGATTGAGAAGTTACAACAAGCGGGAGACTTTGTGAAGGACACTGATTCAAAAATCATGTGTGCATTGAAGTATTTTAATTTACTTTAGTGGAATCCTAAGGACTGGGTTGCAGTATGGAAAGAGTTGCATGATTTTTATCACTGGAATTGCTGTGGATTTGTGTGTATATATG
This sequence comes from Rhineura floridana, assembly GCF_030035675.1. Classification (NCBI taxonomy): domain Eukaryota; kingdom Metazoa; phylum Chordata; class Lepidosauria; order Squamata; family Rhineuridae; genus Rhineura; species Rhineura floridana. Next base: position 9,945,352 of record NC_084487.1, read on the forward strand.
TGTGTACACATTAAAGAGGCTTTTTATACATATACTTCTTGTCCCTTTACAGTATCTACCAGGTGCCCCCGAAGTGAGCTTTATTCCTTTTAAATAAATAAATAAATAAAGAGGAAGGGGCCAGTCCAGAGCAAGTGGGAAGTCAGTGGATATTGCTGAGTCGGCATTTCAAGCAGTCTCCTTCCAGCCACCGTATTTATTTATTTATTTTATAGAGGGAAAGTGTGTGACAGTAGCCGCAATACAGCAGCAGCAGCAGCAGCATGGTCACATCCTGGAGAAAAGCAAAGGGACTGTGTTAAAAGACAAAAGGAAACTGCTAAGAAGGCAACCCCACTCTCACTGTGTTGTTAACAGACCCCAGCCACTGTTCTTTGTTCTTCGATGCAACCAGAGAGCCTTTGTCCCTCCCTCCCATATGATCAGCACCTTATACTCCTTTCTTTTTCCAGCCTGGGCACCATTCAACCTACCCCTGTGCCTTTATCCTTGAGCTTCCAGGCCCTGATATCTATTCTCTTTTTTGTTTTTGTCTTCCATTCTCCTTCCTTTGATTTCCTGCTCTTGGAGCTGTCCATACCAGGACCTCATCTCTCCTTCTGCATCTATATCCAGCATCCCTCTCCTCTGAGGTTCTCAGTTCTTCACTTACTTCAGCTCTGGAGGCTTCTTATCTTGGAACTCTTCTCCTTGTACATCCCATCACGTCTTCTAAATTCTCTGTCCTTCCCATCCCTTTGCTGCCATGACTGTGATGGCTGGGGATAATATGGATGAGACTTCTGCTTTGCCAGGCCACCCTCAGGACAGCTATCAGCCTGGTGTACATGATGACCATGGATGCTGTGAGAGGGTAGTGATCAACATTGCGGGCCTGAGATTTGAAACCCAGCTGAAAACTCTTGCCCAGTTTCCCAACACATTGCTGGGTAACCCCAAGAAACGCATGCGGTACTTTGATCCACTGAGGAATGAATACTTTTTTGATAGGAACCGGCCCAGCTTTGATGCTATCCTCTATTACTACCAGTCTGGAGGGCGGCTTCGCAGGCCCGTTAATGTGCCGTTAGACATGTTCTCAGAGGAGATCAAGTTTTATGAACTGGGAGAGGAGGCCATGGAGAAGTTCCGGGAAGATGAGGGGTTCATCAAAGAGGAAGAGAGGCCTCTCCCTGAGAGGGAATATCAGCGGCAGATATGGCTGCTCTTTGAATTTCCTGAGAGCTCTGGGCCAGCTCGGATCGTTGCAATAATCTCTGTAATGGTGATCTTAATCTCCATAGTGATATTTTGCCTGGAAACTTTGCCAGCATTAAAAGAACTGGAAAAGGACTATACAGGACCCCAAATCCGCAGTGACAACTCCACCATATATTACAAGTCCAGTATCTTTACTGGTCCCTTCTTCATCGTGGAGACTCTGTGCATCATTTGGTTTTCTTTTGAATTGGTGGTGCGCTTTTTTGCTTGTCCCAGCAAACCTGAGTTCTTCAAGAACATCATGAACTTCATTGACATAGTGGCCATCATCCCTTACTTCATCACTGTGGGTACAGAGATGGCTGAGCGGGAGGGGCCTCAAAAGGGGGAGCAGGCCACTTCTCTAGCTATCCTGAGAGTCATCAGACTGGTAAGAGTTTTTAGAATCTTCAAACTCTCCAGACATTCTAAAGGCCTCCAGATTCTGGGACAAACCCTCAAAGCAAGCATGAGGGAGTTAGGTTTACTAATATTTTTTCTCTTCATTGGGGTGATTTTGTTCTCCAGCGCGGTGTATTTTGCTGAAGCTGAAGAGCCTGCCACTCATTTCGACAGCATCCCCGATGCTTTCTGGTGGGCAGTGGTATCCATGACCACTGTGGGATATGGTGACATGTGCCCTGTGACAATTGGAGGCAAAATCGTGGGCTCCTTGTGTGCCATTGCTGGTGTGCTAACAATTGCCCTGCCTGTACCTGTCATTGTGTCCAACTTCAACTACTTCTACCACCGAGAAACAGAAGGGGAAGAACAGGCTCAGTTACTTAAAGTTAGCTTTCCTAATTTAGCATCTGATGGTGATCTGAGTCGTCATAGTGCCTCTACAATCAGCAAATCTGAGTACATGGAAATTGAAGAGAACATGAATAATAGCATAGACAATTTTAGAGAGGCTAACCTCAGAACTGGCAACTACACCATAGCCAACCAAAACTGTGTCATTAAAAGCAAGCTGCTGACCGATGTTTAAAAACATGTAAAGAAAAACGTTGGCAGCTTGAAGACTTTAAGTGATCAGCAGCCACAGTTTGTAGATGCTTTACCTTGTAAATGCACTGTTGCATTGCAACTTTTTGCTCAGCGATTCAAGAAGGTTTTCAGGATCCATGAAAGATAATTTACTTTTTTGTTTTATTTTAAAAAGGATATTTTCCAATTGGTGGAAATGGTTACTTATAACTCTTTGGACTAGCCTAGGTATAAATATAAATTGTATGCTTCTAGCCCTACACATTTCCCCATAACTTTAAATTTTTAACAATTTTAAAAATCAGCTCAAGAGGACTTAAAATATGCATGGATTTCAGGAAATGTTTCTACAAAAACTGCACAATGCATCCAAGAAAATGCATCCAAATAATATTCAGCAGTAATGTGCAGTAAGTATTTGCCATTGTTTAGACTGACCGACATACAGTATATATTTCCTTGCTTTGTGAAATTTTTTTGTAGTTCTGATCTACAGAATCACATGCGGCACCTTATAAGTATATGCCAGGGTTTTTTTGTTTTGTTTTTGCTGTATACATTATTAAAATTGAAGAATTATTATGTATGGGAGGGGGACAGAACATCTGCAATGCTGCTAAGGTTTCTTAAGTGCAGATGGTTTCAACACACTTTTCCCCCTTTTCCAGAAATGTTGTTGCAAGATAGCACAATAGAATTTAATATAAGCATGTTTGATTTTGATACTATTTTATAACTGCATGCCTGGAACATTACCTCAGATGATAGGAGATAAGCTTTTGTTTGAATTGATTTTGTTTAAAGTAAGCTTTCTTTTGTTTCAGTTTGCATTCACCAAAAGTGCACTCCTTTTTATTTGTTAAGTATATGATTAGTAACTTAAAAGTACTGTATTTAATTGCATATATTAGTCAAATGGGAACAATAACTTTTGGAAATCAAAGCATGTTTCAAATATTCAGCATTATGGCCTGTTTGACTGAAGTGTAACTCAACATTAATTAATGCATGGTTTCGGTAATAAATTTAAAAAATGCTTGATGGGACTGAGAGCCAGGAAGAGATTGGAGAGACTTGATTATTTTTCTGCATTGCTCAGGGAAATGAATTGGCTTCTGTCCAGGCCTTATGTCAGCTCTCCCATCTCTGAGAACACAAGGCATCTTGTGCAACCTTACCCACTTCCTCCTTCCTGCCAGCTTGCAAGTCTAAAACTGACAAATATAAAAAGCAGTTTAAAGCATATCAAGGGTTAGGGTCTTTAGACGAAGGGTCAAGGCCAGCCTCCTTCCACACTACTGTACTGAGGAAGAGAAAGGAAAAGGATGAAATCCAGGCAGATTTGCTAGGTGACATTAAGGCCCCAGAACAGAACCATAAGCTCACAGGTTCTAATAAATCCCTCAAGATGTTGTTATGTGCCTTCAAGTCGACTGCGACCTATGGTGACCCTATGAATCAGTGACCTCCAAGAGCATCTGTCACAAACCACCCTGTTCAGATCTTGTAAGTTCAGGTCTGTGGCTTCCTTTATGGAATCCATCCATCACTTCTTTGGCCTTCCTCTTTTTCTACGCCTTTCTGTTTTTCCCAGCATTATTGTCTTCTCTAGTGAATCATGTCTTCTCATTATGTGTCCAAAGTATGATAACCTCAATTTCATCATTCTAGCTTCTAGTGAGAGTTCTGGTTTAATTTGTTCTGACACCCAATTATTTGTCTTTTTCGCAGTCCATGGTATCCGCAAAGCTCTCCTCCAACACCACATTTTAAATGAGTTGATTTTTCTCTTGTCCGCTTTTTTCACTGTCCAACTGTCACATCCATACATAGAGATCGGGAATACCATGGTCTGAATGATCCTAACTTTAGTGTTCAGTGATACATCTTTGCATTTGAGGATCTTTTCTAGTTCTCTCACAGCTGCCCACCCCAGTCCTAGCCTTCTTCTGATTTCTTGACTATTGTCTCCATTTTGGTTAATGACTGTGCCGAGGTATTGATAAGAACATAAGAAGAGCCTGCTGGATCAGGCCAGTGGCCCATCTAGTCCAGCATCCTCTTCTCACAGTGGCCAACCAGGTGCCTGGGGGAAGCCTGCAAGCAGGACCCGAGTGCAAGAACACTCTCCCCTCCTGAGGCTTCCGGCAACTGGTTTTCAGAAGCATGCTGCCTCTGACTAGGGTGGCAAAGCACAGCCATCATGGCTAGTAGCCATTGATAGCCCTGTCCTCCATGAATTAGTCTAATCATTTGGAATGTGCCTTCTGGTCCAAAAAGGTTGATGACTCCTGTACTAAAGAAAAGGTGCTGTGGCAGAGAGACTTCTCTATTGCTCTGTAAAGCCTGCTTCTTAATTCTAAATGTATGGGGAGGGGAAAGCTATATTTTTCAGTGATGAGAAAGCACATTCTAGTCCTGGTGGCTGTTCTCTTAAGGATGTGCCCCAGAATCTTATTTTAGATTTCTGAACTTCAGGGGAGTGCCTTCCATTATGTAGACAAAGCAGCAGCATCCATGCACAAAAGAGATAGTATTCAACAACCGTGTTCACTGTTATACCTCTGTTGCAGGACTGTGCTGAGAAACTAGTTTAAAGTAGCCCTGCAATGTAGGCTGTTGTTAATATTGCATATCAGAGATGGGACTGAGACTGCTTTGGGTTTCCAGCAAAAAATTCCCCACACCTCTCAGGTTGCAGCAAATGTTTAAATTTAAATTGTCCCTCCTCCCAGGCTAAACCAAGTGCTCAGTTTCATACAGAAACCTCATGCTCCGTTGATTTGCATGCAGACTGGCAGGGACAGCGCCAGACATGCCAGTGTCCTTGGGCACCAGCTTGCCCTGGGCCCCAGCACATGTGCGCACTCACACACGTGCGCATGCTCACCTACAGTAGAGCCTCACTCATACGGCAGGTTCCATTCCAGGGTCCTGCAGAAAAGCTAAAACCGCCCGAAAGTGGGGCCCTACTCAGCTGGAGTGTGGGTACTGTATCAAGAGTGACAGCCTGGTCCCATGTTATAGGGAGGAAGAAGAGAGAACTTCAATATGTCACTTGCACATCCAAGTTCTCTGATACTGTTGCAATAAGGTCTGCTAGACACCCTTCACTACACTTCTGCATGCTGAAGCAGCAGCTGGGATAAGCAGAAGATTTGGTTTTCCTTGTTTTTCTGTAGCAATATGGACGGCTCTCAAAAAGTAAGGAACCAATTAGTTGTAAAAAGGAAGAATTGTTCTAGAACTACTACTTTTTAACTTTAGCCACTGGAAACTAAATATAGGCCCTAGGATGGAGATGGTAAAGGCATGCTGTATGCAGTGAAACTAACCCTGTGATTCCTTACAATTAGGTTATAAAACTGTAAATGTAAATGTACTGCCTTCAAGTCAAGTTACCACTGCCTTAGATGATTACTCGCAACTGATTTCTGCCCTGAATACAATCTTAAAACCAAACCCCCACTACCCTAGACCCTTAATCAAATGGAGTCTTCCCCGATGGTTTGATAAAGATTGTCTCGAAGCTAAAAAGAAATTGAGAAGGGTCTATTCTCAATACAGGAAGGATAATTCAAATGCGCTGCCACCAGAATACTGCTTTATCAAAAGACAGTACAAACAACTGATAGTTACCAAAAAGAGACAGGCAACCCAAAATGGGTGGAAGGACCTGATAAATGCTTCTAAACAATAACTCAAAACTTTTCTGGTCCCTGGTTACAGATGCTGTAGCTTCCCCTAGTCTACCTCACTGTAGCATTTCTTCTGATATTTGGGAACATCACTTTTCTGAGATGTTCGCGGATACAAGGGATTATGCATCGGAGAGTTTACTCACTGTAGACCTTAACGTTCTTCCATCTTGGCCACCTGTAACACAGATGGAGATAAAATCTCTGATCAGCTGTCTTAAGCTCCGTAAGGCACCGGGATCTGACGCCATACCTCCTGAAGGCCCATACAGACTGGTGGGCCCCTTTACTTGCCAATTTATTTTCCCAGATCAACTATTCTGGTAAATTTCCCATGGCCTGGCTTGAGGCCATCATGATTCCAATCTTTAAGAAAGGGGACAGAGCTGACCCTTCCAATTATAGACCCATTAGCTTACTATCAGTAGTAGGTAAGCTGTACGCCAGCTACCTAAACACAAGACTAGTTTCCTGGCTAGAAAAGGAGGTTATTCTGGGAAGGGAACAGGCAGACTTCAGAAAGGGCAGATCCACGATTGACCATTGCATAGTATTAAATCACCTGGCAGAAAAGTGTATGAGCTCCCTGGGAAACAGCCTGTTTGTTGCCTTCATAGACCTCAAATCCGCCTTCAATTCTATCTCCAGAGATAAGCTATGGGCCAAGCTATCTCAAACAACTATGGATAAGAGACTTCTTTACCTTATTAATCGTCTTTACCAATACACCACGCTTCGCGTAAGATGCAGAGCTGACAGAAGCTTAACTAAAACCATCCCTGCCACTAAAGGGGTTAGACAGGGATGCATGTTAGCTCCCACATTATTTAATCTGTTTCTGAACGATTTGAGCAAAAGCTGCCAATCTGCCGATTTCCATCCACCCAAGGTGGCCGATTCAAAATGCCCCCTGTTGTTATATGCTGATGACACTGTCCTTATGTCCCTGTCCAAAATAGGCCTGAAACGCCTATGTATTTTCATGACTTATTGCACTGCCATCTGTGGGCAAATGGACAGTCAACGGACACAAGATCAAGGTCAAGCAATATAGATACTTAGGGGTCACGTTCCATTCTACACTTTCCTGGACCACTCATATACGTTCTGTAGTCCAGACTGCACAGAACACCTTATACCTGCTGCTATCCAGGTATTTAAGTCTAAAATTCTTCCCCAATTGCTTTACGGAGTTCCAATTTGGGTTCAGAGCTTCAACTCTAAAGTTGAATCAGTTCTTTCAACTTTTTTAAGAGCAATCTTTGGAATGCCACAATGCGTTCCTGCTGCAGGCCTCCGTCTTGAGACCGGTTTGGTATCAATGGAATGCACTGCTTGGTCTTTAGCTTTTAGATTTTGGATTAAAGTGGCTTATGCTGGTCCCTCTTTGGGATACTTAAACCTTCTCTGGAAATATGCTTTTATTAGCTCATGGTCAAAAAATTTTCATGCCAAATTGACTATGCTAGGTTTTGCACTGGATTTTTTATCTACACTAGAGCCCGAGATAGCAAAACAGATAATTGAGAAACAGATCAAAGATGTAGAGCTTTAATACTCCATGTCAAACGCTTCCAAATCTTGCTCGCTCAACTACTCAGATTTGGGGTTTGCATTTCCTAATCGTGCCGCATACCTGGAAAACGTGACTATCCCAAAATATCGCCATGCCTTTTCCGGAGCTAGATTTAAATGCCTTTTCTCTGCAATACTAGAAGGCCACTATCAGGATATACCCTATGAATACCGTCTATGTCCATGTAGGCATGCCGAGGTTGAATCACTGACCCATGTTTTTTTCTTGGTTTCTCCTCTCTATAACGCTAACAATCCAGATTTTTAAATCCTATCATGGAAAATTTTCTTGGTAGGTCTGCTGAGCGGTTACTGAACTACTTGCTGGCTGACACAGACAAGTCAATCACGGTGCCTGTAGCCAAGTTCATTTATTCCATCAAGCCATACGTAAGATTTCTCTTTAGTCACCAATGTCCTATTTTAATGATGTACTGCTACTTATATTTTACTGTACAGTTTGTCTTTTAGCCAGTTTGTTTAACTATTTTGTATACTGGGTCTATGACCGCATAATAAATTTGAATTGAATTGATTACAGAGTGTAGGGAAGGGGGTTTCTGAGATGTTATGATTGGTTATTATGTAATAAAATATATGTTTTTTAAAAATACAGGTCCCTATTGACATTAGGCAGGCATCTTCACTTTTAGACACCTGCAGAAAAGAAACCTATCCAGACACATGATTTAGTCACCTGCATTTGCTTTCAAAGCTGATTTGTCTTGGTTTTTAATTATGATTGTTTTCTGTATATTATTTTTAATTGGGTTGTGGATTTTAGCCATGTGTTATCTGCAATTTTATTTGTACACTGCTTGGAGAGCTTTTTGATCAAGTGGTTTATAACTTCGTAAGTAAGATAAAATATTTTTACAGAAACAAACAATTAAAATAAAGCGTTCGTCAATCCAGATAACCCTTTTTGTTGCTGTTGATATACCTCACAGACAAGTAAGAAAGAGGGCAGCCTTGCCATCTGCATTCAGAAGTATTACTGTCCTGAATATGAAGGATCCATTCAGCCATTGTTTTGTGCTTGTCTATATCCATGGCAATTATTCTCAACACACCCCTTTCCTCACCACAAAATACATCCACAATTTTGTCCTACAAATAATAGACTAACTTCATTTCCTTTATTCAACTGTTGTATTAGCAAAATCTCAACAGTATGTTCCTGGTAGTAATGATAATTCACACACAATCATGGTTCTCACTTTGTAAATGTTGTGTTATGTTGGAAATATCACCCCTCTCCACAAAATGTCATTTGGAGAATAGCAGCAAGTAGGAAACTCTCAATGGAGAGAAAAGCAGCCAGAATAGGCCTTCTGCCCTCCTTGACAAACCGCTTCTCAAACGAAAGCAAAGGAGGAGCTCACACAAATTTTTCAAAAGCCTGGTCTGATATACTGTAGTGTATACAATGCCTGAAGTTTTGTATTTCTACAGACATCCAGTTCAGCCTGAAACGCTGGTGATATTTTTCGTTGGGAATCTGCCTGACAAGACACCTCTTGCTGGTTCTCAATGCCTCTCCTTGTTGTCGTTGGAGGATCTCTTGTGAACATTTAATGTTTTATTTTTCAATTAAAAATCACTTGCAGAAATTCTGAAGGCTTGATCATAGCAAGGCATACGTGGCATGAACTGTCCTGGGAGCTCTTCAACAGCTACAAAGCCTAGTAGTTCACAGCAGCTGAGAAGAAAACCTAAGTCTACGCAGCTGTTCAAAATCTTCTTGATTAGCAAGGCATCTGAATGATTTTGTGCTGTTTTTTCCTGTTTTGTTTGTATAGTTGTACACCATGCTGGCATTTTATGAGGGCAAGATATAAATAATCTAAATTGTTCATTCTTCTTGAGTGCCCCTCCCTAATCTGCTTCCATGTGCCAACTTGCTACCAGCAAGTGCCTGCATTCAAATGGATTAGCCACACAAAGCACCATACAAGGTCCAACTGGTGAGCTGCCCTGTGGGTCTCTGCATTTGAGGTATGAGATCCCTTAACTTGGGGATGCATCAAGCATTACTTAACTGTAACTAACAGACTTCTTTAAGGTTTGTAGTCTGATTTAATCTAGTTCTGCCAAAAACTTGGCCTGTTCTGTGTTCTTGCCTACTCGCCAAACACTCCTGACTGAAAAACCACCCTCTTTTCTAAGGTCCTCAGTTCCACCCTCAAATAACTCTCCTAGCAAATTAAACAGTCTCCCTTTTAACCAAAGATAAATACAGAGAGATAAAGAGAGGAAGCCTAAGCAATCGTATGAAAATGTTCTTCCACAGATTATCACTATGAAACATTCGTGAGAAGGCCTGAATGAAGACATCCAGAAAAAATAAAAAAGCTCACTGAACACTTAATCTTAGCATTGTTATACAACACACAACCATTTTCTAAAAGTAATTTTTAAAATCATTTCTGTGGCTGATTTTATTTAAATCTCCACCCCAGAAAAAAAAAATCTATCGAAAAAGAATAAGCTTCCTTAGCCCTCATCTGAATGAGCAAGAAACTGGAAGAGCAAACCAGCAGCCCACACAATTCCATCCTTCTCCACCCACACGCAAAGCCCCGATAAACGCAAGGAGCCTGCGGCAGGGAGGAAAAGCCCAGGGGATCATACCAACTCAAAAACGGCAAGGGGGGGGAGGTAAAGAGCTCTTCTCAAACACCTTTGAAGAACATTCTTATGCAAAGCTCCTATCCTGATCACATATGCCACCTCCACTATTTTTAAATATGACGTTTACATTTTTGTCAAGTTTGTAAAAATCTTTAATTTCCTTAGATGAAGTTTCATTTACATATCCCCCCCCTATATACATCTCTCTTTGATACAAACCCTCAGGGAAGTGCACGCCTTATACGTGGTTTCCTCAGCACTTCCAAGGGGCCAGGTGGAGCCATTAACCATTTCTCCTCCTGACTTTATGCAACAAGCAATTCTGCACAGTGCAAATTTATGTTAATAAATAACTGACATATATCCTCCCTGTCCCAAACTGGAATACTGTCGTTATTGTATCATTCCACACAAGTCTTTAGCAATATGGATGTAGATGTATATAATTTCATTTGCAGAGTGGACCTATAGCACATTTCATTTACCAAACCAAAGTTGTAATTAGCAGTAACAGCTGTGCTAACAGAACTCTCTTTTGTCTACTGCATCATCATCGAATTAGTTGTAATTTATCCAAATATTTTATCGTAGCGATGGGCTGACTTCCACAGGAAAAAAACACTGGTAGTAACGGATTAGTCTGCAATCCTAAAACCTGGTAGCCAGCCCCACTTACCTCAATGGGACTTACTTCTGAGTAGACGTCTGTAGGATTCCACTGTTTTTATTATATACGAAAGAGTGTTTGTGTGTGTTTAGCTTGGAAGCTTGAGATTTCTTTGAAACCAGAAGGATTTATTATTTCAACAATTTCTATATTGTTTAATTAGAATTCTCTCTGTCTCTCTCTCTCCAACTGGTGTACAAGTAGCTTAATGCAAGAAAGAGAAAAATCACTTAAAACTATAAAAATCAGAATTTGGTTAAAATGGCTGCTGATATTTTTAAAGCCTTCAGTAGGTGCCAGAAGTTCAACAGGGAGGGGATCTGTCTGACATCAACCGGAAGGGCGTTCCATAAAATGTTGCCCAGTAGTAAGTGCTCTTGGTGAATTGAACCATGCATCCGAGTTATTTCGGAGCACAGCTGCAAACTTATTTAAATAAATTCCATTGTTTTAGTTGTGACTTAGTACAACATTAAGGTCAGGCTGTAAACTGGGCAGAGGTCAACCTTGTGTTGTCCACGAAGTCACATTGTTCAAGAACAGGATATAATAGGTGTGCCTCATTTTAAAGAGCCAGTGTGGTGTAGTGGTTAAGGTGTTGGGGTTCGAATCCCCACATAGCCATGAAACTCACTGGGTGACCTTGGCCAGTCACTGCCTCTCAGACGAAGGCAATGGCAAACCCACTCTGAATACTCTTACCATGAAAATCCTATTCATAGGGTTGCCATAAGTCGGGATCAACTTGAAGGCTGTCCATTTCATTTTTCATTTCATTTTAAAAATGATATGCCCTTCTTGCTGGGATTTTGCTCTGGCAACACATGCTTCATGGGCAAACAGTACGGTTTAGTCTCACTTTATTGAATCACAAAGTCTGAATAAAGTTGTAAGCCATATAGTCCCAACACCTGGTTCTAAGACAAGATTTGTACCCGTTTATTTATTTATTGCATTTATATTGCATTTTTCTCCAAGGGGCTCAAGGTGGCATGCATGGTTCTCTCCTTCCTCATTTAATCCCCATAACAACACTGTGAGGTAGATTAGGCTGAGAGGCAGTGACTAGCTTAAGGTCACCAATGAGCTTTGTGGCTAAGTGGGGATTCAAGCCCTGGTCTCTCAGGTCTTAGTCCAACACTCTAAGCACTACACCACACCGGCTCTTCTAAAACATCCCAACAGATTTTCCAAAAACTATTTCTTCATTCCAAACCGTTACCACAATGAACCACAACTACTTCTTCCAGACCTGTGTACCAAAGAACATAAGGAGAGCCTTGCTGGATCAGGCCAAAGGGGGCCCATTTTTTCCAACATCCTGTCCTTACAGTGGCTACCAGATGCTTATTAGAAGCCCAAAAGCAGGATCTGAGTGCACCAGCACTCTCCCCACTTGTGGCTTCCAGTGACTGATATTCAGAAGCATACTGCCTCAAACAGTGGAGATAAAACATAGCCATTATGTCTAGTAGCCATTGATCCTCCATCAGGTTGTCTCATCCTCTTTTAAAGCTTCTAAGTTGGTGGCCATCATTACCTGGGGAACAAATTCCATAGTTTAAGCACTATGGGAAGAAGGACTTCTGTTTGTCCTCAGTCCTCCAACGTTGGCCCCAAGTTCTAGTGTTGTGAGAGAGGGAGAAGAGCATCTCCTTGTACACTTTCCCCTCATCATGCATAGTTTTATAGACCTGCCATGTCCCCTCCCTCACTCATTTTATTGTTTTTTCTCTAAACTAAAAAGCCCCCAATCTTGTAATCTTTCCTCACAGAGTTGTTGCTGCAGCACCTTCATAATTCTGTCCTTTTCTAGCTCTACAACGTCCCTTTGGGGGTGAGACCACCAGAACCTTTCACAGAATTCCAAGTGCTGTGGCACCACAGGTGTGTATCACAACTGGTATTAAGATGTCGGCAGTGTGATTTTTCTAATGATTCCCAATACGGAATTTGCCTTTTTCACAGCTGCAGCGCATGGAATCAACATCTTCATTGAGCTTTATCCAATACGACCCCAAGGTCTCTTTCCTGGTCAGTCACCAGATTCCATTAGCATTAGTTCAGATCCCAACAGTGATCCTTCTCAGTCTGCATCTGTACTGTGCTTGTTTTTAAGATTTTTCTTGTTTTGTCACTTGTTTGCTGCCCTGGCCTCTTTTTAGGAAGAATAGAAATCTAATTAATTAATTATGTAAAGCTGTTTTTTTTAATTTCTGCCCCAATTTACATCACTTTATATACTTTCTTATATAGAGACACTTAGCTGCATTACATGAAAAAGAGAGCTATATAGATTAGGTATGGAAATGCTGAACCAGTGCTCAGATGCAGTCATTGACTAGATGAGGGCCAACAGACTCAAACTCAGCCGAAACAAGAAGGAGGTGATGTTCCTCAGTGCTTCATTTGCCGGAGTGAGTGGTGTTCACCCTGCTTTGGGTAGGATTCCATTTCCTTTGAAAGAACAGGCTGGCAGCCTGGGGGATGCTCCTTGATCCATCTTTGTCACTGGAGGTGCAGATAACCTCTGCAGATGAAGCATCTCCTACATGTTTAGGCAAGTGCACCAGCTGCAATGCTACCAGACAGGGATTACCTGGTATAGGTAACCTAAGCCTGAGTTTGAGTATTAAAAATAACCTTTGAAAACAGCGCCATGTGTTCACTTATTGGAGGGATTGAAGGGCCCAACTCAACATGCTGTTAAATGTGTATGTATCATCATGCAGGCTTTTAATTATGCAAGTAGTATCAACTGGGGGATGGAGTGAGAATCCCAGCAATTATGAGAATCCCAGCATCTGCAGAAGGAGAAGTTGACCCTTTCCTCCTGTGTTCTGTTCTTGATGAAAACCCTTCCTCTGAAGCTGGTTTTTGTATCAGGGACAATGAGGAATATCCTCCCAGTGCAAGTACCAGCTTCTGAAATGGGATTTTTCTCAGGACTGCAGCAAGGGAACAAAGGGTTAAATTCCCCTTCCATGTCAGCACTGATCCCATTAATTATCATTCCCCCTTCTCCTGCTGAAGCAATTTTCATTTGAAAAAAACCTGCAGATAAAAGGCAACAACACATTTAACGTCCTCTCTGCTTTGGCCCTAAATCCCTCTAAAACAAGCTTAGAGAACCTGTAGCCTTCCAAATGTTGGACTCCCATCAGCCCCAGCTAATATGGCCGAAAGTCAGAGAGGATGGGAGTTGGAGGCTGACAACATCTGGAGGGCCACAGGTTCTCCAACCCTGCTCTAATAAACTAATTCACGGGCACTGTTTATATAAGTCATTATTAACATTCAAATTCTGCCTGGTGTAGACCACCTTATCTGACCCCTGCACAGGGCTGTGGAGTCGGAGTCATGGGGTTGGAAGCAATTTTGGGTGGAGTCGGAGTCGAGTCGGTAGAGCTGTACTGACTCCAACTCTGGCTTCAAAATAAAAACTTTCATAGGAATTTAGGAAAGTTTTATTGTTCAGCAATGTTAATCAAATAAATATATTTTATGTTCTATCAATCTAGCCTGATGATTCACGTGGTGGTGATGAACTGCCTTGTGCTACCATTTTCCTACAGTAAATTTGTTATTACTAGTTAATATACATTTGCCATTTATGAAGGAGTCGGAGTCGGACAGGAGAAAAATAGAGGAGTCGGAGTCGAAGGTTTGGCGTACTGACTCCACAGCCCTGCCCCTGTGGTTGTGGAAACCAAAAAAGGGAAAATGTTGTGAACAAGAGCAGGGAACTTTGTGCTTCAGGATTTTGAGAAGTCAAAAGCAGGCAAACAGCCTTTGATTCAGATTAACCAGAGTTTACAAGTTTGTGCAATTCTGCTTAGCATGCATGTAATGATATGCAAACGGACATTTCTCTTTTTTTCAACCCATAAATGTTGATCTCCCATTCCGTGAAAAGCTTCTGATTAGTTCTGCGGACCTATGTAAGTTATAACTGTTCATATTGTAGTGGGTTTTGTTGATAGTTTGTAAATTATATATTGTCGATACTTGTTTGTCTGTTTACTTTTACTTGTTTTGTTTATTTGTTTTGCTTTTGAAACAAATAGGTATACAAACTGGACACAATGTCAAGAGATGTGTGATCAGTATTTTGACAGATTTGTTTTAAATTAAAGGAAATAGTAAAGGCGGAGATGAGATTCACAAATCTGATTGGAGCAGCATCGGGGAAAGGGTTGCATAGCCCTTTCCCAGCAATCAGTTGTTTCTTTCAAAATCACCCTCCCCACCAAGTTGCTTTTCTCCACGCAGGGGAAAAGATATATGAAACTGATATCTTTTAGCCTGCATGAAGGAAAGTTTGAGGGCAGGGGGAAGGAGAGCACGAGCACAATTTTGGGAAACAGTGGGCCTGGTATTCACTAGGGTGAATTCACACATTAATCCAGTATGCAAAAGCCCATGGTCACCACTTGCTTAGAGACCCATGTTTGAACCACACATTTCCAGAGATATACTGACTGATATAAAAAACAGCCCAATGGATATTTTACAGTAGCACAGCATTAGAAACATGTTGCTAAAAACAACCATAAGAAAACTATTCCCACGATATGCACCTATATTAGTGCCGCAGAAGCAGGATACGTATACAGAACCAGGGACAGCTCTGTAGTGGATAGAATTACATTCATCTTGATTTAAGTCAGAGCTAGATCTTCAGAAACAAAAACAGGAAGCCAAAACCACTAACATGCTTGTAAAGTCCTGTAAGCAAACAAGACACCGTCCTTAAAATCCTCCAGATTTTATTTGTTTCCCTGTTGGGAGTCCCAGCCTCAGAATTTCACAAAGCCATATAAAAACATTGTAGGTAAAAAAAAATAGAATACAAACATTTGCAAGACAAACAACATTTTCATTAAAAATACTGATCTTGTATACTGTTCATTTTTACCTGTGTCACTATCAAGTATTTATTTATTCTTTGAAATGGACTCAGAAGCTTTTCTATACATATTTCGATAGATTTTCTCCAGACTGTCTTCAAAGATTGCTCTGTGGGGTTTGCATTTATACTCAGCAGCTTGACTGGTCCAATAGTCATCATTATTCAGATGAACCATGTTGCTCTGCCGTATGGATGAACTATGCACCCCCCAAAAAAACACATTCATTAAATTGGGATCTTACAAAACAAAGAGTGAGACATTAATTCTGTAAACAGCATAAGTGCTTGAGTGTTGTCTACTAAGTTTACGTAACAAGCTATTTGTAAAATAGACAATACTAAAAATATAATGCCCTGCCCCACTGAAATGTCTGACTATACTGTACAGTTGTCTCTTCTCAGACATATACCCTTTTCTGGTTTCCTGACTATGGAAAGCGACTGTATGGTGGCATATATATTTGTATCCACTGACTGATTAGTTTCTGACTTGGATCCCATCACCACTATACATTTAAAGCAGGAACATACTGCTTTAAAGAGCCATGGCTTCCCCCCAAGAATCCTGGGAACGATAGCAAAGGCACTGGGAGTTGTTAGGAAACCTCCTGTTCCCCTCATAGAGCTCCAGTTCCCAGAGTTCCCTGGGAAGAGGGATTCTTAATCTCGGCACCTTTACTATAGTTCCCAGGGTTCTTTGGGGGAAGCCACAGCTCTTGAAGTGGTGTGATACTACTTTAATGTATAGTGCAGATGGGGCAAAAGTCAGTGTGGTGATCACTTCATTACTTATGAGCTCAAGATTACATCTGTAGGGTTCGACATGCCCTGTCTCCTGTGGTCACCCAGCGGCTTGTGAGCTTTTTCTTCATGATGAGATCCCACCTCCTGAATTCAGAAAGCATGTGGGCAGAGCCAATGACGCGAGTCTTCCCTGCATAACCGGCACTCTGATAGACCCTGGCCACATGCTTGCTATGTTCACCCACGCTAGTAGCAGGGTATTCCAGCACGGGAAAAATGGCATCCAAGCCACTTTCTTTGTTGTCCTACACGCTGTGGCCTCACAAAAAGAGATGTTGCTCATTCCACCTAGTCAGCATCTTTTGAATGGCTTTTGATTGTCA
Source organism: Rhineura floridana (assembly GCF_030035675.1). NCBI lineage: Eukaryota > Metazoa > Chordata > Lepidosauria > Squamata > Rhineuridae > Rhineura > Rhineura floridana. Next base: position 9,962,194 of record NC_084487.1, read on the forward strand.
AGATAAATATTATGGCAGCTTGCAGGCTGATCATGCCCTAAGCACCTTGCCACCACTTGAGAGCGATACCAATTGTGTGATTCACATGCTAAGTTCTCCATAATTCTGTCCCTGACCTCGGAACTAAACAAGCAGCTCGGAGCTCAGTTAAGCCAAGTGTAGATGGTTTTTAAAAAACTGTAGGTGATTTGATTACAGCAGGCTGCATATGGTTAAGCCTTTAGATGAGGAAGAACTGGGTTGACCAAAGTGGAGCACAGGAGAAGCAGATACAGCGGCTCCTACACCAACACTTGTCTTTTCTGTTTTACTGTAACATTTTTTATTGATGCTTGAAAATGGACTGCCTTCAAGTCACTCCTGACTTATGGCCACCCTATGAATAGGGTGTTCATGGTAAGCAGTATTCAGAGGGGGTGTCCCATTGCCTCCCTCTGAGGCTAGTCCTCCCCAGCAGGCTAGGGCCTGCTCAGCTTGCCTCAGCTGCACAAGCCAGCCCCTTCCTTGTCACAACTGCCAGTTGGGGGGCAACTGGGCTCCTTGGGGCTATGCAGCTTGCCCACAGCTGCACAGGTGGCAGGGCTTTATTGTTATAATAATCTCATGTGCATCACGTTGTGGGTCTGCTTATTTAAGGTATTATTTATTATTTTATTTATCTATTAGATTTATAACCCACCCTTCCTACCAGTAGGAGCCCATATCAGTCCCATATATACATACATATTTTGCAGGTGCTAAGGCTGGTGAGAAGAAGAAAATGTTTATCACCACTATAGCCATGGAATAATCCTTTTAAAGAAGACCGTGAAAACATCCACCGGCTTTGGCGTTATATTTGAAGCCCAGCTGACGTGTACTTACTACTTATTCGTAAGGTTGAATTAAGTGAAAGAGGGCTGAACAGGAGCACTGTATGAGGAACAGCACCCACAGCCCGGCTCCACAAAACCCAGGGTCCTTCATCTGCAGCAACAGTCATCACGACAGGCTGAGATGTGCTCAATGAAGAGCGGCCAGCACTTCCTGCAAATTTCACATCCACATACTGACAGCCTCACAGTTTTAGAGTGTGCTCACTTTTGGTGCACGGCCATTAGTCCTCCCTTTCTTATACGAAACTCAGCACCGGAATGGGCACAGCCACATGCATGTTGGAAAAACACCAGTCTGCTGTCTTAAAAGTGGAAACTATCCTGACCAGTTGAGCTGAAGTGATCCGGGGATTACGTGCACAAATCGTATTAAAAACAGGATAGCTGCACTCAGCTCCACTTTCGGAAATACCGATTGTACACCTGTCATGTGCTTTTGTTCCATCTCCTTTAGAATCCCACAAGTCCCCTTCAAAGTCACTTGCGCTTTAAATAGTTCGGCATCATGACCTTCCATGCAGTCCTAATGGTTTTCAGTCATTGATATAAAGGGTTTATTCAACTAAGTCCTACTCAGAGTAAACTCACCAAAATTAATGACCCTGTTAGCTGTGTCCATTAACTTCAATGGGTCTACTCTGAGTAGGACTAGCACTGAATACTACCCTTGGTCAGCAAATGACATTCTCCTCTGCCTTGGTACGCCATTTCTTTATTTAATTAATTACATTTATATCCCACCTTCCCGCCAAGAAACTCAAGGTGGCATGCAAACGTAGTCCACCCCCTCCTGATTTTATCCTCACAACAACCCTGTGAGGTAGGTTAGGCTGAGCGACAACAATTGGACCAAGGTCACCCAGTGAGCTTCATGGCCGAGTGGAGATTTGTACCCTGGTCTCCCAGGTCCCAGTTCCACACACTAACCACTACACCACATTGACTGTCCTTTTATGAGGACATTGCTAGACTTCAATGTCTTTGGGTCTCATTGATTATTCCCCGCAACTCTCATGACTGCTCTGCAGAATGTGACAAACCTACGAATGCCCAAACCCTACTTGTGTATGACATTTCAAAGTCCCATCATTTTCAATGTTGTGGTGAGAGCTGTTGCAGATTCTTTAGTAATGCCTACAGGTAGGTTCCAAAGTGATCCCTGTGTCCCAGACTATCAGACAACATATGCATCTATCTTTCCTTGCATCAGCTGACAAGACGAGGGTTTGAGAATGGGGAGGGGGTTGTTGACGGGATAACAAGAGAAGCCACCCAGGTGTGGGGTAGAGACTCCCATGGAGAAAGATGGGGAAGGAAGAGAATGAGGGCGTAAGACCAATGGAATCAATAGACTTAAGTGTGCCTAATTCTGTGATGGATTGTGGTTCAACTGTGAACAAATTCTGCACATGCAATTCCTGTTAAAAGTTATGAAAGTCCAGTTTATTTGCCAGTGGGGCACAGCGGTTATGGTGTTGGACCATGGCCTGGGAGACTTGGGTTCAAATCCTGGCTCAGGAATGAAGCTCACTGGGTGACCTTGGGCCAGTCACCGCCTCTCATTTATACCTCACAGGGTTGTTATGAGGATAAATGGCGGAAGAGGAAAAGCATGTATGCCGCCTCAAGCTCCTTGGAGGAAAGATGAGATATAAATATAGTAATAAATAGATGAAAATAATTATTCCAACTGCAACAACAGGCATAGAACAAGGGGTATTTTGTTAAAGATTGGATCGACTGTGGTAAGGTTTGGGGCAGGGAAGGTACAAGAGGAGCAGGAGCTTTACCTGCTCTGAAGTTCACTGTTGCTGAAAGAGTATAGGCACGAAACGTCTTCTTGCTTATTGGAATCTCCTCTTTTACTGGAGTCTCTTGTCTTAGCGGAATCAGCTTTGGGCAAACAACTCTCATCCTAAGAAATCAAGATCAAAATTTTTGTGATAATCTCATCTGACTGCAAAAATATAGTCCTTTAAAAAAAAGAAACTACATTTTTTTGCTATTCCTTAGCCAGGAAAGGATAGAATATAAATCTAACCTTCTCCCCCGCCCCCGGCACTTTATGCCAATGACTCAGGATATATCACAGTACTGCATTAGATTAAACTTATTGTAAGTTATTACTGAATATTACGTAAGTACCTTTATAAAAACAACAACCGTCATCATCATAATCCTTTCACAGGACCCCCCTTCTTCTAATACTAGTGTTGCGAGTAAAGCACCAATGCTTGTAACAAGCAACCTGAACCAATGAGGGATGAGACAGACAGAAAGGCAACCTATTCTTCCTTGACTGACTCCTCCTTTAGTAACTACTTGTTGATATGTAGATTGTTTTTCTCAGGCTTTACTTCCTTCCTCCTGCTCCTTAGTTAAAGTTAGAGTTAATCTCATGACTCCATAATAGCCACCTGCATGTCTGTTCTCGGAATGGCTTTATTTCCAAGGAGTAAAAAACCTTACGTTTCTTCATTCTTTCATCCACCAGTCTTGCCAGCCTATTGATCAATGCACTCTCCTGCTATATATAACAAACTCCAGTAACAAGAACCAGAGGCTATCCAACAAAGTCAAATGTTGGGAGAGTCAGGACAGAGAAAAGGAAGCCGTTCTTCACACTGCATATCATTAAACTATGGGATTTGTTACCATAAAAAGGGATAATAGCCACCTATGCAGATGTGTTTAAAAGGAAAATAAAACAAATTCATGGAAGATAAAGCTATTAAAGGGTTCTAGTCATGATGGCTATCTACTGCTTCCATGATCAGAGACAGCATGTCTCTGAATATCAGTTGCTGGGGAACAGCAAGAGGAGAGCACTAGAGCCCTCATGCCCTGCTGACGAACTTCCATAGGCCTCTAAGTGGCCATTGCAGGAAACAGAATGTTGGACTAGACAGGCCTTTGGTCTGACCCAAGAGGGCTTTTCTTACGTTCTTAGGAAGTGAGAGACTGGTGAGAAAAACTGTGGGGAGATGGGTGTCCCTTGCATTATGTCAGCCACAAGAACAGCCTTCCCAAATCAGGTGTCTGTCAAATGTTTTGGAGTCATCAGTGAAGGTTAAAAGAAAAAGTGATTGTGTTATCAGATATCTCTGCAGGCTGTTACTACATTTTAAATTGACCCCTGATGAAGGCCTAAAATAACTACAGGCCGAAATGTGTTGGGCTTTTTTGTTCTTAATGAATAAATTCCATTGCAGCATTTTAATCGTCTCTCTGTGTCTCTCCTTTGGAACTATAGCTTCCACCGGATACAACAGCTGGGGATGATGGGAATTGTAGTTCAAAAGCCTCTGGACGGCATCAGGTTGGGGAAGGCTTCAGAAGTCCAAGTTCACATAGAAGAAAGCTTGGTGAAGTGGAGAGGGATCCCTCACTGGGAAAGGACACGAAGGCTGCAATCCAATACACACTTACCTGGGAGTAAGTCCCATTGAATCCAATGGGACTTACTTCTGAGTAGATATGTATTGCATTGCAACATAAGTTACTGCAAGAACTTCTCCCATTGTTTTGTCTTCAAAGCCTGCCGCAAAGTGAGAGAAAACACCTGACTTGTTCTCTGCATCTGCCAATAAGAGAGGGGGGAAAAGCACATAGGTTTTTTCTCCATAAGACTTGAGGGGAGAACTTACAAAAGTTAGCCTTTGCCTTGCACTGTGAGTCGTTAAAATATCTTTCACTCGTTTATGGATCTCTTCTCCATTCGCTGGTGTGGTCCAACCAGAACGAAACCTAGAAGAAGAATGGTGAGGATTTAAGTTAAGGGCACTGCTGATATTTGGAAATGGCTACGAGGTCAAATGGTTATCTCTTTTATAGATACACATGATGAACTCATTATAGAATTTAAAAATAGTCCGGTAATGTATAGCATAAATTCTGCAATATTTTTGCAACTATATTTGTTTATTTTATGTATTTCTTAAATGTATATCAAATACTTCCTTCTATAATGAGCCCAGGGCAGCAAACAACAAGCAATAAAACAAAATCTTCTTTAAAACAATTTCAGTACAGGTGCAGACTAGGACAAAGGTCTCCACCTAAGACGCTCACTGGGGCAGGGTATCGCCAACATGTTACCCCGCTGCTGAAAGAATTGCACTGGCTGCCCATTAGCTACCGGGCTAAGTTCAAGGTTCTAGTTCTGGTGTATAAACCCTATACAGCTTGGAACCAGGATACTTGAAAGATCATCTTACCCCTTCCATACCCAGTCAATCACTATGGTCTGCAGGTGACGGCCTCCTGCAGATATCATCAGGAGGTCCATTCCACACAACATAGGAAGCAGACTTTTACTGTTGTGGCACTGACCCTTTGGAATTCCCTCCCCTTAAATATTAAACAGGCGCCATCTCTGTTATCTTTTTGGCGCCTTCTGAAGACCTTCCTCTTTCAATAAAAGAAATAGGAATAGCAGTCAAAGAAATATATTTATGTAATTATGCTGCATTAGAGCATAGCAAAAAAAACACCCCATTGCTTTACACAAAGAAAAACAAAAAATCAGCTGCTGCCTCGTGTTATTGTGCCTAAAACAGCTCAGCAATGTGCTTGCTTTGTTATTGTTGCTGTGTTGGTCTCAGATTTTATTATATATTGTATTTTAATCCCGTTTTGTACACCGCCCAGAGAGCTACTAGCTATGGGCGGTCTAGAAATGAAATAAATAAATAAATAAATAAATAAATAAATAAGCCTTTTAAGATGAGACCTTATTCCAGTCTGCATCTGTGTTGGAATTACTTTAAACTGTTTTTAAAGCTTTTTTGTAAAAAAAATGTTTTTAAAGATGCTTTGTTTTAACATGTTTTTAAAAATGTTTTGTTTTAATCTATTTTAATGTCTGTTTTTATGATGTTTTAGAGTGTTTTTAGTGTTTTTGTTTGCCACCCTGGGCTCCTGCTGGGAGGAAGGGCGGGATATAAATTTAATAAATAAAATAAATAAATGAATAAATAAATAGTATTTGAAGAGCACTATCATCCTACTGGGAGGAAGGGTGGGATATAAATATAGTATCTCCCCTCAGTCTTGTCTTCTCAAGGCTAAACATGCCCAGTTCTTTCAGTTTCTCCTCACAGGGCTTTGTTTCCAGTTCCGTGTTCATCCTTGTTGCCCTGCTTTGGCGCACGCCCATGGCTAAATCAGCTTCCAAATGGATAAAGTACCTGCAAACCCAGCTTCCATTTGGTCTACCCTCCCCGCCAGCCTCATGCAGTCTGGAATGCAAGTCACTAGCAAAGCCACATTCTGGATGCGATAGATGGCATGCAATCAATATGCTGAAAGTGGCTGACTACGTTAACTCTAGCTCCTGAAGTGAAGAGTACAATATATACAATAGAAACGAAAGGCACTTATGAAATTAAAGTAACCATGTTCTCTGGCCAGAGTTTACCAGGAGAGATAGTTGAATATGGCCAGCTGGTTGGCATCCTGAATTTCGAATATCTGCCTTTAATGCCAGCTCAATACCTGTTCAGTGGCAATGTTGACTCATGACCTGTATGTCACTGCATGGGTATTCTGCTATGTGCACTGCATCCTCAGCAGTTTGCTGATTACCATTCCTGATTTTAAGAAGTGTGCCAATACTCTGAAGAACCCCAAAGCTATAGGTCCAAGAACCTACTGCCTGAAATACTGAAAATACAGTAAACACTGAGAAGACAGCACATTACCTCTCTCTAAGAGAAAAGCAATTTAACATGGGAGTTGAATAATACTTCTGTAATGTTGGAGGTGCCGAATGCATTAGCAGACGAGTTGGGTGGAACTGCCTACCAGCTACACTCGAAATCAAACGCTCATCATAGCTGTCAGAAAAGCCACCAAAGTCTTTCTCGTAACATGACCTGATAATCTGTCAAAAACACAAAAAGTAGAGCATGACCTTTAAGGAAGATATATGGTATGTTTAATGTCTTGGCTACATCTGAGCATTAACTACAATACAATGAAAAGAAAGCATTTTTGTGTATTTGCAACTTCGCAGCAGTAGAGATAACAGAACCACTAAAATGCAGACGCCACAATCCTTTCAACTCTAAAAGACATTTCTCACGTCATCTGTGTATTTGAAATTTTCACTTCAGATTTTGAAAATTCTGGTGTCTGCCTGAAGGATGACATATTTAATTAAAGGGACTTGTATTCAACAAATTTGTCCTGGTAGGACAACGAGTTGTACCTGTGCAATGGGACTTCCTCTCCCTCTCCCCTCCTCACCCCCCCCAATCTGTTCTAGAGGGTTGGGGGAACCTTTAGAACAGATGGGGAGCATAGGTGGTAAGCAAGGAGAGGAGAGGAAGAGGAAGTCCTATTGCAGATGTTAAACTCCTTCTCTCTTAGAGATGCACAGGTGGAAATTCTTGTGCGGGATGACTTCACTGGATCCCTAAGAGAAAAGTGTTGGCCACATCTGAGTAAAATGTACAGACATCAAGATACTATTAAGGTTTACATGCAGTGAAAGTGAAATGACCTGCCTTTAAATAAAATCCTTTTTTCAGATTTAAGCAGCCAATGTTAAAAGCAAGATTGACCATTTTAAAGTCTATATCCTATCTGCTTGTCTCATGTCCAGGACATTCAAGGTGCTGAACTTTGACAAATGTTTAAAATAATCACATTATTAAAACAAATAATTTAGAAAAACACAAACAGAAACTTGTCATGTCACAGGCTTGCCAGAATATAAACACTTTGAGCTGGCTTCTATCGGAGAGGAAGCCAGGTGGATCTCCCCGAGTTCCACAACCCTGCAAAAGTGAAGCCCCTTTCCTGAGTTGCTGCCTGCTGAACTTTGGCAGGGAGTGGGACACAAAAAATAGCCCCTTTCATTGCCCTAAGTGGGGAGGGGTGGGGTACACAACATATAGGAAGAGGTGGTCCCAAGCTGTCCCAATCTTCAAGGTAATAGCCGACACGTAGGACTGAGCAAAGAAATGACCAACAGCCAAGGAGGTTGAAGTTTAGGCTTTGTTGTTATGTGCCTTCAAGTCAGTTATGACTTATGGTGACCGTATGAAACAGTGACCTCTAATTGCATCTGTTATAAACTACCCTGTTCAGATCTTGTAAGTTCACGTCTGTGGCTTCCTTTATGGAATCAATCCATCTCTTGTTTGGCCTTCCTCTTTTTCTACTCCCGTCTGTTTTTCCCAGCATTATTGTCTCACTTTCATCACCCAGTCTCCTTTTCAGAACTTACTTTAGGATTCTTGGGTCTGTAGCTGCCAAGGAGACTAGGATCTAAAAAATAAAATAAAACAAAAGGAAAAACATTTTATTTGCAGGTATCAATCTTATTTTTTCATAATGCTCACTTATAAAACCAACGCGCCACCTTCAACTGCAACCATTGATAACAGTGTCTTGCTTGATGACCACATGGTTGTTAATGGTGACTGAACACATAAAAGTGTTTAGATAACAAGATAATTTAGTTTGTGACATAATTATTTACAGAAGTGTGTTACATTGTAACTGAAAATGTAAGAAAGTTTTAATGAACGAGATCAGGAATTTCCCAAACACTTTCCCCCACAGACCACATGAAAATTGCTGGGGTTTTCAGCAGACTACTTAATGATTTTCCTGCCTGTTGTAGCAATTGTAATGATGCTGTGCTAGAGGCAGTATGATTTTAAATTGTATTTTTGGACATGGTCAACAGACCACAGTCTGTGGTCTAGATGAACTAGATGACAGAAACAAAATGCAGGTTTATTATTGTAACTACACAGTGTCACATATGTGTGTGTCTATCTCTATAAATGCACACATCATTTCTATACTAAAAAAAATACTTGCCACAGGTTGTCCCAGACCAAGCATCTTTTATATTCTTTCTAGGGCGACACCAAGTATGAACATCAGGTGAAGGAGGCAATGGTTCAGCCTGCAAATTAAATAATTTCTTAAGTGTTTTATATGTAGCACAAAATGTATGTCTGTACAGAGTGGTCCAGTTTGGACATCCAAACAGTTGTTTATTGTAATATGCATGAACATTGGACTCACACACTCCCTTCTCCTCTTCGGCCTGGCCATTAAGTTTATTTATTTATTAGATTTATATCTCCCATTTCCTCCCAATAGGAGACCAGGTTGGAAGCTTTTGCTTCCATTTTTCAGAACCGGTGACCTCAGAATTACCTGAACAGTGTCTTTCAGCCATCAAATGTCCTCCTGGAAGTCAATAATGAGACAGACAGACACATCTCACACAGGGAAGGCTTTCCGCAAATGGGGAACTGCTACTTTTAAAAAAGGGTGTCATGGATCAACACCAAATGGGAAGCCCCCAGCAGAGCAGAGTGTTTAGGAGAAAATAAGCGGTCACAAAGAGAAAAAGCTGGATTTTAAGGCTTCTTGGAGTAACTGTGAACAAGCAAGATTTGCTCCAAGCTTATTGGAACTGCTGTAGAACAAACATACCTGCCGTATTACAAATGGAGGTCTATCTGATTCTTTTCTAAAATCAAAAGGTCCTAGGTCTAGATGGGCCAGGCGTTGTCTGACTTGCTCGAGTTCACACATCCGCCTTTTTGTGTAAGGAGATGGTGATCGAGAAAGAGAGGCTATTGTGGGCTGCTCGTAGGTTTTTGTTGCTAAGCAGGGCCTGTTTCTCTCGGGCGAAGGAGTCTTCTTTTTTGATGACCTGATCTGCGGCGTTCCATCTTTTGATGCATGGTGCAGCCAGTCTAAGTTATCCTGAGTTGAAGAGAGGAAATTATAAAGAATGAAGGGCTTCAGAGTGTACATCTTCACTACTGACAATACACCATTTGACAATTATACTACTTTTTAACATGCTTAAGGTCTCTAGAGCAAGCTCCAAAACCGCAAGATCACACACTCTTCCACTCTTAGAGCTCTTACATTCTTCCCACCCTAAGTCCTATAGTGCTAGTGCTAATCCTTGCACTTGCACAATTAATTAGTTGAATACCGCCCTTTGGTTTCAGCTGCTGTGCTACAATACTGAACTATCTTTCACTGCCTAGAACAAGGCAGGGGAACCTTTGGCCCTCCAGATCTCGCTGAACTACAACTCCCATCAGCCCCAGCATAACATGGCCAGTGGCCAGGAAAAGTGGCCATTGTAGTTCAGCAACATCTGGAGGGCCAATGGTTCCCCACACCTGGCCAAGAAGAAGGAAGCCCTCTAATGCTCCTATTTCTCTAGTTGCTGAACAATAAGTACTACCAAGCCAGAGGGGTTTCCTCCCTCATCACTACTATTGGACTACTAGGTCAAGAAGTGTGCATGGTGAGGGAGAAAATGGTCCAGGCTGTAGTAGAGTTTGCCTTGTCTGCATCATTATACTCCTATAAAAATATTTACATGTGCAGTAGACCAGCCACTGCCAACCTTTTTGGGCCAGCTGGCACATTTGGAATGTTGAGGAAGTGTTGTGGGCACCAGTCACAAAATGGCTGCAATGGGGGAGGGGGCATAGCATAAAACAAAACACCTGCCACATGTAAATTGCAGAAAAAAGAGACAAGGCCACAAAATGGTGTGGGCATGCCACCCCATCAGCTGCCCCATTAATGGGGGGAAAGGCACCAACATCAGCCGCCGCTGCAATCATTCTGAGATAACCTCTTTGCACCTCTCCAGAATGGATGGGAGTGTGGGTGGCCAGTCTGGACATCCAGTGAAAAATGGGATGTTCAACGCAGGAGAGGTTGGGCCAATGCAAACAGGAACTGAGAAGAAAACGCAAACAATCTCTTGTACATGGGGAATTTTTGAGGGAATATTTACTGAGACTTTTTGCAGGTGTCACAAGGGGTATTGGTGAGGATAACTGTGCCCACAGAAGAATGTCTTAATATCTTTTATCTATTATTACTATCCCTATAAAACATTGCTTGCCATTCTTTCTCTTCCAACACTAAATTATTAGGTGAACATAGACTGCTGTAGCTGACCATTTTAGATTCACTTATTCTCAGTGTTCAGGCTGCCTTTTCAATGAAATTGATTAAAAATGTAAATCCAATTTTTCAAGAAAAAAGGAGTTTCACCAAAATAAACAATCTAGCTATCAATTTTCAATCTAGATATTAAAGTGCACATAATTAAGTTATGCTAACCTGCTTTTGAGCTTTTTTGGAATGTACCAGGCTTTCAGAAATAAGACAATTTGTGGAAAATTTCAGTTTTGGTGCAATTCCCTAGAAGAGAGACAATAACTGAACATCAAGCTCCAACTGGAAAGATAAGGAGTATCAAAGAAGTAAATGTCATCAATTGCAACAATACATTCCTAATTTTAACAGCTTCATGTTAATTTTAGACTTCATGAAAAGAATGGTAAATGTCAAGAAGGTAATATTTGTTTTTCTGAGCATTCGGGTACTGACAATTATATTGCTTTTGTACAACAATTAAGGTCTGGCAGTTATTTCGACACATTGCTTTGTCAAAAGCATGTAAAAATATTTTTCTTGGCATGTTACACACCACTAATTAAAAGTCAAGTCCGGCGGCACAACCTTTACTCACATCACTTTCAAACGTCTTGATACAGGCAATGGAGACATTATTCGTATATTTGTTTGCCACATCTTGGTGCTGGGCAAAGGAAAACAAATTATAATGAAGTCCTTTCACCCCTCTAAATGCTAAGTTTTTTTTGTTAACAAAAAATATTTATACCGCTTAATTGTTAAAAGAACCTCTGTGTGGCCACACTCACTGGTAGCTCACCTAATTGTTCACAACTCAAATGTGAATGTACTGAACTGGTAAGCAAAGACATTATTAAAATCAGCCCTTTACTAAAGGATATGCAGATAACTAATGAAATGACATTTTAAAAATGAAATACAGTAAAGTGAAATTATATAATTGTAGATCTGTCAACACATATTTTGTTCCTTGTACATTGGTGGAAAGCATTACTAAAGGTAAGAATAGCATATAGAAGAACAAGCCTTGCTAAGCAGCAGCAGCAGCAGCTTGGCTTCTAAAAGGGAAGCCAGGCCTCACTATACCAGTTGAGACGACTTATTCATGTAACTCAATATTGCAAACTCCTTTGCAGTTTGTTTTTGTCCAGGATTGCTTTTAATTAGGCTAATGAATAGGCAAAAGTCTCTGTTTTTAGTCTTATATGCTGCTACAACTTGCTGTGACACATTGACTGAAATGTTTTTACTTCTGACTCTGATTGTGTTGTTATGTTATTTCATATGCTTTTAAATTGATTTAAATGTAAGTTGCCCTGGGAAGGTGCTGTATTTTGAATGGAAGCTTAAAAACACATTAGATAGATGGAAAGACAGACAGAATACTATGGCAGCAGCTTTACAGGGTGTTGGGCAGATGTGTTTTCTATAACCTGCATTGTGATCCCTTTAAGTAGAGATGCCAGGGACTGGATCTAGAGCATGTTCGGCTGCTGAGTTAATGGTTCCTCCACACAAGATAGCATGCTTATAGCATGCGATAGCAGGTCAAAGCAGACGTAAGGTTTCTGAAAGCATCCCACCCAAGCAGGTGGCACAGCAACAAAAAGAAAAAGAATTCAACTGAAAAAGCAAGACAAAGCTTATGCTTAGTGACACGAAATATGTCAATCCTACACAGCAGAAATGGATCATGCCTTCACTCAGCATATCTCTTAGGGAACAACCCAAACTCAAGATCCTCCAGGATGAGCGAGTTAGGATCTGGCAGGTCTCCAGCTCAGCCAGACCTATGCCGCCATTAAGTCACCGAGGCTGGTGTAAATCCCCAAAAAGGGGTGTTCTGGGCACAGGTCTGGGCAGGGGTGGGGGACTTATACTGGATTCTAACTCCGTTCAGCTTAGTCACATGACCTGGCAACCCTGCAGAACTTGCACAGGCCAAAAGGGTGGTGTAAGTCAAACTCTATTTTTAAAGAGTTGTTTTCCCTATGCAAGCCTTGGGCCAGCTGCCCTGCTCCTGAACAGGGTTTGGATCTGCTGTACTTTACGCAGGTTTTACTTGAGCCAACGTAAATTACATTTGCTAGATTGCTCTCTTAAAGACCTCAAAAGGCTGGGCACAGAATCATATATTGGGACAATGTAGATACTAAATGGTCCACATTCTACATGGATGACAGTACAGTAGGGCCCCGCTTTACGGCGTTCCGCTTTAAGGCATTCCGCTGATGCGACGGCTGTCGTTTTCCATTTTAACTGTTTTTTTTCCCCTTTTGCGCCATTTTACGCTGTTTCCGCGTCATTTTCACGCGACGCGGCCCATTAAAGTCAATGGGGTTCTGCTTTACGGTGTTTTCCGCTTTACGGCAGGGGTCTGGAACGGAACCCACCGTATAAGCGGGGCCCTACTGTACTGTGATTCCAACATACCACAGTACCAAGCAATATTTTAGAGCAATGGTTTTTTTATAAAAGTGTAACCTTGGATGATCATTCGCAATTTTAAATACTGAATTATCTGAATGACGCCCATATGTTCCTGCCCTCGATTTAAGATCATCTGTCTCTGGTCTCCTCTGCGTGCCTGGAATGAAAGATGTTAAACTGACAGGCATGCAGGAGAGAGCCTTTTCCATTGTGGCTCCCAGGCTTTGGAATTCCCTGTCTCAAGAAGCCCACTCTGCTCCCTCCATGATGGTTTTCCAGAAACTTGTAAAAAGTATCTGGTTCCGGAGAGCCGGAGAGACTGATGGGTGAGACTGACACTGTTGTTACGCTCTTTATTTTTACTTTTTATCTTTTGATGCCTTTTAGTATCACTCCCCCATATATGTATGCATATCTATATATGTATGCAAGTCTGTACGTATTTATATATATGCATATTATTTTATGTGTTGTAATTGTACTTTATGTATTTTAAATCATTGTAATGCTCTGTGTTTTTATTGTGTATAATTGTATTATGTTTGTGTGTGATTTTATTGTAAGCCACCCTGAGTGCCCTATTGTAGGGTAGAAGGGCGGGATAGAAATATTTTAATAAACAAATAAATAAATAATCTGTCAAAAAGAACAACTTAGGCACTTACTGTAAAACCACAAGTCTTCTTCATTAAAACCTCATGAACTGACCCTCGTTGTCCACACATTAGCTTGGGAGCAGGAAAAAGGAAATCTCTTGTATTTTCTTCATATGTGGCTAGAATCTCTCCCACTGAAAGTAATAGTTACACATATTTTAACTGGAAAAAAATCATCCACTTTTTCTTCTTTACCAAATCTAGGCAAGCCACACTACACACATAGGGTGTAATCCAGACAAAGCGAAGAATTTTTGAATCCTACCGATCTCAGCATAAGAACTAAATACAGACATAATTTTTTCACACTGAAATCTGGGTGATACCTAATATTGGTTATTCAGAGTATACCCACTGAAATCAGTATAAAGTCTATTGATTTATTTGGTCTACTCTGAGTAATGCTGACATTGGATATGTTGGTACTCCATGCTTTGATAACTTCCAGACTGGACTACTGCAATGTGCGGTATGTGGGGCTGCCATTGATGACAACGTAGAAACGTCAACTAGTCCAAAATGCAGCAGCCAGATTACTGGATGGAGCTTCATTTAGATCTCATATAACCCGTTTTAAAACAGCTGCATTGGTTGTCACTTCATTTCCGGGCCCAATTTAAGGTGCTCATGTTCATATTTAAAGCTCTAAACATTTAAAGTCCAAATAGAGACCACCTCCTTCTCTACAGACCCTCAGGTGTTAAGATCAGCAGAGGGGTCCTTCTTTGTAGTTCCACCACCCTCAGAAGTTCAGGGGGTGGTGTCACGGTAGAGGACATGCCCTATGGCAGCTCCTAAGAATGGACATCCATGAAAATTAACCTATTTGTTGTTGATATGTGCCTTCGAGTCAATTACGACTTATGGCGACCCTATGAATCAGTGACCTCCAAGAGCATCTGTCATGAACCACCTTGTTCAGATCTTGTAAGTTCAGGTCTGTGGCTTCCTTCATGGAATCAATCCATCTCTTGTTTGGCCTTCCTCTTTTTCAACTCCCTTCTGTTTCTCCCAGCATTATTGTCTTTTCTAGTGAATCATGTATTCTCATGATGTGTCCAAAGTATGATAACCTCAGTTTCATCATTTTAGCTTCTAATGACAGTTCTGGTTTAATTTGTTCTGACACCCAATTATTTGTCTTTTTTGCAGTCCATGGTATGCGCAAAGCATAAATGAAGATATCGATACAATACCTGGAGGAACAGTCTGTATCAATTCAAGCACTGCGGTGTCAACTAGAAAAAGAGGGGAAAACTATAGTCAGACTTTTTTTTCAATATGCAGATGAAAAGCTTTTCACCAGTTTAACACACTCTAACCTGAACAGGAAAAGTCTGGACAATTTCGACGAGGCAATGATCAGCAGAGATGGACAGTGGCCACATGTAGGAAAAGAAATATAATGAAGATCCTAGTTTTTAGCTCGTAACAGTCAGGTTTAGCAGCAGATGGATTCACTGCTCTGACACTTAATATACTTTTCAGAGACTATCATGCATCAGATAATCCAGATGTAGATCGCATAACAGCTGCTTGTTGATGTTGTTTAAGTGAAATCTTTATCCCCATCTCCACCCCAGAAGGGGACAGAAGGAATGCCCTTTTCTGGTTGTCTTATTTGTCTGCCATCTATCCTCCCTCTGTATCAAGGAGAGTATCAAGTAGGCCAGTCAACAGTTCCTACTTCCCCAAGACTACAGTTTTAGACACTGTGGGAGTAAAACACTATTCAGCATCCTTAAAGGATGAGGGTAGGCTCAAATCCTCCAGTCCTTTGATTACAATGCGTTTTGCTCACCGTATGCAGTCTTCTCATTACTTTTGCAAAATATTTTCTGCCCGAGGAATATCATAAGCATATGGCAGAGATAATTCCTTTTATAATTCACAAAGCTGGCACATGCCCAATTATGACTGAATTTTCCACCCACTTGTTACTATTAAATTGTTATCTTCGAGTCAAGGACTAGCCTAAACCTTTCTTTCCTATTTATTTAGTATATCCCAACTTTCTTCATTTTCTAAACATTATTATTACACTTACATCCCACCTTTCATCCAAGGAGCTCAAGGTGGCATACAAACATGGTTCTCCCCCTCTTGATTTTATCCTCCCAACAACCCTGTGAGGTGGGATAGGCTGAGAGACAGTGAAGTCACCCAGTGAGCTACATGGCTGGTGGAGATTTGAACCCTGGTATTCCAGGCTCCAGTCTCACACTTTAACCATTATACCCCCTGGGTCTCATCCTGGAAATATGGCGTTCCTAGGTGGTCTCGATCCAGGAACTGGTCAGACCAAAGCCTACGTAGCTTCAGCAAAGTGACGGTTTCATATGTCCCTAGTTAGAAAACAGTTGTTATTTTGTTATCTTGACATCTTGACTTCTTGTCTTCAATCTTTAATCTCTTTGCTATCGTATTTTCACTCTCTCTTGTCTCTTACCCCATAGTGGCTAGGAATATTGGGGGGGGGAGTTTTATTAGGCTTGTGACAAATCTTTGTAAGTGTGGATCATGAGAAAAAGTTCACCAAATTTTAAAATTACCAAACCTTCAGTATTTAAAAGATTATCATAAATATTTCTTACTGAATATGACTAATTCTGCAGGTTTCCATTTAAAACCTTAGTGAGATGTTCCAATGAAAGCAAATGCCTCCTTGGATTAATTTAGGGTGTATTTTGGTTAGCTGATTGGCACAGCTTAGTTTGAATCATTTTTTGAGAAAGTCACAGTGATTTTATAGCAATATAGGGTAGTGTCCTTTTCATATTTTCTTGCACTTAAAAAAAGTCAACTTCTGGCTTCCTTCCTCCTCTCCCATTTCATACTGTACATTTTTAAAAGTAATTAAGTACAATAGAGATAAAAAGGTTTTTAAAAACCTACGTTCAAATAGTTCAACAAGGTCTCCTGGGTCAACTACATCAGTATATACCTAAAATGAAAATTTAAGAAAATGAAATGGAGCCATTTGGCCACACCGATGACAAGGTCACTGAAAAATATGACTGCTGTATTATTAATAAAAAGAAAGAAAGAAAACTGCACTTGGTTCTTTTAAGGAAAAAGAATATTGTTAAGTTGCCGCCAACACAAAATCCTTCTCACAGGAGTAACCAATTTTCTACTTTAATGGTGTTCCTTTTCAGTATTTCATCCATCTTAAATTAAAAGCAACCATAAATAACAGGGATGTAAATCTGTGATGCTTTCAACACAGTGACAGAATGGGGAAGGGCTGTAACACAGAGGTAGAGTGTCTGCCTGGCGTGCAGAAGGTTCCCGGGTCCAATCCCCGGCACGTCCAGGTAGGGCTGGCTGGAGAGCTGCTGCCAGTCAGTGTAGACACCACTCAGCTAGTTGGACCAATGGTCTGACTCTGTATAAGGCAGCTCCCTATGTGTGCAGTCCATTGCTTATGATCAAACGGTAGCCTGCATCCTTGATTCGCACGCTGTATCAAAACACCTCTGCTCAAGTACGCTGCAGCAATCATGGTCACTTTTCCAAGGAGATTCCCTCCTCACGAGGGGTTAGACAAGTGTGTGTCCTTGCCCCTTCCCTATTTAACCTCTGTCTGGCTGATCTCCCCTCCGCACTGGGGACAACACAATCCCACCCACCTAAGATTGCGCACACAAAGGTATCTATCCTGCTTTATGCAGACGATGTGGTTTTAATTTCCCAAACTCGGCTGGGTTTAAAGAGATTATTGAGTGTCTTCATGGAATACTGTAAAGAAAACTTTCTTACAATTCACTATTTAAAAACCAAAGTAGTAGTATTTTCTAAGAGAAAGGTTAGATACCCCTGGTTTATGGGGAGCGACAGAATTGAACAGGTCGACTCCTATAAATACCTGGGTATCTGGTTCCATGAAGCAGCAAGATGGAGTGCCGAAGAAAAATAAGTTTAGGCCAAG
The DNA here is from genome assembly GCF_030035675.1 of Rhineura floridana. NCBI lineage: Eukaryota > Metazoa > Chordata > Lepidosauria > Squamata > Rhineuridae > Rhineura > Rhineura floridana. Next base: position 9,980,034 of record NC_084487.1, read on the forward strand.
GCCGAGAAAAACATGGGCGCATTGACCCGCTTCTTTTATACAAAGGGCGGGAATTTCTTGCCAGCAGCCATCCGTGTTTACAGAACCAAGACAGCCCCTTCGATTCTCTACGGGGCACCAATCTGGTTCCCATACCTCAAAGGTTCACTTGAAGGAATTCAATCTTTTTTTCTGAGGTCCATTTTTGGTGTCCCAAGATGTGTTTCTGGAGCTACCCTCAATCTGGAGGCTGGCCTCAACTCTCTGAAATGCTCAGCTTGGGTTTGTGTTATTCATTACTGGCTTTGCTGCTGCCATGTGTACACTCACAGCCCCTTTACATCCCTGGTAATGAGAGATGCTTTTGAGCCATCCTGGACAAAGCTGGTAGTCAAAAAAGTTATCTCAGTAGGTCTCTATCCCTCTGATTTGCTATCAATGGAGCCAGGAAGCACCAAGGCGATAGTTAAACAGAGGTTAGCGGATATTGACACCCAAGAGCTCTCGGCAGCTGCCCAGGGCCCCTGTTCCCCCCTGACACTGGGCCTATCAGGGCCTCCTTGTAAAGATGGGATGCCCTATCTTAGCTGGCTATCTGTTCCCAATTATAGGAGGGCATTTTCATTGGCCCGATGTAATGCCCTACCATCTAGACTCTTGGAGGACAGATATAATAAAAACCCAACCAATAATAGACGCTGTCCCTGTGATAGCGTCGAAGCCGAGTCTATCTTATATGTTTTGTTCAACTGTAGATACTATGCAGGGGCCAGAAAAGATCTTTTATACCCAATTATGCAGTCCTTCCCAGGCCGCCCCCTTGAGTCTCTTCTGATCACTCTACTTGAGGGTTCTGATAAGGCAATAACTGTGCAGGTGGCAAAATTCCTGAACCTGGCCATCTCAATCAGACCCTGTAAGATTGTAAATGAAAACTAACTCAATTGGACTGTTTTTTGTCTGCTATAGTTTCTGATTTCAAGCATTTTATCTTTTATCTTTTAATATCTAATGCCATGTTTTTGTATCTGTGGTCGGTTGACTGTAAATAAAGATTGTTGTTATCTTGGTAGCCTGCATTCTTTATCGGTTATTAGCCGCTTATTAATAAAGACTGAAGAGAGTATCAACTCACTTTTAGAGCGCGTGGTAAGATACTCTTTTAAGGACTGATCCCAAATGGTGGTAACTGTAGCAAACCAGACTAGATGGGTGTAATGTATAAGCTGTGACACTGTGCCCATGCTGAGCAAGAAAGTACAGTACAATAGCATGAGTCAGAAAAACTGCCTGGGAATGGCTACCATCCCTGAATGAAGCAGAGAACAGGCCGGCATATTATGCATAATGCAAAACTGGAGAGGACTCACATATGCACACAACAACGGGAACTTCAGATATTTTGGACCACAACTCCCATCGCCCTGATCATGCTGGCGATGGTGTCAGAGTTTCCAGTGGATATATACTGCAGCAGAGTGTAGAAATAACTGGTCTGTTAAGACTGGTAATTGAAAGAATAAAAAAGCCTAAAGCTTAATACTACACAGAAGTAAAGTCATATATGCTGAAGCAGCTACTGCACTCAGGGAGCCATTACTAACTAAGACAGGAAGAGAAGGGAGGAATGGGGGAGCCAAGCCTGCAAAACAACAAACGCTTTTAGAGGATGAATCAGCATAGGGAATAACAGATTGCCTTTCTGTCTCCCCCCACTGGTTCAGGTCACTTGTAACATGCGTGGGTGCTTTACTCCCAACAGATGGGAGCTGGAGTCCAGCAACATGTGGAGGGCCACAACCCTGCCCTACAACCATTCTTGAATCAACATCTTCACCGTAAAATGCACACCGTTTCCAATCTAAAGATCAATATACACTTGAAACAGGCACTAGATTCCCATGTGGATGGGCTTCCCTGTCGACTTCAGTGTGAAGGCAGCCGTGCATGCATTGACAGGAACACATGCACAGGACAGACCATAACATTTAAGGCAGAGGGAACATCCTTCTTCATGTCGATGTATGTGCATTGCAATGTCTATCCATGTAAGGAGTCCTTGGACCAGAAACGCCAGTAATGCATGGGATGCCATCCCCAGGATATTGGAACATTTACCTTTTCAAATATTAGCTTTTCATCAAATAGAAGGGGAAATATTGCACGGACAGATGAAGTCTTCTTATGTTGTCCCAAAATGCAGGCACTGATGTAGAGGTCCTCTCTGGCTTTCAGTGTCACTCCCGGGCATGTTACCTAGGAGATCAAGGTTCGGATATGTCCTGATATTAGTACAGCTGCTTGAGTAGGGAACTGCCTATGTTGCAGCCAACACAGCATCCCTATCTTGAATATTCCATATGCCCCAATTCGATATCTTTAGCTGGCACAGGCAGGGAAATGCAGCAAATGATGATGTCACAACATTAAATATTCCTACAGAAACTTCTATAGGTATGATAGCAAACCTCTCTAGCACTGGAGGAAGCCAAGTGGCAAGCAGGTTTATTTTTTTGTTTAAGGCCACGGTTCAGCAAAGCTAGTGGGGCAACATAGAAAAATATATATAAATCACAGTTAAAATAAGATGCAGGAAAAAAATCAAGACAGCACTCAAACAAAACCAGCAGAGTGAAAAAAAACAATGTTAAAACCATCTGGAATGTGAGGCGCTATTTCATTAGGAAGGTATGCTAAGAAACAAATCTCAATGAAGAAGGCATTGTGGACGTTGAAAAACCTTCATAAGATCTGAATGGGTCACAATATCAAAACTACTGATGTTATCAAAAAGACCTATAATATGCAACTGTAGAATTCTGTCTTTGTTTTACTGTAACTTCGATTTTACATGCCAAGTTTCTTTTTTTTCCCCTCATACAAGACTCCAGGAGTGTTCACACATTACATTCAACAAGTGTACAATCTGTGTACATAAATTGTTGAGCTGTATATTCATAGTTATTCACACACAGCATTCACAAGTAGGGTTGCCAGGTTCAGGGTCTGAGACTGATCCTGTATCTTTAGGAGAAGAGAAAGTCAGCCAAGTGCAGGTGTTCTTGCAACACTGTAATGAGAAAAACCACAAGGTGGAATTCTCCCTTCCCCCTGCACAACTTTTAAAGATACAGAAGACCTCTTGGAGGCCGGGCCTGGGAACCAAAAGGACTTCTGTATCTTTAAAAGTTGATCTGGGGGAGCAATTCCTTTTTACTGGCAACAAGGCAAGGCATTCTGGGTCTGACTGTTATATTTCCTGAAACAGGGTTAACGGAAAGAGTTGTGGCAGGAAGTGAATGTAACTTTGTTCACATATTTTTCCTGCACAGTGTCATAGCTTTTTAAAACTAAACTGCCAACTCCTATAACGATTGTAATCATGGCTATTAAAATCTGTTAGATACATCATTCTTAATGCTTGTATTGTTGCCTTTGTTGCAGACATGCACAGCCCAATTCTAGGTATATCTACTCTGATGTAAATCCTACAGAGTTCAATGGGACTTACTCCTGGATAAATCTGTATAACTGCAGAAATATTTTGAGGAGGGGGGGGCTGCAACAACAAAAAGGTTGCTGGGCAGAGCAACCTTAAAGGAAGGTGGCGGAAGAGGAGCCGGTGGAAGAGGAGCCGGCGGGAAGGTCTGTGGTGTTCAATTGCCTTTTGGGAGCCACCAGGCCGGCTGAACGCTGGCTCAGCCAGGAGCTGGGCGAAGAGACTCTCCATTGACTTTCACTGCAATTATTTTCTTAGAACGTAACTTTTGCCTGGATCGGGACCTGCAGGAGCGCTCCCACCATGATCTGGATGTAGCCTAAGTCCCCCCCCTCAGCCCCTCCTCTGACACGCCCCCGGAATGCCCCTTTTTCAGGCCTTGCGCCAGCTTCCACTGGTTCCCTTTCCGCCAGGCTGGGCTTCCTTGGCAGACCCCTGGCTGAGCTGGGAGGGTGCCGGTGATGCCGTGGCTGAGCCAGGATGAAGGGCTTCTGCCAGCAGAGCCCGGCTGAGCTGGGACCATGCTGGCTCAGCCAGGGGCCCGCCATATCCAACGTCCCTCAGCCTGGCATAAATAGAAGTTGGATTGCGCCCTGAAACAGTATTTGAAATGGAATTATTCTTTCAACATGGTACACCTGATTCTTTCTTGGGGAAGGTTGTGCATTTTAATACACAGAACTGCACTCAAAACAAACATGTGGGGAAGGTTGCTTGTGCAATGGGGCTTTCCTCCCACTTCAACATGTTGTGGTCCCTAGAAAGCCTTTTCTAGTATTTGGGAAACACCCAGGAAAGCTCTGAGCGGTGGCTTTTTGTTTTGCAGCTCAGTATCAAAGAGTTCTCATTGATATCTTTTCTTTTTATATTACCCATGTCATAATACTTAACCTTCAGTTAGCACTTTAGATGCAGGGTGAGAAGAAACATACCAGTTGACCTCTGAGTGATGTGCTAACTCTCAACTGCTTAACAATGAGAACAACATGACACCCCCCCAAAAAAATACTGCCAAAAAGAAGAAAGCTGCAGTGGGTGGTAATCAGGAATGGATTTTTGTGTGGAAGGACTATGAGCTCAGTTCAATTCTTGTAGTCAAAACAAATCCCTAGGTTAAGAATTCTTTAATTCTACATTTATATATTTTGCAGCAGGCTCTAGTCGGTGCATCTTGGGTTTTGTCTTTTAAAAAAGTAGATACCAAAAACCTAAACTCTATCCGTCCTGACCTAGAGTGTTACAACTATCCTAACAAGGTAGGTTTGCATTAAAATGACATGTTTTATCAGAAACCCATATGATACAGTTACTGTACAGATAATATTGTGATTGATAGAGATACTGCAGTATGCAGGTTCTGGCAAAGCCAGTGTAGTGCAGTGGTAAATCTTCACTCAGCCATGAAGCTCACTGGGTGACTTGGGCTAGTCACCTTCTCTGTTTAAACTACCGTAAAGGGTTGTTGTGAAGCTAAAATGCAGAGGGGGAGGACCATGCATGTCACCTTGAGCTCTTGGCTAGAGAGGCAGGTTATTAAAGAAATAATAAATAAGGCCTCATGAGCCAGTGTGGCGTAGCGGTTAGTGTGTTGGACCAGGGTTCGAATCCCCGCACAGCCATGAAGCTGACTGGGTGACCTTGGACCAGTCACTGCCTCTCAGCCTCAGAGGAAGGCAATGGTAAACCCCCTCTGAATACCGCTTACCATGAAAAGCCTCTTCACAGGGTAGCCATAAGTCAGAATTGACTTGAAGGCAGTTCATTTCATTTGTCAAATAAGGCCTCAATCCTATTTGAGTGTAAGCTCCATTGAACAATGAAAGTTACTTTTGAGTAAAACTGCTTGGAATTATGCCATTCACAAGACACATTTCATCTTCAAGGAATAACTATTACCCAAAGCATCTGGTATTTATAGATGACTATCATTTTGGAGCACTGTGTCACCTCCCAGATTCAATCCCTGGCATCTTCAGGTAAGGATGGGAGAGTCTCCAGGCAGAAACCCTGGCGACTGCTGCCAGTCAGGGTAGACAATACTGAGCTAGATGGACCAATGCTCTGACTCGGTATAAGGCTGCTTCCTGTGTTTGCAGTAAGCCATTATTTGGCTGAGCAAACATTTTAAAGGATTGAAAGATAAAGGGATTTTATTTTCCTTAAAAGACATGGGGGGAAAAGAGACGCGATACAGACTTTTCAAATGCGGGAATAGAAAAAAATCTATGCCGCATATTTGGACAGCGGATATTGTATCAGACTCCCAGCTTGCCCAACCCAGACTCCTCACAGGGATTGGTGCAAAGAGTGTGAAAAGGCAAAACGCTCACATCTCACTGGCTGGTAGTCAATGGAGAGGAGGAGAAGCTGGGAAAGGCAAGACAAAGGGCAGTTTCCAAATGCAGTTGAGAGCAAAGGCAGCCAGTAGAAAAGCACTAAGGGAGGGCAAAGGGGGAAAATGGGGTGAGGGAGGGAAGAGACGTTATAAAGAAAGGAAAATCACATTTTTGGCTTAACAGTTTTACTTGTAAGAATCCATCACAGCCAGCAAGCGGATCACAGACCAGCAGAGCTAAGAGAACAGCAGTCTTAACATTCAGTTTGGGAGCCTCCAATTTCCGTTAACTTTAAACCAGAGAAAGAAAGAGAAATCAACTCATTTGAAATGTGGTGTTGCAGGAGAGCTTTGCGCATAGCATGGACTGCGAAGAAGACAAATGATTGGGTGTCAGAACCACAGGGCTCTATCCTCTCTCCCATGCTATTTAACATCTATGTAAAACCGCTGGGAGCTATCATCAGGAGTTATTATTATTATTATAAGCTAAAATGATGAAACTGAGGTTATCATACTTTGGACACATCATGAGAAGACATGATTCACTAGAAAAGACAATAATGCTGGGAAAACCAGAAGGGAGTAGAAAAAGAGGAAGGCCAAACAAGAGATGGATTGATTCCATAAAGGAAGCCACAGACCTGACCTTACAAGATCCGAACGCCCCCCTTTTTTGCTGCTGGGTTGAGAATGAGATCCTTGTTAATGCCTTCTCTCACAACAACTGATATCCCTAGAAGCCAATAAGCATAAAAGAGGAGTGTTAGCTACTGAGAAGAGTCTTCTCAATGGCTGACTCACCTCCTTTCACTCTGATTGGCTCCAATCAGCAGGAAAGGACTAGGAAGCATGTTAGAAGACTCTTCTCAGTGGCTAACACACTCCCCTTTCATGCTGATTGTCTCAAAGGATGCTGGAGACATTGGGGGCCTGCTCCCAAAAAAGTAAAAGGTCTAAGACACACACACCCCAGACCCTGGACGACTACACCCCTGACATTGACACAAAATGTAGCCTTCAGCATCATCCCCTGGGGGTGCTCTGGAAGGCTCTGCCAAAAGTGATTCAGCAGGCGCCGTCTGCCTTAACCTTTAAGCGCCTGCTGAAAACCTTTCTGTATTCTGCCAGGCTTAAGCAGGCAATTTTTTGCTTTTTGGGGGGGGCAGCAGCTGAGCTTTTTTAAAACGGTATTTTCAGTTTTTTTATTCTATGGCTGTTGTTGTTTTTAACGTGGTGTATACGCCACTTGGATGTTTTTAACGAACTAGCGGTATGCCGTTTTTTAAAATAAAATAAATAAAAGCCCTCACCTTGTCCAAGCAGGATCCGTCTCCCTTCTCTCCCTCCCCAAATTAATCCTCCCACCACCACCACGGCACAGCCCTCCTCACCGCGCGGATGTGCAGCTCCAGGACGCAGAGGAACCCCTTGCGCGGAGGCATCGAGGGGGCGCTCCTCTCTCTCCCCCCCCCACCGGCCAGATGGGGAGGCGCGGGCTGCAGCGGAGGGAGAGTTGCAGGGAGCTAGTCGGGACTCTCCCAGGAAGGATGCTCAGCACAGTCTCCGTAACTATGGCAGCCGGAATGCTAGCCGAATGGGCCACTGAGAGTGGCGAAGGGGCGTGGCCAACAGAACCCCGGCTGACTTGGAAGGCAAAGAGATGGGGATAAAAAGAAAAATCTATGAAAAAATGGAATGCAAAGAGTTCCGAAACGCCGTCACTTCCGGTTGCGATGGCAGAGCTTGAAGTTCTCCATGTTAGGGGAGGGGGAAGAGGAAAGAGGAATTAAAAAGCAGTAAAGACTCAAAAAGGAAATGCAAACGAACAACAACAAAAAAGGCGACCTTCTGTGTAGAAAGAGAAGTCACGGCTGGGCTTGGACCCGGCATTTTATGGAGGGCGATGTTTAGTTGGTGACTGCTTAGTTTATCTGCCTTTGAAATATGCTTTAAATGTCATTTTATGTAGGCGCATTCATACCCGACATTATTTCCACTGTTACTCCACTTTAAACAGTTGTTGTTGTTGTTATGTGAGAGCCAATGTGGTGTAGTGGTTAAGGTGTTGGACTACAACAGGGTTCAAATCCCCACATAGCCATGAAGCTCGCTGGGTGACCTTGGGCCAGTCACTGCCTCTCAGCATGATGAAAACCCTATTCATAGGGTCGCCATAAGTCGGAATCGACTTGAAGGCAGTACGTTGTTATGTGCCTTCAAGTCGACTATGACTTATGGCAACCCTATGAATCGGTGAGCTCCAAGAGCATCTGTCGTGAACCACCCTGTTCAGATCTTGTAAGTTTAGGTCTGTGGCTTCCTTTATGGAATCAATCCATCTCTTGGTTGGCCTTCCTCTTTTTCTACTCCTTTCTGTTTTTCCCAGCATTATTGTCTCTTCTAGTGAATCATGTCTTCTCATGATGTGTCCAAAGTATGATAACCTATGGTCTGAAGGCGCGTAAGGCCAGCTCCCTGTTGAAGTTAACCAGAGTCAGGTCTGCTTAGTACCTGGATAGGAGACCACTTGGGAACCGTATGTAAGCCGCCTTGCGTTTCTATCATGAAAAGAAAGGCAGGGTATAAACGTAATAAATAAACCTCAGTTTCATCATTTTAGCTTCTAGTGGTAGTTCTGGTTTAATTTGTTCTTGTTGTTATATGCCTTCAAGTCGATTAAAACTTAAGACAACCCTAAGAATCCAAGCAAAAAAGATTAAAAATTGAAGAGGAGGATTTTGTTGTTATATGTATTCAAGTTGATTACAACTAATGGCGACCCTATGAATCAGTGACCTCCAAGAGCATCTGTCATGGACCTTGTTCAGATCTTGAAAGCTCAGGTCTGTGCCTTGCTTTATGGAATCGATCCATCTCTTGTTTGGCCTTCCTCTTTTTCTACTCCCTTCTGTTTTTACCAGCATTATTGTCTTTTCTAGTAAATCAGGTCTTCTCATGATGTGTCCAAAGTATGATAACCTCAGTTTCATCATTTTAGCTTCTAGTGACAGTTTTAGTTTAATTTGTTCTAGCACCCAATTATTTGTCTTTTTCGCATGAGCTGGTGTTAATTGACGATTAGGAAGGTGGATTCCTAGACATCTTGTACTACTTATAATCTATCGGTATAGTATAGAGGACAGTCCAAAGTGCAGTTTTTTTATTTCCCAACTCCATAACAAATTGGGGTGCAAGAAATGCCACAAAAACAATAACATTACAGGGAGAAGCGACTGACGAAAACAGCAACGAGTCAACCACATCCGTACGTAGGTAGCAGCTGATAAGAGTCATTACTATGGTGTTTTGTTAATTCTGTATGTTGTCTCTGTCTCCCTTCTGTGGATGTTCCGGTAAACATTCTTTTTTAAAAAAAAGAAATCAGCAAGAGTGAGGATTTAATGTTTCATAAATTATCCCTTTAAAATATTTTAAAAGCTCAAATGCTGTTTGATTTTTTATTCAGGTTGGCCTCATACATTTGCCTAGTAGAACATAAGAATATTAAGAGAGCCCATTCCTTTGGGGGATTTTTTTTTAAATGTGTCCAGCATAAAAGTGCCTGGACACATATGTTGTGTACATAGGTAAATTTTTCCCACTTTGGAGAGGTTACCGTGACTGACAATTTCATCCACTTTTGTAAAAAGTAACCTTTTTCTGACTTCCTGATAGTGGGGGAGAAGAAACAAAGTAGGCTTCATAGAATAACAGAGTTGGAAGGGGCCTATAACGCCATCGCGTCCAACCCCCTGCTCAATGCAGGAATCCAAATCAAAGCATTCCTGACAGATGGCTGTCCAGCTGCCTCTTGAAGCCCTCCAGTGTCAGAGAGCCCACTATCTCTCTAGGTAATTGGTTCCATTGTCATATGGCTCTAACAGTTAGGAAGTTTTTCCTGATGTCCAGTCGAGTTGAATAAGCCCTAATCAAATCTAGCAGATCATGAAGATCTTTGGGATGAGGTCCAAATCTGGAGCCAAATCTGAGCACCAAATCTGGAACCAAATCAAATCTTCTGGTCAGTGGACATCCCTACTTTGTATCTCTTCATCACCATCACTATTTATATTTCCCTGTTTCCATCTGAAGCTGCTGCATCCATCTGAGATTTTTAATCTTGGTTTAACACAGATAATAAATGCTGTATTGAACAGGAGTATGTCCATTAATTTGTTTTTTGTGGGTCATCCAAAACAACAGCCCCCTTTGGCAACCCCTCCCAACCTAAATCTAAAGCCTGATTGTCACAAATAAGCAAAAGAAATAAAAAACTAAATAGAGCCACAACTGATATCTGGGATGCAGATAGACAAGATCTACTGAGGAGTTCATGAAAAAAATTATATGGTGGCCAGCTTTAAAAAGATCAACAATACATTCTATGCAGAGGAAGAAGATACATGGAAAATGAGTTAAAGGGCCCAAGGCAAAGATAAACAGTGGAAATCAGAACTTCTCAGGAATCTGGAAGCCTCAAACCTTTTGCAGGCCAGTGGAATATTTGGAGCATATGTCATCCACATCTCTGAAAGGGAAGCCAGCTGTTCTTGTGTATGCTCTTCTGTACATTCAGGAGCTCTGCAGGATTGGAGCTCCTGATTGTGGAGGGTGGTGGAGCCAATGAAAACTGAGCAGAATCTCCTTCCGATCTTCACTGGTCAGAGGGGTGAAGCCAGGTGGGTACGGAGATGTTGAGGATGGGGTCAACAGGCCATGCACTGTTGGCAAGAGGGCCTGGAGATAAGGTCCCCTTCCCGCTCCACACAGCAGCCCTCCATGTGGAGGACTAATGCATGAACAGAGCAGAGTCTGCAGTGAAGATTTATATGTTGGGTTTACTGAAGCAATTCCTCACTTATGCAGAAGATGCCAACTGTGGGAATTAACACTTCTTCCCTTTCTTCTTACAGGTTTTGTACCTGCCTCTATCCTTGGACAAATTCTGATTCCCTTGAAGACTCCATGTAAAGAAACCATTTTCCTATGTCCCTAGTACAACCTGTATTTTAGATACAGTGCAGTACTTCTGGCAAAAGGAACAGAGAGGTCACTCACTTGCAAACCAATCCAAGGACACAAGTATTCCATTAGCAACTCTGTCTGAAGGCCAAGAGTGGAAACAGGTCTACCACAAGCACCCACCCCATGACAAATACCAGTGTATATCAGGAACTCTGCAAAAGCAGACCTGTTTTCAGTTTTGTGTCTCCATGTTTAACACCTGCATATTGTCTGACACTAACTTACTCGTAACAAATATAATGCACACCTAGCAAATATAATGCACACCTTCATAAAAAAGTAACTTGTTGTAATATGATGTTCTTGGGGCTGTATACTCTTGGACGCTTCAGCTCTGGAATATTCCAGAATCCTTAATGTATTCCTCCTCTTCTGACAGACATTTAGAGTGGCCAAACTCTTAATTATTCTCTCTGTGTGTCAACTTCCTATGATAAGGGCACATAGGGCTCATCCAGACGACCGTACAATGTGTGACACGATCGCTTTGTGTATTAATTATTTTTTGTTCATCCATATCACATCGTGCGCTTGTGCGCATTTTCACACGGTTAAATCTGCACCTGCAGTATCGCAAAAAATGCGATTTGCTTTTTTAAACCAGGAATCATCCGCTGTAACATTTGGTGCTCAGATGCAATACCACGGACTTTAGAGATGTAGGCAGTCCATGGGCGGTCCTTGGGCGGTCCCCCACGCCCCTTCCTAATTCTCATCCAATCATGTATTTTCACTTTTGCGCATGTGCGCAAATGTGGGGGAGAAGCCTGGGAAAAGTGAACCAATCAGAGCAATGGGATGTACTGCGCAGATGCGAAAGAGCGCATTTGCGCAGCTATGGCAGTTAACCAGACACTTGTGGGTAGGGGAGAAGGAAGTGATTGCCAGCCCATTGCATCTTTCTACTTCTGCGCATATGCATGAATACTCTCAACGGTTTCGGTTTCGCCATCATCACTATCATCAGCATCCTGAGGCCGTGGTGATAGTGGAGGCTAGATCCTGGCGGGTATTGTTGTGTAGCTCCCTATACGGTTAAGTTTTGAGATGATAGACCGTGCAGCCCCCCTCTCTCTGTGCTGTGAGCTGGTGAACTCCGCAAGGGCAGCTGGAGCCCAACTGGCACCTGGACAGGGCTGCGAGCCACTGTGGAGCCAAGGAACAGCAGTTGCCCCTGCAGCCCCTAGCCATGTCCAGCTTTCTCGGCTCTTGCGGGGGTGCTGGTGTAGGAGCCTGCTTCATAGCAGCAGCACTTGGGGAGTTTCGGGATAGGAAGCGCCCTATGTAGCCAGCTCAGTATGGTGGGAGTTGGTGGCGGCAGCTACATTTCCCCCCATTCTGGATTCTTAACAAGCCAGAGCTTGGTGGAGGGTGATCTCAGCATCAGCCCCTCGCACCACCTCCCACCCACCACCCTTTCCTAGGTAAGAAATCCCACCAGGCTGCTGAACCCCTTGATTCTTTGTGGCTGCAGCTGGTGGTGCCGTTTCCAGGGCCTCCCCCCTTTTGCACACACACACGTTTCCCTATCCTCCTCCTGCCGCTGCCGTTTCTGGGGCCCTGGGGCCGACCCTTCCCTCCAGAACCTATTGTTCGTGCTTGGACGTTTGCGCTTTAACGCAAGAGTGCAAAATTTGAATTTAGAGCCAGCGAGTGGGCGCAAGACAAGGGCAGAGATGGGAGTGGCGCAGCGATTGCCAATTTCCCCTCCTCCTGTTCCAGAGTTGTGGAGGGGGGGGCGTGGTGGAAAGGCCTCGGAGTGGTGCTGGTGGTTGCCTCTGATTTGGAGACGGGGGGCAGGGCAGTACCCGATGGGTCATACGCCCCAAGAATACACTCCAGAAAGGGATGCGAAAGGGGGGAGAAATTATTGAAGCCTCCCCTCCCCCATTTTGCACACGCTCACGCATGCACACACACACACGTTTCCCTCTCCTCCTCCCCCCCTCCACGGTGACCTGCTCCGATCCTTCCCTCCGGAACTACCATTAGCCACTGGATCTCACACTTCTTGGAAATACTCCTTTCTGAAGCAGCGCTCACCCATAATCCCTGATGTGTGTGGGGCTGTCAATGCGGTTACTCAGCGGAGAAGGGAGGAGATTCCACACAAGCTCACTTAGCGGTTAGGATTATTTCGACTCTGGCATTGAAAGCAGGCTCCAAGGCCAAGTCTTAGCGAACCACCAACTCCCGAAGAACAAAATAGCAGAATTCCACCTCCTCCCTTCTAATTCTAATAAACCCTGCTATCAATTTCACCAACTTGGATTTCCCTGGTTGAAGCTTCTGGGGGATAAATCCAGACCTCTTGGTCCCTGGGCAAACTTTTGATAAAGTTAAGCTACTGGGAAAAAACAAGACGACACAGCCAGAGTTTAAACTCGTTACCATCTTTAATTAAGCTGCTTTGGAAGTAGCACACATTCCATGATAAACATTTTTTCCGAACCCACGTTCACAGAATCACACTGCAGTTCATTGATGCCAATGTTACACACAGATCTCTTCACATGGCAAACAGGATCAAGAAAGCAACCATCAGACAGAAGAGACCCATAGCTTCAGACAGGGCAAATCCCAGAATAGCATAGGAGAATAACTGCTGCTTCAGAGAAGGATTCCTAAAATAAAGTCAAGATACAAGAAATTTGTACAAATTTCAAAGGAAGTAATTCTAAACAGATGCATCATTATACCCTATGAAAAGAAAAGCTCAAGCCACCCAGTTACAGAACAAAGCGCTTACAAAATAGGTTTTAAAAAAGCCATGTATTCCACAGCAATTAAATGTGATAATTTAGACAAGTCTCAGTGTGACTACTATTGCAGCCAGGTGCTTGCAGATCAAACATCTGCACTGATGTCATTTCTAGACACAAGAGAAATTTTGTTCATCAAGATTTTTTAAACATCTTGATCTTAAACCCCAACTTAACTATTTTTTAGTATCTATTGCTTTTGCTTGCTTTACTTTGATGTTTTAGATAATCTTCAGGGCTTTTGTGGCAGTATAGAATGTATTACGTAAATGGAATGAACTACAGTTTGTTTTTTATAAGATCCTAGCCCTATGCAAGGCCCAAGGCCTTTGAATTCCCAAGAAAAGACAAATCATGTTAAGATTTTCCTCCCTCCACATCCATTCTGTCCCAAATATTGAAGTAGCTTGTTTCTTAACACAAGGCAAAAAAGAGCTGCCACAACCCTGAAGTTTTTCCAGCCTTCTTGGCTTCCAAGACCAGCTAACTGTGCCATGAGGTGAGTGGAACAAATTACAGTATCCTGCATTTGCAAAAATGCCACAACAGTTACTTGAAGACCTAGTACAGGACAATGAAGTGAACATCTATTCATGTAACGCTGACTTAAAGTTAAAAATCAAGGACATTTACCTGGCATAGCCAATGATTAAACTCCCGAAGACTGTTCCGATACCAGCACCAGAACCAGCCACTCCTACTGTGGCAGCACCAGCACCAATAAATTTGGCAGCCGTGTCAATGTCCCTGCTGATAGCACTAGTTTGAAACTCCCTTAGTGCTAGTTGACTGCCAGTGTTGTGAGCCCCAGTAAGGAAAACTGTGTTGCCCTAAAAGAGAGAAGAAAACCCATGGATTAAATTTAATGTAAAGAATAGCTAAAGATTTGTTCTATCAATGTTACCAACATTCTACAGACACATTTCTTTGGACAGGTACTAATTGTGTGAGGATTTAGGAAAGTGTTGTTTCTTCCTAAATTAAAAAAAATCATTGGATGAACTGCCAAGAGCAATCAGAATTCTGGTGACGACAACACCTTCTGCCCATTTGGTGCAATGAACAGAAAGATGCAATTCCACCCACCTGGAAGACACAACTAGCAAGAGAAGGGCACATTTCAGTATGTTAGTCTTCACAATACCTACCTCAGAGATTCTGCAAGCCAGGTTTAAGTAATTTAACCTGCAAGAAGTCAGCTGGGAACCAACACATAAGCAACTTATTTATTTATTATTTGATTTATATCCTGTTCTTTCTCCCAGCAAGAGCCCAGGACTTCAAGATCCTTGGTAAAGAAGCAAACTACAAACAAACCTTTGCTATCCCTGTTCAGCTGTAAGACTGTGTTGTTCCAAGTTCATTATTGCAAAGTTAGTGGTCTTCAACCTAGGGTCCCCAGATTTTGCTGAACTACAACCCCCATCACCCCCAGTCAGCTTAACCAATGGCTATGGATGATAGGAGTTGTAGTCCAAGTTTTATGGCTGAATTTGAAGGCAGACAAAAAAAACCCAAGGGATCATGCCTTCACCAAAAACTGCAGTTTGATACTTTGTTGCAAGTTATAAAATTACTAGGACAAGAACACATGGGCTCACCAGAGAGTCAAGGAAGCTACAGAATTGTTTAAGGTACCTCTCCAGTCCTGGCTTCCGGCCTAGACAACACCGTTGCAGAAATTGGTCTGTATAGAATTCTTGATCCAGTACGCATCTGAAAAAAGGGGAGGAGAAGAAGAGTGTTAAAGTAATGGACAGTATCATAAAATTCTACAACCGCAGCCTTCAAAACAATAAACTGCTTAGAGGTGTGTGTTTTTTTTTTTTTTTACAATCAAGCAGTATAAAAGTTTTGTTAAATAATAAAAAATAACCACACAAAACCTCAGGAGCTTTTTGGTTCTCACAAAATTAGTTATCTTTAGAATCTCAGCTCAGTGATTCCATCCATTGGGGAAACCCTGTAGCCCTTAGTGATGCAACACCTCAGCACTTGCAAAGACATTTTCATCTCTAGACAGTTAAAACTACGGACCACAGCTAAAGTCATTATCATTAAGACAAAGCTGCTCTCAAAAGTTTGACCTTCACTTTTGGCACCTGTTAGTTGGAGAACACTGCTCATCAGAACCTTGTGTTCCCATATGGCATAAAGTGTTTTTGTTGTTGAGGTAAGTATCTAGTTGTGACTGTAAGCAAACTAATTTTTAAGAATCTCCATCTCTCTTCCCATGTTATCAAGTGTTAACATCGTAACAGGCAGCAAGATTTCAGAGACAAGTCATCCATGGTAACTAACTCTCTCATAAGCAGGGAAAAGTGTTTCCAGGTCAGATTTTCTTTTTGTAATTCTCCTTTCTGGCATCCTCTAAAAAATCTCAAGCAAACAATCTTGTGGCACACATTCGTATTTTCTTGTCTTTATTCAAAAGGTACCATTAAGAAAGCTCAGTGTTCCTGTGGTACATTGTAAATTAGGCAGTATGAGGCAACACATATCTAGATATAAAGGAGTGTAACTCTGGTGTGACCGATGACCTTTAGGTCACTTTCGACCGGTCTTCTAAAGCAATTCTAACATTTAAATCCTAAGAACGTTTACTTAAAAGAAAAATCCAATGAACTCAGCCTAAGCTTCTCTCTCGAGAAAGTGAGAGAGCATGTCAGTTTGGATGAGCTGAGCACTCACAACCACCCCGAAACATTTTTAAAGTTCCCAGAAGGTAAAGAACCCATCCACCCACACAAACAAACCTGATCTGTCAGGTACAACTAGCGGTCTAGGCCGTCCGCAGCAGATTGTAGGATAGGCCTATTGAATGAATGACTGAGAGAAACCCGACCAAGCAGAGGCCTGCTCTTGCCCTTGGATCACCTACTCGCTAAGGTCACACAAGATTTCTACAACCACCTCTTTCTGCAACAGAAGCCAACCTAAGACACTTTGCAAGGAGAACCATTTTATTTTTACTGGTGGAAACGCAGCTTTGATTGACCTGCAACATCGGAGAACGGACGGGGTAGAGAGTCTCCTTGCACAAAGCAAAATTAAAACGGGCGGAGAATGACCTCCAGCAGGCAAAATGAATGACTTACGTTGGCCGTTCGGCCTGCTTTTCCCTCCCAGAATACAAATCCCCAAAGAGTCAACATCCCCACCCTGGCAGCTTCCTTGCAAAGAGAAAAGTGCAGACTAAGCACGGAAACGCTGTGACCGCTAAGGAGTAATGGAAGGACAGTTAATAAGGAAAGGTTAGAAGGGACAGCGACCCACTGAGAAACGTGCGGGGAGTTCCCTGCCCCACTGCAACTCACCAATGCGGGGGAGCCTGCGGCGAGCCTGACACAGACAAACATGGTTGTTACTGTTACTGCTCCAGTGGATGAACAGGCGGGCCAGTGGCGCAATGGGGCTGCGCGGGGATCCCGGGGTTTGGCCTTGTGGCTCACTGTAGGGAGAAAAAAGAGTTTTATGAGTCCCGCAGGTACCGCTTCAGGAGCTGACGAAGGGCCCAGCTCCCCGATGGAGACGGATGCAAACATCCCGGCCTACCTCTAACCCGGCAGCAGCGGCTCCTCCGCCTGAGCTGGTGCCGTTGTAGAGGTCGAAGGGACTCCAAGCTCTTTGCGCAGGCGCAGTGACGGTGCTTTATGGGCGGAGCGCCCGGATGCGGGGGGGGGGCGCGCGGAAGGGGTGAAAGAAAAGAAGTGCAATAGTAAAAAAAACGGGGAGAGAAGCCGTTAAGGCCACTTTGTGGAATAAAGGAGGGGGAATAAAAGGAGTACAGACTGACAGTTGGAATGTAAGAGGGAGAGGAAGGCACTGGAAAGGGATAAAATGCTTTTGTGTAATTTGGGATGGAGAGCCCTTCGGTTTTGGAAAGGCATGCCCTTATAACAGCTGCTTTTCCCTGGCTGGGATCTGCCTGTGCAGCTTGTCCTGCAGCAGAGCACGCCATGCCAGGAAGCCTCCTCTTCCTCCTTGCTCCAGCCTGACTTGGAGCTGCTGCCGCTGCTCTTTCATTTTGCTCTTCTGCTGGAGGGCATTTCAGGGGTTAATACTACAGATATTAGGAGGCAACTAACCTAGACCATCCCAACATTAGAACTGAATGAGACAGTTGCCAAGCTGAGGAGACCCTCAGGCTCAGGCTTTCAACTCTGTGGTATTAACCTGTCAATTTCCCCTCCACTCCCCAAGAAAAGAGGGGGGGGACACTTCCTGTCCATTAGAATAGGATAGGGTCGGCAACAAGCAGCAGGTCCCATTCCACTGGGGCCAGTGAGGGGCCCCTCTGCATTCCTGGGCCCTTGGCCAGTGCTCTACTTGGGCCACTGCTGCAGCCAGGCCTGCCCACCATCCTTGACCATTGGCAATGCTGCCTGAGACTGATGGGAGTTGGAGTTCAACAATAACTGGAGGGCAGGCCCCTGGTTGGAAAAGGCTATATGGTGTGTCACAAGTCAACTTCAAATGCACCCTACTGTACATATAGAGCCCTACCACATCCAATTCCATGGGGTGGTTCTTCCTCAGTCAAATTAGCTGAGCAGTAGAATTAGCCTTGCTCTCTTCCTTCATGACTAGATAATAGGCTCTTCCAGAGTGGTGTTTTATTGCAGGTGTATTCTGCAACATGTTCTTAACACCATAAATGTGCATCAGAGGTGGATTTATTCTTTATTAGTTGTTATGTGTGCATACCATGGACTGCAAAAAAGACCAATAATTGGGTGTTAGAACAAATTAAACCAGAACTATCACTAGAAGCTAAAATTATGAAACTGAGATTATCATACTTTGGACACATCATGAAAAGAAAGGATTCACTAGAAAAGACAACAATGCTGGGAAAAACAGAAGGGAGTAGAAAAAGAGGAAGGCCAAACAAGAGATGGATTGATTCCTTAATGGAAGCCACAGACCTGAACTCACAAGATCTGAACAGGGTGGTTCATGACAGATGCTCTTGGAGGTCGCTGATTCATAGGGTCGTCATAAGTTGTAATCTACTTGAAGGCACATGACAACAAAGTTGTTATGTGAAGCTTCCCGAATGCCAACACATTACTGCTGTTTGGAGGGGCTATAGCACAACAAAAGCAGGACACCCCCCCCAAATTTGTGATTTTTTGTTGTTATGTGCCTTCAAGTCAACCACGACTTATGATGACCCTATGAACCAGCGACCTCCAACAGCATCTGTCATGAACCACCCTGTTCAGATTTTGTAAGTTCAGGTCTGTGGCTTCCTTTACGGACGAAGCTCGGAGCAGTATTGATCGGGGAAACGGATCTAGAAGAAAGCTTTGAAAACTTGATTCTCAATCAAATGGATTTGTCGCACTACGGGGAAGATCTTTTGGATCCAAGGATTGACATTCAGGACTACTTTGACTGAACTTCTTTAGAAAAAGATCAGTGTCTGTGACTACATAAATACTTTTTTAAAATGAGGGCTCCCCTAGGCAGAATAGAGACCTAAGGATAGTTGACTGCAATTGCCCTAAGAAAACGGTCTGAGTGCTCCCAGGCCCTGCCAGTATATGCAGTGTGTCAACATGCAAGCACAGTCAAGTGGACACTGAATTGTGGCGAGGTGCGTTCTGTGTTAAGTAGCACAGACTTCAGTTGAACTTTACAGTGCTTCATTTTAACTGATAAGCTACTCTCGTGTAATCTCAGGTTCAGTGGGATTTGCAGCTTTGATTTATAATACTTGTTTTTTACTTGAATCATTCAAAGCAGCTTCCATAAAATGTAAATGTCCTGCCTTCAAGTCGATTCCGACTTATGGTGACCCTATGAATAGGGTTTTCATGAGGCTGAGAGGCAGCGACTGGCCCAAAGTCACCCAGTGAGCTTCATGGCTATGGGGATTCGAACCCTGGTCTTGCAGGTTGTAGTCCAACACCTTAACCATTCCATAAAGAGATATAAAACAAAACACTCAGTTATGGTAGTAGTTTAGAAACTATAGGCACAGTTCAGCCCAAGTTAAAATGCTTCATTCAATGGCATGTGCTTACCTCTTTCCTATTAAGACAGATTTGAAAGTGCTCAATTACGGATTGATTGTGGCTTGTTTACCTAAGATGACTTGATTTTTTAAAAAGTTATTTTTCTGAGTCTGTGCTGGGACTGACAAAAGCCCCCTTTCACATACACCCCAATGGGTTTTATCCCAGCCCAGGCAACAGTGGTAAGTGGATGACTACAGCAGCTAGAGGTGTGGAGAGAAACAGGTGGCATTTTCAACCCTGTTTGATACCATCCCAGGAAATGTACATGTATGAGAACAGGGTAGTCAGTCAGTTAAATTAACAAACTTTCAGAAGCATCTAGCTCTGGATGTCAAGCTAAAGTGTAAATGATAGATCCTTCAAAAAATTACTAACTTGAATCATACTGCCTAGGGTGTTCTGGGTTTATTAAATAACTTTGCATGGGAGAATGAGCTACCTGATGGTTAGGTCTCATCTTGAGTACTGGACACTGCAATTTAAGGAGGCAGACAAACAGGTTCAGAGGAGGGCAACAAGGATGATCAGGGGACTGGAAACAAAGCCCTATGAGGAGAGACTGAAAGAACTGGGCATGTTTAGCCTGGAGAAGAGAAGACTGAGGGGAGATATGATAGCACTCTTCAAGTACATGAAAGGCTGTCACACAGAGGAGGGCCAGGATCTCTTCTCAATCATCCCACAGTGCAGGATCTGGAATAATGGGCTCAAACCAGATTTCAGCTGAACATCAGGAAAAACGTCCTGTTAGAGCAGTACGATAATGGAACCATTGGTCTCGGGAGGTGATGAGCTGTCCAACACTGGAGGCATGCAAGAGGCATCTGGACAGCTACCTGTTGGGTCTGCTTTAAATTGGATTCCTGCATTGAGCAGGGGGCTGGACTTGATGGCCTTAGAGGCCTCTTCCAACTCCACTATTCTACAATTCTAAGAATGCCACTTTAAAGCTTATATTCTGCTTTGTTGGAAATTGCTCACACTCGAGTTAGGCTCCTTCCTCTATGCTGCC
This sequence comes from Rhineura floridana, assembly GCF_030035675.1. Lineage (NCBI taxonomy): Eukaryota > Metazoa > Chordata > Lepidosauria > Squamata > Rhineuridae > Rhineura > Rhineura floridana. The sequence continues at coordinate 10,000,675 of NC_084487.1, forward strand.
TCTAGCTATTATAACTGCCTCTGGAAGCAGCCCAAGGTTCATTCAGTCCAGCATTGTTTCCCACTGTGGCCAATCATACACCACTGGAACTGACAAACAGGACATGGTAGAGCCATTCATGTGCTTGGCAGATACCAACATCCTGCTTCTGAACTAGCAGTTCTATTTCAGTATCATGACTCAGGTGCTGTTAGACCTACTCTCCATCAGTTTATCTCTTTGTAAAACAAACATCTCACATAAAGGTGAGTCTCCTCTTCCCCTCCACCCTTGTGGCAGTGAATTCCCTAAGTTATACAAAAAAGCACTGCTCTAAGGAGCACCTAATTTCCTAGATTTCATACCTAATGTCACCATCCAATATGGTGGAAACTACTTACAGAGCCCAATCTAGCCACCAAGCTGGCACACACCCATCAGCGCAGGGGATGCAGGGCTGACTTGGTGGGACACAAACATTTTAATATTTAGCATTTATATCACAATTGCGAGTACTCAAGGTGCTCCATATATAGTTTCTTAGCAGTCCTTACAAAAATTGTGTATGATGGCCAGCAGTTATTATTTATATACTGACTTACAACTCGGAACAAGATATTCAAGGTAATTTTGAACGACACAATTTAAGCAGATCGTATGGTTGATTATAAAGACAAAGTTATATTGTCCCTGTATTTCAGATGGAAAGCTGAGTCCCAGCAAACAGTCTAAAACAAATGCTTGTATAAGGCAGGCCAGTGCAATTCCATAAGCTTGGGTACAAGCCAGCGGTAGGGGCAAAATTTGCCCTTACCTCTTCTGTGCCAATTCCATTGTTTGAAAGGAGTGGAGGCTATAGCTTTAAGACTTCTACAATCTACACAATGGAATCCCTCCATGACATCTTTATAAACAGGTCCTCCACTGCTAGCCAAGGTTACAAAATATTAGGTGTAGACCTCTCTGCTGCTGAGATTAAACAATGTCCTTATGTTTTCACTCCTTTCTGTAAGAGTCCGAGAGAGAGAAGTTAAATTGCCTTGTTAAGTGGTCAGGACAGTATAGTCTTCAGATTTCTGGAGGACCCTCTACAGGGCTAGCGTATTGTATAAACTGGCCCCTGCTTGAATTTAACAATACAGTATGCTTGATATGCATGTTCTTTGACATAGCATTTTTTTCCATTTAAAAAAACGCAGCGCCAAATCTTACATCTGTGTGAAGTATAAAACCATAGATAAAGTTGCCTTCACAAGAAAGTTTATGCCATGGAAGATGAGGGGAAAAGTCAACATGCAGGCTTTGGCCTGTACTTCAGGATACCTTCTTGAGCAGGTTGCATTTTAAGTAGGTAATAGGGAAAAAAGCCACAGCTGTTTTGAGATGGAGGCTATGTAGTTTCATCTGGCAACCAGCACTGTCCAGGCAGCGGTTATGTAAACATCTTATGCCTCACCATATTTTCAATCCCTCATTCTATTACCCTATATCATACATATGAAAACTAAGAAAAATCCAAAATGTGTCCTCTGTCCAAAATGACTCTTATCAGCTGCTACCTACATACAGATGTAGTTGACTCGTTGCTGTTTTCTCCAGTCGCTTCTCCCTGTAGTGCTATTGTTTTTGTGGCATTACTTGCAGCCCCAATTTGTTATGGAGTTGGAAAATAAAAAAACTGCACTTTGGACTGTCCTCTATACTATACCGATAGATTATAAGTAGTACAAGATGTCTAGGAATCCACCTTCCTAATCGTCAATTAACACCAGCTCATGCGAAAAAGACAAATAATTGGGTGCTAGAACAAATTAAACCAGAACTGCCACTAGAAGCTAAAATGATGAAACTGAGGTTATCATACTTTTGGCACATAATGTGAAGACCTGATTCTCTAGAAAAGACAATAATGCTGGGAAAAACAGCAGGGAGTAGAAAAAGAGGAAAGCCAAACAAGAGATGGATTGATTCCATAAAGGAAGCCACAGACCTGAACTTACAAGATCTGAACAGGGTGGTTCATGACAGACTTGAAGGCATGTAACAACAACAAATACACACATTAGGAGTAGGGCAAGCAAAGACACAACTGGGTCGAAATGGGGATTGCATGGCTTTGCTTGCAAAGCTACTGATTCTCAGTGCTTACAAAACACTATGCCTTTGCCCATATGGTTTGATTTTAAACTGTGCAGTCAAAATATTATTGTGATGTCAGATGACTGACAGGTGGAAAGCCCCAACCACCTCTCAAACATGACCCCTAAGAGGTGAGGGAACTAAGCATCTCGCAAGATTCAGTTCCCTACCCCTGGAATATGTCATGGAGTTGGAAGCAACTTATGGCCCCTGAGTTGGTATAACTGAAGTATAGAATTGCTCTGAAATTCTCTTGCATTGAAATCACTGACACCTGTAATTCCTTAACTTTGGTTGGATTGTGTCTGAACTTGCAAATAAAAATGGAAACACTGCAACCAGGGTGCGGTGAGCTGTGTCACAAACTCAATGAAACTTTACACAAAGTGGCCATTGTCTGCTGAGCGATCATGTGTGTGTTTGCATCAGAGCTTGGAAGATTACTTTAAAAAAGTAATAAATTACAGTTACAATTACTTGGCCCAAAAAGTAGTAATTACCGTTACAATTACAATTGCTCTGAAAGTAACTGATTACTTTACTTTTTCTCAAAAGTAATCACTACAATTACATTTCAGTTACTTTTTTTAAAAAACCCCTACAAGGTGCTGGCCTTGGCTGCTGCACATCTAAGAAGCCTAAAACAATATTAAAAATAAACACACACACACAGGGGGTAGTAGAATAAAAAAAATTATCCATAAGATTAACATAATGGCATAACAGAATCTCACATCCCCCCAAGCAATGAAGATACCCCAACTCTTGAAATCAAATTTTACACTTGAAATGCTTTTATAATATGTTTCTGTTATGTCTCAAAAGAACAAGATGCTCAAAGAGCATGTCAGACAAGGAATGTCTTTTTACAGTCATTACGTTGCCACCAGTACTGAACAGGCGTTCTACTGCGGCGCTTGAAGGCATGCCTGTGTTGTGCTGCAAAAAACACCGCAGCACACGTGGAAAGCCATGGAGTGATGACACTTCCCTGCTGGGAGACCTCAGGTACCTCACCAGTTCCTCCTCAGCAGTGTCCACTGCTGACTTCTTGCCCTGGGGCAGAAAGTTAAAGAAGTCATCTTCTAAGTCATCTCCTTCCTGGTCTTTATCTGAAGACTGATCACTGTCCTCATTAAGTACACCCATCTTTATTTCAGCTTTCAACAAGGCTTCCATTGTGTATCGAAGAAAGAGAGAGGATATGTTAACATATATATGTTAGGAAACCATCATCTGCTCTTTATTTCCTGATGCTTGTCATGTCCCCTGGTTCAGGGTCCAGCCTGAGCCTGTGGATGATGACATGGAAGGTAGGAAGGTGACCAAGTCACCACACTCATGGGGCAGCACAGCAGACCCTTAAGGATTACCTGCAGCAACCCAAGGTTGTGATGAGGAGCCCCAGGAAGAAAAGGCCCAGCCCCTGCCTACCACCTTAAGCCCTCTGATGCCTCCCTTGAGACAACATTTCCCTTGGAGTAATCCACCCAAAGGGCTTCCCTAATGTTCTTACTTGTTGGTATGGGTGGTGGCCTGACACGATTCCAGCTAATCTAGTTTGAAGCGAGGGTGTAGGCAGGCTGCCAGAAGAAGCCTCTTGTCCTCCCAGATAGCTGCAAACCGCTTTCTTAGGGCTTCGCGCACACCTCTCAGCAGCTGAAAACAGTATGTGTACCTCTCAGGTTTGTTTTCCAGTCCTTCTAACTTGCAGTCCAGATTGCAGAGCGTTGGTAGCAAATACCCCATGAACATGCCGTTCTCCCGTTGCAGGATATCTAGGGACTGGGCTAGTGGCTCCATAATCTCTGTGTATTCCTGTACCATTTCAATCTCAGCAGCTGTGATCCTGGACAAGGAGCAGCGGTCCATTATGGCATGCATTTTTAGTGGCACAGTTGACAGGAGCTCATGTAGTTGCTTCAACGCATCAAAGGTGGAATTCCACCTGGTCTTATTCGGTACCTTCAGATACACACCACATTGCGCACGGATATACTCAGCAATCTGGGCTGACTGGTTCTGCTTGGACCACAACTTGCTGCACTTTCCCATCAAGGAACGAAACTGTTTCTTGAAAGGACCAAGAAGACTACTTTTGCTTTCATTTTGCTCTTCTGCTGGAGGGCATTTCAGGGGTTAATACTACAGATATTAGGAGGCAACTAACCTAGACCATCCCAACATTAGAACTGAATGAGACAGTTGCCAAGCTGAGGAGACCCTCAGGCTCAGGCTTTCAACTCTGTGGTATTAACCTGTCAATTTCCCCTCCACTCCCCAAGAAAAGAGGGGGGGGACACTTCCTGTCCATTAGAATAGGATAGGGTCGGCAACAAGCAGCAGGTCCCATTCCACTGGGGCCAGTGAGGGGCCCCTCTGCATTCCTGGGCCCTTGGCCAGTGCTCTACTTGGGCCACTGCTGCAGCCAGGCCTGCCCACCATCCTTGACCATTGGCAATGCTGCCTGAGACTGATGGGAGTTGGAGTTCAACAATAACTGGAGGGCAGGCCCCTGGTTGGAAAAGGCTATATGGTGTGTCACAAGTCAACTTCAAATGCACCCTACTGTACATATAGAGCCCTACCACATCCAATTCCATGGGGTGGTTCTTCCTCAGTCAAATTAGCTGAGCAGTAGAATTAGCCTTGCTCTCTTCCTTCATGACTAGATAATAGGCTCTTCCAGAGTGGTGTTTTATTGCAGGTGTATTCTGCAACATGTTCTTAACACCATAAATGTGCATCAGAGGTGGATTTATTCTTTATTAGTTGTTATGTGTGCATACCATGGACTGCAAAAAAGACCAATAATTGGGTGTTAGAACAAATTAAACCAGAACTATCACTAGAAGCTAAAATTATGAAACTGAGATTATCATACTTTGGACACATCATGAAAAGAAAGGATTCACTAGAAAAGACAACAATGCTGGGAAAAACAGAAGGGAGTAGAAAAAGAGGAAGGCCAAACAAGAGATGGATTGATTCCTTAATGGAAGCCACAGACCTGAACTCACAAGATCTGAACAGGGTGGTTCATGACAGATGCTCTTGGAGGTCGCTGATTCATAGGGTCGTCATAAGTTGTAATCTACTTGAAGGCACATGACAACAAAGTTGTTATGTGAAGCTTCCCGAATGCCAACACATTACTGCTGTTTGGAGGGGCTATAGCACAACAAAAGCAGGACACCCCCCCCAAATTTGTGATTTTTTGTTGTTATGTGCCTTCAAGTCAACCACGACTTATGATGACCCTATGAACCAGCGACCTCCAACAGCATCTGTCATGAACCACCCTGTTCAGATTTTGTAAGTTCAGGTCTGTGGCTTCCTTTACGGACGAAGCTCGGAGCAGTATTGATCGGGGAAACGGATCTAGAAGAAAGCTTTGAAAACTTGATTCTCAATCAAATGGATTTGTCGCACTACGGGGAAGATCTTTTGGATCCAAGGATTGACATTCAGGACTACTTTGACTGAACTTCTTTAGAAAAAGATCAGTGTCTGTGACTACATAAATACTTTTTTAAAATGAGGGCTCCCCTAGGCAGAATAGAGACCTAAGGATAGTTGACTGCAATTGCCCTAAGAAAACGGTCTGAGTGCTCCCAGGCCCTGCCAGTATATGCAGTGTGTCAACATGCAAGCACAGTCAAGTGGACACTGAATTGTGGCGAGGTGCGTTCTGTGTTAAGTAGCACAGACTTCAGTTGAACTTTACAGTGCTTCATTTTAACTGATAAGCTACTCTCGTGTAATCTCAGGTTCAGTGGGATTTGCAGCTTTGATTTATAATACTTGTTTTTTACTTGAATCATTCAAAGCAGCTTCCATAAAATGTAAATGTCCTGCCTTCAAGTCGATTCCGACTTATGGTGACCCTATGAATAGGGTTTTCATGAGGCTGAGAGGCAGCGACTGGCCCAAAGTCACCCAGTGAGCTTCATGGCTATGGGGATTCGAACCCTGGTCTTGCAGGTTGTAGTCCAACACCTTAACCATTCCATAAAGAGATATAAAACAAAACACTCAGTTATGGTAGTAGTTTAGAAACTATAGGCACAGTTCAGCCCAAGTTAAAATGCTTCATTCAATGGCATGTGCTTACCTCTTTCCTATTAAGACAGATTTGAAAGTGCTCAATTACGGATTGATTGTGGCTTGTTTACCTAAGATGACTTGATTTTTTAAAAAGTTATTTTTCTGAGTCTGTGCTGGGACTGACAAAAGCCCCCTTTCACATACACCCCAATGGGTTTTATCCCAGCCCAGGCAACAGTGGTAAGTGGATGACTACAGCAGCTAGAGGTGTGGAGAGAAACAGGTGGCATTTTCAACCCTGTTTGATACCATCCCAGGAAATGTACATGTATGAGAACAGGGTAGTCAGTCAGTTAAATTAACAAACTTTCAGAAGCATCTAGCTCTGGATGTCAAGCTAAAGTGTAAATGATAGATCCTTCAAAAAATTACTAACTTGAATCATACTGCCTAGGGTGTTCTGGGTTTATTAAATAACTTTGCATGGGAGAATGAGCTACCTGATGGTTAGGTCTCATCTTGAGTACTGGACACTGCAATTTAAGGAGGCAGACAAACAGGTTCAGAGGAGGGCAACAAGGATGATCAGGGGACTGGAAACAAAGCCCTATGAGGAGAGACTGAAAGAACTGGGCATGTTTAGCCTGGAGAAGAGAAGACTGAGGGGAGATATGATAGCACTCTTCAAGTACATGAAAGGCTGTCACACAGAGGAGGGCCAGGATCTCTTCTCAATCATCCCACAGTGCAGGATCTGGAATAATGGGCTCAAACCAGATTTCAGCTGAACATCAGGAAAAACGTCCTGTTAGAGCAGTACGATAATGGAACCATTGGTCTCGGGAGGTGATGAGCTGTCCAACACTGGAGGCATGCAAGAGGCATCTGGACAGCTACCTGTTGGGTCTGCTTTAAATTGGATTCCTGCATTGAGCAGGGGGCTGGACTTGATGGCCTTAGAGGCCTCTTCCAACTCCACTATTCTACAATTCTAAGAATGCCACTTTAAAGCTTATATTCTGCTTTGTTGGAAATTGCTCACACTCGAGTTAGGCTCCTTCCTCTATGCTGCCTCTAGCTATTATAACTGCCTCTGGAAGCAGCCCAAGGTTCATTCAGTCCAGCATTGTTTCCCACTGTGGCCAATCATACACCACTGGAACTGACAAACAGGACATGGTAGAGCCATTCATGTGCTTGGCAGATACCAACATCCTGCTTCTGAACTAGCAGTTCTATTTCAGTATCATGACTCAGGTGCTGTTAGACCTACTCTCCATCAGTTTATCTCTTTGTAAAACAAACATCTCACATAAAGGTGAGTCTCCTCTTCCCCTCCACCCTTGTGGCAGTGAATTCCCTAAGTTATACAAAAAAGCACTGCTCTAAGGAGCACCTAATTTCCTAGATTTCATACCTAATGTCACCATCCAATATGGTGGAAACTACTTACAGAGCCCAATCTAGCCACCAAGCTGGCACACACCCATCAGCGCAGGGGATGCAGGGCTGACTTGGTGGGACACAAACATTTTAATATTTAGCATTTATATCACAATTGCGAGTACTCAAGGTGCTCCATATATAGTTTCTTAGCAGTCCTTACAAAAATTGTGTATGATGGCCAGCAGTTATTATTTATATACTGACTTACAACTCGGAACAAGATATTCAAGGTAATTTTGAACGACACAATTTAAGCAGATCGTATGGTTGATTATAAAGACAAAGTTATATTGTCCCTGTATTTCAGATGGAAAGCTGAGTCCCAGCAAACAGTCTAAAACAAATGCTTGTATAAGGCAGGCCAGTGCAATTCCATAAGCTTGGGTACAAGCCAGCGGTAGGGGCAAAATTTGCCCTTACCTCTTCTGTGCCAATTCCATTGTTTGAAAGGAGTGGAGGCTATAGCTTTAAGACTTCTACAATCTACACAATGGAATCCCTCCATGACATCTTTATAAACAGGTCCTCCACTGCTAGCCAAGGTTACAAAATATTAGGTGTAGACCTCTCTGCTGCTGAGATTAAACAATGTCCTTATGTTTTCACTCCTTTCTGTAAGAGTCCGAGAGAGAGAAGTTAAATTGCCTTGTTAAGTGGTCAGGACAGTATAGTCTTCAGATTTCTGGAGGACCCTCTACAGGGCTAGCGTATTGTATAAACTGGCCCCTGCTTGAATTTAACAATACAGTATGCTTGATATGCATGTTCTTTGACATAGCATTTTTTTCCATTTAAAAAAACGCAGCGCCAAATCTTACATCTGTGTGAAGTATAAAACCATAGATAAAGTTGCCTTCACAAGAAAGTTTATGCCATGGAAGATGAGGGGAAAAGTCAACATGCAGGCTTTGGCCTGTACTTCAGGATACCTTCTTGAGCAGGTTGCATTTTAAGTAGGTAATAGGGAAAAAAGCCACAGCTGTTTTGAGATGGAGGCTATGTAGTTTCATCTGGCAACCAGCACTGTCCAGGCAGCGGTTATGTAAACATCTTATGCCTCACCATATTTTCAATCCCTCATTCTATTACCCTATATCATACATATGAAAACTAAGAAAAATCCAAAATGTGTCCTCTGTCCAAAATGACTCTTATCAGCTGCTACCTACATACAGATGTAGTTGACTCGTTGCTGTTTTCTCCAGTCGCTTCTCCCTGTAGTGCTATTGTTTTTGTGGCATTACTTGCAGCCCCAATTTGTTATGGAGTTGGAAAATAAAAAAACTGCACTTTGGACTGTCCTCTATACTATACCGATAGATTATAAGTAGTACAAGATGTCTAGGAATCCACCTTCCTAATCGTCAATTAACACCAGCTCATGCGAAAAAGACAAATAATTGGGTGCTAGAACAAATTAAACCAGAACTGCCACTAGAAGCTAAAATGATGAAACTGAGGTTATCATACTTTTGGCACATAATGTGAAGACCTGATTCTCTAGAAAAGACAATAATGCTGGGAAAAACAGCAGGGAGTAGAAAAAGAGGAAAGCCAAACAAGAGATGGATTGATTCCATAAAGGAAGCCACAGACCTGAACTTACAAGATCTGAACAGGGTGGTTCATGACAGACTTGAAGGCATGTAACAACAACAAATACACACATTAGGAGTAGGGCAAGCAAAGACACAACTGGGTCGAAATGGGGATTGCATGGCTTTGCTTGCAAAGCTACTGATTCTCAGTGCTTACAAAACACTATGCCTTTGCCCATATGGTTTGATTTTAAACTGTGCAGTCAAAATATTATTGTGATGTCAGATGACTGACAGGTGGAAAGCCCCAACCACCTCTCAAACATGACCCCTAAGAGGTGAGGGAACTAAGCATCTCGCAAGATTCAGTTCCCTACCCCTGGAATATGTCATGGAGTTGGAAGCAACTTATGGCCCCTGAGTTGGTATAACTGAAGTATAGAATTGCTCTGAAATTCTCTTGCATTGAAATCACTGACACCTGTAATTCCTTAACTTTGGTTGGATTGTGTCTGAACTTGCAAATAAAAATGGAAACACTGCAACCAGGGTGCGGTGAGCTGTGTCACAAACTCAATGAAACTTTACACAAAGTGGCCATTGTCTGCTGAGCGATCATGTGTGTGTTTGCATCAGAGCTTGGAAGATTACTTTAAAAAAGTAATAAATTACAGTTACAATTACTTGGCCCAAAAAGTAGTAATTACCGTTACAATTACAATTGCTCTGAAAGTAACTGATTACTTTACTTTTTCTCAAAAGTAATCACTACAATTACATTTCAGTTACTTTTTTTAAAAAACCCCTACAAGGTGCTGGCCTTGGCTGCTGCACATCTAAGAAGCCTAAAACAATATTAAAAATAAACACACACACACAGGGGGTAGTAGAATAAAAAAAATTATCCATAAGATTAACATAATGGCATAACAGAATCTCACATCCCCCCAAGCAATGAAGATACCCCAACTCTTGAAATCAAATTTTACACTTGAAATGCTTTTATAATATGTTTCTGTTATGTCTCAAAAGAACAAGATGCTCAAAGAGCATGTCAGACAAGGAATGTCTTTTTACAGTCATTACGTTGCCACCAGTACTGAACAGGCGTTCTACTGCGGCGCTTGAAGGCATGCCTGTGTTGTGCTGCAAAAAACACCGCAGCACACGTGGAAAGCCATGGAGTGATGACACTTCCCTGCTGGGAGACCTCAGGTACCTCACCAGTTCCTCCTCAGCAGTGTCCACTGCTGACTTCTTGCCCTGGGGCAGAAAGTTAAAGAAGTCATCTTCTAAGTCATCTCCTTCCTGGTCTTTATCTGAAGACTGATCACTGTCCTCATTAAGTACACCCATCTTTATTTCAGCTTTCAACAAGGCTTCCATTGTGTATCGAAGAAAGAGAGAGGATATGTTAACATATATATGTTAGGAAACCATCATCTGCTCTTTATTTCCTGATGCTTGTCATGTCCCCTGGTTCAGGGTCCAGCCTGAGCCTGTGGATGATGACATGGAAGGTAGGAAGGTGACCAAGTCACCACACTCATGGGGCAGCACAGCAGACCCTTAAGGATTACCTGCAGCAACCCAAGGTTGTGATGAGGAGCCCCAGGAAGAAAAGGCCCAGCCCCTGCCTACCACCTTAAGCCCTCTGATGCCTCCCTTGAGACAACATTTCCCTTGGAGTAATCCACCCAAAGGGCTTCCCTAATGTTCTTACTTGTTGGTATGGGTGGTGGCCTGACACGATTCCAGCTAATCTAGTTTGAAGCGAGGGTGTAGGCAGGCTGCCAGAAGAAGCCTCTTGTCCTCCCAGATAGCTGCAAACCGCTTTCTTAGGGCTTCGCGCACACCTCTCAGCAGCTGAAAACAGTATGTGTACCTCTCAGGTTTGTTTTCCAGTCCTTCTAACTTGCAGTCCAGATTGCAGAGCGTTGGTAGCAAATACCCCATGAACATGCCGTTCTCCCGTTGCAGGATATCTAGGGACTGGGCTAGTGGCTCCATAATCTCTGTGTATTCCTGTACCATTTCAATCTCAGCAGCTGTGATCCTGGACAAGGAGCAGCGGTCCATTATGGCATGCATTTTTAGTGGCACAGTTGACAGGAGCTCATGTAGTTGCTTCAACGCATCAAAGGTGGAATTCCACCTGGTCTTATTCGGTACCTTCAGATACACACCACATTGCGCACGGATATACTCAGCAATCTGGGCTGACTGGTTCTGCTTGGACCACAACTTGCTGCACTTTCCCATCAAGGAACGAAACTGTTTCTTGAAAGGACCAAGAAGACTACTTTTGGAGGAGTCAGAAAGCATGGCCTCTATGTCTTGTGTTGCCACAAGGTTGAGGGTGTGGCTAGCACATCTCTGGTGTGGTGGTAAAACAAAATCCTCTCCTGAGTCTGCAGCTTCTTCCTCTGCCTCAGGTCCTGTGTCCAGGATCTCACAGATAGGCACAAACTCCACCTCAGCCTCCTCCTCCTCCTGGTTATCACCATCATCCTCACTGGTGCCTGCAGTTTCCACTGGTTCTTTGGCCATGAAAACTCTGAACGCTTTCACAAAGTTGGAGCCATTGTCTGTAGTAGTGCACATAACTTTGTTGTGGATCCTGTACTGCACATGTACATCATGCAGTGCTTTTGAAAGGACATCGTATGTATGGCGCCCCTTCAGACGCTTACAAGCCAAGGCCCCGACCTCACGTTTCAGGGTAGTTGGGTTGATCCAGTGGGCTGTTACCCCAAAGTAACTCTTCTTGCCATTGGTCCAACAATCTGCAGTGGTTGCTATATATGCCACAGCACCCATTCAGTTTGCAAGAGTTTCTCTCATGTGGCATGCTCTCTTCTCAATTCTGTCTCTCAGAGTCTTGGCACATATGATGGTGAGATCTTTGGGGAGTCCAATGCGAACCAGATTAATGAATGATGGTTTGTCCACAGTCTGAAGTGGTAATGTCTCCTCTACAATGAAATCAATGATTCTCCTGTCGAGATTGCTCTGGGTGACAGGCTCCCTGCCAGATCCCCACCTCTCAAGGGTTGTCTGCTGCTGCTTCAGCATTTTGGGAGGAGGGGTGTCATGCATTGGTTCAGGAAGGCCACGTCTCCTTGCCTTTATTGCTTCTTCAATTGCTCTCAGCTTCTCAGGGTGTGCCCTCTGAGGAAGAAGAACAAAGAATGAATCCAAGAAAAAATGGAAGAGGAACTTCACAATTTAAACATAAATAGACAATGGACACTCTTTGAGGACCAGCATGACAAAGGCTTACCTCAAAAAGTTTCTTCACATTGGATGAGGAGGAAACAGCTGATCTCAGATTTTTGATCCTTGGAAGGCAGTAATTGCATCGTACAACATTTTTCCCACTCTGGCTCACAAATGTACAAGCTTTCTCAAAGCCAAACCATGGTACTTGTTGTTCTGCAGATGTGGCTGTGGGCAACTGGCACTGCTTCATGCCCTCCTCCTCCTCGTGCACAGGGCCTCCTTTCTGAACCTCACTTTCTAGTTTTGCCTCCTCAGGATCAACAAGCTATGACTCAAGTGGCCGCACTAACTGACTGCTGCTCTCAGCAGCAAAACCTGCAACAGGCGTCTCTGTAATAAACAAGAGATAATGCTCCTATATGGGTGAACTTCAGCTGTGATGTGCCCCCATCTCTTCCCCATGCTGCAAGATCCCCCAGTCAGAGTGGAAGTAAGCAGGTCGATAGCACAATTAAAAGAGATCCTATTTGCATCATTTTTGCTCACTGAATAACCCTGCCTGGGCCAGTCTAACCTACTATCTCACAGGGTTGTTGTGAGAACGAAATGAGACTAGGGTTCAAATCCCCACATAGCCATGAAGCTCACTGGGTGACCTTGGGCCAGTCACTGCCTCTCAGCCTCATGAAAACCCTATTCATAGGGTCACCATAAGTTGGAATCAACTTGAAGGCGGTACATATATTTTTTATTTTGAATATGATGATTATGATAATAAATATGCAGCATTTCAAATTAATTCTGTATGAGAAGCATTCCATGCCAAGCTTGGAAAACCAAGGATGAGGTATAAAATGTAGACAAAAATACTTTTGACAAAATGCCGTTTATCTTTTATATCTATATCTATAATTAGCAATACAGCTGAATGATGTATGTAAAGTATTTTTTCTTTCCCTTTTCTTTTTTATTAATATTTTAGTACTACTGCTAAAGTTCTGATGAAAGAATAAAGCATTCATTAGCCAAATTCAAATGATTAGAACACATCACATCAATTCCACTGAAGTTGGAGTTTTTGCCATAGAAAATGAAAAAAACATATAACCTATGATAGCCCAATACACAATCAGAACTAATATAAAACCCTATTGCTTCTCATTTGCAAATCTTGCAAGATCTAAGGTAACTCTAGATCATGTGAGTTCAGGTGATGCATGTTATGTACATTTGTATAGATATTAGCAGAGATTGTCAACAGTCTATCTCTCTCTGGGACTGGGAATCTCTCTCTTTCTCACAGAACATGAGTTTGAGAGCTGGGGGACTGAGAGGAGGAGCTGCAAGGACCCTACTTCTCACCTCATCTCTGCCAAGAACAAAAAAATCAGCCTTAAACCATTTATTATACGCCTAATGATTTTTTATTTTTATTATTATTATTACTGATACAGTTTTTGTCCCACATACAATTCAGTCTTGTGATTAAACAGGACAAAAATACAAATAAAAAGAAAGATGGAGTTCAAATAAATATACAATAAAAAGCTACCCGGCATTTTAAAAGGCAGGAGTGCTCTGTCTGGATAAATACAGTACAGTATGCATGGGAACAAGGGGGAGAGTTCAAAAAGGGGGGGAAGGAAGAGAAGTAGGCCGAAGTTTCAGAAGTGCCTTGTGATTGATGGAGGGGGCGGCAACGAGGCAAGGAGAGGCAGTGGGGGGGGCAGAAGGGGCCGTGGGGGGGGGCGGGCAAAAATGCCACAGGGGGGCAGAAGGGGCCACGGGGGGGCACACACACACACACACAAATCATCGTCACTCACCTCCACAGCTCTTCGCCATTCTGCTGCTGCCTTCTCCTCCGTTGTCCTTGCCCTGGCTTTTTCCTCCGGCGTCAATTTTTTCCTCTCAGACGCTAGCAGGCCCTGCCTATACACCTCTTCCCTCGTGCCTCCTAACACAGATCACGAGGGAAGAGACAGTCTGCGCAGAGGTCCAATCAGTGTGAGGCACATGTCTTGTGTTAACCAATCACAGCCAGGAGCTGACTTCCCCTTGTTCCTGCCCCCAAGTAACATGCAACCTAATGTGGAAACGTTAAAGTTGCAGCTGAAAAGTAGGGAAATTACTAGTCGTTCCGTTACTTGTCAAATGTAATGGAATTACCCACTCGTTATTTAAAATTGTAACTAATTACAAGTAACTCGTTAAAAATAACGAGTTACTTCCAAGCTCTGGTTTGCATATTGTAGCATTCTCCATAAAGCATTCCAGTGTTCATGGATATCATTTTTTAAAAAAAAATCTGTAATTTTTTTTTCTATTATGCAAACCTAACAAGTAACCTGGGAAAACTAAAATCTTGATCAAGCAAAGAAACACTAAAAAAAGAAATAGAAATTTAAAGATATCCTGAAATATACATAACTTGGCCTGCACATTTTGGATTAATATTCAAAGGTATCTAGAAAAAATAAGACGAAGTGGGAATAATGCATAAATATAACCCTCATTCCTTGTTTGCCCCCAAATAATTTTACTACTAAAACCTTCCTACTCTAGAACAATGAAATATGGAGTTTTTCAGTGACACAAGAGTAAATGAAGAACAGAACAAAACAAAACCCACTTTCTATTACAAGCAAATCTTCCAGGAGCATAAAAATGCAAAGTATAACTAGATAATATAAAACACAACAGAGGCATCCTCTGAATCTAGAAACATCACCACAGCCCACCCGTTAGGGACTGTGCCAGGAATACAAGCCAGTGTGGTGTACTGGCTCCTCCCAGCGGTTCTTGCTGTTAATACATCATGTCACTAGAGAAAAAAAATTATCAAACATTTCTCCAAGCTTTGAGGATAGAGTTAAGAGTTACTCAGCTGTTTGTTTGGGGTGGGAGAGACACTATCAACAATGTCTATCAATGTTAGATAATCTTTGAGTCAGCCATCATAATATCAGAAGTACTGCTTTTTATTGCGATTGTTTGCAGCCCTTTCTACCTTGGTAAAAATAGTTGAAACTCCTATTATGAAATAATGCAGCACGGCTTGGATTATAAGAACATCAAGACACATGGGGGGGGAAGGAACAATTAAGATACAAAAACACATGACCTGCACACCATAAGAAGAGCCCTGCTGGATCTAACCAAAGGTCTATTCAGATGGGAGGAGGACTTTTTCAGACCAAAGGCAGCATTTCTTTCTGGGCAACCTTCCGAGGGCCATGTGCCAGTGGTGGGTGGGGCCAGCAGCAAAAATAAGTGGAGCAAGGAATGCAATTTTTACCTTTATATAGCAGGCTAGTTTCCACACATACTCACATACCCTCTTTATCTTCCATCCAGACGAGCAAGATGCATTATCAGAGTTCAAGGATATGTTGCAGCTAGCAAAAATACTCAGGGTGTGCAGCAGGGCCAGTGACCTGGGGAAGAGTTTACAGTGCCAGACAGAGAGGCCTGGAGGACCATATTTGGCCCCAGGGGCCGAGGTTCCCCTCCTTGATTTAGACCAGAATCTTGCTTCCCAGTTGCCAACCAAATGCCTCTGGGAAGCCCAATAGAGTGACATGAGGGCAACAACCCTCACCTGCTATTTTTCTCCAGCAACTGGTAATTCAGAGACATCTGTCTCTAAACCTGGCGGAAGCCTATAGCTATCATGAGCGCTGCCTTATCTTCCACAAATTTGTTCGACCTTTTTTTTAAAACCATCTAAATCCATGTTAGATCTGCAGTGCTGATTTGACTATGTCCCTTGACTGTGGCTGGGTGAGCAAATGTTCAAATGCTTTCTAATGTTGGGGGGGGGGGAAGTCCCAAAGCACCCTCCCTGCACATTCAAAACTAGCAGGTTGGGGTCAAGACGAGGCTAGAATCCAACATGCACTTGTAAAATGTTTATCACTGGGGGAGACTTCAGACACTCACTCACTTGTAGTCTTAAGAATTTGGTGGCACCTGTAGCTCAGTGGTAGAACACGTGACTGATATGCAAAAGAACCCACGTTGTATTTCTGGAGTATTTTATTTCCCATCTTTCTCATAGACCTCAGGGTGGCGTACATGGGGCTCCCATCCAGGCACTGATTAGACCTAAACCTACCAGGCCATGTCCTGGCCCAGTTAAAAGGATGTCCGGGCTGGGAAAACCTAAGGCACAGTAAATGCAACTGGGCACGATGAACCTGTGCCCTGATTCAGTAGAAGGCAGCTTTTTGTGTTCCTATTCTCAAGAAATACAGTCCATTAACAGCCGTTGTTCAGTAGCCTTAGCGTCTCCTACTTTTTGCATAAGGAAGCTCTTGGCTCCTTGAATAAGGGTTTGTAGGTACCTTAGAGGTCATCTAGTCCAACTCTTGCTCAATGTAGGATCCGCAATGTAAGACGCAACTACAGCATTCCTGAAAGATGACTGTCCAGCCTCTGCTTAAATACGTTAAAGGAGAGGCTACTACCTCCAGAGGCAGTCTGTCCCACTACTGAATAGCTCTTACCCTTAGGATGTTTCTTCTAATTAGCAGAAGCCCACTTCCCTGCCATTTTCACCCATTGGTTCTAGTCCTGCACGCTGGACCAACAGAGAACAAGCCTGCCCCATCTTCTGCATAATAGCCCTTCAGATATTTGACAACCACTATCCTTCTCCCATTATTCTTCACTTCTCCTGGCTCCACATACCCATCTCTTTCAACCATTCCACATCGGACTTGGTTTCCACCAGACCCCTCACCATCCTCTTTGCTCTACTTTCCCAGAAGTCCAATATAGATAGATCACAGAGGGAGGCTAATATTCTGCCCTATTCGGCGGGTGGGATATCCGCCATCCGGCAGCCCTCCTCAGCAACACTCTCTTCCCTCTGCTGGGTTACCTTGAAGGAGAACACAGAGGGGATCACACCCGCCTTCTACTCTCCGTACATCTCAAATTCATCCTGGCTGAAGTGCTCTGAGCAGAGGCAGGCGCCCGAGCCTGGGATCCACAGCTTCCTGGATCCTGGTTCAATGCGATTCACAGCCAACATCCACTTCTTCCTCAGCTCGTGGGCTTTATTATTTTATTATTTATTATTTTATTTGTTTCATTTATAAACCGCCCATAGCGAATAGCTCTGGGGAAGCTGCGGGAGAAAGAAGAATTCCACTTACTTTTCCCCCACGAGCCGATGCCGTAGTTGGTGACGACCGTGACCGCCACAAAGCCCCGCCCTCAGCCTCACACTGGGTCCCGCCCCTGGCCAGACCCCGCATCTCGCCTAGCAAAGCCCCCGCCCTCCCCCGTGTTAACAGGCTTAAGAGCAGCCACTCTGCATAAGGGCCGATTTCTTAATTCGGCACAGTGAAGTCCCAACCTGTGGAAAGAAAGGCCCTTAGCACGATTCTCCCGAGTGTCCCGGTTGGGGCAGTTAACGGCAGAGCAGGCTTTGGGCATCGTTCTCCTCTCAACAACAGCTTCAGAGCCCCAAACCAGGCTCCCGCCAAGCGGAGACTACTTTGCCTCGAGTGTCATGGCGGCGGCAACAGCGGCACTCTCTGAAGTGACCCTAGAGGAGAAGCCGCCTAAGGAAGCACCCAGCGCGCGGATTGGTCCTCACAGTGACCCGTTGCCGGCCGCGGTGGGCGCTGGGAAAAAGAAAACATGGCGGCTGGGCCCAGTAAGACGGAGATTCAGACTCTTTTCAAGCGGCTACGGGCTGCGCCGCCTAATAAGGTACGGAGCGTCGGGTGTTAAGGCAGGAGACTTTGGGGTGGCTCTCGTGCTTTTTCCCAGCCGGTCGCTGCTTTCGATAACAGCCACCCGCCGGTCCTGTATCTCTTATCCCCGTCCGCCTGTTCTGTTCTGTTTTGTGACCACCACAATCCACCGTCCATTTGCGGGCGAACTGAGACTGTGAGTTTTATGGCCATCACTCGGTTGCTACAGTATGGTGTCTGCGTCAGAGCACCTTGTACCGGACTAGATGGACCAATGGTCTGTCTCATTATAAGGAACCATTATATGGCCGATCTGATTCCCCTCTTCCTGCTTCACCATCACCGTGGGCTCTATATTTGTCTTCCTCCTACCTTCTTTTCTGTTTCTTGTAGTCCTGCTTTGACTGCGGTGCAAAGAACCCGAGCTGGGCTAGTGTCACCTATGGAGTTTTCCTCTGTATTGACTGCTCCGGAGTTCACCGGTCGCTGGGTGTGCATCTCAGCTTCATCCGGTGAGTACTGTTTTTTTGGGGGGGGGGGTGAGATGGGAATGTGATATATATAGGACCCCCTCTTTAATCGTACTGATTCAAACAATTGGCATGATTCATTGTGTATAGTTCCAATGCGTTGTCTAATGGTGTTGCAGCTGCTTGTGCTGATTTCTAAATAGCTCTTCTGCACTGAAACGTGTTTGATTAGGTAGTCTTTGAGGAAGCTAGGAACAGCTTAACCCCCCTTCTCTCACTTTTTCAGTGTACTGTTGTTTGAAAACATGCAGGATACTTATATAAGATTGCTTTTGATGGTGACTAATAATGAAATAGCTACATTTGTAGTTAGAAAAGTATTGAATGAACTTCCACTGTACTGTTATGTTCATCTACAAATGTAGGCTACTATAGTCCAAAAATGTGCTGCTGGTTGTTGTTATTTTTAAAAAATCTATTCTATTCTACATTGGGTGTGATTGCATGTGTGTTTGTAAAAGTAGGTAAGGTTAAAGATCAGTGCAAATTGATAGACTTCACGGTGTTTCCTTTTGGTACTATCAGTGTTTTCTATAGTCAGCATTTATTCTTAATATTTTGTGTTGTAGATATACAACATTTGGAAGGAAATTAAAAAAGGGGAGAATCATCTTTGCAGAACATGCTTTATTTGCAGCAAAACAATCCTAGCACCTAGTGGAGGGAGAGAGGTTGCTATGAGCATTCCTATTTACTTGTTCTCAAACCCTCTGGGTTAGATTAAAAACTTGTCCCCCGCACCTATGGAAGAAAACAGTGGAGTTGGGGGCATAATGAGATTATAAAACCTCCTTCTCTGGCAGTGCATAAAAATAACTAATGTTCACTGCAGTGTATTCAGTCTGATTTTATACTTGCATTTTCCATCACTTGACACTTCTCTGCTGCTGCCATTGTAAAATTTAACTTCTGAGGAGATGTGTAGTGATTATAAAAGCTATCCATCTCTAGTTCCTGGTCTCTGATTGTATCACACATGTAAGGAATTGCTTTATGTTATGTAAAAACCAGGGCTGTGGAGTTGGAGTCGGGAGCAATTTTGGGTGGAGTCGGAGTCGGTAGAAATGTTCCAACTCCGATTCCGACTCTGACTCCTTCATAAATGGCAAATGTATATTAACTAGTAATAACAAATTTACTGTAGTAAAATGGTAGCACAAGGCATTTCATCACCACCATGTGAATCCAGAGCTTGGAAAAGTTACTTTTTTAAACTACAACTCCCACGAGCCCAATCCGACCCCACAGCCCTGGTAAAAACTGAGCGATGAACATGCTTGAACCATCCCTTTAAGATGTTGTTTTCTTATGTGAATACTTTGATGTATTCTTCTCATTTCAATAAGCTTGTGCAGCTTGAAAGCTTGCCCTTGCTCTCATAAAAGTAGGTCAAGTAAAGGGTATCAGATTACCCACACGATCTGGCTAGATAGCCCTAGTTCTTAATCTTACAGTATAAGGTTTTCAGCCCTTCTATTTGTTTTTTATTTGAAATACTCCCAGTTTTCCCTCAGTGAACAAAAGAAAAGTAGAATTCTGTATTGTAAACTGGACCATGTAAGGAGACAACCTTTCTTCTCATGTTTTCAGAGCCAAGCCAGAAGTACATTAGCCTATTTTGGCTGCTGTCTCATGTGACAGACATGTAAGAAATATAATACATACTGATATCTGTGTATCTCAAGGTTGACATTCTCATAGTAACTAGGAGAAATGAAACTTGTATGTCTGGAGACAAATTTATTGGGTGACAAGACTATCAGAATCATTTGTACTTCTGAATCTCTGTTTAAATAAATGAATGTGCAATGTATGGGCATAACAGCTTTTCCCCACAGCGAGCTCTAGAATGCATCATCCTCTGTCTCTAGTGAGGTCCATGGCATTTTCTATCTATATGAGCCTATATTCATAAGGAATTATGTAAACAACTTTAGGTGAAAAATTTAAAGAAGATGCGTAAGAAGCTTCTGTAGAGTTGCTGGACAGCAACACTAAAGCCATCACCCCTGCTTCAACAGTACAAACCCTTCAAAGTATTGTTGGACAGTGCATGCTGAGAAGGTCCTATAACTTTAGAAACTAGCCATTTATTAATTAAAAAGCTTTCTATACCTACCCCGTACATTGCCTTTCAGGACACTGTACAGCTAATATAATTCTTAATACAACTTTAGAAAATCATAGCACAGAGAGAGAGCAGATAAAACCACAAAATGTGCTGAGACATATATACACTTTAAAATGCCTGGATATGCCTGGCATCTAAAACCTTGTGAAGTAAGCACCAGACATTCCTTCTCAGGCAGAACATTCCCAGGCCAGTGTACTACCACTGAAAAAGCTCTCTCCTTTGTTGTTGCATGACACACTCCTGATAAAGAAGGGCATTAGAGCAGAACCTCAACAGAAGATCAAGAGTACGTCACATAACCCAATTATTAAAAGAAGTGGACAAACTAGAATCTCAACATAAACAAAATAATTCAGACACCACATTAGGAGAACTACAACAGAAAAAGAAAGAATTAGAAGCTCTAGATTCTACGAAAATAGCTAAATCTCTCTGGTATACTAAACAAAAATACTATGAATGGGGAAATAAACATTCTAGATTACTAGCTCATGCCCTAAAATCACAATATACAGCTACTACAATTACAACAATTTCACATCAAGAGAATATAATTTTATTTTATTTATTTATTTAGTTGCATTTCTAAACCGCCCTATAGCTAGCAGCTCCCAGGGCGGTGTACAACATGATAAAACCACAATATTTAAAATACAGCAAGTGTGTATTGTGCAGACAATATAAAACATTATATAAACAAAGTAAAAGAAAACTAGAAATAAAATAAATAAGATTAAGAAGCATAAAATACATTAAAATGCCTGGGTGAAGAGGTGGGTTTTTACCTGGCGCCGGAAAGATGACAGGGAAGGCACCAGGCATATCTCATCTGGGAGGGCATTCCATAATTCGGGGGCCACCACCGAAAAGGCCCTAGATCTTGTTACTGTTCTCCGGGCCTCTGTATGGGTTGGGACCCGGAGAAGGGCCTTAGACGTCGAGTGGAGTGAACAGGTAGGAACATAGCGAGAGAGGCGTTCCATCAGATATTGCGGTCCAGTGCCGTTAAGGGCTTTATAGGTAAGGACCAACACTTTGAATCTGGCCCGGAAACATATTGGAAGCCAGTGCAGTTGGGCCAGAATAGGTGTTATGTGGTCGAATTTCTTCGTCCCAGTAAGAACTCTGGCCGCAGCATTCTGCACTAGCTGAAGTTTGCGAATCGTTTTCAAAGGTAACCCTACGTAGAGAGCATTACAGTAATCCAATCTAGAGGTTACCAGAGCGTGAATAACTGAGGCTAGGTTCTCCCTGTCCAGATAGGGTCGTAGTTGGGCTACCAGCTGAAGCTGGTAAAACGCATTTCGTGCCACCGAGGCTACCTGAGCCTCAAGTGACAGAAGCGGATCTAATAAGATCCCCAAACTACGGACCTGTTCCTTTAGGGGGAGTGTAACCCCATCTAGGGCAGGTCTGACATCAACCATCTGAGCAGAGGGCCCCCCAACTAACAGCATCTCAGTCTTGTCAGGATTGAGTTTTAGTTTGTTCACTCTCATCCAGTCCATTATCGCGGGCAGGCAGCGGTTCAGTATAGCAACAGCCTCACCTGAAGAAGATGAAAAGGAGAAATAGAGCTGTGTATCATCAGCATATTGCTGGAAACGCACTCCATAACTCCTGATGACCTCACCCAGCGGCTTAATATAGATATTAAAAAGCATGGGGGACAGAACTGAGCCCTGCGGGACCCCATACTGGAGCACCCAGGGACTCGAGTAGTGTTCCCCAAGCATCACCTTCTGGAGACGATTCCCAAGATAGGAGCACAGCCACCGCCAAGCAGTGCCTCCAACTCCTAAATCCGCGAGTCGCCCCAGAAGGATACCATGGTCGATGGTATCAAAAGCCGCCGAGAGATCAAGGAGAACCAACAGAGTTACACTTCCTCTGTCTTTCTCCCGACAGAGGTCATCATACAGGGCGACCAAGGCTGTTTCTGTACCAAACCCCGGCCGAAAGCTGGATTGAAATGGATCCAGATAATCAGTTTCATGCAAGAGAGCCTGGAGTTGGCGAGCGACCACGCGCTCTAGAACCTTGCCCAGAAACGGAACATTTGCTACCGGCCTATAGTTGTTAAAGTTATCAGGGTCCAAGGAGGGCTTTTTTAGGAGCGGTCTCACTATCGCCTGTTTCAGGCAAGGTGGGACCACTCCCTCTCGTAACGAGGCATTAATCACCTCCTTGGCCCAGCCGGCCGTTCCATTTCTGCTAGCTTTTATTAGCCACGAGGGGCAAGGGTCCAGAGCGGAAGTGGTCGCCCGTATCTGTCCAAGCACCTTGTCCACATCCTCGAGCTGTACCAACTGAAACTCATCCAATAAAACAGGACAAGACTGTGTTCTGGACACCTCATTAGATTCAACTGTTACAATATTGGAGTCAAGGTCCCGACGGATGTTTATGATCTTGTCTTGAAAATGCCTCGCAAACTCATTACAGCGGGCCATTGATGGTAATATTGCGTCCGGAGAACCAGAGTGTAAAAGTCTCCGGACAACCTTATAAAGTTCCGCTGGGCGGTTACAAGATGACTGGATGGAGGTAGCGAAGTATTGCTTCTTCGCCATCCTCACCGCCTTCACATAGCATTTCGTGGAGGCCTTCACAAGTGCATAATTACAGCCGTCGGGAGTTCGTCTCCATTTACCCTCCAACCGTCTCCTTTCTTGCTTCATCACTCTTAGCTCCTCGGTAAACCAAGGAGCCAATTGAGCTCTGCAATGGAGAGGGCGCACCGGGGCGATTGTGTCAACTGCCCGGGTCATTTCCGTGTTCCACAGAGTGACCAGGGTTTCGACAGAATCGTCAGTTTTATCAGCCGGAAAATCCCCCAGAGCCCTCTGAAATCCTTCAGGATTCATTAGTCTCCGGGGACGGACCATCTTAATTGGCCCTCCACCCTTGCAGAGGGGAGAAGACGATGTGAGTCTAAATCTCAAGAGGCGATGATCTGTCCATGACAAAGGAATAGATGTAAGATTCCTCACTCCCAGATCACCTTCCCCCATTCCAGTGGCAAAAATCAAGTCTAGAGTATGTCCTGACACATGCGTTGGGCCAGTAACAAATTGAGACAGCCCCATAACCTCTGATATTAAAGAAATCAATAAATGCTTCATGGATTTTTACAATAAACTATATAATACTACACCTATCAAAACAGAGGAACTTCAAAATTATCTCCTTGACTTTTCCCCACCCACTCCTTCAGATGCTCAAAAAACACTTCTAAACCAAGATATAACAACAGAAGAGGTTTCTACGGCAATCATGAACCTCAAACACAATAAGGCACCTGGACCAGATGGCTTTAATAGCACATTTTATAAAATCTTCAAAGACATATTAACTCCACATCTAACACAGTTATTTAATTATATCTGGTCAGGTGGAATTATCCCAGAAACCTGGAAAACATCCCGTATAATAGTTATACCCAAACCAAATAAAGATAAATCAAAAGTGGAATCCTACCGCCCAATAAATCTTCTTAACCAAGATCAAAAATTATTTACTTCTATATTAGCAAATAGAATCAATTCAATGATAACTGATCTTGTTCACATAGATCAAACAGGATTCATTAAAGGAAGACATATATCTGATCCCATTAGAAGACTGCTGAACGTCATATATCACGCCAAAACAAACAAAAAACCATTAGGTATCTTATCTTTAGATATATACAAAGCCTTTGATTGTTTAAACTGGAAATACCTAATTAAAGTACTAGATAAATATAAATTAGGAAATAGGATACTAAACATGATTAATCGATTATATGACATCACCACTGCAGTAATTCGCACTAATAATCTGGATTCTGACCCCATAATAATACAAAGAGGCACGAAACAAGGGTGTCCTCTCTCCCCATTACTATTTGCTCTGGCTCTGGAACCTCTAGCCATGAAATTACGCTCACATGCTGAAATACAGGGTTATAAAATTAATATGGCTGACGAAGAACATCTATTACATTTATATGCAGATGACATGACATTAATGTTAGGAAACCCATCACAATCAGCCTCAGCACTTAAACTGATGCTTGAAACATTTACAGAAATATCTGGTCTTAAAATAAATTTCAACAAATCCTCTATAATGTTTTTTCATGTTGGTTCTCAAGACCAATTGATCACTCGCAAAATACTGGGAATTAATATATGTAACTCTGCTTTTAGATACCTGGGAGTTTTAATTCCCAAAAATACATCAAAACTGTTTTATATTAATTATTACTCCTTAATACGAAAAATGAAAGTAGATCTCAATAAATGGAAAAAACTCAATATAACCATACTAGGTCGAATAGCTACCATTCGCATGAAAATAATCCCCAGATTTCTTTATTTATTTCAAGTACTCCCTCTTTTTATTACACATACCACTATTCACAAATGGCAAACCATGATAAATAACTTCATCTTTCAAAATAAAAGACCAAGACTAGCAATGACATCCTTTTACACACACACGAACTCTGGAGGTTGGGGTCTTCCGAATTTATATTTATATTACATAGCATTTCAACTTCGCCAACTCAGCTTCATCATAATGAAATCAAAAAAATCTTGGATTAGATTAGAAGAAAATATGTTATCGAAAGGCAAGATTTGGAATCTACCCTTCTTACCAATCACTCGCACATGGATTAAAACTATTAATAATCCATATACAAAATCCACATTCTCCATCTGGAAACAATGGCAATTAAAATTATCCTCAATATACTCCCCTTTAACTCCCTTACCTGCTTACCCGAAAGCAGGAGTTGACTTCTTGAAAAAATATATAGAAATAGGAGAGGAGAAAAATTATTTTAGATTGAGAGATTTTTTTCCCACAAAGTAACCCAGTCACTATTCAACAACTAAAAATTGATATCCCATCTTGGAACTTAGATTGGTTACATACATACCAATTACAAACTACCCTAAAGGACCCTCAAATCAAAACATACGATACTAAAAATATCACACAATTTGAAAAAATATTACTAGATAGTGGTCGCTCTGGTAAAGGAATAGTTTCTAACCTATATAAAATATTACTAGAAATTGATATGGGAAAACTGACAGGTCTGAAAAACCAATGGGAAAAAGATCTGGGATATCAGCTAGAAACATCTGAATGGTCTTCAATCTTTCATTCTAAACACAACAAAACAATTTCTGCAGCACATAAAGAAACTATGCTGAAAACAATTCACAGATGGTATTATACACCAGGACAACGCTCTCATATATCTTCATCAACATCCCCCTTATGTTGGAGAGGCTGCAATCAGAAAGGAACATACTTCCACCTATGGTGGAGCTGTCCACAGATTAAAAAATTTTGGACTTCAGTACATACCGAACTTAACAACATTATGAAAGAAAAAATACACTTAACACCGGAACTATTTTTATTATCTTTATTCAAAGATGAAAACAAAACATTAAAATCAAAACATCTGCTGTGTAAACTACTCATAGCAGCGAGACTAACAATATTACAATACTGGAAAAATCAAGATGGACTAAACTTGCAGATCTGGTTCAACAAAATCTGGACGATAGCTATACTGGACAAAACCATGCTGCATCTTCGATTTCTAAGAGGTGCTGCAAAACCGGTATTGTTCATGTCAGTATGGTGGAATTATATGGAATACACCTCACAACGAGACCTACATAACCAGCTTTCTTCATCTGCAAAAACTATCTGGTTTTCATAAACAAATAATAATACCCTTACAATTTTAAACCATCTCATGTTAATATTGTATTTAATTTTTATTCACTACAATAATCACCTGTATATCAATACTTACCAATATACTTTCCATAACATAGCACATAAACCGAATCAAAACAGGAATTGGCTCTAAAGTGGGGGGAGGGCGAGGGCGAGGGGGAGGGAATTAAAGTTAAGTTGATGTATTTTTGTATCATTACATTATCCATGTTAAATTACTATGAAATCAATAAAAACAATAAAAAAAAGAGTAGGTCACATTTTCTTCCTCTGTGTGTGCTTGTGTTTCCCTCAGTACAAAAATTTGTGATCCCTTTGAGACTGAGTTATGCCCACATGGCCCTGTGTGTTTTTGAAAACTGAGAGATGCCGACTGGTTGCATACATTTGAATAGTATCTTTGCTCCTGTGTCTCTAATCGTATTCCCCATGCCAGTAGTTTGGTATCTGAATAATTGGGTACTCACTATCTTGTATCCAGTTTGAAACTGCTCAGGTTAGAAACAAGCCAGATTGAAAAACTTCCAACAACCAAATGCAACTGAGCCAGAGCTGTGGTAACACATAAGCCACTGCCAGCACTCGCAAGCTAACATGGGAGGGAATAGTTAAAGGCCACTAGCAGTAGCTCGTATATTCCTCGAAACCTGCCCCTGTTGTTCATTTTGTTGCACAAACCCTTTGAGTCTGATCTGGTGAATGTTTCTGAGACAGTGACTCCAGTTTTTGTTCTCATGTCAGGTCTACAGAGCTCGATTCCAACTGGAGCTGGTTTCAGCTGAGGTGTATGCAAGTGGGTAGCAATGCCAATGCGGTAAGGAGCCATTTGAAGTTGATTATCTTTGTTTGCATGCTCCTGTTTCATATATGCCATAGCTGGATGGTTGGTGTTTTCTTAAGGACTATAGTGCCAAAACTGTTAATTTATAAAATAAAAGGACATGCTGAACTGGGTTTCTTAAAATCTTGGAGATCAACTAAATTTCCTATTTTTTTTCCAGACTGCCTTTTTCCGCCAACATGGTTGCACCACCACAGATGCCAGTGCCAAGTATAATAGCCGTGCAGCCCAAATGTACCGGGAGAAGATCCGGCAGCTGGCAAGTGCTGCTACGGCCAAGTATGGGAATGATGTAAGTGCAGATGAGCCTGTGGGAAGTAGAAGGAACCATGGGGCTTGCTATTGAATTCAGAAGATTATTTTCTCCTTTTCCAGCTCCTGATTGATGGGCTGAGTGGAACTCCAGGCCACTCCCCGGAAAAGAGTGATGCTGATTTCTTCCTGGAACATACACAGGTCAGATGAGCCAACTTGGATTGTTCCTTTCCATTGGAACACTTCCTTGATGGGGGCATTACAGGTCATAAATAGGTTTTATCCCAAACTTGGTAACACAAGAGTAGTAACTGACAGAGACCAAGCTGGGTGACAGCCTCGATCAGTGGTTTGGACCTGGCGTATTCACTAGGTTTCCCTCCTTGAGGTTATTGTTTACATTTACACATATGAAGCTGCCTTATATTGACCTGGTTTGCATGTCACAGTAGGCAAGTTTGGTTTAGGTGTTGTCTGAACCCTGGACTGTGGTTAAGATCACTCCTCTTTAACCATTACTGATATATATAGAAAATAACCTTGTCCACAGATCATGAGTAAGGAAGAGAAACCTTAACCATGGTTCCTGGTTTGGACAACACACTAAGCCAAACCTTGGCTTAGCGGCTGTGCTGTGTTGGCCTATAATGGCTGGGGAGAAGGAAAGCAGCTCTAATCTCCTCCTTGAGAGCCAGTGTGTTTGCGCTAAGCCATGATTTAGTGTGACATGACCACTGACTCTGTTTAACTCAGTCCTCTCTGATTTAAGTGGCAGAAGTTCTCCAGTATCTCAGGCAGAGGTAATCTTCCTAGCCCTACTATTCATAACCCTCTAACTAGAGATGCTGGGGATTGACCCTGGAATTCTTATGCATTCAAAGTCTGTCCTTTTCCACTGAGATACAGGCCCTTCCCACTTCATTAGTCTTCTTCACAAAGGACAAGCAGAGCTCTGTACCTTAGAATCCCGTCCCCAGCTATATTCTTCCAAATTCCTAGGTTCACACAGGAGATAGCTTTACGTTGTGCCCTGCTTGTGATCTTACCAGAAATGCCTGGCTGGAGAGTGCTGGACTAGATGGACTCTTGGTATTGTTCAACAAGATCATACATAGGTTATATGTCTCTTTCTGGAATACCTCCTCTCCGGAACAGGGGCAAGACTGATAGATTTCTATCTTGACCCTAATCTGGAAGTCCCATTGATTTCAAGGTAATCTCTGTGTAAGCATGTTTAGGGTTATAGAGCTTGTCCAAAGGGACTGGGTGCTTTTTTCCTTGTCAAGAATTTGAAAGCATGGTCTGAGTCCTAAGTTGGTTTGGCTCCAGTTTTCCTCACAGGAAGCTACACTGAGATTGCTCTGGGGCATACATTATAATCCTTGAGAATACTGGTAATTCTTACTGGCTGCAGTGTACTTAAAATGCATATTCTATTAATCCAGGGTTTCTAAGTTGCTTACCATTTGGGTTGTGATCTAATTGTACTGTCTGATCCAAATTGTTGCATCTTCTTGGGGGCTGATTCATTTTCTTTAAGGCTTGTAATATCTGGGATGTAGCTGAAACAGGCCAAAGCACATCAGAGTCTTCACTAGACTTGGAGAGAACAGCAAAGTCTACTGAAAATAGTGAAGTCCAACGTGAGTATTGCTATTTAGCTGCTCTTCCCGTATTGAATCTCACTAGACCTGGCTGGAAAGAGTTTTGTTCTTGCTTGTTCTTAGGATAGATGTTGAGCAGAGGATCCATACAGTGTGACACATACAATGTGATTCAAAATGAAAGATGAGGAAATAATTTTATTGTTGCATGCGTGTGGGAGCATCTGTCCACCACATTTAACAGTTGTATTCGTATTCTCCCGAAGTGAACTTTTTTTCTGTTAGAAAACAGAGGTTATCTTGGTAGACAGGTTAAGGATTCCCGCATTCCATTAGGGCAGGGATGGGGAATCTCTTTATCTTCCAGATGTTGCTGGACCACAAATTCCCATCAACCCTTATCATTGGTAAAGTGTCCAAGATACTGGACATAGAAGTACATCTTCCTTGCTGTAGCTTATCTGCCATTTTTTAAAAAACAAATGTGGTTTTTTTCCCCATAGAATCTGACCAGGGTCCTTCTATTGATTTGCTGACCACTTCTCCCAAAGGGCCTCTTGGTAAGTGTACGATCTTCTTATTTCCCTTTTCACTTCATGCCTCCATGGTTCACCATTTAATCTGAGCAGATGGCTTACATTAATAGTAGATGTAGTATTTCAGATGCTGAATCAGGTAAGGGAGACTAGTGTTTCTGGCCCTGAAATTAGTTGGTTCTTCCACTAGTACAAGAGGAATTAGGCCACTTCTTAGTTCGGCTTTTGAAAATTAAAAAATTGTATAGTTGGAAGGGACTTAAAGATCATCCACCTGCTGATGTAGGAAATAGGCTGTTAAAATATGTCTGATGGGAGATCATCCAGCTTCTGCTTAGACTCTCCTTCATTAAAGATTTCTGTTCCTTCCATGTCAGTCTATTCCACTGTCAAACTGCTTGTACTGATGGGAGGTTCTTGGTAATTGTAGTCAAAATCCCTCTTCTTATAATTTGGATTTGTTGGTTCAGGTCCTGCCCTCCAGAGCGATAGAAAGCAAACTTGCACCATCAATATGATAGCCCTTCAAATAACAATCTTAACAATCTTGGTCTGATAAACCATGGTTATTGGACCAGAAATAAGCTGTGTGCATGTGTGCTTCCTCCCCTATACATTCACCCTTATACATTCAGCTTTGGCAAAGATACCTTGGACTTTTTAAACCACAGTTTCCCCTGACATCCATACTGGGAAGCTGTGCTTTAAGGGTTCCATCCAAACAAGAATGCTGCCTTGGGCTCCGTTGGGAGGAAGGGTGGGATATAAATTTAACAATAAGTAAGAATGTTAAACTATAATTGGATCTGGTTTGGAAGAGGACCTTAAACCACAGTTTCTGGTTCAGATGTCAACCTAGTTTCTTAAACCACAGTATCTTCACTACAGCAGAGTATGCATTGGGAGGGGCAAAGAGGGAGCTTGTGGGCACATGAGTTGTGCCCAGTCCAATAAATCGCAATGTCTGTATCGGGCCTATAGTTCCTAATACCTCTGCCGGCAGTCTTCCTTGGCCCTCTTGTTGATGATCAACCTTCTGGTCTGTACTGATCCCAGACTATACCTAGAACATACCTTTTTAATTTCCAATATGTGCATGTCTTTTTCTCCTTCAGACGCATCCATGTGTCTGTCTCAGCAAGGG
The DNA here is from genome assembly GCF_030035675.1 of Rhineura floridana. Lineage (NCBI taxonomy): Eukaryota > Metazoa > Chordata > Lepidosauria > Squamata > Rhineuridae > Rhineura > Rhineura floridana. The sequence goes on from NC_084487.1 coordinate 10,031,549, forward strand.
GCTGCTCCTGCCAGAGGTAACTGGCTAAGAGCCTATACTGGCTACTTGTGGTGCCTTTGACTTCTGTTTCTGTGGTTCTGCCTTAAGCCCAGTGGTTATCTGTCATGTACACTCCCAAGTATTATTCCAAGTTGAAGATACATCTCGCTTTCTGGCATCTCTGCAGTCCGCCAGCTGGACAGCCATAGCTCCAGTCGCAAGGAGGCACTTAAGCGGCTTGCTGCTTTGGAATTACTGAGCAATCTCCTAGAGAATGCAGCTTCAACCTTACAGTGATGCTTTGTTACTGCTGGAGCTCTTTCCAAAGGCAAATTTGAAGTCTTTGTCCAACAGGTGCCCTATGAGGGTTTTTTTTTTACTGCAGTGAATGGGCAGTTGCAGTCTCCTTTTTCAATTTGTATTCTTTGAAGCACCACTTCTTTGGTGTGATTTGATGCTGCTTTTTCATCTTGGGAAGGAGGACCACAAAGCTGTCACTCTGAAATTGCATGGTGTGGCCTGTCATCTTGGCTTTGGATTTCTGTATGCTGCTGCCAGGACTGTTGGGTGTATTAACCATGCATCTGGCATATTTGGCCTAGCTGCCTTTGTGCTATAAAATACTAACAGCAGCTTATTTGTTGCCATCTTTCATGCCTGCTTACTCATAATTTTTTCTTGTTGCAGAAATCAAACCTTCCATTATTGGAAAGAAGAAGCCAGGTGCCACAAAGAAAGGGGTATGTCTACTGAGAGGAACTTTGTCTCACTTACTACATATATCTACCTTTTTTGTTTCCCCCTTCTGGTGAAGAATAGCTCCCCAGTCCATTCCCACCTGGCAAATGCCCTTGCTCTTTTCCTTGAGGATCTAATTAGGATTTTCTCTAATAAATCTCACATTCTTATTCCCTCTGTATGCTATTTGTGGGAAGCAAGTCTGCCAGTGATCTGTCTAATTCTTGTCTGGATTCCATTTCATTTGGCATGCCCACAACCAAATACTGTGCATATGAAAAATACAGAATGAGCTTGAGAAGCTGTTGAGGGGGGGATTGTGTGCTTGGTAAATTCATAAGAAAGCTTGTAAAGCAATGAGCATTTGTTTTATCTCAGGGGGTCATATGTGACATCAGGTGTGGGCCAGGTATAGAAATGGCTGGATTGGCTGTGCAGTTAATGGGGAAGATGCAGAAAGCTGCTTTGCCAGTGATATGCTCGGCACTGGCAAGCATAGAGCTGGCAAAGCCCCTTGCTCTACAATTTCCAAGCATCCAACAGCCAGCTGCACAAGGGACTTTGACAGATGGGCAGGACAGCCCAGGTTTCAATCATATGACATTATGTAATTCACAGGTGGGTTTGTCCTGCCCACCTGTCAAAGTTGGCCCTTGGGGTGGGTCAGATAAAGATCTGCCTTGTGGGCCAAAAAGGTCCCCCATCCCCTGGTTCATCTCTTCCCTCACAGGTCTTAGTGGGACCTCTCAATTAGTCCTGAATGAACAAGAAAAACAAATGTCCATATTTGTTCATTGAATCTCTTTATTTCCCTCATGTAGTCCGTAGTAATTAATCCTTTGGTTTTACAGATGTAGTGGCTCACGTGTATTTTTGTGATCCTGGCTTTTCTTGGAACCCTTATTCTGCTTCTGTTTCTTCCAGCTGGGAGCCAAAAAGGGTCTTGGAGCTCAAAAAGTGAGCAGCCAGAGTTTCACTGAAATTGAACAGCAGGCCCAGGTGGCTGAAAAGATGAGGAAGCAGCAGGCTGCAGAGTGCAGGAAGCAAGCTGAGGAGTCCATGTGAGTGAGGCCTGCTTGCAGCAATCTCAAGTTAAGATCTGTATATGTTTACACACACAGTTACTGAGACAAGCTTCCCCTCATAGCATGTAATAGTGAAGTACTAGTAATTGGCATATAAAGAAATCAGGACTAAACATGTGTTGCAGTAACCAGGCATGGGCTTTTGTGAGTAAGTAAATTCCCATTTCCTGCCTCTGTATAGCTCATGATATTGTCCTGTTTATTAGTTTCCTAATTTCTTTCTAACCTTTTATATTCAGAATTATGAGATATTTGGGAAGGCTGTATGTAACATGGGGTGTGTTGACTTGGACTCAGCTGCTGATGTATATGTTGCTGTCTCTCAGAGTTGCCTCAATGAGATTGGCCTACCAAGAGTTGCAGATTGATCGGAAGAAGGAGGAGAAAAAACTTCAGAATCTGGAAGGGAAGAAGCGTGAACAGGCTGAGAGGCTGGGCATGGGCTTGGTGTCCAGAAGGTACTTGCTGTGCCTGAAGAACAAGGAGTTTGTGCGGAGTGGGTACATGTTAGTGTGATGTCTGCCCCAAGGTCACTTGGAGGATGTGTTGCTGCTGTCTCAGTAACAACACAAACTAAGGCACCAGTTGTATGTGGAAACCAAAACACCAACACCAACAGCCACACCACTGGAGAAATATGGTGTGCACAAATATATAAATTAGGAAACAATAAACAGTCTGTCCTTTGTTAGAGATTTCTGTCTCATTAGGCATGAATATTGTGGTTCAAGAAACCAACAGTGATGAGGTGAGTCCAGGAGTTCACTCTTTTTGGAGTGGCTTGTGAATCCTGAACATCTTGTTCAGAGACTGTAATTTACTTTTGTCCCAGTCAGAAGACTGCTTATGTCCTTCAGATCCTTAGCCGTTTGTGGCATCTTTTTCTGCATCTTAGCACTTTTAAGAGGAGGGTGAACTGAAGCTCTTCTGCCTACATCCTGTAGAATCTGATCAGATGTATTATGAAGATTCAAATCTTTAGAACATGTTACAGTGTTCTGGTGCCCTCATTGTTTCTTATGCACTTTAAAATGCACTGTACAGTATATACATTTCGCACCTCCTTTTGTCATGATCTGTACAAGCTGGCTAGCCCAGGTCTTAATTTGAAGGAAATTATATAGCAGCCTTTCTGAAACCAAGTGGGGCTGGTTAGTGCCAGAACATAAGACTACTTGGAGAACTGTATGTATGCCACCTTGAGCTCCTTTAAGGAAGATGGGTGAGATAAATTTGGGAGCTCTGCCATGGCTTTATCTTGATGGGTTTTTTTTACTAGTTCCATCTCGCATTCTGTCCTTTCTGAGATGCAAGTGATAGAACAAGAAACACCCATGACTGCAAAATCCTCTCGGTCCCAGCTGGATCTGTTTGAAGATACTGGAAATTTCACATCCGGACCACCCAAGTAAGACTAAGATTTGCAGTGACCTTTTGTCTTGTCCAACTTTTCTTTACTTGGTTTGGATAAATTCCCTTCTTTATTTCTTTCCTAGATATAAAGATAATCCCTTCTCTCTTGGAGATGCTTTTGGCTCGCAGTGGGAAACAGACAATACCTGGGGGATTGACAAAGGAGAAGAGGAGACAGACATCACTATCTCCAGTATCCGACCCATTGGTGATAGGTTAAGTGATCAGTGGAGTCCTCTTTAGGGTTAGGAAGGAATTTCTTGAAGAAGGGGTTTAGGGACATGTAGTTTGCTGTTTAACCAGTGCCTAGAAGCAAAGCCTCTTAGGCTTTCCCAAGGCATTTTGCACAGAGCACTAGGCAATTTCAGAAGGGCATAATAGTGTGGTCTCATGGACTAAAACTTGGGAGACTTGGGTTCAAATGCCCCCTTACCCATGAAGCTTAGTGGGTGACTTTTGGCCAATCATTCGCTCAGCCTAAGCTACAGGATAAAATTGGGGGGGGGACCATGTATGTGGCTGTGATGTTCCTATATTAATGTATATATGGTAAGTGTTGGTTGTTTAGAAGATACATGGTAAGTGGAGTGAAAAAGGGGGAGTGAATGGGCAGTAGAATGCGAGATGATTGGCTGAGTGTTTAAAATGGCTGAATGTATAAAAGGAAGAGAGAGAGTGGAATCTGGGGGGGAGAAGACAACTGAGTGGGTTGCTTGGTGGGGTTGGAGAGAGTGTTTCACCAGGAGAGAGTGGAGAAGGAGGGAGGTGGAGTTCGGATTAGTATTGAGTAAAACCATATGCTTATGTGCCTTAAGAAGAAATCTTGTTAATCTTGTTAGCTTTGTTATCTGTAATAAATACTTAATTTGGTTTACCAAAGGCCTGATCCTTGGCTGGGATTTCACAGACCAGAAGGGAGGGTAAGGTAATGACCAAGGCTGAAGGGGAACTGTAACAAATGGTGGCAGCGGTGAAGAGAATAACAATACCAGTATTCAGAGTCTCTGGGAATACTAGTATTCGGACGTTACTGGTAGTTGCCTAGCAGGGGGATCTGTTGAGATCTGTGCTAGAGCAGGGAGAGAAACCATAAGAGAGAGCGGTCCGGACTGGTGGAGTCCCTGGTGGTGCCTAGTGACAGGCAGTAGCCACGCGCAGGTAGGAACCTGACAGGGAGAGCCAGGGAAGGACGCATCACAGTGGCCTTGAGCTCTTTGGAGGAAAAGTGGGATATAAATAGTGTTATTATTATTAATCTAAATAAATATCAATATGAGTCAGACCAATCCTTGGACTGAGAAATTGCAGTGGCTTGAGTGAGCCTCTTACTGATGAGAGTGGAGAGGTGTGTCTTTGTTTTAATTGCAGAAAATAGTGGCCTGGTTTGCACATTGCATAAACCATAGTTTTTTAAAAGTACACTCAGCCTGTGGTTTAATGTGAACACGCAGTGTGCTGAAACATGCTGCTGAAAAGTCCTCACTGCACTCCTCCCTTCGTCCTGCTGCTGCCGTTCGGTGGAAACTCTGAAACGTGACTTGAGGTTTATTTCTCGCCAAACAAGCTGTAACCAAGGTTTGTTCTTGGCTTACATACTCGTGGTTTGTTATGGAAAACAAATTACAAACCTGGGTTCGGATAACGCAAGAAACCAGACTTTGCCTTGTTTTGACTGTGGCATGGCAGGAACAAAAGAGGAGTGCCCCAGGAACTGTTTAGCAGTGTGCAACACAACACATTGCTTATTCACATTAAAGCACAGTTTTTTTAAACTAGTGTGGCATGCAGTCCAATCCAGCATATGGCCTAGCTCTTAGCTGAGGGGGTGCATGACATCAAACTAACTTGGAGCTTAATGGATGGGGTTCTACCTTCTCGACATGACTGGAATACCTTTGCATTGGGTTGTGGCTATGTGAGTCGCTATTACAGTGAATGCAAAGGTTTGAGTGCTTTCTCTTCTCTTCTGCTCAGACCCACCAACAGAAGAGAGACAGAGAGCAAGATATCAGTAGCAGAGTCCAATGAAGCTCGGCAGAAGTTTGCAGGGGCCAAAGCCATCTCGTCTGACATGTTCTTTGGGCGGGAAGCTGATGCTGAGGTAAGTGCTGTGTGACTTCTTAGCCTTCAAGCTATCTTTCTGGCCAGCATTGGCAATACTTTGACAACCACCAGCTTCTTCTTCCTGTATCTGATCATATTTTATTTTCTATTTTCAGTATGAGGCCAGATCCCGACTCCAGCAGCTCTCTGGCAGCAGTGCCATCAGTTCTGCTGACCTTTTTGGAGAGCCTGAGACGGTGAACTCCGGTATGTCAGCCAACAACTTGAGGGATGGATTTTATTCTGGAGCAGCATCCCAGGGGATGTCACAAAGAGACTGGTGTGGCCCTTAACACCACTGAGTCACAAAGGGATGGGTTGTAGGTGGCCAGCAGTTGCATATTGGGGACAGCTTCATACAGAGTACTAAGCAAATTGTGTATCCGACTTTGAGTTACAGGATCTCATGGGTGATTTCCCAACCTAGGATCTCTGCAAGTGGGTCCCCTTTCATAAGACTTCCTCATATGTTAGAGTTGTCTGATGGGATGGTCTTTGTCTCATGCCGTAAGTTTTGCTTTTCTGTAGGTGTTGTATCAATTGGAAATGTACTGCCTGCTGCTGATATTGCCCAGTTCAAGCAAGGGGTGAAGTCTGTTGCTGGCAAGATGGCTGTTCTGGCCAATGGTGTGATGAACTCCCTTCAGGTGAGATTTGGGGGAAATGGTGTGCTTACTGTTTAGTCATGGTAAGAGGTTTTAAGTGCCCTCTTCAGTGTGCAGCCTCTGACAGCCAAGGTGACAATGCTGGACGCAGTACTTTATGTCTGTGGATTTTGTTTTGTTCAAACTCATGTAGGGGTCAAAAGCTCACAACGCTTCTAAAACAACTAACTGGTCAGTCCACTAGAAGAAATGAATTATGGCACTATGTATGCTAAATTTAAATTCTCAAAATTTTACTTGGATCCAGTTAGACAATAATTTACATAAAATAACTGGTGTTTAGAATTTGTAGTTTTAGAACAGAAGTTAAGATTGAAATAGTAGCACACGTCCTAGCAGCCAGTATGATGACAGAACAAAATCAAGTAGGAAATGGTTGGGGCAAAGGGGTTGGCTAAGCGTGGCTGCTGCTGGATATTTGTTTACACACTGTTAGTTCAGACTGAAACGTTTACCCTGATTGTGAGAAAGCTTGGGCTCTGTGGGTGGGTGGGCAGGCTGGCAGAGGAGCAACTGGAACTAGACTTCTGGGCTTGGTTTACTGAAGCCCCTCGCTCAGCTCTTCTCTCTTCACTTTGCCACCAGGAAAAAAAAGAGACAAAATGTCTCAAATTAAGGATCCTTTGTAAAAAAAAAAACTCTGCTCATCAGTGAACAAGATATTACCAAGTTTCTATCGTAATTGCAGATTGTTTGGGTGTTTCTCCAGAACTGTACAGGTCTGTTCATGTACAGCTCCTGTATGTAAGTAGTCTAGATTAGAGCTGTAATTTCTCAGAATACACTTTTCTGATAATTTTTCCCTCTCACCTCCTTATAAGTTGACTTCTTGCCAAATTTTCTCCACTGTAATTTTTTTTGTGGTGGACGCAATCCCACCCCCCAGAACACTGTATCTGGGGCATTCTGGAGGATGCAAATGGTGGTGAAGCTACTGGCAAAGCAAAAAAGCTGTGCTCCTACCACTGATGTTGAGCCCCACCCCCCAAGCAATGGTTGCAAGCATTTCTTCATCTGAAGAAATTCATTGAAATGCTCCCCCGATTCCTATTTTTCTGCTCATAAATCAGGTTGAGAGTTTCAAGATGTTTTTTGCATGCAGCTCAGGCAAGGCTCCGGACAGCACACTCATATGCTTGTCCTTGCACACATGCAGCCTTGAATGTGAACTGGAACCCAGATGCAGCCCTGCTGACACTTAACACCATGTGGACAATCCTCAGGCTTAGTCTTCAGTTCCCCTGCTTACACACTTGGGTTGTTTCCCTAAGCATGTGCGCTTAGCTGCAGGAAGCTATCTTTGTCTAATGATGTAATGGGGCTACAGCCAATTCTCATCCCCTCTTGTGTTCTGGCTGACAGCAGCTGCTTGCTTACATTTACATTGGAGGTGTTGCATGATTTGAGATGGCAACACAGAATTCTCTACCAATGGAAGTGTCCTTTTACATAGTTCATAAGGCCCTTATTCAGAGCCTTATGCAGGATGGGCTTGCTTTCTTCATACCTGATCCTTGGCATGGTGTTTAATTTATTCAGTTTTGTGATGGCTTCTATATTCAAATGGAAATCTTTTGTCATTTCTGTTGCCTTTGTCTGCCCCCCACCCCCACCCCACCCCACCCCAGGATCGCTATGGCTCATATTGATGATTCAGGAGACTGTGGCCATCATTGAAAGACCACTTGCACCTTGAGTCCACCTGGAAAAACTTTGCAGGATTACTTTTTAGCTGAGCATGGCTGGGAGCTGCTTGAGGAAAGGAGAAATGGACATGCCTGGCACTTGCTCAGAACCTCTCTGGACATTATTTTGTATTAGAAATGAGTGTTTCTTCAAAACCGCAACATGCAGCTAATGGAACCTGGGCCCTTCCAGAGAACATCCCCCTGCTGCTGTTCCCTGAGACAGGGTTGCAGATTGGCCATTGTGGTACTGCTGCTTCTGCTTACCCCAGCCCCTGACTGCTATTGGCAGATGAAGTATTGGGGGAGCAGGCAGCGGTGTTTAATCTTCTTCTGGGGGAAATTGCAGTAAATGGTATAGTAGTGGTGAATCCTTGGGGCCTAGGCTGTCTTTTAGAACAGAGGGAAATTCCCATTTCTGCTCAAGGTAATTCTTACTGTCCCTCTGTTGAACCAGTGTGGTATAACATCCCTATTTGAGAGCAGTGGCGCAAGCAGCAAAGGGTGAAAGGATGCTTGGGTTTGCACAAGCTACTTGCAGTATTTTGCAAGTACAGCGGGCAGGTGGAAAATAAACCTTTCTTACTTCCTACTTCCCATCCCAAACCATGGCTTCATGCAGTAGATGGGAGAAGAGCTTCTTTAGTGGGGAGTGAAGAGGATGTTATTGGGCTTGCTGTTTCCTAGAACCTGCTGCCTTGCCTCATTGGTACTCTCTTCATTTCCCTTCAGAACTTTAAGGAAACTGGTAACACAGCAACCACTCAGTCCATTGGCTCTGCTCCTGCTTCTGCAACCACTGCAATTGCTGCCCTCCCTTCCCCTGGGTTACACTGAGAGAGCCACCTGAATGTCATGGCCCTTCTGTCTGCTGTAGATAGGGGAAGGGAAGCAGATTTTAGGAAGGCATCTTCCTCCTCTCCAAGCTTCACGGCTATCCCTTTGCTCCTTCTAGCCCAAATGATTTCTGTTACAGAATCTGTCGGTAGATGAGGAAATGGAGCTGATAAAAGTGTTCTGTTCCATCATACAATGCTGCTCTTATGCCCAGGACAGTAGAAGGTATCCTGTCACAAAGGCACCCTGCTGCATCTGCATGCCTTTTCTCCCCAGCCATGGAGATGGTCTATGTTCTTGGAAGAAGAAAATACAGTGGGAAGCTAAATTCCTGTGAAACGGTGCTTGCTGTTGTAACCATATTACACTTGCTTTGCATGACAATTGCTGCTGCTGCAGCTGTGGGTTTATCTGGAAGCCTGTATCAAACCTACAGTATATTCTCTCAGGTGGCAAGTCCTTCGATATCCTCTTCATTGAGAGAGTAACTATTATGAGTACACTGGAGTAATGGCTTAGATTTCAATAAGACACCTCTGCAAGGAGGAGTCGAGGTTTGCCAGGGTAGTTTGAGGACCCACTTAACGACAAAGCAACATCTTGCCTATTTCCATATTTGCGTATTCATTAGTGCAATTGATCTGCTTTCTTGCACGCTTCCCCAAGAAAGTAAATGGCTGCATGGACTGACTGCTTCCCATTAGCTCCTTGGGTCTGCTCCCCTTCTCTCTCTCTCTCTCTCTTTTTTTTTGCTCCCTGGGTTCTGAAAATGCACTGATGTTTAACTTTGATTATTGCAAATTTGTCTTAAAGCACTTGCTCCTTTCCAAGGCCAAGAGGTTGCAGAGCTTTGGTTTGGCCCAGTGCGCTCTTGACACTGAGACTGGAAGAGGCTGCTCTTCTTGGGATGTCTGTGTATTTTGAGTTGATGGTCATATTAATGAGCTTTGCGTGGCCAAGGTTGGGCCTCTGCTGTGTGGGGGTCCAAAAGGGAGTGATATGGAGTCTCTCCCCTCCCCCAAAGTGAATAAAATCCAAGACCTGTGTGTGTTCCACTTCTGTGACTTTTTTTTATTATTCAGATGTAACACATGGGGCCCTTGGGACACTTGGGCAGGCAGCAACTACTCTCTTTTCTATACCCTGGGCTAGGAATGGAAGTTACAGACTGAAGGATGAGTTGCGGAGTGAAGAGGACACATTCTGTGGTGTGAAAAACAGCCTTCAGGGTTTATCAGTTTGTGTTTGTTTTTCATCATGAAAACCTGGAGCTGATCAGAAATACATTCTGATCTATTAATACACTGGGTTTTGAAACATTTTCCCCATAATTACAATGGTGTATACAGCTATAAAGACCATCGCCCCCTACTGCCTTATATTTGGTATTGCACACTCCATTATCAGGATACAATTTATGCTTGTCCTTAAATTCCTCATCCCTAGGGTGGAAGAGACATTTCCCAAGTATCCATGCTGCCTGCCCTTAAGAACAATTATAACTGGGTTTTGAGCAGTGTTGTTGCTTTTCACATTACAACTCTGCGGGAATAAATCTGACACACCACTTGACCTGTACAACATGCTTTATTTACTATATATTATACTTTGTTTACACTGAAGTTCAAAGCTTTACATATTAACAAATAATGTTCTACTCGTTTCTCCTACAATAAAGCTAGTAAGAAGTGTTTGAAAATGATCATCGATCAGAGTACCACAAAATATAGAAGCCTCTCACCAAATTTTAAATTAACTGAGACCATGCTGTACTATCTAGTCTGCATTTTGCAGCAAAATACTGGGAAGTATGAGGATATCAAATTAGCTAGCAAATAGAGTATATACCAGAAAAAGGTAAAATAAACAGCAGAGCGTTTTGAGTACAAGCTCCGTATTGTAAAAATGTATCTCCCCCACCCTTGGATGAGGATGAAGCTTTGGCCTAGAATTAATGCTTTGAAAATTTGAAGGCAAAGGTTAGACTGTACTTTCCCTAGTGCTGGAATATTTTTACCAATTTGACTTGCTAGGCACTAGGGGCCAGTATAACCCTGCCACAGATCAGCCTTCATGGCATATCCAATTCCTCTTCCAGTATAGACAAAGAAAATGTTGCAGTTTTGGTTAAGATAGAATGGAGTCTGCCTTGCTGAGAGGGAGATGTGTGAGTGTGCATGCACTGTAATACTGATGAACAGTAAAAGGGAGTTCGCCACAGTTTGAGGTTGGGGAGAGAGACGTGCTAAAGTTGCTGATTCTCATCAATACCTACTTGACTTCAGTTACAAGGATCTGGAAATAAGCTAGTTTTTCTATCCATCAGTTCTCAGAAGACTGTCTCTTCATTAGAGCCATCACTTTCTGTGTCCATTTTGCGTCGGTGGTGGAAAGGCCTCCAAGGGGAACTGATCCGGGGGGAGGGGTGGGGAGGCAAATTTACTGCATCCCCACTAGCATTGCTGGAATGGGAAATGGACAGCCCTGAAACCTGGGCTATCCTGAAAGAAGAAAATATGTTCCGGCCTTAGCTTACCTTTGGTAAAGTTTGTTACTGGAGGTATTTGTTAACAAGTTGCTGGGAAAGGGCTCAGTCCAGTCTCAGCATTAGAGGAGGGCTGGGAATGGCATTTCCTCATGGGCAATTATCTGGGGGCCATAGGAAAGAGTGTTCCAGCTATACAAGGTTTCTGTACACGTGTGCAGACAAACGCACACTCCATCGAGGCAGGCAAATAATCACAGTTAAAGAATACATTCCAGCCAGGCAAAAGCACTTGCGGTGCAGTAGTACCTTGGGTGGGTGGGTGAGGGTTCCCTGGGGATAGTCCCAAAGGCCAGAAGAGATGCGGCAGGGCTGCACTTAGTCCCTGGGCTTGAGGTGCCTTATCCCTGCCTAACAGTAACTGCAAAAAGGCAGCTGCTTCTCATCAACTGCACCACCAAGCTCAGACAGGTGCACAGAAAAGTGATGCTGCATAGCCTACAACCCTAACTCAGTGCTAGAGCACATGCTTTGCAGGCAGAAGGCTTGGCATACCCCATCTGGAAACCTGAAAACCCACTGCTAAGCAGTGTAAACAGTGCTGAGCTAAACAGACTGTTGGTCTTACTGTGTAAGGCAACTTCCTATGTTTCTAGTTTGTGAGATCTTTCTCCATTGGAAAAGGACTTACAATTTCTCTAGTTCCTGATCCATATGTGGGTCAAGCAGCAGGTCTGCCTTATCTGGGAGAGCACCTGAAATGCAAAAAAGCAACAAGGAAAGGGTCAACTTGACATTTGAGCATCCATACACCATAATAACTTAGAAGATTCTACATCTATGCCCAGAAAACAACAAAAATGAGAGAGTGGGTCTTTACTCTTCAACTGAATTGCTCATTAACATAGCTGAGTTTGTGCTGCAAACAGAGCCTCTGCACAGTGTATGATAAATCCCTCTGAGAGCATGTAGCTAAGTTATAGCTATGTTTATCAGTCTCTCCCAAAACAACAAAAATTGCAGATACTCTGTTTCTACGCTAACTGCCCGATCACCATGACCACCCAAATTACTCCATTTTAGCTGTTGCATAATACTCCTGCATGAAACATCTCGGGAACAATAACATGAGATTCCGTCCACAAGAACCTACCACTTGAGGAAGGCTTGCTGATTGCCTTCAAAATGTTTATGTTAGATGCATGCTTTATTGCATACAAACTTTTCCAACAGCTTAAACAAACAACTACTTAAATGCCCTACTTTAGCAAGAGTGATCTGTGCACAGAAACCAGCTTCCACACCAGCTCCTCTTCACATGTGAGCAACCAGGTAGTACATATGTGATGCTTAGCTGCAAACCTGTGTTTTAACAGACAATAATATGCATGCCATTCTGTTGCCATTAGGGCCTTAGGAACTAAAGCTCAACTTCAAACATGATTAGCACTGTGAGCTTGGAACGTCTGATGCCTGTTTAGGAATTTTACCTTCCTGAGAGCCCCATTCTGTTTATAGCATTCAGACTGAGACCTATGAGGGAAGAAATTCAAACAAGAAAGCTGTTTTCCAGCAGCAGCTACTTCCGTAGCAGAAAAAGATGCTTAAATGACAAGATTCGCATTTCTTTTCTCCAGCTCTAGAGGCTTGGTCATGTTAACTTGGTTTCTTCCTTAGAAGGAGATACATGATATTTGCTTATTGTAACAAAGGGGGTCTTCTGAGAGATGCTTCATAGAAAATCCTATACACATACATACAGATACACAGCCATTTACACACACATACACACACAAACAATGCTTGTGGTACCCTTTATCAGATTTATTTTGATCTAAGTTTTTGGATACTACAGAGCCCACTTCATCAAGAGCATGATTATCCACGAGGTGGAAAGTTCAAATTTAAGTCCAACTTGCCAGTATAAGGCATTTTCCCCTGTAAGTGACTTTCTAAGGGTTAGATTCCAGCATAAAACTGCTTAATTAGATCTTATCAAGGAGTTTGATTCTATCCACTTAACTTCAAGGCAAAATAATTGTTTCCTGTCCTGCTTACAGGTGTTATGCTTTACATAAAACTGTCAAAAGACTTTTTGCTTTACACTGCCGTTTGATCTCATACTTATATTTCCCTCTGCTGTATGCATGTGTTTATATATATACACTGATGTCTCATGAAACTGGTTAAGTGGACTCTAGTCCGCAAAAGCTAAGCTCATGCCATAATAAATCTCTCAGCCTTTATGGTGCCACACGTTTCTTTTGTTGTTTTTGTTATGGACTTGTACAGTTACCTCTCTGGAAACTATTTACACACATGTAGGGCTGTCACTAGTTAACACTTCCACATGAGAACTGCAAAAGTTTTGATGCAGAAGGAACTTTTTCTTGTACAAATGTTTGTAAGGTGTAGCTGATCTTGAAGTGGAATTCACACTGAGCGCTTGTCAGATTCTAGAAAGCCCCATTCAGGCCTCTGCTAGTCAGGATTGTTCCAGAAAAGTATAGCTCTGCCTGGAATGCCCTGCCTTTATCTTTTAACATGGCTGCTCCAAACTTATTTCAGATTTGACCCTTCACCTCAGAAAGAGGTCTGAGAAATGAGTAAGAGTAAGAAGATTCTCTACCCTTTCTGTCTCCCCTGGGGGCTGCTATAAACTCACTTTGACAGACAACCCAATTCCAGTAAGTAATAATTGACAGAGAAAACACATGTGGTTTGGTCTACCTTCACAGGCAGCAGCTTGGGAACAACAACTGCAGCCACACTTCCAAATATGCGAATTCTGTTTTTTCACTATTGGGCAAGAAACAAACTGCCATGCAACCAACAAGGTGCATCATCAATGGGTTTTAGGGGGTTGAGTTGAGTGCATGGAACCACTGCTGTTGCTTCAATGGATGTAAGGGACTGAGGTTAAAGGTAAATAAAATGCAAAAACAAGACAATGATGTTTTCCTAAATGCAATACCATACCAACCACAACAAGATTCCTATGAGTAAGGCAGACAACTCAGCATCCCACAACCAGTCAGGATTCATAACCGAAAACCAAAACTAAAAAATCCCTGGCAGCCGGGCAGCCAGGGTCACAGAAATCACCGTACAACACAACCCGATCTGGGGGCTGCAGTTAATGCAGAATGCTGTGGCACAATTGCTGACATGAGTGAGATCCTATCAGCATATAATACCTTTGCTCTGAAATCTGCATTGGTTGCTGATTTGCTACCAGGCCAAGTTCAAGCTGTGCTTTCCATGTTATGGGTGCCACATAGTACTTGTTCTGCTCTTGTAAGAAATCAGTCCTGTAATGTGGCAGCACCTACGCTTTGGAACTCCTTGCCTATTGACATTAGACAGACGCCTTTTTGCAACAGCTACTAAAATCATTTTTGTTTAGGCAAGTCTATCCAGGCATGTAGAAGCTACTGTGTTTTTATATGTTTTTAACTCATTGTTGGTTTTATTATTTTGAAGGTTTTTAAATACCTGTCTTTTAACTGTTTTTGCCAATAATTTTATTGTTTTAATTCTTTCTGGAAACTGCTTTGAGATTTTTTACAATAAAGTGGTATATAAATGTTGTAAATAAAATACATTAATAAATTTTGGAGTCACTGTGGCCCTTGAGTCTCTTCCCACTTTTAGTAACAAAGGAATCTGCCTTATACCGCTGAGGCCATTTGGTGCCATCTAGCTGAGTAATGATGACATGGACTAGCATTGGCTCTCCAGGATTCCAGGCAATAGTCGTTTCCAGAAATTGAATTTTGGACCTTTGCATGCAAAGCATATGCCCTACCAATGAGCTACAACCCTCCCCTGTTTAATTTTTTTTTTACAGTTGTTCTTTTCAATTCACTAATGAATGCACATCATAACTAGTGCAGATCCACACCATTCATTTAAAGCACATGCAACACATATTTGAAGCATAAGAATCACACCACAGAATCATGGGAACTGTAGTTTGTTAAGGGTGGTGGGAACTATACCTGTGAGGGGGAAACTACACTTCCCAGGATTCTTTCGGGGAAGTAGTGTGCTTTAAATAGAAGTTGGATGTGCTTTATACATATTGTGTGGATCTAGTTATCAACTTTGCCTGCATGTAAATTGTTTTAATTATTTTTTTAAAATGTAAATGAGCTATAACGTTTACTGGGTGACCATGGGCTACTCACCATCTCTCAGCTTAATCTGCCCCTCAGGATGAAAACAACTGAGAGGAACCATGAACACCACAAGGAAGGACACACTTAAAATGTAGGGGAAGTATTGTAAACCATAGTGTGAAATCAGATACTTATTGGGACATAGTATGAAGAAATATTTGTATAAGCATGACTATCAAATATGTTTATTACTTATACAACATGTAAATATATTTATAGTGCAATCCTACGTTTATTTATTCAGAAGCAAGTCCCAATGTATTCAGTGGGGCTCACTCAAACAGATACAGAATTGCAACCTCAAGTGATAAGCAATTTCATTCACGCAACCCAAAATTCAGAATCATGCCACTTTAAGCTGTTTTGCAACTGTTTATACGTTTTTATGGTTATTGGATTTTAAAGGGATTTATTTCTTATTGTGAGCTGCCTTGGTTTCCAGACTGCAACCCTATCTCACAGGGTTGTTGGAAAGATTCCCATACACACACACACACACACACACACACACTGGAGAAGTAAAAATACATGCACCCCATATAATAGTTTATTGTCAAAACCAGTTGATCATTGCAGAACATTAAAAAAATAAAATCAGTATTAGTTTCCTACATGATAAAAACAGTGATACCTAAAGTAAGCCCTGCCTAATTGCTTTAAAAATAGGATTGGAGGGGGAGAGAAAGTTATACAACACAAACACAATTCTTTGCTATGTTCACTCAAAAGTCCCCTCAATTTACAGCACAATCTTAAACATGTCTACTCAAAAGGAAGTCCTATTGAATTCAATGGGGTTTACTCTAGGTATGTTTACTCTGGAAAAGTAAGTAATCAATTAAAGCTTCATATTGGGAAGTTTGCAAAACACTGCCCTCTTTAAAGTTTAAACCTGTCTGACTCCTACACACAAGAGAGAAGAAGACTGAAAACTTACTTATACAATCTGTGAGATGTCCAGAAAAGCAGGAAAAAGCACATTTTCTGAGCCTTGGGCCTGTCACTGCCTCTCAGCTTCAGAGAGAGGCAATGGTAACCCCCCCACTGAATACGGCTTACCATGAAAACCCAGTTCATAGGGTCACCATAAGTTGGAATCAACTTGAAGGCAGACAATTCAATTTGACTCTATCGTGTTTTTGCTCTATAATTCCTTGTCAATCACAAACCTGACTTCTTATTGGCTAAAAACCTGAAAGGGCAGGGATTAGAGCAGAACTTAGAGCAGCTAAGAAGTTGTGTGGGGGGTTGGCTGATGTTTTGGTGTATATCTCTGGAACCAGACCACCTAGAAACTTTTTTAATGAAAGCTGAAAATCCGGAGATTAAGGTGAGTCACCCAGAGACCCAGAGAGGACCCGCAAAAACCTGAGTCTCTGGCTGAAAAACAAAGATCTGTAACCCTAGTTGGAATTGCTTTTTAATATTTTTAAACATTTTTTTAAATGTTTTTTAAAGCATTTAATAAATGTTTCTAAAGATGTTTTGTTTTAATATATTGGAAAGTCTGTTTTTATGATGATTTAAAGTGTTTTTAGTGCTTTTGTTTGCTGCCCTGGGCTCCTACTGAGAGGAAGGGAGGAATATAAATCAAATAATAAGAACATAAGAAGAGCCTGCTGGATCAGGCCAGTGGCCCATCTAGTCCACCATCCTGTTCTCACAGTGGCCAACCAGGTGCCTGGGGGAAGCCCGCAAGCAGGACCCGAGTGCAAGAACACTCTCCCCTCCTGAGGCTTCCGGCAACTGGTTTTCAGAAGCATGCTGCCTCTGACTAGGGTGGCACAGCACAGCCATCACGGCTAGTAGCCATTGATAGCCCTGTCCTCCATGAATTTGTCTAATCTTCTTTTAAAGCCGTCCAAGCTGGTGGCCATTACTGCATCTTGTGGGAGCAAATTCCATAGTTTAACTATGCGCTGAGTAAAGAAGTACTTCCTTTTGTCTGTCCTGAATCTTCCAACATTCAGCTTCTTTGAATGTCCACGAGTTCTAGTATTATGAGAGAGGGAGAAGAACTTTTCTCTATCCACTTTCTCAATGCCATGCATAATTTTATACACTTCTATCATGTCTCCTCTGACCCGCCTTTTCTCTAAACTAAAAAGCCCCAAATGCTGCAACCTTTCCTCGTAAGGGAGTCGCTCCATCCCCTTGATCATTCTGGTTGCCCTCTTCTGAACCTTTTCCAACTCTATAATATCCTTTTTGAGATGAGGCGACCAGAACTGTACACAGTATTCCAAATGCGGCCGCACCATAGATTTATACAACGCCATTATATCGGATGTTTTATTTTCAATTCCTTTCCTAATTATCGCTAGCATGGAATTTGCCTTTTTCACAGCTGCCGCACACTGGGTCGACATTTTCATCGTGCTGTCCACTACAACCTCGAGGTCTCTCTCCTGGTCGGTCACCGCCAGTTCAGACCCCATGAGCGTATATGTGAAATTGAGATTTTTTGCTCCAATATGCATAATTTTACACTTGTTTATATTGAATTGCATTTGCCATTTTTCCACCCATTCACTCAGTTTGGAGAGGTCTTTTTGGAGCTCTTCACAATCCCTTTTTGTTTTAACAACCCTGAACAATTTAGTGTCATCAGCAAACTTGGCCACTTGACTGCTCACTCCTAATTCTAGGTCATTAATGAACAAGTTGAAAAGTACAGGTCCCAATACCGATCCTTGAGGGACTCCACTTTCTACAGCCCTCCATTGGGAGAACTGTCCGTTTATTCCTACTCTCTGTTTTCTGCTTCTTAACCAATTCCTTATCCACAAGAGGACCTCTCCTCTTATTCCATGACTACTAAGCTTCCTCAGAAGCCTTCGGTGAGGTACCTTGTCAAACGCTTTTTGAAAGTCTAAGTACACTATGTCCACTGGATCACCTCTATCTATATGCTTGTTGACACTCTCAAAGAATTCTAATAGGTTACTGAGACAGGACTTTCCCTTGCAGAAGCCATGCTGGCTCTGCTTCAGCAAGGCTTGTTCTTCTATGTGCTTAGTTAATCTAGCTTTAATCATACTTTCTACCAGTTTTCCAGGGACAGAAGTTAAGCTAACTGGCCTGTAATTTCTGGGATCCCCTCTGGATCCCTTTTTGAAGATTGGCGTTACATTTGCCACTTTCCAGTCCTCAGGCACGGAGGAGGACCCGAGGGACAAGTTACATATTTTAGTTAGCAGATCAGCAATTTCACATTTGAGTTCTTTGAGAACTCTCGGGTGGATGCCATCCAGGCCCGGTGATTTGTCAGTTTTTATATTGTCCATTAAGCTTAGAACTTCCTCTCTCGTTACCACTATTTGTCTCAGTTCCTCAGAATCCCTTCCTGCAAATGTTAGTTCAGGTTCAGGGATCTGCCCTAAATCTTCCACTGTGAAGACAGATGCAAAGAATTCATTTAGCTTCTCTGCAATCTCCTTATCGTTCTTTAGTACACCTTTGACTCCCTTATCATCCAAGGGTCCAATCGCCTCCCTAGATGGTCTCCTGCTTTGAATGTATTTATAGAATTTTTTGTTGTTGGTTTTTATGTTCTTAGCAATGTGCTCCTCAAATTCTTTTTTAGCATCCCTTATTGTCTTCTTGCATTTCTTTTGCCAGAGTTTGTGTTCTTTTTTATTTTCTTCATTCGGACAAGACTTCCATTTTCTGAAGGAAGACTTTTTGCCTCTAAGAGCTTCCTTGACTTTGCTCGTTAACCATGCTGGCATCTTCTTGGCCCTGGCAGTACCTTTTCTGATCTGCAGTATGCACTCCAGTTGAGCTTCTAATATAGTGTTTTTAAACAACTTCCAAGCATTTTCGAGTGATATGACCCTCTGGACTTTGTTTTTCAGCTTTCTTTTTACCAATCCTCTCATTTTTGTGAAGTTTCCTCTTTTGAAGTCAAATGTGACCGTGTTGGATTTTGTTGGCAATTGGCCATTTACATGTATGTTTAATTTAATAGCACTGTGGTCACTGCTCCCAATCGGTTCAACAACACTTACATCTCGCACCAGGTCCCGGTCCCCACTGAGGATTAAGTCCAGGGTTGCCGTTCTTCTGGTCGGTTCCATGACCAACTGGTCTAGGGAATAGTCATTTAGAATATCTAGAAACTTTGCTTCTTTGTCATGACTGGAACACATATGCGGCCAGTCTATGTCCGGGTAGTTGAAGTCACCCATTACTACCACATTTCCTAGTTTGGATGCTTCCTCAATTTCATATCTCATCTCCAGGTCTCCCTGAGCATTTTGATCAGGGGGACGATAGATCGTTCCCAGTATTAAGTCCCTCCTGGGGCATGGTATCACCACCCACAACGATTCTGTGGAGGAGTCTGCCTCTTTTGGGGTTTCGAGCTTGCTGGATTCAATGCCTTCTTTCACGTATAGAGCGACTCCGCCACCAATACGTCCTTCCCTGTCCTTCTGATATAGTTTATATCCAGGGATAACCGTATCCCACTGGTTTTCTCCATTCCACCAGGTCTCTGTTATGCTCACTATATCAATGCTCTCCTCTAAGACCAAGCACTCCAGTTCTCCCATCTTGGTTCGCAGGCTCCTAGCATTAGCGTACAGGCACTTGTAAGCAGTGTCTCTCTTCAAGTGTCAATAATAAACTTCATTTACCCAACCCAAAATTCAGAATCATGCTACTTTAAACTGTTTCGCAACTGTTTATACTTGTTTTATGGTTACTGGATTTTAAAGGGATTTATTTCTTATTATGAGCTGCCTTGGTTTCCAGTCACCAAGTTTACCTCACAGGGTTGTTGAAAACACACACACACACACACACACACACACACACACACACACAGAGCAGATGTAAAAATACATCCCTTATAACAGTTTAGTGTCAAACCAGTTGGTCATTGCAGAATATTTTTTTACAAAATCAGTATTAGTTTCCTACATAATAAAAACTGTGATACCTAAGTAAGCCCTGCCTAATTGCTTTAAAATAGGATTAGAGGGGGAGAGATTTACGACACAAACACAATTCTTTGCTGTGTTCACTCAGAAGTCCCATTAATTTACAGCACAATCCTAACCATGTTTATTCAAAAGTAAGTCCTATTGAATTCAGTGGGGTTTACTCTAAGTACATGGGATTAGCATGGCTTTACTCCCAGAAAAGCAAGTATTGGATTAAAGCTTTCATATTGGGAAGGTGTTCAAAACACTGCCCTCTTCAACAGCTCAGGGTTTGACTCTTGCGCACAAGAGGAAAAAACCCTAAAACCTATATACTTACCCAATTTATGAGATTTTCAGATAAACAGGGAAAAAACCACAATTTTCTGATGTTGCAATGAGGTGCGGCTGCTGATGTTTTGGTGTATATCTTGGGAACCAGACTACCTAGACACTTATTTTTTTTTAACTGAAGCTGAGAGTCTGGAAATTAAGATGAGTCACCCAGAGAGGACCCCCAAAAGCTGGAGTATGCAGCCAAAACCCAGACACCTGGTAACCCTAACCCCAAGATCTCAGTCTGGTCAGTCATCACTAACGCAGACTTCATGAGCGTATGTGTGAAATTTGGATGATGATGATTTTGCCCCAGTGTGCATCACGTTACACTTACTTACTTTTGAATTGTTTTTTTCCCATTTTACTGCCCATTCAGTTTGGAGGTACCCTTTTGGAGCTCTTCCCCATCCCTTTTTGTTCTTGCCACCTTGAACAATTTGGTATCACTAGCAAACATGGCTCCTCACTGTTCTCATCCCTAACTGTAGATTATGAACAAGTTAAGCACAAGTCACAATACAGATCCCTTGGATACTTCACTTTCTGTATCAGTGACTACTAGCCATGATAGCTATGGTCTGTCACCGTAGTTGGAGACAGTATGCTTCTGAGTATCAGTTACTAGAAACCACAGGAGGGGAGAGTGCTCTTGCACTCCTGCTTGTGGGCTTCACATGAGCATCTGGTCGGCCACTGTGTGAACAGGATGCTGGACTAGATGGGCCACTGGCCTGATCCAGCAGGCTCTTCTTGTGTTCTTATCCTTCCATTGGGAAAACTGTCAATTTATTCCTACTCTTTGTTTCCTGTTTCTTAACCAGTTATTGATCTACAAGAGGACTCTCTTCTTATTCCATGACTGCTAAGCATTGCTACATTGATGGTAAGGTACAAATAATAGGCCTAATAATTATTACATTTTCAGGGAAGGAATTATGATAGAAAAGGATTTATATGACACATGACAACACATTTCATAGAATCATAGAATAGTAGAGTTGGAAGGAGACTATAAGGCCATAAATTCCACCCCCCTGGTTAATGCAACTATCCATCTTAAAGCATACCCAACAGGTGGCTGTCCAGCTACCTGTGGTGGCTGTCCATCTGTGCTATGCAAGCTGCATATTGTGGTGTTATGTTGGTCACAAAGGCTGTTGCCTGTAAAACACATTGCAGGCAACATCTCATCATATTTTCTTAATGCTAACAAACTCAAGAGAATAAAGTTAAAAATATAAGATTTTTCTTTTCATTTGTTGTGTGTATGGGGGGTGTATGTGTTTTTGTGACCAACATAACATGCTAAACCAAAATAAGTTTTATTGTCCTAAGGTCATCTGATTTTTATCAAAACATAAAATTTATTTTCAGTTACCAAATGAGAAAGCAAAACTATCAATACGATAAAGGATCATTAACCTTTTATTTATTTTCTTGGAGAGGTCTTTAATGGAATACTAGAAAAAAAATTCTGAACAAACAAGCATGCCACATTTCTGGTTATCTTTTTACTCATGTGTAAACTGCCATTTTGAAAAACTGTTACTAGACAATGAAACTTTGAAAAATAATCTTTACAATGATATGGAACATGTTAACTATCTTTAAAAATGAAAAATGGGTCTGTAGGTTGACATTTTCATGGAATTACCCTAAAGTGGCTTATATGGAGTTCTCTTTGGACGGTCCTCCTCTCTCTAGCTGCAACCTTAACTAACCCTCAATGCAATGCATGCTCTTAAAAAGAACATCATTTTTGTACACCGCCCAGAGAGCCACTCGTTATGGGCGGTCTATAAATGAAACAAATAATAAATAATAAATAAATGATATATTGGTAGAAAGAAGTACACACAAGCCCCTCCTATGCAATTATAATGACCCACAATCACAAAATGGGAACTTTGTTCCTCCTTCCAGACACACTATCTGGTCAGAATCTAGTTTCCATGAGCAGAAGTCCTACGAATTGCCAACATGGAACTTTTTCCAGTCTCATCTTTACCTGTTCCAGGATTTGTAACCCTTGACTAGCTCATTTATCACCATTTATTATTTATAAAAAGTACCACCTGTTATGTAAATGGGTACTAGAAAGAGACACGAGTCCCTGCCTGCAGGTCCACAAAAGGAAAGAGGAGTTGGAGAAAAAAAGTTTGCTAGCTGGAAGGGGGGGGAGGAGAATTAACATACATTATTAATTATTAATATGCATTATTAATATATTATTATTAATTATTAACATTATATATAAAAACCAAGCCTAGGAGTAGGAAATCAATCTAGGGTAGGAAAAAATAAAAAGTAAAATAGAACATCAAGCAGGAGATGTAAGAGAAAAAGCAAGTTTTGGATAATTTTCAAGTGATCTACATCATTCCTTGCATGTATATGAAGCAGCACTTCTTTCTACTTCAATATCAGAAACAAACAATGCAGGCAAAGAACAGACTAAGATGAATTCTGCAAAATGAGATGGTGTTTCTAACTATGGTTTAATGTTATGCGTGAAGCAGACCAGACACTATGGTTTATGTGAACAAGCAGCATGCTAGTTTTGCACACTGCTCAAAAATCCCCATTTCACTTCTTTTTTGTTCCTGATGTTGCCACGCTAGGGAACAAAAGCCAGCTTCATGGTTTGTTTCTCTCCAAATAAAGAAAATATGCCTTAAATGCCTTTAAATTCCCTCCTTTTATAATATGGAGGGCCTGCTTTCAACAAGTCCTACTAACTATGGGGTAAGATAGATTGGAATGTCTTTGCAAAAATAATTGCATATTAATCAGCAGCCACTGTTGTGTCCCACTTAGAAGGTCCCAAGATAATTATTACCCTTCTCTTTGATTTCCATGATAGGAATGATATCATCACCATTAATTGAACATTTATATACAGTGCTTAAATATTCAAAGCGGTCAGCATACATGATCTCACCAATCTTTACAACAGCTCTATAAATTAGGGCTGTATGTTGTCTCCATTTTGCAGGTAGTAGGTAAAGGCTAAGGGCCAAGTAGCAAACTCTTGGCTGGAGTGAAAACAGGGATAGGAACATAGGAATCTGCCTTATACTGAAACAGACCATTGGTCCATCTAGCTCAGTATTATTGTCTAGACTGACAGTGGTAGGGAACTCTCCCAGCCCTACTTGGAGATGCCGGGGATTGAACTTGGAACATTCTGCATGCAAAGCAGATGCTCTACCACTGAGTTACAACCTTTCCAAGACACAGCTAACACTTAGCTACTACAGTACCCCATATCTTCAGCACATCAGAGTTAAACGTCTCCCCTGCCACCATCCCGTAAACATGGATCTTGGCGACAATTGAACAAGACGACATATTTTACCGGAACAGTGTATGGCAAGTTTCCAAACTGCATCTTATTCAGTTGCAGCTGTTTAGGCTCTATGTTACTTGTACGAGCCTCACCCAGGTGATGGTGTTGCATCGAGGTACCCAACAACCCGGCCATGTAAGTAAGTAAGTAAGTAAAGTTTATTTCCAGGGCCAAAGGCCAACGGAATACAGAATCCATACAGACCAACGTACAAGATTAAAATAGCATCTAATAAAAAACATTCTAAATAAATTACTGCTAAACACAAGACATAAGGTCACATTGATAAAATTTGACTATGGATTTGCTCCATTGTTATCAGAGTCAAGGAATCAGGGAACTTTTAAAATTGGCCCTTAAATTTCGGGCAGCTATGGTGAACAACGAAACATTGTATGTGATCTCAGGGTTAGAATCAGACATTAAAAATTTTATTTGTTCCTCAATTGAGATCGACCTGTCATAATACAACCAATTCCTAAGAAATCTAATTCGAGGATTATGATATATTGGACAAAAGAATAATATATGGGGAAGATCTTCATCAGAAGAACCGCAAATACAAAGCCTTTGGGCATTAGGGGTATCGGAAAGCCAACCTTCTCTAACTGCATTAGGCAGCGAGAAGAAACGCAAGGCAGTAAAGGCTTGTCTTAAAGCTATGGGGAGAGAGGATAAAAGGTAAAGTGAACATTCAGAGTCATCTTGAAACTCCAGAACCATGGAGCAGCCTTGGAGTTGATGAGCGATAATCTATCGATTTTGTAGGAATGATGGAAGATGGCTTCTTGAAGGCGGATGGGGTTTGAGATCGAATTAAATTCCCAAGGGGAAATATGATAGTTACATATCAAATTCCCTAGATTGTTATTCCACAGTTTGGAAGCCAAAGGTTGAGTAGTGCAGAGTTTTAGAAGTTTTTCGTCCGGGATAGAATCAAACGATCTCAAGAACTTCATAAGTGCAAAATGAATACGGGCAGAGATCGGGGGGAGACCAGTCTCCGAACGCATCATAGCAGCTGATGTTCCTTTTGGCAATGACAATATGCGCCTAAGGAAGTCATTTTGAGAGGATTCTAAAGTCTTTAAATTATTATTTTCCCATCCCCAAACTGTTACGCCATAAAGCATTTGAGGAATCACTTTAGCTTTAAAGATTTTCAAAATAGGAGAAATTAAATGGCCTCCTGAAGTGCGGTAGAATTTTAATAAAGCTCCTATTGTTTTAGATACCAAAGTTTTGATGTATTGTATGTGAGGTTTCCAGGATAAGGTGTCAGAAAATAGTATCCCCAAGTATTTATTTATTTATTTATTATTTATTTTATTATTTCAATTTATATACCGCCCTTAGCAAAATAGCTCTCAGGGCGGTGAACAAACGAGATAAAATACAATATATCATAATAAAAATACAAAAACATATACGAACAAACAACAAAAAAAGCAACAAAAACAAAATAAATACTACAAAAATTAAAAATACAGATTAAAAGATTAAAAAGTTAAGAAGATTAAAATGCCTGGGAGCATAAAAAAGTCTTTACCTGGCGCCGAAAAGATAGAAGTGTAGGCGCCAGGCGTACCTCTTCGGGGAGGCTGTTCCACAACTCAGGGGCCACCACAGAAAAGGCCCTGGATCTCGTAACCACCCTCCGGGCTTCCCGATAGGTTGGTACCCGGAGGAGGGCCTTAGATTCTGAACGAAGTGAACGGGTAGGTTCATAGCGAGAGAGACGTTCCACAAGGTATTGAGGTCCCACGCCGTGTAAGGGTTTATAGGTCAAAACCAGCACCTTGAATCTCGCCCGGAAGCAAATAGGAAGCCAGTGCAGACGCGCCAGAACAGGTGTTATATGCGAAGACCGACTGGTCCTCGTCAATAATCTGGCAGCTGCGTTCTGCACCAGCTGAAGCTTCCGAACTGTCTTCAAGGGCAGCCCTACGTAGAGCGCATTACAGTAATCCAATCTTGAAGTTACCAGAGCGTGGACAACGGAGGCGAGGTCGTCCCCGTCCAGATAGGGGCGTAGTTGGGCTACCAGACGAAGATGGTAAAACGCATTCCGTGCCACCGAGGCCACTTGGGCCTCGAGAGACAAGGAAGAGTCGAAAAGAACCCCCAAACTACGTACCTGTTCTTTCAGGGGGAGTGTAACCCCATCCAGAACAGGGTAAACATCCGCCATCTGAGCAGGGAAGGCGTTCACCAACAATGTCTCAGTCTTGTCTGGATTGAGTCTCAGTTTATTAGCTCTCATCCAGTCCATTATCGTGGTCAGGCAACGGTTCAGCACATCAACAGACTCACCTGAGGAAGATGAAAAGGAGAAATAGAGCTGCGTGTCATCAGCGTACTGATGGCAACGCACTCCAAAACTCCTGATGACCGCACCCAGCGGCTGCATGTAGATGTTGAAAAGCATGGGGGACAAGACCGATCCCTGGGGGACTCCACAATGGAGAGTCCATGGTGTCGAGTGATGTTCCCCAAGCACTACCTTCTGGTGACGATCCGCGAAGTAGGAGCGGAACCACTGCCAAGCAGTGCCCCCAACACCCAACTCCGCGAGTCTCCCCAGAAGGATACCATGTTCGATGGTATCAAACGCCGCTGAGAGATCAAGGAGAATCAACAGAGTCACACTCCCCCTGTCCCTCTCCCGACAAAGGTCATCATACAGGGCGACCAAGGCTGTTTTGGTGCCAAAACCGGGCCTGAAACCGGATTGAAACAGATTGAGATAATCAGTTTCATCCAAGAGCGCCTGGAGTTAGCTGGCTCCAAAACCTTGCCCAAAAAAGGGACATTCGCCACCGGTCTATAGTTATTCAAATTATCTGGGTCCAAGGAGGGTTTCTTTAAAAGAGGTCTCACTACTGCCTCCTTGAGGCTACCAGGGACTACTCCCTCCCTCAAGGAGGCGTTAACCACTTCCTTGGCCCAACCGGTGGTCCCAGCCCTGCTAGCTTTCACTAGCCAAGATGGGCAAGGATCCAGAACAGACGTGGTAGCCCGAACCATTCCAAGCACCTTGTCCACTTCCTCGAGCTGCATCAACTGAAACTCATCCAATAAAGAAGGACAAGGCCGTGCTCCGGACACTTCAATGGATTCATCTGTCACAACATCAGAGTCAAGGTCCCTGCAGATACATGCGATCTTATCTTGAAAGTGTCCAGCAATTTCGTTTATATGTTCGAGACTGCACAAGCTGGGTATCAGCCATCTGCCAGCGGTGGCCTTTATATCTCTTTCCAAAAACTAGGATATTTGTTTTATCATAGTTTACTTTTAAGTTTTCGTTAGTACAATAAATTTGTAAATTATTTAATAACCTTCGTAGGCCAAGAGGTGTTAAGGAAAGGACCATGTCGTCGGCATAGAGTAAGACAGATATTTTCCTACTGCCAACGGATGGTGGAAAAAATTGCGGGCCAGATAGAGCAGTGATGACATTGTTCAAAAATAAATTAAAGAGAAGGGGAGCTAACAAGCAACCTTGTTTAACTCCCTTCTCAACCCTTATTGGGTCAGATAGAGCTCCTGTCCTGCTGTCTCTCACCAGAGCAAAGGTATTAATATGAAGTGCTCTGAGGAGATAGAGTAGACGCGGATCAATGTTCAGATCATATAACTTGGACCATAATAAATTCCTATCGATCGAATCGAAGGCTGCGGCAAGATCCACAAAAGCCGCGTATAGATGTTTAGTTGGGCCTACGATACTCTGTCTCGCTAAAAAGTATAGGGACAGACAGTGGTCAGTTGGAGAAGACCCTTTTCGGAAGCCTATTTGTTCTGGGTAAATTATCTGGTGAGTGTCAACCCAGTCATTCAGCTTATTGAGCAGAAATTTGCTGTATAATTTAGAAGCTACATTCAATAAGCTGATGGGCCTATAGTTGGAAGGTGCTAAAGGGTCTCCTTTCTTATAGATAAGGATGATGATACTATTTTTCCAACCTTCTGGGATCATACCAGAGTCGTTAATACTGGTGAATAGTCGAGCGAGAAGAGGGGCCCACCACTCGGGAAATTGTCTGAAAATCTCGGGCAGTAGGAAATCCTCTCCTGGAGCTTTCCCATTTTTTAGTGTATCTATTAGGGATTTTATTTCATTCGCAGTAACAGGTGAACCCGGCCATGTAACATACTTCGCCCAAAGAACATATAGTTCAAAAACTTGCTTGCCATATTTTTTAACAGAGAATCGAATAAAAAATAAGATTCTCTCAATTCCTCATTACATGAGACCAATATGGCAATTTAATATTAGTTCAAACTTGCTTTTCTTTCCTGCCTTGGTTAAAGAGTATCAACACTGAAAAAGAAAGAGTGCAGAAGTTAAAAAACAAGGCATGCAAGGAGCTGGAACAATCTGTATAACTGCAAAGCTATACAGAATTGTCCCACAATTGCTTTTTGTTGTTGTTCTCAAAATAACTCTGCTTTCCAGAGTGTATGTATGTCAAAATAGAATGTCCTCATTTTGAAGACATCGATCCAGCCAGCCAGCCGGAAAAACCAAGGAAACAGCACCAGGAAGTGCAAATAAAATACACGTTTATTGAATACAACTCTGAATCAGAGCAAAGGAATCATGTATTGTCTAAAAAGACCTGCCCTAGAACAGCCAGTTTTGAGTTAAAGGGTTGACTAGGGCAGCTCAGTAGCGGGATTCTCCTTTTCTCTTTCTGTTTAGAGTTCAGTTGCTCCTTGCAGCCTTCAGAGGAACTATCTGCAGAATCTTTATGCTTCTCTTCTTCCCTTCCACTGGAAGTTCTTGCAAAAGTGAACTTTTTGCTTCTTTTCAGAGAATAGAACTCCCTCATCAGATCTTCTACCTCCCACTGCTCTTCCTTTTGTTTTCTGCAACAGTGCAGGGCAGCAGGGTCTATAGGATGAGCTTCAGTATTGAAGATATATCCACCAGCACCAAGGACACATTCTCCATATGGTGTCAGGACGACATCAAAGGATGATCCATTGTTATGGATGAAGTTGTCAGGGTCAAACAGTAGATACAAATATTTCACTGTTTCAGCCAGGAAAAAGGACTCCATGCGGTTATCTAGTCTGTGATCTCGCAAGTCTTTGATCTTTAAAATAAAGGGAGGGGACAGTGGTTACACCGTATATACCAGAACCCGACATACAATTGTTTCAGCAGCAACCTTTAGAAGTGGCACAAAAACCAGGAGATTTGTTCAAGTTTACTGTAAAAATCGGCAGAATTGAGGTAGAATCAGTCCTGTATTTGTACCATAGAAGGAAATATGCACACACAAAAATAAGGAGACACATTCTGTTGGGCTAACTTTTGCTAGTGACAAAAGGAAGCTTGAGAGGGATGAGCTGGCACATTACCCAAAAGGGCGAGAGTACAGGAAAAATACTTAACTGTTGCAAAGCCACATTCCACCTTGCTGATTTTTTCTATTGACTCTACAGCATCTCTGCCCAGCTCCAAAAGGGTGGGATCTTGTGTAGCACGATACAGATACATTGCACTCTCTATCAGTTCTGCAACAATTTAAAAAGAAAAAAAATAAGTATGTTGTATTTATTCCATACACAGAATACACCTGCATAGTTTTCCAAAAATTGAGAACACGCAAGAGGTCAGCTATTGCTTTAATGAGGTACAGAGGCATCAGTTTCCCTTAAAACACATGCCATCTCTTTCATCCAGCTGCTTGTAGTTTAGAACTCATTTTAGTCTGTATTAAGAGGTAGCTTGCTGTTTAAAGTGGCTGCCTTTGAAAACACCAGTAAACATTACTCATTTGGAACTTGTTCAACAGTTTAGCCATTTGGGTTTTCCTCACCCTGCACCCTATTTTTAATAGCAAGAGATTCTGGAGCTGAAATATAACTGTTTTTGAACTATGGATAGATCTATAACCAAGGCAAACAGTAAAGCAACTTGGAGATCATCCAAAAGAAAACTATCTAAACGTGCAGTATTTACAGAGCTTGGAAAAGTTACTTTTTTTGAACTACAACTCCCATCAGCCCAATCCACTGGCCACGCTGGCTGGGGCTGATGTGAGTTGTAGTTCAAAAAAGTAACTTTTCCAAGCTCTGAGTATTTAGCTGCCTTGTACCCAGCAAATGAAAGCTGTAGCATAAAAATGCTGATTTCATATTTACCAGGTCTAAGTGGATACCCTTCACGCTTTTCCACTGTATAGCCCTGGGGAATATTGTAGAACTCAGGCAGCCCACCAAACTGCTTCCAAACAGTGTAATAATTGAGGAATGTTCGCATTGCACTATCTATGTCTCCAATGAGGCTCTGGGAGGAAAAACAACACCAGAAAACACCAGTGAGGTAACAGAGAAAAGAAGGAACATGGCAGACATCAACCAAGCAGATGGTACAACTAGAAGCCACAAATAACAGTAGATCTGCTTTAAAAAAAAGCCATTAATAGCTTAATGAATCATGCACTGAAAGGACGTCTGTTAGAAGTCTTAGGATTTAAGGAAACCCGGGGGCACTTAGTGGCAACCAGGATATCTTATATGTCTGAAAAGAAAAAACCCAATGGAGGTAACATTGGGTTCCAATTCAATATGTTTACTCCATTTTAAGAATTTATTATTTTTAATTCCTGTATACTGGAACAGCTTTGTAAGCTTCTCAATGGGAATGGCAGCTCACAATGGATAAGAAAAGATAGCAAGAAGGTAAAAATCGACTTCCTTTGTTACTGTTTTCTCGCAAAAAAAAAAAGTTGCAGCCAGTTTCCTCAGTGCAGACATTTGCCCACGCCTGCTTTAACCCTTCTAATTTACACAGAGGATTATCCAATAGATGCAAAGAGCTTGGATTCATGTTACGCTATGTTGAAAGCATACTCTGATGCAGGTTCTGTTTTTTACTGTACAAATAGATACAGAAAGTAGACAAGCAATAAAAACAGGGATGGGGAACCTGTGGCCACCAAGTTATGCTGGACCACAATTCCCATCAGCCACATCAAGTATGACAAGTGGTCAGAGATTATGGGAGCTGGGATCCAACATTTGAAGAACCAGAAGTTCCCCATCCCCGAGTTAAAACATAGCTATTTTTCAGCAATCCTTACCTGCAAGCCAGGCCAGTAGGCCTCAAGGGACTGAAAAACAGGCATTGAGACTGTTCCTTTGTACATCTGAACCCAGAGGTACCAATCATCAAATTTTGTGTAGTTCCTTATAGCTTTGTTGTAGTCTACAGAGATAAGTGCAAGTCAAAACCACTGATAAATACTGGATGAAAAATGTAAATTTCAGAGCACTAGAAAATGAACTGGATTTCATATACTCTATTCAGGTGTGGGGAACCTGCTGGGGCTGATGGGAGTTGTAGTTCAGCAACATCTGAAAGACTAAAAGTTCCTAACACATGCTCTATTCACACATTCCAAGGAACAAATTTATTACCAGTATTTCCTTTCATGCTTAACAAAAGAATAGCAACATGACAGTTTTTTTTTTAAAGTAGGAACTCTTCTTGCAGCCCATGAGCTTACACAGATCAGCTGCTATTCAGGGAGAGAAAGACAAAAGGCTCACAGGGTATCATTAAAGCAACCTTGAACTAAATGACTTGCTGGTAAGCATAGGAAACCAGGAATTCCATGCAGGCAAGTGGGGTTGGAGGGACAGATTGCTTGGTCGAAGGCTAAGAGGTAGTCACCTCCATTTCTTCCCTCCGTGGCAGGCATGGAAATGCAGGCTACCAGCCTCTTAGCAGGCTAGTAACTTCTATGGTCTTATTTACAAGGCTGCCTTAAAGGTGATGGGGCAGGCACAAGAACATGCTGATAACAGTGAACGCAACTGCTAACTGCATCACTGTCATGCAATCTTACCCAAGCTGGGGCCCTCCAGATATTCTTGGGACTTCCAACTGCTATCAGCCCCAGCCAGCATGAACAATGGTCGACAGTGAAGGGAGCTGGAGACCAACAACTTCTGAAAGGCACCAGGTTGGGGAAGGCTGCTGCAGTGCATTCCAAACAGAACTAGGTCCAGGGAATCTTGCAAGAGGCTGGGGTAAAAAGGGCTTTAAACCTGCTGCATATACACATGCCGGCAACAACTCTTTAAAAGGCCTGGATGGCTGATGAGTGGGGGCTCTGAAGGAAAAGAGGATCAGGAGGCAAATGTCAGGATGGAAGCTCTGGGAAGGAAGGCAAATCCTCCATCTAGTTTTGAGTCACTAAAGGTCAAGAGGTCAGGTGAGTGAGGGATAAACTCTCATACTGGTCTAAAGTATTTTAAGTTGTTGGTACTATGAGTAGCTTTCTTATCATACATCCAGATATACTATATGTTTCTGCATTGACAAATCATTGAAAAAAGGATAGGAAAGTGCCTTACACAAAGTCAGACCATTGATCTAGCTAGCTCAGTAGTGTCCACACTGATTAGCAGTGGTTTTCCAGGGCTTCAGTCCGGAGACAATCTCAAACTCTACTTGAAGGTGCCAGGGACCTTCTGCAAGCAAATCAGACATCCTACTACTGAGCTACGACTATTCCCAACTCACCTAGAAACATGCACATCAGCTCCTCATCTTGCAATAGGATGGCTCCTTTAACAAGATACTCAAAATAGGAATCTACTCCAGCTCCAATCCCAGCATCTTGGGCTACCCATTTGGCAGTTAACACATTGATATGATTACCCACCTGAAGAAAGAAAAACTCTCCTATTAAAAGCTATAATTATAGAAATGCAAGGCTATGCTAATCTGTCTTTCAGTAAAAATAGATCTGCATTTGGTTAGCCATCTATACACGCTTTTAAAAAGCATAAAGAAAAATGTAACATGATTTCAGCCACAAAAATCTTAACTTCTGCAGCCCTTCCAACACGCATGTAGTGCCAACACTGTACATACATACCATCAAGGCCAGTGTTGCAGGTTTTTTTTAAAAAGTCTTTTTCTGTCCCATAAAACGGCCCAATTTAAAATAGCACAAGTCTTTTTGTCAGCATGTTACCAGACATATCTAAAACGCAACATTAATTATTATCACAACCTTTCAAATGGGAATTCTCATCATGGCATGAACTATTACTGTTAAAACTGCAAATCTCAAATTTCACCAAAGTAAAAACCTTTAAATACAGGGATAAGCAGCTGCTTTTTGGCTTCAAGTTCTACAAAATGTGGATTTGCACAAGAATATTCTATAAGCTAAGAACACAGTTGAATACACTGGATTCCCCTCAAAGTGAATTTTACTTCCACATTAACTCCAGTGGTAGTTATTTTGTATTTTCCCAGTCTTTGTGGATCACACCAGTTTTAAGTGAGAACACTAAACAGTTCCAATCAGAGAAAAAATGGTCTGAAGGCTTCTTGCTGAAGCTAAGTATATCTGGGTTTGGTCACTAGATGTGTGACTGCCTAGGAACCATACGTACGCCACCTTGCGTTCTGTGACAAAAGAAAAGCAGGACTTAAATGTAAGGGGGAAAATGTGTTTTTTTAAAATCAAACAGCCAATGAGGAAACTGCAGACCTGTAAACTTGATTTGAATACCTGATAAAATATAAGGGCAAAACTTTTTTGTTGTTTTTAAGAAACAGTTGATTTGTAAGAATGTAGAGGAAGGAAGTGATTACTAGCAGGCAATGCTGGTTTCTAGATGATGCTAGATAACACAAGCTATTAAATATTGGAACTTCAACAAGCTTTCTAATATAATCGCACACTGTATTCTAGACAAAAAGCTATTGAAAGATGGTGACGCCCATCAAGATCAGCCTTGATGTAGGCAGAAAACAGAGGTTTGGCAGAAGGATTCATCATATACCAGCTTGTCCACAATTATGGCATATGGTGTTCCTGGTACTGTTGTATTCCTGCAACTAATGCATTCCAATGGCAGTATTTTAAAAGAATTTGAGCTTCCTAGGTTCACCAACCGCTGTATTTTCAGTAAGAGATTAAATTATAATGATGGAAAATGTGACAGGAGCTTTTTCCACTCACCAAGCCGATATCAGAGCGATTTTTCCAGAGGGTCTTAAGCGCTTTTCTGGCAACATCCTCAAATACTGGATCACCTGTCAGATGACTTAATGCAGCAAATTCCACTATAAATGTACCAATACCAGCAGTACAAGTAATTGGCGTCTCTCCAGGGTTTACTCCATGTAGTAAGTTCACTGTCCCATATGGCATTCCAGTTGGGGTCTGAAAGGCTTGAAAACAAAACTATAGAATCACAGGGCTGGAACAGACGTTACCGAGGCCAACTTCCTATCCTAAGCAGAACTAAATGGACCAGAACAGTAATACTGTTGGTGGTTTTTAAACAAACAAACAACCACTAGCTTAAGACATAGCAGCTGCCATTAAATGAGGCAGTGTGTGCTCCGTACCTTCAGTAGTTTGGCACAAAAGCAAACAATCTGATTTCTGAGATAAAGTGTAGCATACTTAGAATTTCACCCTTCACTAAAAGTAAAATAAGGATGCTGACATCCATGGTAGGATTTTTTTTCTTATCAGCCAACATAGCTACCTTTGCTGTGTTTAAAATAAGGATATTCTACCTCTCATGGTTTTATAGAAGAGAGTGAGATTGTAGGATGGCTTGGTGAATTCTCAGAAACGAGACATAACAAGCCTTGCAGTATTCAGGCAATGGGTGCTTTACGTAGCTATTTCTTTTCCAAACCTATTTTTTCATGCCCTCAAGATTCCAGTGCTGACAAAAAGGAAAGACATCCCAACTGAACAGACAAAATGAACCACAAATGAATTTGGGATCTAAATTTGAAAATTCTACAAAACAGAATAATATCAATTAGTTATATAGAACTTTGTATCATGAATATGAGAAAATGAAAGCTAACATAACTTTTAAATACTCATTCGAAAAACAAAATCAAATCAGCTGTAATGGAAAAGTCCAACAGGCTGTGACCCTCAATGTTAAAATGCTTTGCAACTGGTTGCTCCATTTTTTTTGGTCAGAATTGCTGACTTGTGGTTCCTGAAGCACGTGCGTAGATCAGTTGTGGTCTTTCCTACGTATTGGATATGATATCCTGGTCTTTTGCACTCGATGATGTAAACTATATTGCAGGACCTGCAGGTGATGTTCTGTTTGATGTAATAGGTCCTGCCTGTCCTAGTGCTTGTAAAAGTAGCTGTCTCCCTGAAGTACACACAGGTGATACGTTTGGAGTGACATGGATGAGACCCAGGATTGGTGACAGGTGGCTTAAGCACAGCTCTCACTAACAGTCTGCGCAAATTAGGAGGCTGGCGAAATGCTACAACAGGAGGCCTGCTGATGGCTCTGGCAAGATGTTTAGAGTTGGCCAGCAATGGGTAGCTCTCCCTGATTGCTCGGTGATAGTTAGGAGATGCTGGATGGAAATCTACCACAAATGGAATCCGTTCTCTCTGCTCTTTGACACCTCAGTATGATGGAAGAGTTTTTTCTCTGGACAGAATGGAGGCTCGGTGGATGTTGCAATCGATAATATGTAAAGGATATCCTCTTAAAAGAAGGTGTTCTTTAAGTTCACTGATCCTTCTCTGGTATTTATCTTCAGTGTTGCAAATAAGTTTGATTCTCAGAGCTAAGCTATACGCAATGTTTTTCTTTATATGCTTAGGATGGCAGGATTTCCAGTTTAAATAGGTGTGGGCATCTTCTATGTGTAGAGATCAGTGGCTGTTTTGTTGTTTTCAACAAAAGGACATCAAGAAAAGGGATGTGAGGATTGTCATTTGTACTATTAAATGTAAACTTAATAGATGGATAGAGTTGATGTAATTTTTAAATTGTTCTAAACTCTCTTTACCATTTGTCCAGACCATAAAGATGTCGTCAATGTATCACCACCATAAAAGTGGTTTGTTGATGGCCTTTTTGAGGATCTCCTGTTCCAGTTTACCCATAAAGAGATTCGCATATGATGGAGCCATGCGAGTCCCCATAGCTGTGCCTTGTAGTTGCAGGTAGTGTTCTCCATTGAATGTAAAGTTGTTACAAGTCAGGACTAGTGTAGCTAAAGTTGTGAGAACCTTGGATTGTTCATATCTCTGGTGTTAAGGAACTCATTTAAAGCCTGAATCCCATCATTATGTGGTATATTGGTGTAAAGAGATGTGACATCCAAAGTAGTCAGAATAGTATTGTTGTGGAATTGATACTGCTTGTTTAAAGACTCAATTTTAAGCAAGAAGTCTTTGGTGTCTTTCATATATGATGGGAGGTTTTGCACCATGTTTTGTAAATTTACATCAATGTACAGAGAAATCCTTTCAGTAGCTGTGCTGTTACCTGCGACAATTGGGTGACCAGGATTGTTGGCTTTGTGGATTTTAGGCAGCATGTAAAACCTTTCAGGGGTGGGATTTGGATTAACAAGGAGATCAGTAGTTTCCTCTTTAAGAAGTTTCCTACTTGCAAGGTTTTGTATAGATGTAGTGATACGAGTATTGAGATCCGTGGTGATGTTTTTGTCAAGAAGTCTATATGTTCTTTCATCCTTTAGTTGTCTTTGACCTTCTGCTATATAGGGCTCATCTAGACAACTGTAAAATGTGTGACATGATTGCTTTGTGTTTTCATTATTTTTCGGTTGTCCATATGACGCCGTGTGCTTTTGCGCATTTTCAAGCGGTTAAATCCGCTCCTGCAATACCGCAAATCATGCGATTTGCTTTTTTAAACCAGGAATCATCTGCTGTACCTTCAGGCGCTCGGATGCAATACCGTGGACTTTACAGCTGTGGGCGTTTGATGGGCAGTTCTTGGGCGGTTCCCCATATCCGTTCCCTCATTCTCAGCCAATCACGTATTTCCACTGTTGCGCATGTGCGCGAATGTCCAGGGAAAGCCCAGGAAAAAGGAACCTATCAGAGCAATGGTGTGGTGTTGGGGGACTGTTTGCCCACATTCCCTGCCTGAGCCAAGAGCGGCCACCCGTGGGGGGGGCTGTTTGGTTCCCTCAGGGGCAGCATTCCTGCCGTCGAGCCGCATAACGGTCCGGGGCTGAACCCTGCAGTGAATGAGCCCAAGGGTTATGGGGGGATTCGCCTGGCGATTACAAGCGCTGATCCCTTGCACTGCCCACAATCCTCCTGGATGGACAAAAGCACCTGGAGACACACACCCCGGCCGGCCCTGCTCCAGAGTGATGAGCGACAAGGAACTCCATTACAGCCACTACTACCAAACCATCAGGAAATTCAAACTTTTGCGCTCGTACGTTCAAACGCATGCGCCTTGTTGTGCTTTGTTACAAAGGGGGAGAGGAGCATACGTCTTATTTTTGCGGACCAATTGGCTGATAGGGGGTGTTATGGACGGAGCTGGGAAAAAGCAAGAAGAAGTACGGGTCCTCTCGCTGCATGTGTGGATGCAAAAAAAGCGGTTTTTTTATTGGGAAAGAGCGAACAAACAGGCAAAGTGAGGACTGTCAGATGACGAACCGGATATGGAAAACGTGGATTATCCCGCTCCATTTGGATGAGCCCATAGTCTGTAGTGTTAAGTACCACAACAGCAACACCCTTATCCGCAGGCTTGATGACAACATCCCTTCTCATCTGAAGGTTCCTTAGGGCTATTCTTTCTTCTTTTGAAAGGTTGTCATGAGTAGGAGTTGGTGTGTGGTTGTTAATGACTCTGTCTATTGATAAGAGAAGGGCTTCTAGGACTGGATTCCTGTTAATGTTCGGTGTCCAAGTTTTAAGTGGCAGAAACTGTAGCCAAGGATCTCTATAGCAGAACTCTATGTTGTTCTTAGGCATCATAAAAAAATCCAGCCAATCTGCATCTCCTTTCAAATGCTTTGATGTCACATTTCATCTGTGCTATATTGTGCTCTCTAGGTGTTGGGCAGAAGTTGACGCCTTTGGATAGAAGCCTAATTTCATATATACATAATTTCATATATATATGAGAGAATGGTTGGTTGGTTAATAATTTTTAGTTATTCTATAACATTTTAATCATCACTTTTTAATGTCTGCAGGTGTTACTCAAATTTAACTTCATTTTCTCCCTGTTGTTGTTGTTATATGCCTTCAAGTCGCTTACAACTTATGGCGACCCTATGCATCAGTGACCTCCAAGAGCATCTGTCATGAACCACCCTGTTCAGATCTTGTAGGTTCAGGTCTGTAGCTTCCTTTATAGAATCAATCCATGTCTTGTTTGGTCTTCCTCTTTTTCTGCTCCCTTCTGTTTTTCCCAGCATTATTGTCTTTCCTAGTGAATCATGAATCCCATGATGTGTCCAAAGTATGATAACCTCAATTTCATCATTCTAGCTTCTAGTGATAGTTCTGGTTTAATTTGTTCTAACACCCAATTATTTGTCTTTTTTGCAGTCCATGGTATGCGCAAAGTTCTCCAACACCACATTTCAAATGAGTTGATTTTTCTCTTATCCGCTTTTTTCACTGTCCGACTTTCACATCCATACATAGAGATCGGGAATACCATGGTCTGAATGATCCTGACTTTAGTGTTCAGTGATACATCTTTGCATTTTAGGACCTTTCTACTTCTCTCATAGCTGACCTCTCCAGTCCTAGCCTTCTTCTGATTTCTTGACTATTGTCTCCATTTTGGTTAATGACTGTGCCAAGGTATTGATAATCCTTGACAAGTTAAGAACATAAGAACATAAGAAGAGCCTGCTGGATCAGGCCAGTGGCCCATCTAGTCCAGCATCCTGTCCTCATTGTCAACTGTAAAGTTACATAAATCTTCGGTTGTCATTAGTTTAGTCTTTTTGACGTTTAGCTGTAATCCTGCTTTTGTGCTTTAACTTTTATCAGCATTCATTTCAAATCATTACTGGTTTCTGCTAAGAGTATGGTATTGTCTGCATATTTTAAATTATTGATATTTCTCCCTCCAATTTTCACACCTCCTTCGTCTTGGTCCAATCCTGCTTTCCATATGATATGTTCTGCGTATAGATTAAACAAGTAGGGTGATAAAATACACCCGTCTCACACCCTTTCTGATTGGGAGCCAATTGGTTTCTCCATATTCTGTCCTTACAGTAGC
Source organism: Rhineura floridana (assembly GCF_030035675.1). Classification (NCBI taxonomy): domain Eukaryota; kingdom Metazoa; phylum Chordata; class Lepidosauria; order Squamata; family Rhineuridae; genus Rhineura; species Rhineura floridana. The sequence goes on from NC_084487.1 coordinate 10,070,396, forward strand.
CTTTTGTCCAGATTTTAGGTTGCGCATCAGAACAATCAGATGCTGTGGCACCCCCATTTCTTTTAAAGCATTCCATAGTTTTTCATGATCTACAGTCAAAGGCTTTGCTGTAATCTATAAAGCACAGGGTGATTTCCTTCTGAAATTCCTTGCTCCGTTCCATTATCCAACTTATGTTTGCAATATGATCTCTGGTACCTCTTCCCTTTCTAAATCCAGCTTGTACATCTGGCATTTCTAGCTCCATATATGGTAAGAGCCTTTGTTGTAGAATCTTGAGCACTACTTTACTTGCATGGGATATTAAGGCAATAGTTCGATAATTACTGCATTCTCTGGGATCCCCTTTCTTTGGAATTGGGATGTATATTGAACGCTTCCAGTCTGTGGGCCATTGTTTAGTTTTCCATATTTGTTGACAAATCTTTGTCAAAATTTGGACAGATTCAGTCTCAGTACCTTGTAGCAACTCTATTGGTATGCCATCTGTTCCTGGTGTTTTGTTTCTTCCAAGTATTTTAAGAGTAGCTTTCACCTCACATTCTAAAATTTCTGGTTCTTCATCATACAGTTCCTCCATGAATGAATCTGTCATCCTTGCATCTCTTTTATAGAGTTCTTCAGCGTACAGTAGGACCCCACTTCTTGGCATCCCGCTTTTCGGTGTTCCGCTAATACGGCGCCAGCGGGCCAATCAGCTGGAGGGGGGCTGGAGCTCCCCACACTCCAGCTGATTGCGCCAGAGGAGGGGAAGATCTGTTCTCCTCCTCCTCTGGTGTGATTAGCAGGTTAGGTTCCAGACCCCCGCACTACAGCTGATCAGCTTTCTGGCAGTTTTCACTTTCCGGTGGAGGTCTGGAACCTAACCTGCCGTATGAGTGGGGCCCTACTGTATTGCTTCCATCTTCCTTTTATTTCATCTCTGTCAGTCAGTGTGTTCCCCTGCTGCTTATTCAACATCCCTACTCGTGGTTTAAATTTCCATTTAATTTCTCTAATCTTTTGGAATAGGGCTCTTGTTCTTCCCTTTTTGTTGTCCTCTTCTATTTCTATACAATAACCACTGTAATAGTTCTCTTTGTCCCTACTTACTAGTCACTATTGTTGCATTTAGGGTTCTAACAGTGTTTCTATCTCCTTTTGCTTTCCTTCTCTGTTTAACCATTTGAAGAGTTTTGTCAGTCATCCACTGAGGTCTTTTTCTCTTTTTAACTAGAGATATTGTCTTTTTGCATTCTTCCCTGATAATATCTCTGACTTCATAGATCTTCTGGTTCTCTGTCAACTAAGTTTAAAGCCTCAAATCTGTTCCTTATTTGATCTTTATATTCTTCTGGAATGTGATTTAAATTGTATTTTGACATTATTATTGTTTTGTTGGTCTTCTTTAGCTTTATTCTGATTTTCAATATTACCAGTTCAAGATCTGTACCGCAGTCTGCTCCTGGCTTGTTTTCACAGAAAGTATGGAACTTCTCCATCTTCTTCTGCCAATTATATAATCAATTTGATTCCTATATTGACCATTTGGTGATGCCCATGTGTACAGTCATATTTTTGCCAATAATTTTCTCCCTGTGTTCTACTTATATGGAGTATTTAGAATTACTGCATTCTTCGTATGTGTTACATCTACTATAGATTTTGGAAAGTTGCTTGTTCATTTGAACATCTCTTAAAATGTTGTAACCAAATTTTGAATGATGACTTCTGAGATCAAGGAGGTTTTAATCTATATCTGGATACCATTGGGTAAGAGGCTGACATCTGAAGCAGCCCAAATAACTGCACAATACTAGGCACAAACTCAGCAGCATGGAAATATCCTATCATTGTAATCCAGTATGAACCTAAACACGGATTCAAAAGGCTTTTTCCAGATAAAGGAGTTTGAGGGTGTTAAGCAACCAGAGTCAATACACCTGACACCCTCAAGTGACACAAGTGACTGCACCAATCTCTGTGCTGATCCTTATGAGTTGAAACAGCATGTAGGGTCAGGGAGCCCAGTATAGGTAATACTGTTTGAACTATGAAATCTCCCAAGGATAGTTCCACAAACACTCAAGTTTACATCTCTTATCATGTATGTTTCCAGTTTCAACACTAAGAGAACAACCCAATACATATCTACTCAGCTCCAATGGATTCAATGGGACTTACTCCCAAGTATTAGATGGCAGCCTAAATGATCCAGCATAATCTAAACAGCTGGCCAACAAGTCAGGACAACTGTTGGGGAGATTTGCCTAATTCAATGCATTTTGAAATGTAGGTTTGTCAATAACCACCTGCCTAATGCACAGCTCAATTTGAACAGCGATCTAACTCACTAGACATTAGTGACCAAGGTATGTCCTAGGTTTATTACAATAATTAAGAGATCTCCCCAAAACACACCCACCAGAACATAGCTCTACAGTGAAAAACTACTTTGTTTGACTTGTTCAGTGTCTGTTGCATAGATTAGGGTTTATATTCCAGAAAAAATGTAGCCCATTCACAAGGGTACAAGATATGAATCCTAGTAACCATAAATTAAGAGGATCATCACTATTCAAATAGACAGCAAAGACTGCATGCTGTCTCAGTTCAAGTGTGCACTGAATATATAGCGCCAGACACATGTCATATATAGCACAGTAAGTGCCTTTTTACTTCCTGAAAGTAAGCATTACATTAGCTATTAGTATATTATTAGCTATTATTATTTCATCTTAGATACCCGTCAGAGCCTACCACTCAGCCACACTACAACTATTTTTGCTGCTTTAGTATACTCATTGATAGAGGGTAAAGCAGACACTTGAGTCCATATTTATTACTTCAACCTTCAGCTACATTCAGTTCAGTATACATTAGGGGTATCAATATTTCTTCTCAACACAGTGAGATGCCTATTATCTACACCTCTTCTGCTTCCAGTGATCTGCAATGTTTTTATTTCCCTGCAGTTATTGGCAAATGCTGCTTACGATTCAATTCCTTAACGACTTATTTAAAGCAGACATTTAGCCTATAAGGTAGAAGCACAGAGGGAGGGGAAGGAAATTAAGTCCTCAGATTCTTCAGGGATGCTCACCTGGTAAAAGTTTTCGAGCTGCATCCTCTGCCATCCTTAAAAGGGGCCCAGAGCATGGCCATCCTGCTTCCACTTCAACACCAGCCTTCTTAGACAACAAGTGAGCAGAGAGGAGGCCACCGACCACTGAAAATGGACAGGCACAGCTTATTTAGAAGCACAGTAGTGCTGTCTCAAGGGCAAAGGATAAACATATTGCTGGCTCCTTCCCAACCCCACATCATAGGATGTTCAAGTGCAGCAAATAGACAGAGAAATGCCTGGTTTGCACAATCATTTCCTGGCTTAATAAGCCAGAATATGCATGAGCTACTTGAGGGTGCAGTGAGTGCCTTTGCAGCCATTTCACTCCTCCTTTTGTGCAAGCTGCTGAACAAGCCAGGATTTCACTTAGTCATAATTCCTATTATACACAAACCCAGAAACTATGATTAATAGGTTCCAAATAAGCCATGATGTGGGAGCCAGCTTTAAACCATGGCCTCATATTCAGGCTTATTTGGAAGCTATGCACCATAGTTTCCAGGTCCGCACTTAACAGGAAGCTATGGTTAGGAGCCGAATCCTGGCTTGTACAGCCACACACATGAAGTGACTGTAAAGGAGTTGTGTTTGAGTATGCATGGCACTTATTAAGCCAGTATTTGATCATGCAAATTTGCCCAATGGGAAGTGTGCAGAAATGACTTTCTTTTCATTGGCTACAGAAGAGCCAGCCATTCAATTAAGCTTCTCTGGGGACACACTATAATTGTTTTTATCCCAGCAACAACTTTTCCCTTGATTATTGCAAGGAATATATTATGTAAGGCATGAAATATTCAACTAGCTCCTTAGTAATCAATACAGAAAAGCCACAAGCCAAAAATATGCATTCAGAGTAGTCATAAGAATGTTAAGAGTGGCTGTGCTGGATCAGACTTAGCCCAGCATGCTGTTTCCAGTAGTGGGCAGCTGGGTGCTTCCAGGACCCGTACAAGCATGGCATAAAAGGCAATAGTCCTTGCCTGCTTTCTCTCTCTGGTACAGAGGTGGGGAAGACGCAACTCTCTGTTGTTGGACCAAGTCCCATCAGTCCCAGACAACATGGCCAATGGTCAGGGATGATGGGAACTGGAGTTCAGCAAAATATGGTTCCCCATCCATTCTCTAATCTGGTTTTCAGATATATTGAAGTTCTATTAATTTCATTTCTTCTCTACCCAACCCCAGTGCAACTCCTTCCAATTAAAGATTACGCTTCACCTTAATAAGTGGACTCTGGTCCATAAAAGCTTATGCTGTAATAAATTGTCAGTCCTTAAAAGGTGCCACAAGACTTTTTTTTGCTGCAATAGACTAAACAGGGGTAGCCTTCTGGGAATCATTATTACATGCTCATCTTTCCTCTGTGCTGTTACTCTGACTAATTTGTTATGCAAAATACTTCCAAGACAAATTACCTTTTAGAGTCCAGCTCACCTCTGATGTTGGTTTCAAAGACAGAAGCATTCACATCAATATCAAAGTTCACACCCTCCTGTAGCACACCGACAACTCTCTGGAACTCAGAGACATTCCCCAAAATCTGGGAAGAAATGAATGTAACTGAAAGCACAGCGGATGGGTCATGAGATACAAACATTTATATTCAGGGGGTGAGGGGAGAAATCAGTGGGAAAGATGCAAAATATTACATCGGAGCAATCTAGCTTTGCCCTTGAGTTAGCAGCACGCATTGCTACAGCTTCAGTGTCATGAAATGGAGTATAAAGAAATGCTATGAAGGTGATCCCCACTTCTCTCAAATGCAGAAGATGCGTAAGAACTGGGAATGCTGGAGCTACATCAACAGTAATTTGTGGATCGAATTTGGAATATTTTTATGTTATTGGAGTTCTGAGTTGGAATTGTATCCAGTGTGACTCACACAGAGTTTCGCTCATGCAGTGGCACTTCCCCATCCTCTTCAATCCCTGTCTGCCCCCAAACTCTGCTCCGGAGGCTCCCTCAAGCCTCTAGAGGAGATTTTGAATGTGTGCAGGGCAGAGCTTGGAAAAGTTACTTTTTTAAACTACAACTCCCATCAGCCCCAGCCAGCATGGCCACTGGATTGGGCTGATGGGAGTTGTAGTTCAAAAAAGTAACTTTTCCAAGCTCTGGGGGAGGGGGAGCTGCAAGGGAGAAGAGGGGGAAGGTCCATTACACTAGCAAGTGGAACGACAGCATTGGATACAACTTTGTTTTTAACTTTGTGAATCTGTTTAATCATGGGCTCCTGCTGGGAGGAAGGGCGGGATATAATTCAAATAATAAATAAAATAAATAAATGAATTTGCTTTAGTAAAGTCAATTTTTAAAATATTTGTGGTTTTCAAGTGTCTGTAAAGCTGCTTTGGACAGGCTTTCCCTGGAAAAGCAACCTATAAATGCTTTAAATAAATAAGCAAACAATCCTTCTCAACTTCTTGAGTGGAGAAATTAAACGTTTGAGGAACATAAATTGTTCTGAGAACAGAACCCAAGATAACTAAGAAAACACACACCCTCACTGAGGGATGGAACTTACTAGTAAAGTATCCAGAGCATCAATCAGTGTGAGAGAAAAACTGAAATAAAGCAGAAGACAAAATAAAAAAGAGAAAAAATGGCATCAGCTACATGGAAAGATGTATATTTTGGCATTTAACCAATGGGATCCTTCCTCACCTGCAGTGAGGAGAGGGGAGAAATAAACACATCTGCGGTACAAACAGATTTCGGATAATTTGAAACTGCTCATCTGACCAAATATGGAATCAAAATGCCAAATTTCCAAGAGTCCCTTCTATGTGTTGATTATTGCCTATTACGTGATATCCATATAGGAGACTACCACATCTGCTCTCAGAGCACTGGCACCATTCTACTAGTGGGTGAAGATTATGAACAAGCGATTGCTTCTAACTAAATTCAACTAAGAGTAGAGCCATAGAAATTAATGGCTGTACTCTGAATAGGACTGGCATTGGAAACAACCCAAAATATGAGTTCACTGCACAGCAAGAAGAAATAGTTGCCTTGGAATCTCTTGGTGGAAAGAATTATAGCACTGGAGGATGCCTTGCAGGCCACCTAGTTCAGCTACCTGCATGAAAACCAGACCTAGAGCATGGCTGTCCATTCTGTGCTTGAAGACCTCCAGTGAGGGACAGTCCATCACCTATGTAGATAATTGGTCTCATTGTTGAACTGCTCTTATCATTGTGATGTTTCTCCCAATGTTCGGCTGAAATCTACCTGTCCTGTAACGTAAACCCATAAGATCCAGTCCTGCAGTGAACTTGGCCTCTTCTATGCGAGAGCACTTCGGCTATTTGAAGAATTATTATTATTGTTAACATTTATTACCCGCCCTTCATCCAAAGGTCCCAGGGCACGTTACAACCTTTTAAAAATACAGTATAAAAACAATAAAAACAACCTAAAATCACAAAATAGGATGGGTCGTAAAAATATACACCTCAGGTGTCAAAAGCCAGGGTAAGGAGGTGCATCTTCATCATTCTCTCAAAACTGTACGGTGGAGTTGCCAGATGCACCTCAATGGGGAGGGAGTTCCACAACTTAGGGGAAAGTTCTGTCATGTTGCCCTCAGTCTTGTCTTCTCCAGGCTAAACACAACCCATTTCCTCAACCTTTCGTCACTTGTTTTCCATGCCACTGACCATCTTCATGACCCTCCTCAGGAAGAGGTGAAAATGTTTTTAATTGTCATTGTTCCATCAGGTTCTTGGGTCTAGAATCTCTGGGCTATCTGAATAAGAATCAGACAAATTTTGTGCTCCATTTCCTCTTGAACAGCCTTCTTTATTGCGGTGCCCTGCAGATGTTGTTGGACTACAGCTCCCATCAGCCCCACCCAGCATGGCAGGTTGCGGGGAGACATCTACTCTATCACAGAGGTGTTTCCCAAGAAGGTGTTACTTCAAAATTCCACAAACAACCAAACAATGAACATTCACTCTTCCCAGTACCTTCCCCAAGTGTCCTGCCCATCACATGTCAGAGGACGCAGTTCATCATATGGGAAGGCATTTTCCAAGTAATTATCATAAGCATGATAAAACATGGACTTGACGCGCTCTCTGAGGGGAGGGGAAAAAAACATGCATCAGAAACCTACAATCTTACAGAAAAGCAAATAATAACAAAAAAGTGAACTCCTCAAAGACCAGCATAGTGTTGCCAACATTTTCTTTACCAACCCTACAAAGTACAGCCCAGGTCATGCTCCCAACAGCATCTGTTATCCCTTCATCCCCAAGGCTTCTACATAAAAATGTTGTACTCCTATACAGCTAGTAGTCTTACTCCAATTCCTGACTGCCTTCTAGTGCCCACCTTGTCCAAGTCTGCCAAAGGGCCAATTCAAATATTAAAGAGTACTGCTCCACCCCCCATTAAAAAACAACTACTCTGCAGCAGTCTTCACCAATCTGGGCTCTGCAAATGTGGTTGGACTACAATTCCCATTAGCCCAGCAGGTTGGCAAAGGCTGCTCTACATAAAGGCCACAATGTCTGATAATGTTTTCCCCACATGGATATCCCTGATCACCAGGAGTGTCCTCACAATAGTGACAGCAGGATTGGGGATACTTCTTGAGTGCTCACTGTTAAAATTGGTTAAGTTGGCATGCACAACAGTCAGTGGTGAAACTCCCTTAGAATGAACATTTAAGTGAGCATTCAAGGCCTTTCTCTTCACTACTACTTTTAACCAAGCCCATAAATAGCTACATATGTCAAAGCAGCATACTTCAGTAATTTATATGCTTCCCAAAGCATGCGGCTATTGTATCTTGTCTACTCCTTTTTATGCTTTAAGTAGGATTCTTGCACTGAGCAGTGGGGTGGACTCAATGGCCTTATAGGGCCCTTCCAACTCTACTATTCTATCATTCTATGTACATTGCTTTGTGAGGCCAAAGCCCTAAAAAAGGCTTAAAATACTTCAAATACATAAATGAATGACCCTGTCCTCTCCTACCATTGTATAGAAAGAAAAAAAATCCTCTAACATGTCATCCTCATACCATCTTTTTTCTTTCCATTTCATCTTGAAGTGTATAAAATTATGCATGGCATTGAGAACGTGGATAGAGAAAAGTTCTTCTCCCTCTCTCATAATACTAGAACTCGTGGACATTCAAAGAAGCTGAATGTTGGAAGATTCAGGACAGACAAAAGGAAGTACTTCTTTACTCAGGGCATAGTTAAACTATGGAATTTGCTCCCACAAGGTGCAGTAATGGCCACCAGCTTGGATGGCTTTAAAAGATTAGACAAATTCATGGAAGACAGGGCTATCAATGGCTACTAGCTGTGATGGCTGTGCTCTGCCACCCTAGTCAGAGGCAGCATGCTTCTGAAAACCAGTTGCTGGAAGCCTCAGGAGGGGACAGTGTTCTTGCACTCGGGTCCTGCTTGCGGGCTTCCCCCAGGCACCTGGTTGGCCACTGTGAGAACAGGATGGTGGACTAGATGGGCCACTGGCCTGATCCAGCAGGCTCTTCTTAAGTGCTTATGTTCTTAAGGTTAGACAACAAGAACTTTTTGTAAAAAAGAGACTGCAGATAGAGTTGCATCCAATGCTAGTTCTACTCAGAGCAGACCAACCAAAATTAATGGATCAAAGTTAGTAATGCGTATTAATTTTAATGGGTCTGCCCTGAGTAAGCCTAACATTGAATACCACCCAAGCAAATGCAGCTGCAAATAAGTATTACATAGAGTAGCAGAGTTAGAAGAGATCCCCTACTCAGTCCACCCCCTCAGTTTCCCTCTGGGAGAAGGGCTGCCACAGGTCCCCCCCCACACCCTTAATAGCCTGATGACAGGCAAATATTCAGTGAGGTCTGATTACCTCCAGAAAGAGAAACGCAATTGAAAGAAGCTTCACCTTTTGAAGTTCTGCCTACCACCCCAGAATCTTTAAAATAAAGTCCAGATGATGGGTTGCTGTGCAACAGCCACACCTCTCCCTGAAAGCTCAGAGACAGCGAGAGAGCGAAGTGATCTGGGCTCCCTTCACCAGGATCTTGGTCTGGCTCACCTATAGTGGGCGACATCGACCTCCTTCCCGATGGCAGGAGAGAGCTGCCCCAATAAGTGCAGCAGCCGCAGCCAGAGCCAACCCAGCGGGTGGAGTGACAGCTGCATCTATTAGGCGCGTACAGCGAGGGCACCCCAGCGCCCTACCTCTCTCCGCTTCCACAGCCATCCAGGAGCCTCGTTTCCGGGGTCCGCCCCCTTCATTAGCTTCGCCGCCTGTCTCTAAGCGCCAATCAAGACCTCTGGCACTTCCCACACCCACGGTTATGATGACGCGAGATGAAAGGATTGGTGCGGCTGGTGAGCTCCAATGCGCTTGCGCAGAAAGCTTTACGCTCGAAGTGAGGCTGTGGTATGGCCTGTTGAGGGCGCTGTGTGCGTAATAGTTCTAGCAACGGTTGTTGCTTATGAATTGCAAAAGGGAAAACGAGGCTGGCATTAAGAACAGCCACGTTAGATAAGACCAAGGTCTGTCTAAGTCTAGTCTGTTCCCAATAATAAAAGCTTGTTTGGTGCACGTAAGAATCACACAAAATGGGGTCATGAAGGCAACGGTCCTCATGTAGATATTTCAATCAACGTACTGCCTTCAAGTCGATCCCGACTTACAGCGACCCTGGTCTCCCAGGTCGTAGTCCAATACCTTAACCACTACACTACACTGGCTCTCATGTAGATATTTACGGTAACACTATCTGTGGTCTATGAAAGCATATGCCATAAACCATAATAAATGTTTGAAAGGTGCTACAAAACTCTTTGTTTTGCTTCTAAAGGCTAAACACAAATATAAATATTATTATGGCATGAATTAGTTTCACCATGCAGTTTCATGGTGTTTTATTAGCTGTTTTCACAATGTGTGTTCATGGTGTTTTACAAAGTATAAGGGTACAGGCCTCTGCCCTGAAGAGGCTCACTATCTTTAATTCACCAAAGGAGACCAAAGAAGCAGAGGGAAGCAGGATTTTAAAAGCTGACAGCTATGTCTCTTTCAGCTACATTATGTACTTAGTTATGGTAGAACATGGGGAATAAAGGGCTGTGCCAAACGTTTTGCAGAAAAGGTGGGGTTTGAGAAGGGATTTAGGCACTGTGACTGCCCTTGTGTTTCCTAGCCACTTTCTTTTGTATTATATGTATTATTTTGTTTTGCAGCTTTCCTCCTTAGGTGGGTCTTGAAGCCTTGTCTGAGGAGGGCTGTGTGTGTGTGTTGCTGGCGGTGCCACAGAGGCTGACACTGTGGTGTTGTCTTGTGTGACGTGTCGTAAGAAAATAAGAGCCTGCTGGATCAGGCCAGTGGCTCATCTAGTCCAGCATCCTGTTCTCACAGGGCCAGCCAGATACCCGTAGAAAGCCCACAAACAGGACCTGAGTGCAAGAGCACTCTCCCCCCCTACGGCTTCCGGCAACTGTTTTTAAGAAGCATACTGCCTCTGACTATCGTGGCAGAAAACAGTCATCATGGCTAATAGCCATTGATAGCTTTATCCTCCATGAATTTGCCTCAGCCACTTTTAAAGCTATCCAAATTGGTGGCCATCGCTACCTCTTGTGGGAGCAAGTTCCACAGTTTAACTATGCTCTGTGTGAGGCAGTATTTTCTTTTGTCTGTTCTGAATCATCCAACATTCAGCTTCATTGAATGTTCATGAGTTCTAGAATTATGAGAGGGGAGAAAAACTTTTCTCTGTCCACTTTCTCCATGCCGTGCATAATTTTATATATTTCTCTCATGTTGCCTCTGACTCGCCTTTTCTCGAAACTGCCGCCCTGGGCTCCTATAAGGAGAAAGGGTGAGATATAAATCTAACAAACAAACAAACAAAGTAAAAAGGCCCAAATGCTGCAACCTTTCCTCACAAGGGAGTTGCTCCATCCCCTTGATTATTCTGGTTGCCCTTTTCTGAACCTTTTCCAAATCTGTTGTTATGTGCCTCCAAGTCGACTACAACTTATGGTGACCCTATGAGTCAGCAACCTCCAAGAGCATCTGTCATGAACCACCCTGTTCAGATCTTGTAAGTTCAGGTCTGTGGCTTCCTTGATGGAATCAATCCATCTCTTGTTTGGCCTTCCTCTTTTTCTACTCCTTTCTGTTTTCCCCAGCATTATTATCTTTTCTAGTGAATCATGTCTCCTCATTATGTATCCAAAGTATGATAACTGCAGTTTCATCATTTTAGCTTCTAGGGATAGTTCTGATTTAATTTGTTCTAACACCCAATTATTTGTCTTTTTTGCAGTCCATGGTATGCGCAAAGCTCTCCAACACCATATTTCAAATGCGCTGATTTTTCTCTTATCCGCTTTTTTCACTGTCCAACTTTCACATCCATACATAGAGATTGGAAATACCATGGTCTGAATGATCCTGACTTTAGTGTTCAATGATACATCTTTGCATTTTAGGACCTTTTCTAGTTCTCTCATAGCTGCTCTCTCCAGTCCTAGCCTTCTTCTGATTTCTTGACTATTGTCTCTATTTTGGTTAATGACTGTGCCAAGGTACTGATAATCCTTGACAAGTTCAATGTCTTCATTGTCAACGGTAAAGTTACATAAATCTTCTGTTGTCATAGTCTTTTTGACGTTCAGCTATAGTCCTGCTTTTGTGCTTTCCTCTTTAACTTTCATCAGCATTCGTTTCAGATCATTACTGGTTTCTACTAGTAGTATGGTATTGTCTGCATATCTTAAATTATTGATATTTCTCCCTCCAATTTTCACACCTCCTTCATCTTGGTCCAGTCCTGCTTTCCGTATAATATGTTCTGCGTATAGATTAAATAGATAGGGTGATAAAATACATCCCTGTCTCATATCCTTTCTGATGGGGAGCCAATTGGTTTCTCCATAGTCTGTCCTTACAGTAGCCTCTTGTGCAGAGTATAGGTTGCGCATCAGGACAATCAGATGCTGTGGCACCCCTATTTCTTTTAAAGCATTCCATAGTTTTTCATGATCTACACAGTCAAAGGCTTTGCTGTAATCTATAAAGCACAGGGTGATTTTCTTCTGAAATTCCTTGGTCCATTCCATTATCCAACGTATGTTTGCGATGTGATCTCTGGTGCCTCTTCACTTTCTAAATCCAGCTTGGACGTCTGGCATTTCTTGCTCCATATATGGTAAGAGCCTTTGTTGTAGAATTTTGAGCACTACTTTACTTGCATGGGATATTAAGGCAATAGTTTAATAATTACTGCATTCCCTGGGATCCCCTTTCTTTGGAATTGGGATGCATATGGAATGCTTCCAGTCTGTGGGCCATTGTTTAGTTTTCCATATTTCTTGACAGATTTTTGTCAAAATTTGGACAGATTCAGTCTCAGTAGCTTGTAGCAACTCGATTGGTATGCCATCTATTCCTGGTGATTTGTTTCTTCCAAGTATTTTAAGAGCAGCTTTCGCCTCGCATTCTAAAATTTCTGTTTCTTCATCATAAGGTTCCTCCATGAATGAATCTGTCATCCTGGCATCTCGAGTTCTTCAGTGTATTGCTTCCATCTTCCTTTTATTTCATCTTGGTAGGTCATTGTGTTCCCCTGTTGATTATTCAACATCCGTACTCGTGGTTTAAATTTCCCTTTCATTTCTCTAATGTTTTGGAATATGGCCCTTGTTCTACCCCTTTTGTTGTGTCCTCTTCTATTTCTATACAGTAACTATTGTAATAGTTCTCTTTGTCGTCGTCATCCTAAAATTTATTGCTTTTAGCCATAGGCCATTGCAGAGTTCTTTTTGTCCTTGCATACTAGTTGCTGTATTGTTGCATTTAGGGTTCTGACTGTGATTTCTATCTCTTTTTGCTTTTGCTTTCCTTCTCTCTTTAACCATTTTAAGAGTTTCTTCATAGTTCCGGAGTTCTTCTGGTTCTCTGTCAACTAAGTTTAAAGCCTCAAACCTGTTCCTTATTTTATCTTTATATGCTTCTGGGATGTTATCTAAATTGTATTTTGGCATTATGTTTGCTTTGTTGGTCTTCTTTAGCTTTACTCTTTTCGATACGACCAGTTCATGATCTGTACTGCAGTCTGCTCCTGGTCTTGTTTTCGCAGAAAGTATGGAACTTCTCCATCTTCTGCTACCAATTACAGAATCAGTTTGATTCCTATATTGACCATTTGGTGATGTCCACATGTACAGTCGTCTTTTCGGTTGCTCAAAAATGTGTTAGCAAGAAACAAATTATTGGCTTCACAAAATTCAAGAAGTCTTTCTCCTGCTTCATTTCTGTCTCCTAGGCCCCATTTCCCCACAATTCCTAGTTCTTCTCTGTTCCCTAGTTTTGCATTCCAGTCCCCCATGGTTATCAGCACATCTTGTTGTGGTGTGTGATCAATTTCTTCCTGTACTTCTGCATAAAATCTCTCCAATTCCTCTTCTTCTGTGTTTGCCATTGGAGCATAGACTTGGATGATGGTTATGTTGATAGGTTTCCCGTTTAATCTCACTGATATAACCCGCTCAGACCTTGTGTTGTAGCTTCTAATTGCTCTTGCTACATAATTTCTCACTATTAAAGCTACCCCATTTCTTCTTAATTTCTCATTTCCTGCATAAAATATTTTGTAGTTGCCTGATTGAAAATGTCCCATTCCCGTCCATTTTAGTTCGCTCACACCATGTATTGTAATGTTGATGCGTTCCATTTCTTGCTTGACAATTTCTAACTTTCCCTGGTTCATGCTTCTCACATTCCATGTTCCTATTGTGTGCTTCGTACAACTCCAGACTCTGCTTTCGCATCTGTGCACATCAGCCTCTGGGTTTCCTTCCGGCTTTGACCCAGCTGCGTCATTAGTCACAGCGCTACTCGTACTTATCCTTTGTTCTTCCCCAATAGCTCGGTGAGTGCCTTCTGACTTGGGGGTCTCATCTTCCAGCACTATCTCGTGTTGCATTTTGGATACTCTGTTCATAGGGTTTTCATGGTAAGAGGTATTCAGAGGTGGTTAACCATTGCCTTCCTCTAAATTTGGATACATCTTAGTCTGGTGTCTCAGCCTTGACCATTCTGCCTTGGGTGCCCCTGCTAGGAGTCTAGCCTCTTGGTCTAGACTCCTGACAATATTGCTCTTAGCTTCTTCAACACTCTCAAACCCCCTCACCACGTTAAGGTGTGCATCCTGAAGGGGTTTTCCAAAGCTACAATATCCTTTTTCAGGTGAGGTGACCAGAACTTATTGTCATGAGTACACTGGCTCCTTCTGTGTGTATGTGTCGTATGTGGGCATCATTGCCAGCACTGTCCCTTAAAAACACTGAGAGTGTCTGCTCTGCTGCCATTTATTTACTGTCCTTGTATTTACTGGCTATGTGTATTCACCAAGGACCACTTCTCTGTGTTTTTTGGCCTGTAATTATTAGCACCTCGCTCCTCCTTCCTATCTTCCTTCACATTTCCCTAATCTCACTGTCTCTGATCTCTCACGTTTGTCCAAACCCCAGTCATTTGCGTTTGAGCTTGCCCCCTCCCCCCCCCGTACATTTAGGCCTTCACTGCTTTTTTCCCTGGTTCCCTAGTATCTGCCCCTCTTCCATATAAGGCAATCTCTCCACATAATTGGAACCGGTTAAGCTTATGCTCCAGGCAACATGGATAAGGTTGCCAGGTCAGAACCATTCAAAAACCTGATAAAATGGGGGCAGGCCCTAGTGACATCATTAAACATGATACATTGTATCAACCACAGTTGCTTGGAGCATACCATTCAAAAAAAATTCTCTGGAGATTAAAATAGAAATCTTACCTAAAATAGGGTGTTCCTAGGTCCATCTGAAGTGACAAGGTCATTCTTTCTCACAAGCTTAGGGTAATGCAAAATGGAAATGGACTGCCTTCAAGTTGATCCCAGATAGGGTCTTCATGGTAAGCAGTATTCAGACAGAGGTGGTTTACTATTAAGAACATAAGAACATAAGAAGAGCCTGCTGGATCAGGCCAGTGGCCCATCTAGTCCAGCATCCTGTTCTCACAGTGGCCAACCAGGTGCCTGGGGGAAGCCCGCAAGCAGGACCCGAGTGCAAGAACACTCTCCCCTCCTGAGGCTTCCAGCAACTGGTTTTCAGAAGCATGCTGCCTCTGACTAGGGTGGCAGAGCACAGCCATCACAGCTAGTAGCCATTGATAGCCCTGTCCTCGATGAATTTGTCTAATCTTCTTTTAAAGCCGTCCAAGCTGGTGGCCATTACTGCATCCTGTGGGAGCAAATTCCATAGTTTAACTATGCGCTGAGTAAAGAAGTACTTCCTTTTGTCTGTCCTGAATCTTCCAACATTCAGCTTCTTTGAATGTCCATGAGTTCTAGTATTATGAGAGAGGGAGAAGAACTTTTCTCTATCCACTTTCTCAATGCCATGCATAATTTTATACACTTCTATCATGTCTCCTCTGACCCGCCTTTTGTCTAAACTAAAAAGCCCCAAATGCTGCAACCTTTCCTCGTAAGGGAGTCGCTCCATCCCCTTGATCATTCTGGTTGCCCTCTTCTGAACCTTTTCCAACTCTATAATATCCTTTTTGAGATGAGGCGACCAGAACTGTACACAGTATTCCAAATGCGGCCGCACCATAGATTTATACAACGGCATTATGATATCGGCTGTTTTATTTTCAATACCTTTCCTAATTATCCCTAGCATGGAATTTGCCTTTTTCACAGCTGCCGCACACTGGGTTGACATTTTCATCGTGCTGTCCACTACAACCCCGAGGTCTCTCTCCTGGTCGGTCACCGCCAGTTCAGACCCCATGAGCGTATATGTGAAATTAAGATTTTTTGCTCCAATATGCATAATTTTACACTTGTTTATATTGAATTGCATTTGCCATTTTTCCGCCCATTCACTCAGTTTGGAGAGGTCTTTTTGGAGCTCTTCACAATCCGTTTTTGTTTTAACAACCCTGAACAATTTAGTGTCATCAGCAAACTTGGCCACTTCACTGCTCAGTCCTAATTCTAGGTCATTAATGAACAAGTTGAAAAGTACAGGTCCCAATACCGATCCTTGAGGGACTCCACTTTCTACAGCCCTCCATTGGGAGAACTGTCCGTTTATTCCTACTCTCTGCTTTCTGCTTCTTAACCAATTCCTTATCCACAAGAGGACCTCTCCTCTTATTCCATGACTGCTAAGCTTCCTCAGAAGCCTTTGGTGAGGTACCTTGTCAAACGCTTTTTGAAAGTCTAAGTACACTATGTCCACTGGATCACCTCTATCTATATGCTTGTTGACACTCTCAAAGAATTCTAGTAGGTTACTGAGACAGGACTTTCCCTTGCAGAAGCCATGCTGGCTCTGCTTCAGCAAGGCTTGTTCTTCTATGTGCTTAGTTAATCTAGCTTTAATCATACTTTCTACCAGTTTTCCAGGGACAGAAGTTAAGCTAACTGGCCTGTCATTTCCGGGATCCCCTCTGGATCCCTTTTTGAAGATTGGCGTTACATTTGCCACTTTCCAGTCCTCAGGCACGGAGGAGGACCCGAGGGACAAGTTACATATTTTAGTTAGCAGATCAGCAATTTCACATTTGAGTTCTTTGAGAACTCTCGGGTGGATGCCATCCAGGCCTGGTGATTTGTCAGTTTTTATATTGTCCATTAAGCCTAGAACTTCCTCTCTCGTTACCACTATTTGTCTCAGTTCCTCAGAATCCCTTCCTGCAAATGTTAGTTCAGGTTCAGGGATCTGCCCTATATCTTCCACTGTGAAGACAGATGCAAAGAATTCATTTAGCTTCTCTGCAATCTCCTTATCGTTCTTTAGTACACCTTTGACTCCCTTATCATCCAAGGGTCCAATCGCCTCCCTAGATGCTCTCCTGCTTTGAATGTATTTATAGAATTTGTTGTTGTTGGTTTTTATGTTCTTAGCAATGTGCTCCTCAAATTCTTTTTTAGCATCCCTTATTGTCTTCTTGCATTTCTTTTGCCAGAGTTTGTGTTCTTTTTTATTTTCTTCATTCGGACAAGACTTCCATTTTCTGAAGGAAGACTTTTTGCCTCTAAGAGCTTCCTTGACTTTGGTTGTTAACCATGCTGGCATCTTCTTGGCCCTGGCGGTACCTTTTCTGATCTGCGGTATGCACTCCAGTTGAGCTTCTAATATAGTGTTTTTAAACAACTTCCAAGCATTTTCGAGTGATGTGACCCTCTGGACTTTGTTTTTCAGCTTTCTTTTTACCAATCCCCTCATTTTTGTGAAGTTTCCTCTTTTGAAGTCAAATGTGACCGTGTTGGATTTTCTTGGCAATTGGCCATTTACATGTATGTTTAATTTAATAGCACTGTGGTCACTGCTCCCAGTCGGTTCAACAACACTTACAATCTCGCACCAGGTCCCGGTCCCCACTGAGGATTAAGTCCAGGGTTGCCGTTCTTCTGGTCGGTTCCATGACCAACTGGTCTAGGGAATAGTCATTTAGAATATCTAGAAACTTTGCTTCTTTGTCATGACTGGAACACATATGCGGCCAGTCTATGTCCGGGTAGTTGAAGTCACCCATTACTACCACATTTCCTAGTTTGGATGCTTCCAAACTATTGCCTTACTATTGCCTTCCTCTGAGTCTGAGAGGCAGTGACTGGCCCAAGGTCACCCAGTGAGCTTCATGGCTGTGTGGAGATTTGAATCCTGGTCTCCCAGGTCGTAGTACAACACCTTAACCACTACACCACACTCAGGGTTACCCACAAGTCCTCTCATATGTAAGTGATGTAGCTTTGGACACATCAGCACAAGACTGGGCTCCTACTGGGAGAAAGGGCAGGACATTAATCAAATAAAGAGATAAATAACTAAATTAGTACAATAGGGCAGTGGTCTCTAAGCTTTTTTCCCCAGACTACCTGAAAATTGATTACGGTCTTGGTAGACCACTTAATGATTCTTCTGCCTGTTGTTGCAATTATAATATGCTGTGCTGGATGCAGCATGATTTTTAATTGTATTTTTATGACTTCCTTTATTTTTAATATTGTATTTTATGGATTTCAAGAAATCAGAAGAAGGCTAGGACTGGGGAGGGCCGCTATGAGAGAACTAGAAAAGGTCCTCAAATGCAAAGATGTATCTCTGAACACTAAAGTCAGAATCATTCAGACCATGGTATTTCCAATCTCTATGTATGGATATGAAAGTTGGACAGTGAAAAAGGCGGATAAGAGAAAAATCACCTCCTTTGAAATGTGGTGTTGGAGGAGTGCTTTGCGCATACCATGGACTGCAAAAAAGACAAATAATTGGGTGTTAGAACAAATTAAACCAGAACTGTCACTAGAAGCTAAAATGATGAAACTGAGGTTATCATACTTTGGACACATAATGAGAAGACATGATTCACTAGAGAAGACAATAATGCTGGGAAAAACAGAAAGGAGTAGAAAAAGAGGAAGACCAAACAAGAGATGGATTGATTCCATAAAGGAAGCCACAGACCTGAACTTACAAGATCTGAACAGTGTGGTTCATGACAGATGCTCTTGGAGGTTGCTGATTCATAGGGTCGCCATAAGTCGTAGTCGACTTGGAGGCATATAACAACAACAACAAAGGGGTGGGCTGGAGAGGGGCACTTTGTCAATCCAGGAGGCTGCAACAGAGACCATATGGAGAAAAATATCATTCCATAACCCGCCAAGACTGCAGCTTTACTGAAGTCCAGCTGGAATTAGAATGTCATTCCAGTTAATCCAAGGGTGTTTTAAAATACCCTGAATGTCACCACCCCTCTCTCTTCTTTCTGTCTCTCCCTTTCCTTTCTTACCTTGGCAACAGTTGTCTTCTCAAAGCTGTTCCGGTAACACTTTACTTCCATGGCCCTTTACATTTTCTTTGGGTGGAACATTATTTCCCCCCCTCCCTCCACACTGTAACTGCGGGTACATTTTACATTTTTATGCATGTCAAATTTATATTATATTTTTATGTATGTCAACGTTTCATTCAACCCCCCAAATATTTTGTGGGCCAATTCCTTATGCTGGTGTGTGTGTGCGTGTGCACACGTGCCAGTCAAACCTTACCTACCAGCTGTCTTGCTCTCTCAACCTCCCCCCCCCAATCTTGCGTGTTTAGTGCCAACTATTCAAATGAATTCTACTAATGGAGTTGCTGGTCATGTACTGTGCATGTCAATTAAAAGGGATGCATAATACTTTATAAAGCAACTTGCAGTTCAGCAGGGGGGAGACTACCTTCTGTGGGGAAAAATTGAGGAGGGGGGAAGAGAAGTAAAAATGTGATGTTTTTTAACTGCAGCAAAAGGGGGGAAGAGACCTATTGCCTTTAAAAAAATTATAATGCAAAAGTATGCAAGCAGCTTTAGGAAAGATGCAATTAAAGAAAAAAAAATAACGGGGTTATTTTCAATGCTTACGTACCCTAAAAACGTCAGCAGTGGGAAATGAAGGATTAGAGAGGAGAGGAAAAGAGCTATGGACGTTCTCATATTCCTAAGGAATATGAGAAGTCTTTTTAAATAGACAAGATTTAATGCATGAGCCAGAGTAAAATATTTAAGAATGCCTTTTTTCAGAACAACACAACAGTTCTGCTCTGCAACACACACACACACTTTTAGTTCCAACAGGCCCCATATTTGGGGTGGGATTAGCCTTCTTACCTGGCTGCAATCCTGCACGCATTTACCTGGGAGTAAGTCCCACTGAACTCAATGGGGCTTACTTCTGAGTAGACATGCACTGAGATGCACTGTCAGTTGTACGTCAAAGAAAACAAGTAAACTTGGAAATCCACTTGACAACATTTCCTTCCTTCCTACCCCTAGGCTCCATGGACCCCCTTCATCAAAAGGTGCTCCTCGGCGGCGGCGGCGGCTTCTGCAAGGGAGGCGAGGCTGCCCACAAGGGGGCCAGGCGAAGAAGAGGCGGTGCTTCGGCAAAGCTCTCACCTGTACCTCCCTGCCGCCTCCCACTGCAAAGCAAAACGGGAGACTCCTTGGGAAGAGAGACTGCAACCCCCACGCGCAGGGGCGGCTCTTCTTGCTGGCCTCCGCAGCATCCGCCTGCCCCACTTCTTCCTGGTGCCTAGGGGCGGGGCGGCTCTGGGTGTCACCCCCCTCCATGGTGTCACCCGGGTGCGACCCGCACCCCACTGGTGATGCCCCTGTGCTGTGCAGACCAATCCAATGGACTTCGAAGTAAACGTGGATAGGATTGCAACCATGTAGGAGAATACACTCACAGAGGGAATTCACTCATCTACAAGCCCCGAAAGATGGAAACATCTTTCTGAGAAGGAAACCTCTGTTAAAAGATATGGGACTGGAAAGAACTGAGGCTTTCACAAGAGAATGTGATGTAAAATTTCTCTAACATAGAGCTTTGACTGAACAAATGTGAGTTGGTGCCTTTATTTTGACCTTCTCACACTTTCCTGGTGTTTGTGAAACAGGAAAGCTGTTATCTGTACTTTGTATGGAGATCCACTTAACATGTGTGTAGATCAGTATCCAAAAATTGGAACCATGGAACAACAACCCTGCAAGGCAGGCTGGTACCCATACACATGATTTAGCTGGTGTTGGTGTGGAGTTAGTTCACTGAACTGATCCAATTCTGGCACTGGACTGGATTGGGTGGCACG
The DNA here is from genome assembly GCF_030035675.1 of Rhineura floridana. Lineage (NCBI taxonomy): Eukaryota > Metazoa > Chordata > Lepidosauria > Squamata > Rhineuridae > Rhineura > Rhineura floridana. Next base: position 10,091,165 of record NC_084487.1, read on the forward strand.
GCTAGTGCGACAGCTGGGATCCCTGGGAGACACCCCCCATGAAAGGGGAGTGTGTTTGCCACTGAGAAGAGTCTTCTCGATGACTGACTGACCTCACAACAGTCCAAATGTGAATGGGGGAAAACTTACCTATCGATTGTGCTTCCCAGGATGGGGCTCCCACTGTAACATACTCTGTTGCCCAAAAAACCTTTCCTGACGGTTGTGAAACAGGAAAGCTCTTCTCTGCCCTTTGTATGGATGTTCGCTTAAAATGTGTGTGGCTCGGTATCCAAAAATTGGAACCATGGAACAACAATCCTGCAAGGCGGGCTGGTGCCCATACAAATGATTTAGCTGGTGTTGGTGTGTTTGCCACTGAGAAGAGTCTTCTTGGTGACCGACTGACCTCACAACAGTCCAAATGTGAATGGGGGGAAAGTATCGATTGTGCTTCCAAGGATGAGGCTAATCTTTTCCTTTTATCAGCATAGGGAATATAACGTAAACGATTCATGGCAAAGAGTTTATGCAGAGCTGCTTGTTTTTCTATAATATTTAAAGTCTATGCACATTTCATTTACAGTGGCTACCATTTCAAAATGATCTAGGAAATGTTTTCATTTCAAGACATCGCTATATTTTCTCTCATCTGTGTCATATCTGTGTATACTACTTTTTACCTCTTTATAACTGTTGAAACATTTACTGAGGTCATTATTCTTTACCACACAATCAGAACAAGAAACTTGTTTCTCATCATGTGTCAACTCTGCATAGAAACACCGGTGGCTGTTTCTTCATTGCTTTTATACATATTGTATTACAGTGACAGCAGTGAGCATTAACAAAATCCATGAAGTCAAGACCAGAAATTCTGTGTGTGTGTGTTTTCATTGACACACTCTGTGGACCAATAATACTTACTCTCCTTGGGGAAGCAGCAACATCAATGTCACTGGGAGGGGGGATGCAAGATCCCTTTCAAAGCTGAAGGGGAAATAAATAATCCTAGGGTTGCTACCGAAACCAAGTTTTGCAGTGGAAATCTCCGCGATTTGCTCTAACTGCAAAGGTTGCCTTCTGAGCTTAGGGATGGATTCTTAGATCTCAGCCGGAAACAATTGCAAATGGGAAGTGAAAGTGAAAAGCACTAGGCTCAGCAGGACCTGCTGCAAGCAAACCAGCAAGCCTAACAGAAATTTACAAGCTCTAGTTCTGCAGAACGCAAAGAAGTCGGCGTGTCCAGAGACACTTGTTAACATGATATACCCAACCACTTTCCCTTTTAGTTTGCATAGTCCGTTCCTGCTGCTAATGAAAACACCCGTAATCAAAATTGTCACAAACCAAAGCGGTCGAATGCTTTGCAAAGATCATCTCTTCCACATTTGGCTTTGAGGTGCCAGCAATGTTTACTGCACTGGAAACAACAAATGGCCCATCCTTAAAAAGTTTTGTAGTGCGAACCCTGCAGGCCACAGAGTGGAAAGCTTACTATTATATGATTTCTCTTTTATTTATCAAGATAACAAAATATAACACATTTAACAGCAATCACATTACAGTGGAACATCAGAAACTGACATTTTTTTTCCAAAGAGGAAATTGGCAATTGCAGAGTGTACCACTTCCTCCCTGCCAACATAGCTGCTGTATATATTTCAGTTTCATAGATCAATACAGTGTTATAGCATCATTTTTAAGGAAACGTGGTTGTGTCCTGTAAACGCTGTCTGAGTTGCTTCTGGATGTACTGAACTGTTTTAAATGTGAAAACCACCTTATAGTACCAGTACAAAAAGGTTCTGATGTACCATACAGGGGCATCTTGTACTACACATAGAACTGTGCTATTTTGGAAGCAGAAAACACATTGTTACTCAAACAAAAGGAATGTTGTGCACATATAAGTCTGCCTGAAAATTACCTTTCAAGTTCTGCAGTAAAAAGTACCTTATAACCTCAAGACATTTCTTCAGGAGATATGACCTTTATTTTTTCATAACTCAATGGAACAGTCAGTGGAAAGTACAGCAAAAAAGAGAAAGCACTTGGCGTTTTACACACAGCAAAGTATGGTTACTTCTGAAGGAGAATAAGAAAAGGTAATTTACTCAAAATGTTGATCAGGCATGTTCAGCGCCCTGCTTAGGGGCTGCATGGAACTCTTTTGCGTATGTTCCTGCATGGCCTGGCCATGGCCTGTGTTGAAGTGAGCAGCTACCTTTCTCGGCCTGTAATTTTTTCAGAGCTCTGGCTCTGGGTTATGTTTTGTCCGCACTGGGATGATGGCCCAATAGGGCTGTGCGTTCCCAGGCACTCCTCATTCAAACCAGACCCGTTAAAGGTATTACCCGGGGGGATTTCTGAAAGCAGGCTCTGTGATGATGGCATTATGGGTTCATCATCAGAACTTGTTAAATACTGATAGGACACAGGGACCGCTCTGTAACCTGTGTTTGGTTTTTGTGTGTTCCTGTGGCTTGTGGTGTTGGAGGGGGTGTTACCAATTTCTACATTGCTTGTTCCATGTGTTGTATTTCTGCTTACATTATCCTTGCACAAATGATCAGACAGTTGCTGAAGGTTCTCAAGGATGGCGCTCACTCTAGCCTCCTTGAGAGAAATGCACCGTTCATAGTGTTCTCTGTCCTGCCTTGACTCCTGCATTTCCTCCTCCCCTAGATGTGTCATTTTAGCACTGTGCCTTCTTCGGCACGCATGACAACGATGCACTCCTGACGCTGCCTGCTTGCGATCCTCGCTTCTTCTTTGGAATGTTCCAAAATAGAATGAAGCATGACCTCTATGCGGCCTCCCTTGGTTGTCTGCGTTCTTAACATCCCAAGGCGTTCAGCGGGTGACAGTGTCGAGACTGGATTTGGAATGGCGCGATCTGCACAAACAGCAATATACAGTAAGGTGTGGAACAATCATGGGGCCCACTCAATACCTCGTCACATTATAATCACTACTGTTACTGTAATTAATTGAGGGTCACCTACAGCATAGTTGCTTTGCATGGAGCAAACCCCCACCAACCCTTGTTCCATAATCAAACCTATAGACAGATTTTAGTGACGGAAATCCTCTATATCTCTATAAAGTACTAAATTTTGTTCCTTTTTTGAACTACAACTCACATCATGAACATCCAGTGGCCATGCTGTCTGGGGCTGATGGGAAATAACCATGGGACACTCCTGGTGGTTGTTTGTGGTTGTATGGGTGTTGGGGCTCTGTGCCACTTTGGGCTGGTTGGAGAGCTGTTTATGCAAATTTAGCTACTGATGGAGTGTAAGGGAACACTTACCAAAAACGCCATCCTGCTCTTCGGTCATGATGTGTTCCACCAACGTGCTGTTGAGCTCTGTCTGTTCCCCTGTCGGATGTGCACCTGCGTATTTCAATATAAATCTTGTTAATATTCATCACTTCTGAAAGACCAAGTCATCTCCTTTCTTTGGCTTGCAAAGAGTGGACCTGCCAACATCACTGGAAACATAACAGGTGTTATCCCTTCCACACTATTTGGCGGCAGTTCCATTGCAATCCTAAAATTGCCAAACTTTTAAGAAGTGATACGGCCTTCCTGGGCCCTGTTTGTATGCAATCATTACTTTTAGATGAAAAACAAAGAATTCGATTTAGGGGAACAACATGACACCATGGGTTCACTACTTCTTGGAAACTCACCATTCTGAATTCCATGGACTAATGCTGAGAAGCTTGCTTCCTCGTTCTCAGAAATAGTGGTGTTTGTGACCATGTTATTATCTGCTGCGACACATGGGATTTCTTGGACTGCATGTAAAAAGGAAAATCATAAAGTAGCAACATATTGTAATTAGTCTGATTTTACATCAAACTGCAGTATCGAGTTAAACTGTAAATCAGAGCTTGGAAAAGTTACTTTTTTGAACTACAACTCCCATCAGCCCCAGCCAGCATGGCCACTGGATTGGGAGTTGTAGTTCAAAAAAGTAACTTTTCCAAGCTCTGCTGTAAATGAACCCAAAATATAATTAGAACATAACCTCCAAAAGGCTGTCTTCACCATCATTTGACAGTGGCCAATGAAATGGCTTTGAAATACATATAAACAAATTTGACAGATTTCAAGGATGAATAATGACAGAAATAAATGTTGCAAGTTTCAATCATCTGTGGAAACATTAGTAACACAGGAAAGAAACAAATAAAGAAGAACCCCAACAAACAAAACAAAAATATAATTCTCTGTCTTTGGAGATGGCAATTACATTCCCACAGCACATTGCTTCAAAGGGAGCTTTCTTTAACAGCTTATTAAATGTGTGTGAGGCTTTTAGGCGGGAGGTTTGAATCCCCGGGCTGAGTGGCTTCCTAGTGCTGCCTGCTGCCCGCTCATTAGCTGTGAAGCCATTCTTGCCTCCCCAGGGAGGGAGTTCCAGAGCCATGGGGCAGCCACCGAAAAGGCCCTATCTCATGTCCCCACCAGTCACACTTGTGAAGGTGTTGGGATCATGAGAAGGGTCTCTCCTGAAGATCTCAGGGCCCGGGCAGGTTCATATAAGGAGATACGGTCTGACAAATAGCCTGGACCTAAGCCGTATAGGGCTTTATAGGTCATAACCAGCACTTTGAATTGTGTCTGGAAACAGACTGGCAGCCAGTGGAGCTGTTGCAGCAGGGGAGTTGTATGGTCCCTGTAACCAGCCCCAGTTAACATTCTGGCTGCAGCTCGTTGCACCAACTGGAGTTTCCGAACAGTCTTCAAAGGCAGCCCCACGTAGAGCACATTACAGTAGTCTAAGCGGAAGGTAACTAAGGCATGTGTCACCGTAGCCAGATCAGACGACTCCAGGAACGGGCACAGTTGGCGCACTAGTCTTAATTGTGCAAAAGCTGTGAAGCGGGTGTGCCTGAGGCTTTTAGGCGGGAGGTTTGAATCCCCTGCCTTAGTGGCTTCCTAGTGCTTCCGTGCTGCCCGCTCATCAGTTGTGAAGCGGGTGTGCGTGAGGCTTTTAGGTGAGAGGTTTGAATCCCCTGCCTTAGTGGCTTCCTAGTGCTGCCTGCCGCCCACTCATCAGCTGTGAAGCGCGTTTACAGGCAGCGCTTGCCGGCTTATTCTGGGCGGGAGGTTGAATGTGTTGGGCCCCCAACTATGCTTTTGCCCTGGGCCCCGCACATGCTAAGGACAGGTCTGACCTTGGAAGGGAAAACCATACAATAACAGTACCATCTTTTCCGACCTACCTTGCACATCTGCTTCTCCAATATACTGTTCTACATCCACCCTGACCAAACCAGCACGATTTAAATTAGCGCTCTGTCAAGCCACAAGCAGGGATCTATGTCTGTTGCCGCAGATCTGTTTTCCCCTTGCTGTGAAGCCATACTGCGTGCGATTCTTTTGGGTGTTATGCTAGCATCCCCACGCAGGATGCTGTGAAGCTCCTCGTAGAAGGGCAGGTTACTCGGTTGTTCCCCGACTTTCGGTTGTGTGCGATGACCTTCCGGTACTCACCCCGAAGAGACTTTGTCTTGTTTCTGCATTCTGCAGCAGTACGTCTGTGTCCTCGCCTGGACATATCACGCGCTATTTCATCAAAAGTTTCCATGTTTCTGTGGGAGGACTTCAGAATGTCTTGTACCTTGGCTTCCCCCCATATATCAAGGAGATCCAAAATCTCCCTGTTCCTCCATGAAATACCACAACCAGTTTTTGCAGCATCTGACACTTTGCTTTGCGCCATCTTTCTCTTTTCTGCCCTTTATGCCTCTTTCTTTCTTGATGAAAAAAAAAAAGATGTGTACGTTCTGCTTTAGCTTTTCTGGTTGATGGAACCACACACACGAAGAGAATGGCCATTTGTATGGCAGCCGTTCAGCGATGAGGAAATGGCCTGAGGTCTGCCTTGGCCAGTGAGCAGTGGAAAATGAGGAGGCGATTGTCCTTGTTGCGGGCATTGTTAGGCAAATGTGATGGTGATTTTGAAATCTAAGGTGGGTCATGTATCCTCATCCAGTAGTGAACTGTTTACGAGTCATTTTGGGGGTAAACATTTACCATAGTCATCAATGCCCAGCCTGGGAGCATTATTTCGCTAACTTTGCAGTTTACAGTTATTACTGGCCGGTATACTAGGAATGCAACACCAGCTATTACACATTACTATGGTTAAAACAGTTATCTTCAACCTTTTCTGAAAGACAACCCACCTGTAATGCAAACATACATTTAGGGACCCATGAATTTTGTTGTAGTGATCGTGTGGAAACCCACTTTGGTTTGGGCTACAACACAGTAGTGGGTCCCCAACCCATATTAAATGACTAATTATCTAGAACAACTGTAGTGACTGCTTCTGTAATCACAATTGATACTGCGTATCAGAACAGTAACATTTCCCATAAGCATCCTTTGAAAAATAGAGTATATAACAGATATCTAACTGTTCCATATTTTATGACCATGTTCCGCACCGTTCATGCACTGTGTGCTTTTAAAGTTAACTCAGCTGGAATTAGAATTACTATGCCACAGAACTCTTAACATAGCATTGTACCCGCAGTGCTGTTTACATGGCAAAGGGGAGCCTGCCCGCTTATTTAAACTTCCTGGACCGAAGCGGAGGAAAAGCCCACTTCCTCTTTGTGTTTTGAACATTTAGCACTTCCAGTCTAGTGTACTAATATTTTTTAAAAGTGTTTAGCAACTGGGGTGGGGACAGGAGATTTCTCAGATCATACCCTGAATGCTTCATAGTACTAGCCCTGAGGCCAGGCAGAGATGATTTATGATCAAAGAAGAGGTATGACAAGTCTCTAAGAAATGACAAAGCTGTAGCCCTCCAAATACTGTTGGACTAGAACTCCCAGCACCCCTGATCACTGGCCACACTGGCTGGGGATGAAGAGAATTGTAGCCTAGCAATATCTGGAGGTGAGCTGCATCTACCGTCAGGCCTCCCAGTCTGTCTAATGGCTCCTCCAAATGCTCTATTTATTGAGCATTCATCATTGTTCGCTTGCACAAAGTTTACACAGTGGTTAGACTATATTCAGCATTCTTAAGCATCCCTTTGATTTACAAGCATTCATCCTGATTTACCTGTGGGGTGTTTACACGTCTCCCCATTAATCATTCACTCACCCCACACTTTTCAGTGTGTTGCTCTGTGGGCTTCCTAACTGCAAAAGGTCCGTGTTTATTTTTATTTTAAGTGGATTTCTTGTGCCAGGGCAGGAGAGTGCTTTCATCAACCTTAATTGCGCAAACCTACATTTATGGCAAGTGCTTTAATGAATTCTTCCCACACAATAACGAGTCTATGGTAGCCAAATACATAGCCAAGCAAACAACACAGGAAGGAGGGAAAGAGAATGGAGAAATGCGGCGGGGGGGGTAGGATACGTGATTGTTTCCATTATGTCTGCTTTGGGTCAGTTGTAACAGAGGGACTAGAGAGGTGAGGGGGCAACAATTCTACAGGGAACAGGAAACGGGTGAAGCTTTCCTTTTCCTCGATGTGTGTGCAGAAGCGGGTGGGCGGTTAATCTCCCTTGAAAGAGCTTGCAGCGAGAAGGCAGGGAATGATTCATTCTGTCCCCCCAAGCCAGGGCAACGTTGCAAGCTCTCTCCTCAGCCATTGCTTCGATCAGCCTGGCCCTGGTGAGCCAGACGCCCTTTTCTTCCCCTGCGGCGCGGCAAGTTTCTCCCCGCCGTTGCCTGACCTTTCCACTCTCGCCTGCAATTCTTCTCCCCGATCCTAAATGTGGGGGGGAGGGGGAAGCAGGATTCCCTCCCCCCCAGGCTTGGAGGGAGGCAGACTGATGTCCAAGCCACCCCCTCCAAACCGGCAGTCTGCCCGCCTGCCTCTGCCGTCACTGTTGTTGCTCCAACGAGGGGCCAGCGGCAGTATTTTCTGCACCCCCCAGGGAACATTTGCAAATGTCCCTGGACAAAGGAGTCTAGCGTATAGGATCGGGGACCCTTCCCCCCCTTTTTAAAGGGAACCAAAGGGTGCCTGGAACACTTTCTTTTAGCCAGGCGCTTTCCCACCGAGCTCTCTCAGAAGATGGGATGGCGACGGCCGGATCGATCCCGCTCAATGCCAAAGCGTATTGCAGCGAGGGCTGTTCTCGCGGGGAGTTCTCGGTACTTTTGGAATAAGGCCCTCCCATCTAAGAACTCACGAGTTCTAGGAGATCCACAGAGCACCCCTCTTTCCTTGCCTGGAGAGACGAGGTTTCCAAGGGGAGTACGCACGAAGTGCGAGTCCCTCTTCTTGCCCGAAAGGCGCCGCTTTGCACGTTGTTGCTCAATGAGGATGCGGGGTGGGGATTCTCATTCTGATAGGTGGGGACCCTTTCTTTCATGGCTAGGGCCCCGCCTCCCTTTTGCCCCCGAGAAGGAGCTGTTCGCTCATTGCCTTGGCTTGAGAAATCACAAGGCAAGGAGCTCAATACATACCTAACATTCCTTTGATCGACACTGAGAACTAATGAGCTGAGGACATTGACGTGAAAGTAAACAGCCAATGGAAATGTAGGCGGGCACAAAGCGCAGCCAATCACTTCTTTTACGATGGGGGAGCCTCCGCCAATAGGGGTATCGGCGGGGGTGGGGAAAGCTGTACGTCTTAGAGTCCTGTTGCTAGGACAGCGCTGAGGTTCTGCTTTTTTCTCTGAGAGGAAGGAGAGTGTGGTGGGAGTCACTTCGGAGCCTGCGCTATTCTTCCTCCCTTCCTACCGTCATGGTGGCTCGTCCTCTAGCAGAGTCCTAAGGGGACTTGCAGCCTAACCACCGCTATACGCAAAACTAAGGAGGGCCTCTTCTGAAGCCCCTTCCCTGGCTTCCCTAACTGAAACCATCCCGACACCCCCTCCCCAATAAGTGCTAGTCTCTTCCTCTCCCCGTTCCCCACAAAGTCTTATGGTGAGGGGCAGCGCAGATCATGGTGAAGTTGGCTGCCAAATGCATCGTGGCAGGTGAGTTCCAAAACTGGCCGCCTTGGCAGCATCTCTTGAAATTGTGTCTCATATAATGGGCCTGAGCATCCCTTGCCAAGACGTGCCCTCAAGAGTGACACCCGCTACTGAGAGAAACAGCATCGCTGCCTCGGAACAGCGTGCACGATCTAAGGCTGCCGTTGTAAGCAGTACTGACATTCGTTGGCCTTTGAAGGTGCCCGCAAGGTGTTGTGTTGTTTTTGCAACACTGCGAAATTGTTACTTGTAAATAATCCCCCCTGAAATAATTAAGAATTACTTCTCAACATGGTAAGGACTGGGCTATTTAATAAAATGTATGCCTTGGATTGATTTTGTGTCATGTAAAAACAAAGACAGGAGCTATCAGGTAGGTAAAGTTTCTCCTTAAAACACATACAAACAAGGAGGAAACAGTATTGTACACCTGCTCTGATTATTCTATTCCGAGGTAAATCTGACCTTCCAAGGTCAAGCATCACCTCTGCAGGTCTGGAAATTGCTGCCTCTATCAGTCTCATCCTTTATTTGTTTTTGTGGTGTGAGGTTTAATGTTTTGTCACTGTTGTTGCAAGGTACTTTGAGTAGTAGGGAGGTGGTATATAAATGTGATAACAATAGGTTCTCTCAGGAGCAAAGGCCTTAACGGAGCAGATTGTAATAGGGGTGCAACTGCTACTGCCATATAAGGTTCAGTCTCAGTTTGATGGTTGCTGAAGCAACATCAGAGCTCTGCTCTGGATACATTTTCCTGCTCTGCCTGTTGGGTATTCCTGTCCTGGCATCCATACATGGGTATAAGGTTTGAGTAGGGTACACAACACAGGCCTGAAAAGCATAAGTTCCCTCAACTATTCTTGGGAACAGTTGCTCAATTTGAGCCTAAGTGCTGGATTTTTCAAGCATATGCCATATCCAGATGTGATTCTCATGCATTTACATCTAGCAGGACAAGTATATCCAGTGGGCAGGCAGGAAGATGTGATTAGAGAGCAACTATTGTTAAATCTCAGTGATTAGTGTGACTGATGCAAACGAATTTTAATCATTGTCCTTGCAAAATTCTGATGCCTACAATGTTCATGCTGTCTTCTAATGATTTTGTTGTGATAGTAATTTGAAATATCTTTTCCAGACCTAGAAGTATATTGCATCTTTTTTAGAATTGTAAGTAAGGTTTATTGTTCATAGCCATTGGCCGCCACAATACATATAAAATAATTACACTTGTCAATAAGATAAAACATACATCAACAAAGGGTATGATATAAATATCTAAAATGCAATTGAAGAATTAAAAAACAGATGATAATAATTAAGGTTGAATAATTTAAACATTCATTCTAGAACCATTTACAGATTTGATATAAGCAAGTTTAGGTGATTGGTTTTGGGATCTCGCTCTAATTTTAGCCGCTGCTAAGGCGAATTTGGCTACTTGTGTAGTTATATACGGATCCAAGCCAGCTAGGAGTATGCAGATTTGCTCCATAATAGATCTATCTGAGAGGGTTAAAAGAATAGGCTGGAGAAATTTAAGCCTTGGGGTGTCATACAGCAAGCAGGTTAATAAATAATGGCCAATGTCCTCAACTTCCCCTGACTTGCATGGACATAGTCTTTGATGCATTGGAGTATATGTGTATCTTCCTTCCAGAAAGGCCGAAGGCATTGTCTGAAAGCGAAGAGCTGTGAACGATTTTCTTAAAGATCTAGTAGTTAAAAAAACAAAATAATGTTCCATCCCAAAACCTGTTTTGAACAAAGGATACCATAGGGAGAAGGCCGAATGAGTAACAGTGTGCAAGTCCCATCTTTTAGAGTAAAGGTATATTCTTTCCCTAAGAAGGGACTTCGCTCGCTGCGATGGAATGGTAGGTAGGATGTCTATGCTTATCCCATACATTGCAAGTATTATCTTGGTCCTTTTGAACCATGAGAGCGGAGATGGATTTTGTATTTGCTGAAGTAAGCATTTCTTGGGCAGGCGCGATTCGCTCATGCAAGCCAGCTTGAGCCAGTACAGGGCAAGGGCAGAATGTGCCATTGATTGTAGCGAGTAAAGTCTGGTTTTGGTCCTCATTAGTGCTATTGGAGTGCCTTGGGGTACAGCCAAGATGGATCTTCGAAAGGAGTTCTGAATGAACTCCAAGGAAGAAGGATTTACACACCCCCAAATCTCTGCTCCATACAGGAGCTGGGACACTATTTTTTTCTTATAGACTTCTAAAACCGGAGCAACCAGGCCCCCACCTTTGATGTTATAAAAGTGAAGGAGCGAAGGAGTGGAAAGGGAGGCCTTCAATTTAACTGCTGAAAAATGCGGTTTCCAAATGGGATTAGCAGAAAATCTCAAACCCAAGTATCTGATACTATACTGTTGTTCTATCTTTTTGGCATTTAAATTCCAAATATATATTGCATCTTTAGAAAATGTTATCATCTTTCAACAGTGCTACTGTATTGTGTTCTGTTCATTTTAGTGCATTAGAGTTCATATCTTCAATCTCTGTTTCATTATGAAGACTGTGAACAAGGTTATGCTTAACATTCCTTGATAATAAAAATGTTTTGGCAAATTCAAAGAAGCAAAATAATATTTATATAGCAACAAGTAGACATTCAACTATTTGGGAGACCAGGGTTCAAATCCCCACATAGCCATGAAGCTCACTGGGTGACCTTGGGCCAGTCACTGCCTCTCAGCCTCATGAAAACCCTATTCATAGGGTCGCCATAAGTCGGAATCGACTTGAAGGCAGTACATTGACATTCTTATAGTAATAAACTTAAGCATAAAGATATCACATACAGTAACATGAAGCACATCTATTATTAGTTTTTTACAAAATGATTTAACAACGTTGCAACATATAAAATATGCAGTCAAAAGGGGGAATCTAAGATGGAAAGGTTTAAGACAAAAAGAATTCGGAATATGCTCAATAAAACAGAAGGGGAGAGGAAAACTATAAGGAGGAAAGGATGGCACCTTCCACCGTGGAACCACTGAGCACTGTTTTTCCAGCAACCTCAGCCCGCGATTCCTTTCAAGGAGGGCAAGGGTGGGAATTCCCACTGCTAGCTGTGAGGGGTGTCCCTTTAAGAGTACAGGGGCTTTCTCCAGTTCTTACGGCCCCTAGAGGGCTGTCCTGTTCGTCCGCTCCGAGTCACCTGACTCTGAAGAAGCCACAAACCTGCGAGGCCCCGTGAGGAAAGAACAAGAAGAGCTAGCAAAAGAAAAGAGCGAGGTGTGCGCGCGCACCAGGGGTTGTGTATTACATGCATCGGGGCCCGGGGCAACTGCCCCACTTCCCGGTGCCTAGGGGCGGCTCTGGGTGTCACCCCCTCTGATGGTGTCACCCGATGCGGTCCACACCTCCCGCACCCCCCTAGTGATGCCACTGCATGCCAGCAGTTGGAGTATTTCTCCACTCCAGGATAGCTTGCCATATGTTTTCTTGCTGTTTTCTTTAATAGGTTTTTTTTTTTGCAATTTTGATGGCTGATTCAGCTTTGCCATTACACTGGCTGTTGTAGGGAGATGGTGTTATGTGGTGAAATTCCCAGTCTTTTGAAAATGTGGCAAATTCTTTGGAAGTGAACTGTGGTCCACCATCGGAAATCACACAGTCAGATATGCCAAGTCTGCTGAAGGGGTTCATGATTCTTTCTATTACAGTTGCTGATGTTGTATCTGGCAGTTTATCCATTTCCCAGAAGTCTGTATAGTAGTCTGCCAGAATGAGATAATTGCTGCCATTTTCTGTGAAAAGGTCCATCCCTACCTTACTCCATGATCTGTTAGGAATGCCATGGATCAGCAATGGTTCTTTTTGCTGACTGGCTTGGAACTCAGCACACACATCACAGTTGCGTACAAGGTCTCTGATGTCATTAGTAATGTTTGGCCAGTATACCACATCTCTAGCTTTCCACAAACATGCTTCTATTCCAGAATGACTGCGATGTATTCTTGATAATATGTCTTTTCTCATGGCCTTTGGAATGAGTATTCGCTGTCCTTTGAATATGATGCCATCTTGAACACTTAATTCATCACAATAGTTCCAGTATTCTTGAGTAGACACTGGAGCTTTGTCCTGGGTGTCTGACCAACCTGCTAAGACAACAGAGATCAATACATGCAGCTCTTTGTCCTGTAAAGTATGTTCCTGGACTCTTTGAAGTCCTTGATGTGAGATGGGCATATAAGCAGCTAGATTAATGCGTTCTAGTTCCTTTTGTCTGGCTTGCGCTTCAAGGGAATTGAGTATCTCATAGTCTTGCTTGTCAGTGTGCCTGTCGTGTGGCAAGGGTGGACAGGAGATCCACTATGTACATCTCAGCTCCTTTATATATTGTACCTTCAAGGGATAGCATTGTAGCCTAAGAAGCATGTGTTGGAGGCATTTTGGAGCTGATAGCAATGGCTTCTTAAAAATAACTTCTAGAGGTTTATGATCGCTGTCAACCTTAATGCATTTCTGACTTCATATACAGTAGGGCCCCTTCTCGGCGCCCCGCTTTTTGGCGTTCTGCTAATATGGCTCCAGCACGCTCGAGCTGATTGCACCCGAGGAGGGGAAGGTCAGCTGTAGCGCACTACACCTGATCTTCTCCTCTGCTGGCGCAATCAGACTCCTGCACTCGAGCTGATCGCACCGGAGGAGGGGAAGATCAGCTGTAGCGCACTACACCTGATCTTCTCCTCTTCTGGCGCAATCAGACTCCTGCACTCGAGCTGATCGCACTGGAGGAGGGGAAGATCAGCTGTAGCGCACCACACCTGATCTTCTCCTCTTCTGGCGCAATCAGACTCCTGCACTCGAGCTGATCACACCGGAGGAGGGGAAGATCAGCTGTAGTGCGTGCTATAGGGGATCTTCTCCTCCTCTGGCATGATCAGCGGGTTAGGTTCCAGACCCCCACACTACAGCTGATCCGCTTTTCAGTGGTTTTTGCTTTTCAGCAGGGGTCTGGAACCTAACCTGCCGTATGAGTGGGGCCCTACTGTATATTGGTCAAATTTTTCACAAGCAAATACTGTTGCTAAGCATTCTTTTTCAATTTGAGCATAATGCTGTTCAGTCTGTGATAAAGACCTTGATGCAAAAACAACAGGCTGCCCTTTTTGCAAAAGTACAACACCCAGGCCAGTTTCACTGACATCACATTGGATGGTGACATCTTCATTCATGTCATAATACTTCAAGACGGGATGTCTAGTAACCAAGTCTTTGATCTGTTGGAGGGCTGCATCATGTTGAGGTAGCCACACCCAAGTTGCACCCGTGTCCAATAGTTGTCTGAGAGGTTCACAAACATCAGAAAGGCAAGGAAGAAATTTAGTCAGATAATTAACAAATCCCAGTAACTGCTGAAGAGATTTGGTATTGGATGGTTTAGGTATCTGCTGGATAGCTCTCACCTTTTCTGGATCTGGTTGTAAGCCTTGTGATGTTAGGAGGTGTCCCATATAGGGTACTGCTGTCAGTCGTAGCCTCATCTTATTTTTATTGAGTTTCAGATTGACTTTTCTCGCCCTTTCCAGGACAGAGATGAGGTTGTGATCAAGGTCAGCTATGGCATTCTCCACTGAGTCTCCACAGCCATATACCAAAATGTCATCTGCAATTGATAGATTCCTTTGAGACCCGCCAGTGCATCTTGTTTGTGGCACTGATACTCTTATGCTGCTGGTTTTATTCCAAAGGGCATTCTCAGCCACCTGTAACATCCTTCTGGGGTCCAAAATGTGGTAAGGTGGCTGCTTTTTTCATCTAATAAGATTTGCCAATACCCATCCTTTGCATCTAAGACAGAGAATATTTTTGCCTTGGCAAGGTCTGGTAAGATTTCTTCTATGGTGGGCATCTGGTAGTGAGCTCGTAATAATGCCTTGTTTAAATTATTTGAATCTATACAGATGCAAAGTTTACGCAGAGCTTGGAAAAGTTACTTTTTTAAACTACAACTCCCATCAGCCCCAGCCAGCATGGCCACTGGATTGGGCTGATGGGAGTTGTAGTTCAAAAAAGTAACTTTTCCAAGCTCTATGCTTATCCACTTGGTAGGTTCTGTCACTTTGGCAATTATTCCAACTTTTTCCATTTGTCTTATTGCAGTTATGATTTTTTCTTTGAATGTGACAGGGACTCTACGTGGCATATGTTGCACTGGTTGCACAATGTCATCCACTTTGAAATGTAAGGTGCCTGGAAGACAGCGTAGTCCCTCAAAGACATCATGGTAATTCTTAAGAATTTGTGCCTTTGGTATGCCACCTTGTACTTATTTATTTATTTATTATTTGATTTATATCCCGCCCTTCCTCCCAGCAGGAGCCCAGGGCGGCAAACAGAAATGCTAAAAATACTTTAAAACATCATAAAAAGACCTTAAAATACATTAAAACTAAACAACATAAAAAACATTTTAAAAAGCTTTAAAGACATCTTTAAAAAGGGTTAAAAACATATTATTACAGAAAACATATTAAAAGTAATTCTAACACAGACACAGACTGGGATAGGTCTCAACTTAAAAGGCTTGTTGAAAGAGGAAAGTCTTCAAATGGTGCTGAAAAGATAGCAGAGATGGCGCCTGCCTAATATATAAGGGGAGGGAATTCCACAGGCTAGTGCTGCCACACTAAAGGTCCATTCCCTATATTGTGCAGAACGAACCTCCTGATAAGATGGTATCTGCAGGAGGCCCTCACCTGCAGAGCGCAGTGATTGACTGGGTACTTGTACTTGTCCCATAGCTAAGGAACTGTTGGCTTCAAGTCTGAGTGTACGGATAATCTCTGTAACCCATTACATTTACATATGCACTACTGTCTATTTGACATTCAGTGTCTTGCTTGAGCCAGGACTGCAAAGTTTCTGGGCAAGGTGCTAGTAATACAAGTTGGACAAACCACTTTTTTATCTTAGTATGCACTGTTTTGATGTCATGCATGTAGAAAATATCACCGTCCAACTTACTGTATTCATTGCCTATCTGTTTCACATGCTGTGCAGATGTTTTCTGTTTAGATTGTTTGCAAACTCTTGCATAATGATTTCTTTTACTACAGCTTCTGCAAATAGTCCAAATGCTGGGCATTTGCTAGGATCATGAATTTTGCCACAGTATCCACAACTCTCACTTTGAAATCTTCTGGGCTCAGCACTATTTTTGCATGATGGCATATGCATGTTAGAATATTTATTTTTGCTGATATACTGCATGCTATCAGCTTCTGAAGGGTGCATTTCTTGCATTTGCACAAGGGTTTGTTCACTAGCCTTGCATATGTCTATGGCTTCCTGCAGAGTCAAGGCAGGCCTTCGGAGCAGTCTCATCTGTGCTCCCTTGTCCTTAATGCCTATAACCAATCTGTCTCTAATCAATTAAGAACATAAGAAGAGCCTGCTGGATCAGGCCAGTGGCCCATCTAGTCCACCATCCTGTTCTCACAGTGGCCAACCAGGTGCCTGGGGGAAGCCCGCAAGCAGGACCTGAGTGCAAGAACACTCTCCCCTCCTGAGGCTTCTGGCAACTGGTTTTCAGAAGCATGCTGCCTCTAACTAGGGTGGCAGAGCACAGCCATCATGGCTAGTAGCCATTGACAGCCCTGTCCTCCATGAATTTGTCTAATCTTCTTTTAAAGCCATCCAAGCTGGTGGCCATTACTGCATCTTGTGGGAGCAAATTCCATAGGTTAACTATGCGCTGAGTAAAGAAGTACTTCCTTTTGTCTGTCCTGAATCTTCCAACATTCAGCTTCTTTGAATGTTCACGAGTTCTAGTATTATGAGAGAGGGAGAAGAACTTTTCTCTATCCACTTTCTCAATGCCATGCATAATTTTATACACTTCTATCATGTCTCCTCTGACCCGCCTTTTCTCTAAACTAAAAAGCCCCAAACACTGCAACCTCTCCTCATAAGGGAGTCGCTCCATCCCCTTGATCATTCTGGTTGCCCTCTTCTGAACCTTTTCCAACTCTATAATATCCTTTTTGAGATGAGGCGACCAGAACTGTACACAGTATTCCAAATGCGGCCGCACCATAGATTTATACAACGGCATTATGATATCGGCTGTTTTATTTTCAATACCTTTCCTAATTATCGCTAGCATGGAATTTGCCTTTTTCACAGCTGCCGCACACTGGGTCGACATATTGGGTAGGGGTGATGGGAGCTGGTGTCCAACAACATCTGAAAGCAACATATTTGCTACCCTTGGTCCTTCACAGAATTGCTGTAAACAGCTTCTGCCATGTGGTGTAGACCATTTCTGCATCATCACTAACTATAGATCAACCCTTGCACAGAAACTCCAATGCAATGCATCTGAACCATGTCCTGTGCGATGCTAATTATTGTGGAAGCCATCATGCAAAAACCTTTTTGGTAGTCCCTAAGGGGAAATGAAGCCTCTGCCGCCATCTTTGTTGATGGCACCCGTGTGTGCTACGTGTGCACATCTCTGCCATCAACTAAGATGGCAGCAGTGGCTTCAGTACCTTAGGGAAGCTGCAGCTGCCATCTTCATTAAGGGCAATGCTAAAAAGCCGGCTGACAGGTAAGTGGGGGGCGTAGGGGGGCACTGATTGCAGAAGGGGAACAGAGGGCCCCTGTAGCTCCGGGGCCCTCGGGCCAGTGCCCAACCTGGCCGCCCTTTAGAACCAGCCCTGGCTCTTTCCCACTTTGTATTTCTCCAAATGCTCCTTTTTTCTTAAAAAGAAAACCATTTCCTCAGCACATGATTTCAAGGATGGTGAAAGACTGATGGTGCTTAAATGATACCTTACTTTATAGCATTCAAGATATTGCCAATCATTCATTGCTTTGTTAGGTTGGAGCAGTTCCAGCACAGATTAGGATATGCTGCTCTCTGTGTGTTTTCACAGATAAGATAACATACTTAACTATATAACAACAGCACAAGGTTCAGAGTTTAGATAACATCACAGGACCAATCCCTCAGTCTTAATCACAGAAACAAGTTTCCACTGAAGTCAGTCTGGACCTGTCTATGGAGAGATTTCACAAAAGCTGATTTACAGCTTTCATACACACATGCACAAATATTTTGTTTAAAATAGATAGTCTTCTTAGGCGTGGTTGCATGTTGCTAATAGAGCTGAATTTGAAATATTTAAGTCCCTTTAATCTGCTGTATTCTGGTGAACCACGTGGCACCGAAGCAGTTTTGTTTTTTGTATTTTTACTTTATTTGCCCTTGCACACAGCACAAAAACCCTATGACTGCTGTACACCCCACTCCACTGTATCCTGCCCATAAGATCTGCTGCCATCAGGTTGTATCCAGTGTTAGTAATACTTGGAGTAGACTCATTGAAATTAATGGATGTCAGTGAGTCATGCCCATTCATTACAATGAGTCTGCTCCAAGTATGATTAACACTGGATACTACCCATAGTATTTTCTTTATCCTGATAATATTCTAAATTTTCCTACAGGTGAAGCCTGGTTATTTCCCCCTATTTTGTACTGCATGATGGATAATCCAGATGACAGCAAACATCTTTCCTCAAACCACTGCAAGCTGAACTCCAACTCCAGATAGCTTTCCTAACATTGATGCTTCAGCTCTAAGAAACTCACATTGTTTTACCACTCAGCACAATCTCAGCATTCAAATAGTATTGTTTTGTTGCTAGAAAAATGCAGTGTCTTCCCAGCTAGCGGGTTTGTTGCAATAACAAGTGGTATGTGGACTGTGGTTGCTTGTGCATATTATGGGCATCAACTGGATAATGTACATTAACATCACTTGTGACAAATGAAGGCTAATCTAGGCTGATGTTAATTACCTGAATTACCATCACCCCAGCAACACTGAGACTACAGGTTGGGGAGGGGGATTTAACTCTTTTCCTCCTTGTCATGGTCCCACAAAATCACTTTCTCCAAACCTACTATTTCCACTGGGAAGAAATTTCCGTCTGGACCACTTCAGGGGCGAGGAGTTGAACTCCCCCCTTTCCACCACTTTTGGTCTTGTTGCTGCCCTCCCTCCTTCACTGGCTGCGATTTTCATTTTAAAAAACACAATTAATTGCATTCATGTAATTATTCACATCTAGTTTGGCCCTGACACAACACCTCTCTCATAACCATATTGTTTTGTTACCTTTTATTATATTAACAACAACGTTGAGCACTGTCTCACAACATCATGCAAACATGGTGTTATCAGTAAAAGTTACATGGGTGCTCAGAATAAACCCCTATTCCCTTCTTCAATCATTCTATAGCCTCACAGGATTTGTAAGTGTTCCTGTCCCTTTAAGATTCCTATTCCTTTAAGGCTGTGTATCTTCCCTGCTAAGTACAGGCATGCCCCGCTTTAACATACGCAATGGGACCGGAGAGTGTACTTTAAGAGAAAATATACTTAAAGTGAAGCAATTATCTTCACTTGTACTGCATGCAATCACCACTAGATGGCAGCGGCATCATGCCAATAAAGTGTCCATTATTGCGAAGCATGCATACTTTAAGCGGGGTATGGTGGAGTATGGAGCATGCACTTTATAGCGAGGCTACTTTAAGTGAAGCTACTTTAAGCGGGGTATGCCTGTATGTAGATCAAAGGTGAAGGGAAAATCGTTGACTTGCCCTAAGAGAAGCAGTTGTTTAATTTGTTAGAGCATATTGCTGGCTCCTCTGTCTCTTTCCCAAGGACTTCAAAGACCTTATAGATAAGTAGGTGTCAGCTTGACAGGAGAATGGACGGAATGTGATATCCTCTTCAATCCTTGGAAGAAGTACGCTATGTGTTTTATTTACCGTTTTACTACCTATATGTGCGTCTTTGATGTTTATTGTTTACTGTACCCAAAGTCCTATAAAATACTGAGGGCTTCTGAATAAAGTTGTCTATCTGACCAAGGTTGCCTGTCTGTTGGTAGCTTTGTGTGGGTAGCACCCTTTGATCAAAGTGTGTGTGTGTAAGTGTTTTCCTTCCTAAGTGGTTTCAGGGTCCGTCTCGCTCCGTGTCTACCTGGGTGAAGGAGACACGGTGAGGTCTGATTTAGATCTCGCTCAACAATGGGACAACTTATTAGCTCTGTAAACCAACAAACACTAGTGCATGCATTATAAATAAGTTGCTCTTCCTACATACCCACCTAGCTGTGTTCCTACAGTTTCATGAGTCTATGGCTGTCAGCACACTAGTCGCCTATGGCGTTTCCATTGGCCACACCTGGAGGGGGAATGGGTTAATCTGCTGATCAGTTGCAAAATATATTTGAAGCAAATTTAAAAATATGCACTTGAAGTGATCCCACCAGGTTTTAGAGTAAAAAGTGGCAGGGTTTGACTAGTGTTACGTGCCTGTTTTCAGAAAAGAGAGGTGGAGACACACTGGAACTGGCAGAACAGTAAGTGTGTCTCTGCCCTAAGTCTACAAGGAAGATGGCCTTTTCAGTTGTGGCTCCTCATCTATGAAAAATGCTCCCCAGTGAAGTATGCCTGGCATCTTCATTGACATCTTTCTGGCACCAGGTAAAGATTTATCTTTTTTCCTAGGCATTTGATAGACTAAGATGATGTTTGTATTAGTGTGCTGACAAAGCATTCTGTGGCTGTATGGGGGTGGGGTCGTTTTATTATTTTGTTTTATGGTATGATATATTTATTTTGGTTTTCAACAGAATTGTAAGTCACTTGGAGACCTTTAGTTAACAAGTGACAAATAAATGTTTACTTTTCTGCAACTCAGGATAATACTTTATGCATTTAATGAAGCAGACTGTAGTCCACAAAAGCTTGTGCCATAATGCATTTGTTAGACTTTAAGGTGCCACAAGACTTTGTTGTTTTTGCTGTAACAGGCTAATCCGGCTACCCGTCTGGAAAAGGAACTGAGAACTTACCTCTGTGTAAACTTCCATAGGCCTTAAAGAAAAGTAGCAAAAATCCATCCAGGCTCCTCTCCTTTTCCTTCCTCAAAAACATTGTCTTGCCACTTTTATTTTCTTTTTCCCTTTCTGATTTTATTTTGTTGGTTTCTAATGCCAGAGCCACATCTGCCCTGATTTTAAATATACAAATAGCAAGTGTGCGTGTGGCCATTCTTTGTAGCCAGCTACCCCTCATCCATTATGAAAAGTTGAACATGGGCTGAGGTGCTGATACTACTGGGGTTTGCCTGCATAGGTGAAAAGTATTCAACCAGCCAAGTGTTTTGGCCTAGCCTTCTTTCTATAGATGCCTGTGTTTGTTATTGCTTGTTTTGGGATAACCTGCTTGCCTTATGGGAGATGAGAATTCTTGAGTTTGTTTCACAGAACCTTGAGAAGCAGCCATCACAGTTGGGTGCTGGTAAGAAATTTGTTTAGATTTGGAACAATTAGAGCAGATGAAGAAAGAGAACTCATTATTCTTTCTAATTGAGTGATTTGTCCCTCCTGAAGAAGATGAGAGAATTGTTTCTAGACTATAGCTCCCATCATCCCTAATCACTGGCTGCTCTTGCTGGGACTGATGGGAGCTGGAATCTAACAACATCTGGAGGGCCAAAGGTTCCCCAGCCATGAGCTATAAAGAGAGGTTAACTTCCTTAACACTGTAGTCCATACCTACTTACTAAACCCAACTGAACTCAAAGAGACTTATGGCTGAGAAGACATGCTTTGAATTGTGTTGATCATCTGGTACAGCATAAAGTCTTGTAATCTATGATGTCCTCACAGGAAGGTTATCTGGGGATTTCTCGCACATCACAAAGGTTTCCAGGAGTATTTTTATTGGGGTGGAAGGAGTGAGAGATGTATTTATCAGCAGAGCCTGTGTTATTTCAGAGCCATGGAACACTGCCAGGTTGGCAGAAGCCAAGACACAAAGCTGAGAAGCCAAGTAAGGTCAGGGCTAGAAGAAAAGGCACAGAGGTGAAATAAGGTAAAGAGAGAAAATTGTGAAATGGAAAGAGGTACCATAAAATATGAAGAATAGAAGAGATCCAACCTGACATTGTATGATATGTGGGAATAACATAAATTAATAATAAATAAAATATATTAAGAGGATAGATATGGTAAGGAGAGGAGAATTTAGAAGATAAAAGAAGAAAGTATGTTTTTTTAAAAAAACTTTCTGTTGGCATTTACCTTGTAAACTTTGCAGGTATCACCCTCACTTGGCCTTCCAGCTTCACTTCACTGCTAAACGGAACATTGTTTTCTTACAGATATCCATTCTGTTTTCTATCATGTCCAACTTCCAAAACAAATTGACAGGTAAATATTAAAATATGTGTATGTGTGTGTATTACAAAGTAAGTGAAGCCCCATTGCCCCATAGGAACCTGCCTCATACCAGATCAGACCATGGGTCCATCTAGCTCAATACTGTCTGCACTGACTGGCAGCGATTCTCTAGGGTTTCAGGGAAAGGACGTTTCCAGCCCTACCTGGAGATGCTTTTGGAGATTGAACCTGGGCCTTTCTGCATGCAAAGCAGATGCTCTGTCATGGAGCTACAGCCCTTCCCCTTCTAAAGAATGGGGGGGGGTTAAGCCCACTAAGCCCAGGGTCAAAAATTCCTAACAGTTCCACTGTCTGGGATGAGGTTCTACTGAAATCAGCGGGGTTTACTTCAGAGTAGACATGTATATGCTCACACTGGACAGCTGCAGCCACCTCAGTGTATTTACTTGTAAGGTTTAATCCAGCACACAATCAATACTACATACTTTCGAAAGAAGTTCTGTACTTTTCAGTAGCAACTCCCAAGGGATTTTACGTCAAAGAGAAAACTAGTTTATTGTAAAAAGGTAAAATTCACATGTGTTGCTCTGGACCCTTTTGCCTCTGGACCTGCCCACTATTAACATATGGCCCCTGAAAGATTGCCCAGAAGAGAATGTGGCCCTTGGGCTGAAAAAAGGTTTCCCACCCCTACTTTAGAGTAAAGATGATGATGGTGATAGACCGCTTACTGTCTAAAAGATCTCAGAGTGGTTTACAATAGAATACACCTTCATGATACTCCCACCCACACCCACACCCTTTTTGCTGCTGGGTTGAGAATGAGATCCTTGTTAATACCTTCTCCCACAACAACATACGTCCCTAGGTGTCAGCATGAAAGGGGGGAGTGTTGGCTACTGAGAAGAGTCATCTCAGTGGCTGACTCATCTCATTTCACTCTGCTTGGCTCCAGCGGCGTCACTAGCTGGAGTGCGGGGGGGGGTGCAGACCTCTGGTGTGCGCCCTCCCAGGGGCATGGACGAGGTGGCTGGGCGTGCGCACTCGAGGCCAGCTACCCCATCCATGCCCCTGGGAGGGCGCGCGCCGGAGGGGCACCCAGCCGGTGAAGGCCTGGGAACGCGGGTGCGCCTCCCGCCGACGCTACTCCCAGTCTCGCCGGCCCGTCCGCCCGCCTCTGAGAAGGAGGAGTTGGAGCAGCCTTGCTGGCAACGGCATGGGGCGGGGCGGCTCTGGGTGTCACCCCCCTCATGGTGACACCCGGGTGCGGGCCGCACCCTCCGCACCCCGGTAGTGATGCCCCTGCTTGGCTCCAATCAGCAGGAAAGGACAAGGAAGCATGTTAGGAGGCTCTTCTCAGTAATTTACACTCCTTTCAAAAAAAGATAGGTTTCAGTTCAATTCTGTGTGGAAATGACATTGCCTCTTCTGTCCCTGTAATCCTTGATTTGAAGATCCTCTGAAGCCAAAACAAAACTGTGCAGACTTGGGAAGGGGACCTACTGAATCAGGATTTCTGCACCCCCTGCCCTGTTTCACTTGTGGCTGCTCATTAGAATGGAGGGGGGGGAGGATAGCTCAGGCCAAGAGACCAAATGTGGCCCTCCAAGCCTCTCTAACTGGCCCTCAGAATTATCCCCAGGCCAGCAGAACAGTGAGTGCTTTTCTACCCTATATCTCAGTGGTAGGCTGAGCATGTGCTTTGCATGCAGAAGGTCCTGGGTTCAATCTTTTGCATGTCCTGTGAAAGGGAAAAAATGTTCTAGGTTGTTTGTGTGACGATCCCACAGCTGGCTCTGTGTGTGTGTGTGTGTGTGCGCGCGCACTATTACATTCAGTGATATACGGGAATTAAGATTTACGAGTAACATTAGTACAAAAAACATTACTAAGGATTCTGTATGGTCTGGTACGGGAGGAGGTCCATGGGGGTGACACCATGAGTTACCGCACTGGGTGACATCAACCCTAGTGACGCCACTATTAGATGCTACAATGCAATCAATGCTCTCTCCCCCTCCTTTGTTGAAAGTTTTGTGTTGTTTTACACTATACTGATATTTGTATACCAAAATTGAAATAAAATATTCTTGGGGGTCGTGAAGGCTATAGCTAAAATGATATGGGTTTGTATGCAGCATAGACGACATGATCCTAAAAATACAATTAAAAGTAGAGACTGGTAAGATATAAAAGCCGGAAAGAACTATACCTAGGCAGACTTGATAGTTAATTTATATTGGAGAGACTGAAGGAATGGGAAAAATGAAGCAAAAGACGACAAGGGGCTCCAGAGAAGCCTCTGCTTACAGACTGCTTGGCTGGAAACGGAGCAAGGAATTCACTAAAGAGGATCAATGACTGGCAGAGGTGGGTCGCTATCCGGTCAATAGAAAGCACGCACTGTCGGGCGAGGCTACTTTGCCGCGTCGTGATTGGTGTAGGTATGTAGGCAAAGCCAATGGGGCACTTTGGCGACTGCGCGTCTTGTTAGTGGGCTTGTGACGTGGCCGGTCTTTTGAGGCGTGACAGGCGCTGTAGGAAGCGGCGGCTGCCTTTTTCTTGTGGCACTCTTGGCGGAGACTGAAGAAAAGTCGGCTCTGAGAAGGTAAAGCGAGGAGATGTGGCGTTCGCGGCTCTCGGGATGGGGGTGTCATTCTCGGGCTGCGCTTCCGGAGGATGCCGAGGAAAGGGTGGCCGCCACAGAAAGGAGATCTGGGTTGGCCTGGCCTGGGTTCTTGGACAGACCCTGGCCTTCGCAAGGGTGGTGTTTTCCTAACTTTTAACGTCCTGTTGCTGTCTCCCTTTATTTCTCTTTGCCCAACCACAATCTCCTCCCAAATCTCCAGACTTAATTTGAGTCTGAGTTCCGGAGCCCTCTCTGTTGACTGTCTCTGAACACGTGCAGAGTGTTTGCCCGGCTGACTTCAACTAGCACGTATTCACCTGGGACTAGAGGGAACGGCTTGCCGTTCCCGGCTAGACTTGCTTGAGAAATGTATGGACAGCATCCTTCAACCTGCTGTAATATGTGAAGCCTTATCTCCTGTCCTGGCTTAGAGAGCCTGGGTAGCTCTCTTTGCTTCTCCCATGTCTATACAGCTGGTGACAGAGGAAGGAGGGCCTTGAGTTTTCCTAGTTTCCTCAGATATAAATAAAATTAGAAGCAAAGAAAATGGGTATCCTTCTGTTTGCAGATTCAGACCACAATTCTATACACGCACTTCCCTGGGAGTCAGTCCTTTTCAGGTTATTTCTAAGTAGCCATGTATTAGGACTCCACTGTCAGTGGTTAGGTATTACACTTTTCTCTCGCTCTTCCCTCCCTCCTCACCGCCAAAGGTGTGTCATTCTGGCACAGCATAACAGATGCTTGAGGTGGAGCGGACCATGGTTCCTAAGAGCAAACTGGTATGGAAGAGCCCTGCTGGGCCAACTAAAGGTCTGTCGGTTCTCACAAGAGCCCACCAGATGGCCATGGGAAGACCTCAAGCAGGGCATGAGGGTACCTCTCACTTGTGCTCTCCAGCAATTGGTGTTCGGAGGCATACACCCTCTGATGCTGGAGGTACTTCTGCACAGCTGTCATTGACAGCCCTATTCTCTAGGAATTTGTCTAACCTCTTTTTAAAGACATCCAAGATTTGGGGTGTGTGTGTTAATACATCTTGTGGAAGCAAATGCTGTAATTAAACACTAGCATTGAATCACGTTTACCAGTTTAATACCCATTCACCCTGTTTAGAGGGAGCCTTTTGGAGCTCATTGCAGTCCCTTTTTTTCTTACCACCGTTGTTGTCCATACTATAAATCAGGGATGGGGAGTTTTTAGCCTTCCAGATGCCAACTTCCACCAGCTGTAACCAGTGCTCAGTTATGATGGGAGTTGTAGTCCAGCCACAGGGCCCCTGTCTGTGTTATAGATACATATTTTTTGTTCTACTGCTGTTTGTCAAACAGACTTTTGTGGGTTTTTAAAACATGAAATTTGCAAAACCTGTTTACAAAACAAAAGTGGGATGAATATATCTGTCTTGAGCAGCAGTCTCTTATTTATACTGATGCCAGCTCTCTGAAAAAATACTGTGTTTCCAGACTGTCAGTACTCAGTTACACTGAACGGATGGCGTCTCCCGGCTAATATGCCCCCCTTAGTTTTTTGAAGCCTCAAAGCATAACCATGTGCATCACTATCCTTGTTTCCACTATTTGCAAGTAGTGATGTGTTTGTAAATATTTGAAACTGAGTTACATTTGGTAACCTGGCTGTAAAGCTGAAAGGGTTAAATAAAAAAAATGGATTTGAGGAAGTACCACTTTGGGTAGATTTACTTCTCATTAGGGATGCCTTTACAACCACCAGAAAAAGAACATTCTTTAAAAAATATTACAACTTAAAATGTGCCATACAAACAAAAAGATAACATCTGACTATATTAAAATAGTTTTCATTTTATATATAGAAGTTATTGCCTTATCTTGTGTTCTGTTGCTATATAAGAAGGGTTTTAAATGCAATTCTGTTGTGTTTCCTAGGTTAGGAAGCAACAGTAACTTCTACAGCAGTTACAGTTGAATTCATCATGTAGGAACTGCCCATTTTAATACCTCTTCCTTCTCATGTAATCTTATTATGAAATGTAGCTTATCTTCTATGAGGGGTGTGTGTGGGGGACAGCCTCATACAGTCCTATCATATGGAGTAGTTCAGCCTGATGTAACTTTCAGTGATGCAATTTTAAATCTGGGCTTTATCCAAATCTTTCTGGCAAGATAATTGCTTTTTTTGTGAAATCTCTAAATGTCATATTGGAACTGTGTTAACATCCTGTGTTAATATTAACAGGAGTAGCTACTGATTCTTCCTGTAGAACTAGTGAAGTTGTATCTTGTCTTTGTAGGGCACTAACAGTGCAGTCGTCTGCATATTTACTTGGAAGTAAGTTTTATGTGTTCAGTGGGCCTTACTCCCTAGTAAGTGTATTAAAGTATCAAGTTCTTATAGGTGGCATAAAATGTGTCTGATTTTTTTCCCCTTTGGTACAAAATTGTGCAGTAAAATAGATTTTAAAATATTGGAAAGATGGAAAAATTCAGTGTGGTGAAATCAGTGCAAAGATTGTAGTAATGGGGG
Source organism: Rhineura floridana (assembly GCF_030035675.1). NCBI lineage: Eukaryota > Metazoa > Chordata > Lepidosauria > Squamata > Rhineuridae > Rhineura > Rhineura floridana. The sequence continues at coordinate 10,118,495 of NC_084487.1, forward strand.
TTCCTCTTTTTTTGCTTGGCGGTGCGTAATAACGATAAATGTACTTTCAGTTGATCTAAGGCATTTGCAAACATAACTGAGATTACTAAGAGTAGCCTTGAAATTAAAGGAGCTTGTGAGGTATGCTGCTCAATCCTATTATAATATGTGAGTACATGTATCTGGGACGGTCACTTTCGTGGTAGGGAAGAGTTACCTTCAAAGGTGGGGAGAGAAGAAAAGTTTTGTGCCCTTCCTTTTCACAGCAAAGGCACAGTGTTCAGTTTCATGTTTAATAGGATATTAATAGCTATTAATCAGCATACACACAATTACATAAGCTTAACTGTACTTTCAATGAATTGACTAGATGGGTGCCGCTTCCTTAATTGGGAAACAAGGAAAATAAACTCTATCGTCTGTTCATTGTTTAAGATTTATCCATTGCTTGATGAGAGAATCTAGCATCTAGTTTTCACTGCAGTGCACATAAATTAATCAAAATATTTCTTACTGCTCTTCACCAAAAGATTCCTGAGATGTATACAAAAGTGCGAACAACTAATTCACACACAACATATAAATACAATTTAAAAACCAACAAATAAAACAAGAATAATCCAAAATCTACACTTTACCTGCTGCTAAAAAACCTGTAATATTGGTAACCAGCATGTCTTGTTGGGGAGGGCATTCCAAAGTCAGAAAACCCGTTCTAAGTTGCTTCAGTTACTTACTTCTACTAAAAATGATACATGGAGTAAGGTCCTCTGCAAAAGATCTTATGTCAAGGGCACTTGTGGCCTGTCAAACTTGCACTGAATCTTTGAAAATGATAAGAAGCTAAACGTTTAAGCAAAATGTTGTTGTTGTTTTTTATTAGATTTATTTGTCACTTGATACCCAAAGGTCCCCAAGCAACTTACACAATATTAAAACAAAAACAGTATTAATACATTTAACCCTAAGTGGTGAGACATTCCAGGAATATTTGTTTAAAACCCTGCTCTTAAGCTGAAAAGTCTCCCACAGTTGCTTATATACAATCAATAAAAACAAAAGACAATGTTTGCATGCAGGCTTGCAATCTGAAAAAAATATGGCACAGAAGGAAAAAGATATGGGGTGGAATAGGAGAAAAGGAACCTTGGGTATCAATTTTTAAAGTTAAATAGTAGCCCTTCTAATGACCAGCTGGAATGGAAACTTTTCAGGGAGAGAATACAAATGTAGGTGGTCTCTCAGCAGTGCAGAAAGAAAGAAAGCTGAAAAACAAAGTCCAGAGGGTCACATCACTCAAAAATGCTTGGAAGTTGTTTAAAAACACTATATTAGAAGCTCAACTGGAGTGCAATATAAAAACTGACAAATCACCGGGCCCGGATGGCATCTACCCGAGAGTTCTCAAAGAACTCAAATGTGAAATTGCTGATCTGCTAACTAAAATATGTAACTTGTCCCTCGGGTCCTCCTCCGTGCCTGAGGACTGGAAAGTGGCAAATGTAACGCCAATCTTCAAAAAGGGATCCAGAGGGGATCCTGGAAATTACAGGCCAGTTAGTTTAACTTCTGTCCCTGGAAAACTGGTAGAAAGTATTATTAAAGCTAGATTAACTAAGCACATAGAAGAACAAGCCTTGCTGAAGCAGAGCCAGCATGGCTTCTGCAAGGGAAAGTCCTGTCTCAGTAACCTATTAGAATTCTTTGAGAGTGTCAACAAGCATATAGATAGAGGTGATCCAGTGGACATAATGTACTTAGACTTTCAAAAAGCGTTTGACAAGGTACCTCACCAAAGGCTTCTGAGGAAGCTTAGTAGTCAGGGAATAAGAGGAGAGGTCCTCTTGTGGATAAGGAATTGGTTAAGAAGCAGAAAGCAGAGAGTAGGAATAAACGGACAGTTCTCCCAATGGAGGGCTGTAGAAAGTGGAGTCCCTCAAGGATCGGTATTGGGACCTGTACTTTTCAACTTGTTCATTAATGACCTAGAATTAGGACTGAGCAGTGAAGTGGCCAAGTTTGCTGATGACACTAAATTGTTCAGGGTTGTTAAAACAAAAAGGGATTGTGAAGAGCTCCAAAAAGATCTCTCCAAACTGAGTGAATTACAGGCCAGTTAGCTTAACTTCTGTCCCTGGAAAACTGGTAGAAAGTATTATTAAAGCTAGATTAACTAAGCACATAGAAGAACAAGCCTTGCTGTGAAGCAGAGCCAGCATGGCTTCTGCAAGGGAAAGTCCTGTCTCAGTAACCTATTAGAATTCTTTGAGAATGTCAACAAGCGTATAGATAGAGGTGACCCAGTGGACATAGTGTACTTAGACTCAGTGGCGTCACTAGCGGGAGTGCGGACCTCCGGCACGCACCCTCCCAGGGGCATGGACGAGGTGGCTGGGCTTGTGTGCACGCGCCTGGGCATGCGCACTCGAGGCCAGCCACCCTGTCTATGCCCCTGGGAGGGCGCGTGCCAGAGGGGCACCCAGCCGCAGAAGGCCTGGGAACGCCGGTGCACCTCCCTCGCTCCGCTGACGCTGCTCCCGCTCTCGTCCGCCCGCCTGCCTCCGAGGAGGAATCTGCGCAGCCTTGCCGGGCAACGGCGCGGGGCAGGGTGGCTCTGGGTGTCACCCCCCTCATGGTGACACCCGGATGCGGGCCGCACCCTCCATACCCCGGTAGGGACACCCCTGCTTAGACTTTCAAAAAGCGTTTGACAAGGTACCTCACCAAAGACTTCTGAGGAAGTTTAGCAGTCATGGAATAAGAGGAGAGGTCCTCTTGTGGATAAGAAATTGGTTAAGAAGCAGAAAGCAGAGAGTAGGAATAAACGGTCAGTTCTCCCAATGGAGGGCTGTAGAAAGTGGAGTCCCTCAAGGATCGGTATTGGGACCTGTACTTTTCAACTTGTTCATTAATGACCTAGAATTAGGAGTGAGCAGTGAAGTGGCCAAGTTTGCTGACGACACTAAATTGTTCAGGGTTGTTAAAACAAAAAGGGATTGCGAAGAGCTCCAAAAAGACCTCTCCAAACTGAGTGAATGGACGGAAAAATGGCAAATGCAATTCAATATAAACAAGTGTAAAATTATGCATATTGGAGCAAAAAATCTTAATTTCACATATACATTCATGGGGTCTGAACTGGCGGTGACCGACCAGGAGAGAGACCTCGGGGTTGTAGTGGACAGCACGATGAAAGTGTCGACCCAGTGTGCGGCAGCTGTGAAAAAGGCAAATTCCATGCTAGCGATAATTAGGAAAGGTATTGAAAATAAAACAGCCGATATCATAATGCCGTTGTATAAATCTATGGTGCGGCCGCATTTGGAATACTGTGTACAGTTCTGGTTGCCTCATCTCAAAAAGGATATTATAGAGTTGGAAAAGGTTCAGAAGAGGGCAACCAGAATGATCAAGGGGATGGAGCGACTCCCTTACGAGGAAAGGTTGCAGCATTTGGGGCTTTTTAGTTTAGAGAAAAGGCGGGTCAGAGGAGACATAATAGAAGTGTATAAAATTATGCATGGCCTTGAGAAAGTGGATAGAGAAAAGTTCTTCTCCCTCTCTCATAATACTAGAACTTGTGGACATTCAAAGAAGCTGAATGTTGGAAGATTCAGGACAGACAAAAGGAAGTACTTCTTTACTCAGCGCATAGTTAACCTATGGAATTTGCTCCCACAAGATGCAGTAATGGCCACCAGCTTGGACGGCTTTAAAAGAAGATTAGACAAATTCATGGAGGACAGGGCTATCAATGGCTACTAGCTGTGATGGCTGTGCTCTGCCACCCTAGTCAGAGGCAGCATGCTTCTGAAAACCAGTTGCCGGAAGCCTCAGGAGGGGAGAGTGTTCTTGCACTCGGGTCCTGCTTGCGGGCTTCCCCCAGGCACCTGGTTGGCCACTGTGAGAACAGGATGCTGGACTAGATGGGCCACTGGCCTGATCCAGCAGGCTCTTCTTATGTTCTTATGAGAGAGCCCGGTCCCACTTCTCATCTCTCCCACTGTTGTAGCCTGATGGAATTACACTTTGTTTTAGTTTCCTTTCAGTGTGAGACAACACTGGGGAGTTGCGGTGTATCTGTAATAGCTTTATTTATAAATATATAAGCAGAACGTAAGTGGTAGAACAACACATCTGCCTGTTTGTCACATCAGTTCTCCAGAGAGAGACACTGCACCCCAAGGTGCTTCACCTTCAGCCATTTTACAGCTCTCTCTGTCTCCATATTCAATATTGCTGTGCCTTACTGTCTCATCAGGCAGGCCTTTTCCCGCTTGTGTAGGTAAATTGCTGGTTCAGAAATCTTTCCCAGCCATTATTAAAGGAACACTGAAGCTCTTGTTTAATATTTTGACTTGACTAGAAGATCTCACTTCGGGTTTTCCTGTATCTTATTTATTGCTATACTGTCTTCCAAACAATTTCTCAAGGTTGCTTAAATATGAATAAATCAGAAGATACAAATAAACAATTTTCAAAACGTTCATATACTAATAGCCAGGGGTGCAGTCGTCCAGGGTCTCAGGGGGTCTTAGACCCCTTACTTTTTTGGGAGCAGGGTCCCTATGTCTCCAGCATCCTATGAGTGAATCAGCATGATAGGAGAGTGTATTAGCCACCGAGAAGAGTCTCCTAACATGCTTCCTTGTCCTTTCCTGCTGATTGGAGCCAATCGGCGTGAAAGGAGATGAGTTACCTACTAAGAAGACTCTTCTCAGTAGCTAACACTCTCCCCTTTCATGCTTATTGGCTCCTAAGGATGTCTGTTTTTGTGGGAGAAGGCATTAACAAGGTTCTCATTCTCAGCCCAGCGACAAAAAAGGGGGTGCATGGCTGTGACTATCATGAAGGGACCTGCACTTCTGAAAGGTGGATGAGGTCATCACCTTGCTGAAGCAAAGCAGGTCTGTATGTTGCCTTGGATTCCGTAATGGAGTAAAGGAGGAAATATAAATGTAAGAGATTTGTTTAAAATAAGAAAGTATCTTCAGATCTGCTTGTCGTGAGGGATCAATCACTTGACAGTGTCATAGATATTAAAGATGGGGACTACAGTTGAAGCTAAAAGATAGTGTCTTGTCTATAGTGATGTATTAGTGATGGACTGCATGCAAACGGTATTGCTCAGTTCTTGAAACTTTTGCATAAGCTATATAATTTAAAAATAAAAACAACCCCCACCGGTCTTATGAAAATTAATGGTACTGAAAAGTTAAAGGTCATCTTTATGTTGAGGATAAGTCTGTCTGATATCAGTGTTGCAGTGGTCTAGTGACAAAGGTTGTATTGTAACTCAGATTAATTGTTCTTTAAAAGCTTCTTATGGGGACGCTTCCAGTAGAGTTCAGTAGGCTTGTCTTGAAAAGAGTCAAAGCAAGTAAGTTCTCCTAGTTTTTCTATCTGCTACTAAAATGCCAATGATGAAAAGCATGTTGTGGTAATATATTCTTGTCAGTACAGGAACTTTAGCATACTTCTGAACACCAGATGCTGGGCAACAAATAGAAAAGGGTTCTTGTCTTCATGCCCTGCATGTAAGCCCTCTAAAAGTATCTGGACATTTTTTAGAAACAGACCATGGGACCTTTGATTTGATCCAGCAGGGTGTTTCTTATGTTGCTAACCATCACATCTTTACAGCTGACTTGATTTTTTAAAATTTCTGCATGTACTATATAGTGGCCCCAAACCTTTTTCCTGCAGACCTCTTGAAAATTGCTGAGGGTCTTGGTGGACGACTTAATCATTTTTCTGCCTGTTGTAGCAGGTATAATGCACTGTGCTAGATGCTGTATGATCTGTAGCTGTATTTTTATTGGTTCTTTTGTTTCTTAGATTTTATTGTATGACAATTTCAGTTCCATAGGAATCAAATTTTAATACAACAAGAACAATGTAAGAAATAAAAGAAGGAATCAAGAAACAATTAAAAATCAATATGCTTGTGGACCATCCACGGACCACAGTTTAGGAACCCCTGCTATAGTTTTTCCCCTGCTATATTTCTGTAAATTGGTGCTCTGTGTTGCACAAATTTATTTTAAAACAGGCAGTGGAATTTTCCTATCTCTAGAGTTCACGTATCCTTTGTAGCGTATATGTAAAGAAATCTTACCTTCATTGGTAGCTATGAAGTTGGTAATGGCTATGGCAAATCCTCTAGCATTTTATTCTTACACACAGTTGATAAAAGTCAATGATATTAAAAAAAATTTAAAAATCAGATTTCAAAAATTTCTTAAAACAATTAGAAACAAAAGAGCCTAGGTCAAAGATATCATCATGAATAGTAATTTTGCAACTTCTGATTCTATCCTATGAAAATGTTAACAGCTGTTTATGGAGATGGGAGATAACTTGATCTGTCCTGGGTGTACATGAAGAGCTGTCTCTCTTGGCCTTGCCTCTCTCTGAGTGCAAAGATAGAGAAAGTCAATAAATAGAGGATTTGGAGAGATGGAGATCTGAACAAGGAGGAGACCACTGAAGTGGTAATCCAGCTCTTAACAGCAGTAGCCTCTTCAGCAGGTATAGAGAGAATTTTTTCTTCCTTTGGACTAATTCACTCTAAATTGAGAAATAAGTTGGGAACTGAAAAAGCAGGAAAGCTTATATTTCTTTTCCAGACAATGAACAAGGAAGACAAAGGTGAAGAAGACTAAGTTAACTGTACCACCCAATATTTTAAGTTTTTCATGTTGATTTGGTTGAAATTGCCTAAATTTTATTTTTTAAAGAACTTTAACTTTTTCAAAGATCCATGTGCATGTGTTGTTAATGTTGCTGTCTATTGAAGAAGAAAACTATCCAGGAGGATAAACAATCTTATTAGTACAGGTGGTGATGATTCTGGCACATCATGATAAAAACATAATGATTAATTGAACAGCTGGAACTGGTTCATCCACTGAATGACTTCACAAGGTCATTCTGCTTTAGTATCAAAATGACCAAATTATCATTCCATTTTTGATAATTTGGAATAATTGCTTAGTATGTACCTACCTTATAATGAAACCTATATCTCTGAATATATATTAAAGTTATATTAAACAATAATGTACTTTGATGAAAAATGATGATTAAATAGATAAGAACATAAGAACATAAGAAGAGCCTGCTGGATCAGGCCAGTGGCCCATCTAGTCCAGCATCCTGTTCTCACAGTGGCCAACCAGGTGCCTGGGGGAAGCCCGCAAACAGGACCCGAGTGCAAGAACACTCTCCCCTCCTGAGGCTTCCGGCAACTGGTTTTCAGAAGCATGCTGCCTCTGACTACGGTGGCAGAGCACAGCCATCATGGCTAGTAGCCCTCAGTAGTGATTTAAACTGTGATTTAAATAATTAAAATTGAGTCATTCAGAGAAGCGATTTAAATCATGATTTAAATCAAATAAATTTGATTTAAATAAAATCAACCTTTATATGTTGGTTTTCAAGCTACAAAAGCTGGATGATAGTGCTGTTTTATAGCTCAGAGCTTAGAACATGGTGATGAGGAGGACTGGCGCACCAATCTGTAGGTCAAACATGGGGAACCAGAGGCCTAGGACTGAATGTGCTCTCCACAGGCCAGCCCCCCTCCGCAGCCACATCTCTCACTGGCCCTGGTCCATGCCCTCTTTGAATGTTGTTGCTCGGCTGGAATATGTTTTTGAACTGTAATGATGCCTCTTGCTTGCCTGGATGGAGGTAGGTAGGGGTGTGTGTGTTTGTACAATCCTCTGACTCTTGCATGGCTGGCTTCTGTCACATCTGTTTTTCCATCCATTTTTGCCTCTGGCCCTTCCTGCCACTGCCATGTGATTCTTAGGAGGTTGATCAAGAGGGGTGTGTGGCCATTAGGCTGAAAAAGGATAGAGAACAAATCTGGATGTAACACATTCGCTGTGGCACATCAAAATGCCAGAGACCATACAAAGGTTTTTAATTGACCAACTTAATTTGATGTAATTTTCTCACTGACTAATTTCATCTATATGACTTACTGGTGTGCACACACACCCAATAGTGAATGCATTAGCTGTAAGTATTGGTGTGTAGCATATACGACTGAGGCTTGGGATGGAAGCCCAAGTTTGAGTCCATCATGTTGTCCCACATTTTCTAGCTAATCTTTGCAAAGTCACCATCTGCCTCATTTGTTAAAATAGGAACACATCAGCTGTTCTGTGAAGAGTTTCTAACAGTGCACTAGGATCTAGGTTGCCTAAACTATGTTGAAATGCTCTATAAATACAAGAAGTCCTGTTCAAAATCCTGCATGTAATCACAACAATTTTTATAGGTTTCCTTTGCAGCCTTGGGACTGAAGCTGCCTTCCCCTGTGAGTCTCATGAGTGCTGTGTTATCTTTTCTGTTTTCAGTCCTTCACCATATTATAATCATGTTTTCTAAACTGGCCCGTCCACAGTCGCTTGCTGTTCTTTGTCGAGGTGTCCATGCTTCAGTGGGTTCAGCGACGTCAGTTGCAACGAAGAAAACAGTCCAAGGGCCACCATCATCTGACTACATCTTTGAGCGTGAAGCCAAGTATGGTGCACACAACTACCACCCACTCCCTGTTGCTCTTGAAAAAGGAAAAGGTACTTACTTTTAATCCATCCAGTACATTCTTAAGCAAGTGATTTAAGCATATTCAGCCATGCACTTTAATGCTTTCCAGTGGCAAGGAGCATTTGCATGACCGCTGCAATAGTGGTGTGTCTTTGGGAACAGAAATAGTGGGGCATTCTGGCCGCTGCATGTGCACTCTCTCTCATCTGCTTGCTGGATTTAATTCATTAAGCACCTTAGTATAGACTATTCCTTACTAGCTTAGAATCTGGTGTTTCTCCAATGTCTCTGACTTATCAGGTGCTACTTGATTCTTTTATGTCTATGGGCTCCTACTGGGAGGAAGGATGGGGTATAAGTCTAACAAATAAATAAATACCTGGAAAAGAGACCTAATTGGAAAAATGAGTACTGTTGGCTTGTCCCCTTCTTATCTCTTGTCCTTGGACTAAGTGCAAGCTAAATCAATTGTTAAATGGAGGATAAAAGATAAGGATGTCCAAGAGTTACATGCTTTAGCCAATTGGCTATGTTCACTGGGCCTGCCTCAGCCTGCCTCTAACCAGCGTATGCCATACCTGCATTTTTTAACAGTACCTAAGTACAGAAGAGCTGTTGTGTTGGCACATTTTAATACTTTACCTTCAAAGATGTTAGATGGCAGATTAGCTAAAGTTCCTTTCAAGGATAGGTGTTGTCCATGTAATCAACTATTTATTTATTTATTTAAAACATTTCTATCCTGCCCTTCTACCCTATAATAGAGCACTCAGGGCAGCTTACAATAAAATGAACATGTACATAATAAAAATTGTACACAATAAAGATCACAAAAACATTAAAATAAATTAAAATGCAATTAAAATTATATATATATATATATATATGGCAAACTCTGAACATCTTACTAGAGCCATCAGCAGGCCTCCTGTTATAGCATTTCGCCAACCTCCTAATTTGCGCAGACTGTTGGTGAGAGCTGTGCTTAAGCCACCTATCACCAATCCAGGGTCTCATCCTTGTCACTCCAAACGCTGTATCACCTGTGTGTACCTCAGGGAGACAGCCACTTTTACAAGCACTAGGACAGGCAGGACATATTACATCAAACAGAACATCACCTGCAGGTCCTGCAATATAGTTTACATCATCGAGTGCAAAAGACCAGGATGTCATATCCAATATGTAGGAAAGACCACAACTGACATACGCACGCACTTCAGGAACCACAAGTCGGCAATCTTGACAAAAAAAGTGGAGCAACCAGTTGCAAAGCATTTTAACATTGAGGGTCACAGCCTGTTGGACTTTTCCATTACAGCGATGGAGATACCAGCAGATCCAGCAGCATTGACTAAAAGGGAAAACTTTTGGATTTACTCTCTGGACACATTGTCACCACATGGCCTGAACCTGGAGGACAGTACCACCACTACTTAGCTTCTGCAAATGAAGCCCCTCTGAGCATTCCATCCTCAAAGCTCTATAACTGCTACCTTGATAAGAGCATTTGTATGTTAGCAGCTGATGAAGGCGGAAGCGGAAACGTTTTGTTAATACAATAAAAACCTCTGTTTTGTTAATCACAATTACGTTTATATATATATATATATATATACACACACACACACACACACACACAAACATACAAACATATATACACATATATATAGGGAGTGGTACTGAAGGGACTACAGAGGTACAAATTAACATAGAAGGCATAAAATCAGTGTCAGGCTTTACCCTCAGTCCCTCCCAAAGGCTCTTCAGAACAAGATCGTTTTCAGAAGGCTCTGGAAAATCATCCGGGAAGAAGCAGAACGGACTTCTTAAGAACATAAGAAGAGCCTGCTGGATCAGGCCAGTGGCCCATCTAGTCCAGCATCCTGTTCTCACAGTGGCCAACCAGGTGCCTGGGGGAAGCCCGCAAGCAGGACCTGAGTGCAAGAACACTCTCCCCTCCTGAGGCTTCCAGCAACTGGTTTTCAGAAGTGTGCTGCCTCTGACTATGGTGGCAGAGCACAGCCATCATGGCTAGTAGCCATTGATAGCCCTGTCCTCCATGAATTTGTCTAATCTTCTTTTAAAGCCATCCATTCTTGGGGTAGGGTATTCCAAAGTTTGGGGGCCACAGCTGAAAAAGCTCTCTCCTGTGTGCCTGTCAGTCTTACATATTTCATTCCATGCACACAGAGGACTAGAGGCAGATGATCTTAAATCCTGGGCAGGTACATATGGGCATAAGCAGTCCCTCAGGTATATTGGTCCAAAGCTGTTTAGGACTTTAAAGGTCAGAACCAGCAGTTTGAATTTAGCCCGGAAACAAACTGGGAGCCAGTGGCATCAATAAAGCAAAGGGGTGATATGCTTCCTGCGCCGTGTTCCAGTTAACATTCTGGCTGCTGCATTTTGAACCAACTAATTTCTGAACCGTTTTCAAAGGCAGCCCCACATAGAGTGCTTTACAGTAATCAAGCCTCAATGTCACCAATGCATGTGTCACTGTGGCCAAGTCAACTGCTTCCGGGAATGGACACAGCTGGTAGACCAGTTTGAGCTGGCCAAAAGCACTCCTGGCTATCGCAGCCACCTGATGTTCAAGCAGCAGGGCAGGATCCAGGAGGACACCGAAACTGCGGATCTGCTCCTTCAAGGGGAGTGCAACCCCATCCAGAATAGGTTGCAACCCTGTCCCTGGTGCAGTTTCCCCTTGACCAGCAACACATCCATCTTGTCTGGATTAAGTTTCAGTTTGTTAGCCCACATCCAGCCCTTCACAGCCTCCAGGCACCAGTTTAGGATGAGCACTCCCTCCCTGTGATCAACTAGAACTTGAAACAGACTGCCATGTGCTTTTTTTACTGTAGATTTTATCAAGGGGCCAGAGAAGGTATAATCTACCCCTTTATGAGGCAGTTTGCCTGACCATGTTAACGCAGAAGAGACTATTGGTACTGTCAGCTGCTGTAGTGCTTTGTTGGCTTTTCTTCAGCTGAGTAAAACAGCAGAATCTGTCTCCCATGCCAGGAGAAAGAGAAGGTACAAGCTCACATGTGATAAGAATGTAAGAAGAGCCTGCTGGATCAGGCCAGTGGCCCACCTAGCCTAGCATCCTGTACTCACAGTGGCCAACCAGAAGTCTATGGGAAGCCTGCAAGCAGGACCTGGGTATGAGCATGCTGTCCCCTCCTACAGTTTCCAGCAACTGGTATAGCAGATACCAATATAGGAAGGGGGCAAGAGAGTTGAAAGAAGGGTTTGGGGGAAAGCAGGTAGGTGTCTAGAGGCAGTGACCTCCCATTCTTTGTATGCGAGACTGTCTGAGAAATCTAAAAATGGAAATTAGATGCTTCTGTCATAGGAATAATTAGGAGAGAGATAAGTTGAATGTGGGTTGGGAATAGAAAAGGCATGTTCTGTCTCCAAGTGGCCTGGTGATAAATCCAGGCACTGCTTTTGTCCCTGCAGTTTTTTTACCTGAAAAGGCCATGAAATTAGAGGACTGCAGTGTGCCAGTGAGAGAGACATTGTTCTGTTAGTGGCATGGTATAATCTTTCTGCAGTCTCCCTGGGGATACTGGCTGGGATGCTCTAGTCAGAATAAGATTTTTCCTCCTGTTTTACATGATCACGTCTCTATCTCTCCCATACAATTTCAAGAAGAGTCGAGATGGAAGCGACTGGCATGTGAGGAGTTGGGGTGTAATGGTGCTTTTAGTGTGTGGGCAGTCAGTTATGTATTCGAGTTTCACTGTTCTACTATGGTTGTGATTTCGGTGCTTAAGTTGAAGTAGCTTCCTCTTAGCCAGTATGGATGTAATATGCAGAGGATAGTTATTCTGGTAGGCTGAACGGGACAGAGGCAAGTATAATTGGGAAGATAGGCAGCAGCAGGCAAAGCCTGTGTCCATGGTTTGCCAATCTTTTCCCTCCCTGATGATGCATAGTATTTTGTGTTGTGAGTAGCAGCCTGCAGCTGTCACTGGCTGAAACAGATCTGTGCCCATTTCTCTATTTCTGTCTTGCTGAGTGTTGCTTGGCATTTGAGACCAACTCAGTGGCAGTGGCATCATTTCCTTTAAATTAGGGGCAGAGAAACATTTCAGACAGTTGGCCTTAGGAGGTGGTGTCCAGCGATATCTGGAGGACCACAGGTTCCCCACCCCTGCTTTAAATCCTGGAAAGATTGAGAGAGTTCTGAGCATGTAATGCTGCAAATGCCTATAAATAAATAAAATAAAGCTCAAAGTTTACACACCTAGCACTGCTCCATCTTTTTTTACACAGCTACATTTTATTTGAACGTGTACACAAGGCTTTACATATAAAGTGCATGGAACAAATGTATATTTGATGTACACATGCTCGCAAGAGCCTAGACCAAGATTGACTTTGGTTCCCTATGCCGTGTATGTGGGTTAGCATTTGTTTGTTGCCATGATGAGAATGATGATGATTACAAGTATATCTTTAGTATTTTGTCCTCGTTCCTCAGCCATGATAGGTTCCCAGAGTGGCTTATGTCATTCTGTAGTAAGCCAGTCCCTGCCTTCAGGCTTGCAATCTAAAATACACAGCACAAAAGGAAAAGGGATTGGGTGGGGGAGGGAAAAAGATGCAACAAACCCAGGAACTGTTTCCTGGTTATAAACTTCTTAAAAGTGTTGTTTGTTTTTGGCAGAGGGGGGAAAAACTAGCTCCCTGCAGCTATTCCTTCTTGGGGTGATCGTTGGGAGCCAGGTTGATCTCCCACCTTGCCTTGATTTTCTTTTCGAAAAGTGTGTGTGGGGAGGAATCTCCTAATAGCCCTGATCCATAGCAGAAGCCAAAGTGTGCTGTCCTTTAGCTCTGCAGTCCATAGGCGACAACTGTAAAAGTACAGGCTCAGTGCAGCTTCAGCCATGCAGTTGAAGAGGTTGATGGAAGAGTTCAAATCTGGCCAACGGGCTGTTCATAGCTGTTGCTTAGTTGATTGATTGGTTGATTAAAAAGAAGTACCAACTTGTGTCTTCTTCCTAACCAAACTTTATAACCAGAATACATTGTGAAAAGCAAGTAAATTAACTAAATATGATAGTTTTCCCAACATCACGATCAGAATTATTACTCACATGGAGAATGGTGTCTTTTGAATAATTGTCTAAATAATAATAATTGAAAGATATGCACATGTGGTTCTCTCACCTCCCCCACCCAATTTGTTTTGTCTTGATTCAAAAACTCTATATTATTAGAGTGTTCAGGCCTAGGGGCACCAGCTGTTTGCCATACTTACCACCGGATCCACAGTGTCTCTTGACTTTTTTTACATTTGAAAAACTTCACTAAATCATGGGAGTGCATGTTTAGTCTAATTAGAAGCTCAAATAGTGTCAAAGTCCAACTGCTTTCTTGCTGCTATGTAACCTCATAATGCTAGATTAAAGCTTGTAGTAAAACGTAAGTGTCTGGAAACTATGTACAGGTCAACTTTTTTTCTGGTTTCCAGTTGCAAATTAGCAGTTCTGTAGAGTAATATTATCTTACTGAACGTGTCTTTGGCTGCTAGATAGGTGTAACAAAGTCGTGTGAGGACAAGTAAGCTGTTTTATTATCTTGGCATTTTGCAGCCTGCTGTAGGATATTGCTGGGGGGTGGAGAAGGGGAGGAAGGCAGCTATGTAGCCTTCTGCTCACCTTGGAAATTTAAAAATAAAAGGGCCTTTCCATGGGTTCATTCTGTCGGCCTACAAAGGGCTATCAGACTCAAACACATGTTGCTTGGTCTACATTAGGTAGATTTGGGCAGAAGCTGCATGTTGGACAGTGCAGGTGAGAAGTCAATGTACCCTTATGGGGAAATGTTTGGTTTCCTATTTGTCCTTTTTTCCCACCTGAGTTGCAGACTGTTGCATCCTGGTCAGGTTGGAAGCTAGCACTTCAGCTAACTATTAATTCCTATCTTTATGAAACTGTTCATGGAATACACATTTGATATCTATGTCAAATGGCTAAGGTCTTTTGTAGCTAAAGTTAGCATGAGCAGATTACCATAGGCTGTGCCAAAAATGTAACCTCAGGCCAGTGCTAACAGTTCCATGTCACACACTAAGGACTGGCTTGTCAAAAATGTAGCATCAGAGCCATTTTCAAGGGAAGATAATGAGGTTTCTCTCCTCAGCCCCCACTGCCCTCTCACACATGTAATTTTAGCGGCATGTTGTATTTCAGATGTCAGTCTTTTCTCAATACTGCAACAGTGTTATGAAGTACATCTGTACTGAAGTTCTGCTTTGCAGAAATCTATTTAGCCAAAGTTTGGTCCCAGGTGTTTGATCAGCTGAATGCCTTGATCAGTTGCACCATTCATCCTGTGCCTCATTTCTCAAAGCAGCTGCTCAAAATGATTTTTTGCATTACGTCACCAGGTGTGTGTGTATGTGTGAGATATATCACTTGTTAGTATTCTCCTAATACTGTAATTGTGCTTGTCTATTTTTTTCCAGGTGTTTATGTGTGGGATGTAGAAGGCAAAAAATACTTCGACTTCTTAAGTGCTTACAGTGCTGTCAATCAAGGCCATTGTCATCCAAAGATTGTTGCTGCTCTGAAATCCCAGTGTGACAAACTTACCCTTACCTCAAGAGCTTTTTACAATGATGTACTTGGTGAATATGAAGAGTATATCACTAAAATGTTCAGATACAACAAGGTGCTTCCAATGAACACAGGTAATGTTTTCTGTTCTGTTCTCTCAAAAGCATTTTAATGAACAGATTTTATAATTCAAGTGGAAAGCTATATAGAACAGCTGTAGATCTCTGAAGATTGTTTCTGTGTGTTTGGAGATTTGCTGGGCACAAAGTTTTATGTCTGCTCTGACCAGAGGCTTCCAACCTTTTGGAATTTTGAGGAATCGCAATAAAAAAGGCTGCTCTAGGGGTGTGGCCAATCACAATATGCAGCAAATACCCATTTTGCAGAAGGCAGTCTGGTGAGGTTAAAATATAAGTGACTTGGCCAAGAATCTTGAGTACAAGGTAGAGGTAGAAACTGAGTCCCAAAACCGACTTTTGAACCCAGACCACCCATTTCACAGAAGGCAAACTTTTTTCTTTCTGCCAGCCAACCCACCTCATCCCCCAATAGGGAAAGGCTGTTGCTCAGTGATAGAAGTTTGCAGGTTCAGTCTCCAACGTCTCCAGATAGGGCTGGGAGAGATCCCTATCTGAAATCCTAGAGAGCTGCTGCCATCCAGTGTAGACAAAGTAGAGCCAGTACGACTAATGGTATAAGGCAGTTTCCTGTGCTCCAAATGTTTCTTCTCCAGGATCATCACCCCAGACACAAATGCACACTTTATCTCTTCCAGTGTAACCCATCCCAAAACACTCTCTCAGGATCACCCCAGTCTTTTTTCTCTCAGCTTGCTCTCCCCATCACTCTCTCACACACATGAGACACAAACATGCACTCCATTCATTCATTACATATATATACATGTGCCATATCCTTCCCTTCTTCCTCATACTATCCCCTGTAGATTACCTGTTGCCAGTGGGAAGGGATCCCCTTCCAATTCTACTATTCTGTGACGCTATTTAAGAAATGTTTCTTTTAGAGAAGCTGGGCACGATTGAGAGTGCAGCATAGGGCAAAGCTCCAGCCTCCCACCATCTTAATTTCCCCAGAATGCTTCCATGTTCTTGCTGCTGCTATAAGAGGTCATTTAGTTTAAGCCAATGCTTCTTTCTCTGTGGCTTTGCAATGACACTGCAGTTGCTATGCGGAGGGAAGCCAAAGTAGTTGCAGAGTTCCAAGACATGCAGAGTTCAACCAGAATCAAGCTTTTTGAGAACATGCTGCTTTTTGTGTCCCCCCCCTTTTTTTTTTCCAGGGCCCTAGGCACTCCCTGTCCTATATTCTCAATAAGGAATGCACTTTCCCTGCCTGCTATGCATGACATACATCTGTAAATAGTTCATCCTGCGGCTTCTGATAGTAAGGAGTGTCTTCACCTTCTCTCTCTACCTTTCTCCTGGTCCCATCTTCTGTGTTGTTTTGCCCTAGGTGTAGAGGCTGGAGAAACAGCATGTAAGCTAGCTCGTAAATGGGCGTATACTGTGAAAGGAATTCCCAAATACAAAGCAAAGATTATTTTTGCAGGTATGTCAGAGTTTTAAATATCACAAGAATCAGTATTGTATTTTTCTTATTCTTTTTTCTTTTTTTCTTGTTTCCCCCCCCCTTTTTTACATTGTCTGCATTCATTAAAAATTAATAAATGAAAAAAGAACTTGCTGCAGGTGGGTACAACAAAGGTGATGGGAATGGTAGATTACGAAAGGATGAATCTTAAACTGAACATGAACTAGGGATACCTTTGTATTAAAGAAGGGGGGTTCTGTGTCTTATACGTAAATATAAAGTAGCCTCAGCCCTGCATTCCTTCCTCAACAGCCTTCTGGGGACCACATACCAGTGGTGGACAGGGCCAGAGGAAAAAAGTAGTAGAGCCAAAGATTTAACTTTTACCTTTGTACAGAAGGCTACATTCCAGCAATGCATAAGTCAGAGGTTTCTGCAGGCACGCACCTCCAGCCAGGCAGAAGCACTTGGAGAGAGTTGGGCTGGGTATGGTCTGGGAAGAGAAGGTGTGGCCTGGGGAGAATCCAAAGGGTTGGGTAGAGATCGGAGGGGCTACATTTGGTCCCTGGGCCTGAGGTTCCCCACCCCGTTATAATGATTTGTGGCTTGAAGTGAATTCATCATATGAGTAACTTTACTAAGCTAAAAGGATGTGTAGAATTGTGCCCTCTTGTCAATATTTTCGTATTCTCATTTATTAGTTCTATGTTGGTGCCATAAAGAACCTACACATAAATGCCAAGAGATGAACATGAGATCGGGGTGGGGTATGGTGTGGGTCACTAAGGGCTGTAATCCTGAACAAGATTTGTTAAGGAAAAATCTTACTCAGTTTGGAGGGACTTACCGTTGAGATAGTATGCTTACCATTGTGCTACGTATTGGTCAACTGAAATCTGATGCAGTCACTGTTCTGGGTTCTGCTAGGCTGCATGCTGTGACTACTCGTCCTTAAGAAGCATATTGGATCCAGAATTCTGTTTTGTTACAACGACAACTTTTTGGCACTTGTATATATATGGCAGGCATATATGCTGAGCATGATTAAACACGAGTCTATCATTAGTTATGTATTTACAACTTAATTGATTTGCTTAACATTTAAAGTTAAGGGAATCAATTTAGTTGCAAATGCATAACTAATGACAGTGTTTAATTGTGCTCACCATGTATTTAAACAGCATTTAAAGTCGAGTTAGGTAGGAGGTTTTAATACCTGGGTATGGTGTTCATGCAGCTGGATATATCCAGCAGAAAATAATAGTTTCAAGATGGTAGATAAACGTCATTTAATTACATTATGACAACTATAATCGGTTCATACAGATTTAAACCAGGGTTGGCTAACCTGTGGCCCTCCAGATTTTGCTGGACTACAGCTTGCATCTTCTCAGACCATTCGCCATATTGGTTGGGGCTGATGAGAGTTGTAGTTCAACAACCTGTGGAAGGCCACAGGATAGTCCCCCAGTCAAAACCCAACTGTGATAAACCTCTAACTGTGATAAATCTCTCTTTTGTCATCTTTGGATTGTTGACTTAGCTACACTGCATAACGTAACTAAACAGTATATGCTTTTTTCAGTGTTCAAACTTTTTCTCTCTTCCCAGCTGGCAACTTCTGGGGAAGAACACTGTCTGCTATCTCAAGTTCTACAGATCCTTCCAGTTATGATGGATTTGGACCATTTATGCCAGGTTTTGAAGTAATTCCATACAATGATTTGCCAGCTCTTGAGGTACCTCACCATTTTCCATTCTGTGAAATAATCTAACGTTCCCCCCCCCATGTATGTTTTCTTTTTATCTAAATTACCCTGGAAAGCTGATCGGTATAAAAATAATGTCCTTAATAAATATTGATAGTGCCATTGCAACTGCAGAAATGGCTTCTGGGTTGAATCCAATTTCACATTGAGGTTTGTCTGTGACAGTGGCAAGGAACTTATGGCTCTCTAGATGCTGTTGGATTTCAGCTGCCATAAGTGCCAGTCACCTTGGCCAGATATGATGGGAGTTTAGTCCAGCAACATTTGGAGGGCCACAAGTTCCCCACCCATAGTTTGTGACCTTGTTCTCAGGTGCGTGTGGCTGATTTTCATGTGTAAACTGGCCCTACATTGTTGTCAGCTGTGGGCTAAACTAGAGCCTGTTTAAGTATATACGGTCATGATTCAGGTAACAAGGGAGAGATTTTGAAAGGCAGTAAAGATAGGCACAAACCACCACTTAGATTATTTTTTCAGCGGAGAATCATTAATAACTTTCAAGGAAAAACCTGCTTCCCAACAGAAAATGCAGTCATTTTGATACTTGAGACAAATACCTGTGACATGGTGTTAATATTACTCTTTTTTCTGTTTTCAGTTCATCTTAAAGTAGGAAAATGTGGCCAACAGTGCAAATCTTATGTTTACTATATTATTATACCATCCTTGCCAATATTTGATATTGCAGTTAGAAACAAGTGAGACCTACAGCAAAAATATTCTGTCTGTCACTTCCCTTCTCCTACCTGTCCGTCCATTCCTGTTCCTTGTTTCCTGCTCTGCATACTATTATGTCCCTCTCTTTCCTCCGCTTTGCTCCCCTTCCTTCTTTCATCACCCCCGCCTTCACCATTCCTCTGCCTGCATTAGTCCCTTGTCCATTGCTACCTTATTGGGTTGCATACATGTGCAATTAATTATTTTTCAGGATCTTTTTCAACTCCTTTTCACATTTTTACATGCTGAAAATATTAAAGGTAGAGGTGTCCCCGCACTTGTAGTGCGAGTCGTTTCCGACTCTTAGGGTGATGTCTTGCGATGTTTACTAGGCAGACCGTATATATGGAGTGGGATTGCCAGTTCCTTCCATGGCCTTTCTTTACCCCCCAGCATATGCCGGATACTCATTTTACCAACCACGGAAGGATGGAAGGCTGAGTGGACCTCGACCCCTTTTACCGGAGATTCGACTTCCTCCTTCCGTTGGAATTGACCTCCGGCTGTGAGCAGAGCTTTCGGCTCCGTTACTGCCGCTTACCTCTCTGCGCCACGGAGGATCTTACTGAAAATATTAGCAAAACTATTTATAAAAGTCCTAAGCAAACTGACCTTTTAGATAAGTGGTGCTGCATTCTTTCTGGTGTCTGAAATTAAAAATCTTACCCTTAAGTTATTCATGTTAAAAACTAACATGGTATGAAGTTATCACAAGCAAACCTATTTAGAAGTTTAGGAGAAGGAATGTTTCTAAGTTATAGATCTTGTTCCAGGGACTTAAATTGCACATCTCTCAACAATTGCAATAAGTCATTGTCTTTCCTCACTGCAATATACTTGTCCTTAGCGTGCACTTCAGGATCCAAATGCAGCAGCTTTCATGGTGGAACCGATTCAAGGCGAAGCTGGTGTGGTTGTTCCTGATAAAGGTTACCTCACAGGGGTGCGAGAGCTTTGCACAAAACAGAATGTAAGTAAGTCACTAAAAGAAAAGTTTTAAGTTGTGGAAAGTGGCCAAGCCTTTTATTTAACTAATACCATAGGTCTTCTTTAGATCAAATATAATAATCTTAATATACTGTGATCTGCTTCAAGACACCTTTTCCTGATGTTGCTGTTTAACACAAAGGGTTTTTCCCCTGTGTCTTAGTAACCAATAATCTAACATATAGCTTCTTGAATCTTCCAAAGGCCCAGCAGTGAGTGATACGGCATTTTTGGAGAAATCAGTGTTCTATTTTTCTCACCAGTGACATCTTTGTTCTGGTAGAACACTTTTCTCAAAGGTGAGCTGTTGCTCAACCCTATTATCTTATCAATCCTGTGCTTATCTTAAGTAGACGACAAAGTTATTGGAATATGCCTTGTGTACCCTCAACTATGGACTTTATCCCACTCGTGGGCAACTAGTATATTGTCTTTACTTTTCAGTCTGATAGGGTTCTTTTCAGAGAACATCTTAGTTTATCTTGAAGTACAGCTGAGGTGAATTTCACCCTGTGGAATGTTTATAATAATCTTTTTGCTTCTGTTATTTAGCACATAAGAGAAGGTCAGATAGAATTAATATAAATTATGGATGTGATCGAGAGAGTCATATAGCAAGAGCATTTGTAGTGGGGCTCTGGAGTGCCTTCTCTTTTGAAAGAACAAAACTAAATGCTCATTGAATAACAGTTCATCAAGCCCCCTGTCTGTGAAAGTCTAAAGGGGCTGTCTGCGTTGCAGCCATTTTCTTTTATGCTTTCCAGTGGATGATGAAACTCTGATGATGTCATGCAAGTGATATTGAGGCCTTTTATTGAAAACTGTCTGAAAGGACTACTAAGTGGAAATACTGTTAAACATTCTCAACTTCTGAAGTTCCATACCTACTGTTTCTTATGAAGAATCTAGAGATGCACACATGTAGACTAGAATTCTTAGATATGCAGTCGAGATGTGGTTTGATACAGCAGTTTGCTTAGTAGCCATAAAACATTGGAGCTGGTTGTTAAATGATTAGAATAGTTTTCTGGTAGTTTGGAATAGATTTGCTTGGGATGTTGGATGAATTTGCTATATCAAGGAAATACTACTTTTTGAATATGAGCCGCAGCTTATATATTGATTTTTATTTTTAATAAAACAGGTTCTCTTTATCGCTGATGAAATTCAGACTGGGTTGGCTAGAACTGGGCAAATGCTGGCTGTTGATCATGAAAATGTTAGACCAGATCTCATCCTGCTTGGAAAGGCCCTGTCTGGAGGAGTTTATCCTGTAAGTAATGTGGAACTGAAAACAACTGATTCTGAATTTATTTTGGGGGTTTTTGGCAAGTTTAAAGTGCAAAGGTGGGCTAAGGAAAGGACGTAAGAAGAACCTGCTGAAATCAGGCCAGTGGCTTAGCAGTCATGGAATAAGAGGAGAGGTCCTCTTGTGGATAAGAAATTGGTTAAGAAGCAGAAAGCAGAGAGTAGGAATAAACGGACAGTTCTCCCAATGGAGGGCTGTAGAAAGTGGAGTCCCTCAAGGATCGGTATTGGGACCTGTACTTTTCAACTTGTTCATTAATGACCTAGAATTAGGAGTGAGCAGTGAAGTGGCCAAGTTTGCTGATGACACTAAATTGTTCAGGGTTGTTAAAACAAAAAGGGATTGCGAAGAGCTCCAAAAAGACCTCTCCAAACTGAGTGAATGGGCGGAAAAATGGCAAATGCAATTCAATATAAACAAGTGTAAAATTATGCATATTGGAGCAAAAAATCTGAATTTCACATATACGCTCATGGGGTCTGAACTGGCGGTGACCGACCAGGAGAGAGACCTCGGGGTTGTGGTGGACAGCACGATGAAAATGTCGACCCAGTGTGCGGCAGCTGTGAAAAAGGCAAATTCCATGCTAGCGATAATTAGGAAAGGTATTGAAAATAAAACAGCCGATATCATAATGCCGTTGTATAAATCTATGGTGCGGCCGCATTTGGAATACTGTGTACAGTTCTGGTCGCCTCATCTCAAAAAGGATATTATAGAGTTGGAAAAGGTTCAGAAGAGGGCAACCAGAATGATCAAGGGGATGGAGCAACTCCCTTACGAGGAAAGGTTGCAGCATTTGGGGCTTTTTAGTTTAGAGAAAAGGCGGGTCAGAGGAGACATGATAGAAGTGTATAAAATTATGCATGGCATTGAGAAAGTGGATAGAGAGACTTCCGGGAAGGGTGACTTAGCCTGTGCCTGCTTTTGAGACGGGCTCCTGCCTCAAAAGAAGCTTATTCAGATATATCAGTCAGATTTTTTTTTTTTTTTGACTGATTAAACTTCTCCCGGGTAGGGAGAAACGAAGAGATTAACCTCAAAGCCTATTTTTGTTGGGACGACCAGATCTCATTAATTTATGGGACGAGGTCCAGCCGACGAAGGTGGGACGGATTTTCAACAACAAGCTCTATCTGATAAAGCGAACGTTCATCTTATCTTCTAAGAGAGAACGCACTAACAGGCAAGCACCCTTCTTTCTATATTTTTCTTTTACTTGACTTAAATTGTTGCTGTTTAAAAGAGATTTGCCAGATTGATCGGTTTTTGACATCTCACTGGGGAGCCATAACTTCTCTCTGCTACTCACTAATTAATAGCTTATCTCTGTTTTTGTTGCAAAAAGCTGTCCTGGATTTGCATTCTAAAGATATACACAGAAGAGGGATTTCTATTCCAGATTTTTATTTTGAAGAATATTATATTGTCTGAGACTACTCTCTTTTTGGTCTATTTTATTTTGACGAATCTGTTTCCTGACGACCGCCATTAATTGTTTCGATCCTGGGAACTGCATTTTGTTTACTTAAGCATGGAGAGATAAGGCTGTCTGCTCTGTTTATACTGTGATGTCACCAAGTTTGGAGTATTAACCCAATTGTTGCTGAAATAAGAAGTGGTTTTCCTATATTTTTCTTTTAAAATGGCAATTAAGAAAGTGGCTGAGAATCTGGAAATAACTATGCTTCAGAAAATAATGGATGAGATTGAGATAACGAAACAAAACCTGCGACAGGGTTGTAAGGAGCTGAAAATTGAATTGAGTAAAATGAAGCAGGAGATTAAAGATATAGGGGTCCCTGTGAGAGAGGTGACCCTGGAAGGGGTCCCTGTGAGAGAGGAGACCCCGGAGATTGGAACAAACGTGGAACAGGAAAAAGATTTGGAGTCTATGGACTTTAGAAACAAAATCTATTGTTTGGAGACACAGGAGATTAAAGACATAGGGGTCCTTGTGAGAGAGGAGACCCTGGAGACTGGAACAGGGGTCCCTGTGAGAGAGGAGACCCTGGAGACTGGAACAGGGGTCCCTGTGAGAGAGGAGACCCTGGAGACTGGAACAGGGGTCCCTGTGAGAGAGGAGATCCCGGAGATTGGAACAAACGTGGAACAGGAACAAGATTTGGAGTCTATGGACTTTAGAAATAAAATCTATTGTTTGGAACTCAATGTTATCTCTGAAGAAATTAATGAAGATTCTAGAGATAAAGTTATCAATGGCATGGATAATCTTCTGGACTGGATTGATGTGATGGAGCCCAATATAGAGAAAATCTATGGAATTAACTGCAGCCATGTGACAATGGAAAAACTTTCAAGAGATGACCCAGTGTATTTTGAAAAAAAGAACAGAGATATGATTTTACAGCAGTATTTCAGCAACCTATTCAGAATGGATGGCAAGAAAATATTTGGGATAGAGGTAATTCCCATCAGACTCTTACTATATGACTATGGCTTTGACAGCAAGATTATTATGGAATACTGATAATGGAAGATTGGATACTGAAACTACTGGACTTAACAAGACTACTGAAGATGGAAGATGGAAAATGGAACTAATAGGGATAATAGAACAATGGCTACTGAAATTACTGAACCTAACAGATTCTGATGTGATGGATTAATTGAAATGTTTATTTTGACTATGGTTATGACAATAAGATTATCATAATTAGTAATGAGATGGATTAATCGATATGCTTATCTGGAAAAAAAAAATTGATAGATATATTTCTTAAAGAATTGAAACCTCTCTTTGACTTTTTGTGGAAAGAATAAAGTAATGTTTATGAGATTTGATGATTAAGTAAGATAACTACTGGAGGAAAGTGATTTTATAATATGACTTAAGAGACAGGATTGTTATATATTATAGACTTATAACTGATTTGATCTTTGACAAATGGGAAGTCAATATTTTACTCTTTAATTTTTATTTTTGTTTTTTTTTTTGTTTTTTTTTTTTTGTTTAACTATTTTTGATTTTGTTTTTTGTCTTTGAATGTTTTATGATTTCGTCTTGTATGTTTTATGAAAATCTGAATAAAAATTATTGAAAAAAAAAAAAAAGAGAAAGTGGATAGAGAAAAGTTCTTCTCCCTCTCTCATAATACTAGAACTCATGGACATTCAAAGAAGCTGAATGTTGGAAGATTCAGGACAGACAAAAGGAAGTACTTCTTTACTCAGCGCATAGTTAAACTATGGAATTTGCTCCCACAAGATGCAGTAATGGCCACCAGCTTGGACGGCTTTAAAAGAAGATTAGACAAATTCATGGAGGACAGGGCTATCAATGGCTACTAGCCATGATGGCTGTGCTGTGCCACCCTAGTCAGAGGCAGCATGCTTCTGAAAACCAGTTGCCGGAAGTCTCAGGAGGGGAGAGTGTTCTTGCACTCGGGTCCTGCTTGCGGGCTTCCCCCAGGCACCTGGTTGGCCACTGTGAGAACAGGATGCTGGACTAGATGGGCCACTGGCCTGATCCAGCAGGCTCTTCTTATGTTCTTATGTTCTTAAGGAAAGCCTGCAAGCAGGTCCTGAGTGCAAGAGCTCTCTCCCCTCTTGCGGTTTCCAGCAACTAGCATTCAGAAGCATACTCCTCGGACCATGGAAGCAGAGCATAGCCATCATGGCTAGTTGCCATCGATAGCCTTATCCTCCATGTATTTGCCTATGTAAGTGTAACTGCTGAAGTAGAGTTAGTTAAGACTGTATTCTAGTATTCAAATTTTTACAGTATGGCAGTGCTTCAGCAAATAGGAACATAGGAAGCTGCTTTACACTGAGCCTTCCTTACTTTGATCTAGCTCAGTATTGTCTACACTGACTGGCAGCCAGCAACTCTCCAGGGTTTCAGAAAGGAGTCTCTCCTACCCCTGTGTGGAGATGCCAAGGTCTGAAGCTGGGACCTTTTTGCATGCAAAGGATGCTCTGCTACTCAGCCATGATCCTTCCCCACTATTCTTGCTGGGTGGAAAAATAAATCTTATGGAAACGCAGCAACCACAATATTATCTCTAAGGAGAATATATGTTGCTAGATATGCTTGTAACCTTGGCAGAGATGTTTGTTTGTTGGAAGAAGCAATGTTCTTAAACGTTTCTGTGTTACTGACCTGTCTCAGCTTCTTTGATAACATTTTTAACATAGGAAGCAGCTCTGGAATAAAGAGGTGCTCTGTAGCTGCTGTTTTGATAATGACAGAAGGAAGTAAATGTTTCTGTCTTACAGTCTACATAAAAAAGTAGAATTAGAATGGACCCTGTGGATCAACTGTCTTTCTGTTCCAAGAGGACATAGCCTATACCTTAAAGTTCCTTGGTGAGTCCTTGGCCAAACTTAACTTGGCTTGGACCTACACTTTGCCAGAAATAATTGGTTATGTAGAATAATTGTAGCTCCTGATTCCCTTCACCTGCACCTGTTAATGTAACTAGATTACATGTCAACCAGTTTAGTAGTGGCCCTGTAGCTTTGAATTTCCAGGGTCAGACCTGTTACATCCTAGAACTACTGGCCTGAGATACTGTATTGGTGTGCAACAGCTCCAGTTCAGCATGGCCAATGGTCTAGGATGATGGAAGTAATAGTCCAAAACATCTGGAGGGCATCAGGCTGGGGAAGGCCAAACTAATACTTGAAGCTGCCCCATTGTTAATATATTCAGTTGGGCAAGACCAACAAAAATATGTTCATGAAGGAAAACATCTTTATCACATTGCTTCAGGTTTCTTACTGATTCTGGGGAAACCAGGTGAAAAATGAGGCTTCTGTACTGTGTTTCGGTTTTGTGTTTGGTTATGAGTGGGGCAGGAAGAACCAAAGAAACTAGGCCTACATGTGGGTGGTTTTACAGGCTTGTTTTGTTTTTAAACAAGGATTGCTTAGTATAAAAGCATAAGTATATCCACTTGGAAGCAAGATCTGTTCAAATCAGTGGCTATCACCTCCATTAAAATGTCTTTGGGATCAGAGCATTCAAGTTATATAGACTGTTTAAATGACTGTGGCTAAAACGGTTTTGGAATGGGGAGGGGGAATCTTGCTTGGTAGTCTGAATACCACAGCCAGCATTTTGGGTCTCTGTTTGAGCTGAGTCAGAGGTTTAAAGACAGTAAATAAATACAATACAGTAAATACAGTAAACTGGCAATCATATCTGCTTGCACTGTAAACTGAAAAGCATTTACTGAGGAATACATACTTCATAAAGCAATGGGATATAAATAGGAATGTTGCCTTAGGCTCTGTGTCACAACAGCAGATGTAGGTGGTAGGCAGCAAAGTGGCTGTTTTATTTAAAGCATTTTTACCCTACTCTTTAGCTGGCAAACACACTCCCAAGTGGCTTAGAGATCAATAAAAAAAACAAAAAAAACCAAGACAGTCTCTTCCCTCAGGCTGACAACGTAAAGCACATGACACAAAAAAACATTACTCGTGTAATGTAGAGGAACCTCTGCAATGTTTTGAAGTAGAGCAAAGGGGAAATCGTCAAGCTTTTAAGTTTTTAATGTACTGCTATCTCAATACAGAATTTCTTTCCACAGGTTTCAGCAGTGCTGTGCGATGATGAAGTCATGCTCACCATTAAACCTGGAGAACATGGTTCTACGTATGGAGGGAATCCCTTGGCCTGCCGGGTGGCCATCGCAGCACTTGAGGTGTGTGAAATAATAGTTTTAAGGCCTACAATGCTATGAATGACTATACTAACACTGCAGTATTTAAATAACTCTAAATTAAACCTTAACTTCTTTTGGTGGGGCACTTTTGGTGGTTCCCCACACCCCTGAGGTTCGACTGATCTCCACCAGGGACTGAGCCTTCAGTATGGCAGGCCATGCCCTGTGGAACTCCCTATCAATTGAGGTTCAGCAGGAAGCATCCCTCCTTTCTTCCAGGTGTCTCTTGAAAACTGAACATTTTAGTCAGGCCTTTGTGCCATGAATCCCCCCCAACCTATGCAGTATTTGTTGATGCTTTTATTATTATTATTAATGATGTTTTATTGGTTTTTAAATTTTATAGTGTCTTTGTATGTTGTAAACTGCCTTGATGTACTTCTATGAAAAGTGTGGCTTATAAATACTTAAATAAATAAACTTGAAAACTGCATGTTCAGAGGACTGTTGTTTCCCCAAACCCGCATAATAATAATGAAAGTAAGCAAATACTGCTAAGTGATCATGGGTCTGCTGTATGTCACGTCTTCAAAATGGAACGCTTTTTGTTTTACATGTGTACAGTGTTACAACTGTAATTTTATGGTTTATTGCTTATCGTTAGTGGTGAACTAACACTGAGAGCCATGCTGAACTTCATATTTTTGCATCTTTATAATTATTCCCAGGCATTCAGCTCTCTCACCTTTATTTCAAATTGCTTCAGGTAATTGAAGAAGAAGAATTAGTTAAGAATACAGAAACCATGGGGAACTTACTGAGAAATGAGCTTATGAAGACTCCTTCAGATATTGTGACTTGCGTCAGAGGAAAAGGATTATTAAATGCTATTGTTATTCGTGAAACTAAAGGTAAGACTATCCTAATACTGTATTATGAGGCTGGAATGTGCTACAAGACTATTTGAACTCTTGTAAGAGAATTCTGCAAATCCCAGTTCAAAGGCAATAGCACAACATCTCATCCATCCAGAATCAATGAGATGGTGATATTATTGGAGTAGGGAAATCGCTATTCTGTTTTCACGCTTCTCTCTCTCTTTTTTTTAATAAAAAAAGTCAGCATTATGTGTCAGCATTAAGTCACACAAAAAGAAGAGCACTGGGCCTGGGAAGAGGGAAGTGTGACACACAAGACCTGAAACTGAGTATGCTCTGGGGAAAGTGTTTAGACAAACCTTGTAAGTTAAAGGTTTAGCAAACAGTCTATCTCAGGTGTGGGGAACCTTTGGCCCTCCAGATGTTGCTGATTTACAGCTCTCACCATCTCTGGGTATTGGACATGCTTGCTGGGTCTGATGGGAGTTACAGTTCAGCAACATCTGGAGGGCCAAAGGTTCCCTGCACCTGGTCTAGCACATCCCAAATTCTGATGTCCTCCTGCTAGGGTAGCATAGGTAGTAATCCAAACTTCTTGACATGTTTTCTTCTGGGGAAGGTTCATAAGATCAATTAATTTTATGTGCTCTCTGGAAATCAGGGGCACATCTGGCCTCTTGTGGCCAGAGTCAAATTACTTGTCCAAGTTGCCATTTCAAAACAGCCTTTGAACAGATTTCTTTCCTGTTTGGAAATGAAGCTGCGGACTATCTGCTGAATGCTTCACATTACTGTAGTGTGGCTTCATGGTTAGAGTGGCAAACTAGGACCTTGAAGATCAGGGTTCAAAAACACTCACCAGATTACCATGAGCCAGTTACCATCTCTTAGCCTAACCTACCCCACAGGGAAAATGGGGAGGAGGTGAACCATGTATGCCACCTTAGCTCCGTGGAAGAAATGTGGGTTATAAATGTAATACATCCTTTAATTGGTGGTAAAGCAAATACCTGATTTTGTGTATTGATTTTTTTAAAGGCTGTGATGCCTGGAAAGTGTGCCTGCGACTCCGTGACAATGGGCTTCTGGCCAAACCAACGCATGGTGATATCATCCGGCTGGCCCCCCCACTAGTCATCAAGGAGGACGAGATCAGAGAGTGCATTGAAATTATCCACAAAACCATTCTGTCTTTCTGAAGGCACATTGTTCAAAGTCTGCCTTCAGCTTGATTCCAGCATGCTACTACAGAAGCAATGTTTAGACCCCCCCTTAAGTTTACTAATTTTCATCCAATCATTCATGTTGGGTGCAAAAACTCAAGCCTTCTAAAATCAAATAGTTTTAAACTTTTTTACAATGTACCTAGAGAAAGCAAATGACTAATGGATTTTGTTTATTGTGACTTTGAAAAATTTGTTAGGCTGCACTCTATGAATTATGCATTTGAACATCTCCTCTTACATTTCAGCCAAAGTATAAATTATATAAATCTACTGTACTAAATGCTAACATTTTAAGAAGCTATTTTTTAAAAATGACCCTTTTTCTTTTGTCATTTGGTGCTGTATGGAGGACTGAAATCTTACTGTTGGTGCTAACATTGTATCCTGATGGGAAATCCTTGCTTCAAAGGATCAAGAATGGTAGAACCTTTCACCTTTTTGAAATGAGTATCGGTTCATAAAGGTGGATCCAATGAAATATCTTAATGGTCAGTGTTTTGTTTCTATAACAAGCACATACCTTGCATTTTAAGACTAATGGTGAAACAAGCATGTGTGATTTTTCTCATCTTGCAGATTATAACAACAATTTGAATGTAAAGGTCAAGAATGTTCTAAAATTCATACTTTTTTGTTTAAATTGGAGTATACATACTTTGTTAATAATAGCTAGTGTAATGTGTCTATTGAGAGAGATGTAATTTCATTATCAGAAAGCATTTCATATTGGAAACTTTAATCAGGACATTATTGCTTATGTCTCCTCCCCCTCCTTGAGTCTTCTGAAAGCAGTGTTTTATAGTATATGTGCTTGAAGATTTTTCACTTAAACCTTTCCTTTTCTCCTGTTGAAGAATGATGCATGCTAATTACAGTTACCATTCCAAACTTGGCCATTCCAGACACTTTTCTCTTAACAAGCTGCTATTGATCAAAATATAGAAGGTGTAATTTGATATTGCTGTGCGACTGCTATCGTACCACTATATGCAATAGTGAGAGATGCATTTACACGGTTTGGTTTCCCTTTGGATAAGAAAGTACTGGAATCTTCTGTTACACCTGTGATGTGTTTCATTTATAACTATACAAGCAGAACAACGTGGAAGCATTCAAGTGCTCCTGTACAAGGCGGCTGATTCCTAAAGGCTTTCTTCACCTCCAACTAGCCCATCATTTGAAAATACCACCTCTTTCATTCTGTCCAGATTTAAATTTCAAGACTGCTGTTTCTCATGCACAGCTGCTGACAGCATGTCTCTGAGTCTGCTGTTCTTGCAGACGAACTGCCCATTCCAGGGTGTGTGTGTGTGCCTACGCTGTCAAGTCCTTGAGAGTGTGAACTATGCTCCCATTTGGGATCAGAACTCTCTCCATTCTTTCTGCAACCTGAGTGAGGAGTTGTATATCACCCTATGCCTTTTTTTTGGTCTTACTTCTCCAGCTTCTTATCAGTGCCTTAAGTGCTGTCAGGCATAAGTCCTTGGTCATCTCTTGCTGGACCTTAAATGCCCATTGGCAGGAAGCTCTTTCTCCATCTGGGCAGTGGCTCTGCACATCCTGGCCAACAGCTAATCCCATCCTACAGCAGTGTTGCAGAGGCACCAGGAGCAAGCTGCTCTGCTGTTCCTTTATCCAGGTTCCTCTTTTTAGTCTGGTCTCCTGCTGGGGACTTGTCAGCTACGTGGAACTCTGGAAGGGGGGGGGCATCCACACTTGTTAAGAAACACTAGTGCTTTTGGTCAGTGCCATGACCTCTCATCCACAAAAATAAAAGTGACCTAAAATCAAACAAGTACTGATAAATTGCTAGTACTACAGAATCATCAGCTCATAAGGAAGACAGCTACCTTTACTGAACTTTAATCATCTGGTTCCCTCGTGATCACTTTGGTGAGAGATAAATAGGATAAATTATTCTGCTCTTTAGGAAGGGCAGATGAGAATACTTCAAGGTAAGAAGTAGGTTAACAGAACTAAATGCACCCAAAAAGACTAATTGAAAATTGAGGAATCTACCCATTTGTCCATTTAAACGAGCTTCACTGTGTGACCAAACACATTCAAAAGTACAGCTATGGTAACTTGATTTCCTGCTATTGTGGAAATGCATCTTGAAAAAATAATCTTTCTTCTTTGTTAGAGGCTTAGCTGGAGGAAGAAGTGCCAGAACTGTCTCCTTGTATTGGCTCATGGCTTGGGAAAAAAGGATTGTCTGGCTCGTTTGCTGGAATGGAATTAAATCCTCTAAACTGGCAGATTATCTAAAACTATCTTTAAAATATGGGTTGAATTGGTGGTGAGAGATAAAAGTACAGGTTCTGTTCTTGTTGAGCATGTCAGCTGCCCAAGAGAACAGTCATGGTGAAAGGTTTCAGTATTGCCAAATTGGTTGTCATGGTGGGCTGATGGGTTGGCATCCTGTACCTACAACTTTTCTCCAGGAAATCTTCAGTAACTGATACATTTCTCAGAAGCCTTTCATAAATCTATACAGATTTTAGCTCTTTATTTTTAAATGCACTTCTGCATGATATAAACCAAATTTGTTAGGACTTGTTTGCTATTGAACAGCAGAGTTTTTACAAATGGCCTATTTAATGAGGTGCTGCTTAAATCAAGATGTAGGCAGCAACTACTAATGGAAACGAAGAACAATATGAAGTGCAAATGTAATCTGTCTAGTTGGAGAATCTAACTCAATATTTTCTTATTC
The DNA here is from genome assembly GCF_030035675.1 of Rhineura floridana. Taxonomy (NCBI): domain Eukaryota; kingdom Metazoa; phylum Chordata; class Lepidosauria; order Squamata; family Rhineuridae; genus Rhineura; species Rhineura floridana. The sequence continues at coordinate 10,150,394 of NC_084487.1, forward strand.
AGAAGGGATTTTTTTTAATAGTTGGGTTCTCTAGATAGAGAATACATTTATTTTTAAATGTAGGTTGTAGTCTAATGGTTTGCCTGGTAAGCCCATAACATGACTGTCCTTTTTGTGAAACTGCCTTCGGTTGTAAGCAGCTTGACTTGAAACAATACTACGGGCTGACCAGGCCAGTGTGGGAAGTGGGGAAGTTCCTTTACCCACTGAGGTGGTCTGTAGAAGGAATCACTGGTAAGAATCCATGCTGGAGGTACATCTTGAGCTTATTGCAAAGGGTGGGTAATAAGAAATTGTTCTAAACCTACATTGTTTAAGAATGGTATGATATGGATTAGCTATGAATTGCTTGCTGTTAATAGGAAGATGGCATGATGAGCCTTATTGTACTAGTTGATTTCCCAAATAATTTGTGTAAAGACTAATCTTAGGAAATGGTGTACTCTTATTTCCCAGCCAATCTTTTGTTTTAGACCAGCCTTTCCCAACCTGGTGCCCTGCAGATATTTTGGATTACAACTCCCATCACCCCCAAAAATGTTGCTAATGGTCAGGAATGGTAGGAGTTGTCCAAGACATCTGGAGAGCAAGAGGTTGGGGAAGGTAGTTCTTGACTCATGAACACTACCAAAACCTAAAATGAACAGCTTGAGACAGGACTGTGGAGTTGGTACGCCAAATCTTCAACTCCAGCTCCTCTATTTTTCTACTGTCCGACTCCGACTCCACCCAAAATTGCTTCTGACTCCACAGCCCTGGAAAGGGCTGTAAATGTCTTTTTAAATTGGAAGCTCTCATAGGAGCATTTTTATCGCTGCCTGAATATGCGCTGATCTTGGCATCACAGCATTTGTCTTCATCTGGGTCCTGTGTCATACACTGACACACAAAATGTTTTCCAGCTTGAGTTATGGTGAAATGCTCAAATACAGTTGACTTCACTGGAAGCTTCTTTGACATTGTGAATTTCTATTTTAAAAAATTTGTCAATCAAAATTTATTTTGAAGCCGGAGTCAGTACATTTCTTCCGACTCCCCCCAAATTGCTCCCGACTCCGACTCCGCAGCCCTGGCTTGAGAAGAGATATATATAAGAGACTAAACATTACTTTGCTGGTTAGGATCAACAGCCGTGTTGGAACCTTGATATCACAGTCTTTTGGCTATTCTTTCTCAATTATTGTATGTCTTCTAACAAGCAGCCAAAAGGTGGTGCTACATGCTCATCTTTAATATGGAGAGGGAATAATTGAAGTAGGAGATTTGTGCTCATCTTCTAAGCTTCTATCTTACTAAATGGGAAGTGAGAGCTATCAATTTTCTGCCACTTTTGCAGCAAAATCTGTCCTGCTTTCTAACTTTAGGGTTAGTAGGCTCACGTACTAAAATCAACATCCCATTATTTAAAAACAAATAGCAAAAGATTGTAAGAAACAATATATGAAAGTTCAACACAACCATCTGTTTTGCTACAGGGTGGCTCTTGTACAAGTGCAAGAAAGTCTCCATTTCTTCTGTACATCAGTTGAGATTTGATCTACACATGGATACTGAAAAATAAAACTGTGATTCACTGTAGAGAGCCAGGTTTGGACCTGAGAAATAGCTAGATTAAACATGAACGAGCCTTTTGGCCCTGCATACAGCCCCCTTTCCTGTTCTGTGATTTAAACCCAGAAATCTTAAATTAATCATCATAATAATAAAATTTTATTTCTGAGTCGCCTATCTGACCGAGTTAATGGCCACTCTAGGCGACATACAATGATACAATGATACAATATAATAAAACAATAAAAACCACAATTCGTCTCAGCACCACTCTTCCAAATTGAAGCAGCATTAAAAACTAACCCATCCCAGAAATCCCATAGGCCTGCCTGAACAGCCAGGTCTTCAAGGCCCGGCAGGAACCTATCAGGAAGGGGGCATGGCGAAGATCGAAAGGAAGGGAATTCCAGAGGGTGGGGGCCACAATCGAAAATGCCCTCTCTCTAGTCCGCACCAGCCTCGCTGTTTTGACTGGTGGGACCGAGAGAAGGTCTTGTGTGGCTGATCTCGTCAGGCGGCATAATTGGTGATGCTGGAGGCGCTCCTTCAGATAAACTGGGCCAAAACCGTATAGGGCTTTAAAGGTCAACACCAACACCTTGAATTGGGCCCGGTAAACAACTGGTAGCCAGTGTAGGTCTACTAACACCGGAGTGATATGATCACGGCGATGGCCATTCTTGATCAATCGTGCCGCCGCATTCTGTATCAGTTGTAATTTCCAGACCGTTTTCAAGGGTAGCCCCACGTAGAGCGCATTACAGTAGTCCAAGCGGGAGGAGACCAGGGCATGTATCACCCTTGGGAGCAGATGGGTAGGAAGGTAGGGTTGCAGCCTTCGTATCAGATGTAATTGATACCAAGCTGCCCGGCTCACTGCCGAAATCTGAGCCTCCATGGACAGCTGGGAGTCAAGAATGGCCCCAAGGCTGTGGACCTGGTCTTTCAGGGGCAATCTTACCCCCTTTAACACCAGGTCTATATCTCCCAATCTTCTCCTGTCTCCCATGAGCAACACCTCGGTCTTGTCGGGGTTTAGTTTCAGCCTATTCCTCCCCATCCATCCACTTACGGATTCCAGGCACTTGGACATGGTGTCCACAGCCAACTCTGGTGAGGACTTAAACGAGAGATACAGCTGAGTGTCATCTGCATATTGGTGGCACTACAGCCCAAACCTCCTGATGATGGCCCCCAGCGGCTTTACATAGATGTTGAATAGCATGGGGGAGAGGATAGAACCCTGTGGCACTCCACAAGTGAGAGGCCAAGGGTCTGAAATCTCATCCCCCAATGCCACCCGTTGATGCCTGTCTGAGAGATAGGAACGGAGCCACCGTAAAACAGTGCCCCCTATTCCTAATCCCTCCAGGCGATCTAAAAGGATACCGTGGTCGACAGTATCGAAAGCTGCTGAGAGGTCAAGGAGGACGAGGAGGGTATATTCTCCCCTATCCAACGCCCTCTTCATATCATCCACCAGGGCGACCAAGGTTGTTTCAGTTCCATGTCCAGTCCTGAAGCCCGATTGGAATGGATCTAGATAATCTGCTTCATCCAAGTGTGTCTGTAACTGTTTGGCCACCACTCGTTCAATCACCTTGCCCAAGAATGGCAAATTAGAGACTGGGCGGAAGTTATTCAGCTCTTGGGGATCCAAGGAGGGCTTTTTCAAGATGGGTTTTATTATTGCCTCCTTGAGGGCTAGTGGCATTCCACCCTCTTCCAAGGATGCATTTACCATTGCCTTGATCCCTTCGCTCAGTCTCTCTTTGCAGCTCATAATGAGCCACGAGGGGCAAGGATCTAGCAGACAGGTGGTTGGCTTCACAGTAGAGAGCAACTTGTTCACTTCCTCAGAAGGAAGAGGCTGAAACCGATCCCACCGGACCGGAATGCAACTGGCCAACTCTGACTCACTTCCTGTATCCACAACGCACGGAATCATGTTCTTCAGGCATTCGATTTTATCGGCAAAGTGTTTAGCAAACATGTCACAGGAGGCTTTTGAATGCTCCATGGGTTCCTGAGCAACTGGACCGACCAGGCTTCGGACCACTTGGAACAACCTCCTGGGACAACACTCTGTGGACGCAATAGAGGCAGCAAAGAATTCCTTCTTTGTTGCCTTTGTTGCCACTTGGTAGGCAGCTGTTGCCGCTTTAACCAGTGTCCGATCGTCTTCAGAGCACGATTTCTGCCATCGGCGCTCTAGTCGTCTCACCTCCTGTCTCAGACCCCGCAACCATGGTGTATACCAGCGTGCCGTCTGAGCTCTATTCAGGGGGAGAGGACATTTCGGAGCCACCTGGTCTACTGCCCTAGTGATCTCCCTGTTCCACTCCATCACCAAGGTTTCGACCGGGCGTTCTTCAGCCAGCTCCAAATCTCCCAGCGCATTCAGGAATCCTTCAGGATCCATCATGCGTCTGGGGCGGACCATCCTAATAGGTCCTTCCCTGCAGAGGGTGTGTGGCATTGAGAGGTCTATATTTACCAGGTAGTGATCTGACCATGACATGGGGTTAGAAAGGACAGCCCCCGTTTTCAGAACACTTCTCTCCCCTCCCGAGACAAACACAAGGTCAAGAGCATGGGTGGGCCCTATATTACTAAGGTGCAGTTCCCAGGAAGTCATGGTTTCCATGAAATCCCGAGGGGCTCCAGTGAGGACAGTCTCAGTGTGCACGTTGAAGTCCCCCAAAACCAATAGGTTGGGGGAAAGCATCCGTACACCCGAGACTACCTCGAGCACCCCAGTCAGGGAGTCTGCTGTGTTGCGGGGTGGGCGGTACACAAGCAGAATCCCTAAACTGCCCTTTGGGCTCAACCTCCAGAACATGCAATCAACAAACTTGGTCTCATGGAGAGGGGCCTGGTGAAAACCAAGGACCTCCGATAGATGACTGCCACTCCCCCTCCCCGCCTACCAACCCTCGGCTGGTGTGCGTATTGGAAACCGGCTGGACACATCGCCTCAAGTGTAGGAGCTGAGGCTTCGTCCAGCCAGGTCTCCGTAATACACATTAGGTCTGCGTTCTTATCCAGGATCATATCATGGATGAGCGTTGTTTTTTGTGCCACAGACCTGGCGTTACACAACAGCAGTCGAAGGTTGGATGGAGTCCTGCGTCCCCCAGTTGTCTTCTGGTGATGGACAGGCCCGGAACAGGGGATGGATATTATACATCTATCCCTTGTTCCCCTAAACTGGCGTGGCCTGCCACCCGCAACTCTCCAGGATCTGCCGCCTAGCCTTTTAATATCATAATCTCCCATTAATCCAAATTGGGGAATTTATGGGTTGATAGGTTCAGAACAAGCCATAGTCTGAAGTTAAAGATTCTGAGTTTTTCTAGTTCAGATGTAACACGAAACCATAATTAATTGAAGATGTTTGTGGTTTATTGCACTATGCAGAGGAGAAAAGAGGAGTATCAGGATAGAATATGCATACAAAAGCCTCATGCATGTCTTGGTTTATTAAAATATCATCATCTGAATGAAGCCGTTGTGTGTGGGGGAAGTCACAGCCTTATTTTAGCATGGGTTGCAAACAACAATTACAGATTTATGTAACTTTAAAGTTGACAACGAGTACATTGAACTTGTAAAGGATTATAAATACCTTGGCACAGTCATTAACCAAAATGGAGACAATAGTCAAGAAATCAGAAGAAGGCTAGGACTGGGGAGGGCAGCTATGAGAGAACTAGAAAAGATTCTCAAAGGCAAAGATGTATCACTGAACACTAAAGGCAGGATCATTCAGACCCAATCTCTAGTCCTGATCTCTATAGGTGGATGTGAAAGCTGGACAGTGAAAAAAGGGGATAAGAGAAAAATCAACTCATTTGAAATGTGGTGTTGGGGAAGAGCTTTGCGGATACCATGGACAGTGGTGTCACTAGGGGGGTGCGGGGTGTGTGGACCGCACCGGGTGACACCATGAGAGGGGGGTGACACCCAGAGCCGCCCCTAGGCATCGGGAAGTGGGGCAGGCGGAGAGCTGCCCTGCCCGCGCTAACATGTGGAAGGTGTGGGGGAAGAGCAGGGAAGGGCGCCGAGCTGGATCTCCTGCGGGGCGGGGCCTCGAGTGGCGTTGCAGCCTGTTACCAGGCAGGCTAGGCTAGAGGCTGCTACACCACCACCACCAGGGGTGACTGTCTTGCGCGCTACGGGATGGCTGGGCTGTTCCCCGGATTCAAAAGTGAGCCCCGCTGAGTTCCATGGGTCTTGCTCTTGAGGAAGTATACACAGGAATTGCAGCCTGGATTGATGATGTGAATGAAATCTGCACCTGTTGACCCAAAGTGGTCCGGGGTAAAGCTGAAGAAACAGTGAAACAGGAGAGGATCTATTTACAAGACGTTAAAATATAAAGTGGCCTCTTCACCAAGAAGAGAGATCTGCAACTTAGGCTGCAATCCAGTACACCCTTGCCTGGGAGTAAGCCCCATTGAACCCAATGGAGCTTACTTCTGAGTAGACTTGTCTTAGATTGCACTTACTTAGTGCGCTGCATGCATGGCCGAAGAGATGGCTGAGTTTTTTTCCCAAAGTTTGATTCTGCCTGTTATAAAGGGAAAGGAAGAATTAGGATCCCTATACATTTTACTGGAGTAATACTCATTAACCCATCTGCACAGCTTTAACAAAAGCATAAGCATAGCACTTTAATAAGGAAGTAACCCCATGGAATTCAGTGGGGCATTGTCCTGGGTAAGTGTGCATAGGATCCCAGTCTTAAGGTTTATTAGTTACCACAACTACATGCACTTTGACCACACTTTTTGATGGAGAGCTGTAGCAAATCTATGAATCTGTTCTACTTTTTCAGTGCATGACAGGAATGTGAAGTGGAGATTCTAGTCCACATGATTAACCGCACAGATAAATAATGGCTGTTAATTCTACCATAAGAGAGGTGTAGTTGTGTACAAGGCATAGCATTTGAGCTTGTGCACAGGAAATGCCACTCCCTGTTTTGAATGGTAAGTCTCAGTCCTGGTGTAATGAAAGAGAGCCTCTGAGCATGTGTTAAGCATTTTCCACTACTTCTAATGGGCTCCTGTTTTTCTGAGATCAACGGACAAAGTTCTACATCGGAGGACACTGCTTGAGTCCTACTTTTTTCTTACAAAATAAACTGCTGTTCTTATCTTAGTTTATTCTCAGCTGTACAGTCATTATACTTGGAAAACACTGTGGTGTTGAACAATGCAATCTATAAACCGCTTAGGCCAGTGTTAGCGGCCTAAAGCTAGGCTTAGTCCCTTGATTGGACTGTAGCCCTAAGGCAATGTTTTAATGAAAATACAATATAGCCAAGAATAGTTTTTTGATGAGAGAAAGGAAGCTACACAAGTAGAGAATGGTAATTACTTAACGTTTAGGATCCCAGAACATCAAACACAACTGTGGATAAGAAAATCCTGATTAATTTATACAAGAAATGCAGGGACATCCTTTCTTCCCTTCCCATTTTCACTAAAAGAAGCCCTAATCAGGTGGCTGTAGCTCACACAATTCCAATTACACAAGAGGAAAAGCAGGACCACATTTGCTGGCTCTGTCCTTCTGATGCCTACCAATCACTTGGCCATAGCACTCTCCACCTCACCCTCCTGATCATGCAGAGTTCTGAATTATGCAGACTGTTAATTAAATGACTGTTAATCTAAAACTGAAGTTTCCAATCTCACATAGGGTGTGGTTTTGTGTTTTTTGAAGAAGAATACTAACGTTCCTCAATATGTTACACAGGTGTGTATACATCTAGGGATAAGGCTAGTGAGATCCAGTGCAGTGTAATGTTTGGGGTGTTGGACTATGATCTGAGAGACCTGGGTTTAATCTCCACTCAGCCATGAAAGTTACTGAGTGACCTTGGGCCAGTCACTGTCTCTCAACCTGATCTACCTCACAGGGTTGTTGAAAGAATAAAATGGGAAGGGGAGAACCATGTACATCACCTTGAGCTCCTTGGAAGAAAGTTGAGAGGTAAATGTAAGAAAGAAAATAGATAAGGCACATTCAAGACAGTATTAAGCACATTTACAATGCAATCCCAACCATGTCTACTCAGCAGGAAGTGGATAAGTGGAGTTAGGATAAAGCCTTTGTTCCCTTGCATTCAGTGGGAGAGTCACAGTGTAATTCCATACGTGTCTACATAGAAATGAGCTCCATTGTGTTAAATGACATGTACTTCCAGATCAGGGTGTATAGGATTGCAGAGTTAAGCCTGGATGGCTTTAAAAAGAGGATTAGACAATTTCATGTAGAGTTGGGCTGGACGGAGAGGGTGCAGCCCCCTCCCCCTGTACCGAGGTCTTCAAGGAAGGAGCCTGGTTCGTGGGCCACCCCAAGCCCTCCCACTAGGGTGGGAGAGGACGGCTTCCCTCTTGCCTCACCAGGAAAGCAAGGCGGCCAGAGACCTGTGAGACGGATAGACGCAGGGGTGACACCATGAGTTACCGCACTGGGTGACACCAACCCTAGTGACGCCACTGGTTGGATGTGTGTTCTCTGTTCCTATTTACCTGGTTCAGGCTTGTAGGTTTGCCTTATTTATTCCTTGTTCTGTCCCTTGATTGTAGTCAGTTCCTTTTCCTGCTCCTTTTTTTTTAAAATAGTCATCTTTGTCGAGTTTCCTTATGAAATCCTGTCTTTTTAGCTGGACCTTCTACTGTGGTGTCTGCACTTTCTCTACAGACCTTTCCCATACTTTGTTCTCTGTTCCTAAATTTTTTATTTAAAACCCCTGCTTATCAGCAAGACAGCTCCACCCACCTTTTTGTCTCTACTGCAATATCCTTTTTTCCTGCCCACCATTTTGGTGCTTCTTACGAGTTCTCTGCCACTTTATCGGACCCCAGCCACTCAGTGCTCCCCCTGCTGGACTTCTTGTTGTGACTTGCAAAAGAAGCAAGCCACTGTAGGCTTCTGAACTGTGCAAAGTTTCCAAAGTTTCCAAAAAGACAAGGAAGGAGTTAAAACTGCATAGAAGCTCAAGGACAACTCCAAGGAGGGGGGCTGCAGATGGCACAAACTGAAAGTGTATAAAGTCCTTGAGAGAGAAAACGTGTGGGGGGGGAAGTCGGTTATGCTTGGAAGGAGAAAGACTCTGTAACGAAATATTGCTTATGCCTTAAGGATCAGTAAAGATCCCTCTTTACATGAAAAGCTGTAGTTGTCTTTATTCAACGCTCGTGGGCAAAAGGGCTAAACTCTGGGTAACTGCTACGCTGGGTATAGCGCTTCTACATTCAACGCTGCGCAACAGGGGTTATGGGCCCAGCCTGCCCAGCCTATCCAGCAAAGTAACCCAGTCTACCCAGCCTAGAGTATCCGAAGAAGGAACAGCGTGTGTGGAGTCGTGGAGGGCAGCTTTGAAGGAGCTGACAGACGGCGAATACAGAGCAACACAGAGGTAAAGCATCTGCAGAATGGCAGTTTCACTTTCAGCCGGAATACCTCTGGAAAGGCTTACAGACAACAATTACCTAAGCTGGCGTATGAGAATGCAGGCATTTCTGACAAAAGAAGATGTATGGCAAACGGTGATAAGCGATCCCCCAGCCATGCCGCCTCTGGAGCAGTGGGTTCGAATGGAAGAACGAGCGAGGTCGTTTCTAATCTTGGCTGTGGATGATTCACAACTTCTACATGTTCAGGAGAAACCGACAGCGAAACTGATATGGACTGCTCTTAATGAGGTGCATGTGAGGAAGACAGCCAGTTCTAGAATACATTTGGCAAGGAAACTATACCAAATGAGGCTGTCTGATGACAGAAAGATGTCGACACATTTGATGGAGATAAAGAAGCTGTTTGCGGAGTTGCAAGAGAGAAACGTTGTTCATACACAATTGCAACAGGTTTACATTATACTCTCTTTATTAAATTCCACCTGGGACTCAGTTGTCTGCTCCCTGGAAGTGATGCCAGATGATGGGCTGACTGTACAGTATGTTTCGGGGAAGCTGATCCAGGAATGGGAAAGGAGAAGAGAAGCAGTGGAGGAGAGAGAGCGTGGATTCGAGACCAGAGAAACAAAAGACAGAAGATCTGATAGAGCTGAGATAAACACAAGAACTTTTGGACTTAAAGCTTGTTATGTATGTGGTTCGCAGAAACATCTACAGAACGACTGTGAGATGAAAAGGAGAGGACGAGGGAGGAAGGCATCGTACGTGCAGCTGGTGAGTGCAGATAAAAGTAAAACTGAAAGCTGCAAGAATAGAGATAATGTTACATGGCTAGTTGACTCTGGTGCAACACATAGTATGATTACCGACGAAGCATTATTCAAAACTATGGTTCCCACGTCAGAGGATGTAATATTGGCTGATGGTACACACAAAAAGGTACTGGGAACTGTAAAGTTAAATGTACTTAACACTGTGATGACTGATGTATTATATGTACCTGAGTTGGAAAACAATATCTTATCAGTAACTAAATTGAATTCAATGGGTTATGAAGTAATGTTTAGTCACGGGAAGTGTAAAATAAGCAAAGGAGATAGAATTTGTGTACAGGGATTTCTAAAGAACTCATTGTTTCATGTAACACAAACACCAACAGAACGCTTAACATTGATTACGCGTCAAAAGCCTCATGATAGGTGCATTCACCTGTGGCATAGAAGACTAGGGCATGCTTGTTATGGCACTATGAGTAAAACACCAGAAAATAGCACAGACATACAGTTCAAGGAATGTAACAAACATATTGAGTGTGAAATATGTAACCAAACCAAAGCCACAGTAGCTCCAATACCTAAAGAAGCAAAGAGTGACACAACTGAACCATATCAAACTATACATGTTGATTTAGCAGGACCATTTCAGAGAACACATGGTGGAGCTAAATACTATCTTGTCATAGTTGATGATTACACAAGATTTAGTACTGTATATTTGTTGAAAGCCAAGGATGAAGCTGAAATGAGATTGAAACAGTTTATAAAGAAGGTTGAAGTGCAACATGGAACACACATTCAAAATATTCGCTCAGATCAAGGTGGGGAATTCACTGGGAAAGAATTTGAGCAGTATCTGATAGAGAAAGGGATAGAGCATACATTAACAGCACCATTTTCTCCGTTTCAAAATGGACTGGCAGAAAGGAAAAATAGAACCTTACAGGATGCAATGAGAGCAATGTTAAAGGATTCAGAACTACAAAAAGCATTTTGGAGAGAATGCTTGTTATATGCAAACTATTTACAAAATAGATTGTTTCACAGGGCAATAAACATGTCACCATTTGAACGGCTATATGGCAGGAAACCCAGGCTACAACATGTTGTGAGATTTGGTGCAAAGTGCTGGGTACACATTCCCAAAGGGAAAAGAAATGGGAAACTGGCTCACAAAGCTGAAAGAGGATATATGTTGGGATTTCAAAATGCGTATTATAGAGTGCGGTTACCCAAATATGGCAGGGTTGTGCTAAGCAGAAGTGTGAGAGCTCAAGAGCAGGATTGGGATGAAACTACATATGTTGAGTTAGAACACACACAAAGAAATAGCGAAATCACTGAAAGGGAGATAGATACAGAAATAAAACAGGAGGAGGAGGAATGAACACTTGATGCTGGTCCAAGTAGCACACAAGAAACCGAACGTCAAGTAACACTGCAGAGATCAACAAGAGAAAACTTGGGGAAACCTCCAGAAAGATTTCAGGTTAGCTCAATACAAGCTCAAAACAGAATAGGATTGGAAGAAACAATGGATGGAGTAGCATGTTTCACGTGTACTGAACCTAACAGAAATTGAAACAAATGTAACAAAGTGTAACACAAGTGTGAAATGTATTGATAAAATGTAAAATGTATGTAATCTTGTCTTTGTGGAAAGGTGGGAGCTGTAGGCTTCTGAACTGTGCAAAGTTTCCAAAGTTTCCAAAAAGACAAGGAGTTAAAACTGCATAGAAGCTCAAGGACAGCTCCAAGGAGGGGGGCTGCAGATGGCACAAACCGAAAGTGTATAAAGTCGTTGAGAGAGAAAACGCGTGTGTGGGGGAAGTCGGTTATGCTTGGAAGGAGAAAGACTCTGTAATGAAATATTGCTTATGCCTTAAGGATCAGTAAAGATCCCCCTTTACATGAAAAGCTGTAGTTGTCTTTATTCAACACTCGTGGGCAAAAGGGCTAAACTCTGGGTAACTGCTATGCTGGGTATATCGCTTCTACATTCAACGCTGCGCAACAGCCACCACCACTGCTGCCACGACCCGTGCAGTCAGTGCCTTCAGCGCAGCAGGACTTATGTGCCTTAGACACTAATGATGTCTGCCCCAAAACATAAACACTATTGACAGCTGTGGTCAGGTAGACTCTACAGCCAGAGTCAAGGCCATTTTTCACAGTGGGCCTGTGGGAGAGGGGGCTGGGTTCCCATGGGCCTCTCTTTTTCCCTCCCTAATGCATGGGAACACTGTGGAGGAAGCAGTGGGAGAGTTAACTCTGCATCATCAGCTGTCATAGATGTCACTGAGAATACTTAGAAGGCCTGTGCTGAGGAACAATTAACTGAGGATGAAGAGGGTCAGGCGAGGCTTTCTTCATCAACACTTCAGTCAGTCTTTTCTATGCAGTTCTTCCTTGGGGGCTTTGCAGGGTTCCCAGAAAATGCCACTGTGCAATCCCATTGCTTATGTCAGCATGCACAGAACAGTGGGCAAGGCCAGGACATCAGGGTGCAGTCCCAAGGTTCGGATAACCTTAGGTCTGATAATATTCTGCTGTGGTACAGCAAGCCCAGGTCATCCAGCCTGACCACATGCCTTTTCTAGCTCAGCCTTTCCCAACTAGTGGGCCACCAGATGTTGCTGGACTACAACTCCCATCAGCCCCAGCAACCATGGCCAATCTTCAGGAATGCTGGGGCTGATGGGAGTCGTAGTCCAGCAACATCTGGTGGCCCACTAGTTGGGAAAGGCTGAGCTAGAACATCTCAGGGAAGTTTTATGGGCAGATTTTTCTGGGGAATTGGCATCTAGAGTTAATATAGCACCACATTCTGCTCTTCCTGCAGAGGCTTAGCCCACTTTTCCCTTGCCTGTCCAATCTCAGATGTTGCATCAACATGGTACCTTACCTACATGACCTGCACCAGTTAGCCCAGCTGTGTTGCGTCTGTCATTACCTGACCCCCATGCTGCACATCAAGGGTTGGCAACATATTGTCAGGATGCATCTGCAAACCCAGATCAGGGCTTATTATTATTTATTTATTTATTAGATTTTTATACCGCCCCATAGCCAAATCTCTCTGGGCGGTTCACAACATATAAACATCCAATACAATTAAAACATTATTAAACAACTAAAAATGATTTTGGACGAAAACAAATGGAGTGGCACCTCTTGAGTCCGAGAATGTGGTTTCCAACTGTTTATTTCAGGATTCCCTCTGCTTTGTTAGATATTAGAGGCCTTGGACCTGAAGGATAAAGAGGCTACACCAGGTCCCTCCTCTTCTCAAGTTGCCACTGTGTGTCTGAATTGTCAGCCTAAGTCAAGAGTGGTGAGGCTTCCTTCTCTACTATCCAAGGTTCTAAAATATGAATTTAACACTCAGTTGCAAAATAAGAAATCTGTGGCTATAGTCAATAAACATTATGTGCTGGAGCACATTGGATAGACCACCTTTGCCCTTCCCTAGTGGATGCCCTATTGGGGGACTTTTGAACCAGTCCTTGATCCCTAAAGATGTGGATGCCAGCTTAAGGACTTAATGGACTGGGAGATGGATGTGGGGCTGTGGCATCTCTATTAGGCTAGTGCATTATCAGTTAGAGTGGGGGGAATTGCTTCAGTTTTTTGCCAGAGCATCCTTGCTGTTGTGGACAACTTATTAGATGTTCCTCAACAGGATCAAACTAGGTTCAGGAAGTCTCTATTGAAGATTTCAAGGACTGGGGCATTTATGGCGGATGCCTCCATGGACACTATGCAGTTTGCCACAAGAGCTCTGACAGCAGGGGTATTCACAAGATCTCTTTGGCTACACCACTGGGAGGCAGATATAATGGCCCACACAAACCTGGCATCTGAGGTAAGTTGTTTGGGGGTATTGCTTTGGACAAGGTTTTGGTAGAGTCCAGGGACAAGAAGGTGATGCCTTTGTCCAAAAGGAAAGAGGATAGGCGGTCTTTCGGAAATCATCTCACCCATATTTTCTAGTCCAGTCCTTTTGTGGCTCCAGACACGAAGGTAGGGCCAGGGATATCCATTCCATATGCTTCTTTTGGTACCATCAGTGCATTTACAATAGGGGCTACTAACAGGCCTCAGGATGCTTCAGATCTGGTGCATCACAAGGGGGCAAGCAACAGTTACAACGGTCCCCTTCCTGGGTGGCCACCTTTAGCATTTCTCTCACAGATGGCCCAACATTACAACGGACTACTGGGTCATCCAGACTTTGAAACTGGGGCTCCAGCTGGACTTCATTTCTCCCCACACATACACACACACAACGTTTTGTGCTTTCCCCTCTGTAAACTCAACTGGACAAACAGTCCAGGGTTCAGGAAGCCATTCACTATCTGCTGCATATTTGTGCAGCTAAGACTATATTTCTGGTGAATCCTACTTTAACCATATGCAAATATAAATGTTTGCAATACATTATTAACTCTATAGCACAGAACACTGACTTTCTAACTCTTTCTAGATTATAATCTTGCATTAAATCTTTGTGTATATTTTTAAATACCTAAAACCTTTCATTTGAATACCTAGGGAAGGATGGAAACTACAAACTACTAATGGAAGTAACAGACTTCAAAACACAGTTGAAAGCCTCAGATTTGGAACAGCAGTGACTTCATGTAAATTTTGTAAATATTCCAGTCACTTCCAGATAGGTATCTGTTTAGAAGATCTGCAGACTGTGCTTCAACTCTCATAACCCAGAATTTGAGGCAGGCTGTTTACAGTCTTTCCTTATTAGATATATCACTTGCAACTCTTTCCTGTTGTGAACCTGTTGAACACAGTTGAAATTTTCCCATATCGGATTGTAGATTTCCAAAAGTGAAGTACATCTGGTTTATGCCTAAAGTTTTGTAACGGGGACTTTTAACCTCATTCTGTGGAAGTTATTGCTGCAAACTACTAAATAATTTGGTAAAACTCCAAGATACAAAGCTTTTGGCCCTTGAGAATAGACATGATAGAAGATTCTGCAAAGTTCCAGTAAGTAGAGAAAATGGCAGGCAAAATCAGTGCTCTGGGTATAGCAGCTGAGGCAAGACATGTTTCTATAGATTTGATAGCTCTGTGTAACAAAGTGAGGAGGAGCAACCTATCCAAAGATTCCCTCCTCCGCTGCAGGAAAAAGACAAGTTCCATCCACGTTCTTAAACTCATAGAACATGAGCTAGCTAGATTTAAAGATGTCTGTCTCCAATTGATCTTAGTAGGTATATTTTTACATCCCTGTTGAAATCTCTGGGATTTAAAAGTACTTAACTTGGGATGGATTGTGTCCATTATGTTTATGGCCTACATGTTACATCAAAACCTCAAGTGAAAAATGAAAAAAAAATGGCAGGCATCTCAGATTAAATGGTTAGGATTTAATGTGTAAGGATTTATTGTATGCTGTTCCTCATTAGGAAGAAGTCAGAAAGCTGAAAAATGAACTGGATAACTTTGATCCATCTTTTTTTGAAGAAATTGAGGACCTAAAATACAACTATAATGAAGAAGTTAAAAAAAAAATCTGTTGGAAGAGAAACTGAAAATACTCTCTCAACAGTTTGGTGTTCAAGTAGATATTCCAGCCAGAGTTTCTATTGATTAAATGAAAAGGTACATCATTTTTTTGTAGAAGGCTACAAACACTGTTCATAAGTCTTGGCATGGAAAAGGAACAAAAACATTCTAATATCAGGGATCAAGCAAGATCTTTTTGGGGGGCGGGGCAATCTTCCCTGAAACGTCAATAGCATGCGGCTTAGGCTTGGTGTGTCACTCTAGTACACAATGTGTTTGGAGTTCTTGACAAAGCAAGCATCTCCCTGGCTAGCTGAGCAACTTCTGGTTTCACTTCTACAAACACAGAAGCAAAAGTAAGGGATAAAGGGATTATACGATTATAAAGTTTTTTTTCATATTGTGTAATTTATTAAGTTTTCAATATTATGTTTTTGTAGATCTTCCATTGGTGTGTTTGCACTAGTTTAGCAATTATTTATTTTTCTACATTTGTTCACTTTTACCACTTTACTCAAACATCAGTTTAACGTTTACCCTAACAAAACTAAAACTAGCAGTTAAATAAAGTTAGCTTTGCCTAATAAAAATTCTACAAACTCATTAAAAAGTTTTATTATTCTGATGTTTATGAATAAGACTGAATTTTAGTTTCATTATACCAAGGGAAAAAGTTGTCTTGAAGAAATTATAAAATTATTTAAGCAAATAGTGCAGTATTGTAACATTCTGCATTTCTTCAAAAAGTTTTGAATCTTGTTAATTTAAACATTTTAGAAATGTCATTAGACACCCATGTATAATATATGTATTGCCTCTTTAGAATACATGGAAGCAAAGAATCAAAACTTACCCAAAATCACTGTTTCTATGTATTTCTAAGGAAAGAGCAATGATATACACACATGCACTCTTCACAACTGATTTATTACATAAATATTTTGTGCTACAATATTTATAGCAGAGTACAAAATAACACAAAAAGGTGCTCTGAAGCTACTCAGTTGACACCAGAGTTAGTCAGGAATAATGTTCTGATCCTCAAAGGTTTTAATAAGTGCCTTTAACCTTCTATTGAGCTTCTGACAGTAAAGCATTCTGGTAAAACAACCTTTTGAAAGTTTCTTCTCCTTCTGCAATATAGTCCCACCTATTGCCAACGTAAAATATTTTTAGTTATGTTGCTAGAATAAATTTCTCTGTACAAATGAATCATTATCATGACTGAAATTGAAGCAACAGAAAACAAAAAGCTTAGCATTCCAGGTACTTAACCATCACTTTTCAACAAAGGTATATTTCACAGTTAAAACCTTTAGGGACTGAAATAATAAACATGCTCAAAAGTTTTGGTTTTTGTTTGTTTATTATTTATTGAATTTATTTATTGAATTTCTTAGTCTCCCATCTGGCTGGCCATCCAGCTCTTCTGCTACAAAAACAGCATTTGATTTATATACACATATAGGTGTGTAGCCATGTGTACATTATATAATATTTACATTGCATTTCAACAGCAAAAAACCTGTGATGCTGTATGTAAGACTCACGTAAAAGGAATGAACAGTCATATAGCTGGCTATTTTTAAAAAACCTGGTCACAGATTACCCATTATATCTCTGAGACTATTCAATCTTTGTCCCTCCAACTTAGAAAAATAATGAAAAAGTGTCTTTGGCTCAAAGTTATAGTCATATTTGGCACCACTAAAGGTGACAATAACTGGTTGAGAAATCAAATAAGGGTCTGCAATTGGCCAGCACAAGCCAAGATGATGCCGATGGAGCTATAAAGAAAAGAAAAACAATTACATTAGCATTAAATACCAGATCACAGAGTCTGCACTTTAAAAGCACTGTCATGTTATATTTGAATGAATTTCAACAAGAAAAAGATGTGTAGAACAATTAAAGAAAAAAGCAAATCTACATGATAGGCATTTATCATTCAAACAATTTAGCTAATGCTTCATATAGGCTGAAAATCAGTTTTCTTCCCCCCCCCTCACAACAGACTTTTAATAAACGCCTTGGCATGCCAGGGCTACTGCCCTGGCAGACTTTCCTTTGCACATGAAACTCAGTATTTTGGCTACTGAATAAAACTTTCAGAATTACCTTAATTAAACTTCCATCAATACAGTGCCACACAATTCCTTCAATTTTCCCTGCTTTGCATCCATCAAACCAAGACAATATGTCCTCGCGATTCAGTGCAGGAGTGTTTTTAATTTGAAATACTCCATGTGGGACAAGAAAGTGTATAGGATATTTCTTGTTTCCTAAGCCTATTCAAAAGGTTAAACAAATACAACAAAATGCATTTTATTAAAGATGCTTCCCACTTACCCAAGTTCCACCTTTATTTCCTAAGCAACATCCACACTCCTCATAGTCCACTACCTTTTCAGGTCTTAGGCTCCTGTTTCTTAGGCCCATTCTACTTCGAGCCTCAGGGCGCAATCCAACTCATCTTTCCACTGGGCTGGGGTGAGTTGGATGCTATGGAATGCCGGGAGGCTGCTGGCTGTGCCGGCCTCTGTAGGCAGCAGCCCTCTCCCACAGTGGAGATGTGGCTCTGCCATAAGCCTGCTGGATCCACCAGGGATGGCCAGCCCAATGGACAGAGGCCTGGCAGAAGCCCCGAAAACAGCATGTTCTGGAGGCATAACTGCAGGGGTGGGCTAACGCAAAATCCTCATTTTCAGACCCCTTCGTCGGGTCCCAATCTCCCTTCAAACTCTGCTGCCCAAAAGGCCAGTGCAGTAAAAATATATATATTAAAAGTCCCATTGCGGCATACGGTAAGCTCTTACTCCCCAGGAGGCCTGTTTGTCAGAGCCAGTGTTCAGCTGGGCTGGTGGCTCCCAAGCAGTAGGAGGATCCTGCGGAGCATTCTGCCACCTTCCCCCCCCCAACACACACTGGCCTCCTGGCACTTGGATTGCTCTTTTACTTTCCTAGTCTTTTTGAAATATCTTGTTTCAAAAATATGAGCAACTCAGCCAAGGACACTTCTGCTTGTCTTGTCTTGCCTTTCTGTGATATTGTTGCAGTTTAACCAGTGTTATACTTCATCCACATTTTTGTGTTAATGAGGACATTGAACCTGTCAAGGATTATCAATACTTGGGCACAGTCATTAACCAAAATGGAGACAATAGTCAAGAAATCAGAAGAAGGCTAGGACTGGGGACAGCAGCTATGAGAGAACTAAAAAAGGTCCTCAAATGCAAAGATGCATCACTGAACACTAAAGTCAGGATCATTCAGACCATGGTATTCCTGATCTCTATGTATGGATGTGAAAGTTGGACAGTGAAAAAAGCAGATAAGAGAAAAATCCATTCATTTGAAATGTTGTGTTGGAGGAGAACTTTGCGGATACCATGGACTGTGAAAAAGACAAATAATTGGGTGTCAGAACAAATTAAACCAGAACTGTCACTAGAAGCTAAACTGATGAAACTGAGGTTATCCTACTTTGGACACATAATGAGGAGACATGATTCACTAGAAAAGACAATGATGCTGGGAAAAACAGAAGGGAGTAGAAAAAGTGGAAGACCAAACAAGAGATGGATTGATTCCATAAAGGAAGCCACAGACCTGAACTTACAAGATCTGAACAGGGTGGTTCATGACAGGTGCTACTGCAGGTCGCTGATTCATAGGGTTGCCATAAGTCATAATCGACTTGAAGGCACATAACAACAAGTAAAAACTTCATGTAAGCTGTCCCTTCATGTCTTTATTTGCTAAAAGATTTGTTGTGTATATTTTCTAAAAGGCTGTTTGTAATTATGGTACACTGCATTAATTATACCGCTTAATATAACGCTTTTAAAAAATATCTTAAGTTGATGAATATAAAATATGCTTACCATACGGGTTTGCATTAATGTTTGTTCCAATAAGCTCCAGTGTCTGTTCTGAAAGATCAGACAATGGCACTAGACTGATTTCCAGAAGACCAGGTTCCTCATTGTGATTCTTCAGAATGAGAGCTAACTCTAATTCATAGTCAACAACAGAAGAATGCCAACAATATTGTTTGCTGTTTTTTTCCACTGGCACCCAACCTGTGAAAACAAAGCAAGTTTTCTTTTCCCTGGCTGGATTGGCCTTTTTATGTATAAAAGGGTTAGTGATGCAAACATTAATATTACTTGTGTATGAAAAATCTGGTTCAAAAATAATCACTATTCTGACATTTGGGCCCTGCACATATCCAAGTTTGTTTCACTTGCTAGAGAGGGAACTCTGCACAATTCTGTCCTAATATTACACTCGAGTGTGAACTGGAGAACCCAAGTATCAAGTTGAGACCTGGGATAGTGCTATTGGGATAACCTTCGCCATGATTTCTAAACCTTAGTTCCTCAATAATAGTGTGAAGGTGAACTACTCATTGCCTATTCACCTCAGGAAGGCACCTTCGCTGTACTCGTTTCAGCACCTGCTTCAACCCTTTTTTTTCAGACACGTAGATGTAGATGTGTTTAAATCTCTTTTTATTGTTAACTAAAATTATCTTAAATGTTTTAATCACTTGTTTTAACTATTTTTGCTGATAATGTAATGTTTCTTGTAACCCACTTAGAAGTTTTATTACAATCAAGTGGTATATAAATGTTGTTAAATAAATCAAATAAACAAGATAAACCATAAAGTTTTCTGAACAAGAAATATACTGCATAAGGGCTAACTCACCATGCATGTACCGCTTCTGATACAATTGCTGACTTATCTACATTATTTTAAAAAAGGTAAAGGTGTCCCCACACTTATAGTGTGAGTCATTTCCAACTCTTAGGGTGACGTCTTGCGATGTTTAGTAGGCAGACCATATATATGGGGTGGGATTGCCAGTTCCTTCCCCGGCCTTTCTTTACCCCCCCAGCATATGCCGGGTACTCATTTTACCGACCACGGATGGATGGAAGGCTGAGTGGACCTCGACCCCTTTTACCGGAGATTCAACTTCCTCCTTCCGTTGGAATCGAACTCTGGCCATGAGCAGAGCTTCGGCTGCGTTACTGCCACTTACCACTCTGCGCCACGGAGGATCTTACATTATTTATAGGCTACCCTATAGCAAAATTCTCTGGGTGACTTGTTAATTATAATTGAACGAGTACATTTATTTACATGACATCATCACGTTCTCTAAATGACTAAAGATAATGCTTTGAATAGACATTTCTGGTGTCAGGCTGTATTTTTCGACCTGGAATGTGTCCATTTTCATCAGGAAAAGGCTTCCCATTGCAGTGCTCTATTTGCTTTGCGGGAATCCAACATTCAGGGACAGACTTGAAGTCTTCTTCAATATTCCAAGTAAATCCTGGAAGCAAGAATGTGAAATATGCTTGTTTAACCATTTAACACCATGCGCCTTTTGAACAAGTATTAATACAAGTTAACCTGGGACAAACAAAAATGGCAATGGATTATACAGCTTTTATTAGGTTTAAAAAGTGTGGACTGCTATATCAGGGGTTGCCAACCTGTTGCCCGTGGGCACCATGGAGCCCATGAAGTTCTTCAGTGGTGCCCTCAGCAGGTAGCCCAAAATCTGAGCTTACTTTTTACAAATAAACATCTCTAACCCATTTAGGAAGTTTTAGAGCAAAATGTGCAGGCTCCTTTCTAAGCGATTTCTGTGAAATAAGCCAGCCTGGCTGCTCCTGCCTGTCAGTGTTAATAGCCAATGAGTGAAGTCAGAGCTGTGACTGATGTGAGTTGTTTTGACCTCAGGCAGTAGGAATTGCTGGGGGTCCTACGGAGCTGCTGTTTCACCCTCCCTTTCAGTGTACTTTTCCTACTTCTGTTTTTTTCCCTAGTCCTTGGAGGTTTGCCATTACTTTTTCCCTAACAACCAGGATGCATCTGAAACTAGCAAGACAGTCTCTTTCTAGTGCAGCCTTTCCCAACTAGTGGGCCACCAGATGTTGTTGGACCACAATTCCCATCTTTCCTGACCATTGGCAATGCTGGCTGAGGCTGATGGGAGTTGTGGTTCAACAACATCTGGTGGCCCACTAGTTGGGAAAGGCTGTTCTAGTGAATGCACAGGATCAAGAGTTCCTACTTTCTCCCCTTTTATTGGTGTCCATTCAGAGTCCTTATATGCTAGCTGTTAACTCTCCTGAGCTTGCAGGTTTTCAACAGCACTTGTCTGAATAGGCAGATTTAACGGTTGGAGATCCCACCCAAGAATCTTGGGTCTTGAGAGTAATCAGAAAAACAAATGGGGAGTCAGACAGCAGAATATTCTTATAATATGCTATTTATTCATGTTATACACTAGATATTAAATGCACTCTAGGAAGCTTTGGCCATCATATCAGAATCAGGTATATTGTAGTATACAATTAGTATAGGTTACACTGTTGCAAAAGACTGAGTCCAAGCTCAGTCTTACAGAGACAGGGTTACAAAAAAGTTGGAAATACATATAATAATACCTCCCACCATCTGATGACATGAATGGATGGGATACAGGCTTCCTGCTTTGATCAGTGCTACAAGAGCACTGGTAAAATACTGTTCAATCAGCCCTCATTTTTATATAAGTGTCCAAGGCTATAACCTATTTCACAAATCAGACTGTTATTCACTATTAGAGAAGCGGGGAAAAACCCTTGCAGTTCACAAATGTACGCACAGGCAACTTCTATTTCTATCAAACTTTAAAGAGCAGGGAAATTGGGCAGCTATAGTGAATGCACCAGGGGAGCAGAAGACCTGACCTCCTCTCTGAGATATTGGACTGCCCTACAAATTTGGCAAAATGAAAACATAATTTGGGTTGGTCTTTCACAGTCCAATCCACTTCCTGTGTAGCTTGGAAAAATGTGGTAACGTGCCTCTGAGCATATAGTGAGTGGTGGCAACAACTGCAATCTGTCCAAATAACAGAAACAACACATGTGCTGTGCTGATCTTGTTTTCACAGGGTGGAAGCAACAATATTAAGACAGTTGATGTAGTTCAGATATGCACTTCAAATAATTTTGAATTACTGTGCAATTTTAGTGAAGTTTCTTATGGTAAATTATGTCTTTTGCTTCTGTTACTGGGAATATGTGAAATACAGCAACACTTGTCAAAATTTACACTAAAAAATTCAAAAAACAATTGTGGAATAATGGCACTGACTATTCTGCAGAATAGTTTCCAGTGGACATGAGGAGTGTCTCAGTTTGCACAAGATAAAACAGTTGGAGGTGAAATATATTCTAGCAAATTCCTAGGTGTTCTCTATGTTTTTAATTGATCATGCCCACACTTCCTTGTGAGTAGTTTAAACATTGCAGGCTGAAAATATGCACCTTGGGCAGGCCAAGTTTGTTTTTTCCAACAGCTGGATTCATTGCTTAAGTAGTAAAATATTGTAATCAGTATGATTTTACTGCAGCTTCCAATTCATCTGTTAATGCACCCAAAACAGAAACAGAATATAACCTCCAGGTTGAAAGACAAAAGGCTGTCTTCACCATCATATGACAGTGATCAATAAAAAGGCTTTGAAATTAATAAAAATAAATTTGACAAAGATTTCCAGGATGAATAATGAAAGAATTACAATTTTCTAGGTTAGATTCTCTGTAGAAACAATAGTAACACAGGAAAGAAGCAAAGTAAGAAGAACACCAACAAACATACAAAAATGTAATTCTCCATCTTTGGAGATGGCAGGTGTTGCCACCACTCACCATATGCTCAGAGGCCCATGTTACCAAATTCTTCCAAGCTACACAGAAAGTGGATTGGACTGTGAAAGACCAATCCAAATTGTGTTTGCATTTTTACAGATTTGTAGGGCAGTACAATAACTCAGACAGGAGGTCAGGTTTCCTGCTCCCCTGGTGCATTCACTATAGTTGTCCAATTTCCCTGCTTTTTAAAGTTTGATAGAAATATCTGTTGGCTATAGGTACATTCTTAAACTGCAAGGGTTTTTTGCCCATTATTGAATAGTATTTATCTTGCTAATGAAGGCTCTTTGAGGGTAAACTATACATAAAAAATGGGAGGGGTCCATAACACATTTCTTGTGCTGGGTTCACCGGTGATGAGATGGTGCCTAGAAGTTATTTTCTGCAAATACTAATACACATCTGAATGTTAAAGAATCCTCTCCCTCCAAAAGGCTGAGGCATGTTTCCTGTTTTGCAGAAGCTAAAGATCAGGGACTCATTAAGAATTCACTGTATAGTTAGCTTACAGTTCAATGTATACACATCTCAGAAGTAACTCCTTGTTTAATGGGACTTACATCTAGGTAAGTGGGTACAGGATGGCAGCGTAGGCTTTTGGTTTAGGGTTGGTATTGGGGGGAAAACAGGATTGTTGTGCCTGTATGGCAAGCAGAAATTCAACAGGTCAAGACTTTTCAAGGGTAGAAATACTATTAAGGGAAATGTTTTCCCATGACTACTCTCTAATTTTGTGTTATGCCACACTCTCCATGGCAGCCATTTTGTTACTGGTGACCCCCAACACTCTCAAAATTGAAATGTGCCCTCCAGTCTAAAAACTTTAGTGACCCCTGTGCTATACTGAGAAATATAAGGATTACAAATGCTGATTTTGCATGTATAAGTCTGCAACACATATGTAGAAGCATTTGCTTTTTCATCCTTCCCACCCTCTTAAAAACGTTATTCCAATCAATAAGGAGAGAGTACATCCAGGAGGTGACTGGGTAGAGAAGATAACTGCACCTGTGGTAATTCAAGGGAGTCACTTGACCCAATAGCCTTCGCTACCTCCTCACTGGTACAGCATATACCTTACATAATCTTATAATCACCAGAAACATCACCAACCTTTTGAGTTGTCTGCTGAGTGAACCGATCGTTTAAACCTTTTCTCAGCTTGCTTGTTTGGTTTTCTATCTAGCCGGGCCCATAGGTATGGTTGCCCTAGGGTTACAAAAATGAGATTGAAATGTACAGTGGAGCGTCCTACTGAAAAACTACTAGACAAATCCTTTCAACAAGTACTGAATACTACTTTTAACTCTGGAAAGTTTAAAACTCAAGAGGAGACATGAACTTCACAATTACATAATGCAATTATGTGCATACACATGTGTATATATATATAATACCCTTTGTAGAAAATGTTAGTATGAAGACACAATCCAGTGAAAATAAAACACCTTTGAGTTCCAGTGATTTCATTGAGAGAGTTACAGGTGCTTAGCCCTTATTAAAATCAATGAGACTTAAAAATCTTGATTTTATGGAAATACAGCTGATTGCTGTTTCTTGGTTAGTTTCAGAAGGTATTGTTTTATTGTTAAACTTTATGGTTTTTTAATTACATATGGAAGTCTCCTAGACATTTTGTATTATGTGACAGATAAAAATAATAGTCCCACCAACTTCAAAAGTATTTATTCCTAAATAAGTGTATGTAAGATTACAGTGCATAACTTGGTCGGGACTGTGCACTTTGTGACAATGCAATCTTGATTATTTAAGAACTACTGTTTATCAAGCTGGAACCAATATTTATTATACACCTGCATTTCCTTTCATTAGGACATATTTTCCAGATGTACAGTTCATAGTCTATTTTTCTTGTATCGACCCCTAACTCAGAATGGACAAAGAACTTGGTTATCATTTTCAATAGGCACCACCCAATAATCCTAAAGCTTGCAACATTTCCTAAAAAACTGGTGCACAGTGATGGTAGATCAGTGAAATATCACAAGTATTTATTTGTTATTCACATCTCACCTTTCAGGATACAAATCCTTCCAAGATGGCTTACACGTAACAACAATACACATTTAAAATCCAGAGAGTGCAGTAACATAGCAAACTATAAGGAGCTTTCTGACAAGGCAGCTGGCTGTACATAGCATTGGGGGGGGGATTCCAGCTGGAACAGGAGCAGGCTCCTGGTATCTTCTTCACCTGCAGCATAAGACTATGGAGATCCCCACCATAACCCCTTAATCACCAAGCACTTGCAGATGCGTGGTGATGAATATCCCTAACCTGCCACCTACCCACCATCCTAAGGCATCTTGGCCCTGCTTTGGCAATATTAAGCTTCTGCAGTCAAGTTCTGCGATAGGAAAAGCAGTTAGAGATTAGGACCAGAACACTACTTAGATCACTTGCTAGCCGTATACAGGGCTGAAACATATACTGTCTAAGTACCCACATAAAAACCTTGATACAAGTCATATGGCTACATCCTTCCACCAACATAAAAGATCCTGGGTAGGTACTGTGCTACTTTCAGCAACTGCCAGCTGGTATTCCATAACAAGACACAGAACTGCTGCTTGTATAATGCTGTTACAGCAGGTTTATAAGTAAACCCATAAAAGTTGGAAAAATGGGACTAGACTGCCTTCGAGTCAATCCCAACTTATGGCTACCCTATGAATAGGGTTTTTGTGGTAAGCAGTATTCAGAGGGGGTTTACCATTGCCTCCCTCTGAGGCTAGTCCTCCCCAGCTGGCCAGGGCCTGCTCAGCTTGCCACAGCTGCACAAGCCAGCCCCTTCCTTGTCTGCAACTGCCGGCTGGTGGGCAATTGGGCTCCTTGGGACTCTGCAGCTTGCCCACGGCTGCAGGGGTGAAAGGGCACGTAACCTCTGAGCCACTCACTGTGGGGGTGATCTTTAGCTGGCCCTTGACACCCAGGAGACACGAGCAGGGATTTGAACTCGCAGACTCTGGACTCCCAGCCAGGCTCTCCTCCCCACTGGGCTATACCTACAAAAGATTCTCCTAGCCTTCTGAGATAATGGTAGTCTGCATTTCCAAGCTGACCATACAGGAGGAGGTTCCTACACATTACACTTAAGAAAACATTAGGTCCACATGCCTGCAGGTGACAGTCACATTCATGGGGGAGAGGAGCACAGCTAGTTTCTTATGCTGATCGAGATATGGGCAGGAAGGCCTCATTCACTAAATGGAAAGAACTACAGAGGAATGGAAGTAGGTGAGTAAGCCAGTTGTTAAGCCTGGGTACTGAAACTGGTTATGATGACATCAAGCTATTACTATTCTGATGACTGAAGAACCTGGGGGGCTGACCTACTCAACCCCCCCATCACCCTTGGTAAATGAGTGAGGCTGTCCTAGCTATGTCTTGGCCACAAACCATCAACAGCCTCCCCGATACTTGTATTAGTTGCTGTGCACCATTCCCTGTATACAAAATAAAGCCCCCATTTTGAATTATATGCACCACGTTGTTGTTATAAAACAAAAAACCCAACTCTTTCAAATTACCTTTGTATGTTGTTATGTAGCAGCAAGTTCCATCCACCTTTTCAGTTGGGATTGCATTGTATATATTTGCATCTAATGCCTTTTGATTAATTGTTTTGGTGGCCAACACTTTAAAAGGCTAAGAAGAAAACAGGCATTATAAATTGTTTTGGAAGTATAGGGTTTTTTTCTTCAATGCAGAACTTAGCATTCCCCACCCTACCCCACCCCCAAAAACTAGCAACCTTTGTTCTTAATACCACCTATAAACTAGGTTATCTCACAACACAATACAGCTCTCCGTTGACAAACAAAGAAAAATAAGATACCCTGTTCCCTCTTGAATTCTAAAAAGTCAATTTCAGAGGATGCTACAATGAGCATGCAGTGTGGCTCTCCATTTTGAAGAAATCAAGCCCAGGGCTATAGAATCTTGAAAGGTACTATATCCATGACAACAAAGATTCCATGCATCATTTATCAAGGAAACAACAGTTGCTCTCAAAGCTTCAGTTTGAAATTAGAAGCCACATCACCAACAAAAAATGGTAAGTAGCTATGTTTATTACTCCAAAACCATAGGGATAATCTCGTTAAAGACAGTTACACTGTGAAAAGCATACTAATCTTAATTTATATCTTTTTCATTGATAAAAAATAAGGGTAGAAAGAGTATTGTAACTACTACTGATAGTCTATAGTTACTGTTAAGTTGTTTCTTAGCCCCTAAATATAAAAAAGCTATTAAGTAACCCTATAATGACTTACAGTAGGGCCCCGCTTATACGGCGGGTTAGGGACCAGGCCCCCGCCGTAAAGCGGAACCCATTGACTATAATGGGTCGTGTCACGCGAAAATGCTGCAAAATGCCAAAAAACCGCAAAATCGGCTTTAAAACGGGGAATTTCCCCTAATTGAAAGCCGCCGCATCAGCGGAACGCCAGAAAGCGGAACCCTGTAAAACGGGGCTCTACTGTATAATTAAGTAGGCTAAATTTGAAAATATACCCAACAGGGAAAGAAAGGGAGATGTGTATTCAGTACGCTCCAGATACTGATTGTTCTTGGACAGATAAATGTAAATGGCATTGGATGATAAGGGAGTCATCCCTTGGATGTTAAGGGAGTCAAAGGTGTACTAAAGAACGATAAGGAGATTGCAGAGAAGCTAAATGAATTTTTTGCATCTGTCTTCACAGTGGAAGCTATAGGGCAGATCCCTGAACCTGAACTAACATTTGCAGGAAGAGATTCTAAGGAACTGAGACAAATAGTGGTAATGAGAGAGGAAGTTCTAGGCTTAATAGACAATATAAAAACTGAGAAATCACCGGGCCCGTATGGCATCCACCCGAGAGTTCTCAAAGAACTCAAATGTGAAATTGCTGATCTGCTAACGAAAATATGTAACTTGTCCCTCAGGTCCTCCTCCGTGCTTGAGGACTGGAAAGTGGCAAATGTAACACCAATATTCAAAAAGGGATCCAGAGGGGATCCCGGAAATTACAGGCCAGTTAGCTTAACTTCTGTCCCTGGAAAACTGGTAGAAAGTATTATTAAAGCTAGATTAACTAAGCACATAGAAGAACAAGCCTTGCTGAAGCAGAGCCAGCATGGCTTTTGCAAGGGAAAGTCCTGTCTCAGTAACCTATTAGAATTCTTTGAGAGTGTCAACAAGCATATAGATAGAGGTGATCCAGTGGACATAGTGTACTTAGACTTTCAAAAAACTTTTGACAAGGTACCTCACCAAAGACTTCTGAGGAAGCTTAGCAGTCATGGAATAAGAGGAGAGGTCCTCTTGTGGATAAGGAATTGGTTAAGAAGCAGAAAGCAGAGAGTAGGAATAAACGGACAGTTCTCCCAATGGAGGGCTGTAGAAAGTGGAGTCCCTCAAGGATCGGTATTGGGACCTGTACTTTTCAACTTGTTCATTAATGACCTAGAATTAGGAGTGAGCAGTGAAGTGGCCAAGTTTGCTGACGACACCAAATTGTTCAGGGTTGTTAAAACAAAAAGGGATTGCGAAGAGCTCCAAAAAGACCTCTCCAAACTGAGTGAATGGGTGGAAAAATGGCAAATGCAATTCAATATAAACAAGTGTAAAATTATGCATATTGGAGCAAAAAATCTTAATTTCACATATACGCTCATGGTCTGAACTGGCGGTGACTGACCAGGAGAGAGACCTTGGGGTTGTAGTGGACAGCACGATGAAAATGTCGACCCAGTGTGCGGCAGCTGTGAAAAAGGCAAATTCCATGCTAGCAATAATTAGGAAAGGTATTGAAAATAAAACAGTCGATATAATAATGCCATTGTATAAATCTATGGTGCGGTCGCATTTGGAATACTGTGTACAGTTCTGGTCGCCTCATCTCAAAAAGGATATTATAGAGTTGGAAAAGGTTCAGAAGAGGGCAATCAGAATGATCAAGGGGATGGAGCGACTCCCTTACGAGGAAAGGTTGCAGCATTTGGGGCTTTTTAGTTTAGAGAAAAGGCGGGTCAGAGGAGACATGATAGAAGTGTATAAAATTATGCATGGCATTGAGAAAGTGGATAGAGAAAAGTTCTTCTCCCTCTCTCATAATACTAGAACTCGTGGACATTCAAAGAAGCTGAATGTTGGAAGATTCAGGACAGACAAAAGGAAGTACTTCTTTACTCAGCGCATAGTGAAACTATGGAATTTGCTCCCACAAGATGCAGTAATGGCCACCAGCTTGGATGGCTTTAAAAGAAGATTAGACAAATTCATGGAGGACAGGGCTATCAACGGCTACTAGCCGTGATGGCTGTGCTCTGCCACCCTAGTCAGAGGCAGCATGCTTCTGAAAACCAGTTGCCGGAAGCCTCAGGAGGGGAGAGTGTTCTTGCACTTGGGTCCTGCTTGCGGGCTTCCCCCAGGCACCTGGTTGGCCACTGTGAGAACAGGATGCTGGACTAGATGGGCCACTGGCCTGATCCAGCAGGCTCTTCTTATGTTCTTATGTTCTTAACAGGATGAGCAAAAATATATATGAGATACATATCTTGTGTTAAACAAGACTCACATATTCAAAGGAGGGTGTTGCAAGGGGATCTAACAACCCTGTAATTTCTGAACTAACGGGAATGGAGTGAGTCCTTGACAGAATATTCTGTCGGAATTTCTCTCTATTGAGATGCATAGCAAAGTTGCATAGTGCTGCGGAACGGAGAGTACTGAGCGAGCTGTGTGTGTGTGTGTGTGTGTTTGAATCTTTGCTAAGATTCTACCTTCCCTGCAAATTAGTCAGACAGACTTCAAGCTTTAAAATAAGAAACAACTACTTTATTCTGGAAGTACATGCTTGATAGGAAAGAGTTCTATATCTAGCTAACTGGCTGTGCTGAAGCAACAAGCACTGGTCCCAGTACTCGCCCTCATCTTGGTTGAGAGGAGAGACAAAGAAAAGATGTCTGCTCCCCTCTTGAGAGAAAGAGAACACTGAGAAAGGCGGGAAGGAACTGGGATCAACATTCCTTTGCTTATCAGCCTAGCAGGAAGGGGAGAGACAGCAGAGGATCAAAGGGATAGGTATAGCTTCAACCAGCACGAGGTCTAGCTCTCTCTAGCTACCCTTATTAACCCCATGCAGCCTCAACCCACCAAGTTGGAGCTGACCCTCATACATTCCAACATATTCTCCCTCCAAAAACAATGGCATATCCTGCCAAGGGACAGAAGACTGACAAGGTGCCTAAACAGCTTGTCAGGTCTCAAAACATTAAGGGCCATTTCACACATGCTGAGTAGAAGAGAGAATCTGCCGTGCATACCGGTCAAGGGTTATGTGCAAAACAGAAGCTGCCACCCTCGGTTAAAATAGTTCTCTCGCGCTTGTGAAGTAGGGTTGCCAGGTTGAATCCCTGAGACTGATCCTGTATCTTTAGGAGAAAAGAAAGTCAGCCAAGTGCAGGTGTTCTTGCAACACTGTAATGAGAAAAACCACAAGGTAGAATTCTCCCTCCTCCCTGCACAACTTTTAAAGATATAGAAGACTTCGCGGTTACCAGGCCTGCGTGCAGGGAGAATTCCACCTTGTGGTTTTTCCCATTACAGGGTTGCAAGAACACCAGCACTTGGCTGACTTTCTTTTCTCCTAAAGATACAGGATCAGTCTCAGGGATTCAACCTGGCAACCCTATTGTGAAGTAAAAAAAAAAAGGGGCCGGGCAGGGAATCAAAGAAACTACAGACCGTCATGCGTAACAATCTATTTCCTCTCCCACAGTCCTGTCACTCACACCAAAGGCTCGCCTCAAAGTAGCATTGTGTCCTAGCATAAGCCCCGTGATTGGCTCTACCCTTTCCCAGGCTACCCCCAGTTGTTCAACGCCGTTCCTCCTGGCGGGCCTGGGGCTCGCTGCCTCCTCCCCGCAGGCAGCCCCGACCGCAGTACCTGGCGCTCCCGCTTGGCCGAAGGCTCCTCCTTCACCTGAGTCACAAACAAGCAGGGCATTTTCTGCTGCACCGACCCTAGCCGGCTCATGGCCCCTCAAGCGGTGACCCTCGCCCGCCACAAAGCAGGCAGCAGCCAGCCAACGACGTCAGTTATTAGCAGCAACTCCTCCCGGGCCCGAAGCTGCCTCCACCGGCGGCGGCAGAAGAAGCCGCAACAAGGCCTGGGTGAAAGGAGTGCTGGGAAATGTAGTTCAGGAACTAGTTGAGCAAGAGAGGCCTGGTCGGCTGGTGCTCTTTCCGTTGATACAGTTGCAAAGAAGCGGGAAAGGGGAAGAGGGAGAGAAAAAGAAAATGGAAAAGATAAGGCAGGGTCTTGTCTGGCAGTGCTGAGTTCATTCTCCCCCACCCTCATAATTTTAGCAGAGACGTGAAGACCGTGATGTAGGGGTAGCCGCTAATGCGTCACCGAAACAGAGGCTACAGCTTTGCATAAAATATGTATATGTGGATATATCTGTGTAGCTGCAGATTTCAGGAAGAATTATGCTTTGAGAAGAAATACTTCTCCGCATTGCGGGGAAGATTATGACAAGGAAGTCTGCCTGCTTGTTCCCTCTGCTGCCCAGGTGCTCCCTGTTGATGGTCTCTTGTGGTTCTTCCACTTTAAATAGGTTTTGGATCAGATAACTCAGAGGACTAGTGCTTCAGATAGAGGTCTATACTGTCCTCCAGTTCCAAAGTAGCACAGGTAGCCAGCTTACCTAAGCTTAGTTACTGACATTTCTAAGCGGGATAGGGTTATTCAGGAAAGAAAGACAGCACTGTAAAGAAACATGCACGCAAATGGTGTTCTCTTTTTTATCATGTATTTCTACACCCAGTGGCTACTATTCGCTTCCTCCAATAAAGTGTATCCAGATTTTACTAATCTTGGTACATTTCTACCACTTCCACCTTCTGCCTGAAAACAGTGAGGTTATAAAAGTGAAAAACTTGCTTTTCCATTTGTTAGCTACAGTAAGTGTACCTATCTACCTTTTGTCTTAGACACAGGTTCAGAGTTGCAGAGAGGGTGGGGGGAAAGACAAAGTTGTTACCCTCATGCTATGCTTGTCAGCTTTCCAGAAGCATCTTGCTGGCCATGGCTGGAGATTTTCAGAAACATAATATTGCATTAGGTGGTACTTTGGTCTGATTCACAAGGCTGCTCACATAGTGACTTCAGATGCAAATGAAAACTAGATTCAATCAGACACAAATATTGCCTCTCCCAGCAGACTGAAGTGACAGCTGCTGCTATACTTGCCATCTATATGCCTTCAGCAACAATGTAGGCTTCTGATCATTCCTTGCATCAGTCAGTGCTTCCTCATCACCATTTTTGCAAATAAGATGACGTCTCCTGAGATATCCCCACATCACTTGGTTGTTAATAACTCACTCCAGAGTACAATGCATGTGCCGACGAGTGTCACAGAACTGGTATGATACACAATTCTTTCCACATAAGAACATAAGAAGAGCCTGCTGGATCAGGCCAGTGGCCCATCTAGTCCAGCATCCTGTTCTCACAGTGGCCAACCAGGTGCCTGGGGGAAGCCCACAAGCAGGACCCGAGTGCAAGAACACTCTCCCCTCCTGAGGCTTCTGGCAACTGGTTTTCAGAAGCATGCTGCCTCTGACTAGGGTGGCACAGCACAGCCATCATGGCTAGTAGCCATTGATAGCCCTGTCCTCCATGAATTTGTCTACTTTTAAAGCCATCCAAGCTGGTGGCCATTACTGCATCTTGTGGGAGCAAATTCCATAGTTTAAATATGCGCTGAGTAAAGAAGTACTTCCTTTTGTCTGTCCTGAATGTTCCAACATTCAGCTTCTTTGAATGTCCACGAGTTCTAGTATTATGAGAGAGAGAGAAAAACTTTTCTCTATCCACTTTCTCAATGCCATGCATAATTTTATACACTTCTATCATGTCTCCTCTGACCCGCCTTTTCTCTAAACTAAAAAACGCCAAACGCTGCAACCTTTCCTCGTAAGGGAGTCGCTCCATCCCCTTGATCATTCTGGTTGCCCTCTTCTGAACCTTTTCCAACTCTATAATATCCTTTTTGAGATGAGGCGACCAGAACTGTTCACAGTATTCCAAATGCGGCCGCACCATAGATTTATACAACGGCATTATGATATCGGCTGTTTTATTTTCAATACCTTTCCTAATTATTGCTAGCATGGAATTTGCCTTTTTCACAGCTGCCACACACTGGGTCGACATTTTCATCGTGCTGTCCACTACAACCCCAAGGTCTCTCTCCTGGTCAGTCACCGCCAGTTCAGACCCCATGAGCGTATATGTGAAATTAAGATTTTTTTGCTCCAATATGCATAATTTTACACTTGTTTATACTGAATTGCATTTGCCATTTTTCCGCCTATTCACTCAGTTTGGAGAGGTCTTTTTGGAGCTCTTCACAATCCCTTTTTGTTTTAACAACCCTGAACAATTTAGTGTTGTCAGCAAACTTGCCCACTTGACTGCTCACTCCTAATTCTAGGTCATTAATGAACAAGTTGAAAAGTACAGGTCCCAATACCGATCCTTGAGGGACTCCACTTTCTACAGCCCTCCATTGGGAGAACTGTATGTTTATTCCTACTCTCTTCTTTCTGTTTCTTAACCAATTCCTTATCCACAAGAGGACCTCTCCTCTTATTCCATGACTGCTAAGCTTCCTCAGAAGTCTTTGGTGAGGTACCTTGTCAAACGCTTTTTGAAAGTCTAAGTACACTATGTCCACTGGATCACCTCTATCTATATGCTTGTTGATATATGACAATGTGACATCCACATTGATGTTTCCATGCTCACTTGAACCAAGTCCATCCAAGGTTCCTCCTCTCTCCCTCCCACCCTAAGGGAAGATCCTCACTTTCTACTTCATTTCTTAGAAGGAGGACTTGACTTTTTTTCTTTTTGCAAGCACCTCTCCAAAAGTCACAGTGACATTCGTTACTGTGCTGGCTGGAACACAGCAAAGATAAACTGGAGACAAGTGCTTTTTCTTTTCTGTCTCATAACTTTTGGGCTTCTGATTGGTATGTATGATCTGCAGTAATATCTATGAGGAACTGTTTAATTTCAGAAAATAATAATCTAAAGCCTACTGTGTTGCTATAGGGCAATGGATGGCAGCATTTGCCAGTTTAATGAGACTGAGAGACTACCTCATCAGGTTACTTATTGCTAAAGGATTTTCAGCATCCAACTACACCAGGAACTATTTTTAAACTGTGCTCAGGATATGGACTGGATCTTAATGCATTTGCTACCAGAGGCAGGTTGAAAAGCATAATTACCTTAGGCAGATTATAATGAAAGGTTGGCAGGGCTTTAGCAGGTAGCAGTTTTAAATCCACATCTGTGATTTTCTCCAAGATATTCTATACTTACGTTTTCACTAAATTCAAAAGCTAATTTGTACATTTGCCTTGCCTAGTTATTGAAGGAGGTGATACTGTGGCTGTGGGTACCAAGAAAGCAGCAGCTGGAGAATTGAGGAAGGAAAGTAAGTTTGAAAAGTCATTGGTTTTGGAAAGGGAGAAAGAATATGAATAAGACATATGCTTATTTTTAACATTTTTATAAATAACCTCCACACTCCCAATTTCTCACCAGTGGTCAGACCCACTTGTTTCTCTGCTTCCAAGTATGAAAAAGAGAATCTTCATGCAGGAATCAGATGCCTCTAACTTTTTCAAGAACCGAGGCAAAAGATCTACCAAGTCCAGAGACGAGTTCAATGGTGAGACTGTTTGGAAGATGATTATGGAAAGCTGAGATTTATTTAATGCTCCTTTCATCTCTTGGGGTTTTTTTTTTTTTTTGGCAATTCCAAAATTGTCTGCCACACTATGAAAGAATTTATTAACTGATCAGAGAAGAGTGGGTTTGGATCAGAAGAGATTCCTCACTTTTCAGATTTTGATACTAGGGCACACACATATGCATTGGTTACTCTGTCCATATATACAGTTGAATAGGATGATTCTTGATAAATATGGGGTAGGATGTGAAAGGCTGGTGCAGGGATGGGAAAAAATGATAGCAGAAGGGTTAAAAAACGTACGGAGTAGGCATCAGTAAAGGAAACACAATAAATTTAAGTTTGCTAATGGAAGTTAGCATTTGAAAAAAAATTCTTGGTGGCTGCGATCTGTTGGCAAAGAAAGAGTGCCTGAATGTATTTTTCCACAGCAGAGTTACAAGGCCAAGAAGCACAGAGTCCGTGCAGATCTCAAGGACAAGTATCCAAGGCAACCAGCTGGCCTTATCTATAAGACTTAGCAGATCTGGCCAGTCGGTGTGGGGGTCGAGGAGTTTGTATAGAGAGAGCTTGTGATATATTGTCAGTAAAGTAACTCTTAAAACTTATTGCTTGTCTGGCTCATTGCTTCAACTGGCATCTAGCCTGTCACTATACTGTTCTGCATCCGGGGCATCTGCTTGCGCCAGATACAACATCCAACACGATTTTCATTTAATTTCTTAATATGCATATTTACTGGCTGCATTTCTAAATTAGCCAGGAACCAGGATATTGCTCTGGAAATGGAAACAGCATTATCTACCAAATGTATTTGAAAGTGTGGGGTGTTTCTTAACTAGTTAAACCATATACTGGTCTAGGGAGTGATTAGGAAGATGTAGTGGGAGGTACAGGACAACGGGGTGAAGTTACCATACCTAGTTGCAATACAGAAAGACCTGCTCTGACTGCTTTTGCAGTTTATTTACAGAAGAAGGCTGAACAGGCAATAGGTCTCAAGTATTGAACTGAAAGACCTGTTTTATATATTTATTTATTCTTTGATTTATATCCCGCCCTTATTCCCAGCAGGAGCCCAGGGCAGCAATTTCAGCCCTCCTTGGTTGAATTGCAAACAGCATTCAGAGAAATGCACACACACCTGATGTCATTTAAAAAACAATAAAACTCCCTTTTTATTTCTCCTACAGTTAGGAAGGGCAGCCAATCTAAATGCCCAGCTAATGTCTAACAGAAGTCAAAGCCTGCCAGATTACCTCCATGGTAATGACATTCTGTTAAGACATACTCATTCAGCTAGCATGGAAGGTTGACATTTTTACAGTTTTAAGGGCTTTAAAGACTCTTGGTATTCTGTTTCTTATATGATCCTCTGTATATGCTTTTTGTAGAGAATGTTGAA
The DNA here is from genome assembly GCF_030035675.1 of Rhineura floridana. Classification (NCBI taxonomy): domain Eukaryota; kingdom Metazoa; phylum Chordata; class Lepidosauria; order Squamata; family Rhineuridae; genus Rhineura; species Rhineura floridana. The sequence goes on from NC_084487.1 coordinate 10,186,599, forward strand.
TATTCTGTGGATTAAAAAAAATCTAAACTATAGTGGATACAGCCTACAAACCTATAAACATGATATTATACCATGGCTTCCCCCAAAGAATTTTCTGATCGGGTTGAGAAGCGTGTGACAGATGTCCCTCATTGTTGCACAGAACTATAAGGGGAGGAAGAATGGCTAAGAAGCAGTTGTCTTTGTTGTCTTTGAGGCAGACAAATGTTCTCAGTAGCAGATACAACTAAAAATGCTCATGATTTCTTCATTGGCACATTGAATTCTACAGCTCTGGAAGATGAATGGTGTGTGGATCTTCTCATAAATGATCACAGGTATGTGACCTTTAAGATTGACATAGGAGCACAGGCTAATGCAATGTCTTTAAAAACATACGAAGCCTTGCACGCTGAACCACTTCAGCATTCAAATACCAGATTAATAACCTACTCTGGAGATAGAGTACATGTGTCTGGTAAATGTAACCTGGATTGCAAATATAAGATCAAAGAGCTGAGTTGGAATTTCACATAGTAGACTTTGATGCACAAGCTGTACTTGGTCTCCGGGCTGTGACTAATCTGTGGAGTAGAAATGCCGTAAGAGGTATTGCTTGAGAAGTATAATGATTAATTTTGCCTCCTAGCAATAAGGGTTGGCTCAGACAATGTTGCCACCCTAGGAGAAGAAGCTTTTTGCATCTCTCACCCCTCCTGGGTTTTTGCAATTTTGTCATTACCTCAGTAACATAAAGCAAGGAGTGTGCAGCACTCCCCCAGGGCCAGCATGTAAAAACATGCCTAGACAGCTTAAGGGGTAAGCAGCCAGATCTCCCCCCCCCAAGTTCTTGCATGCAAATGGCATAGCATAGAGACATACACACAGTGAGGCACAAGAATGATGGAGCCTGTCGTTCATTTTCTCAGCATCCCCAGGACATCAAGCAGCTGGAACTGACTACTAAACAGGGATGGAAGGATCTTTCCATTTCAGATCTCTCATTTTCTCATTTTTTTCAATCTTAAATTCAGTTCTCCACATTCCTGCGGCAACTGGCAATTTTTAAAAAATCCTAATGAAAATTCTTCAGCATTTTAGGGCAAATTTCTCTAAATACATTTTTAAATGTAATTTTGCCACCCTGGGCTTCTACTGGGAGGAAGGACAGGATAGAAATAAATAAATGAATAATATGCAAATTTTTGCAAGCAGTTTCTCCTAATATAATATTACTTTTGTATGTTTTTCACTAATATATTTATTCTTCTGTGCATACTTGCCCCTAATATATGCTTTTGCTTTTGGAAGTGCTTTTAATATGTTTTTAAACTTTCTTTTTTTTAAAAAAAACATATGTTTTAAACCTTTTAAAGCTTTTATCTTTTTAACGTTTTTTATTTTTATTTTTTTCAATGTTTTTAAAGATGTTTTGTTTTAATATATTTAAAAGTCTGTTTTTATGATGTTTTAAAGTGTTTTTAGTGCTTTTGTTTGCTGCCCTGGGCTCCTACTGGGAGGAAGGGTGGGATATAAATCAATCAAACAAACAAACAAACAAATATTCATTTTTGTATACATTGTTTGTCTGGAGAACTGCATCACAAAATCTGGATAAGTGTGAATTAAGGATGGCTGTGTTTCATTTCTCATATTGTTTTGGAAAGGGCAAATTTGATAGATTCAGGTTTAAATGAAAACTGACCCCAGTTTCTCCTGCATCTATACCACCAAACATGTTTGTCACACAAAAACCCCCCTTAAGAAACAGTTCCTTTCTGGCAAGACTGTCTGTCTTCTTACCCATCATATTTGCACAGCCAGCACTTAAATGCATGAAAGAAAAACCAAATATGTGGTTTACTCACTGTGCAGCATGCCTTGCCAGAGCCTGAACCCTTTCCTTTGCATCTCTTCCGCACTGATCCATAACCTAGAGAATTCTATTATAATACCAGTTATTTGTTATGTGTCTTTGATTACGACTTATGGCGACTCTATGAATCAGCAACCTCCAATAGCATCTGTCATAAACCACCCTCTTCAGATCTTGTAAGTTCAGGTCTGTGGCTTCCTTTATGAAATCAATCCATCTCTTCTTTGGTCTTCCTCTTTTGCTACTCCCTTCTGTTTTTCCCAGCATTATTGTCTTTTCTAGTGAATCATGTCTTCTCATGATGTGTCCAAAGTATGATAACCTCAGTTTCATCATTTTAGCTTCTAGTGACAGTTCTGGTTTAATTTGTTCTAACACCCAGTTATATGTCTTTTTCGTAGTCCATGGTATGTACAAAGCTCTCTTCCAACACCACATTTCAAATGAGTTGATTTTTCTCTTACCCGCTTTTTTCACTGTCCGACTTTCACATCCATGCATAGAGATCAGGAATACCATGGTCTGAATGATCCTGACTAGTGTTCAGTGACACATCTTTGCATTTGAGGACCTTTTCTAGTTCTCTCACAGCTGCCCTCCCCAGTCCTAGCCTTCTTCTGATTTCTTGACTATTGTCTCCATTTTGGTTAATAATTGTGCCAAGGTTTGATAATCCTTGACAAGTTCAATGTCCTCGTTGTCAACTTTAAAATTACATAAATCTTCTGTTGTCATTATTTTAGTCTTTTTGACGTTCAGCTGTAGTCCTGCTTTTGTGCTTTCCTCTCTCACTTTCAACAGCATTTATTTCTTCTTTTTTTTACAATAATTTTTATTCAAATGTTCATAAAACATACAAAACAAAATCATAAAACATTCAAAGACAAAAAACAAAACAAAACAAAAATGATTAAACAAAAAAATAAAATGTTGACTTCCCATTTGTCGCAGATCAAATCAGTTGTAGGTCTACAATATATAACAATCTTGTCTCTTAAATTATATTATAAAATCACTTTCCTCCAGTAGTTATCTTAATTAATCATCAAATCTCATAAACATTACTTTATTCTTTCCACAAAAAGTCAAAGAGAGGTTTCAGTTCTTTAAGAAATATATCTATCAATTTTTCTCCAAATAAACATGTCAATTAATCCATCTCGTTAATAATAATAATAATCTTATTGTCATAACCATAGTCCAAATAAACATATCGATTAATCCATCTCATCAAAATCTGTTATGTCCAATAATTTCAATAGCCATTATTCCATTATCCCTATTAATTCCATCTTCCGTCTTCAATAGTCCTGTTAAGTCCAGTAATTTCAGTGTCCAATCTTCCATTATCAGTATTCCATAATAATCTTGCTGTCATAGCCATAGTCATATAATAAGAGTCTGATGGGAATTTCCTCTATCCCAAATATTTTCTTGCCATCAATTCTGAATAAGTTGCTGAAATATTGTTGTAAAGTCATATCTGTGTTCTTCTTTTTTACAAAATGCACTGGCTCATCTCTTGAGAGTTTTTCCATTGTCACATGGCTGCAGTTAATTCCATAGATTTTCTCTATATCAAGCTCCATCACGTCATTCCAGTCCAGAAGATTATCCAAGCAATTGATAACTTTATCTCTAATATCTTCATTAATTTCTTCAGAGATAACGTTAAGTTCCAAACAGTAGATTTTATTTCTAATATCCATAAACTCCAGATCTTTTTCCAATTCCACATTTGTTCCAATCTCCAGGGCTTGTATCTTCCCTTTATTTTTTCTTTTCTCATCTCTGATCTCATTCTCCTCTCTCACAGGATCCCCTATTTCTTTAAGCTCCTGCGTCATTTTGCTCAGTTCAATTTTCAGCTCCTTACTGCCCTGTCGCAGGGTTTGTTTCGTTATCTCAATCTCATCCATTATTTTCTGAAACATAATTACTTCCAGATTCTCAGCCACTTTCTTGATTGCCATTTTTAAAACCACGAAAACAAAACAAAACAAAAATAAAGAAGAACCACTTCTTATTTCAGCAACAATTGGGTTAATATTCCAGGGTTGATGACATCACAGTATAAACAGAGCAGCCTGCCTTATCTCTCTATGTTCAAGAACACAAAACAAATTTAGTTCCCAGCATCAAAACAGTTAGTGGCGTCGTGAAGAAGCAGATTCGTCAAAATAAAATAGACCAAAAAGAGAATAGTCCCAGACAATATAATGTTCCTCGGAATAGAAATCCCTCTTCTGTTTATATCTTTAGAATGCACTTCCAGGACAGCTTTTTGCAATAGAAACAGAGATAAGCTGTTAATTTTGTGAATAACAGAGAAGAGTTATAGCTCACCCAGAAGTTCTTTAAAGCTGATTCATTTGACAAATCTCTTTTTGCTGCAACAATTTAAACCAAGTAAAAAAAATAATAGAAAGAAGGGTGCTTGCCTGTTAGTCCGTTTTCTCTTTGAAGAAAAGATAAACGTATCGCAGTAATCAGATAGAGGTTGTTCGGAAGTCCGTCCGGCATTGCTGGCTGGACCTTTTCTCATAAATTAATGAAATCCAGTCCTCCCAACAAAAACAGGCTTTTGAGGTTGATCTCTCCGTTTCTCCCTGCCCGGGAGAAATTTCATCAGTCAAAAACAAAATGTTCTGACTGATTTATATCTGAATAAGCTTCTTTTGAGGCGGGAGCCCGTCTCAAAAGCAGGCACAAGCGAAGTCACCCTTCCCGGAAGTCTCAACAGCATTTGTTTCAAATCATTATTAGTTTTTGCTAGTAGTGTGGTATCGTCTGCATATCTTGAATTATTGATATTTGTCCCTCTACTTTTCACGCCTCCTTCATCTTGGTCCAATCCCGCTTTCCATGTATAGATCAAACAAATAGGGTAATAAAATACACCCTTGTCTCACACCCTTTCCAATTGGGAACCAATTGGTTTCTCCATATTCTGTCCTTACAGTGGCCTCTTGTCCAGAATATAGGTTGCGCATCAGGACAACCAGATATTGTGGCACCCCCATTTCATTTAACGCATCCCATAGTTTTTCATGATGTATACAATCAAAGGCTTTGCTGTAATCTATAAAGCACAGGGTGATTTCCTTCTGAAATTCCTTGGTCCATTCAATTATCCAACGTATGTTTGCAATATGATCTCTGGTACCTCTTCCCTTTCTAAATCCAGCTTTGACATCTGGCATTTCTTGCTCCATATATGGTAAGAGCCTTTATTGTAGAATCTTGAGCATTACTTTACTTGCATGGGATATTAAGGCAATAGTTTGATAATTACTGCATTCCCTGGGATCCCCTTTCTTTGGAATTGGGATGTATATTGAACGCTTCCAGTCTGTGGGGCATTGTTTTGTTTTCCATATTTGTTGACAAAATGTTATCAAAATGTGGACAGATTCAGTCTCAGTAGCTTGTAGCAATTCTATTGGTATGCCATCTGTTCCTGGTGATTTGTTTCTTCCAAGCATTGTAAGAGCAGCTTTCACCTTACATTCTAAAATTTCTGGTTCTTCATCATATGCTTCCTCCATGAATGAATCTGTCATCCTTGCATCTCATTTATATAGTTCTTCCAATACCAATTATAGCTATATTGAAAAACAACAAAAACAATGCACAGGATCACTGAAGTAGCAGGATTAGTAATCTTTTTTTAATACCTTTGACTTCAATCATGCAAGGAACAGCCAGTGTGATGCACCTTGATAAGGGATAGCTGAGCGGTGTGGAAGCTCTCATGTAGTTTGAGGCAGCACCCTGGACAGGTCCTAAACCTTCATTCCAATACAGATCTTCCTACGAGATAGTGACAGCCTGACATAAGAGGAAAGGTTCCATTCTCTCTTTTAAGAACATCACTCAGAGGTCAGTCTTCACTGAGCAGTTTATACAATCTGCAGAATTCAGCAGTGAAGCTTTTGCTGGATTGGACTGCTACAGAATGACAGAATGCAGGTATTGGTTTGCATATTTTATTACTCCCCACCCCCAAAGAAAATTCTGCACATTAAAAAAAATGTACTAGCATTGTCAGGGAGATGGCCAGGCAAAACATTTATTCCTGACATGCTGTTTTTCTACATATCAGGAGTACTTTCTGTGCGGGAGCATCTATCCATCCATCCATTAAAAAAAATAACTGGGTTGTATCCACCTAAATTCTACTCAGAGTAGACCCATTAAAATAAATAACCTGTTTTTCTTGTTCATTAATTTCAGTGGGTCTACTCTGAGTATGACTAACATTGGAAACACCCTTATGCTTTCAGTCAAATAAAACCTTTCCCATTTGATTCTGCAGACTGTATAAACTGACTCTGAAGGGCCACAAAATGAGGAAGCATTACATTCTTTACAGCACCATGTGATCTCTGGTGCCTCTTCCCTTTCTAAATCCAGCTTGGATGTCTGGCATTTTTCGCTCCATATATGGTAAGAGCCTTTGTTGTAGAATCTTGAGCATTACTTTACTTGCATGGGATATTAAGGCAATAGTTTGATAATTACTGCATTCTCTGGGATCCCCTTTCCTTGGAATTGGGATATATATCGCACTCTTCCAGTCTGTGGGGCATTGCTTAGTTTTCCATATTTCTTGACAAATTTTTGTCAAAATCTGGACAGATTCAGTCTCAGTAGCTTGTAGCAACACTATTGGTATGCCATCTGTTCCTGATGATTTGTTTCTTCCAAGTATTTTAAGAGCAGCTTTCACCTCACATTCTAAAATTTCTAGTTCTTCATCATATGGTTCCTCTGTTAATGAATCTGTCATCTTGGCATCTCTTTTATAGAGTTCTTCAGTGTATTGCTTCCATCTTCCTTTTATTTCATCTCGGTCAGTCAGTGTGTTCCCCTCTTGATTATTCAACATCCCTGCTCTTGATTTAAATGTCCCTTTCATTTCTCTAATTTTTGGAACAGGGCTCTTGTTATTCCATTTTTGTTGTCCTCTTCTATTTCTATAGAAAAACTATTGTAATAGTTCTTTTTGTCCCTACCTACTAGTTGCTGTATTATTGCATTTAGGGTTCTGACTATGCTTCTATCTCCTCTTGCTTTTGCTTTCCTTCTCTCTTTAACCATTTTAAGAGTTTCATCAGTCATCCATTGAGGTCTTTCTCTCTTTTTAACTAGAGGTATTGTCTTTTTGCATTCTTCCCTGATAATGTATCTGACTTCACTCCATAGTTCTTCTGGTTCTCTATCAACTAAGTTTAAAGCCTCAAATCTGTTCCTTATTTGATCTTTATATGCTTCTGAGATGTTATTTAAATTGTATTTTGGCATTATGATTGCTTTGTTGTTCTTTTTTAGCTTTACTCTGATTTTCGATACAACCAGTTCATGATCTGTACCACAGTCTGCTCCTGGTCTTGTTTTTGCAGAAAGTATGGAACTTCTACATCTTCTGCTACCATATAATCAATTTGATTCCTATATTGACCATTTGGTGATGTCCACGTGTACAGTTTTCTTTTCGGTTGTTCAAAAAATGTTTTTGAAGAAACAAATCATTGGCTTCTCAGAATTCAATAAATCTTTCTCCTGCTTCATTTCTGTCTCCTAAGCTCCTTTTCCCCACAATTCCTAGTTCAGAGGAAGATCTTCAAACTATCCTAAATGTCTTTGCAGTGTTGGAATGTATGAGGTTCATCTCCAACTTGGTAGGTTGAGGCTGCATGGGGTTAATAAGGGTAGCTAGAGAGCTAGACCTCTTGCTGGTTGAGGCTATACCTATCCCTTTGATCCTCTGCCATCTCTCCCCTTCCTGCTAGGCTGATAAGCAAAGGAATGTTGATCCCAGTTCCTTCCCGCCTTTCTCAGTGTTCTCTTTCTCTTGAGAGGGGAGCAAACGTCTATCCTTCGTCTCTCCTCTCAACCAGGATGAGGGCCAGCACTGGAACCAGTGCAGGCTGCCCCAGCATAGCCAGCATGTACTTCCAGAATAAAGTAGTTGTTTCTTATTTTAAAGCTTAAAGTCTCTGTCTGACTAATTTGCAGGGAAGGTAGAATCTTAGCAAAGATTCAAACACACACACACTAAGCTCGCTCAATAGAATTCCGACAGGTTCTGGGCCCAGCCACGCAAATGGAGATTTGAGCAATTAAAACAGCTATTGTGTTTGAATCAAGGAAGCTATTAGAGACCTTCAGAGTTTTTAGTCAGTGAAGAGTTGAGGCTTTTACTTAGGATGGCTACCGTGAGGGAGTGGCTAGGTCTCCACAGACTGGAACCTGGAGGATGGAAGCTCTGGGAATTTCCACATGCAAAAACACCTGAGGCAACAGAAGCTGTTGGAAGTAATTACAGGATCGGAACCAAGAGAAGGTGCTTCTCGGGAGGAACAAAGATTTGTACTGAGAAGGATGAAATGGTACAAGACCTCATCACTAAATGTGTGAGTAATGCGCAGATTCCTTTGATTATGAATTCTAAAAATGCCAGAGAGATGTGGAAAACTCTTGAATCCCATCATAATCCGAAAAGCCAGGGACATCTGATTGCAATGTTAAGAAGCCTTATTAATCTGCAAATGAGGGGTGATTTTTTTGAGGAACATCTTACAAAATTCATGGTGCTAGTCCAAGGGATACAGGAAGCAGGCACAGTTTTGGAAGGACCAGTTCAAATAGCTTTATTTCTGGACTCGCTTCCAAAATTTATGGAGACTTTCGTAGTTATAATGCAACAACAAAACAAAACTCTAAACGAGATTATTTCTGAAGTTAGTTCTTTCAGAAGAACAAAGGAAAAACTGGTGCAAGAGAAGACAGAGTCTCCTCTTTCTTAAGTAAACAAACTGGCCAAGCTTCTAGCGGACAGCCAGTCAAATGCAGATTTCAGGAACAAAGGTAATCCAAAGGTGTGAAAGCCAAGCGTTGCTATCTATGTAATTCAGAAAAACACCTTAAAGACCAATGTGACAAGAAAGGGAAGCCTGAAAGAAATAAAGAATTTAAAGGGACAGAAAAGAAAAGTGCAAAGGGCTTTCAAGTAACTCATGTTGAAAAATGTTATGACAATAAATTCTATATTGATTCAGGAGCAAGTGCTCATCTAATAAAGGAAAAAGCTTTGTTTGAAGATTTAACCCCATATGAAGACACAGTTAAATTGGCTGACTCGAGAGTCCTGCCCATAAAGGCGCGGGGAGATGCTAAGCTGTTTTGCCAGACTCCAAGTGGCACTGAGGAAATTTATCTCAGAAATGCGCTCTCGACCCCAGGAATCTCAAACAATTTAATTTCTGTTAATTAAGCTACAAACAATGGGTGCTCCGTGTTATTTGAACAAGATTCTTGCATAATTTCTAGAGATGGTGAAATTTTATGCACAGCTACCAAAAGAAAGGGCATGTATGAAGTGGATCAGGAAACTCCACAAGCTAATCTTGTGAAAGAATGCTGTAACAAGTCTTGTTTACATTTATGGCATAAAAGATTAGGGCATAGAGATATTAAAAAGAATAAAACCGTTCAAAATAATAATTTAGTAAGAGGCATGCAAATTGAACCCTGCCAAGAAAAGGGGAGATGTACAGCAAATGTGAAATTGCTGATCTGCTAACTAAAATATGTAACTTGTCCCTCGGGTCCTCCTCCGTGCCTGAGGACTGGAAAGTGGCAAATGTAACACCAATATTCAAAAAGGGATCCAGAGGGGATCCTGTAAATTACAGGCCAGTTAGCTTAACTTCTGTCCCTGGAAAACTGGTAGAAAGTATTATTAAAGCTAGATTAACTAAGCACATAGAAGAACAAGCCTTGCTGAAGCAGAGCCAGCATGGCTTCCGCAAGGGAAAGTCCTGTCTCAGTAACCTACTAGAATTCTTTGAGAGTGTCATCAAGCATATAGATAGAGGTGATCCAGTGGACATAGTGTACTTAGACTTTCAAAAAGCATTTGACAAGGTACCTCACCAAAGACTTCTGAGGAAGCTTAGCAGTCATGGAATAAGAGGAGAGGTCCTCTTGTGGATAAGGAATTGGTTAAGAAGCAGAAAGCAGAGAGTAGGAATAAACGGACAGTTCTCCCAGTGGAGGGCTGTAGAAAGTGGAGTCCCTCAAGGATCGGTATTGGGACCTGTACTTTTCAACTTGTTCATTAATGACCTAGAATTAGGAGTGAGCAGTGAAGTGGCCAAGTTTGCTGACGACACTAAATTGTTCAGGGTTGTTAAAACAAAAAGGGATTGCGAAGAGCTCCAAAAAGACCTCTCCAAACTGAGTGAATGGGCGGAAAAATGGCAAATGCAATTCAATATAAACAAGTGTAAAATTATGCATATTGGAGCAAAAAATCTCAATTTCACATATACGCTCATGGGGTCTGAACTGGCGGTGACCGACCAGGAGAGAGACCTCGGGGTTGTAGTGGACAGCACAATGAAAATGTCGACCCAGTGTGCGGCAGCTGTGAAAAAGGCAAATTCCATGCTAGCGATAATTAGGAAAGGTATTGAAAATAAAACAGCCGATATCATAATGCCGTTGTATAAATCTATGGTGCGGCCGCATTTGGAATACTGTGTACAGTTCTGGTCGCCTCATCTCAAAAAGGATATTATAGAGTTGGAAAAGGTTCAGAAGAGGGCAACCAGAATGATCAAGGGGATGGAGCGACTCCCTTACGAGGAAAAGTTGCAGCATTTGGGGCTTTTTAGTTTAGAGAAAAGGCGGGTCAGAGGAGACATGATAGAAGTGTATAAAATTATGCATGGCATTGAGAAAGTGGATAGAGAAAAGTTCTTCTCCCTCTCTCATAATACTAGAACTCGTGGACATTCAAAGAAGCTGAATGTTGGAAGATTCAGGACAGACAAAAGGAAGTACTTCTTTACTCAGTGCATAGTTAAACTATGGAATTTGCTCCCACAAGATGTAGTAATGGCCACCAGCTTGGATGGGTTTAAAAGAAGATTAGACAAATTCATGGAGGACAGGGCTATCAATGGGTACTAGCCGTGGTGGCTGTGCTCTGCCACCCTAGTCAGAGGCAGCATGCTTCTGAAAACCAGTTGCCGGAAGCCTCAGGAGGGGAGAGTGTTCTTGCACTCGGGTCCTGCTTGTGGGCTTCCCCCAGGCACCTGGTTGGCCACTGTGAGAACAGGATGCTGGACTAGATGGGCCACTGGCCTGATACAGCAGGCTCTTCTTATGTTCTTATGTTCTTTATTTGCTGTGTTAAAGCGAAAGGAATGAGACCCAGTTTTCCTGAGCAGAGTGAAAGGAAGACTAAGCGCCCCCTAGAGTTGATTCACAGCGACATTTGCGAAATGCCAGTTCGTTCACATGGCGGAAATAAATATATTGTGAGCTTTATTGATGATTATTCAAGATTCACTGTAATATATATATTGAAGGAGAAGGGGCAAATGCTTCAGAAACTCAAAGAATATGTGGCAATGGTGACCACTAAATTTCAGAGAAAACCACATTTTACGTTCTAATAATGGGGGAGAGTACATGTCACATGCTACCCAGCAGTTTCTGCTTGAAAATGGGATTGAGCATCAAACCACTGTACCCCACAACCCAGAGCAGAACGGAGTCTCGGAGAGAAAATTCAGAACCCTTATTGAGATGGTGAGATCCATGCTAGAAGATGCCTCCCACAAAAGCATTGGGGAGAGGCAGTGTATACTGCCACCTATCTACAAAATCGTTTGCCAACAAAGGTGAATGGCAACAAGACTCCATTCGAGTTATAGTATGGGCGCATACCCAGTTTGGCTCATATAAAGGTGTTTGGATCAAAAGTGTATGGTCACATTCCACACCAGAAGAGAACCAAGTTGGACAACACTACAAAGGAAGGAATCTTCATTGGATATTCTTCAAAACAAAAGGGATACAGAATCCTAAATCCCAAAACAGAAAGGATTGAAATCCAAAGAGCTGTCTACTTTGATGAAGGTCAAGGTGCATTCCAACCAGAAGGGGCACGATTCCAAGACCACAACAGTGAAGAAGATGAAGTAGAAATACCATACAGCACTACAGATTACAGCAACATGCCAGCACTGGAGGACAGTGAGGAATCAGAGCAAAGAAGGGGAACCTGCACAGCCAGAAGGGGCAGCAGAGAGTCCTGTACCAAGACGCTTTAACCGCACCAACAGAGGTGTACCTCCACTGAGACTGTCCTACCTTGCAAGAGCTGATGAACTTCCAGAGCCTGAGACCTGGAAAGATATTGAAGCCTTACCCAAAGCTGAAGCTGAGAGGTGGAGGCAGGCACCCAAGGAAGAGCTGGAAGCTCTACACAAGAACAAAACTTAGACACTTACCAAGCTTCCTCAAAGAAGGAAAGCTGTAGGTTGCAAGTGGGTATTCAAGAAAAAGCCAGATGCTGAAGGGAACATTGAGAGATACAAAGCAAGACTAGTGGCCAAAGGATACTCTTTCCCTCTGCAAGGGTGGGGGATCTGTTAAGATGGTCCGCCCCCAGAGACTAATGACTTCTGATGATTTTCAAAGGGCTCTGGGGAGCTTTCCGGCTGATAGGGCTGGCGCTCCTGTCAAAACCCTGGTCGAACTGTGGAATGCAGAAATGACCCGGGCAGTTGACATGATCGCTCCTGCGCACCCTCTCCTGTGTAGAGCTCATACAGCCCCATGGTATACTCTGGAGCTGAGAGCGATGAAACAGTATAGGAGATGGCTGGAGTGCAAATGGAGGCGATCTCCTGATGGATGCAATCATGCACTGGTAAGTGCCTACACCAAGTTGTACTTAGGGGCGGTGAGGGCAGCAAAAAAGCAATATTTTGCTGCCTCTATTAAATCATCCATCTGCCGTCCAGCGGAGCTTTTTAAAATTGTCCGAGGGCTATTGCTTTCTGGCCCTAGGGACACGGTGGAATTATCTGAGGCCCGCTGTAATGAATTTGCTGGGCACTTCCAGGATAAAATCTTTTGCATCCGCCAGGACTTGGACTCCAATGTTGTAGCAGTTGAATCAAATGAAGTGTCCAGAGCACGGTCTTGCCTCGATTTTTTTGATGAGTTTCAGTTGGTTCAGCTTGAGGACGTTGACAAGGTGCTGCGACAATGGACTGGATGAGAGCTAATAAACTGAGGCTCAATCCAGACAAGACTGAGATGCTGTTAGTGGGTGGTTCTCCCAACCAGATGGTGGATGTTCAACCTGTTCTGGATAGGGTTACACTCCCCCTGAAGGAGCAGGTTCGTAGTTTGGGAGTTCTTTTAGAACCATCCCTGTCACTTGAGGCTCAGGTAGCCTCGGTGGCACGGAGTGCCTTTTACCAACTTCGTTTGCAGTAATCTAATTTAGAGGTTACCTCCTTGCCCCTCTTGGTGCTTGGAATGGTGCGTGCAACCACTTCTAGGTTGGTGGCCCAACTACGCCCCTATCTGGATAGGGAGAACCTCACGTCAGTTATCCATGCTCTGGTAACCTCAACATCGAAGACCCTCCTCCGGGTGCCTACTCATAGGGAAGCTCGGAGGGTGGCAACAAGAAAAAGGGCCTTCTCAGTGGTGGCCCCCGAATTGTGGAATAGTCTTCCTGATGAGGTATGCCTGGCGCCAACATTACTATCTTTTCGGCGCCAGGTTAAAACCTTCCTCTTCTCCCAGGCATTTTAATGTGTGTTTTAATATGTGTTTAATATGTGTTATAAACGTTTTAAATTTAATAATTTTAAGGAAGCCCATTTTTACTGTTGTTTGAATTTGTTCTAAAATGTGTTTTATTGTATTTTGATATTGATTGTTGTGAACCGCCCAGGGAGCTTCGGCTATGGGGCGGTATATAAATTTAATAAAATAAATAAATAAATACTCTCAAAAGTATGGACAAGACTACTATGAAACTTTTGCTCCTGTAGTCAAACATACAACAATCAGAATTCTCTTAAGTGTTGCTGCTAACAAGAAAATGCAGGTGGGACACATGGATATAAAAACAGTGTTCTTGCATGGGGAAATAGAAGAAATCTACATGCAACAACCACCAGGCTTTGAAATACAAGGAAAGGAAACCCTAGGTTTCTGTACAAATGATGAAAATACAATTGCGAAAATGTATAAACTCTTGCTGAAAATGGATATGGAAGAAGAACAAGTAAAAGAGTGTATGGTAAAGTGGGCAAAAATCTTTGGTTATAACATACAAATGGATCAATGGGAAAATATGTGGAAAAAAGGCTTGAGATTTACATTATGCTATAATCTTAAAGAAAATTCTATAAAATGATGTATCGTTGGTACATGACTCCAGAAAAGTTGTCAAAAATGTATAGTAATGTTTCTAATGTTTGTTGGAAATGTAAACAACAAGAAGGATCATTTTATCATATGTGGTGGCTGTGTAAAAAGGCAAAATCATTTTGGGCACAGATAGGTAGGATGATGCAAAAAATTCTAAAGATAAATATTCAGTCAAAACCAGAATTTTTTTTATTGGGTTTTATGGATAAACAAATAGAAAAGAAATATGGAAGAATAATATTATATATGATTACGGCAGCAAGATTATTATATGCACAAAAGTGGAAAATGGAATCAACACCAACAACGGAAGAATGGCTATTGAAATTAATGGACTTAGTAGAGGTGGATAAATTGACATGTTTACTTAGAGAAAAATCGACAGACACATTTCTTAAGGAATGGAAGCCTTTCTTAGACTTTTTGTTGAAAGATCAAAATAAAATGATGATATTGGGATTTGACGATTAACTAAGATAGCCTATGGAGAAAAGTGATCCTGTATGTATATATTAAGGGACAGGTTTGATATATATTATATACTTATAGCTGATCTGCGACAAATCGGAAGTCAACTATTTTACTTTTTTTTCTTTTGTTGTATTGTTATGTTTTTGTTGTTTGACTTTGTTTTGTTTGTCTTTTGAAAAATTTGAATAAAAATTATTTAAAAAAGAAAAAGAAAATACATATAGCCCTGAAAGGGGCACTTATCAATAACCTTATGAGATTTTATTACTACATCTCTAAGGGAGTATCCAGAGAGAATTTCAGAAAGCAATACAAGCCTCTGATTATTTACAAGACAGATACATGAGCGTGAGGGAAGTACAAGGCACATGAGAGGTAAAACAGTCAAGGACAGCTGAATGATTATCTTCTAAGACATTGCTAAAACATTGCTGCCAACTGGCAGGCACCTCTGGGGCTAAGTTCCCAGGGAAGGAAACGAAACTTAGAGCGACTGTTGCCCCCCCCCTCCTCCAGCCTTAGCAGTGTTCCATCGTGTTCCAACTTTGGTTCACAAAGCTTCCAAGCATCTTTTAGGCCCAGAAAATAGGATTTTACCTAACAATATAAAAACAGTGTTCTTGCATGGGGAAATAGAAGAGGAAATCTACATGCAACAACCACCAGGCTTTGAAATACAAGGAAAGGAAACCCTAGTATGCAAACTGCAAAAGAGCATCTATGGACTGAAACAAGCTGCAAGAGCATGGAATGACAAACTGAACCAAATGCTCTTGAAATAAGGCTATAAAAGAGGCAAAGCAGACCAGTGCCTCTATAGCAGATTCAAGAACAACAAATGGACTTATATTTTGATTTATGTAGATGATTTACTACTGGCTTATGAGAATCCACAAGACAAGCAAGAGTTAGTAAATAATCTAAGCAAGGAAGTTGAAGTGAAATGTCTAGGCGACATCACATACTACCTTGGAATACAAATTGAAAGAGAGGACAATGGATCCTTCTAAACCAGAAAC
Source organism: Rhineura floridana (assembly GCF_030035675.1). NCBI lineage: Eukaryota > Metazoa > Chordata > Lepidosauria > Squamata > Rhineuridae > Rhineura > Rhineura floridana. Next base: position 10,202,199 of record NC_084487.1, read on the forward strand.
AAAAGATTCAAGACCTACTTGAGAGTCTAGGACTGAAGGATGCACATCCAGCACCTACACCAATGGAAGTGGGATACTTGAAACCAGACCAGAACAATCAACCCTGGGAAGACAATGAAAGGTACAGACAAGCTATAGGGAAACTCCTGTACATCAGCACAATAACCAGACCAGATGTGGCGTTAGAAGTGGGATACCTTTGCAGAAAAACCAGCTTGCCAAACAAGAAAGACTTGGAAGCAGTCAAGAGAGTGGCAAGATATCTGAAAGGCACTGCAAACTTAAAACTAAAGCTATCAGCTACTCAAGATCCTAAACTTCTAGGATATGCTGATGCTGACTGGACTGGAGACACCAAAGATCGTAAGTCAACCAGCAGAAACTTGTTCTACTATGGGCAGTCACTTATCTGCTGGACAAGTCAAAAGCAAGAGACTGTAGCACACTCATCTACTGAGGCTGAGTACGTATCAGCTGATGAGGCATGCAAGGAAATGCTGTGGCTACGCAAGCTTCTAAGAGATTTGGGCGTATCTGAACCAGAGCCTATCAGAATACTTGAGGACAATCAAGCCTGCATAAGACTCACGGAATCAGAAGGGGAAAGTTCTCACATGAAGCACATTGATGTGAAGTTCCACTATCTCAAGGACATAAGGGAGAAAGGACTTCTAGAGATGACCTACTGTCCAACAGAAGAGATGACAGCTGATGCTGTGACTAAACCATTGGGCAAAGTCCGACACCAGAAACTACGAGGCAAGATGCACCTTGTAGAATGAACCAAGTTCTCGTTGAGAAGGGGTGTTGGAATGTATGAGGTTCAACTCCAACTTGGCGGGTTGAGGCTGCATAGGGTTAATAAAGGTAGCTAGAGAGCTAGACCTCTTGCTGGTTGAGGCTATACCTATCCCTTTGATCCTCTGCTGTCTCTCCCCTTCCTGCTAGGCTGATAAGCAAAGGAATGTTGATCCCAGTTCCTTCCCGCCTTTCTCAGTGTTCTCTTTCTCTCGAGAGGGGAGCAAACGTCTATCCTTCGTCTCTCCTCTCAACCAGGATGAGGGCCAGCACTGGAACCAGTGCAGGCTCCCCAGCATAGCCAGTTAGCTGGATATAGAACTCTTTCCTATCAAGCATGTACTTCCAGAATAAGGTAGTTGTTTCTTATTCTAAAGCTTAAAGTCTCTGTCTGACTAATTTGCAGGGAAGGTAGAATCTTAGCAAAGATTCAAACACACACACACTAAGCTCACTCAATACTCTCTGTTCCACAGCGCTACACAACTCTGCTACGCATCTGAATAGAATTCCGACATGCAGAAGCATATGAAAAGCTTGGCCTCTCACTTAGCATAAAAAAAAAACCAAAGTGCTTCATCAGCAGGTGCGAACCAATTCCTCTGTAGCACCATCAATCCAGCTTAATGGTGTGACGCTGGAGAATGTGGATCACTTTTGTTATCTTGGCAGCCATCTCTCTGTAAAAGCTGGCATCCACGCTGAAATTCAGCATCATCTGAGCTCTGCAAGTACCGCATTCTCCCGAATGAAGTGTAGAGTGTTCGAGGATCAGGATATTCGCAGGGAGACCAAAATGCTTATTTACAAAGCCATTGTACTACCGACCTTACTGTACGCCTGTGAAACATGGACCATCTATAAACGCCACTCCCAACTTCTTGAAAGATTCCACCAACGCTGCCTCCGGAAAATTCTGCAAATTACTTGGGAAGATAGGCGGACTAATGTTAGCGTATTGGAAGAAGCAAAGACCACCAGTGTTGAAACAATGATCCTCCAACATCAGCTTCACTGGACCGGCCATGTTGTTCGAATGCCTGATCGCCATCTTCCAAAGCAGCTACTTTACTCCCAACTTAAGGATGGAAAACGGAATATCGGTGGACAGCAAAAGAGGTTTCAAGATGTTCTCAAAGCTAATCTAAAAAAATGTAACATAATAATAATAATAATAATAATAAATTTCATTTATGTGTCGCCTATCTGGCCAATGGCCACTCTAGGCGACGTACATACAATAAATGTGGCAGAATACAATATAAAAATACAGTGAAATATATAAATTATAAGAGCAAACAATAAATAATAGGAGGCATTTAAAACAGAAGAATATTAAGCCTCCCCAGAAGTCCCGAAAGCCTGCTGAAAAAGCCAGGTCTTTAAGGCCTTGCGGAACATATTCAGGGAAGAGATGTGCCGAAGATCTTGTGGGAGGGAGTTCCAGAGGGCGGGGGCCGCCACTGAAAAGGCCTTCTCTCTAGTGCCCGCCAACCTAGCTGCTTTGGTTGGCGGGACTGAGAGAAGGCCTTGTGTGGCCGATCTTGTCAGGCGGCATGATTGGTGGCGTTGTAGGCGCTCCTTTAGATAAACTGGGCCAAGACCGTGTAGGGATTTAAAGGTTAAAACCAACACCTTGAATTGGGCCCGGAAAACAACTGGAAGCCAGTGTAGATCGAACAACACTGGCGTGATGTGGTCCCGGCGACGACTGTTTGTGAGTAATCGAGCCGCCGCATTTTGAATAAGTTGTAGTTTCCGGACCGTTTTCAAGGGTAACCCCACGTAGAGCGCATTACAGTAATCTAATCGAGAGGTGACCAGGGCATGTACTACCAGTGGGAGCTGATGAACAGGAAGGTAGGGTTGCAGCCTACGTATAAGGTGTAGTTGGTACCAAGCTGCCTGGCTCACAGCCGAAATCTGAGCCTCCATGGACAGCTTGGAATCAAGTACAACCCCGAGGCTGCGGACCTGGTCCTTTAGGGGTAAACTCACCCCATTGAACTTCAGGTCAACGGTTCCCAACCTTCTCTTGTCCCCCACGAGCAGTACCTCGGTCTTGTCGGGGTTCAGTTTCAGCCTATTCCTTCCCATCCATCCACTCACGGACTCCAGGCACTTGGACACGGTCTCCACAGCCAACTCTGGTGAAGATTTAAATGAGAGATAGAGCTGAGTGTCATCCGCATATTGGTGACACTGCAGCCCAAATCTCCTGATGATTGCCCCCAGCGGCTTCATATAGATGTTAAATAGCATGGGAGAGAGGATAGAACCCTGTGGCACACCACAATTGAGAGGCCAAGGGTCTGAAACCTCCTCCCCCAATGCCACCTGTTGGTACCTATCAGAGAGAAAGGAGCGGAACCACCATAATACCGTGCCTCCTATTCCCAATCCCTCTAGGCGATATAAAAGGATACTGTGGTCGACAGTATCAAAAGCCGCTGAGAGATCGAGGAGGACAAGGAAGATAAATTCTCCCCTATCTAATGCCCTCCTCATATCATCTACCAGAGCGACCAAGGCTGTTTCAGTTCCGTGACCAGTCCTGAAGCCCGATTGGTATGGATCTAAGTAATCCGTTTCATCCAAGTGTGTCGACAACTGATTGGCCACCACTCGCTCAATGACCTTGCCCAAGAATGGTAAATTCGAAATTGGGTGAAAGTTATTAAAAACTTGGGGATCCAAGGAGGGCTTCTTTAAGATGGGCTTTACAATTGCCTCCTTGAGGGCTGATGGCATCACACCCTCTTTCAAGGATGCGTTTACCACCGCCTTGATCCCCTCACCCAACTTCTTTCTGCATCTCATGATGAGCCACGATGGGCAAGGGTCAGTTAGACAGGTGGTAGGCCTTACAGTCGAGAGCACCTTGTCCACATCCTCAGAAGAGAGAGGCTGAAAATGATCCCAGCATACCGGCATCGAGAACTGGGAAGCCTTGGCTCATGAGCGTCCCAATTGGAGGTCGGCCATTATCAAAGGTGCTATGGACTTTGAAGAAGCACGAGTACAGGGCGAAAGGGACAAACGATCTAAGCAGAAGGCACGTCAAGCAAATCCTCATCGTGACCATCTTCCATCTGGAAACCTATGTCCTCACTGTGGGAGGCTGTGTGGATCCAGAATTGGCCTCCACAGTCACTTACGGACCCACCGCTAAAGACCTTATCTTGGAAGACAATCTTACTCAGCCACGAGTGATCGCCAATGAATGAAGTTCTTCTCTGTTCCCTACTTTTGCATTCCAGTCCCCCATGATTATCAGAACATCTTGTTTTGGTGTGTGATCTATTTCCTCCTGTACTTCTGCGTAAAATCTCTCCAGTTCCTCTTCTGCATTTGCCGTTGGAGCATAGACTTTGATGGTTATGTTAATAGGTTTTCCGTTTAATCTCATTGATATCACTCACTCGGACCTTGTGTTGTAGCTCCTAATTGCTTTTGCTACATCACTTCTCACTATTAAAGCAACCCCGTTTCTTCTTAATTGCTCATTTCCTGCATAAAATATTTTGTAGTTTTCGGATTGAAAATGTCCCATTCCCGTTCATTTTAATTCACTCACGCCAAGTATTGTAATGTGGATAGGTTCCATTTCTTGCTTGACAATTTCTAACTGTCCATGGTTCATGTTTCTCACATTCCATGTTCCTATTGTGTGCGTCGTACAACTCTGGACTCTCCTTTTGCATCTGTGTGCATCAGCCTCTGGGCTTCCTTTCGGCTTTGACCCAGCTGCGTCATTAGTCACAGCACTACTCGTACTTGTCCTTTGTTGTTCCCCAGTAGCTCGGTGAGTGCCTTCTGACCTGGGGGTCTCATCTTCCAGCACTATCTCATGTTGCGTTTTGGATACTCTTCATAGGTTTTTCATGGTAAGTGGTATTCAGAGCTGGTTTACCATTGCCTTCCTGTGAGTTTGGATGCATCTTAGTCTGGTGTCTCAGCTTTGACCATTCTGCCTTGGGTGCCCCTGCTATGAGTTTAGCCTCTTGGTCTAGACTCCTGACAGCATTGCTCTTAGGTTCTTAACACTCTCAAACCACCTCACCACGTTAAGCTGTGCATCCTAAAGGGGCGCAATGATATAAAATACATTATTAAAAACAGTTTAAAAACAAATTACAGTCACAAGTAGAGAAGGTCTTTAAATCAATCAATCAATTAATGAATCCCAACTGTCGAAAGCCAGGGTGAAGAGGCATATGACAAAATCTGTACAGTGAAAGTGCCAGATGAACCTTTGCGGCAAGGGAATTCCACAACTCAGGGGCTGTCACAGAGAATGCCCTCTCCAAGGCTTTCACCACCCCAAGCTTCTGAGGGCAGCAGAAGTACCAAAAGGGCCCCTTCTGCTGACCTCAAAACCTGAGAGGGTCTATAGGGAAGGAGACAGTCTCTCAGAGATGTTTGGAGCCTAAGTTGTTTAGGGGTTTAAACACTAGCGGGAAATAGTCCCAAAAACAAACTGGCAACCAATGCAGCTGTTTCAAAACAGGGGTTATATGAGATCTAAAGGAAACTCTGGGCTCCTTCTGGGAGGAAGGGCAGGATAGGAATTTAATAAATAAATAAAACCCAGCCAATCATCTAGCTGCTGCATTTTGGACCAGCTGAAGTTTCTGAGTCATCTTCAAGGGCAGCCCCCCATAGAGCACATTGCAACAATCCAATCTGGAAGTTATGGGATGTGTGACTATTTAAATATGGAAATGACAAAAGAAGGGAGGGGCCATGATGTAAAGTTAAGTTCAGAAGCAGGGAAGGATGTGGGGAGGAGTTTTAAAAACTTTTGAGAAACTTTATTTCACTTGCTTTGGATTTCTTTTCTTTTTTATCATTAATTTTTATTCAAATTTTCAAAAACAAAACAAACAAAACAAATTAATAACTATTACAATAAAAACTATTGACTTGCGATTTGTCGTAGATTAGCTATATAGTTTGGATTTCAAAGGGCTGATTTAAGGAAAGGTTGGCAGATTCCTGCCTTGTTGTGACATATGATGGTATTAGTCAGACAACTTTCTGGTTGCTTTCTTTTCTCCGCGTTCCTCCAGATGTCCTTTTTAGTGTGCATTTATGATTATTTGTGCTCATGATGCCATTGAGTGGTCATGCATGATCCTACTTTCAATACTATTTACACCTGCAAAAGTTTTGGGGCGGTTATATGGCTTCATTTTCCAACCAGTGCATGCCCTGTAACTTCCTGCTGAAATCCCACAAATGTTCATATATCACAAATGTTCTGTGTAGTTTGTTTTGTGTACTACTACTACAAATGTTGCCGTTTGTTTTGTTTCGTCCTGCTACTATTGTCCTCTGGAAGCAATAATGTGGCAGGATCGGGGAAGCATCGCGGATCAACTAATAAAGCAGAATAAATTCACCATTCATGTGATATTTTTGCGTCAGTACCATGTTGTCAAATACACCAGCAATAAAACACCAGTCCGGAGGGGGCACTATATGATTCTTTCTTCTTTCCCGCTTGATTATTTGCTTTCAATCCCTTCACTTTCCGCCTTTCTCCCTGTGGACTTTGCAACAGGGTCGCTGCAACCCGCTGGCGTCAACTTGCAGTTTACTGTAGTCATTTCTGGGGCTTTGGACAGGGGGAGACGGCGAGGCAAGTGTGGAGAGACAAGTCAGGTGTGGCGCCACTCCTCAGGGGAGTTCGCCCTCTTCCCAGCGCTCTGACCTGAGATCCGCGTTCAGATTGCTCCTACTCTCCCCCGCGGGCTGGGGAGGAGGTGTGGTCGCCGGAGGCTTCAGTCAACGGGAGCCGCGAAGAGGATATAACTGCCGCGGAGAAGCAAGGGGGAGGCCGAACAGTGGATCCATTTTACGCACGGACGAGGATGGCGGCGGCGGACGCGGATCAGCTGGAGGCGGCGGCGGCGGCGGCGGCTTCGGACTGGCGGCCCGCTCTAATGCAGCATCCCGTTAGCTCGGCGCTGCTGGCAGCCGCCGGGGTCCTGCTGGGGCTGTGGTGGCTGCTGCCCCGGCAGCCGCTGCAGCGACTGCCGCCGGGTCCCAGGCCGTGGCCTTTGGTGGGCAACGTCGCCTACGGCCTGATGCCCAGGCTGATGCTGCCCAGGCGACACAAGGGCGACAGACGCCACTTCCACCGCACGTACGAAGGTGGCGGCGATGACCCCCGGTCCTTTGCGGCCCATCTGTTGCTGACCGAGATGGCAGAGATCTACGGTAGCATCTTCACCTTCTTCATAGGCAGTCGCCCCTGCATCGTCCTCAGCACCTTCGAGACCGTGCGGGATGCCCTGGTCAACAAGGCTGAGGTCTTCAGCGACCGGCCCAACACACCCAACGCGGCCATGGTCACCCAGAGGAAAGGTAAAAGGAGGAGCGAAGGAGGGAGGGAGATCCGTGCGCGGAAGGGGGCTTTTTTCGGCGGCTTCGGCGGCCCTTCCAACTCCTGTAGCGCACGGGCGCATCAAACTCGCAGCAGCTGTGACAGACATCATGCTGGCACTTCCCTGGTGGGTGCGTGGAAGGCCCAGCTGCAGGGCTGGCTTGGGAAGAGCCGGGCTGCGAACATGGCAGTCGCTGTGACAGCTTATCATTACAGGGACATCGTGGGAGTGAAAATCTCTGTTTAATTGGGGGCTTGATGAGAATAATACTTAACATTAACAGAATGCTTCACATATATTATCTCAAGCCAGCCTTCACTACCCTGGTGCCCTCCAGACATTTTAGACTTCGACAGCTGCTGATGGGACTTGTGGTCCAAAACATCTGATGGGGACATTCTTAAGATGTTCTTAAACAGCAAGGTTTTTTGTCTATTAGTGAATTTCTCTGCTTTTTAATCCGGGAGGTAAGAAATGGGATCCTGTGCAAGTTTGCTGAGAATGGATTGATCATTTGCATGTTTATCAAGTTCAATGGGATTTACTGCGCTGCAATTATGGTTAGGATAGGTAATATTGACCATGGGGGAGGAGGAGGAGAGGAGGGGATTGGAAAGGGAGGAGGAAGGGGAGGGAGGGAAGAAGGAAGGGGGAGGGAAGGGGCAAAAGGGAGGGGGGAGGGGGGAGAGAAGGTTTGATCGTTTGCATGCTTTTTGAGTTCAGTGGGATTTTACTCCTGTACAATCATGCCTAGCATAGGTGAAACATGTGGGGAGGGTGGGGAGGGTGAAGGGACAGGGAAGGGGAGGAGATTGGGTGGGTGGGCACTTGGCACAGGGAAAGCCCCTTTTCTTTCCAAAAGGAAAATGTTGTGAACAGTATCATTGTTTTTCAGGGTTTCCCCCACCTTTTTATTCTACAGCAGGCACATGTGCTCTCCCACCCAAATTGAAACCAAAGCTGTCACTGGCCACATCCACACCAAACCTTTATTTAATTTTAGAAAGTCATGGCTTCCCCCAAAGAATCCTGGGAAGTATAGTTAGTGAAGGGTGCTGAGAGTCCTAGATGCCCTGTTCCCCTCACAGAGCTACAATCCCCAGAAGAGGGGCTGACTGTTAAACAACTCTGGCCACTGGAGCTCTGTCAGGGGAATAGGAGTGTCCTTACAACTCTCACCACCCTTCATAAACTATACTTCCCAGGATTCTTTGGGGAAAGCCATGACTGTCTAAAGTGAAATAAATGTCTGGCATGGGTGTGGCCACCTGATTAGTCAAGCCAAATGGCTGTGAGTTTGGCTTTTAGAGCATTGACAGTTGCTGAGTATGCCCGACATTATCATTGAATTCCATGTTAAATTTCTTAAATTAATTAAAAATCATCCATGCATATTTTTTTTAAACTGTAGAAAATGAAGGTCAGAGTATGGGACAAGGTCAGTAATAGGATTACAGGTACTTTGTGAACATGGCTGATTTTTAGTTAATTTCAAAAAATGCAGTAATTAGCGAACTATTGCCTTAATATTCCATGCAAGTAAAGTAATGCTCAAGATTCTACAACAAAGGCTCTTACCACATATGGAGCAAGAAATGCCAGACGTCCAAGCTGGATTTACAAAGGGAAGAGGCACCAGAGATCATATCGCAAATATACGTTGGATAATGGAACGGAGCAAGGAATTTCAGAAGAAAATCACCTTGTGCTTTATGGATTACAGCAAAGCCTTTGATTGTGTAGATCATGAAAAACTATGCAATGCTTTACAAGAAATGGGAGCGCCATAGCATCTGATTGTCCTGATGCGCAACCATACTCTGGACAAGAGGCTACTGTAAGGACAGAATATGGAGAAACTGATTGGTTTCCAATCTGAAAAGGTGTGAGATGGGTGTATTTTATCACCCTATTTGTTTAATCTAATGCAGAACATATCATACGGAAAGTGGGATTGGACCAAGATGAAGGAGATGTGAAAATTGGAGGGAGAAATATTAATAATTTAAGATACGCAGACAATACCGTACTACTAGCAGAAATCAGTAATGATTTGAAATGAATGTTGAAGGAAGTTAAAGAGGAAAGCACAAAAGCAGGAGTACAGCTGAACATCAAGAAGACAACAGAAGATTTATATAACTTTAAAGTTGACAATGAGGACATGGAACTTGTCAAGGATTATCAATACCTCGGCCCAGTCATTAACCAAAATGGAGACAATAATCAAGAAACCAGAAGACGGCTGGGACTGGGGAGGGCAGCTACGAGAGAACTTGAAAAGGTTCTCAAATGCAAAGTGAGGATTATTCAGACCACGGTATTCCCAATCTCTATGTATGGATGTGAAAGTTGGACAGTGAAAAAAGTGGATAAGTGAAAAATCAACTCATTTGAAATGTGGTGTTAGAGGAGAGCTTTGTGCATATCATGGACCGCGAAACAGACAAATAATTGGGTGTTAGAACAAATTAAACCAGAACTCTCACTAGAAGCTAAAATGATGAAACTGAGGTTCTCATACTTTGGACACATCATGAGAAGACATGATTCAGTAGAAAAGACCATAATGCTGGGGAAAACAGAAGTGCATAGAAAAAGAGGAAGACCAAACAAGAGATGGATTGATTCCATAAAGGAAGCCACGGACTTGAACTTAGAAGATCTGAACAGGGTAGTTCATGACAGATGCTCTTGGAGGTCACTGATTCATAGGGTTGCCGTAAGTCATAATCAACTTGAAGGCACATAACAACATATTGCCCTTAAATTGGCTCATATTCATCTTGTGAACTACAGCAATTCCAAGACCCTTCTTGCATGTAGTATTGCTGAACCAAGTTTTCCCCATCTTTTAATTGTGCACTTGGTAACTTTTCCCTAGGTGTAGAACCTTTCCTAGGTGTAAACATTTTCAAGGGCAATTTCCAGTAACTCATACAACACAGTATAAAGAACAATAATCAATGCAAACAGTTTACAATAGTTGCAGAATAAACAAATTTATTTATTATTTGATTTATATCCCACCCTTCCTCCCAGCAGGAGCCCAGGGTGGCAAATAATAAACAAAGTGTGGGGAAAGAATGTCTTTGCCTGGCAGGCACCTAAAATACATTAGCATACATCATATTGTGCATAAATCCTGCCTGTCATTAGACAAAGATGCCATTACTTGAAAATGGGGTAGGCACTTTCCAAGCATCACTTCTGCCATGAACTTGTCAGAATGGTTCAGAATGGTTCAATGTAACATGGCTGTGATCCAGGGAATTGTGGGGATTTTATCTTGTGCAGAGCTAGGGCTCTGAGTGAGTGGGAAAATACCAGTTTCGTTTCCCAGCTGCAGTTAATTAGGAGGCCTGAGAAGATACACCTGTCTATCTGATAAGACCCTGGTACCAAGGTCGAACAGCCTCAGAGGGGAGGAGGGGCCTGTTAGGTGCAAAGCCTCGAGAAGCATTACCTCATTACAAAGCCCCCTGATTGGCTAAGATAGTATGGCCTGTTGCTAGGATCTTTTTCTTAAGAATAGGGGGTGAAACCTATAGCCTTTGTTCCCCTGGGTTTCATCTAGATGGGTGGTTACCTGAGTGGGGTTCCACTGCCTTTCACTACCCAAACTATGCCTCTCTGGGGAGAGGTGAGATTTTCAACAACTACCTCTTCAAGTAAGTAGAATAGATTAGTTAGTTTTGTTATTTTGGTTTGTGTCTGAACTCTCCGTATTTTACCTAAGCCCCTTTTTTGGGTGTGGGTTTTAAGGAATGTTTTGCTGCTATTAATTGTGCACTTATATTTTATTCAAATAAAGCTACTTCTTATTTACCCATGTGAGTTCTTTGCAGGAGGGGAAATTTGGCTCTGAATCTTGTACCTTGGCCACTGCCCACTGGCTATCGTGTTTTGGGGCTGCTTGGGGCTCCAGGACAAGGAGTGCCTGTTTGGCTCTTGTCTATGGGAATCCCTGGCAGAACTATTTTTGGGCTCTGGGTTTCTCCTGACTCAGAGTGGTTACTCAGATTAAGGAGCGGTGGCAGCCTAAGTACTACCTTGTAGGTTGTTGTTGGTTTGCTCAACCTTGCCAAGGAAGGATACTTTGCTGGGATCAATTGTCCTGGGTTGGGAATTGGATCCTGGAAATGTACCTAGCACCTGTTGGGTGATACTAGGTCATGGCAAGCAACCTCCACAACACCCACACCTCATACAATACTGTTTTCTCTTTAATTAAGCTGTCTGACAGGAATCCAAGAGGAGAGCTTTCCAATTGATGCCTCTTCTACCTAGTCAAAATGAGAATTGCCCCAAGTTCCAATCTCCAAAGGGTTCATATGTTACAGTGGCTTGCCTCATGCTTGCTAACCCAGGCACCCACCCTATTGATTGGGCTCATGCATCCACCCATGACAGAGGTGATAGTTCTTGTCTTCATCGGAACATCTTGAAGAAGCATGGATATTCCAGGGATGTAAACTGAACTTTGTAGCTTGCTCAAGGCTAACTAGATGCTTGAGTTTTTGTTTTATTTTATCTTGTACTCTGCTTTTCTCTCTTCCCCCTTACTCGCTACTTTTAAAATAATCTCTATATCATTTGGAACACTGGAAGTTTAATGCAATCTGTTACCGTTGAAGTGTGCTTAGGTCTACAGGCAGGCAACCGGAAATCTCTCAACAGCAGCACATAGCATGAATTATTTTGACAGTCGCTGTTGGAAGTGGGGCAACAGCAACTCCTGTTTGGGTTCTTTTGTTTGTATTCCAGAAGGGAGATAGAGTTAGGGTCATCCAGCTGGCTAGGCTTGCCTACCTTTACCTGGGCTCTTCTTTACCTAACTTCCTTCCGTTGTAAACTGATATGCTCAGGGAAGCTGACCTGCCTCTCCTTCCTTTGTCTTCTTCGACTGTCTGAGGAGAGAGGAGACATCTTTGTCTTTGCTCTCTCTCCTGAGCCATGAGGGCAATACCCAAGTCTGGGCCTTGAGCCTCCAACTTAGTTAGTTAGGAAAGGTATACATAGTTCTAACTATCTACTACGTATTTCTATAAATACAGTAGGTTTTCTTATTTTACTAAGTGGAGTTGCTTTTCCGGTTCCGGTCCCGGTAAGACGCTTAACAGTATCGCTCCTATTAATAATATTTCAAATCTGAATTTCAACTAAAGTTAGAGCACTCCTTACTTTGAAGTTCCAGCCTCAAAGTCTTAAGCTGTTTTCCAGCTGCGATAAAGACCATAAGCTGACTCCCACAACAAGCTGACTCCTATAGTAGTGAGGATAATTGGAGAGTCAGACAAAACGGCAGTTAAGCGAAATAACTTGTTCTCTTGCTGGCACAATGCTGAAACAAAAATAGAACAAAATTGTTTGAGGGGTTGCCCATTTACCAAAAAAAATTGACTGCATTGCCTAGTAATTGAATCATCCGTTATTATTACACATTTGTTACCTCTTTAAGAAATAACAAGATGATATTCACAAGGAAAAAATGCCAAGAGCCGGATACTTCCCAGGGAGTAGAGAAATCTGATCCTTCGACTATTCAAGCGAAGATAACTCAATACTTCCCAGTGAAAAAGGAAGGTTTTTTTCATCATTCTTCACTTGGCTCTCTGAATGAATCTAAAACAAACATCCGAACGTCAAGTAGATATGATTGGTCATTAGACCGGCAACTGCAAATTAATCTCCTTAAAGAAGACTCGCAAGCTAGAAGTTTAGCGGAAGAACTTCAAGACGCAGGCTTCAGATGCTCTTGTACATTAAAGGACGAGGAATTTCCCTCAGAATTAATGACTATAGACTCAATAGCCGAGTCCCAGGAATCGAGGAATATACCTGCAGAAAATAGGATTATAAATGACTCCCAAAACTACTGCAATGATGATACGTTCAATTTACCAACATTGGGATGGTGCTTGGCAATAACAAAAGAACTGAACTTAATAAAGGCGTATATCTCTGAAACGAACAGTTTATTAACTACTCTGGTTAGCTCTATAGGGCCACATTTTACTGGGAATTCTAACCCCGATGATAACTCGAAGACGGCCCATAACATCCAAGTTCCTCTACCTCAGAAGTTGAAATTGAATGACAGGAACTCCAAGACATCAAATTTGAGTTCTCAGAAAGGAAAAACGCAGAAAAAATCGAAGAATATCAAAAACATTAAACCAGCTTCATCTAGGAAAATGAATTTTAAACCTTTGTTCAAATTATTGGAGGCTCTGCCTAAAATTAATCAAGTTTCCATATCTGATGTAAAGAAAAAAAAGGCATCCATAAAAACTATTTCTCCGAGAGTGGGCTATTTAAGTACCTCATCTGGAACTAATAAATCCTCATCTGAGATTGTTCTAAAGGCACCAGACAGAGTTTCTGACGCCCAAGGCCTTAGTACATACGTTTATGTACCTCCAACCTTTGAAAGCCTGAACGAAGTTCAAAATTGGAAATTACAATTAGTGAAAGATAAACTAGCGATCACATTCCTGCCAAAAATATTGAAATTATGGACAACTCCCTCGATAAGCCAATTCTTTATAACATGCCTTGAGCCTTATATGCTGAATATTCAACGCAGGAATTATATTAAGCATACGACCTACCTGTATTCAAATGACTCTGATAGACGTGTCATTTTCACAACTCAATCACCTTACATCATTGAACGGATTTATAGGATCAAAGATTTGCTTGCTGCTCAAGGCATACTGGTGAGACGTTACTTTATCAACAAGGCCCCCCCTCACCCGCTATTTGACTACTTCCCCCCACTGGGGAGAAAGAGGAGATTTCGGAAATAGAATATTCCCATTACTCAGAGAACCCAGGAACAGCTATCTCCTTTAATTAAACAAATCCAACAGCAACACCTAGTAGCGAAGGCTTCTCCAGAGTCCAGGTCCCTGCGACAGGTGGATTTTACTCCTGAAGAGTATCTACTTTTGGAATCTTATGACTGCTTACCAAAATTAGAACAGGAAGAAATCATCAATAGATTAACCCATCTGATTCGAAGACTATCAAAAGGAAGTTTAGAGGTAAAGGTCGTTAATCCTTCACCTGTCATGGATAACTTGATTGACGCCCTACCAATGCCAATAACACCAGCTAATCAACTTCCCTTACAAGCAATATTACCAAGCACAAAAAATGAAAGCCTCTTGTCATCTGACGAAGAGAAGAGTCCTCCCAGCTTAATTTATCATAAATGGATCCGGAGCCCAGCGAAGACAGCGACCAACCCAACATGGCTTGAAACGCGCCTGTTACAACCTGAGGAGCAGGGGGCAACAGATAGAATTTCAAAGACTCAAAAAGACTCCCAAACGAAGTCGACACAAGCCTATAGGATTACTTCTAATGTTAGTACTCTTGACCCCGTAGTCAATATCATTACCCCGTATCCATGAAATTTGCTAACAATAGCAGCTAATGTAAACAACCCAATGATTATTTCTCGGCCCCGCAAAGGAACAACCACATCCAGAGAAACGTTAGCGGGCTCCCTTTACTCCATATTATCTTGGAATATAGCTGGTTGGAAGAGTAAGATGGTGGACTTGGCATTTATTCAGTTTTTACAACTTTTTGATATCATTTTCCTACAGGAAACGTGGTTACTCCCAGGAGAATTACTTGAGATTAGAGGCTATAAAGCTTGGCTAAAACCTGCGATTAAATCAGCAGCCAGAGGTAGAGGACGAGGGGGCTTAGCCATCCTGGTGGCCACTCACCTAAATTGCCAAATAATAGATCTTAACCTGCAGGCCCCATACATTTCCCAGGCATTGGGTCTTAGGATTCCGGGACTTTTGCCTATTATATGTATAAACATTTATATCCCTCCAGCTAATTCTATTCAACAAGAATCTCCTTGGCTGATGCTAGATTCATTCTTAGAGGCCCTACAAGCTAGATATCCATCTTATGAGCTCCTTCTGGGAGGAGATTTTAATGCAAGGTTGGGTTCCCAAAATTTTCAAAACTCCAAAGGCGATGACGCCTATGGTGAGTTCCCCCGAGGCCGTCCTTTTCTAAACAGATTAGCTCAAGATCGTGTAGTTAACAAGTATGGTTTAGTACTTTTTCAACTAATCCAAAAATTCCAACTGAATTGTTTAAATGGCTCTCCTTTAGACCTTTCTAAAGGTGCCTTTACATACCATGCCAGAACAGGAGCCAGCCAAGTTGACTTTTTCTTTAGCTCCCCCATGTTGACAAACAAAGTTAAGGAACTTAATGTTCTTATTAGGCCAGAAAGTGATCACCTCCCCTTAAAGTTAATCTTAATGACCTCCTTGAATAATAGATCAGACCTAGCAAAGGCCTCTTATTTTGATCCTTATTATGGCCGTAAACGCCTAAAATGGTCACAGGAAATAGGAATCAAGGCCCATTGTTTACTGTTTTCAAACCCTTTTACTCACTTATGTAATATGGCCATAATAGATCCACAGAATAGTATAAAGGCATATGAATCTATAATAATTGAACTTACCCCACAGATTGTTGACCTAACGGTAGCATCAATACCCCTTCAACCAAAAACCTGGTTTGATAAAGAATGTAGGACTGCTAAGAAACACCTGATCAAGCAAATCAAACTATTCCAGTCCAATAACCAACCGGACCTCTATCAGCAATTAATATCTAAAAGAAGGATTTATAAATCTTTACTTAAATCAAAAAAACACTCTTTATATCAGGCTAATTGGAGGGCACTGGAACAAGCAGCCCTAAAGGGGAATGAGACGGAATTTTGGAGACTTTTGCAGGGGAATTTGAATCCACCGAATTATATACCTTCCCCCCCAATTATGGAAAAAGAGTGGGTTGCCTATTTTACTTCAACCTTTGGCAACCTCCTCTCTCCAAAACCGGCAGCTATTACAGAGGAGTTGGCCGGCCTCCCGCTCTGGCCCCCAGTCACGAAGGAAGACATCAGGGATTTAATGGCCTTCCTGAGAGTGGGAAAAGCCCCTGGAGAAGCATGCTGCCCCCTGATTTTTTTATGCAAAATATATCATGGTGGGCGCCTCTTTTTGCTACCCTTTTTACTAACATAAACGATACAGGTAGTATTCCACAGGGCTGGTTAACCAGCATTGTGGTCCCAATTTTTAAAAAAGGAGACCCCTCTAAGCCGGCAAATTACCATCCTATAAGCCTCTTAAATGTATCATTGAAGTTATACTCCCGCCTGCGCCTAAATAACTTACAGGAGTGGGATGAGACCAACTCAATTATATATGAAGAACAAGCTGGTTTCAGACCAAAAAAATGCACATTAGATCAGGCGTTAATACTGCAACATTTAATAGGGAAAACTAGATCAAAAGCCATTTCATCCTTGTATCTCGCCTTTATTGATTTTTCAGCGGCTTTTGACACAGTTGACAGAGAGCTTCTGTGGCAAAAACTAGCTCAAACCAACATAGACGAAAGATTGCTCTGGTTGATTAGAGCCCTCTATCAAAATACTGTTATCCAAGTTCATACAGGAAAGGATGGTGCTCTATCTTCAAAAGTCCCAGTACATAGAGGGGTCAAACAAGGGTGCTTATTGGCACCCTTTCTATTCCATTTTTTTATTAATGATATAGTAGTGGCGTTATCATCCCCCCTCCTTCTTCCCCCCTTCCATTGGCACAACAAAAATTTCTATTCTTCTATATGCTGATGATGTAGTCCTATGCTCACTAACTAAAATAGGTCTCAAACGTATGCTCCAAAAATTGGAGGAGTATTGTCACTCTCAGAAATTGATGATCAACCAATCCAAATCCAAAATCATGGTCTGCAGTAAAAATATGAAAACCAAAAGTAGATGGTTAATAAATGGGGCCCCATTAGAGCAGGTTTCAACTTTTAAATATCTAGGTATTTATCCAACAGCCATGCTTGGATTCAACAGTTAAAATCAGTGACCCTAGCCAGTTCCCGAGCATTAAACACAGCTAAAATATTTTTTTTTCTCATGGGGGCCAACTAATCCCCCCAATGAGAAAGATATTAAAAGTTAAAATACTTCCCAAGATTCTATATGGTGTAGAATTGTGGGGACCTGCAGTGAGAACTAATTTAGAATCAATCCAGAACGTCTTTATGAAACAAATGTTAGGTCTGCCTGCGGGAACTCCATCAGCCCATTTTAGAGCTGAATTAGGATTACCCTCATTAATGGCACGTATTGATGTCGCCTACTTCCGGTATTGGCTCCGAATTTTTAAAATGAATGATTCAGATTTGGTTAAAAAATGCTGGCAAGATCAAATGCGCCATGGAGGATGGGCGAAAGAATGTCATACTTTACTTTCTAAATACGACCTTTCCTTAGCCGAATTACAGGAACTAAGTAAACCCGCCCTTCGTAATTGGATTTATGATTACGACGCAGCTCAGGATCGTGCGTCTATTGTAACGGCCCACTTTTCCAACTGGTTTCCAGGTTTCAAACGGAACCATTCAATAACAAATTATTTAGAAGCACTTAATAGAGCGCCTATAAGAAGAGCTTTTACCGCCTTGAGGTTTCAAGTAATGCCCACGGCCTATCTTGACGGCCGCTATGCAGTGCCTCTGTATTTATGGATGTAAGACAATTGAGAACATAGTTCATCATTTATTTATTTATTTATTTATTTATTATTTCAATTTATATACCGCCCTTAGCAGAATAGCTCTCAGGGCGGTGAACAAACAAGGTAAAATTCAATATATCATGGTAAAAAATCACAAAAACATGTACAAACAAACAACAGAAAGCACAACAAAAACAAATACAACACAAATTAAGAAGGATACATATTAAAAATAGAAAGATTAAGAAAATTAAAAGATTAAAATGCCTGGGAGCATAAAAAGGTCTTTACCTGGCGCCGGAAAGATAGAAGTGTAGCCAGGCGTACCTCTTTGGGGAGGCTGTTCCACAACTCAGGGGCCACCACAGAAAAGGCCCTAGATCTAGTAACCACCCTCCGGGCTTCCCGATGAGTTGGTACCCGGAGGAGGGCCTTAGATTCTGAACGAAGTGAACGGGTAGGTTCATAGCGAGAGAGGCGTTCCACAAGGTATTGAGGTCCCACGCTGTGTAAGGCTTTATAGGTCAAAACCAGCACCTTGAATCTCGCCCGGAAGCAAATAGGGAGCCAGTGCAGACGCGCTAGAATAGGTGTTATATGCGAAGACCGACTGGTCCTCGTCAATAGTCTGGCAGCCGCGTTCTGCACCAGCTGAAGCTTCCGAACTGTCTTCAAGGGCAGCCCTACGTAGAGCGCATTACAGTAATCCAATCTTGAAGTTACCAGAGCATGAACAACGGAGGCGAGGTCGTCCCTGTCCAGATAGGGGCGTAGTTGGGCTACCAGCCGAAGATGGTAAAATGCATTCCGTGCCACCGAGGCCTCGAGAGACAAGGAAGAATCGAAAAGAACCCCCAAACTACGTACCTGTTCTTTCAGGGGGAGTGTAACCCCATCCAGAACAGGGTGAACATCCACCATCTGAGCAGGGAAGGCGTTCACCAGCAGTGTCTCGGTCTTGTCTGGATTGAGTCTCAGTTTATTAGCTCTCATCCAGTCCATTATCGCGGTCAGGCAACAGTTCAGCACATCAACAGACTCATCTGAAGAAGATGAAAAGGAGAAATAGAGCTGCGTGTCATCAGCATATTGATGGCAACGCACTCCAAAACTCCTGATGACCGCACCCAGCGGCTGCATGTAGATGTTGTTGAAAAGCATGGGGGACAAGACCGACCCCTGAGGGACTCCACAATGGAGAGTCCATGGTGTCGAGTGATGTTCCCCAAGCACTACCTTCTGGTGACGGTCCACAAAGTAGGAGCGGAACCACTGCCAAGCAGTGTCCCCGACACCCAACTCCGCGAGCCTCCCCAGAAGGATACCATGGTCGATGGTATCAAATGCCGCTGAGAGATCAAGGAGAATCAACAGAGTCACACTCCCCCTGTCCCTCTCCCGACAAAGGTCATCATACAGGGCAACCAATTAATTTTATTGCCCGCTTTATGATAATCCCAGGTGGAAATTTTTATCTTTTCTATTAGACTCTTTAGCGCCTTGTACAGATAGAGAGAAGGTTAATGCGCTTTTAGCAGATAATTTTAATTCTGTGACCCTTGCGGTCGCCAATTTTGCCTTGGCGGCTCAAAAAATGAGAGACTCTTTTGTCAAGGAAGTACTGTCATAAAAGAATCTCTAAAAGTTTTAAGTGGTTATAATTTTATTTGTGCATGCATGGATGTATGTATAATTGCACATGGCCAATGGCTCAGCTTGCAATAAAGTTTCTACTACTACTATTTTACTAAGTGAAATCTCAGTGATCTAAATGCAGGGAAAAAGCCTTCTACTTAGGTAAATACACACACTGGCACACACGCAGCTCAGATGCTGAGGATCTGTGCATATTTCCATAGCAGTTGCTAGAAGACATGAACGGAACAGATCTACTCTACTGTGCTGTGTGACATAAGTAGGATGGGGGTGAAATTTGACTTATTGAAAGGTGAACCTATCTAATGCGCATTTTCCAAAACAAATGTGAACTAAAACCCAGCCATCCTTTGAAATCCACATTTGTTTGGATTTTGCAATGCAGTGCTGTAGCTGCTAAGAAATGTACACAAAAATGCATATATTGGGATGAAGTGTGCATAAAAATGCATATATTCATGAAAATAGCATCCAAAATCTGTTAGGAAGCATTGCTTTGCAAAAATGTGTAAAATGGAATGCAAAAATGTGTATATTAAGAGAAAAATGCATTAAAATGCCAATTAATTTTGATGAGGGCTTTTTTAAAAATCCTAAACCGATGTGGAAATGTGGAGAATTGGATTGGGAAAATGAGAAACAAAAATGGACAAATGCACCTACCCCTAGTTATAAATTGTAGCTCCTCAGCTGCTTACTGATAGAGAGGCCAGTGCAGTGGAATGGGACCCAGTGCGGGAATTTCAACTGGGGCAATCTATATTCATACCCTTGCTAGGTTTCAAAGTCCATTGGGTGGCCTTGGGCAAGATATCTTGGTAACAGTGTTAACTATTGTGAAGATACGATTTCAGATCTCGGCATGTTTCTTTTTGTTTTCTCCAGGTGTGGTGTTTGCACCTTACGGCTCGGTATGGAAGAAACAGAGGAAGTTCTGTCACTTGACTCTCCGCCACTTCGGATTAGGAAAGCACAGCCTGGAGCCTAAAATTATTGAAGAATTCAAGTATGCGAAAGCAGAGATCCTGAAGCATGGAAAGGAGCAGTTTAACCCCTTCCCCATTATTGGCAGTGTGGTGTCCAACATCATCTGCTCTATGACGTTAGGCAGGCCCTTTGACTACAACGATAAGGCATTCAAGAGATTACTGGAGCTCATGTCGCGTGCTCTGGAGCTCTCCCTGAATGTCCACATCCTTCTGATCATCATCTGCCCTTGGCTCTACTACCTACCTTTCGGCCTTTTCCGAGAGTACAGGCAGATTGTGCTGGACATCACAGCCTTCCTGAAGACAATAATTCAGCAGCACCGGGAAAGCCTGGATGCCCAGAATCCCCGGGACTTCATTGATATGTATCTCCTTCATGCAGATGAGGAAAATAAGACGGACAGTGAAAGCAGCTTTAATGACGACTACTTATTTTTTATCATTGCAGACCTCTTTATTGCAGGCACAGACACTATGTCCCACACCCTAAAATGGAGCCTGCTTTACATGTCACTTCACCCACAAGAACAAAGTAAATGGCATCTTTTCTCCTGTGGCTAATTCTGAAGTAGATTTCCTCTTAAGCTTCTCGTTTTCAAACTTTCTGTTTCAGGGGAGTTTTCCACAGGGGTCTGCATTGCTGGAAAGAATTGTGCGTAGAAGCTGCTGTTAGCTGTACCTTTTGAGCTAATCTTCCTTGCAAACAATCAGTGCCACCTCTTACAGTGAACCCAGTGCCCTTGTGCTGACAAGCTCTCCATGAGTAGTACTAGTCAAAATGGCTTTATATTTCCTCCAGTGTTGGAGGCAGTATACCTCTGAATTGCAATTGCCAGGGAACAATGGGTGTGGGGGTGGGATGGGGCTATTGTGCTCAAGTCATGCTGTTGTGCTCAGATCATAAGCATCTGGTAGGCCCCTGTGGGAAGCAGGGTGTTGGAGTCAATGAGCCTTTGGTCTGATCCAGGAGAGCTCTTATCAAGTTTTTAAAGGAGCCAAAATGGGGCCACTGTGGAAGAAGCAGAAAGATGTTGGCATGCTTGAGTGAGCCCTGAGGTATGCAGAACTTCCCAGGCTATAGTCTGAAGGCACATGTGGCCAGCTCAGGTGTGGTCAGTGCCTGGATGGGAGACCGCCTGGGAAACATATGGAAGCCGCCTCGGGTTCCTATCATGGAAAGAAAGGCGGGGTATAAATGTTAATAATAATAATAATACACACCACACAAAAAAGAGTTTTGTAAAAGTACTGGGCATACCTGGTGTTCTCCAGGAGCCATGGAATGTTCAGAGTAGCAAAAGAAAAACAGGAAGCCAAGGAGAAAGAGTAAATGAGTTTTCTTGACCCCCCAACAGCTTATAGCAGAGCTGGGGAACCTGGTCCTCCAGATATTGTTGAACTGCAGCTCCCATCAGTCTCAGCCACTATGGCCACTGGTCAAGGATGATGGGAGTTGTAGTCCAGCAACATTTGGAGGGCCACAGTTTCCTCATCCTTGGCTTATTATAGCATCCTGGACTTAAGGCATGAGGGCCTGGCTTGAAACTTGAATAGGAACACTCCTGTCGGGTGGGGATGAGAGGATTAAACAATTAGGCTATACTGCAACATTTTGTTGCACGTTTGACTTGTACTTACCTGCCCGAAAAGGATACTCTTGTTGTGGACTGTTTATCAAGCCAGCCTCAGAAAAGCCCCCAGGAGAAGACTGCATTTAATGTAAATGTTACTGTTCTCCATGACCTCTGCTTGGGCCTTGCTGTTCCTGCATGTTTGTCTACAGAAGGCCAAGAGAGCGCTTCTGAACAAACAGATCTTGTGCAGGGTCAGGCACCTCCCCCATCGTCACTTTTTTGTGGTTTCAGGGAGAATGTGAGCAGAGGAGGAAGGAGGAGGAAACTCGCCAGAAGGGAAATAGCTCTTGTGCTGGTGAGAGGAATTTGTAGAGCCCTGCCTGGGACACAGTAGAAAACCACCAAGACCATACCATTTTAGAGTCTTTGGTGGTGGCATCCATATGTGAAACTGATCCACATTTGAATATTTCAAAGTTAAAACATTGCTTGTCCTTCAGTGGACTGCATTTGGACTTCACTCAAGGACAGGGTTAAACAACTGTGCCTATTTGCATGATTGAGCAATTGTTATAACCACTTGATAGCTTTTTATTTCATCTTAGCTTGATTGTCTGCCACAATACGTTACACAAATTATCAGTCTCAGTAGAGCTGAGTAAGGCCCGGTGCAGCAGAATGAGGTGGTGGAATGGGTTGCACTACTTCAAATTGCAGGTAGGGGTTGTTATTTCCAAGCCAAATTGATGCAGCCATTGGTGGTTGGTCCATCTCTAGTGAGAACAAGCTTCTTGGTTTGCTTGCAGGACATAACATATTTTGCAAGAAGCAAAGAAGGAAGAAGCTGTTAACAGAATTAGTGCCTCTTGCATCACTCTGAAAATATAAAAAAACCTCTCCAAATACTATGAAAAAATCCAGACTTTGCAGCTAAAACCAGCTGAAGATTTTAAGTAAATGAAGGTGTGGGCTTAATTTTCATAAATTATTCTAGATATAGAACCTGGGCTTACTCATTACAGGGTTGTCTCGGGGCAGAGATCTAGGCTCACATATCCTTAGTGTTATTAAAGCAAACGTTACTTAACATTTTTACTATATCCCAACTATTAGTCAGGCCAAGTGTGGTACAGATAAGCTGATTCTGGAGAGGTTTAACAAACAGATAGAAGGAAAACGTACATCTCATGGTAGACCAAATATACTTGCAATATCAGATGCATCCTGGATAGTCATTTTTGAATGTGCAGAGGAGGGAGGCTGGTGTGGGTAGGTGATGGCTGTGAATGCCCATCTCAGCTTGGGTTTCCAGATGTTTATGATTTACAGAGCAGTCTTAACCATAGAATGCCAGTGTAAGTGACTCTGGTGTGCATTAAGCCGGCATAAGTTATCTCTGTTCCAAACTCCATTCAGGAGGAATTTTACTTACACCACTCTTTTTGCCAGCCTTTTTATGCTAGGTCATATGACTGAACTCAAAGGGGGTTGGAATAGGTGTAAGTCTCTCCTTGCTCTGCCCCACAATGCCCCTGGAATATCCCTTTTTGGGAATTACTCCAGCTTAAGTTCTGCAGGATGAGCCAAGGTAAGGGACTTACACCAGCATAGCCCTAGCTCAGCTTGGAAAGCCCAAGATCCACCAAATCAAAACTCTGTCAGCCCAGCTGATCTTGTTGATGTTAGCGGTTCTTGCGTGAAATAGCATACGTTACGTTGGATGTAAGATGGTTAAAGAAGCAACACAGAGGCTTCAGAATGTTTAAGAGTCTTTACTTTAAGACATTAAGGCCAAAGGCTTTACATGTAGAGTTCCCCCCCCCTCTAGATAGAACTAGGTAGAAAACTGCTTGCTTCAAAGACACACACAGAAGAAGGAAGAACTAACAGCAGGCTGTTACAACTTTCCCAGCTGTTATCTCCCGTTACCATGACAACTACTGTCTGGCCTTGGATGTCTGCTCTCAGGCCAGCACAGCAGATAAGGCTGCTTTCCCATACATCTTGGAACATTTCAGACTTAATGAAAAAATACATTGGTAGTAAGGCCTAGTAAGCCAACAGATCTTGGATTTGAAATGTGCTGTTAATAAACTGTGGGACTGGCAGAAATTGAATAATCCAATCATGACATCTCCAGGCTCTGAAAAACACAGAGTAAAAGTCTAACAGAAGTGTAAAGCAAAAGGCACATTAAAGCTAGCTACATAGTCTTTTCCTCTTATGCTTGCACATGTCAAAATGTGGAATTGAATGTGCATTTCTGCAATGACTCCAAAAATGTTCAGAGCAGCTGAAATGAGGTCAAATAGAAAACTAGATCAGTTGATTTTAGTGCCTGGAGTATTGTTAATGCTAGTTGTCTTCCCCCCCCCCAAAGTAGATTCTTTAACTTCTTCTAGAAAAAAGACAGCTACATCTTGATTGTATGTTAGATGGGTTGTAGCATAAATGTCAAAGATAGCGGTGTAACCACAGACAGTTTATAGTACATACACTCTGTCTCGTTTGGTCTTCATCTTGCCAAAGCTCTCCAAAAGTAGTAATAGTGCCCTTAACCATAAAAAACTTTACAGCAGTAGAACATTCCAGTTCTAATTTAATTCGAAGAGAGCCCCATTTATTTTACTTGTGATTAAGGTCATTTCCAGACAACCTGTTCGTTGAACATTCTTTCTGATTTGCTTGTAAGGAGGTTAGACAAAGTTACATCAAGCAATTATTCTCACGCAGTTTCCAGTGTATTTCCCCATCACTTTGCTGATGGCAAAAAGTCTGATTTTGTTTGGGAGGGGATGGTATGTGCAATTTTTTTTTAAAAGCCTTGCCCCAGAAGCATGTGATGTCATCATGGAAACCTAATTTAACATAACTAAGTTTTATAAAGCCATATTTTTAAAAAGCACTTTTGCTTATAAATTTTTTAAATCTAGTATTATTTCAATTTGTAATTTTTATGACAGAGAAGGACAAAATCAACAGAAGAAGGAAACCCCAAACTGTTACAGTCAAGATGACTTGCATTTATTGTGATCCCCAAGGATGGCAGGTATTACAGGGGATTAAATGGTTAACAGAACAAACTATCCAGGCTCTGATTGCAAGCGCTACACAGCTGCAGGAATTTGGCTCAATTATGAGAGGCCCATAAAAGGAGGAGGGAGGCTGCAGAGTGGTGTGGGGGAGTGAAGGAGTTATATGAGAGAGGTGTTATCGTGGATATTTGTATTCCTATGTTTCCTGAGAACTTTATTTGTATGCTGCAAGTAAAGCTTCTTCCTAGCAAAAGCTGTGGCAGTCTATCTGGCGTCTTACTTCATTATTTTGGGTTACTGGGTTACAAATGCTGCTAACACAAACCCCCAAAACTGGCCCAGTCTGGAATGGCATTGCAAACCTCTCCATAAGCCTGTTGCATGAATGACTGTGTTCCTCATATCTGTCATCCTACATTATTGTTTATGGCTACAGATGAGTCAACCTGCCCCCATCTCTTCTAATGCTTATCTTACTGTGTTTTGTTTTGCATAGAAAAAGTTCAAGAAGAAATTGATTTGGTCATTGGACACAATAGACCTCCTTCCCTTGCTGACAAAGCACGCATGCCTTTCACAGAAGCAACTATAATGGAAGTTCAAAGGATGGCGGTGGTCGTCCCTTTGTCTATTCCTCGAATGGCCTCAGAAACTACAGGTATGCTTTTCGGTGGGCTTCAGCTCTCACCTTTTGGCACAAATTCATTTAGCTGAGAGCTGCACATTGGAGGGAAACAAGGAAAACTGAAATTTGAACAATGTGCACTTTTGCTTTTCTTGCTTCTGTGTTAACTTATGAAGTAGAGGCTCAAAACATAGTTTTTAAAAAATAAAAATTGGGAGGGCAGGGGGTAGCAGAGGACACCCATGGTGACCACAGGAGCTACACTGGGGACCATAGGAGTAGAATAAGATTATTATTTTTTTGCCAAACTGTGTTGGGTGTACTATATTGCAAAATAAGTCGGGTGTGTGTGTGTTCAGATTAAACACATCTGTCTACAGCTGACACACAAGAACATAAGAACATAAGAAGAGCCTGCTGGATCAGGCCAGTGGCCCATCTAGTCCAGCATCCTGTTCTCACAGTGGCCAACCAGGTGCCTGGGGGAAGCCTGCAAGCAGGACCCGAGTGCAAGAACACTCTCCCCTCCTGAGGCTTCCGGCAACTGGTCTTCAGAAGCATGCTGCCTCTGACTAGGGTGGCAGAGCACAGCCATCATGGCTAGTAGCCGTTGATAGCCCTGTCCTCCATGAATTTGTCCAATCCTCTTTTAAAGCCATCCATGCTAAAACAAAACACAGGAAGGTGGTGGTTGTTAATAATAATTAAGTTTCTATCCCATCCTTCCTCCCAGAAAGAGCCCTGTTGAAATATAGTTGCAAAGCCACTTTCTCATGTGGCCATTAATCATGTGCTTTTTTAAAAAAAAATCTATTGCAACTCAAGTATTTTATAACTGTATTTCTGTCATTCACACAAGCACAACAGGAATAGGAGAAAAACTCAAAAGTGTTTTAAGTAGTATGTATGAATTCAGTCTAGAAATGGGACAGTTGAAGAGACAAGGCCACCTTGGGCTCCTACTGGGAGGGTGGGATATAAATTTAATAAATAAATAAAGAATAAAGGGCTGTGGCTTTTGGAAACCAAGCCTTCTAGCTGAGCTTGGTTTGGAGTTGTGGAATTTAAACTAGGGAAGCCTAGAAACAAGGTTTATTCTAATGTGCAGCTAGACACATTTTGTACAGCGCAAAAAACAATTATACAGTGCGAAATAAGTTTTTGTGCAGTTGATCATATGGGATTTAATAAGGAGCTTGGTAGTTTCTAGAAAAGAATGTATGAGAAAAAAATAAAAAGAAATAGAAAATGAAGATAAATACTGGCTTCTTTCAAATCTTCATAACCATATACTACTAGGCAGTGCTTTTTTGGTAAAAAAATATATGTATGAGATGCCAGTACTCATATATTGATAAATGTACTATGGTTGCCAGCACAAAATGCCCGGCATCAGCAGCAAAAAAAAGAGGTGCAGTTGCTCTGTACCGGCGAGTACTATCACCCAAAAAGCCCTGCATATAGTATATTATGGGACAAATTACTGACTAGTTTGGGGCAGCTGTAGGGAAAAAGAGCTTAGGAACAAACATAGCAAGCTTTCTTATACTAAGCCAGACCTTTGGCCCATCTTGTTTAATATTGATTGATGGCTGCTCTCCAGGGTTTGGAGCAGATGCTTTGGGAATTTTGCAAACAATTTCGCCATTATCTCTTTTTTGCCAGAGCTGATATGAGAATGACCTATGATCAGGCTTAAGTGCATCTCCAGGTATCTCTCATGTTGTAAATAAGCTACTTTTGCAGCTAGTTGAGTCACTAAGGACGTGTTTTGAACTGAAGTAAACTGTAGCATTGACTGCAGTAGTGCTTCATGGAGTATGCACCACCTTGGAGTTGGACGGCATCCTTTAGTGGCTGACAAATCTGAAGCAAGCAACTCCTGTGTTTACATAGTACTGTGTGATATCTAGTGCCAGGAGGGCTGTGTTGGGCACATTTTTCATCTCCTATGCTCTTGGTGAGGTTTTTACTTATCCTGCGTGTTCCTAGAGAGGCCCATAACACATTAAATTGCATACAGGAATACACAATTGTGTACTTAAATTGCATATAGGAATTTCACACCGTTCTGAAATAACACTTTCCCACAAACTCTTGCTTGTGGTAAAAAAGAGAAAAGTCCAATCCACTCAGACTTAAGGATTTTTATGTTTCCTTGATGTTTGTGGACAGAGATTAAAAGATCTATAAGTAACACCTTTCTGTAAGTTTGAAAATGCAGTATATTAATATAGTTAACTCTCTGGCTACGTGTATGTTTTTTTAAAGAGCTCCAGGGCTACACCATTCCAAAGGGCAGCGTAATCGTTCCTAACTTGTGGTCTGTGCACAGAGATACCAACGTATGGGAGAATCCAGATGATTTCTGCCCGGCAAGGTTTCTGGATGAAAATGGCCAGCTCGTCAAAAAAGAAACATTTATTCCTTTTGGAATTGGTAATTTAATTTAACTCTATTTGGGGGGAATATTATGACGACAAACATAGTGTCTTGATAGTAGTAGATCTTTACAACCATGTGTATTACATATTGTATGCTCAGTGTCTTAAAGGAGCCAGAGAAATGCTTGCTTCTCTCTCTCTCCCCTTATCGTTTATTACAGGGGAAAGCAGATTTCAGTTTTGTCAGATTTGCCTTGTTTTGTTTTTTTACTAGAACTCCAAGATCTCAATGGGAAACCATGCAAAGAACAGGCTACTTCTGAGCACATTCTGAGCCTAGGATTTTGCTTTCAGTGCTAGAACTGAACTGACATCATAGCCCTTTATCAATAGTCCACTCCTGGTTAGCTTTCTTCATATCAGCATTTTGATTTAAATGGGAGAAGTTGTTTCCCAGCTCCACTGCTTGAGAGCCTTTTAACTGGAGATGCTGGGAACTGAATCTGAGACTTTCTGCATGCAAAGCATTTCGCTGTTGCTGATTGATGGTCCCTCTCCACTTTATCTTTTAGCATCCTTTTCAGTAAAACCTGGTTATATGGTTTTAACTATGCATTGTTTATGGCACAGAAGGATATGAAACTGCCTTGTACTGAGTCAGACAAGATGATTAGTCCATCTAGCTCAGCATTGCCTACATTGACTGGCAGTGGCTTTTAGGGATGGAAAGATCTGTCAGTTTCGGTTTTCTCAGTTTTTCATTTTTCCAGTCTCAAATTTGGTTTCACATTTCTGCAGCAATTTGCGAATTTTTTTTAAGAAATCCTCATGAAAATTCTCTAGAATTTTAGTGAGAATTTCTACCACTAAACACATTTTTGTGTGCCATTTTGACTAATGTACACATTTTTGCAAGCAGTTTCTCCTCATGTAATGCATGTTTGTATGTTATTTTCAGTAATATATTCATTTTTATGCACACTTTTCCCTGGGCACCTACTGGGAGGAAGGGTGGGATATAAATGTAATTTTGTTGTTTTGTTGTTATGTGCCTCCAAGTCGATTACGACTTATGGCGACCCTATGAATCAATGACCTCCAAGAGCATTTGTCATGAACCACCCTGTTCAGATCTTGTAAGTTCAGGTCTGTGGCTTCCTTTATGGAATCAATCCATCTCTTGTTGCTCTTCCTCTTTTTCTACGCACTTCTGTATTCCCCAGCATTATGATCTTTTCTAATGAATCATGTCTTCTCATTACAGGCGGGCCCCACTTTACGGAGCTTCGCCTTTCGGCGTTCTGCTAATGCGGCGTTCCGCTAATATGGAAATTCCCCACTTTAAGGTGCTTGGTTCCGCTTTTATGGTGTTTTCTCTCATCGTGCGCCATTTTCACATGACGCACACCGTTATCTTCAATGGGTTCTGCTTTTCAGCGGCAGTCCAGAACAGAACCTGCCATATAAGCAGGGCCCGCCTCTATGTGTCCAAAGTATGATAACCTCAGTTTCATCATTTTAGCTTCTAGTGATAGTTCTGGTTTAATTTGTTCTAACACCCAATTATTTCTCTTTTTTGCAGTCCATGGTATCCGCAAAGCTCTCCTCCAACACAACATTTCAAATGAGTTGATTTTTCGCTTATCCGCTTCTTTCACTGTCCGACTTTCACATCCATACATAGAGATCGGGAATACCATGGTCTGAATGATCCTGACTTTAGTGTTCAGTGATACATCTTTGCATCTGAGGACCTTTTCTAGTTCTCTCACAGGTGCCGTCCCTAGTCCTAGCCTTCTTCTGATTTCTTGACTATTGTCTCCATTTTGATTAATGACTGCTGAGGTATTGATAATCCTTAACAAGTTCAATGTCCTCATTGTCAATTATAAAGTTACATAAATCTTCTGTTGTCATTACTTTAGTCTTTTTGATGTTCAGCTGTAGTCCTGCTTTTGTGCTTTCCTCTTTAACTTTCATCAGCATTTGTTTCAAATCATTTCTGGTTTCTGCTAGTAGTATGGTATCATCTGCATATCCTAAATTATTTATATTTCTCCCTCCAATTTTCACACCTCCTTCATCTTGGTCCAATCCTGTTTTCTGTATTATATGTTCCGTGTATAGATTAAATAAATAGGGTGATAAAATACATCCCTGTCTCACACCCTTTCCAATGGAGGACCAATTGGTTTCTCCATATTCTGTCCTTATAGTAGCCTCTTGTGAAGAGTATAGGTTGCGCATCAGGACAATCAGATGCTGTGGCACCCCCATTTCTTGTAAAGCATTCCATAGTTTTTCATGATCTACACAGTCAAAGGCTTTGCTGTAATCTATAAAGCACAGGGTGATTTTCTTCTGAAATTCCTTGCTCCGTTCCATTATCCAACGTATGTTTGCGATATGATCTCTGGTGCCTCTTCCATTTCAAACAGCTTGGGTGTCTAGCATTTCTTGCTCCATATATGGTAAGAGCCTTTGTTGTAGAATCTTGAGCATTACTTTACTTGCATGGGATATTAAGGCAATAGTTTGATAATTACTGCATTCTCTGGGATCCCCTTTCTTTGGAATTGGGATATATATTGCACTCTTCCAGTCTGTGGCGCATTGTTTAGTTTTCCATATTTCTTGACAAATTTTTGTCAAAGTTTGGACAGATTCAGTCTCAGTAGCTTGTAGCAACTCTATTGGTATGCCATCTGTTCCTGGTGATTTGTTTCTTCCAAGTATTTTAAGAGCAGCTTTCACCTCACATTCTAAAATTTCTAGTTCTTCATCATATGGTTCCTCTGTTAATGAATCTGTCATCCTGGCATCTCTTTTATAGAGTTCTTCAGTGTATTGCTTCCATCTTCCTTTTATTTCATCTCGGTCAGTCAGTGTGTTCCCCTGTTGATTATTCAACATCCCTACTCTTGGTTTAAATTTTCCTTTCATTTCTCTGCTCTTTTGGAACAGGGCTGTTATTCTACCCTTCTTGTTGTCCTATTTCTGTACAATAACTATTGTAATAGTTCTCTTTGTCCCTACGTACTAGTTGCTGTATTGTTGCGTTTAGGGTTCTGACTGTGTTTCTATCTCCTTTTGCTTTTGCTTTCCTTCTCTCTTTAACCATTTTAAGAGTTTCTTCAGTCATCCATTGAGGTCTTTCTCTCTTTTTAACTAGAGGTATTGTCTTTTTGCATTCTTCCCTGATAACGTCTCTGACTTCATACCATAGTTCTCTGTCATCTAAGTTTAAAGTCTCAAACCTGTTCCTTATTTGATCTCTATATGCTTCTGGGATGTTATTTAAACTGTATTTTGGCATTATGATTGCTTTGTTGTTCTTCTTTAGCTTTACTCTGATTTTCGATACGACCAGTTCATGATCTGTACTGCAGTCTGCTCCTGGTCTTGTTTTTGCAGAAAGTATGGAACTTCTCCATCTTATATAATCAATTTGATTCCTATATTGACCATTTGGTGATGTCCACATGTACAGTCTTCTTTTTGGCTGCTCAAAAAATGTGTTTGCAAGAAACAAATTATTGGCTTCACAGAATTCAATAAGTCTTTCTCCTGCTTCATTTCTGTCTCCTAGGCCCCATTTCCCCACAATTCCTAATTCCTCTCTGTTCCCTACTTTTGCATTCCAATCCCCCATGATTATCAGCACATCTTGTTTTGGTGTGTGATCAATTTCTTCCTGTACTTCTGCATAAAATCTCTCCAATTCCTCTTCTTCTGCATTTGCCGTTGGAGCATAGACTTAGATGTGGTTGTGTTGATAGGTTTCCTGTTTAATCTCATTGATATCACTCGCTCAGACCTTGCGTTGTAGCTCCTAATTGCTCTTTCTACATCACTTCTCACTATGAAAGCAACCCGTTTCTTCTCAATTTCGCATTTCCTGCATGAAATATTTTGTAGTTGTCTGACTGAAAATGTCCCATTCCCGTCCATTTTAGTTCGCTCACACCAAGTATTGTAATGTGGATAAGTTCCATTTCTTGCTTCACAATTTCTAACTTTCCATGGTTTATGCTTCTCACATTCCATGTTCCTATTGTGTAAGTCATACAACCCCAGGCTCTCCTTTCACATCTGTGCACATCAACCTCTGGGCTACCTTTTGGCTTTGACCCAGCTGCGTCCTTAGTCACAGCACTAAGAACATAAGAAGAGCCTGCCGGATCAGGCCAGTGGCCCATCTAGTCCAGCATCCTGGACTTGTTCTTTGTTCTTCCCCAGTAGCTCGGTGAGTGCCTTCTGACCTGGGGGTCTCATCTTCTAGCACTATCTTGCGTTGCATTTTGGATCAGGGGTGTCACTAGGGGGGTGCGGCAGGTGCGGGCCACACCAGGTGACACCACCAGACGGGGTGACACCTAGAGCCGTGCTCCCGGCACCGCCTAGGCACCGACGAGAGCCTTCACGTGGTGTGCCAGCTGTCTTCCTGTTAGGAGGTGGAAGCTGCGGCAGACAACGAGGAGGAGGAGGCGTGCTCCCGGGCCCTGTCGTTTGGCCGCACACTCGCTCTCAGTCAGAGAGAAGGCGCTGTGGGCCACACCGGGTGACACCAACCCTAGTGACGCCACTGTTTTGGATACTCTGTTCATAGGGTTTTCGTGGTAAGAGATATTCAGAGGTGGTTTACCATTGCCTTCCTCTGAGTTTGGATGCATCTTAGTCTGGTGTTTCAGCTTTAACCATTCCGCAATGGGTGCCCCTGCTAGGAGTCTGTTAGACTGTTAGAGGCGGAATAATAGGGCTTAAAATTAGGGGATGTCAGGCGTATTCATTAAGGGCTGCCCACCTTTCCCTCTCATTAAGAACATAAGAAGAGCCTGCTGGATCAGGCCAGTGGCCCATCTAGTCCAGCATCCTGTTCTCACAGTGGCCAACCAGGTGCCTGGGGGAAGCCCGCAAGCAGGACCTGAGTGCAAGAACATTCTTTGAGCACTTTTGGGGAGGGGCGGAGGCAGGGCAGGGTAATGGGTGAAACAGAAGCACCTTCCCGGTTGTACTGTGCTCAAACATTAATGTGTGATGAGGCTCTTTATTCATCACATGTAACTTGGGAATCAATACAGCAACTGTATCTAGAACATAATTGGGGCTTTATGAAGAATAACATGATATTCAAGCTTAAAAACATGCTGGAAAATTAAATTAAAGAGATTATATTATTTTATACCAGTTCTTCTTTTGAGGGGGCCGGGGCTTTGTGCTTAAAATATCTTAATGGATTTCTAAAGGCTGGTTATGATAGGACACTTCATGAATCTCTTATTTCTTTTTTTTTTTAAGGATCCAATACTACTATTTATTTAAAATATTTATTTTCTCTTTTATCTAACCCTTTTTGTTTTCTTTTTCAGGAAAACGTGTGTGCATGGGAGAACAACTGGCCAAGATGGAACTCTTCTTGTTGTTTGTGAGCCTCCTGCAAAAT
The DNA here is from genome assembly GCF_030035675.1 of Rhineura floridana. NCBI lineage: Eukaryota > Metazoa > Chordata > Lepidosauria > Squamata > Rhineuridae > Rhineura > Rhineura floridana. Next base: position 10,235,687 of record NC_084487.1, read on the forward strand.
TTCACATTTCAATATCCCGAAGACATGAAGAAGCCATCAATGAATGGAAGATTTGGTCTGACTTTGTCTCCATTTCCATTCAACATAATTGCCTTAGAGAGATGAAGGAACCTCAGACAAGAACGCTGCAAGAAGTTTGTATTACTCTTATCAAATTTCAGGGCTATACTTGTCGCCCTGGGCTCCTACTGGAAGGGTGGGATATAAATTTAATAAATAATAATAATAATATTAAATGCACTTCAATTACAAAATCACCAACCCTGAGCAGGGATAGAGAACTTGCAACTAATAGGGTACCCAAACCTCACAAAGCACTTTCCCCTTAGCCAGGGGGCTCTTTTATTTAGATGTGATGAAGCTCTTGAATGTGGGAAACAAATCCAAAGTTTTTCCCCAGGTAGCATGCCATCATGTGGGTTATAGTGCCTCCTAGCGTCTGAAGGCAAGAATGCAAAGGAGTCAGGATCCCAGCTGCTCCTTCTGGTCCCACTCCAGTTCATTCTTGCCTTCATCTGAGGCTATTGTCTTTATCCTTGTCTCCTATTCTGTATAGTGAGTTGATTGATTCTATGGTGTGTGTTACTGTGTGTGCTTAGTGTGTGTAGGGGTGTATTGTGGGGACTGGTATAAGTTTTTGTTTTGGCTGTGAGGGTGATTTTTCTTTCAGCCCCAACAGTGAAGTTTAGACCTCTTCACCCTTAACCCTCCCCACCTGTTCCAGGACCCTACCTAATCCGCCTTCCTGGCATGATACCTAGGAAAACCACCTTTCAGGTGAGACCTACGGTCCATTCTAGTTCTCATAGTTGCAGGGTAACAAGTGACAATTGGTGCAGAAACTGTTAACGAAAATTGTCAGGCATCAAGTGTCTTTTTATATTAGATTAGGAGGAAAAGCTTGAAAATCTAATGTATATTTACAATAGGAGATAAAAATCAACAGAGTAAATAATGGCTGTGAGTTTTGGATATCTCTTTCATTCAAGAGTTGTGACATCCTTTGACAAGGACACATTGAAGGTGCACCAAAACATATCATAAAAACAGGATTCATGTGGTGTTTGCTGTCATGGGGTGAGTCCAGGTTCTATCCACCTTCACTGTGAAGCCTTACACACCACTGATTCAAGTGCTGATTCAGTCTACAGGGTTGCCCCTCGCCTGTGTTTCAGGCAGATAGACTTTTTTTTAACTTTCAAAGCATTGAGTGTGCATTTGTGTGCAAATATACATTTCATCCCTTTTAATAATAAAAAAGCAAAATCATTTTAAACTGTTGATGGGTTGCTGACATCACCAGTTCCAGACAATCAGCACTGTGCACAGCTGAGGTCTGTTTCAACCATGCAGTATCTGTTTCCCCTTAGTTTAATCTAGAAATCACTTCCACAGCAGGCTTACTGCTCAGATTATATGCATCTGTATGAACCCTGAGGTTTGTCTCTTGGTATCTCAATTTATTACTGCTAACAATACCTCTTGAAGTAGTAAACTCTCATTTTCTTTCATTATTTCTTCTTAGGACTGGCCTGTATTCTGAGTTTTCTGCAGATCACCACTGCACTAAACCTGATTTTTAGGTAGCAACCACCCTGCAGTATTGGCTAACAACCACCCTGCACCCTGTAGTGAATGTTTGAAGATCAGTGTTGGTGCCATAGGAAGCAGTGTTTACATGGTTCAAAGTGTACTGCTCCGTATAATTGGGCAAATCTTCACATTTGAACTGTACATGATGACACAAGAGAAACCTCAATTATTGATCCCATAATTCTCATTTTGCTGTGTGTGGGAGGAACCCTTGTCCTTATCCTCTCTCTTGTTCCTTCTCCCTTTGTGGGAATGTGAAGGCACAAATGGCAATGCATGTATCCATGTAAGACAGGAACTTTTTTTGTTAGCATGAATTTAGGCAATTGCATTCCTTCATTGTGCTATCTGTGCGCATCTGAATGATGATAATTTTTTTAAAAGGTCATCAAGGAAGATGGCAGGCATGTAATATTTCCCCTGCACACCTATCATACCTATATACCCTAGGAGGGAAAACTATACTGCCAAAACCTTGGGTTGGCCATTTTGGCAGGGGATAACCCACTTTGATATAAACATGGAGTTCATTTCTAATTCATTCCCAAGGAGGAATGAATTAAAGGAGGTAGTGACATGAGACAAATGTGGTACAAATCTACAAATCAACACTCTGCAGGTTTGAGCTTCAGAAAGCTTGCAGTGTGGACAAGCCTCTAGGGAAGATGACTCAGACTCTTTGGACAGTTCTTAATAACTGGAATATTCAATGGAAAAGCTGAAATTGTACTGCTAATGTTTAGCTAAATACTGTTAAACAGCCAGACATCAGTGGGGAAAAATGCACTGCAATGCTGCTAATGCAACTAATTCTTTGTGTGGGATGTAAGCTGTCTTGTAATAAGCCAGTCTTTTTAATGAAGCACTTTATAATTTGTCAGGATCCAAAGATCTGTATTCTTATATTTTAATAGGTCTTAAAGGGCTCATGAATGATAATATATATTATATGTATTGCCTACATCTTGCTGACATTTACCTTGCCTGCTTTATTTCCCCCCTCCTCGCCCCCCCCCATGAATTCCTTGTTTAGAATTTTAGTATGGAAGATGTCATTGCTGTTAGAAACTAGCATTTGAGACCACTGCTGACTATTTTTAAAAGATGCCTATATTTCTACATATAGCTTGAGATCTGTTTCTCAGTATGAATCTTTGTCTAAATAAACCTTTTTTGTTTCAAAAGCAGTACTGTCTGGAAATTGACTTTGCTTTTAAACAAATCATATCGTAGATATAAATTGTTACTGATTTCAGCCTTTTTTCTTATTGAGCCCTCTAAGAGATCTTGAATATCATAATTCCTTCTATTTCCAACATTTAGACTAGGCATGCTGTTGTTTATGTAACCAGAACAATACCATTATTGCACATGAGGGAGGTATCAGCAGGCTTGGGGGGGAATCCTGAGATTTGCAGATGTTTAAAAATAGTTTTTTTGGGGGGGGGATGTAACAGTCCGTTGAGAACTGAACTTGCTCAGTGGTCATAGGATGTTGACTTATTTTATTTGCGGGAGGGTGGGGGATGGACTCAAGATGCTTGATTCCTGAACAAGGAGCACTCCTCATTTTGTTGCAGGTAACACTTGTTTATCTACATAGAAAGTTGCCTTATACCTAGTAAGACCATTGGTCCATCTAGCTCAGTATTGTCTACAGTGATTGGCAGCAGCTCTCCAGGGTTTCAGGCAAGAAGTCTCTCCCAGCCCTACTTGGAGATGCTGGGGACTGAATCTGGGACCTTCTGCATGCAAACCAGATGCTCTACCACCGAGCTATGGCCCTAACCCTAATTTAGAATATATCACATAAGTCCCATTTTGTTGGAAGTGGGGCAAGAGCAACTCCTGTTTGGGTTCTCTTTCTTTGTATTCCAGAAGGAATACAGAGTTAGTGTCCTCCAGCTGGCTAGGCTTGCCTACCTTTACTTTGGCTCTTCTCTGCCTAACTTCCTTCCTTTGTAAACTGATACACTCAGGGAAGCGGACCTGCCCCTCCTTTCTTTTCTTCTTCGACTGTCCGAGGAGAGAGGAGACATCTCTGTCTTTGTATTCTCTCCTGAAACGTGAGGGCAATACGCAAGTCTGGGCATTGTGCCTCCAACTTAGTTAGTTAGAACTAGGTATGGCTTTCCTATCTACTATGTATTTCTCAACATAAAGTAGCTTTTCTTATTTTACTAAGTCTTAAGTCTCAGTGATCTAAATGCAGGGTAAAAGCCTGCTTCTAAGGTATTATACACACTGGCACACACACAGCTCAGACCGCTGAAACACTCTGCATACATACATTTCCATAACACATTTGTCAGAGCACACTTGTCTAGCAGCTGCTGTCCAGAAGACTGGCTCCATCTGGCAAAGCTTAATGCAAGTGTGTCCATGCACGCACACGAAGTGCTAGAGATAAGAGGAGAAGCTGTTGCCTTCATGTCCTGGTTCAAGAAGAATCGTGCTGCACACCGTAGGAAACAGAATGCTGGCCTTGATAGAGCTTTGACGAGAACCCAAAAAAACTCTTCTTGTGTTCTTGCTACTATGTCTTAATTGCTAGACTTTATGCAGTTTTAAAAATATTTCAGTTGACTGATGGCTACTTCTTGAACATCTCATCCTGATCTATTTGGAATCAAAGCAAAGTACGTACTCTTAAGATCTGAATGTAAAGTTCATGCTGGAAGTGGCAGAAATGGCATCCTTGTGCAATATGAAGTGCCCTGGAATTCATTACATTCATGTTAATTTTATGCCAGTTACATAAATAGTGCTGTCCTTTGGCTTAAGATGCCGGTGCAGATTCCTCCTCCCTGTGAAAGTTCAGTAATTTTTTTCAGCTATAACTTTGTAGAGTTGATTCTACAACGGTATATTTTGCAAAGATTTGACACAATTTAAATGGGGGTGAGGGGAAAGAATTTCTCAACACCTTTTGTTTCTGCAAATATTACCCAAACACACCATAAAGCTCTAGTGCATGTTCTCATGCAAAACAAACTAACCCCTTCAGAACTAAGTGAGGAGCACATTACAATATCCTAGCAGCCAAAAAGATAAATAATTACATGTTGGCACATGCAAGTACACATACAGTCCATTATGGGTTAAGAACTCTGCATGTCTAGAATGCAGATGTTAGAAGTGTTGACATTGTTCCTGACTCGTAAATTAAAAGAAATTTGGGTAAGTTCATAGTAAGAACTTAAAGTTGGACAAGTGGTAATATCACCACAGAGGGCACTTTCAGACACCATTTGAAGAATCCTTTAGTCCAGGATTGGGGAACCTGAGGCCCTCCCAACGTTGTTGGACTCCAGCTCCCATAAGCTCCAGCCAGCATAGGCAATGGTCAGGGATCCTGGGAATTGTAATCCAACAACATCTGGAGGGCCACAGGTTCCCCATTCATGTGGCCCCCAACCTACTTTAGGAACACAGGAAACTGCCTTATGTTGAGTCAGACTATTGGTCAATCTAGCTCAGTATTGACTACACTGACTGGCAGTGGCTCTCTAGGGTTTCAGGCAGGAAGTCTTTTCCACCCCTACCTGCCTTCTGCATGCAAAGCAGATGCTCTACCATTGAATTATGGCCCTTTCATGTGGCCCTCAGCCTAATTTCATATGGGTGGCAAGGAGAGGGGGGAAACGGAAAAAAGGAGTGCCCCACCATCACCACCACTATGCAGCCCTGACACAGAACCCCTGAGGGAATGGGGCCTTGACAGAAAACAGGTTCCCTTTTCCTGCTCTACGTGTTCCAACTGCTAAGTAATCCCAATGTGAAATGCTCCCATTCTACTATAAACTATGCGGGGGTGGTTATGCATGAAAATCCTATATATAAACTTTTACCTGTATTCTGAAAGGCAGCGATTGGAATCCCATGATTATTTTCTCACAGACAACCTGTCAATTTCTATGCAGGAATACATGCCTTGTACAATGTAAATTGCATTCTTTGTGCATCTTATGAAAGCTTTGTGCATCTAGCAAATGGGCCCAATTAAGGTACTGCAGGTAGAACCTGAGGTGCCATTTTGCTGCCTGAGGTGGAACAGCAAATGGTGCCCCTGTCCCCCTGATTAAAGGTGTATAGGACAATTTGTTTTGGTACCTGAGGCAGAAAATCCCACAATAACCTCTCCCGGAGAGATGATGATTTGTTGTCCTCTGCTGCCACCCAAAATCAGCTGCCTGAGGAGGCTGCCTCACTCTCCCTAATCTTAGGGCCTCCACTAGCTCAGTATTAGAATGTAGGAAACTGTTATATTGAATCAGACCATTGGTTCATCTAGCTCAGTGTTGACTACAGTGACTGGCACCAGCTGTCCAGGGTTTGAGGTAGGGAGTCTCTCCCAGCCTTTCCTGGAGATGTCAGCGATTGAACCTGGGACCTTTGCACACAAAGCAGATGCGCTGTGACCCTTCCCCATATTCTCATTTTAAGGTGGAAAGTAGTCCCTGAAAGGGACCATGTAGACGTCCTGGTACTATTTAATGCTCCCGTTCTTTTGTTTTTGTTTTAATGAGAACAAAAATTATTTTCCTTATCTGTTGCGATTAATTCACCAAGATAGCTTTGGAGCCTTTTTGGAGGAAAAAGAACCAGAGCAGAAGGGTCAAGATAGGAGGATGTGATTTCTGCAGCCACCACTGACTACTGTGGTCTTTTAGGCTATAGTTAATAGTCATAATTTGCTTTCATTCTTTTTAGTATCATCAATCTTTATTTACAGTCAACTGACCACAAATATAAAACATAATGCTGGGAGTTATAAAATAAGATTACTTAGTAACACAGGGTACAACGAGCAACAAACTGAATTATATAAACAACTCAAGTTATTTAATTACCATTGATAATCATACAGGGTCTAGATTGGACTTTTTAGTAAAAACAGTGAAGAATTTTGTGGCACCTTTAAGACTGAAAGATTTTATTGAGACACAAGCGTTGATGGACTACAACCCACTTCATCAGATACTCACGTCTTGAGGACTCTCTTTTTAAAAGTTTGCATTAGCAGACCATTTCTATTACCTGATCTGACACAACGCGTTTCGTGGATGTTTACTCAAAAGCAAGGCTCACTGTGTCCAATGAGGCTTTCTCCCTAGCGTGTTGTAGTGTTGCAGCCTTATACCTTTTTAAATAAATAAATAAATAGTCCCATGGCTGCTAAAACAGTCATGAAAAGACTGAACAACTGGCACTGACATTTCTCTCACAGAGCTGCAATTCCCAGTACCTTCTACAAACAACAGTTCCCAGGAATCTTTGGGCGAAGCCATGTGCTTTAAATGTGCTGTGGGAAGGACAACCTTTGTCACGAGCTTTCCGAAGGCCATTCACATGAATATTTTGAGTATGTGCAGATGCGGGGGGGGGGGGGTTTGTTGGAAAATAATGTGTGAATACTATTTCATCTCGAAACGAGGGGGAAGAGGGAAATAGCCCAAGGAGAAAATAAGCCGACCACCATGTTTTCCTAAAATGGTAATGAAGAGGGAGTGAAGCTGAAGTAAGCTGCAGACAGGCTGGGACCCCTGTACCCAAGAGCTCCCGTCCTCTTCCTCTGCCGCCTCCTCCTCCTTTGCCTGGGCTTGAGGCAAATAGGAGGTGCTGATTCGCAACACGGCCCTCCCTGGCTCAGTTGCACCCTGTTGGGTTTCTTAGCGCAGGCCCGGCCCCAGCCGCCTCTCGTTGGGCGGCCCGCCTTCTCCTCCTAGGCAATTAACTTGGGGAAAATACCACTTAACCTTTTCCTTATCTTTATGTTCTCAAGATTTAACCCTTTTCTTCAGTTAGGTGAGGTTACATTAACAAAACACCGGAAATATTTTGAAAATTAACTTTCAATTTATTTTTTAGATTTTTTAGATTTTTAGATTTTTGTGGTAATCAAAAGAGTACACACAAATATAGAGACAGAATTTTTAAAGCATCAAACAGGATTTCCAGCTAGTTTGCTCTGGATCCTGGTAGGATGCAGATAATCAAGAAAACACCATATTTATTACAATGACTAACAAAGCAGAGATATTCTGTATTTACTAATATTTATTAATATAATTTTGTTATACATAAAAAAATTAATATTTCTGTTGTGTTAATCACTATAATAGTCACGAGAGAGAGAAAACATATAAGGCTCCAGAAGACCTCAGATTTTTATTTATTTGTTTATTTATTTATTTATTTTGTCCTGTTTTTGTTTGGAACCCCTCTTGGCCTAATGCTGAAAGATGACCTGCCAGGAACCACAGTTTAACATAATGTGTTGGGTGCCTCCTGCCATCTGAGGGGGCCTATCTTCTTGAAACAGAATTCCACTTCTGGTGCTAATGATATTTCCACATAATGCTTCAGTATGGGAGTTTCTGGCCCCAGTATACTGTATGTGGATTGGCCCTCTGCTGCACTAGTAAAATAAGGTGCACATTTGCATAACATTTATGTATGCTATGTCATATGCAAATATGCACCCTCTTTTGCAGGTGGGAGTGGAGTACCCCAAAATAAATCAGGGGTCCCATACAAATAATAAGATGTCCAATAGAATATGAACAGGTGAAGATTTCCCCATAATTACAGCTCAGTACTACAAATCTGCCTGGCGCACAGCTATGAAAGGCATGGGGTGGATTAGGTTTTAGTGTTATTGTTGGAATTTTAAGGTTTTAATGTGAATTATATGTTTTTATGTTGTACGTCGCCCAGAGTGGCTGGTAAACCAGCCAGATAGGCGACTAATAAATGTAATGAATAATAGCACTGCTCTCCTGCAATACCAACCCTAAATCATGCAAAGAACTCACGTTCCATGAGTTGTAAATGAATTAAATTAATTATGTGACTGCAGGCCTTTCTTTTGCTTTCGGTTAAGGTGTTGGACTACGACCTGGGAGACCAGGGTTCCAATCCCCACACAGCCAAGTAAGCATCTGCAAAAAATGGACAGGGAATACCTGATCTCAAATGGAGATTACAAGGAGACAGAGGCCACTAGCCAGAAAGAAAAGTGCAGGGGAAGGGGAAACCATGGCTCCTTAGGACCCCAGGGATTCCTGGTGTCCAAACAAGTCACTTGTCAAGCTCTGACTTCACTCATTGGCTAAAACACTGAAAAACGGAAGCAGCTGTCATGGCCCCAGCAGAGGACTCATCAGACGAGGATGACTCGGGAGTAACAGCAGCAGACCCAGAAGGAGACATGGAGGAGCCTCCTGAGAATCCAGCTCCTTCTCCCCCTCAGCGGCAGAGCACCCCAGACACAGCTGAAGCCCTTCAGCCAGACGCAGCCAGTGAACAGGATACTCCCCCCTCACCTGCAGAACGTAGACAGCAGAAGGTCAGGTAGAAGAGGGGGCAGGCCTGTCCACCTAAGGCCAAAACTCTGAGGGCTCACACCTGCTGACAAACCTGCTCCTTAAAAGTCAAACCTTGGGTTCAGCTTGTTGCTGACTACAACGTCAGGCGTGGCTTCGTGTGTTTCTAGTTTCCCTGAATCTTAGCTTGGACTGACCCCTTGGCAATTGAACCCGGACCTCTACTGACCTCGCTTCTGGACTTCTGGCTTGGCACGTAAGCTTAGGATGGGCCTTGCCCTTATCATGCTTCATCCTCGTTAGCCTGGCAGATTTACGACCAGACTGCCAGCTAAGGACTTTCCCGCCCTGGTAACTACCCAGGAATTTCCAGCCCCCACCGGCACTGCTCTCTCAGTGCAGAGCTGACAGCAGCCAGACTGGTTTTTCTCACAAAAATTGCTTAGAGGGTAAAGGCTTGCCTACACATTTTGCATCATAACTTTCTTTGTAAGAGTCCAAGTGGCACCCAGTGGGTGGTATTCAACTAAGTGCTACTCACAGTAGACCCATGGAAATTAATGGACCTAAGTTAGTCATGCCCATTAACTTCAATGGATCTACTCTCTGAGTAGGACTAGCACTGAATACCAGTCTTAAGAGCCTGGGGCCCCTGCTAACCTGGGGCCAGGTACATGTGCCTCCCCCTGCCCTGCTCTCAGTGGCCCCAGTGCAAGAACTTAACAAATATGAGAACACAGCACACAAGTCAGTAGATATGACAAGCCAAGGAAGCCCATACAAGGGAAAATCTTTAGGGCCCACCACTCAAACAAGCACCTAAGCACACTTTGAGTATGGGGATCAAATGGAAGCCTGTTAAACAGAGCCTTGAAATTGTGTATGGGAGTTCCACTTCAAAGGCAAGGCTTGGCAGATATTTGTTTGTTTGTTAGATTTATATACCACCCTTCCTCCCAATAGGAGACCAGAAGGCAAACAAAAACACGAAAAACACTAAAACACCATAAAAACAGACTTTAAAAATGTTATAACAAAACATCTTTAAAAACATTTTTAAAAAGCTTTAAAAACATCTCTCTGTTTTGTATATCGCCATTAAAATCGAGAGGGTTGTTAAGCAAGCGTTTCTGAGTTCAGGACTATACGTTTTGTAAGGTTTTGTTTTGAAATGAGCTTATGGGAAGCATCAGAATGGCATGGGGGTATTTTCAATTTAACATCGTGGAATGTGAAAAATTCATGCTGGCTATAGTACACAGCCACTCTCATGGCTGTATAATGCAGCAGAAAATAAAGGGCCAAAATGGGATCTAAAGCTTTGATATTTCAGGGCTCGACCAGATAGAGGAATATAGGTATTAAAAAAATTATCTAGGCTTATGCATGACAGTAAGAGAGAAATCTAGAAACAGATATTTTTCTTTTTTCTTTAAGGGATATGTGCAAGCCAAGAACAACAGTCTTTTCTACTTTACCTAGCTACTTTTTTTAACTGTATGTATGAATTATTTTAATACTGTAAATTGTTTAATTTGATTTTAATCTAGACTTTTGTATGTTTTTAATTATATTAAACTAGCAGGGATGGAACAGTTGGCTGGGCCAAGGAAGTGATAAACACCTCTTTACGAGAGGGAGTGGTCCCTGGCTGTCTGAAAGAGGCAGTGGTGAGACTACTTCTGAAAAAACCTTCCTTGGACCCAGAAAGTTTCAACAGCTACAGACCAGTGGCGAATGTTCCATTCCTGGGCAAGATCTTGGAACGAGTGGTTGCTGGCCAGCTCCAGGCACTATTGGATGAAACCGATTATCTAGATCCATTTCAATCGGGTTTTAGGCCTGGTTTTGGCACTGAGACAGCCTTGGTCGCCCTGTATGATGACCTATGTTGGGAGAGAGACAGAGGGAGTGTAACTCTGTTGATCCTCCTTGATCTCTCAGCGGCTTTTGATACTATCAACCATGGTATCCTTCTGGAGAGGCTCGCGGAGTTGGGAGTTGGAGGTACTGCTTGGCAGTGGTTCCGCTCCTACTTGGCGGGCCGTCTCCAGAAGGTAGTGCTTGGGGAACATTGCTCAATACCGTGGGCTCTCCAATGTGGAGTCCCGCAGGGGTCAGTTTTGTCTCCCATGCTTTTTAACATCTACATGAAGCCGTTGGGTGCGGTCATCAGGAGTTTTGGAGTGCGTTGTCATCAGTATGCTGATGACACGCAGCTCTACTTCTCCTTTTCATCTTCTTCAAGTGAGGCTGTTGATGTGCTGAACCGTTGCCTGGCCGCGACAATGGACTGGATGAGAGCTAACAAACTGAGGCTCAATCCTGACAAGACTGAGATGCTGTTGGTGGATGGTTTCTCTGATCGGATGGTGGATATATACCCTGTCCTGGATGGGGTTACACTCCCCCTAAAGGAGCGGGTTCGTAGTCTGGGAGTCTTTTTAGACTCTTCCCTTTCAGTTGAGGCTCAAGTAGCCTCGGTGGCACAGAATGCGTTCTACCAACTTCGGTTGGTAGCCCAGCTACGTCCCTATTTGAGCAAGGAGGACCTAGTTGTACATGCTCTGGTAACCTCGCGTTTGGATTACTGCAATGCGCTCTACATAGGGCTGCCTTTGAAGACAGTTTGGAAGCTACAGCTAGTGCAAAATGCGGCGGCCAGACTGTTAACAAGGACCAAACGGTCCGAGCACATAACACCTGTTCTGGCTCGCTTGCACTGGCTACCAATATGCTTCCGGGCCAGATTCAAAGTGTTGGTATTAACCTATAAAGCCTTATATGGCGCGGGACCACGATACCTGTTGGAACGCCTCTCCCGATACGAACCGGCCCGTACACTACGTTCTACTACGAAGGCCCTCCTCCGGGTTCCGACTCATAGAGAGGCCCGGAGGGTGGTGACAAGATCTACGGCCTTCTCAGTGGTGGGCCCCGAACTGTGGAATAGCCTCCCCGAGGAGGTGCGCTTGGCGCCGACATTGTTTTCCTTTCGGCGCCAAGTTAAAACCTTCCTCTTTTCCGAGGCATTTTAATTTACGTTAACTTAATTTTCAAATTTTGCTCTAATTGATTCTAGATTGTTTTATTTTTATATATTTTGCTGTATTATACTGTGTGATTTTATTGTATCTCTTGTGTTCACCGCCCAGAGAGCTGTTGCTAGTCGGGCGGTATAAAAGTCTAAATAAATAAATAAATAAATAAATGTGTGCTTTTATCTGGAAGCCGCCGTGAGTTCCAGTTTTGGAAAAAGGACAGGGTAAAAATAATGATAATAAATAAATAAAATACTTCATGATTTTTGCAAGTATTACATTATACTGTACTGTGTGAATAAATCCTATTTGAATTTAATTTTAAACGGCATTGCGTAATCTATATTGATATTTGCATTGTAATGTATTTGATGTGGGAAGTTTTCTGTCTGGTCTCCTGAAAGTTTAACTGACAGCTGTGAGTTAGAATTCTTTTTATGCAAAAGGAGGACAGAAGGTATGTCCTTTGTCATTAGTGGGTGCAGGTTTAGAATATTCAGTTAGGCAGTGTGATTGGCTGGGGCTGGACTACAAGGGCCTAAAGAAATGTATTATACAGCCACAAGAGTGGCTGTATACTATAGTCAGCATGGATTTTTTGCTTTTTTTGAGTCCTCAGTTATAGTGTTGGGGAGGCTGAACTGGGGTGGAGAGAACAGAAGGGCAATTTGGCTAAATGGTTTTAATAAGGTAACTAACTGCTTCCTTTCTTAGTATAATATTAATAGTTAGGTAACATCGAACAGCTTTCTTAGTATGACGTTAATAGCTGAATATAAGCCATTGGTATTTAAAGTGAAAGTAACAAGTTAACAAAGCATATACTTAATTAAAAATACAGCACTATTTTAAAATAACCAGATAAGCTTGTGCACTTAATAATCTTGTAATAAACAAACATAAATACCTTTGTTAAATATACTATCCGCATCTGACTGCCTTTGTATCACTCCTGTACCCGTTACCAGGCAAGTTAAGGGTTCAGAGGGAATAAGTGAGAGTGAATGGTGGCAGAGGCATGGGTTTTGAAGAAACATTGATGTGGGAGTTGGTTTTGGTTATTATAAAGTAAGTAAATAGCTCCATTTCATCCACTTGCTGTATGACTGATATGTTGTAACTCTAGGTAGCAGAAAAGCTAGTTCCATGCAGTGTCTAAAAATAATTATCTAGAAGTACCTGTAGGGATCTGGAAACTACCCTGAGGAAGACTAAACTAGCCTAGGTTAAATGTCAGTTTCATGGGCACAATCTCTAAGGTCTATGACACAGAAGTTGCCGTTGCATACCTGTTACCTATTTCTTTTACATTGACTACTTTCTAGTGCAAACCAAAGATAAACACGTTTTCATGCTTATGTGGTTTAAGGGAAATTCATGAAATTGACCCTAATTCCTGCTTGACACACAGGGTCTGTCATTCACCCTATGAGTTTTGCCAGATTTTTATTTGTTCTCAGAGGAAAGCACAATTCCAGGCTTCTCTTTGAAGGAAGGAAGAAAACATCTCCAGACAAAGAGAGATGTGAAGCTATAACTGAAGAATGAAGTAAATTGTCCCTTCAAGAGAGGGAAGAGAGAAATCTCCCAAATCAGAACAGGAACAGCCAGCACCTGAGAAAGTTGAACTGCAGTAACTTCAGCAACATCTGGATTAGGCTGCCAGCACTCTGCTCAAGGCTAACATGCAGGGAAGACACCTTATCAATATATTACTTTTATATCCATCTAACTTTCAAGGAACTCAAGGTGGCACACATGATCCTCCCTGCCATTTTATCCTCACAACTATCCTGTGGGGTCAGTTAGGTGGAGAGTTACCCTAGCTGCTTGGATAGAGTCAGGACTCTGTAGTTCCCACAGCAATTATCACAAAGGACTGGAAAACCAGAACCTGCAACTCAGCAATTCCCCAGCCACCCACATATTGGTATTTGGGAACATGAGAACTATAGGCCAAGATGACAAATGAAAGAACTGTCCCCTAATTTAAGGGGGTGCATAAACATGTAACATCAGTGATTATATCCGTCCAGCTGCATCACTCTCAAAGGATAGAACTCTTTAGTGTATAACTATTACCACCCCTACTTGCATACATAGCAAGTCTGGAAGGAGGAAAAAGATGATAAAATGCAAACATAACTGGCAATCATCCATTTACAGAAGTGAGATAAGAGCTGGTAGAGATACATGGATAAAGCATGGAGAAAAGTCATCACTGGGTAGAAACTAGAGATGTTTAAGTATTATCAGCATATAATAGTTCAAAGAGAACCTCACCAGTTATAGGGAAGCAGTTGCTACTTCAGATGTTTTGCCAATTTGTGTGAAGAGCCATTATTTGGTACCAACGCAGAGTGCCTCTCTCTCTGCTTATGTACATGCAAGTACCTAAAGCAAGCAAGAGCTGCATAACAAAAGGATATGCAGCATTTTCCTTTGTCAGCACCTGCATCAGAATCCTGGTTTTTCTTAAGACAGTTCCTGAATGTAGATTTATTATCGGATTCTAGCAGCAGCCCTACTAATTCTGCCTTTAATTGCTGCCTTTTTTTAGTATCATTCAGATCTGCTCAAACACAGCACCACCTTCACTTCTTGCCATTCATCTTGTATGAAATGAGTTCACCCATCTCCCATTCTTCTGCATGGAAGGACAAGTTCTACACAAACTGCTGATTCAATGAAACATTATTTTTCAGTAAATATATGTTAATGTTGGCTAGGAGTTCAATCAGCCTTCACCAATAGAAAGTCCTAGTTTTTCAGGAATATCTCTTGTGTAAGCTTTACTGAAAAGAATGGATCTTTGCAAGAACATTGTAAGTGGGGCATGGGGAGAAATTCTTGGTAACCTGTACCTCATAACTCTAGTCAAAGTTATTTGAATTAGTCTAATGAGATTGCTCAATTACTGCTTTTACTGTGTTTCCTCCACTTCTATTTTGTCGCCATTTGTAGATGGCATACGGAAAGTCATAAGCCTTTTGTATCTGGATTAGCTTTTAGTAAGTGTGCTACAACTCTGCATATGATGAGACATATTAATATGGCTGGAGCTGTGTGGGTTTTATAACATATGTTAGACTTTATTTTATGTGCAGCATGTTATATGACCTGCCCTGAGACATTGGGATAAGAATAAAAACAATCAGAATAAATACATTATGACAAGTCTTTCCAGTATAATCTCTCAATTTAAAAGTTGCAAGTGTATTCTATATCATTCCCACAAGACTAATTCTTTATATACCACAGTGGAAATGTCAGAAGCCCATCAGTTACACTGCACAATGTGATAAGCAGTAGTAAGATGGGAATAAAACTTAAGTAAAAGCAACTTTCAATATGTAATGCAAAGCCACTGAAGGTAATGGTTTCTTACCCCAGCCCTCACCGTAAATGTTCTGGGCACCAGCAGAGGGCAGTGCATTCTCAAGTTATAAAAGATAGAGAAGAAAATCTTGGCTACCAACAACTAGAGAGAATGTGCTGAATGAAAATAATCAAAATAAATTCTATGAAGTCACGAACAGAGATCAGTCATGGTACTAATGCTGAAGAGCTCCAAGCTATGAAAACCAGTCCATGGGCTTTTACCCTAAGAGGTTGTATCTGCACTACAGAGGATATAATGGCTCAATGTTGTGCCTTACATTCTAGCCCTAACCCTCACATCTTTTGCTTCTTCTTCTAACACTGGGGTGGGGAACACTGTCCTCCAAAAGGTGCTAGACTACAGCTCCCACCATCCTGGACTTTTGGCCATGCTAGCTGGGACTGATCGGAGCTGGAATACAACAATATCTGGAGGGCCACAGGTCACCCACTCCAGTCTATTCCCCACCCCATTATCTACTTTTGATGGTTAGGTTCTACTAAAGTGACCATGCTGTTCTCTGGTATATTGTATGGTATGTTGTTGGTCATTAGATTTTATTTTTTTGAAATTTCTCAAAATACACACGTTTATTGCTTTCACAACATTTAACCTGCAATCATGTAAAAAGCACACACAATAAAAAATGTAAGTGATTGGACAAGTAATAGACAAGCGAGGATTGAAATAATAGTCAGAATCTCCTATAGGTTTATTTTGGCTTAGAATTACAGGAAAGCATTGATTGTAAGATATGTATTTTGTATTTTTGTGTGTGAGTATAAAGAATATTTTTTTAAAAAATGATCATAAGCTAATAAAAGCCTAACCTCTAACAGTCTGTGATTGTTAAACATTTGATTATTTCCAGGCACAAAGAAAAGAAAACCAGCTAAGCATATCACATTAAAAGACACCTCACACTAATGAGTGAAAGATTTCCACCCTCTCTTTGTACAGCCGGTGGAAGGAATTTGCCACAATGTGAAAAGGGGCTTCATAGTTTTCCATCTCTTTCTGGAAAGACAGAAAATAAATTTAAAATGATCAATGGAGAAGAGAATTACGTCAACAAACTGTTGCTGGAAACAAGCTACATAATATAAACCTGCAACATAATTCAGTGCCTCCTCTATCTAAAAGTTAAAACAGTTCTTTCCCTACACCCAGTTATACAAAGACACTCACCACTGAGATCTCGCAGTATTCTAGGCCACTGGTTTTTGCCCATTCTCGTGCTTGCTTTTGTTCCACGACTCGCCTATCAATCAAATCTGTCTTATTGCCAACTAGCACACCTACAAAAATAAAAGAGGGGAAAAAAATTGAATTATTAACAATGGCACTATAATACATAGCAAGTTAACAGGTAAAAGAGACATGAAAATAGGTTGTTTGACAAGGAAATGGAAGGGAAGACCACAAGGGAGTCAAATGGAATATTTACCTCCCATGTTTGTTTCACATACTGATTGAACAAAAGAAAGCCATTCTAACAGCTTGGAATTAAGATGCTGACATCTGAGAGTAGGAGATACAGGCTCAAAATATACATGAAAAGATGATTAAAGCCTCCTACCTGGGACGTGCGTTCCAAAGGTTTGGGTCCTCAGCCTCTCCAGCCACTTGGCACAGTTACTGAAAGATTGCTCATTGGTAACATCATATACAATACACAGGGCATTTGGCTGTTCCCACTGCGCAGCAAGAGGAAAACACTGTCAACTCTATTGAAATGGATATGGTCAATAGCCAGTACAACCCCAGAGGCTTCATAAGGAAGTAATTTTAGCATATAAGGAGCGTTACAAAACCAGAGCTAGAAATACAAGTCTGATAAAAAGGATTCCGTCATTGATTCCTAATGGACAAGTGCCTGACTTCCAAAGGGAAAGGTCCACTGCTGTGTTTCAGCCAGAGTCTTATAGGAAATCTCAAGAACAAACACATTCGAGGATGGTAGATTTGAGGATGTGGGGTTATGGTACAGCAATAGCTGATCCATATTGCATGAAAACACCATAGTATAAACTGATACAACAGAGTCAAAGCAGAAGTATAAAAACATCCCAGATGAGGGTATAATAGAACTATTGGGAAATGTGAAGATTTTGGCTTACACTTTTCTTTGGCATACTCAACACTAGAGGTCAAGATGCAACGTACCATACCAATATCTTTCCCTCTCCCCATAGCACTTACAATGAGGGAGGGGGGATTTTCCAGTGATGACCCATGCAGCTGTTAGCAAAAAGGGAAGCAGCCAAGAACGATTATTTCCTGCCCTTATGCAAGCTTTAATTAACATTTGGAGGTCAGGTTTGTTTCACAGCACATCTATTGAATGAAAACTCTTATAGTCTACTTGCCAGTTTCTCTAGCATTTCAGAAAATATTTCTTTGCCTGCTGAGTCAAAGAGGAAGAGTTCCTGAAAGCAAAAGCAAAATTAATGTGTGGCCATGGAATCTTCCATATACTAACTAAACAGTTTTAAATACTAGTTTCTTTCAGGCTATAGCAGTGCTTGCAGTAACAATAATTAACATTAATACATGTAACCCACTGAGGTTTGGAAACGAACCCATTCTTTTCGTTTTAAACCCTGAAGAAGGTGCACTCCATATTCCAGGGTAGCCTTGCAAGTCATAGCCAGCTTGCAGATGTTTCATTGCCCTGTGTTCCAAATCTGCCCATGGCTGAGACACCAAATGGTGGCAGCATACAGCTGCATTGAGTGGGGGTGGTGAGAGTCAATACACTTGAGATGATCCAGAGATCTAAAAGCGCTTCTCTCTGTAATAAACTATTAAGCTCAGCGTCTTTCCCAGTATTAACTTCTTGCATACACAGAATGACAACTGGGATCCTGCCATAGTCCCAATGGCTATGAAGTTCTTGGAATCAGTTAGACAGTCCAAGTTTCTGTACTGTCAACATTAAGGCTACACAAATAAATTAATAAGATATAGGCAGACATATCCAACAAAATGCAACTAAATCAAGCACTGTCATTGAAAAACCTGAGAACTCTAGATGGCTTTTTAAAAAAGGGCACCTCTGTTGAAATCATAACTGGGCTCACCACACTATCACTCGTCTCTGGAATGGGTACCGTCTTCACCAGCAGTTCTACTCCTGTTGTCTATCAATCAGAATAAGGTAAACATGTTACAAAGATTCACAGAAAGCTAGTTTATTTTCATACTATGCTTGCCTAGGCCCTTCAGAACCCTTCAGGTCTTTCAAGTCATTATCACATTATTACCACATTATTATTATTTTTTTTGTTATAGAAACATTCAGAATCTGAAAACTGGATGTTTGGGACTAGCCTGAAAAAACAAAACTAGGCTGGGAAATAAAGGTTACTCATGGTATGACACAGTTTATTTTTCCTGTAGGTCTAATGTTAGCTCTATATTCTTTAGGTCTGGTTCACACACATGTTCAGCCAACAATCCACAGAACGGAAGTAGTGCATCTTTCTCCTTCTGCTCTACTTTAGACAAATAGTTGGTTTCCCCATGGAGATCTATACATGCAGAGACCCGATTTGTACAATCCCACCCCCCTTGGGTTTCCACATGTACAGGTCTCTGTATGTGGTGCCTGTTCCACATTTTCTTCAGTGTGTAGTGCAGGTGTGGAGAACCTTTGGCCCTCCAGATGTTGCTGAACTACTACTCCCATCAGCCTGAACAAACATGGCCAATGTCCAGGGACAATGGGAGTTATAGTTCTCCTTCTCCAAAGGTTCTCCACGCCTCGTGTTGTAGGGAATGGAATGGGATGCACTCTTGGTTCTCCTGCATCTGAAGATAATTGGCTGGGTAGGTGCACAAACTAGACCCAGGTAAATATATTCTTGGCACTTTTCTGATGGGATGTTCTAAAATGTGACCAAGATATCTAGCACTGATCGTGGTCCCATGATACATGATTAATGTCCATATTTCAAAGTTCCTACTGATGCCTCTTCTCTCCAGTACCTATCATTCCACCAAATGGCTCACCAATGTGTAGTTTTTCTGAAAATGAGTCCCATCATTGCAGAACATCTGGACCAAGGCACTCTTTCCCACTGCCGAGTCACCTGCATGACAAATGGAGGGAAAAGACCTTTGTTCTAATTTGGCTAAGTCACTTTCTTCCTCCCAGTATATTCTAAGAAATTATAGGTCGTCTTCCAACATGATACTATTACAAAATAAAAAAAATAACACTAATGCAATCAGTTAACAGCCCAATATTATATTTTTTATATGCACACCTAACCCCATTGAAACCAGTGGACTTAAGGAGACCAAACTCTGCAAAGCATCCGTGCCAAACTAGACATAACATTTATTGTGTGAATGCAATTTTAAAAACACATGTTTTTACTGTAAATAGCGGCTGGGGTATTCCTGAGCAGTTTCCGAACCACAGGGGGAGGGGAGGGAACATTTTTCTCCCTGCCACAGTCCCCCCCAAAAAACTGCCTCTTCAAAGCTGCTCTTTACATTTCAAGGGAAGCCTCTGCTGTACCTTGAAATGAAAAGAGCAGATTGAGAAATGATTTTTGTCAGGATTTTATTTGATTGTTTGTTTATTTATACCCCGCCCTTCCTTCCAGCAGGAGCCCAGGGCGGCAAACAGAAACACTAAAAACACTTTAAAACATCATAAAAAGACCTTAAAATACATTAAAACAAAACAACGTCAAAAACATTTAAAAAAAAAACTTTAAAAAAATTTTTTTTAAAAGGTTAAGGATATTAAAAGACATATTAAAAGCAATTCTAATACAGACACAGACTGGGATAGGTCTCAACTTAAAAGCCTTGTTGGAAGAGGAAAGTCTTCAAAAGGCGCCGAAAAGACAGCAGATAGCCTGTCTAATATTTAAGGGGAGGGAATTCCACAGGGTAGGTGCTGCCACACTAAAGGTCTGTTTCCTATATTGTACAGAACAAACCTCCTGATAAGATGGTATCTGCAGGAGGCCCTCAAGAGCGCAGTGATTGGCTGGGTATATAAGGGGTAAGACGGTCTTTCAGGTATCCTGGTCCCGAGCTGTATAGGGCTTTGTACACCAAAACTAGAACCTTGAACTTGGCCTGGTAGCAAATGGGCAGCCAGTGCAGTTCTTTCAGCAGCGGTGTGACATGTTGGCGATACCCTGCCCCAGTGAGCAGTCTCGCCGCTGCATTTTGCACTAGCTGCAGCTTCCGGACCAACCTCAAGGGCAGCCTCACATAGAGCGCATTACAGTAATCCAGCCTAGAGGTTACCAGTGCATGGACAACAGTGGTCAGGCTATCCTGGTCCAGAAATGGCTGCAGCTGTCTTATTAGCCGAAGCTGGTAAAAGGCACTCCTAGCCACTGATTGTGGCAATATTTATTTATTTATTTATTTACTTTATTTATACCCCGCCCTTTTTCCAAAAGTGGAACTCAGGGTGGCTTACAACTAAAAGTGGTAAGGAGATAAAGATTGTGGTAAGGAGACTGGGGTAAGGAGATAAAGCCAGGATTGTGGGAAGGAGATAAAAAACTACCTCTCCCTAATCCTAAAGCTCCTCAGGATACTCCAGGGCTGCATCTAGTTTGACCACGAAACTGTAAGATCCCTGATCTCAATTTCCTGCAACATAGTTCTCTGAAAATACATGAACTCCAAAGATCTGTGATATGATTGGCCTGAATCTTGGCTTAGATCAGTACACAAACAGATTTTTCAGTGAATACATCTTCATCTATTAGGACAACATTTTTGGTCTACTTATATATTTTACTTGTTGCTATATAAATATTATTTTGCTTCTCTGAATTTGCCAAAACATTTTTATTATCAAGGAATATTAAGCATAACCTTGTTCACAGTCTTCATAATGAAACAGAGATTGAAGATATGAACTCTAATGCACCAAAATGAACAGAACACAATACAGTAGCACTGTTGAAAGATGATAACATTTTCTAAAGATGCAATATACTTCTAGGTCTGGAAAAGATATTTCAAATTACTATCACAACAAAATCATTAGAAGACAGCATGAACATTGTAGGCATCAGAATTTTGCAAGGACAATGGTTAAAATTCTTTTGTATCAGTCACACTAATCACTGAGATTTAACAATAGTTGCTTTCTGATCACATCTTCCTGCCTGCCCACCAGATATACTTGTCCTGCTAGATGTAAATGCATGAGAATCACATCTGGATATGGCATATGCATGAAAAATCCAGCACTTAGGCTCAAATTGAGCAACTGTTTCCATGAATAGTTGAAGGAACTTATGCTTTTCAGGCCTGTGTGTGTACCCTACTCAAACTTTATACCCATGTATGGATGCCAGGACAGGAATACCCAACAGGCAGAGCAGGAAATTGTATCCAGAGCAGAACTCTGATATTGCTTCAGCAACCATCAAACTGAGACGGAACCTTATATGGCAGTAGCAGTTGCACCCCTATTACAATCTGCTCCGTTAAGGCCTTTGCTCCTGAGAGAACCTATTGTTATCACATGTATATACCACCTCCCTACTACTCAAAGTACCTTGCAACAACAGTGACAAAACATTAAACCTCACACCACAAAAACAAATAAAGGATGAGACTGATAGATGCAGCAATTTCCAGACCTGCAGAGGTGATGCTTGACATTGGAAGGTCAGATTTACCCCGGAATAGAATAATCAGAGCGGGTGTACAATACTGTTTGTATGTGTTTTAAGGAGAAACTTTACCTACCTGATAGCTCCCATCTTTGTTTTTACATGACACAAAATCAACCCAAGGCATACGTTTTATTAAATAGCCCAATCCTTACCATGTTGAGTGAGAAGTAATTCTTAATTATTTCAGGGGGGATTATTTACAAGTAACAATTTCGCATTGTTGCAAAAACAACACAACACCTTGCGGGCACCTTCAAAGGCCTTAGATCGTGCACGCTGTTCCGAGGCTGCGATGCTCTGTTTCTCTCAGTAGGGGGTGTCACTCTTGAGGGCACGTCTTGGCAAGGGATGCTCAGGCCCATTATATGAGACACAATTTCAAGAGATGCTGCCAAGGCGGCCAGTTTTGGAACTCACCTGCCACGATGCATTTGGCAGCCAACTTCACCATGATCTGCACTGCCCCTCACCATAAGACTTTGTGGGGAACGGGGAGAGGAAGAGACTAGCACTTATTGGGGAGGGGGTGTCGGGATGGTTTCAGTTAGGGAAGCCAGGGAAGGGGCTTCAGAAGAGGCCCTCCTTAGTTTTGCGTATAGTGGTGGTTAGGCTGCAAGTCCCCTTAGGACTCTGCTAGAGGACGAGCCACCATGACGGTAGGAAGGGAGGAAGAATAGCGCAGGCTCCCAAGTGACTCTCACCACACTCTCCTTCCTCTCAGAGAAAAACGCAGAACCTCAGCGCTGTCCTAGCAACAGGATTCTAAGACGTACAGCTTTCCCCACCCCCGCCGATACCCCTATTGGCGGAGGCTCCCCCATCGTAAACGAAGTGATTGGCTGCGCTTTGTGCCCGCCTACATTTCCATTGGCTGTTTACTTTCACGTCAATGTCCTCAGCTCATTAGTTCTCAGTGTCGATCAAAGGAATGTTAGGTATGTATTGGTTTAGCTTATGGCCAGTCATTTCAAATAATTCTGGACCAGTGCTATAACGTCCCTGCCCCCATCCCGAGGAAACAATGAAGTCATGCAGCTATAATTTTGCGTGCGTGGACCAAGACGTCTTTTTCTGCCCGGTGATTTATGATACGCCGAAGTGCCTATTTCATGATTGGTTACACTCAGGTGGACTGTACCACTGCGACAGAATTATCATTTTTTGTTGTTTGAAGCTCCTAGGGGAAAATGGCTATAATTAAACGGTCTTCAACTACTCTACAGATTCAATGACGCTTTTCCATTAAGATTCTGTGAGGCCCCAAATTCTCGGAGGGCGGAGTCTATTTCCTTAATACACTCCTAAACACCCCCATGTACCACTTAATAGTGGAGCTTCCCATGCCGTGGTGTAGCTCCTATGCACTTTGTTGTGTTGATGGAGGTCCGCGCAAGGTTAACTGAGTTTTTCGCGCCTGCGGAGACTGACGCTGTCTGTCCCCAACCCCCACCTTCACCCTCTTTTGGGAGAGGGCAGCAAAGGGCCATGGCAGCTACGTGGATTCGAACCGCCTCCAACGACCACGGCCGCCGCTGTGCTTTTCGGCCACAACTCCCGCCCTCTTCTTAATTGACTGGCGGCAACGTTTAATTCTTGTGTCACCCGGGCACCAGTTCTATGAATTGAGGGGAAGGAATTATTTGAATGCTGGTGGCTACTGTTGTTGGCAGGATAGGAAGGGACCATGAGCTCCTTGCCTTGTGATTTCTCAAGCCAAGGCAATGAGTGAACAGCTCCTTCTCGGGGGCAAAAGGGAGGCGGGGCCCTAGCCATGAAAGAAAGGGTCCCCATCAGCTACCTAACAGTATGGGAATCCCCATCCCGCATCCTCATTGAGCAACAACGTGCAAAGCGGCGCCTTTCGGGCAAGAAGAGGGACTCGCACTTTGGAAACCCTTGGAAACCTCGTCTCTCCAGGTAAGAAAAGAGGGGTGCTCTGTGGATCTCCTAGAACTCGTGAGTTCTTAGATGGGAGGGCCTTATTCCAAAAGTACCGAGAACTCCCCGCGAGAACAGCCCTCGCTGCAATACGCTTTGGCATTGAGCGGGATCGATCCGGCCGTCGCCATCCCATCTTCTGAGAGAGCTCGGTGGGAAAGCGCCTGGCCAAAAGAAAGTGTTCCAGGCACCCTTTGGTTCCCTTTAAAAAGGGGGGGAAGGGTCCCCGATCCTATACGCTAGACTCCTTTGTCCAGGGTCTTTTTAAAAACTTTTGCAAATGTTCCGCTGGCCCCTCGTTGGAGCAACAACAGTGACGGCAGAGGCAGGCGGGCAGACTGCCGGTTTGGAGGGGGTGGCTTGGACATCAGTCTGCCTCCCTCCAAGCCTGGGGGGGGGAGGGAATCCTTCCCCCTCCCCTCCCCCCGCATTTAGGATTGGGGAGAGGAATTGCAGGCGATTCCTGAAGTGGGGAGAAACTTGCCGCGCCGCAGGGGAAGAAAAGGGCGTCTGGCTCACCAGGGCCAGGCTGATCGAAGCAATGGCTGAGGAGAGAGCTTGCAACGTTGCCCTGGCTTGGGGGGACAGAATGAATCATTCCCTGCCTTCTCGCTGGAAGCTCTTTCAAGGGAGATTAACCCCCCACCCGCTTCTGCACACACATCGAGGAAAAGGCAAGCTTCACCCGTTTCCTGTTCCCTGTAGAATTGTTGCCCCCTCACCTCTCTAGTCCCTCTGTTACAACTGACCCAAAGCAGACATAATGGAAACAATCACGTATCCTACCCCCCCCGCCGCATTTCTCCATTCTCTTTCCCTCCTTCCTGTGTTGTTTGCTTGGCTATGTATTTGGCTACCATAGACTCGTTATTGTGTGGGAAGAATTCATTCAAGCACTTGCCATAAATGTAGGTTTACGCAATTAAGGTGGATGAAAGCACTCTCCTGCCCTGGTGCAAGAAATCCACTTAAAATAAAAATAAACACGGACCTTTTGCGGTTAGGAAGCCCACAGAGCAACACACTGAAAAGTGTGGGATGAGTGAATGATTAATGGGGAGATGTGTAAACACTCCACAGGTAAATCAGGATGAATGCTCATAAATCAAAGGGATGCTTAAGAATGCTGAATATAGTCTAACCACTGTGTAAACTTTGTGCAAGCGAACAATGATGAATGCTCAATAAATAGAGCATTTGGAGGAGCCATTAGACAGACTGGGAGGCCTGACAGTAGATGCAGCTAACTTCCAGATATTGCTAGACTACAATTCTCTTTATCCCCAGCCAGTGTGGCCAGTGATCAGGGGTGCTGGGAGTTCTAGTCCAACAGTATTTGGAGGGCTACAGCTTTGTCATCTCTTAGAGACTTGTCATACCTCTTCTTTGATCATATCTCTGCCTGGCCTCAGGGCTAGTACTATGAAGCATTCAGGGTATGATCTGAGAAATCTCCTGTCCCCACCCCAGTTGCTAAACACTTTTAAAAAATATTAGTACACTAGACTGGAAGTGCTAAATGTTCAAAACACAAAGAGGAAGTGGGCTTTTCCTCCGCTTCGGTCCAAGAAGTTTAAATAAGTGAGCAGGCTCCCCTTTGCCATGTAAACAGCACTGCGGGTACAATGCTATGTTAAGAGTTCTGTGGCATAGTCATTCTAATTCCAGCTGAGTTAGAAAGATTAGAATTAGAATTACAATGATGCCTGAGCAGCCTTAAAGAAAGGTCTTTAGTCTGGATGCAGCTCAGGGATGGCCCTTTGCAGGAAAGCCCCTCCCAGCCCTGGGAGCCCCCGTTATGCCAAAATCCTTGTTGGGTGCTTGGGGGCCTGTTTTGAAAGGTTGAATTCAGCTCTGCAGACCATTGCTGCTTTCTCTAACTAGGAAGCAGCATCCAGCTGGAGCACTTTCTGAGGATTACACTGTTGCAAGTGGTGACTTTTGGGAGAAACCTCTCTGGAAAATTAATTTTAAAAATAAAGAATTTTCTTCCATCTACCTCAATCTGAGCAAGCTCCTGGTTTCCTTAAGGATGTCCCTTGATCTGTCACTCCAGCTAAGCCCTGTGCAATGTTCTTGTCAACGGCAAATGTTTGTGTTGAGTCCATGGATGTATGGAAACAAGTCCATTGGCCTTTCCCCATCAAATTAATGGGCAGTTATCCTAACTACAGCACTCTCTGGTATTTGATGGAGCAATGCTATCTGTTTAGGATGGGGCATTTGGAGTTACACGTTTTCAGTGGAACACGCTTCTCAAAAGAAAAATGGTTCCAGAAGTGTTGGGGGGGGGGGCAGAGACTTAAAAATACCTCAAAAGGGGCACTTGTTTTTACAGTGCCATAGGTTAGGGCCTCTATTGAGATCTAGTTCTCCTAGAAGTGGGATGACATTCTCCTGCACATGTCAAGGAGATAGTTCTACACAAGGCCCACTCTCCTTGTTACAAATGTGTTGTTTGTGTATGGGCCAGTTTTCCTGGGGGTAGAGGAACCTCCTCTTTGATCAGTGTCCTTTTCACTGACCTTAGGCCATTCACTATCTCTCAGCCTAACATACCTTGCAGGATTGCAAGGCAATCTTACTCAGCCACAAGTGATCGCCAATGCAGAGGGG
Organism: Rhineura floridana; assembly: GCF_030035675.1. NCBI lineage: Eukaryota > Metazoa > Chordata > Lepidosauria > Squamata > Rhineuridae > Rhineura > Rhineura floridana. The sequence goes on from NC_084487.1 coordinate 10,262,253, forward strand.
GAACAAAGTAGGCTACCCTGAACTTGTTGGAAGCAGGATGGGATAAAAATGTAGCAGATGAATAAATACAGTTCCCAAACAGAACTCACTCTCAGTGGTACAAATGAGAAAGCGTTGCTTGTATTAGCTACAGTATGTTCTACCACCACCATTGGAGGCTGTATGCGTCTGAATACCAGTTGCTAGAAACTGCAGGAAGGGAGAGTGCTGTTGCACTCAAGTCCTGTTTGCGGGCTTCCCATGGGCATCTAGTGGGCCACTGTGAGAACAGGATCCTGAACTAGATGGGCCTCTGGCCTCATCCAGCAGGGTCTTCTTATGTGGGGAGACCATTTCTCTACACAATGTATTAGTTGTGTGGGGAAGCCTCCTCTTTAAATAAAGATAATGAATGCCACTGAGGTGGCTCCTAATAGTTACACTCCCTCTTGCTTCATGAGGCAAAGGATGCTTCCAGGCAGTTTTTATTTATGTATTACTGTTTATTGAAAATATATTAAAACTGCCGTTCATCCAGCAGTATCTAATGAGCTCAGCTAAACTAAGTATAGATGCACCTGTTTATGCAGGCATTTCCTTGATCTTTCATCCTGAGTCTCCTCCTTGAATTGCTGTGTTGTTTTAATGGGATTGTTTTATTGCATATTTTAATGATTTTATATTTTAATGCTTGTGTCATTGGTTTTTATACTTGTAAACTGCTTAGAAGTCTATTTTGGCATGAAGCAGTATATAAATAAAGAAATCACCATTATCATCATACCAAGGTAAGATATAGCATAGCAAGAACAAAGCAATCAATAAAACAGATTTTGAAGCAGTTAAAACTGTAGAGCAGACTTAATAGCATAACCAACACTTTAAATGCCGAGGCCAATAAAAACGTTTTAACCTGGCATTACTGGTTGTTTTTCCACTTTTTCTTGCAGGCAGAATTGTAATGTGCCTTCAACATTATGGAAGATGTTGGCTTGTTTCACATATAACATTGAGCTATGGTTTACTAAACTCTGATTTATTACATCATGGCTTAGCATTAAATGTGAATTCTGTCCAGTAGCTTAACTGTGGTTTGCTTGCTGCCAAGAAATCATGATCTGAAACCACAGTTTGTTGTTGGCTTATAAACCTCAGTTGTTTAACTATGGCTTGGTGGTACTTGTGAACCCAGCACTCTTCCTTATCCATGGTTAATGTGGCCACCTCCCCCAGATGTTCATCAAGCTGCAAAGGCACAAGGCAAGAGACATTGGAAAATAAAACAAACCTTAGAGAGCAAACCCTGGTTTGATTGATTTTGTGTAAGACAAGTTGTTTGTTAAACCATGGTTTAGCATTACGTGCAAACCAGGCCAGTGTGTTCTTTTTTAATGTGTTTTTTTTGCTAACATTTGCCATATCCTGTCCACGCTAGTGGGCAGAATAAAGTGGGATGTAGCCAGGTTTCACCTTGATAATTTATTTTGTTTGCTTTTTTACAGTGGAAGTGCATACCTTTGACCTCTTTAAATATTGCTCCTGTGATTTCCAACGCCATTGCATTCCTTGTGCAACATGGAACCTCATGTGTTGCTCCAGCTGCTGAAATTACATCTTGAGGTTTTGGTTGCTGAACTCCATTCAACTATCAGCCAATGTAATGCATATCTGTTCAGTATCCGAAGGCGGCAGATGAGGAGACTACTGATAGGCCGGGCAATTCAGAACCACATTTTGAGGAGTAGACATGTCATCCAGAGGAGGAAAAGCTCCAGACATATGGTTCCTATTGTCATCTTGTTGGAAAGTGGACCAAAATTACGGAAATGGTGGATCTGTCCCACTAAGCAGCATTGGTGGGACCGTTCTATGCTTGGAACCTGGGATGATGAAAGGTGGATTGAGAGTTTCCAAATGAGCCGAGGCACCCTCTTTGAAATTGCAGACATACTCTGACCCCAGCTCCAGAGGCAGAGAACCATCATGCGAGAAGCCATCCCTGTTGAGAAACGGGTGGCTATAGCTGTATGGTGGCTTTCTAATCTGAAATGCTATCGCGAAGTTGCAGCACAGTTTGGAGTTGGGAGGTCAACAGTGGGAGAGATTGTTCTGGAGGTGTGCTTTGCCATTAAGCATCTGCTTGTCCACCAGACAATCTACTTGGCTGACTACTGGAAGGTAAGTTTCAAAACCTATTTTATTAAAAAGTTGCTGTGGTTGTGTAGGGTTAATACACCACTATTTTCCCATGTTGCTAAGGTGTCTGGGAGGTGGATGAGTGGGCTGAGTTGTGCACTGCAAAGTGAAAATAAGTTTTAAATTTGTTCTTCCCAGGTGTCCAACATTTTACCTGTAACCGTCCATCTGACAGCTATCCTTTTGGACACTTAACTTTTACCTTTGGCCAGTGTAGCAAAATGTTGCTTTCTTTGACACTTTAAAGTGTTATTTTTATCCCGTCTTTCAGGATGCATATCCTTCTAAGGCTGCTTACAATTGACTTTGAAATACATTAATAAAAATCACTATAAGTATCAAAACAACAGTTAGGCAATTGCAGAATACCACTCACTACCATGCCATGTTACTGTGTCGTTTTTGTTTTTGACTGAAGTGTGTTGTGGACACTTTTAGGGTGGAACTATTGGCACATCCATAAAATTTTAAATTTACCACTACTTTGTTATCTCTTACAGATCATGGATGGTTTCAGGGAGATGGGGTTTCCCCACTGCGTTGGTGTCATGGACTTGACACATCTGTCAATAATAGCCACTACAGGTCAGGGAGATGAGTGCAACAAACCCAAGAATTTCTGTTCCATTCTATTTCAAGGGACAACCGACCACACTGGCCGTTTTACTAACATTGAAGTAGGATGGAGTGGGAAAAGCCATGATGATGTGTTGATCTTCCGTAAATCTGCACTGTGCCAGGCCATGGATGAGGGCACTTTTGTTCCAGGGAACCCAACTGTCAACATCCAGGGTGTGGAGATTCCACCACTAATACTGGCTGACAGCACCTATCCTATGCGGACGTGGCTCATGAGACCATATGGAGACCCCCTGGACAAGAGGAAGACCATCTACAACAGGACTTTCAAACTTTGTCACAGTGTTGTTCAGCAGGCCTTTGGGAGACTGAAGGCAAGGTGGAGGTGCCTTACTGCTAGGCTGCCAGTGGCAGAGGAGAATGTTGTGGCAGTTGTCACGGCATGTGTTGTGCTGCATAATATTTGTGAGACAAAGAGACATGCAGTGCCGGATGGTCCGGACATTACTGAGCATGTACTGTTGGCAGCATATAACGAGGACTACCATTCTTACGAGAATAGCGATGAAACAGGAGGTGAGGAAGTGCGCAATGCAGTCATACATTACCTTGCAGGAAATACGGAATACTAATATTAGGACTCTTTTCATACTTACGTTTTATTTGTTCTACATTCATTTTGTAAATTAAATGGCCTTGATTACACCAGCTTGCTTCAGTTGTATGTATGCCATTTACACTAATTGAGAAAAGCTCCTGCAAATTGTGCGATTCAATCATAAAAGTGTAATAGGGGGAGGGGCTTCAGCTGGATTCCTTTCCCTTCATTCCTAGAATACCCAAATCCTGGATTTTTTCTGTACTTTGCATTGATTTTTTATAAGCCACATCATTTGTTTTGAGTTATCATTTGACTTTCTGGCACCAGCATGTTAATGCATAGTGGAATCATGGCAGTATAGCAATCGGAGGCCTCTGCAGGGTAGTGCTTACCATACCTTGCCTTCTTTTGAAAATACGACACTCCACAAAGTACATGATTTCATCATTAATGCTGGAAAGGGAAGTCAAAACCATGGCACAGAGGAAGTTCAACGACTGTTGTTCCTCCTGGAATCAGAAGTGATGGAGAGAGTGCAAGCCAGCACATCCCTTCCTACTGCCTCCATTTCCAGGAGGGTGGCTTTGGGCTTCTCCATCTCCAAATTTAAGACCCTGGAAAGGTTCAGTACATACAAGTCCCTCACCACAAGCCTCCCTTCTTTAGGCAGGTGTACCACCTGTGCACAGCAGGAGGGAGGCTTGGTCAGGGGAACAAGGCCACCATGCAAGTTTTCCTAGAAATATATGCCCTTATTCTATGTTTAGATTTACCAATTTCTCCTTATGCCCCAAAGAACATTGAGGACACTTAATTCTTGGTGGATGATGGGTGGGGTAAAACATTCTTAAGAAAAAAGTCCCTTACACAGGATAGCTCTCTTGATGTCTTGACAGTTTGGCAGGACAATCCTCCCACCCAAGAGAGTGGGAGAGAAGGATGGTCTGCCCAGAACTAGGGCAGTTTAGTGCAGTTATAAGGGAAAAGGCACATTATACTTTGCCTTCCTACTGAATTCCCATCTTACAACTCACTTGTTCTTTCTAAGGCCGCCATTTTTTCTCTTACAATTCTTCAGCTAGATTCTGCAGATTCTATACCCCTCCCATCATAAAACACTGTCATTGGCAGTCACCCCCCCCACATCCCAGGCTCTCACAGTACTTATTGCTAGAGAGCCAGTGTGGTGTAATGGTCCTAGTCCAATATTCTGACCTAGGAGACCAAGGTTCAAATCCCCACTCAGCCATGAGGCTCACTGACCTTGGGCCAGTTACTGTTTCTTAGCCTAACCTACCTCACAGGGTTGTTGTGAGGGTAACATGGAGAAGAGAAGCATGTATGCCATCTCTGAGCTCCCTGGAGAAAAGGTGGGATATAATGTAAAAATAATAATTACAATTAGTGGATCCTTGTTAGATGGCTGCTTGTCATCTCTGGTTGCGCAAATGGAGTACGCATGGACATGTCATCGTTACTACACATGTAAGACTTGGTTTAATGTAGTGACGTTTAATATTATAGTCAATAGACCAAAACTGAAAATATGACAAACTCATTTCCAGTTGTTATATAAAAGAACAAAGTACAGAAAATTAAAGAGTAAAAGAACATCAGCAATCCATAATAAACCCCCTCAAGAGCAGTTGCCAAGGTGACTGAAGTGAACCATGATAAACATAATTTTTGCCGTCTGCTTCCTGCTCTTTTCTGCTACTGACAGACATTTTAGCACCTTCAAGGAATTTTGTACCGCAAATTTGTATTCTGTCCCATGGATCTCAGTGGGCATTATTTCTTTGTCAGTAGGTTGGGTTGTTCTTCAGGACAAGCATCCCTTGACAGGATTTTCCCCCTTGCTCATTTGACAGATGCCTGGAAAACATGTCCTGGTTTCCCATTTGACGCAGTAATGGAATGATCTGACTGATCTCCCAGGCATCCGTGAACATTAGTTCATGCATAGGGAAAAAATTGTCTTCGTTATTATTGGGGTGCCTTCAAGGTACACATGCACAATATGTGATCCTTCTCTACTGTATATTCCTTAATCAAGAAAGCACAGCCATGAGTCTTCAACACCATCCCCATGACACTATCCAGTACCCATTAGGAACACTTGAGGTGCATGCTGAAATCTTACAAGAATGTACTTCAGACTGAGTAAAGAGGAGAGGCGCAGCCCTTGACAAAGCTCCTCTTTCATGTGGTGGGTTTCGTATCTTTTGTCAGAACACATTATGGGCTATAGCTCAGTGGTCAAGCACATGTTTTGCATATGAAAGGTCCTAGGTTCAATACTTAGCATCTCCAGGTAGGACTGAGAAAGACCCCTGCCTAAGATCCTGGAAATACGCTGATAGTCAATGTGGTATGATAGCTGACTAATAGCCTGACTTATTATAAGGCAGCATCCCGTGAAGATCTGGATCTGTGTTACTACCTACAGGCCCATGCTGCCAGCTTAAACCTTGAAAAGTTTCGCTGATGAGTACATCTGTTCACGCTCTGCCTATGACAGTTACTATTTAGTGATAGCCTAGCTATGTGAAGTATCCTTATGCCTACCTATCTAATGGTAAACTAATAAGCTATATGAACAAAATTTAATAATTTCATGCTAAATATTTCAGATCAGAAAACACTTTATATTAATGTTAGATAAAAGTAATCCTGTTTAAACTGAACTGTGTTTCCAAAAACTTGAAATTAGTACATCATCTGTTATTTTTGTCCATTTAACATAATTATTAAAGCATTCACCACAGGTCTCTGAAGAGGGATAGATATAAAGGAGGACAAAAGGAAACATGCAGTCTTTCAGGAGTTACTGTTTCTCATGTTACATGAAGTCATAAAAAAATCCAGAAAAAGTCATTTCAAGACCTACAATCCAAGAATGTTTTATGCCACCATGATATAAAAACAGAGAGGAAAAAAACCCTGTCGCTGCCATTTGGGCTTGCTCCTGCTGGGAGGAAGGGCAGGATATAAATCAAATAATAAATAAATAAATAAAATCTCTGTAATTCAAGAGTTTGCTGCCAATGACAAATTATGGTTTGGGGTATGATGCTGCCTTTCATTCCTCTACTGCAAGACTGATAAATGCCCAGTTATTCTACACACATACAAAATCTTTCTTTCTTAAAGGGACCAAGGCAGCTTATACAGCATCATTACATCCTTGTAGAACAAAAAAAATGTTCTTTTTTAAATTAAACAAAAATGTGCAGAAAACCAACACAGAAGCATCAACACTTTCCAAGAAGGGAAACAAATGATTAGAGAAGAAAGTGGAAATTAAACCAAAAGAAGCCAGCTCTGTGTCCAAGATCAAGCCAACTAAATCTAAAACTGACCAGCTCTGGCTACACTTCTCTCACTTTGTTAAGAGGTCAGCTTCGCTTCTGATGCAAGATCAAACAAAGCTCTTTGTAATTACAATCTCTCAAAGAGATCTAACCCTTCAAATTAGTACCACAAAGGGTACTGTTCGTCTCGTTCCGTTTCCAGCCCCCGCATCTCTACTGCAGCCAAATAAATACTGACATACATTTGATGATCTATGTAACACACTAAAAAGGGCGAGATAGATATGAAAATTACTTCCCTGAGTTTGCAACAGCAGCCCTCTAAGCACACTTGCAACGCAACCGCAACTAAAGACCACATATTTTAAATATATATATATATATAAAGTGAGCGAGCGGGGGGGGGGAGTGGGGGGTGGTAGAGTGAGTGAGTGAGCAGGGGGGTGAGTGGGGGCAAGAGAGTGGGGGTGGGGTGTTAGGATGAATGAGGGAGTGTGCGAGAGGGGTGGCTGAGCGACCGCGGGCAAGAGAGTGGGGTGGGGGTGTTAGGATGAATGAGGGAGGATGAATGAGGGAGTGTGCGAGAGGGGTGGCGGAGCGGCCACGGGCAAGAGAGTGGGGTGGGGGTGTTAGGATGAATGAGGGAGTGTGCGAGAGGGGTGGCGGAGCGACCGCGGGCAAGAGAGTGGGGTGGGGGGTGTTAGGATGAATGAGGGAGTGTGCGAGAGGGGTGGCGGAGCGACCGCGGGCAAGAGAGTGGGGTGGGGGTGTTAGGATGAATGACCTCTCCCCATGCAGCCCACTGAGGGCCTGGCCAAAGCCCTGCTCCCCAAGGCAATGGCCAAGGATGATGGGAGCTGTAGTTCAGCAACATCTTGAGGACCAAAGGTTCCCCACACCTGTTCTATGTACAAAAAAAGGAAATACAGTGGGTGTAAGTAAAGAGAAGGAAAGTAAGAAAGGAGCAAAGAGAAGACAGACTGAGCAAGAAAGAGGACAGGGAAAGAGAATGAGGGGCCACGAATTTTGTTTTGGCCACACCCACTTATAGCTTTGGCCTTGCCCACTACTGGCATGCAGCCCCAGAAGGTTACACAGAAACCAAACCAATGCAGCCCGAGGATGAAAAGGGTTTCCCCACACCTGGTCTTCAAATATCCTCAGAGATGAAGTGGCAGGTCTTGTTCCATCTCTAGGCTACAGAAGCAATCTTTGCAATATAAATATACATTGGGATATAAATTGAATAAATAAATGAAAAGCCTGTCTTCCCAAGAATTAGAAGTAAGAGCTGGATAGCTCCACAGTTGTGATTTTGGAGAGTTGTTGCCAAGCGGTTCACACTGTAGGCATAGTATATCACAATGATCTCCATTTGTAAGCCTTACCCTACTATCTCCCATGAGTAGTATCATACTACTCCCATGGTTACATTCCATAGTTACACCCTGCATTACATTCATCACGTAGTTTCAGAGTAAATTCAGGAAAAATAATGTGACATGGATAGGGACTATAGTATCTGTAGATGATCATGTGTGAACTGCTTGATATTACCTCCAGTTGGAGAAAAAGCAAATATATGAAGAATTTCTTTCTGCAGGGTACTGAAGGGGGTTTCAGGAGGAAGGAGAAATATCTTTAACATATAGATGTAACTATCACTGTGGGAAACAGAGCAGGGGCGATTTCTCTTATCTTTACTGCTGCATTAAATGAGTATATCCATATCTGTGTGTAGACGCAACAGTGGCACCCAGCCAGCACCCTCAGGTGGCTGATGGGGTCCAGCACCCTGACAGAGCCCATACCAGCTCTGAGACTCTCACACTGGGTGGCTGGATCTGCAAGGCACCATTTTGAATGAATGCATGAATGAATCTTTATTTTTACCCCGCCCTTTTTTCTAAAACTGGAACTCAGGGCGGCTTACAAATAAAAACTACTCATAGGTAAAAAACGTACAAAAATATACAATTAAAATAGAATTAAACTATTCGTAACATTAAAATCATGAAACATACACTTAAGATACTAAAACAATTTAAAACATTAAGAATAGGACCATAGAACAATACAACAGACCTTATGAGGCCCTATCTTAAACATCTTCTAGTCCAAAAGCCTGTCGGAATAAAAAAGTCTTTGCCTGCCGACGGAAGGATAGCAAGGAAGGGGGCATTCGTGCTTCCCTAGGAAGAGAGTTCCAGAACCTGGGGGCAGCCACCGAGAAGGCCGTATCTCGTGTCCCCACCAATCGCGCTTGCGAAGGTGTTGGGACTGAGAGAAGGGCCTCTCCTGAAGATCTCAGGGCCCAGGCAGGCTCATATGGGGAGATACGGTCTGACAAATAGCCTGGACCTAGGCCGTATAGAGCTTTATAGGTCAAAACCAGCACTTTGCATTGTGACCGGAAACAAACTGGCAGCCAGTGGAGCTGTCGTAACAAGGGGGTTGTATGGTCCCTGTAACCAGCCCCAGTTAGCACTCTGGCTGCAGCTCTTTGTACCAGTTTAAGTTTCCGAACAGTCTTCAAAGGTAGCCCCACGTAGAGTGCGTTATAGTAATCTAAATGGGATGTAACTAAGGCATGCATCACTGTAATCAAATCAGGCGTTTCCAGGAACGGGCACAGCTGGCGCACCAGTCTTAGCTGGGCAAAAGCACTCCTGGCCACTGCAGAGACCTGGGCCTCCAAGTTCAAAGCTGAGTCCAGGAGCACACCCAAACTGCGAACCTGTGTCTTCAGGGGGAGTGTAACCCCATCCAGCACAGGCTGAATCCCTATTCCCTGATTTGCCTTTCGACTAACCAGGAGCACGTCTGTCTTGTCTGGATTTAATTTCAAGATTTATGCAACTTTACAGTTGACAATGAGGACATTGAACTTGTCAAGGATTATCAATACCTTGGCACCGTCATTAACCAAAATGGAGACAATAGTCAAGAAATCAGAAGAAGGCTAGGACTGGGGAGGGCAGCTGTGAGAGAACTAGAAAAGGTCCTCAAATGCAAAGATGTATCACTGAACACTAAAGTCAGGATCATTCAGACCATGGTATTTCCGATCTCTATGTATGGATGTGAAAGTTGGACAGTGAAAAAAGCAGATAAGAGAAAAATCAACTCATTTGAAATGTGGTGTTGGAGAACAGCTTTGCGGATACCATGGACTACAAAAAGGACAAATAATTGGGTGTTGGAACAAATTAAACCAGAACAATCACTAGAAGCTAAAATGATGAAACTGAGGTTATCCTACTTTGGACACATAATGAGAAGACATGATTCATTAGAAAAGATAATAATGTTTGGAAAAACAGAAGGAAGTAGAAAAAGAGGAAGGCCAAACAAGAGATGGATTGATTCCATAAAAGAAGCCACAGACCTGAACTTACAAGATCTGAACAGGGTGGTTCATGACAGATGCTCTTGGAGGTCACTGATTCATAGGGTCGCCATAAGTCATAATCGACCTGGAGGCACATAACAACAAAAGCCAAGGGGAGAGTGGCTGACGACCACCCCCGGTTTCTCCCCACAAATAACGACTTTGCTTTCTCTGCGTTTGCAAAAGGGAAACGTTATGGAGGTAGGCTGCCTGATAAAAGGGCACTTGAGGACCATATTGTGATGATTCAGGAGTTGCTGTACAGTAGTAGGTGACCATGTCCAGGGTTGGGTGGCAGCTACTGACATTTTAAAGATCTCATTTATTATATCTGTTAGCTGCCATGAAAGTCCATCGTTAGCTACCATACATCCTCCCCCTTCTCCCCCACACAAAAGAAGGCTTCCTCCACTAGTGATTTGGGATGGAGGCTGGAGCCAGGGATGTTTGAGAAGGAAATCATGCCTAATGTGGAGTGTGCCAATTCAGCTGAGCACAACCATCTCTCTTACCTCAGGGGCTCTCTCTTATACATTGGCAACCTTTGTGTAAATACTGTATGCTGTCCTGCCAACGTTTGAACTGTTTTAATTGAACTGCGCTCAAGGAGGCAAATTATAAGGGATGGTGGGGGGAGAGAAAGAGAATGGCTTTGGCGGGAGGGAGAGCGAAAAAGCCTGGCGAAGGGGTGGATAGTTGTTTGTATGAGTGAGGATTGTCTCTGGAAACGTCAGGTCGACCAGAGGTAGAATGGTATCTTTAGTGTTGCTGTCTCTGTAGCGCCTCCCGAGACCCGTCATTGTTGGGTAAAGTTGTTTTCTAAAGAAACATTGCGGCTTCTGCGCGAGCCCGCCTTTCCCCAGTTGTGGATTGGAGAAGCGGAGAAGCACTGTTTTGTAGTTGGGTGCTCTAATTATGATTGGCAGTTAAAGGTAGTAGGAAACATCGCTTCCTGTTCTGCTAACTAGATCTACTTGGGTGTGAATTTCGTGTAGCAGCGATGGCCGAGTGGTTAAGGCGTTGGACTTGAAATCCAATGGGGTCTCCCCGCGCAGGTTCGAACCCTGCTCGCTGCGAAAAAGTAAAGGTTACTCTTTTATTTTCATAACAAACCCAATCCGTAATCCAAGTGAGCAGTAAATTCAAGTGTGTATCGTGGCAAATTAAACTTCGCCTCATTTCATCCCCAAGGTCGATGTGACGATGCTGTCACTCAATCTTTTATTTATTTGTAAACACACATACAGTCATAATACGTTATTTCAGATAACAAACAGACGCCACTATAAATAATTATTTATAGACTGCCACGCCTCTTTTTTATCTTCTTGGTGCAACAGTTACCAAAGTGGGTTATTCTTCGGTGGGTGAACATAAGACTCTTATTGCTTGCTTTTGCATGAAAACAACTAGCAGATTTAAGCCACGGCTAGTAAACCTGATAAGGTTTCTGCAATACTTAACGTGAACCAGACTTTTAAGGGAGTGACATTTGGCACGTAGTGGTTAAGGTGTTGGACTACGACCAGGGTTCGAATCTCCATATAGCCACGAAGCTCACTGGGTGACTTTCGGCCAATCACTGCCTCTCAGCCTCCTGAAAATCCTATCGCCATCGACTTGAAGGCAGGACATTTTTACATTTGGAACGTTGTGGTCGCGCATGCGTTTTATATTTTCTTATTAGGTTCCCCTTCCAGTTTTTTAGGACGGGTTTGAAATTGGCACAGACGGGCATCCCCACCCCCGGTTTCTCCCCACAAATAACGACTTTGCTTTCTCTGCGTTTGCAAAAGAAGGCAGAGAAGGCTGGGGCTATTTCCGAACACCATATCCGCTGGAAACTTGCGGGGCGGATTCTGCCAGGGCGGGGCTGCCCGCTGGTAGCACCGGAAGATCTTGCGCCGGAGCCACGTGGCTGGGCGGCAAGGAGGCGGTGGTGGCGGCCAGTGGTGGTGCCGCCACCGCCACCTGCCCGAGAGCGGTTCCTGCTCCTGCGTTTTCGGAGGTTGTGGACGAGGAGCTGGGGCTCGGCTCCAGCATGGGATGGGTTCCGGAGCGGGGCCGCCTGGCTGCAGGGCTGCTGGTTAACTTGGCGGCGTCCATCTGCATCGTCTTCCTGAACAAGTGGCTGTACGTGCGAACGGGCTTTCCCAACCTGACCCTGACCCTGGTGCACTTCGCGGTCACCTGGCTGGGGCTGTACGTGTGCCAGGCGCTGGGCATCTTTGCCCCCAAGAGCCTGCGGCCCCGCCAGGTGCTGCCTCTGGCGGTCAGCTTCTGCGGCTTCGTGGTGTTCACCAACCTGTCCCTGCAGAACAACACGATCGGCACCTACCAGTTGGCCAAGGCCATGACCACGCCGGTCATCGTGCTCATCCAGAGCGGGGCTTACGGCAAGACTTTCCCTACCCGCATCAAGCTCACCCTGGTGAGAAGGAATGGGAAACAGAGCGACCCTGGAAGCCTTCCTCAAACAAGGGGAAAGAGTGACGAGCTGCTCTCGCCTGTACACGGGAACGTTTCCCTAAAACATCAGCTGCTGTCCACCCACCAAACAGAGCTGTGACTTCTAAAAAGAAACGTTCCCGAAAGTCTCTCAGGCTCTGACCTGAAAGCCTCTTTCCTCCTTGTGCCAATTTGTGAAGGCAGTTCGCTCTGCACAGGGGCAGAGGTGCTTTGTATTATTACCTCGTATGCCCTAAATAGGCCTGCTACTGAAAATGAGTGATGGTGCTGGAGCCGCAAACTAAGCCCAGCTCACACTTTCTGCTGTTTCTCCTTCACAGATTCGGATTACCGTTTTAAAATGCAGAGAAACGATGTTCTCTGAAAACAAGTGTGTTCTGAAATAAGTCTAGCCCTATTAAACAAGGAGTTGACTCCCCTCCCTTTCTCAAAACTGTACATTGCTCTTCTGAAGCTCATGGAGAAAAAGGGCAGCTCAGGTTGTGAAGTATAGGCGGTAGGAAAGGGGAGAAAGTTATGATGCACCTGTGCTTTGAAGAGCAATGCATTTCATTTAGGATCTCCAGACTGTGCTGTTAAGCCCCCAAATTTGAATCGATTGTTTCGGTTTTAGTCAATCTGTTGACTGGATTTGCATAAACTTGCATAAGTGTAGAAAGAATACCTCTGAAGCAAAGATTACACTTTGGTTTTAGATTAGGTATGTCTATATCATAGTAGATATCTTTGTGACCTGCATGCGATGCAATTGCCAAGGCAAAGTTGTGTGAATAGGTGGTTCAGTTAATCATCCTGTTCCGTGAGCTGTACCTTGTATCTGTGGAGTGCTCCTCTGCTGGGTTTTCTTGAACAAAATCTTGTTTTTCATGAAAGAGGTGCAAACTGCCCACAGTGTTTTGGATGGCAGATACATTGTTAGCTGTCACTACTTTCATTTCTCTTAACCGATAACATTGCTTATATGTGAATTTTATCGGTGGTGATCTTTTTCCTCTGCCAAATTATTATTGATGCACCATCTCTGGATGTGAACATAGAAGTTTGGGCTTTGAGAACTTTGAGACATTGGGGATAAGAAAAGTTTTGTTTTGTTGAGTTGTATTGACAGCGAATACGTAGAACATATAACATTCATTTCTCTCTCCCTGACAGATTCCTATTACTTTAGGTGTTTTCCTAAATTCCTATTACGACGTGAAATTTAACTTTCTTGGCATGGTATTTGCTTCTCTTGGTGTTCTAGTTACATCTCTTTACCAAGTGGTGAGTAAGAAATCACCTTTTATCGTATGCAATTTCAAATTCAAAATAATAATCATTTTGTTGTAATGCCTGTAAGTCTCCCACCTTTGTCCTATCTGTCTCTGTTGGTAGACCCTCTGGGAAGGGACTGTAATGCTAGTATATTCTTGCTGCACTTCACACTCTTAGCAACACTAAAATATGAAATAGTAGTAGTCAGCACCTGAAACTATTTGTCTGCAAGCAACAGGCAAATCTGGGTGTGGTGGTATTATATGATTACAGTCTTTATTTTGGGGTGAAAATGTGCACCCTTGTTTAGGAAGTATTCTCTTGACTGTTGTGCAGTGGCCTCCAAAGACACAAACCTGAAGTTATACTTCCTTCTTTTTATACTCATCCCAGAGATGGGCAGTATCCAACTCAACAGTTCCACTAGCACAAGCATTTTTGGCCGTGTAGTGCAACTTCCTTTTCCCTCCCCTAAATATGTTCTGGGAGTTCCCCCAACACTTCATTAGATTTAGGGGGGGTGCAAGGAGAGGGAGAAGTTCTGTTGCACACTCCAAAGTGCTTGCGCCAGCAGAACTGTTCAGTTGGATACCACCTGAAATATCTTATCTGCATGTTTAGGGTTGCCAGATTTGAGTGAAGGAGGGATCATGAAAGGTCTGAAATTTGATATGACAGAGTGGGAATGGGAGAGGGTTTGCTTGAATTTTGGTTGTGATTAATTTTTTTCAAAAAAGAAAGGTCATCTGAACTCTTATCCTATCCTGCTGCCAAACTTAGGGGTACTCCACTCCCTTGCACTCCCGAACACACAAAGAACAGACAAGCCTCTCCTTTCAATTAAATCCATCTCTCTCTCTCTCCCCCCCCCTTTGGATGCTTTCTCCTGGCTTCTGCGCCCCACTGGTACATGCCCCTCCTCAGCATTCCTAAGGTCCCTAATGATGAGGTGAGAGAGAAAAGAGTTTTCATGGCATACAAAAGGAGAGTAAGTTATCAAGAAAGATGGTAGGAACCTAGCTTCAATAGCCGTACATACAGGATCCCCATCTTCCATCCATCAAAAACTGAAACTTTCTTACCTGAAAGGCCTGACAAGATTTTGCAGCATTCAAGATGACAGCAGGAGAAAGAGTGATGAACCAGCTCAAGAGCAGTAGCCTCCAGTAACTACAGCAACAAGCCAGTGATGTCATAATCGCATAATAGGGAGTCTAGCTCAAGAGCAGTAATTTCTTTAGCAGAAGCTGGAATTACACACCAGTGATGTCATAATAACAGAATAGGGAGCATTTTCTGTCTTTCTAGTTTCCACACAAACATTAAAGTATATTGTAATGAAAACTATAGCGGCTACAGTGACAGTTCTTGTTCGTCTACTTATTGAACAAATAACTGATTCACAAATACTATACGGTATTCTTATTCTGAAACTGTGATCCTAAAATGGGAACAGTTAAGATCAGAGCAGCCATTCAAAAGCTTTGTACACACATTTCATAACTGAAAAACTACTAATTTTGGCTAGCTCTTTACATCACTCCTAATAGTAAACTTGGACAGGTGAGCACTGATGGTTATGGAGCCCACACTGGGATGCTGAAAAACAAGAGGGAGGGATCAGCATGTACAGAGGAGCTCCAAGATTTGTTGCAGAACACAACATGCTTTTTAAAAGGGGGGGCAGCCCAGTGAGTGAGCATTGTATCAGCCACTACACTGTTTATAGCTGATGGAAACACATTTTAATTACCCAACCCACTCTTATAGCAATGCTATAAGAGCAATGCTATATATACACCGCCCAGAGAGCCTTCGGGCTTAGGGCGGTATATAAATTAAACTAACTAACTAAATAAAAATAAATAATGCTGCTACCAGGGACTCTGCTGTATTCCCTGGGCCAGTGCTATAAACAACCAGGTTCACAGACAAGCCTCACTCCCGTGTATCTCTGCCCCTTTAAAAAAAACACATATCTGTGGGCTGCTCCCTTAACCTGCTATTGTTTCTCTGAGGTAAACTCTGCTGCCACCATTGATACTGTCTCAAAACCTTTGCTTATGTTCAGTCAACATTTATGCCCTTTTGGATAGCTGACCAAGAACCAGGTGTGTTTGAAAGATAATTACAGTTGGATGTCATAGGTTATTAAGGTATTTTTCTTGATTTAGTGGGTAGGAGCAAAGCAACATGAGCTACAGGTGAACTCCATGCAGTTGCTGTACTATCAAGCCCCAATGTCTTGTGGCATGCTGTTGTGTGTCGTTCCCTTCTTTGAACCAGTATTTGGCGAAGGTGGAATATTCGGTCCCTGGACACTTTCTGCAGCGGTAAGCCGTGTGTGTGTTTTCAAAAAACCTGTTAAATTTGGGCATTCACACTTAAGTAGCATCATCAAAAATGAAATGTTATAGTAATTGTGGTATACAAAGTGGAAAATCCTTGGCTAAATAGAACTTCTTGAACAACTGCTTCAAATATAGGGGGTTGGAAAGAACCCAAGCTTGGAGGTTACATTCTGAACTAAATAAGTGAATCCAGACATTTATTTTTTGCCCACTGGCTTAAACAGCTGCCAAGTACTAGGAATCATGGGGCCATTTATGTAGGCCCAACTAGTTATGGATTGTAACTTGCCTTATTTATTGAACTGAGATTGATTAGTCCAAATAAGTGGCGGCTATGGAGTTCTTTGCTCATCACACTTCTTCAGGGATTGGTTCTGAAGGAACATGATGTAGCATTGTTCCTGAAACTAAACAGGTCTGGGTCTGGTCAGTGTCTTGATGAGAATCCTATGTCTTTATTGTGAATTAATGTTTTTAACCCTTTTTTAAAGTTGTGGGTTTTTTGTTTTTTTAAAATGTTTTAACGCTGTTTTGTTTTAATGTATTTTAAGATCTGTTTTTATGATGTTTTAAAGTGTTTTTAGTGCTTTGTTTGCCACCCTGGCCTCCTGCTGGGCGGAAGGGCGGGATACAAATTAAATAAGAAATAAATAATAAATTATGATTATTTAGAAAACTTGTATCCTGCCTTTTGACTGAATGATCCTCAAGGCAGATTACAGTAGATTGTAGTAGACACAAACCCCAAACCCACACAACCCAGCTTCCCTTAGTCCCTAGCTGATGGATGGGGCATAGCTTGGAAAAGTTACTTTTTTTGAACTACAACTCCCATCAGCCCAATCCAATGGCTATGCTGGCTGGGGCTGATGGGAGTTGTAGTTTTAAAAAGTAACTTTTCCAAGCTCTGATTTTGGGGCCAGAGTGTGCTTCCCTTCAGCCCTTTGGTACCAGGGCATCCAGCAGTTGAAGTGGAGAGCTCTCTATAGCAGCTCCTTCCCTGGTCCACGGATAAACCCAGGCTGCTCCCTTCTTGGCTGTTATAATCTCCCTGGGAGGTGAGAGGTGTAGCTTCCTCATGGCTCTTGGTCTCCTGACCTGTGGCAGAGGCCAGCATATACTTTCCTTCAGCTCTGCAGTTTGGGAGTAACTCAAAGAAAGGTGGCATATAAATGTGATAAATAAGTACAGGCCATTCTCACAACTTTGCACCTCAAACATAAATGTCTTTATGTCATACAACTGTTTGACTCCATCATGGGTTGTTTTATACTAGGGCTTCTGAAAATCTGCCATGCAGTGCAGTCCTAACTCCCAGATGCACCAGCTGGGAGCGGTTAGGATGTGCCTTGTCTCCCTACCCCTTGAGGTGGCCATAAGCCAACGTAAATGACTTCCTCCAGAGTATTTGCTCACACTGACGAAGAGAAAGTCCTGCTGGCGTATTTCAAGCAGGCAAAAGTTATGCCAGTTCAAAGGGTACAAAAAAGGGGTATGTCAAGGGTGGTGAATGGGTGTGTTGGGGGGGACAGAGGAATAAATAAAGTTACACTGCATCCTAACCAGAGTTTGGAAAAGTATACTGAGAGCTAACTTCTGAGTAAACATGCCGCTGCATGCTGCCCCCTAGTAATAAGGCTTCTAAGTTGATGGTGCTTAACCCCTTCCTGGGAGCAACTATTTCAGAGAGAAAAAACTCACAAAGTGCAAACGTTTTAATAAAATATTAAATCCTCTATTTGAAATTATTATTATTTATTATATTTGGGTGGTTGCCCATCCATAAACTGCTCTAGGCAGCTTTCAAACTAAAAACAATTGTACAGTACTTAAAAATACCAAAATTAAAAAAAAATCAGTAACACCACCAAGCATCACCCTTTCCCCAGCAGTGACAGAATAAAACAGTGGAAGTGCCCAAGGCAGCTAACATCAGCATTTAAAAAAACAATCAGGGCTGCTTTGACATTGCACTTTATTTTGCTATTCTGACGATTTCTTACCTGGTAATTTGCATGTTATATTTGACTTTTCACACAACGTACAAGCTGGTTCCAGAATTCTAGTGGAATATAGTGCAAGTTTAGCATTAATTTTCATAATAAATAATACCAGAAATAATCCATTTGCAAGACTGGGAACCCAGAAGATTGCAGGAGTTTTGTGCTAGCTGCAGCCGCTCACAACAGGCATCCCAGCATGCAGCGCATTCCTGCTGTTCAGGTGTGCGGGTTTCCCCCCCCCGATGAAAATTGTACTAGTATTCCAGCAAAGGTACTGGTAGCAGCAGCATTTCCCACACACACCCCTGTGTCTATACAACTGACATTACAACTAACATAATTTAAAAGTCAAAGGGAGAGGGCTTGCATGACAATGGGACAAAATCTTAGACCTCCTACACAGTGGGGAACAGTGCATGTGTATAATGTGTGAGGGATGTAAACAAGATGTACATTGCAGCTGCGTGAAAGACCATTGCACGAAATGCCGGTATATCGGCTGAAAAAGCTACTGTTCCTTAATGCAACAGGTACTGCAGCGTGAAAGGAATTTTAGAAATTGGGACAGAAGCGCTATCTTTTTAATCCATTAAACTAACACAATCAGCCCCATGTGTGAAAGCAGCCCAGGTTAAAAACAAAACATAAAACATTGCCAGGGGAAGCAGTAGATGAAATCAGTAACAGGGACAGGCAACTGGGCTTAATACATTCTAACACCAGACAAGCTATAAGCTAGAATAAAAAAGATCTTCAGCCTGCATCAAAATGCTATCACTTCAGGAGCAAGATGAATCTCCTGAGGCAGGGAGTTCCACAGGCTAAGTGCTACACCAGAGAAAGCCTTTTTGCAGGTTCCAGAGGATTCCCCAAGAATCTTCCAAATAACATCAATCAGCACAACATTTGTGCTTACAAAGTAAGCTGCCCATTATGTTCATGTGCAATTATTGGGAAAGCAAAAATGGCACTGTAGCTTCTGACCAAACCGCAGCACTCAAACTAGACTGAGGGGAGTGGTCAAAGAGAATCCATGCCTCCTTTAGCAGCTGTTCATGCCACTTTAAGGAGGAACACTGTGTGCTCTGCAAACCAGTATGACATTTTGTTTAGAAGCCATATTTGATTATTTGATTGTTAGCTTGTTTCATTTTGCTATACAGTACTGTAGCTGTTCAGCATTGTTAACGTATTGATGCCAGAGTGCTGATTTCCCCCCCCTGTTACTAATCCACAGTTTATGGTGCTGCTCTCTGGAATAATAGCCTTTATGGTGAACTTGTCAATTTACTGGATCATTGGGAATACTTCACCAGTCACGTATCCTTTTTTAAAAAAATCATATGTCTTGCTTTCCATTAGAAAAAAAGAGCCATTTCTTTAGTATTCACACTGCTAACTTTAATAAAGTAAAGACAGTGGGATGTGAAGCAACTAATAATTAACATGTTTTGTCCTGATTACAAGACTGCAAAAACACAGTGGCTAGGATCCAAAGATCCTGTATCAATCAGAGGGTGGGGGAGGATGTCACTAACTCTCCCCTCCCCAGTCTGCACCCCTCACTGGTCACAAAAGCTGCTATGGGGAATCATCCAACCCACAAACCGTATGAAGCTGCCTTATACCAGATTAGACCACTGGCCCATCTAAGCCTACTCTGACTGGTGTCACTCTCCAGTGTTGCAGACAAGGGTCTTCCGCAACTCTGCTGCTTGAGATAATTGGAGACAGAAGTAGTCGGCACAGTGGGGCAGTCCCATTTATAGGGAAGAACCAGCCCCTTGCATTGGGCCCAGAAAGCAGTTGCTTTGAATTCTGCTAGCACAATTTTGTAGTGTTCAAATGCTTGGATGTATTTTATGTCATTTCCTAGTACAGGAACACCCCGCTATATGGACCTTTACTTTACGGACACTCGCGAGTACAGACATATTTACAGTAGCACCATTCCCGTTTACGTACGCTTGCTTCGCAAGAACGGACACTTAACGGCATGACGCCACCGCCCGATCAGTTTCCAACTACAAACTTTTTCTTAAAATAAGGCCTACTGTGTTTATTTTAGTTATAAATGCGTTATTTACATCAGTTATGCCTGTATATGACGATTGCAGTGCAGTATATTCATCGATAAGTGAAAAAAGGTAGCGCTTCACTTTAAGTACATTTTTGGTTTATGTACTCGCTCTGGACCCATTGCGTACATTAATGCGGGGTATTCCTGTAATTGAATGATAATTAAATTTCAGTTTGTTGATAAAAGTTATATGAAATGCATATTGTTATATAAAGCATGAAAAGCGTATATTATAGTAGCTGAGATGTAGCTGGCAGCCAAACATGTGGGTTGCGAGAGTGATGGGGACAGTCTAGGTAGCAAGCATGGGCTACAACTTTGTGCACAGTTAGACTGCTTATTAATCCCATTGAC
The DNA here is from genome assembly GCF_030035675.1 of Rhineura floridana. Lineage (NCBI taxonomy): Eukaryota > Metazoa > Chordata > Lepidosauria > Squamata > Rhineuridae > Rhineura > Rhineura floridana. Next base: position 10,282,824 of record NC_084487.1, read on the forward strand.
TGCAGTAGGATTTAAACAGCCAGACTTTGCACAGGATTGCATCTTTGGTGTATAAATAAGTGATACATGAACTCAGCATGTTTAACACATTTAACAATATTTGGTAAATATATGCTCCTTAACAGAAATGTGTAGCTACAATATGTTTGGACACTTCAAATTCTGTATCACCCTCATGGGAGGCTACCTCTTATTTAAGGACCCTTTGTCAATTAATCAAGGCCTTGGGATTACGTGTACATTGTTTGGCATTTTAGCTTATACTCACTTCAAACTGAGTGAGCAAGAAGGGAGCAAGAGCAAGCTTGTTCAGCGTCCATAGTATTGATATGGATGGCAACTGAGTCTTTTGAATATGCACTGATTTAAAACAAGCAAAATGAAGAAATATATGTCTCCTGTTACTGTTTATTAAGGTACCGTCATTCTGTTTTTTAAAATTATTTTTGAGAAACATCAGTTTCTTTTTTTTAAAAAAAATCAGGCCCTACATAAACTCAACTTCTACAATATTGTTTTTTTCTATTACATGTAAATTATTTCTATATTAATTATAGTGGCAATTCCAAGAGAACTCTCCTATTTTATACCAAATGGACTCATCAAGGTAGATGTGACATTAATTGCCAAAGGCGTTCATTCTGTCCTTTTGATTATGTCAGTATTACCATTGCTAGAAATGAGACTACTGATATTGTAAAGTCAAATGAACATCGTATCTTGTTCTGGTAAAGAATGGGAAATCAATTTTCACTTTTTGTTTGTGTTTTTCTTTTCTTTTTTTAACAAACTTTGGAATGAAATCTTGAGTTCAATATAAGCATGCATGAATATATTTTTCCCTATTTTTAACAATCCAATAGAAAGTACTTATTTCAGAAAACTAGTTTCTTCATTCACTGTTAAGCAAAATTCTGGTATTCCAGACCTATTAAGACTTTTAGAACAATCCGATCCTTTGCAGCGTGATCAGATTTCTAACTTCACAAAATATTTTGTAACTGGCTGCTGGGCAGGCTGCTGTAATTTGAAGTACTTTTCTTCATGCCCTACTTCAGGACCCAAAATAGCTTATACAAGAGGGCAGATTCTTTAATGTACAATTTAGACCAATCTGGATGTAGCATTTCCTGTCTCTCAGATGGGTTTGTGTACATCCTCCAGATTTTTGTGTAACAAACACACACACATCAGCATCAAACATCATTAAGAGTTATATCTGTGCTAGTGTTAACAACAGCTAATGCCAAGCAGTGTTTGGTCAATAACCAAATTTTTAATCAGCTTCAGTTCTTGGTTTAAAATGCTGGTTAAGATAAACTCAGGGTAATGTTAATGTTTGTGTTGACAGTGCATAACTATAATTAAGCTGTGAGGGACTTGCTTTTGAGTGGGGAAGGCTGCTGGGAAGGCACATGTGATCCCACAGACCGATCCCATGACATAAAAGATTCAATGTCTGCGTCAGCCCCTTATAATGGGACTACACAGGGTTGAACAGGAATGTGGGAATGCTTCAAGAAGACTGCAGACTGTGCCTTAATTGAAAAATCAATACATCAAATTTCTGTAAAATTTTAAAGTAAGGTGGTAGAGTTTTTAAGGAGGAAAAAATGTAGCTTTTTGGGGAAGAAAATAAAACATCCACAGCAATTAGTTGCTATCTAAACCAAACTATATTTATTGTTTATTGGCTGACTGTGATAGCACGTTGGCCCCAGCACAATTATAGAGAAGACAAAATTGGAAGAAACTGGACACATGGATTCTACCAGGAAGTGTGATTTTTTGGTGGGGGGTTGGCTGGTTTAAATGTGAAGGATGGGTCCAGACCTGCAATTATAACTTTAAAAATCTGAGGGGCGTGGCTAGGCCGCTACCAAAATGGCTGCTTAATTCTTCCTCAGCAATTTTCCTTGCTGATTTCACACTAAAAGTAGATGATTGTCCAACTTTATCTTGTTTTGTGAGTAGCATCAGTCAGGGGATGTAGGGGAGACTGCATGCACTGTAATTCTCGTTCTTCAGGCTCCCAGTCTCATAGGTTTAGAGCGCTGTAACTTTTGAGAGCTTGAGGGAAAGTGAAACTGACATGCTTAAAATGACAACTAGCAAAGCAAAGGTGGGAAAAGCTGTCAAAGGCCTCTGTAGAGCTCTCTCTTGCTGATTTAGCTGCACAGATGCAGCAAATGCAAATCACCCTCACAGAAAGTTGGCAAGCTGCCCTAAAACCTTTTGAACAGTAGTTTAAAGAACTAACTGCCACAGTTGCAGATGTTGCTACAACCGCAGATAAAGCTCTAGAGCTGGGTTTGAAGCAAAAGACTAGAACAGACAAGCTAGCAGATCAAGGGCTTGACCTCCAGATCAAACGGGACAATCATCAAGATGAAGTCACAGGCAGAATCTGCAAATACGTGGGGTACAGGAAGATGCTGAAAAAGGAGATACGATTGCCTTATTGTTGAATTATTTGCACAACTACACTTAGCAGAGCCTATAATAGAAGCTGACACTGAAAGAGCGCATTGCACATTGTGACACAAGCCCCCAAATGATGTTCCCCCTTGGGACATTGTTGTACAGTTTGATACTATTTGCAAACGAGAGTCAATATACACTGCACTTCACACGCTTAAGCATATCTCCCATGCAAATTCCAAACCGCGATCTTTCAAAATGTTTGCCCTGAAACCCTATTGCGTCATAAAAAATTCAAGCCATTCACTGAGATCTTTCAGAAAGCTAATGTTGCTTACCGCTGAGGCTACCCTTTCAAGCTCATGGTTTAATAGGGATTTTGACTGTATGCAGCTTCAACGATAGGGCAAGCATCTGTGCTCTTGCGTGAGGTGAGGCTTGAGCTTCTGAATTTGCCTCCTGAATCTCCACATGATAGAAGTACCCCATCACTATCTACCAAATGGTCAAAGAAAAATTAATGTGGTGCTTCCAAATCTACAGCTCCCAATTCCCCTGCTGATCCTGTTGACAACTCCCTTTCTGAGCCAGACTGAATATTCTGCTGGACAACTTCTGCCTTTTTCATGTAATTGTCCACTTGAGGAATGTTGTGCTGATCATTCTTGAATTTTTATGTTTTGCCACTCTCCTGTTGTAAAGGTCGAAACATAGGAATCATGGAGTATGTCTCCAGATTGTAAGGCTTCTGTGTGTGAAGTCTTCCCCACGTTATGGGTTGACTCAGTGTTCAGATGGTTTATGGTTTAGTTTGTACTACAAAGTTTGTTGTCACTTTCAACACACTCTACCTTCACATAGTCTTTCCATCACCATCATACCTGTCTCACACCATTTTAACTTTGTCTTATGCCTGGGATAAAGCTTTTCTCAATTAACGTAAATGACCTGGGGACCCCTGTTAAGGGAGCTAGAATTGGGACCCTATTACAGAAAGCAGATCCAGACATTCTCCAACAAACTTGAAGGTTGATGGATTGGCGACTATTATGCAGCCTGTGCATCGTCTAAATCAAGAGGTGTTGCCATTACTATGGCATCCAGGTGTCTTTTTCAAGTAACTGACTCACTCTTAGACCCTAAAGGCCAGTAGTTTTTTCTTTATGGCTGTAATGGAGAATCAAAAATGACACTGGCATCTATCTACTGTCCTAATATTCAAAAATCTATTTTCCTGCAAGATGGCTTGAGTCATCTAGAAATGTTTGCTGAAGGTGACATCATAGTTTTGTTGTTGTTACATGCCTTCAAGTCGATTATGACTTATGGCGACCCTATGAACTAGTGACCTCCAATAGCATCTGTCATGAACCACCCTGTTCAGATCTTGTAAGTTCAGGTCTATGTCTTCCTTTATGGAATCAATCCATCTCTTGTTTGGCCTTCCTCTTTTTCTACTCCCTTCTGTTTTTCCCAGCATTATTGTCTTTTCTAGTGAATCATGTCTTCTCATGATGTGTCCAAAGTATGATAACCTCTCACATTCCATGTTCCTATTGTGTGCATCGTAGTAGGGTGCGACTTTAATGAAGTGCTCCATTATGGCAAAGATAGGAATGGGATAAACCACTCTACTGCTAGCTCTAACTTAGCCTTTTCCCATACTGTTGAGAAATTAGCCCCGGTTGATACCTGGAGGGAACATCTATGAGAACGAAATTATTCATTTTACTCTTCAGGGCATAAAGTGTATTCCTGCATTGATATGTTCCTCTTCTCTAGAGCAGTAACACCTGCTGTTACTGAGGTGGATATTGGTCCTATCTTCATCACCAACCATGCCCTGCTCTCATTAGTGCTGGATCTGGGACATTGTGGTCCCTGCACTGTTGCCTGGCAACTTAATATGTCCCTTTTCCATAAAAGAGAAGTAGTTGACAAACTTAAAACTTCTCTTATTGAATACTTTAAACTCAGTGTTTCTCCTGAACTCTCCCAGGCAACAGTGAGGGACACAGTGAAGTAGGTGATGAGGGGCTTATGTATTAAAGAAGTATCAATACTGAAAAAGCAAAGAGAAATTATGAGGTCTACCTTTATGGAGGAGATCTCCACTCTTGAACTAACTCACAAATGTAAGGATGGTTCTAAACTTTAACATAAGCCGATTGCTAAGCATGCAGAATTATAAGCGTATGACAAAGATGGTATATAAAAATCACTTTTATACACGAAACAAAAATACTTTGAATTTGGGAACAAATATTCCAAATTGCTAGCTAATGCTGTGCATAAGCGAAGGTTGAGAAATATCTATTGTGTCTTCTCTAGATGGCAAGAAATGCTATACTACAACTAATATTAGCTCAGCCTTTGCCAACTTTTACACTAAACTATACTCTGCAAAGGAATCAGCCATTGCTACCTTTTTGGCTGACATGCACATTCCTCCATTAAGCCCAGACCATAAAGAATATCTGAACAGCCCATTCTTTCTGAAGAAATAGTCGCTGCTATTAAGTGTCTTAAAAACCTGGTCTTGATTATTTTATAGCTGAGTTTTATAATTTTTTTAGTAAAATCCTCCCTCATTTGCAAGCACTAATGAATAGAGTCATGAAAGGGGACAGGATTCCAGAGACTTGGAGATAGGTTAGGCTGGTGGTAATCCCTAAACCCCATAAAGACCCGTGTTCTCTAGAATCCTATCACCCCATAGCTCTCCTGAACCAGGCTGCTAAATTATTAACCTCAGTAATGGCACAGAGTTTGAATGTCTTCATTTCTAAATGCTGTATATCAAAACTGACCAGACAGGATTTATAATGACAGGATTTATACCAACTCTCAGAGGCCGTAAGAAGAGTTCTTAATGTAGTTCTTAGCTCCCAAATAGGTATTCCTCTCACTTTGCTTTCTCTTGATGCTTTTAAAGCTTTTGACCTCCTTGAATGGGTTTTTTTTTGCTACTTTTATTGACTAAATTAAATTTTGGCTCTTATTTCCTTAATGTTATACAGCAATTTTACTCTGAATCCCAAGCAACAAATTGTATTGATGGCTATGACTCCCTCTTTATTAATTTATTAAGGGGCACCAAACAGGGATGTCCCCTATCCCCCATTTTACTTGCTATTGCAATTGAAGTCTTTGCTGATAAACTTAGAGCAGATCCGGATGTTTAAGATCTTACCATTAATGGCCGTGAACATCTTACTAACTTTTTTGCTGATGAGGTCCTCCTTTAACCCAATGTGCTCTCTCCCACTTGCAGCTCCACCTGGCTGACTTTAAAGAGGCAGCAGGACTGGAGATTATTTAAGGAAAATCAGAACTTTTCTGTATTGATCTTCTTCCATTAACTCAGACTCAATTGTGAGATGCTTTTGATCTTCCTTTAATCTTTAATGGCGTCCAATATTTGGGTGTTACTATTACTAGAGACATAAGGCAACTAAAACGATGTAACTTTAATCCCTTATTCAAAGTGATAAAACTGATATTAATTCTTGGAAGAATCTGCCCTTTTCATGGCTGGGTAGAGTGGCTGCTGTGAAAATGGCCATTCTGCTTAAATTTATATTTTTCTTCCAAACTCTCCCTATTTTCCTACCCAATGGGGTGCTACAGAAATGGCAGCTAGCTGGATTCTTTTTGTAATAATGGCAAAGGATCATGTTTGAGTAGAGTAATTCTGTCACCTAGATAAGTATAAACAATTTAATGGGTGGGAGCAGAGGGGACTGCTGACAATGCAAAATTTATTTGACGGGAAAACCCTTGCAAACCTCACAGATGGAAAAACTCCTCTCTGGTCTGGGGATCAATTGGTATTGAATATTACAAGTTTCTACTTTTGCAAATGCAGTATATAAAAGCTAAGGCCCACCTAACTCTTTGACAACTTTTGAAGCTCTATGTAAACTGGGCTTCTCCAATCAGAAAGGTTTTATCTCTACAATTCACCACCTTTTACTAGATTTTAAATATGGCAAATAGAATTTTGCTTGCGCTGCCTGGAATAAGGACCTGGGAATGGAGATTTCAGAGGAGGACTGGGACAGTATTTGGGTAGGCCCTCAGTTTAGTGCTACTTCAGCTCTCATGAAAGAAAATGCCCTGAAGGTAGTACACAGATGGCATCTCACTCCAGTCAAGCTTAACCATTTTAATCATTCCCTCTTGCCTCCCTGCTGGACAGGATGCTTAATTCATGGCTCTCTCTTTCACTTACGATGGGAATGTAATAAAGTTGAGCAAGGCTGGTGTGATGTATTTGATATTGTTAGCAAAATTCTTAAGCCTAAAATTAACCCAGATGTGGCTCTGGTGCTTCTGTCTGCCACAAGTTATTTGGAAATCTCTAAAACCAGCCTCAGGATATGGTCTGAAGGCACATGAGGCCAGGTCTGGTCAGTGCCTGGATGGGAGACTGCCTGGGAACCATATGTAAGACTCCCTTGGGTTTCTATCATGAAAAGAAAGGTGGGGTATAAATGAAATAAATAAAATACATAATAAATAAAACACAGATGTCTCTCTTAGCCAGACTTTTGCTTACAGCACAGCTTGAAATAGCTAAAAATTGGAAGGGAGCTGACCACTTATCATTTAAGAACTGGTTTAGTAGGCTTTGGCAACTTGTCTTGAATGAAAAACTTGCCCAAGAATGTAGGATCACATGGGGGGGGGAAGGGAGATAACTACCGATGAATGTACTCCGATCTCATACCCCTTTATGCTTTTGAAGATTAAGCTGATGCGAGAGCACCATCTTATTTCTGGGATGTTTACCTTGCCTTTTGACTTTAAAAAAGAGGGAGAGTGGGGGAGGTTTTCTCCCCTTTTTCTTCTTTGCCCCCCCCTCATTTTCATGAAGCATTTTTGTCATTAAGACTCACTTTCCTTTGTACAGAGTGACATGTTTGTCGTTTGTTGGTTTCTGCTTTTATTGTTGTACGTATTGAACAGTGAAAATAATTTACAATTTTTTTAAAAAAAATAGCCATGTTAAGAAATAATATAGTTTCTAACAGTAACTTGTATTCTTCAAAATGGCAGCAGAGCTGTTCATTTATTTAGGAACACTGTTAATGCTGCAATAAAATATTATGTAACACTTTTTTGAAAAATCATATCCATTTATGTCTCAAAGGGGTTTTGTAGACTTACTTTGTATAGGCTGGCAGTCTGCTGCTGCTTACGTAGAAGAAGCCTCAAGGGTTGCTGCGTGCCGTTGTTTTACTGTTACAAGTAGATGTTAGTTCTGATAGAAGGCTAAAGCTGCAAGGCTAGATATAAAGCTAGAAGATTGCGACTTCCAAAAAAAAAATTGCTTTGGAAGAGTACATAGCTTTTTCTCAGAAGCTACAAAGTTCATTTGACAAGACATTAAAATATTATTTGCTTGTTTTTTTAAAAACAAACACAACTTATGTTCAAAATCACACCATGTATTGCCTGTATTGTGTTTTATTTTTGTCCATGTAGTTTTAGGGAATTGTGATATGAGCGAGAATAACTGAATTCTGCAGCTCCTGTGAAATCATCGGTATACTGAACTCTCCTGATGTCTCTTCACAACTATGATCCATGTCTCAGATTGGAAAGGCTTTCAGTGATTTGAGAAGCACAATGTAGAAAAAGCAATCTCACAGAAGTGATTTCTGCAACATGGCCAGTGCTGATTATTCAGTTCTCGGACGTTTTGATTGTGTTCATAGCCAAATCGCTTCAGTAACCGAATTTTATACTATTTTTGTGGATTTTTATCAGTATTTTGATAGCCATACCATTTCATCTCATATTGTTTCTTAGATACTGTAAAAATTAAGAATGATTTAAATACTTTCTTAGTTATCTGTAATTATTAAAATTAGAATGCAGAAAAATGCATTCAGAACAGCATGATCCTCAAGTCATATTTTTCCAGTGTAGGCACTGATAAAGCAATTTGCACTAATTTTGTGCTGTGCACAAGCTTTTTAAAAATATAAATAAATCACAAGTATCTGTTTAGTTAAAAACAAAAGACTAATTCAGATGCCTGCATCAAGACACAAAGTAGCCTCTACCAGTGTGGATTAAAGAGGTATAAAGTTCCTGCAAGACAATTCTGTATCTGAAAAGGTAACCTAAAATGGTAAATCTCCCCATCTCAACCAGCTGTAACATGGTTTGCAGTTGTAAGATATTGCTGTAAATACAGTGCACAGTAAGAATGTACAGGATACAAACAGAATGGTACAAATGGCTGTCTGCACTGGAGTTGGTTTTCTCAGTGGCAAAAAAAAATGTAAATGGAATGCACAAGCTATTTAAGAATATGCCACCCAAATATGCACATCTTGTAGTAAGTAGAATGAAGAGGGGTTTTATTGAAAGTCTTGTGTGTTTGCTTATTTTGAATAAAATAGTTCTTAATTATTAGCCTTGCCTATGGACTGTCTCTGAAGCAGTACAATTTGTCGTGTGTGCAGGCTAGAAAAGATTTCAGTTACTTAAGAGCTTCCAGGGGTATGATGGTGTTGGTGTGTTCATTTAAGAGAAAGGTATTGTTAATGAGCTAAGCAGAAGGCATGTCAAACAAATCCTCATCGTGACCATCTTCCATCTGGAAACCTATGTCCTCACTGTGGGAGGCTGTGTGGATCCAGAACTGGCCTCCACAGTCACTTACGGACCCACCGTTAAAAGACCTTATCTTGGAAGACAATCTTACTCGGCCACGAGTGATCGCCAATGAATGACCCCTACAGTACAAAACTAATGCTACACACACTTCCATAATTATATGTCTGACATTCATCTATATATTGCACATCTAATATTACAGTTTTGATCTGTTTTTCTTTCATAATCATAGGACAAGAAGCAGTTGTTAGTCATATGATCACTTTGCCATAAACAGTTATATATGTATATAAAGTATAGGTTTGTTCCAAAGTATCCTCCATTCTGTGTCATCAATTACTTCATTTCAGTCTACTTCCCACTGTTTTTTGAGACCTGACTGTCCAATTTATCAAATGGCAGCAGCATGGTATATAACTTGGAGACAGTCTTTCTGTCCATGGAAGCCAAAATGATGCTGTCAAAGGCTGAGGGATGTGTGAATGCTTGATCCTTAATCTTAGCCCTAGAGAGGAAATCATGTAACCGACACCACTGTATCCAGCTCATCGAGCAATTTCCCAAAGCTGTGTGAACCTCCCTTTCAAAAATCAACCTGTCATTAATATAGAAGTCACAGAGACAAAAGAATCCCTTTGCCCTCCGCTCCCACCAGGGCATTAATCTGTATTTAGTATAAAAATCTGAATGGCAGTAGAAGGGAGTTAATGAAGAAGACACTTTGAGGTGTCTGGATCTGAAGCCAGAAGGAAAGGATCTATTGTTTTTCAGTGTTGGCTGATTATTTGAAATCTCAAAAGTAGACTGCAGCTCTTTCTTAAAATGAGGAGCATATAATTCCCTGGTCTTAGCATTAAACAAATATAGCCTACATTAAAATATTTGCAGAATTTAAGTGGAATTGTGATAAAAAGGGGACAGGCACCTTTAATAGTTGGGTAGAATAGGGCATTTCAGCAGGTTGTCATGCAACCTATATCTGCTGCTGAAATTCCCTTTGTTGTTGTTGTTATGTGCCTCCAAGTCGACTGCGACTTATGGCGACCCTATGAATCGGTGACCTCCAAGAGCATCTGTCATGAACCACCCTGTTCAGATCTTGTAAGTTCAGGTCTGTGGCTTCCTTTATGGAATTGATCCATCTCTTGTTTGGCCTTCCTCTTTTTCTACTCCCTTCTGTTTTTCCCAGCATTATTGTCTTTTCTAGGGAATTTCCCTTACATTTCTCTAATCTTTTGGAACAGGGCTCTTGTTCTACCCTTTTTGTTGTCCTCTTCTATTTCTATACAGTAACTACTGTAATAGTTCTTTGTCCCTACATACTAGTCGCTGTATTGTTGCATTTAGGGTTCTGACTGTGTTTCTATCTCCTTTTGCTTTTGCCTTCCTTCTCCCTTTAACCATTTTAAGAGTTTAATCTCATTGATATTGCTCGCTCAGACCTTGTGTTGTAGCTCCTGATTGCTCTTGGTACATCACTTCTCACTATTAAAGCACTATTAAATGTGCAAGAGCACTGTAGCCAGCATGGATTTTTCACATTCCGCAGTGTTAAATTGAAAATACCCCATGCCATTCTGATGCTTCCCATAAGCTCATTTCAAAACAAAACGTATAGTCCTGAACTCAGAAACGCTTGCTTAATAACCCTCTCAATTTTCATGGCGATACACAAAACAGGCAGAAAGAATAAAGAGTTCAAAGTCTAAAGAGAGAGAAAAAACCCAGACCCCTTTTGGACTTTTTTCTGTCAGAGTTCTCATAATCTGTTGAAATTAATTAAAAACCAGCCATGTTCACAGAGTACCTGTAATCCTGTTACTGACCTTGCCCCATACTCTGACCTTCATCTTCTGCAGTTTAAAAGTTTAAAAAATGCCTGGCTGAAAGAAATTTTGCATTGAACTGAATGATAAGGCCGGGCATGCTCAGTAAGAACCAACTGTCAGTGTTCTAAAAGCCAGACTCACAGCTGCTTGGCTTGCCTAATCAGGGGGCCACACCCACACCAGACCTTTATGTCACTTTAGACAGTCATGGCTTCCCCCAAAGAATCCTGGGAAGTGTAGTTTGTGAAGGATGCTGAGAGAAGACTCCTATTCCCCTGAGAGAGCTTCAGTGGCCAGAGTGGTTTAACAGTCAGCCACTCTGATTGAAGGTCTGTGAGGGGAACAGGGCATCTCCTAGCAACTCTCAGATCCCTTCACTAACTACACTTCCCAGGATTCTTTGAGAGAAGCCATGACTGTCGAAAGTGAAATAAAGGCCAGGTGTGGATGTGGTCAGGGACAGCTTTGGTTTAAATTTGGGTGGGAGGCTACATGTGCCTGCTGTAGATTAAAAAGGTGGGGGAAATGCTGAAAAGCAATGATACTGTTCACAATGTTTTCCTTTTGGAAAGGAAAGGGGCTTCCCCTCTGCCCAGTGCCCACCCACCCAACCTCCTACCCTTCCCCTCCCCGCCCCTCCCCCAGGTCAGTGTTGGACTATGACCTGGCAGACCAGGGTTCGAATCCCTACACAGCCATGAGGCTCACTGGGTGACCTTGGGCCAGTCACTGCCTCTCTGGAAGGCAATGGTAAAACTACCTCTGAATACAGTTTACCATGAAAACCCTATTCATAGGGTCGCCATAAATTGGGATCAACTTGAAGGCAGTCCATTTCCATATTCAAACATGATTGCACAGAAATAAATCCCACTGAACTCAGAAAGTATGCAATTGATCAAACCCACCCTCCCTTCTCCCTCCTATCCCCTCCCTCTTGCTCCTCCCCTCCCCCTGATCAGTTTTACCTATCTTAAGCATGATTGCATGGGAGTAAATACCACTGAACTCAATAAGCATGCAAATGATCAAACCTGCCCTCCCCTGCCCCTCCAATCCTCTCCTCCCTGCCCCTCCTTCCGGTCCCCTCTCCCCTCCCTTTCTCCTTCTCTCTCCTCTCCCCTCCCCCTGCTCCTCCCCCATGGTCAGTTTTACCTATCCTAATCATGATTACATAGGAGTAAATCCCATTGAACTCAATAAGCATGCAAATGATCAGACCTGGCTTCCTTCTCCTTCCCCTCTCCTCTCCCTTCCTCCTCCCCTACCCTCTTCCATCTTCTTCCTTCCCTGCCCACTCCAGCCATCCCTCTCTCCCCCCAGTCAGTTTTACCTATCCTAAGCATGATTGCACGGGAGTAAATCCCACTGAACTCAATAAGCATGCAAATAATCAAACCTGTCCTCCTCCTGCCTTCTCCCATCTCCTTCCTCCCCTCCCCACACTTCCTCCCCTCTCCATCTCCTGTGGCCAGTTTCACCTATCCTAAGCATGATTGCAGGGGAATAAATCCCACTGAACTCAATAAGCATGCAAATGATAAATCCATTCTTAGCAAGCTTGCACAGGATCCCATTTCTTACCTCGTGGATTAAAAAGCAGAGAAATTCACTAATAGGCAAAAAAAACTTGTGGTTTAAGAATGTACCTATAGCCCACAGATATTTCTATCAAACTGTTAAAAACAGGGAAATTGGGCATCTATAGCGAATGTACCAGGGGAGCAGGAGACCTGACCTCCTTTCTGAGATATTGTACTGCCGAACAAATTTGTCAAAATGCAAACACAATTTGGGTTGGTCTTTCACAGTCCAGTCCACTTGCTGTGTAGCTTGGAAGAATTTGGTAACATGTGCCTCTGAGCATATGGTGAGTGGTGGCAACACCTGACATCTCCAAAAGATGGAGAATTACATGTTACCAAACACATGTCTCAGAGTCAGGTCTCGTGTTCCCCTGGTGCATTCACTATAGCTGCCCAATTTCCCTGCTTTTTAAAGTTTGATAGAAATCTCTGTTGGCTATAGGTACGTTCTTAAACCACAAGGTTTTTTGCCTGTTAGTGAATACTGCTTTAAATACATGATTGAAGATTACCTTTTTTCCTAAAAACAAGAAGTACTGTTTCTTAAACAGTCAGCCCTCTCACTCTTTTTGTAGCTGATAGACACCAATGCTAGAATGCCGAGAAGATATAAATCTATTTAAATGTTTTCAGTTTAATCAACTAAAATTTGGTGAACAGCCATACTAATAATCCATAATAAACAGCCTACTTCATGAATTTGATATAAAGTATACTGTGGTAACAAATATATACTGTATTTTTGATTATTGTCAGAGTCCCAATTAATTAGTCCAATTTTAATTTCTGGAATGATGTCATTTTAAAGTTATAAAATAATTATCTAAGAGTGTTTCCATAGGAGAGAAATGAACGTTGCTGTGAAGACTCTTTTTCTGTCAGCTTTAGGTCAGGGAACCCTTCCGCCCTTAAAAATACTGGCGATAAATGGGGAAACAAACATTTTTTTAAAAACACATTCAAACAGACACCATGTACTTTTGGTGTGCTCTTGGACTTTGAGTTTTACATTTAATGGGATTGTCTAGAATAATCCATTCAAGAATGATAGTATAAATTCCTCACTGAAATGATCATCAGTTTTCCTCTGTTTAGCAGAGGACAAGCCTAGGCAGCAATCAGCCTGCTGCATCAGACAAAAGGCCTATGTAGTCCAACATTTATTTTTTTACCCACAGTGGCTACCCAGATACCCTTGTGGGTCTACCAGATAGACACTCACAAGGAGGACATGAAGGCAATAATAGCCTCTCCTACTGTTGCTTGCCAGTGCATGGTATTCAGTGAAATGCTGCCTTTGATCCTGGAGGTGGTATTTAGCCATCAAGATGTAGTCACAGATAGCCCTCTCCACCATGAATTTTTCTAAGCCCCTTTTAAAGCTATTTAAATTGGTGGCCACCACCTCTTGGGCAACTGATTGATGCCTTGGCAATAGCAAGTTTTCATAAATGCTGTCTGACAACTGTTACAGTTCCGTGCAAGGAAAGTTTTATAGTCAGATGTTGTTTATAGAAGCAGCATGCCCCCCCTTAACCACCTGTATGTTGTTTGTACAGGGATTCTTTAGGCTTGTCTGAGCGGCTTCACACACAAAAAAACTACATTGTGGCTTAACCTGAAATCATGCTCATTTGAACAGACAGCACTGCCTCTTGACATTTTGACAATTCTAAATTAAGGGTCAGGCTGGTATTACCTCAGAAGGGAGGTTATTTTTCTTTACTGTTTTCTTCCCCAATATACTCACAACATGCCATGGAAAATGGTTTCCCTAACAAATAATCCTAATGCAGGAGTTGTCAATGTGGTGCCTGTGGATGCACATGCACCCACAGATGCCTTCACCAGTGCCCAGTGTCCTCTCCCCCACCCCTCCCACTGCTTGAAAAAAAGTATCCTGTTGCAGCCAATAATAAGATGGGGTGTGTGTGTTACAGTTTCATAGAATCATAGAGTTAGAAGGGGCCTATAAGGCCATCAAGTCCAACCCCCTGCTCAATGCAGGAATCCAAATCAAAGCATTCCCGACAGATGGCTGTCCAGCTGCCTCTTGAAGGCCTCCAGTGTCGGAGAGCCCACTACCTCTCTAGGTAATTGATTCCATTGTCGTATGGCTCTAACAGTTAGGACGTTTTTCCTGATGTCCAGTCGAAATCTGGCTTCCTGCAACTTGAGCCCATTATTCCGTGTCCTGCACTCTGGGATGATTGAGAAGCGATCCCGGCCCTCCTCTATGAGACAACCTTTCATGTACTTGAAGAGTGCTATCGTATCTCCCCTCAGTCTTCTCTTCTCCAGGCTAAACATGCCCAGTTCTTTCAGTCTCTCCTCATAGGGCTTTGTTTCCAGTCCCCTGATCATAGTTGTTGCCCTCCTTTGAACCTGTTCCTGTTTCTCCAGTTTGCAAATGTGTCCAGGGCCCCAAAAAGGTTGGTGACCCTTGTCCTAATTCAACACACATGAATGGGCATGAAGTTGCTGGTAGGGGATGATGGACATCCAATATGCTGGTGAGGATCCACAACAAGTTGTGTGTGTGTACTTTTCTTTTTTTATAGATATATGTGTGTGATAATATACTCCTTTGTATGAGTGTGCTTGTCAATGAACGGGTGTATAAAAGTAACTATGCTATGTACGGTTGGTACACACAGAGGCTGCGACTTCCCCCAAAGAATTCTGAGAAGTGGAGTTTGTTATGGGTGCTGAGAATTGTAGTTCCATAGGGCAAACTATTGTTCCTAAGATTTGCGTATATGACTGTGTGGTGTGTATATGACTGTGTGCCTGAATATATGGTATGATCTGGGCCATAGAGGAGAAGCGACAGAACTGGAGTCTCACCAGGGCCAGATTAAGACATACTGAGGCCCTAAGCCATGTCAAGATTCAGACCATACCATTTTTGTTGCATACCATAAACAATAACCAGAAAAAAAAGTGGTGGGAAAGTGGCAAGGAAGGATAAGTGGAAATGATGCCTA
This sequence comes from Rhineura floridana, assembly GCF_030035675.1. Lineage (NCBI taxonomy): Eukaryota > Metazoa > Chordata > Lepidosauria > Squamata > Rhineuridae > Rhineura > Rhineura floridana. Next base: position 10,298,280 of record NC_084487.1, read on the forward strand.
GTGTGGAACGAGACTTCAGAAGGTTGGTAGGCTACCTCCCAATGTCTGCTCTTGAAGTCTGAGGCAACCTGTGGATGATACAAATAGTCCAGCAGCCATGGAAGGGAAGTTGATGAGATTGGATGTGGATTGGGACAGGGAGGTCAGGGTTCAGAATATGGGTGGTGGATTCGATATGAAAGGTTATTTAAGCCAAAGAAATTTCGATTATAATAAAACTTCTTAGTTATTTCCAACATATTTTGAGGCTGTAAGCTATGGCTTATGTGGATTGTTCTCCCCATCACAAGCAAGTTTAGCATCTGCAAAACTCCTGAACATTTTCTCCATATAAGTCAATAAAATATTCACTTAATTTATCTCCTTTTATTTTACACACACACATTTCTCTTGCATTATTGTTATTAATTACCTGCCCTTCAGCAGTTGGTCCCAGGGCAGGTTACAACAGTTGAAAACTCAATATTAAAAAGAATTAAGACGAGATGCCACTGCGTCCCGCCTGGCCCAGAGCTTCTGCTGGGTGCAGGGCACGGATGAGGCATCTATGCAAAACCAAAGCAGACAAAAACATACAGGAAAAAATAGGTAACTGGGGGTACCCACCCCAAACTCTGCTCTGGGCCAGGGCAAATCATACACCCAAGGAAAGGGTAGAGTGTCCTCTATGAGATGCCACTGTGTCCTGCCTGGCCCAGAGCTTCTCCTGGGCGCAGGGCACGCATAGTAGCATCTACGCACAATCAACATGGACAAAAAGAAGCAGAAAAAAAATAAGTAACTGTGGGTACCTACCCCAAAATCTGCTCTGGGCCAGGGCAAATCATACACCCCAGGAAAGGGGAGGGTGTCCTCTACGAGATTGCACTGCCTCCTGTCCAGCCCAGAGCTTCTGCTGGGCACCGGGCACAGATGAGGGCATCTATGCAAAACCAAAGCAGACAAAAACATACAGGAAAAATAAGTAACTGGGGGTGCCCACCCCAAAATCTGTTCTAGGCCAGAACAAATCATATACTCCAGGAAAGGGGAGGGTATTTTCTATGAGATGCCAGTGCATCCCACCTGACCGAAAGTATATGATTTGCCCTGGCCCAGAGCAGATTTTGGGGTGGGCACCCCCAGTTACTTATTTTTTCCTGTATTTGTCTATTTTGATGTTGCATAGATGCTCCCCTGGGTGCCCTGCGCCCAGCCGAAGTTCTGGGCCAGGTGGGATGCAGTGGCATCTTGTAGAGGACACCGTCCCCTTTCCTGGGGTATATGATTTGTCTTGGCCCAGAGCAGATTTTGGAGTGGGCACCCCCAGTTACTTATTTTTTCCTGTATGTTTTTCTCTGCTTTGGTTTTGCGTGGATGCCCTCATCCATGCCCTGCGCCCAGCAGAAACTCTGGGCCAGGTGGGACACACTGGCATCTCATAGAGGACATCTTCTCCATTCCGGAGCTGTATGATTTGCCCTGGTCCAGAGCAGATTTTGAGGTGGGCACCCCCAGTTAGTTATTTTTTCCTGTATGTTTTTGTCTGCTTTGGTTTTGCATAGATGCCTCATCCATACCCTGCACCCAGCAGAAGCTCTGGGCGAGGTGGGATGCAGTGGCATCTTGTAGAAGACACCCTCCCCTTTCCTGGGGTTATATGATTTGCCCTGGCCCAGAGCAGATTTGTAACCCCCAGTTACTGGGCCAGAGCAGATTTTGGGGTGGGCACCCCCAGTTACTTATTTTTTCCTGTTTTTGTCTATTTTGATGTTGCATAGATGCTCCACTGGGTGCCCTGCGTCCAGCAGAAGCTATGGGCCAGGCGGGATGCAGTGGCATCTCGCAGAGGACACCATCCCCGTTCCTGGGGTATATGATTTGCTCTGGCCCAGAACAGATTTTGGGGTGGGCACCCCCAGTTACTTATTTTTCCCTTCCTGTTTTTGTCTATTTTGGTTTTGCATAGATGCCCTCCTCCATGCCCTGCACCCAGCAGAAGCTCTAGGCCAGGTGGGATGCACTGGCATCTCGTACAGGACACCCTCCCCTCTCCTGGGGTATATGATTTGCCCTGGCCTAGAGCAGATTTTGGGGTGGGCACCCCCAATTACTTATTTTTTATGATGTTATGACATTATTATTTATTTATGATAACATCAGAAGCCTTAAGATTTTGATTGCATAGATGTATTGTTATTCCTGACGGAGAGAGTCTCCCAATCACAGTGATATATCATACAGGGTACCCCAACATATATTTTGGAGTTCAGAGACATGTTAATTTGGCTTGAAGTTGCTGTAGCTGTCAACTTTTCTCCTTTTTTTATCGTTTTGAACTTTCAAGCAAATCAGGAACTAGGAACCAACTTCAGCATCGTGATCTTCCCTGGGTTTCCCCGGTTCTGTTGATTATATTTGTGATTATATTCTCTTTGCCTACTCTGCCACTGAGGTACAGCCCCCCATGAGAGAACATCCAGATTTGAATTGGGGAACATTTTTCATCAGCAGTTATATCTTCTGTCCACAAATAACCAAAAAAGTCACCTGTTTCAAATACAAAATGAAATTTAAGGAGGAAGGATTTATCTGTTCTGATCATATACTCTTCGCCTCCAAGCTTATGGACTCACTCAAAATGAGAGGGCACCTCGATTTCAATCAGAGACCTCTTGATCTGCAGTCAAATGCTGTACCACTGAACTATAACCCCAACCCACAGAAAGAAGCAACATGTTTATCCTATTACATGGAATACAAAATTAAATATGATTATAGTTTACCATGTAATACCTTAAATACAACAATCAATGAGCGTTTTACAGGAAATGGAAATGATGACACAACCAATTGTCCTTACAAGTATCACTAGTTCTGCCTTCTTCAGAAGCTGGGGATATAGCTCAGTGGTAGAGCATTTGACTGCAGATCAAGAGGTCCCCGGTTCAAATCCGGGTGTCCCCTTCCCCCCCCCTTTCTCAAAAATAGGTAAAAATTGCCCGTGTTTAATGTATATATCGATTCTTTCCCTTCCTGTAAGCAAGAGAACCTGAGGCTGCCCCAAATACATTCAAATGAAATACCAAGATCTTGTGTGTTTGCGTACATCCAATTAATTTCGAGCCATTCTGCAAGAGGAAATTCCTGTTTTGTTGTTACTGAATTACCCGTGACTCATCTCATTGGTGAAAGCAGGTCTTCATGCACACCAAAGCGCTCAATTGCGAGCTCTGCGGGAAAGCCAATGCCCCATAACCCCCTGCGCCAGGGATACCGTTACTGGAGCCTTATGCCAAGCAAGACTCTGCGCCGGGAGATTCGCTGCTCCCTCTCAAGTTAGCCATTCTCTCAGAATACATATAAACAGGATTATTTTGACTACAGGGCAAGGTCGCATGACGACCTAGCAGTGCCTTCACACCAGTCTTCTTCTTCGAATAGAGTTTTATGGCGAAGCAAGGCCAAACAGGCCGTATTACCGCCACCTACTGACGACAGAAGGAAAACACTCTCACACACAAACTATTCACAATAAACCAGCCAAACTAAATTCTTGCAGAAATTGCCAAACGCAGATAACACAAAAGGCCTCAAACTATGATTCCTGAGAAGAACTCCCACATACCCCACCGGAGCTTCTCTTTCAACTAACAAACTAATAAAAGCCTGCCTTTCATCTCTATACCGCAGGCAATCCCATAAAATATGGTTTATCGTTTCACACCACAATCTCCAACCTCCCCGCGTTTTAAAGGCCTTTCCTGGAACCAGGCGTGCCTAAAGCTTCCAAGCTCAGGTCCATAGAGACAGAACCCGAACTTTCGGCAAACACTGAAAGGCGCCACTGGGGCTAGGAGTTTCTGCGGCATCTTCCCCCTTGGGTTGGAAGTAACCAGTTCTGTCTTTACACCGGAAGTACCTCAAGGACACGGTGGGCCTGGGTGTCTGCCTGCTTGTCTCTCTATCCTTTTCGCAACTCTAAGCTCAAACGTTTTCTTTGAAGACTCTTCCTGCCCTCCTCCCCGTTGGCATTGACTGCTCTTTTGCGTCACTTCCGGCGCCCTTTGGGCTGGTACCCGGAAGTGGGGAATATTTGAGGTGTCGCTATGTGGCCGGAAAGAAAAAAGGTAAGAAAGGTGAGGACAGGTGTGTGTGTTTTCTCTCATATCTGCTACGCTGCAGCCTCGGACTCCGGGGTTTTTTGGTTCCCAGCAGGCGCCATTAGGGCTTGTGGAGAAGGGAGGGTGGTTGGCTGTTTGGTTGGTTCTGTGGCGCTGACAGTAGTCACACCTTTCCTCGCTCCTGTGCTCAAAACCTGTGCTACCTTGGGAGGGGTATCGGCTGCTCTGGTAAGATTTTGTGGGTGGCCCGTCTCTGGGGAGAGGTTTTATGGCTGGGCACCAAACCCTGCTGGTTTGGGTGAAGGGCCGCAGGAAGGGCCCATGTGATGCCCCTGTTATATTTGTACAGTATTTATGGTAAGTGTGTTTTTTCTAGTGTAAATATGGTAAGTAGAGAGAGTTGGGAGGGGGAGTACTTGTGATGGAATGTTGAAGAATGCTGAGTTGTGATTTGCTGAGCATCTGGGTGTTTGAAGGTATAAATGGGAGGATGACAATTGGGTTGGTTAGTAGGCTGTTGGTTCTGGGTTTTGGAGGGGTGGATTTGTGTTTAGGCGGCTAGTGAGGCAGGTTTTAGGACTAAGCTATATGAAGAGAAAACTATTATATGTAACCACATGCATGTTGCCTTAACTTAAAGTAATCTTGTTTATTCCTTGTGTTAATATATAAATAGTTTTGGTTTAACAACATGCCTGATCCTTGGCTGGGATATTACAGACCAGATGGGTGGGCAGAGCAAATATCAAAGCTGGGAACAGTATCAATGATGGCAGCAGTGAAGGGATAGTGTAACAGCAGCACGTATCCAAAGCAACCTAAGGCTGTAATCTTTAAAGGCAGAAAGTTACAGGGGGGTTGTGGCCTGTAAGTGCACCCAGATGCTATGTAGTAATCTGTGGAGGAGACTAAGGCACAGTCTCAGGGCAGTATTGCATCACAGAGTGTCAGGTGGTGGCGCCTAGTAGTGGGATCGTGAGAGACCTGTGCTGGGGCCAGTGTGAGAGATCTGTTACGAGACCAGACCCTAAGTAGGAATCTGACAGCCCATGCCAGAAAAACAAGTTTGAGCAAGTGAGGAACATTAGAATAGGCCTGCTGGGTCAGACCAGAGGATCATCCACTCCAGCATCCTGTTCTCACAGGGGCCAATCAGATGCCCAAGCAGGATCTGAGTGCAACAGGACTCTCCCCACTTGTGATTACCAGCAGCTTGGTATTCAGAGGGCATACTGAATATTTATTTATTAATTATTTATTATTTTTATTTATACACCGCCCTTCCTTCCAGCAGGAGCTCAGGGCGGCAAACAGAAACACTAAAAACACTTTAAAACATCATAAGAAGACTTTAAAATACATTAAAACAAAACAACATTAAAAACATTAAAAAACACTTTTAAAACATATTTTAAAAAAGGGTTAAAACATATTAAAAGACATATTAAAAGCAATTCTCACACAGACACAGACTGGGATAGGTCTCAACTTAAAAGGCTTGTTGGAAGAGGAAAGTCTTCAAAAGGCGCCGAAAAGACAGCAGATAGCCTGTCTAATATTTAAGGGGAGGGAATTCCACAGGGTAGGTGCCGCCACACTAAAGGTCCGTTTCCTATATTGTACAGAACGAACCTCCTGATAAGATGGTATCTGCAGGAGGCCCTCACCTCAGACAGTGGCAGTAGAACAGCTGCTGTTGTGTCTAGTAGCCTTTGTAGCCTTATATTCCATGAATCAGGGATTTTGAGGGACACCACTGGTACACATGCGTAGGGCTAGTAATTTAAGATGTCATGTAGGGAAGTTTCGAGTGTAGCAAAATGGTCATGTGTTGGTTATTGCACCCAGTGCAGCCAAAACTTGTCACACAGTTGCTTTGTGATGTACTCTTGTTTGAATAATAGGTAGGAAGAACTTACTGACTTGTGAGTTCTCCAGTTGCAGGCATGTACATGCTGTCAGATAGATAGGAGCAACGAGAAAGGTTCTATATAACTTGCTCAAGACACCAGTTTTGCTCCTGGAAGAATGTACGCTGCTAACTTTGCCACTAAATTTTTATATAAATGATTCCCCCTTTTATGGACTTCTCTATTAATGCAGTTTTTACATCACTGTTGGCTTGCATTCCCAAAAAATACCTAGCAAAAGAGATTAGTGATACAATTTGTGCGAAATGCAAGTGATTTGAGGAAGTTATAACAATGTGAGACACAGTGTGGTCAGAGGCTATTTCTACAGATAAAAAGACATTTCATGTGCCAGTACATTGATCATGTCATTGGTGGGGTGCATATATTAGGCCAGGGATGGAAAACCTGTGGCCCCCTACATATTGTTGAACTTCAAGTTCCATAAGGCACAAGCATGGCCATTGGTCAGGGATGATGGGAGTTGTAGTTCAGCAATATCTGGAGGACTGCAGGTTCCTCAACCCTGTATTAGATGGCAGCCCTGGATTGACTGACTTTAAGCATCTTGTGTAAATAGACTGAGAAATATCTGAGACCATGGCCTAGTTCACAGTGAGATGGTAGCCTTTGACTAGGTGGTAGTAGGCTATACCATTTCTGATTGCAGGTGGAGACGTGTACCAGAAAATCAGGTATCAGTGAGAAGGATTTTGGCCTAATCTTCTCCCTGTCATCTAGTTTGTGTGTTTAATGTGCAAGGATGTTTTGGTACGGCGGAACATTCTGTCATGCAAATTCTCACCTGCAATTTTAGTTGTAAAAAATGTAAATGTACTGCCTTCAAGTCGATTCCGACTTATGGCGACCCTATGAATAGGGTTTTCTTGAGGCTGAGAGGCAGTGACTGGCCCAAGGTCACCCAGTGCGCTTCATGGCTGTGTGGGAATTCGAACCCTGGTCTCCTAGGTCGTAGTCCAGCACCTTAACCACTACACCACACTTAACCACTAAACCAGACACAAATGTACCATTTTAATAAGGAGCAGGCCTGTACCAGTTAGGGTAGTCTAATGAGTAAAAGCAGCTCCTTTTCTGAAATATTTTAATTTGGTATATCTGCCAGGGAACCAACCTTGATTCACATAGAGTTGTTTGGTCATGTACATTGTGTGTTATGTTGCATGAGTTACTGGACTTCAATTTGAAATCATCTGTGAGCTGCGAATCTACTTTGTGGCATTGGGCAAGTTGTAATCTCTCAGTTTAGTCTACACAGTGCTGGAAGGTAAAATGAGAGAAAAAGCCATATACACTCTGGTGAGGCCATCAAGGGAAGAGCAGGATACTAAAATGAAAAAACAAGAAATGGTCAGTCACCATCATGCCCTGTGTATGAGCTTCCAGTGGCTGGCTGGCTATTGGAAACAAGTTTCCTGGACTAGATCCAGGCCAAAGATGGGGAACCTGTGGCCCTCCAGATGTTTTTGGGCTCTCATCTGTCCCATAGATAGTGCCCGGGAATAATATTAATTGTAATTCAACAACATTTAGAGGGCTGCAGGTTCCCCTTCCCTGTGCTACAGCATTCAGCTTCCTAAAAAGATTGGTTCTTATATGTGGAAAAAATCAAGTGCAGAAAACAGTATATGGTCAAGGTGCTGGAGCAACTTACCTATTGAAAGGTTACAACATTCGGGGCGTTTTAGTTTAGCAAAAAAGGAAAGCAAGGGGCTGATTCATCCAAGGGATTTCGGTCTAATCTAGCCAAGGCAGCTCTTAAGGTTTTAGTGCAGGAGCTCTTGCATTTCATCCTGAGACTTAAACCCAAGGACAAAACAAATGGATCTTCATGTGTATGCTCCTTGCACATATTTTGAAGATTGGAACCTAATTGCATCATTGCCCTGTCAACATTTTAGTGGAGCACATGGTTTTTTAAGTTCAGCAAATCTGTTGATTTTTAAGGAAAATCCCATTGTAACTAATTCCTTCCTCTGTTCTCCATTTAGTTTCCACACGATATGGCTACTTCCAGGTTTTCTGGCATGGAACTACTAAGGAATGTAATGTGCATTAAACAGCTGGTGTATTTTGCCTGAAGGGCACTATGTTTCAAAGGTAAGTAATCATAATTCATTCATTCTGTGGTGCTATAATTTGGAACATGAGTCCCAAAAGCCACTCAGAATTCCTAGTCCATTTCTAACTACAAGTTGTTAAGTGTAAATTACTCATAATAATTCTTACAACAGCAGTGGGAAACCTCTGGCTGGCAGGCCTAATCAGGGCCATCAGCGGTCTTAATTTGGACTGGAAGACCATTTTTCTCCAAGCCAAACCCACCTGCTTCTCACATAATGTCATATGATGGCAGGTGTGGAGTAGGTAAAGATATGGCTCAAAGGAGCAATTGGGAGCCTTATAATGTGTTTCTGATTGTTCTTTGGTATGCAAGGCTTGTATTTGGTACCTTTTAAATTTGGCACCAAGTACAAGTCCCACTGGGATTTGTTCTGCTTCAGAGCTCCTGAATGGAGCTGATCCATGCAGAAAGCAAGGTTTGCAGGTGCAAACCTTATGGGTAAAGGAAAATACTTCACTTGATGTGCACACATACATATCTGACACTGATTGCTTCAACATATTATGACAGTGGTGTGCCTGCTGGCAGCCAATCTGTTTCTGAGCTCAATTCAAGTTCTAGTTTGGGCCTTAAAGCCGTAAATGGCCTGGGTCTGAGTTACGCCAAAGTTATATCCAGCAGAGACCTGCCTGTTGATCAAGAGTTTCATCAGAGGCTTCTCTTTTCCCATCTGTCTTTTGAGGGGCAGACTGCTGGCTACTGGAGAGAGGGCCTTTTCTGTGGTGCAATCCGCTCCCTAGGATGTTCACCTGGCACTTACTTTTATCATTTTTTAAGTTCCAGGTCAAGTAAATCATGTTAAATAACCTCTGCTCTTTATCTTAATTATGTGATTATTTAAAACATTTCTACTTAAAAGCGCTTTGTTTGCTGCTTTAATTGTTTTTCTGTTTTATTAGCTGCCTTGAGATGTATATAAAGGCATTAAATGCCTTAAAACAAACAAATAAAAGTATTTAAAATATTTCTGCCCTGCCCTTCTACCCTACAATAGGGCACTCAGGGCGGCTCTCAATAAAATCATGCCCGATAAAACCACAAAAACATTAAAACAGATAAAAATGCATAAACTGCAGTTAAGAAATATAAGAGAGCAATATTAAAAGGGACTAAAGAGGTAAAAACTAAAAAGAGAGGGAATAAAATCAGTTACAGCTCTACCTTCAGTCCCTCCCAAAGGTTCTCCGGAACAAGATAGTTTTCAGAAGTCTCCGGAAAACCATCAGGGAGGGAGAAGAGTGGGCTCCTTGGGGTAGAGTATTCCTGAGCGTGGGGGCCACAGCTGAAAAGACTGATGAAGGCTTGTGGACAGTAATGGGAATAGAGAGATCGGCTCTAATAGGGCCCAGTAACAGTCCTCAGAAAAATGTAGAAAGGAAGCCAAGCCATAAATCACATGGTCTTCGATGTCTGTATACCAATGTACAAAGCATGGGAAACAAGCAGGACAAATGTGAACTCTTAATACAAGAGGTTAATTACGACTTGATAGGTATAACTGAAACTTGATGGGATGGCTGCCATGACTGGAATACTGCAATTGAAGGATATAACTTGTTCAAAAAGAACAGAAGGAATAAAAAGGGAGGTGGAGTCGCACTATATGTTAAAAATATATATCCCTGCACAGAAATATAGGAAGATGAGAGGCTGGATTAAAATGAATGGGGCAAGTAATAAAAGGAATGTGGTGCTTGGAGTCTTCTTCCGACTACCCAATCAAGGAGAAGACGAGAATGTAACTTTTGAAAAGCAAATTGCAGATGTTTCGAGGAGGCATGATGTAGTACTAATGGGGGACTTCAATTATCCCGATATCTGTTGGGAGACAAATTCTGCCAAACACGGCCCCTCCAAGAAATTTCTGATTTGCACTCAAGGAGTGCTTATCTATGGTTCTTTCTCAGACTGGGCAGAAGTAATGAGTGGGGTACCACAGGGCTCGGTCCTGGGCCCAGTACTCTTCAACATTTTTATTAATGACCTGGATAAGGAGGTACAGAGCATGCTTATCAAATTTGCAGATGATACAAAATTGGGGGGCACAGCTAATACCATGGAAGACAAACAAAATTCAAAGGGACCTTGATAGGCTGGAGCACTGGGCTGAAAACAACAGAATGAAATTCAACAGGGATAAATGCAAAGTTCTACACTTAGGAAAAAGAAACCAAATGCACAGTTATAAGATGGGGGATACTTGGCTCAGCAATACGACATGTGAGAAGGATCTTGGAATTGTCGTTGATCACAAGCTGAATATGAGCCAACAGTGTGATGTGGCTGCAAAAAAGGCAAATGCTATATTAGGCTGCATTAACAGAAGTATAGTTTCCAAATCACGTGAAGTATTAGTTCCCCTCTATTCGGCATTGGTTAGGCTTCATCTTGAGTACTACATCCAGTTCTGGTCTCTGCACTTCAAGAAGGATGCAGACAAACTGAAACGGGTTCAGAGGAGGGCAACAAGGATGATCAGGGGACTGGAAACCAAGCCCTATGAGGAGAGACAAAGAACAGGGCATGTTTAGCCTGGAGAAGAGAAGACTGAGGGGAGATATGATAGCACTTTTCAAGTACATGAAAGGCTGTTACACAGAGGAGGGCCGGGATCTCCTCTCGATCATCCCAGAGTGCAGGACAAGGAATAATGGGCTCAAGTTGCAGGAAGCCAGATTTTGACTGAACATCAGGAAAAACTTCCTAACTGTTAGAGCCATACGCCAATGGAACCAATTACCTAGAGAGGTAGTGGGCTCTCCGACAGTGGAGGCCTTCAAGAGGCAGCTGGACAGTCATCTGTCGGGAATGCTTTGATTTGGATTCCTGCATTGAGCAAGGGGGTTGGACTTGATGACCTTATAGGCCCCTTCCAACTCTACTATTCTATGATTCCATGAAAAGGCTCTCTCCTGCAGCCTGCCAGTCTGACATCTTTCATTCCAGGCACACAGAGGAGACCAGAGGCAGCTGATCTTCAATCACGGGCAGGTACATATAGTGGTCTCTTACGTACATTAGTTCAAGGCCGTTTAAGGCTTTAAAAGTCAGAACCAGCACTTTGAATTGGGCCCAGAAACAAATTGGGAGCCAGTGGAGTTATTAAAGCACAGGGGTGATATGCTCCCTGCACTGCGATCCAGTTAATATTCTGGCTGCTGCATTTTGAACCAACTGCAATTTCCAAACCATTTTCAAAGGCAGCCCCACATAGAGTGCATTACTGTAATCAAGCTTCAATGTCACCAATGCATGTGTCACTGTTAGGGTTGCCAGGTTCAATCCCTGAGACTGATCCTGTATCTTTAGGAGAAAAGGAAGTCAGCCAAGTGCAGGTGTTCTTGCAACACTGTAAGGGGAAAAACCACAAGGTGGAATTCTCCCTCCTCCCTGCACAACTTTTAAAGATACAGAAGACCTCTTAGAGGCTGGGCCTGGCAACCAAGAGGTCTTCTATATCTTTAAAAGTTGTGCTGGGAGGAGGGAGAATTCCACCTTGTGGTTTTTCCCATTACAGTGTTGCAAGAACACCTGCACTTGGCTGACTTCCTCTTCTAAAGATACAGGATCAGTCTCAGGCCCTGAACCTGGCAACCCTGGTAGGGAAGAAGGTGGCCGTTTAGCGGTTTGGTTCCCAAGTTGTTTAGGGCTTTAAACACTTAATGTGAAGTCCTTGAATTGGACCTAAGAATGAACTGGCAACCAGTGCAGCTGCTTTAAACCAGAGGTTATATGAGATCTAAATGGAACCCCAGCTAGTAATTTGGATGCTGCATTTTGGATGCTGCATAGTCAGGGATGATGGAAGCAAGCCGTCCCGAGTGCCCTATTACAGGGTAGAAGGGTGGGATAGAAATATTTTAAATAGATAAGTTGTATTCCAGCAATATCTCTCTGGGCTACAGGTTCCCTGTCCTTGATTTACAGTATGAATGATGGGGATTTGGAGATCTTTTCAATCTTCAAGGACCTGATGGAATTAGTTATTACTATAAAGATGCTGCCCTCCCCTGACTGTAGATGTTATAATTTCCAGCACACAAAGCTGGTGAAACATTGTCCATCTTTTTCCATTTAAGGTGGCTACAGTGTGTATTAACATTTCTTCAGGATAAAGACAGGCAACTGATCCTGTACTGATACAGTGAAATCCTTTTCTCCCCTCCTCTGTCCCCACCATTTGCTTCAAACCCTGTTGACAAAGTGGGGATTTACTTGGTAATAAAACTTGAAATCTTATTGCCGTTAAAGCCCTTGATTATATAACTGGGGTTCTTGTGTTTTTGAAATATTACTTAAAATGCACTATGATGAACTGCTGGTTATTTATAGCTGGAAGGTGGCAGTTGCATTGCTTGCTTCAGCATCAAATTGCGTTGATCTAAAAGATGAATTCCAGCAAATGAAAGGTTGTCAAACATCAGACTGCAGTCAGCAAAGTGGGAAGTTTATATAAGATCTTCTTTGGCCATCTTCTATGCATAGCAATGCAGGATATTGGTCTGCTAGTTTCAGTGGGAGTAGAGTATGCTAGTGATAATGTGCTGTATCTCCCATTTGTGAGCAGGAGTGTCTGCAGTGGCTGCTTTGGAATGTGTATTTCACTTTAGCATGCCCTTCAAGGAGGCACTGGAGAAACTATATCGTGTAGTGCAGCGTTTCCCAGTCTTTGGGTCCCCAGATGTTGCGGGACTACAGTTCCCATAATTCCTGACCATTGGCTGAGACTGATGGGAGTTGTAGTCCAACAACATCTGGGGACCCAAAGGTTGGGAAAGGCTAGTGTAGTAGACAGACTTATTGAACATGGATCTGAAAAGCCTTAAACCACTCACTATTCCTTAGCCTCACCAGAGCTTGGAAGTAACTCGTTAGAAATAACGAGTTACTTTTAATTAGTTACTTTTTTGCATAGCGAGTGGGTAACTTAGTTACATTTTACTTGTAACAGAACGAGTGGTAATTTTATTACTTTTCAACTGTAACTATAACTTTCCCGCGTTACATTTGGACGTTACTGGGGGGGGGGACAGGAAGTCTGCTCCTTTGATTGGTGAGCAAAAGACACGTGCCTCACACTAGGCTTCTGCGCACTGTTGCTCTTCCCTCGTGCTCTGTGTTAGGAGGCACGAGGGAGGAAGTGGAGAGCCAGACCGCGCTGGAGGGCAAGGCTGAAGCAGAAAGCAGAAGCGGAATGGAGGTGAAGAGCTGAGGTGAGTGACGATGGTGTGTGTGCGTGCGTGCCCCCACTGCTCGTTCTGCCGCCTTCCTTCCAGCCTGCCGCCGCCTCTCCCCTCCTGTTTGTCTGTGGCTCCCCCCCCCCCGCTGCTGCTTCCCACACTCAACCTTTTTAAGGGAACATTTTCAGGCAAGCACCACCTGGATAGATCTCAGTAGTTGAATCTTGAACCAAACGCACGTTCTTGTCAATTGCAAAGTGAAACTGACGAAAATGTAAGATTGCCTCTCCTGGAGGTCTCCCCGGGCTCATTCTTCCTGGGCAGCGCAGCTAACAGGAAAGGGGGAGGCGAGACTCTGCGTTTTGGTCTCTCCTGCAAGAAACACGCAGCTGATGGAATTATTTCTGGGGCGAGAGAGGTGCAAGGGGTCAGCTTTGAGTTGGGGGCTGATCAAGATAAGTGGCTTAGGAAACGGGCACAGGCTCCCCTTCTAGGAGTAAGCTGATGAGGACGGGAGGCAGCTTCTGGGTGCAGGAATTGGTGGGAGTCCCCCTCGTGCACACAGTCCATGAGTTGCCTGCCTATAGGGTGGTATTCAACAAAATCCTTGGGCCAGCAGAACAACTCCAGCTAGTGCAAGGGGATTTCCCCCTCCTCTCCCCCACATGTGCTTCATAACAACCCCAGATCTGCTCTGGAGGGTGGGGGAAATCTCAGAACAAATTTAGGGAGTGCATGGGAGAGAAGGAGTAAACGTTCTGTTGTGCAAGTAAAAGTCCTTGTGCTGACAAAATGCTTGTGATAGTGCTACATTGAGTACAGCCCATAGTATAGTTTTCAAATAATATTAGCAGCTTTAGCTTTTTAAGTAGAGATAAATGCCCTGCCACTAGCAGAAATAACCATTAAAAGGTTTTGATCAGTGGATAAAAGTAATCACTCATCAGTTTTTGTGATGGAATTTTAGAGTTCAAAGACCAAAACTCAATTATAGTCCATTTGCTTATATTCATTCTTATACATTCCACCAAAACTAATAAACTATGAGGTTTCTTGGCTGGAAGAAGGGAAATATTGGTGCAAGAAATTAATGCTGAGTAAAATTTACTGAGATATTTGTGTATTATCAACACGCACGCACACACGCACGCACACACACACACATACAATCTGCATTTGAAGAGAAAAGGCTGAGTAGCTGCTGCATGAGCCAAGAAAAATGCTGCCTTTTTAGAGAACTGATGGCTTTGCTGAATTTCAGAAATGTGTTTGAAATCAGAGAGGTCTGTTTATTGGGAGGTTATAAAAAATAGATAGGACAAGACATGACTTAGACAATTTCAAGTCTCTCCCTCTAACAGCTGCCCTTTGCTATGACCCTGACCTTTAGTTTCATCACGCCAAAAGTCCCTTAAATATTTGTTCAGATATTTTGGGAATAGGCAGGTAACAGCTATGATGTCTGCTCTGGTTAGTTTCCAAGCTGAAGAATATGATATTAAGGAAAATATATTATAAGAATTCCTAGGGACTCATTATTCTGGAAATAGTAAAGCATTCATATGTAAACTGCATGTTGAGATGTAGCATTATAAAAAAAATACTTTTTACTAACCAAACAATTTGGTGCCAGAATAACAGGAAACAAATATTACATTTTTAAGCCATCCCTACATCTTTATTTTCTAGTGGCCTGTATAATTAGCTTTGAGTGCTATAGTCAGGTCTGTGGCTTCCTTTGGAATCAATCCATCTCTTGTTTGGCCTTCCTCTTTTTCTACTCCCTTCTGTTTTTCCCAGCATTATTGTCTTTTCTAGTGAATCATGTCTTCTCATGATGTGTCCTAAGTATGATAAATAGAGATCGGGAATAACATGGTCTGAATGATCCTGACTTTAGTGTTCAGTGATACATCTTTGCATTTGAGGACCTTTTCTAGTTCTTTCATAGCTGCCCTCCCCAGTCCTAGCCTTCTTCTAATTTCTTGACTATTGTCTCCGTTTTGGTTAATGACTGTGCCAAGGTATTGATAATCCTTGACAAGTTCAGTGTCCTCATTGTCAACTTTAAAGTTACATAAATCTTTTGTTGTCATTATTTTAGTCTTTTTGATGTTCAGCTGTAGTCCTGCTTTTGTGCTTTCCTCTTCAACTTTCATTATCGTCATGATCTGTGGGTGGGTAGGAGGCAACAAGGGAGGAGGTGGAGAGTGAGACAGGGTGGAGTGGAGAAAACAATTGTTTTAAAAAAATGGAGTGGAGGGGAAAAGGAGCCAGAGGTCAAGAACATGGATAAAGGAGGAGAAGGAGGCAGAAGCAGAATGGGGGTAAAGAATTGTGGAGGTGAAAGATGACAATGTGTCTGTGTGTGTGTTTGCACTTGGCACATAAAGTGGCCTCCACCACCCTCTCTGGTTACTGTGCTGCATTTACAGTATTTTAACTTTTTTGCATCTCAGGGGAAAATGTTTGCTTGGGTGAGTGTCCCTTAGTTGGTGGCAGGGCAGGGTCCAGGAGGTGGTTAAGTGAGAGAGATTATGCTTGCTGGCTGAGTGGGGGGGGGTTGCACTTGATTTTACATGCAAAGATCTGAGTAGTGGCCTCTGCCTCCCTCCCTTACCAGTGGAGAGACCACCATTGCTATAAAAAGAATTATTCTACTCCGTCTGTATGTGTGTGTGTTTATTTTTAATGTTGTTTTAGGCTATTTAGATGTGCAGCAGCCAAGGCCAGCACCTTGTAGACTTTTTAAAAAAAAGTAACTGAAATGTAACTGTAGTGATTACTTTTGAGAAAAAGTAATCAGTTACTTTCAGAGCAATCGTAATTGTAACGGTAATTACTACTTTTTTGACCCTGTAACTGTAACTGATTACTTTTTAAAAGTAATCTTCCAAGCTCTGAGCCTCACAGTGTGGTTGTGAGGGTAAATTAGGATAATACCATGTACGCTGTCTTGAGCTCCTTTAAAGAAGGGTAGGATATAAATGTGGCATTGTCGTTTGCAAATAATAATTTGTTACATTGGTTTAGTTACTCTGCTCATCAAATGGTTGATCTGAGTGACAGTACCATCTTTTTAATATCACTGCAACCTTTCGTTTTCAGTTCCTTTTTGTATCATTGGTTCTGGGGATGATGTTCGTGTGTTTTGAATCTGTAACAACTGGCTGACAACAGGAGTCTCTCTCTTTCTCTAGCTTGCCTGTTCAAACTGTCCTGAAATGGGTAGGTGAGTATCAGAATACTGACTGGGTAACCTGAGTGTTTGGTGGGGATCAAATGGACTTAAAAGTCTGTTTGACTGCGAGTCTCAGTTGCCTGAATCTTGCCCTTTCCCGTGCTGTTTTTATCAATAATTGCATGGTTAGAGATAAAACTCCTCACATTGTTAACAAGCTACCAGCTATAAACTGTTACAGATGATTCCTGAGCCATGTAAAATTATGTTGCTTGCTCTGTAAGCGCTTTTTTCAGAAACATAAGATCAGACCAATCTGCACCAGATCAAAGGCCCATCTAGTCCACTCCTCTGTTCCTACAGTGGCCAACCAGAGGCCCATGGGAAGCTCACAAGCAGAACCTGAAATAGCTTTAAATGGAAAGTACAGTGGCACTGAGTATAGGTCAGAAAATTGGGTCAGTGGTGTTGGAGAATAATAGTAGCAGTTATACAAGTTATTTTTAAAATCCCTTACTAGGTTTGTCACCCAATGAAACACTTAATAGTTTCATGAGTTGATAAAATACCCATTTGAGATACAGCAAAAGAAAAATGTTGCCCTTTCTCGCGTAAGAGGAATGCCTCTTCTCACATGGTACTTGCTCTTCTCAGTTTTTAAAAGTATTTGCATTAAAATTAAAAGATGCTGCTTGATTAAATGGGCTATCTTTTAGTCAATCAAAATGCATTTGATTGTTTAGTTTAATCTAACTGATTAATGAACTAAGCATTCCATCTCCAGTTACATCAACCCTGCACTCTGAACATGACCATCCCCATGTTGTAGACCTGAGGCCGAGAAGAAAGTTGCTTGCTAGGGCCACCTAATGAGCTTGGGGACTGCTTGGTTTGCAGCATTCACTCTTGGATGCTATGCTACACGAGCCCTTGAACGTAGCAGTGTTTTAAAAATCTATGCTGCGGGAGCTGAAATGTCTATGACTGCATAAACAATTCCATGTGACTATGAACCATATCACCTCTTCCTCCTCCCAAGAGTCCCCACCCTTGTTGCTTCACTCTCCTGCTCCCGGCAGCTACTTGCATTCATGGCAGCATTACAGCCTATGCAAACTTAGCCTGCGATCATTCATTTACTTAAGTATTTACAGGAATACCCCGCATTAACGTACACAATGGGTCCAGAGCGAGTACGTAAACCGAAAATGTACTTAAAGTGAAGCACTACCTTTTTTCACTTGCGCCGCCACCTCTCCTTCATGCGGAGCCTCAAAGCCCCGCACTAAAGCCTCTGCTGCTGCACTGCCGTGCCTCTCAGCTGATCGCAATCGCACCTCCCAGCTGATTCACGGTTGCGCAGTTGCGTCTCTTTCCACCCCCCACCGAAAGAACAGGCCACAACCAAAGATTAAGTGTCCGTTCTTGCGATGCGAAGTATGTAAACGGGAATGGTGCTACTGTAAGTATGTCCATACTCGCGAGTGTCCATAAAGTGAAGGTCCGTATAGCGGGGTATTCCTGTATAAGTGCCTGTTGTTGGATTGTTGCCTTACTATCAACAGTGATGAGACATATGTTTTTAAATTGTTGTAATCTGCCCTTGAGCAGCATGACTGAATGGAAGGGCAGGGAATACACCTTCTTAATAATTGCAAAATGTACAGAAAGATGTTAAAGCCTAGTAATGAAGAGTTGCCGCTGTAAATGTTGGAGTCCTTCTGTTTCAGCTCTCAAAAGTTCAAAATATTTGCAGAGTTCACCACCTATACAAGCACCTGTAGAAATATTTTCTGGCTTGCCACCCTGGGGGAGGAGGGGCAGGATATAAACTTAATTAATAAAACAAATAAACATTTGGGATCTAGCGACTGAACCCTTCATGTGTCAGTGAGTATACCGTAGTAAGATGGCATTTCAAATGAGCTGTTTTTTGTTTTAATTACAGGTTCAGTATTTCTTGTCTGTTTCCTGCTTCTTGGCACTTCAGCATTTCCCCGGTAGGGTGTCCTCGAATACTGAACACCATGTTACGGCAGATCATTGTCATTGGGTTGCTTGCTATTGCATTCGTCTTGCTGTACTATTCCATTGTAAAATATGGCTACAGGGACAAAAAGCTGCACAGGTAAGAATGGCCTGTAATACACATACAAAAAACAGATATGTTCCAAAAGTGGTTTGTTTTTTCACAGCTGAAAAATTACATATGTTGTGGGTGGTTCTTATGCTTCGCATGAGCTTTTGTGTCCCTATAAACTGAATGGGATTTACAGTGTGATCTTCTGCATGTTTGTAGTCATCCCCACTGGGGTTAATGGAACTTGCTCCCCAACAATACTGTTACTGTCTCTTCCAGGTATCTTGCTCGAGTAACCGACACAGAAGCCACAGATACCAACAATCCCAGGCTGAACTATGGCATTATGGTAGACTGTGGTAGCAGTGGATCTAGGATCTTTGTGTATTGGTGGCCAAGACACAATGGCAATCCACATGATTTGCTGGACATCAAACAAATGAGGGACAAAAACAGCAAACCAGTGGTTATGAAAATTAAACCAGGTATTGGAGAAGAAAAGCCATAAATGTTTTTTCCCCTAGCTATTTGGCAGCCTATCTTAACGCAGCAGTCTATTTTATAAAATGGTTCATTGTGTTTTCTCCCTTTTATACTCAAGATGTTACGTGCAGCCCAATTCTATCCATGTTTACTTGGAAATCAATCCCTATAGCCAAGGGTCTTTTAGCATCTAATCAAGCGTTAACAGATTTTCATAGGAACATTAATAAGATGGTATAGTTGCAGATTTTCATATTTACAAACAGCTGAAATAACCATAAGACATTTCATTGTAACCTTCTCCATCTCATTATTGGAGACAGCTCTGCTTCTTGTTGTAACATAAGAACCAAAAGCTGTTTCCCTGTAGCCTGGAATTCAGCACTGGTTGGCCTGTGTGGTAAATTGGAAAAGCATAGCTTTATTTAAAAAAAAAAAACACCTTGGGACAAGACCTATTTGACATTTACTTCCGCTAGCACTGACTGTTTCATGGAAGCAACCATGAATAAATATGAAAAGATGGTGTATAAGCAAAATAGATATTGGCACTCTTGTTTCAGTTTTATTTCTTGTCAGAGTCTATCTGTGACAATTGGTCAGTATCTTGATTTTTTATGTGAATAAATATAAGGACATACTTTTCTTTTGGATAATGCACTATTGCTTTTATGTGTAATATTTACTAAAATCTTTACTGCTGTAACAACGTAAAATGCATCACTTACAGCATATGAAGTTGTACTATTTTTCATAATTTTGATACTTACAGAGCAGCCATGTGCATAGTAACTCAGATGCATGACTCACTCTGTCTAGTGGAGCTTACCTCCACGTTGGAAAAATGGAAATTTTGGAGAACAGTTAAAAAAAAAAAAGCCTCCTATGAAATATTTGTCTCCCAGAGTGAGTGAAATGTTTTTAGGACAAGCTTTTCTTTTAAGACATGGTTTTACTCACTGTCTGGATTGCCTAGGCCTTTTCCATTCAATATTTTAAAAAGCTAAATAGTACAAACAACTACAGGATGTTGGATTAAACTTCAAGCCTTTTTGATTTTCCTGAGACACAAATTAACAGAAGCATCATAGCTCAAGGACCTGTAAATACTGCCTTTTCCCTGGCACTCAAGAGGATAAGTATGCATCCCTCCCAATCGATTTATTATCAGGAAACATTTGGTCTTACTGCTCCGCTTGGTTGAGTGGGTGTTATATGAACTCAAGTTATATATCCCTTTGTGCTTTGATATGACATATTCCCAGGTCTTAAGGTCCATTCTGATGTTACTTTTGTAGCATGGGAGCCAAGTTCTTTCTCATGCTGCTTGGGTAATGTCAAAAACCTCAGGTCAGATGGGTGAAGTACACGTCATGGGTCCTTTCTTGGTCTTTCAAGAAACTGAAACTTTTTTAAAACCCAAAAAATGCTTGGTAGTAAAGTTATGGTCACATGAATTATGCTGGCTAGTAGATACTTTTGCTTAGGCAGTATTTTGTCCTTGACTGGAATGTTATGCTGAATGTTACCCAGAAAATTGACAAAAAAAGCAATCGTGGGATGCAGCTTTCAGCTCTTATAACCAGAGTGCCTTTAAAATAGTAAATATATTTGTATGTTGGATTCTTACATTTTCTGCTCTGTATGTAGATATGTGTGTCCATTGCTTTTTAGGCATTTCAGAATTTGCTACCTCTCCTGAAAAAGTCAGTGATTATATTTTCCCACTTCTGAGCTTTGCTGCAGAACATGTACCCCGTGCAAAACATAAGGAAACACCTCTGTATATCCTGTGTACAGCAGGGATGAGAATCTTGCCAGAGAGGTAACTAAACACGTCTTATTTCTATTATGGTTTAATATAGAGAATTGAGCATATTAGGGATCTTAACTTGTGTGTCAAACATGTTTGGAATTTTGCAGCCAGCAAAAGGCTATACTAGAAGACCTGCTTACTGATATCCCAGTGCATTTTGATTTTCTGTTTTCGGACTCCCACGCTGAGGTTATTTCAGGAAAACAGGAAGGTAAGTGACTGCTTTTGAAAATGACAGGTCTGAAGCTACAGTCACTGGATTGGTGGAATGTTTGTCCAGGCCCTTCAGCGGGTGACAAATAACTGCTACAAGAAACAAAACTGTTGGGAGGTGCTGTGGTTCCCAGCACAGGAGAAGGAGAACAGAGCAGAGGGTGCCCATGTGCTTATTAGCCTTGCTGCTTTTCATCCTGTCCACAATTGGATTGCTTCAGCAACCAGGACAGGCAGTCTTCAGTTGACTCTAATTTGATAAAGGAAAAACGACCTGTGGCATTGGCTGTTAATTTTGGGTGGCTGGCTCTTTTGCAGCTGTTTCCTCTCTCCTTTATTATTATTTTTAAATCCAAGGATGGAACAGTTCTTATGGGAATAGGTTTTCTTTCACAAAATGAATTTTATTTAAAAGGAACTTTGATTAGGGAGGTAGGATTATGGAGTTTGAGGACATTAGTGATGGCTGGACTTTTAGTTAGAATCTTTTCGGTGGGAAGGAGAATGAACAGATGAGCACCATTCCCTGTGCAAGAGAGGAGTAAAAGCAGCTGGAATAGTGCAATATCGGGAGAGGCTGAGTGGGGTAGTCATCAGTCTATAACGCTCAGATGTGCCCCGTCCATTCAAGGGTTGACCTGAATAATGCAGATAACCACTAGCTATAGCCCACCAAGACGCAGGAAATGCACTTTTTGCAACTCATCTGTATTCCTTGTTGCAGCATCCTTAATTTGCTTTTCCTCGTTTGTTTCTTCCCCTGCTTTATCTGTTCGTTTGATTCACTGCACACATCAGTTACTGGATTCGTTAATTTTTTATAAGCTTTTCCTTACCAGGCTTATCTCATATTTGTGTTTCCCTTCTGTATGCCTCTTTGCTCTCTCTTCATTATTCCTGTGACATTGTGGCCCTCCAGATGTTGTTGGACTACAACTTGCATCATCCTGGTGGGGCTGATTAGAACTGGAGTCCAACAACATCTGGAGGGCCACAGATTCCCCAGCTCTGTTTCAACTAAGCCATTTCTTCCACCTACTATTTGTAGCTGTTCATTCACAGCCTTTTACAACTGCGAGATCCCATTCATGTGGCAGCCTTTGGAACTGCTTGGTAGAGCACTTCAATTACATTTTTAGAAGCTCATTGGTAGGCTTGTTTAGGAAAGCCTGGCATTTTCTGATATCTGGTGCATCTTTGTGGCCAGTGAGGAATTGTTATTTGTGTTGTTGAACCGTGTACCTGAGTAGTAGCATGTCTGGATTAAAATTTAATTTTTAGAGACAGCATAGGTTTTTTTGTGCACAACTCAAGTTTATTCTTGCAGTACTCTTTATTTTTAAGATATAGTTCAATAAGTTTTTGTTCTTTATTTTTAAGATATAGTTCAATAAGTTTTAATTTAACAGATGTTCTGTTAAATTTGTCTAGGAGTATATGCATGGATTGGCATTAACTTTGTCCTTGGAAGATTTGAGCATACCGATGATGGTAAGTGTCTTGATAGCACTATCTATGACCTACCAAAAGGAGAAATGATACTGGTGACCTGTAGCTGTTGCTAGCGGACAATCTCTATCCTGCACCAACCTTAACTGAATGAATGGAAGTTGCTCAGCAGCTGTGCTTGGTGGATTGTGATCCATAATAGATCTGAAGAGTCAGAAATTCATATGTGTATTTATTACAGAACCGAAGACGTAAAATAATGACCTAAATCTCTTCAGTTACAGAAGTTATAACAAGACATTTAACAGTTCTAAGAAGACCCAAACACATTAGCTGTTAGGAAATGGAGAGAGGTGGATAGTGGACGAACCTCATATTATTTCAGTTGCCATTTTCTATATCTTTCCCAGCTCCATGACATCCTTTTTTGGGAGTAAGGCAAACTATATACAATTTGGAACGTACAAGGCATACTTTAAGATGCCATTGTTAACACTTCCTGTTTTATTTCCAACTCTTTTCCTAATACAGTTAAAATAATTCATTAATAGGCAAAAAACCCTTACGGTTTAAGAATGCAGCTATAGCCAACAGATATTTCTATCAAACTTTAAAAAGCAAGGAAATTGGGCAGCTATAGTGAATGCACCAGGGCAGCAGGAGACCTGACCTCCTCTCTGATATATTGTACTGCCCTACAAATTTGTCAAAATGCAAACACAGTTTGGGTTGGTCTTTCACAGTCCAATCCACTTCCTGTGTAGCTTTGTAGGGCAGTACAATATCTCAGACAGAAGGTCAGGTCTCCTGCTGCCCTGGTGCATTCACTATAGCTGCCCAATTTCCCTGCTTTTTAAAGTTTGATAGAAATATCTGTTGGCTATAGGTATGTTCTTAAACCGCAAGGTTTTTTGCCTATTAGTGAATTTCCCTGCTTTTTAGTCTGGAAGGTAAGAAATGGGATCCTGTGCAAGTTTGCTGAGAATGGATTGATCATTTGCATGTTTACTGAGTTCAGTGGGATTTACTCTCGTGCAAACTTGTTTAGGATAGGTAAAACTGACCACGGGGAGGGAAGCCTGGAGTGGGCAAGGGAGAAGAAAGAAGGAAGAGGGGAGGAGATGAAGAAGGGAGGAGGAAGGGAGAGGAGAGGGGAAGGAGGGGAAAGGCAGGTCTGATCATTTGCATGCGTATTAAGTTCAGTGGGATTTACTCCTGTGCAGTCATGGCTAGGATAGGTAAAACTGACCATGGGGGGAGAGGTGGGGGAGGGGAGAGTAGAGGAAAGGAAGAAGGGGGAGAGAGGAGCAGAAGGAGTGGGAGGGGGAAGGAGGGGATTGGATGGGGAGGGGTGAAGGAAGGGGGAGGGGAGGGGCAAAAGGGAGGTGATGGGAGGGAGGAAGAGGAGGGGAGGGCAGGTTTGATCATTTGCATACTTACTGAGTTCAATGGGATTTATTCCCATGCCATCATGGTTGAAAATGAAATGGACTGCCTTCAAGTCTATTCTGACTTATGGCGACCCTACGAATAGGGTTTTCATGGTAAACGGTATTCAGAGGTGCTTTATCATTTCCTTCCTGTGAGGCTGAGAGGCAGTGACTGGCCCAAGGTCACACTGTGTGTGGATTCGAACCCTGGTCTCCCAGGTCGTAGTCCTGACCATGGGGGAGGAGGAGGAGGGGGAGGGGAAGGGAGAGGGAAGAAGCAAGAGGGAGGGGATAGGAGAGAGGAGGAGGGGAGGGCAGGTTTGATCATTTGCATGCTTTTTGAGTTCAGTGGGATTTACTCCTGTGCAATCATGCTTAGGATAGCTGAAACTGACCTGGCGGAGGGGTGGAGAGAGGAGGGAGGAGGAGGGCAGGAAGGGGAGAGGAGGAGATTGGGTGGGTGGGCACTAGGCAGAGGGGAAGCCACTTTCCTTTCCAAAAGGAAAACATTGTGAACAGTATCATTCTTTTTCAGGGTTTCCCCCACTTTTTATTCTACAGCAGGCACATTTACCCTCCCACCCAAATTTAAACCAAAGCTGTCCCGGGCCACATCCACATCAGACTGTTATTTCCCTTTAGGCAGTCATGGCTTCTCCCAAAGAATCCTGGGAAGTAGTTAGTGAAAGGTGCTGAGTGTTGCTAGGAGACGCCTGTTCCACTCACAGAGCTTCAATCAGAACAGCTGACTGTTAAATCCCTTTGGCCACTGGAGCTTTTTTGGGGGAATAGGAGTCTCCTCTCAGTACCCTTCACAAACTACACTTCCCAGGATTCTCTGGGGGAATCCATGACTCTCACGTGAAATCAAGGTCTGGTGTGGGTGTGGCCCCCTGATTAGGCAAGCCAACCAGCTGGGAGTCTGGCTTTTAGAACACTGACAACCGGTTCTTACTGAGCATGCCCAACATTATCATTGTGTTCAAGCCAAAATTTCTTAAATTAATTAAAAATCAGTCAGGCATTTTTTAACTTGGACCTACATCTTCTGCAGTTTAAGAGTATGGGGCAAGGTCAGTAATAGGATTACAGGTACTCAGTGAACATGGCTGATTTTAAATTAATTTCAACAGGTTATGAGAACACTGACAGAAAAAAGTCCAAAAGGGGTATAGTTTTTCTCTCTCTTTTTACACTTTGAACTCTCGATTCTCTCTGAATGTTTTGTGTATCACCATGAAAATTTAGAGTGTTGTTAAGCAAGCGTTTCTGAGTTCAGGACTATAAGTTTTGTAAGATTTTGTTTTGAAATGAGCTTATGGGAAGGATCAGAATGGTATGGGGGGTATTTTCAATTTAACTTTGCAGAATGCGAAAAATCCATGCTGACTATAGTATACAGCCACTTTTGTGGCTGTATAATAAATAGCACTTACCTTCTCTCACCATAAGCTAACCGTCCTGTTACCTTACTAGTATTTTGTCATTATGGCTATTGTGTGGGATCATTGGGGCCCTCTCTGTTCAAAAAGAGGTTATGTAAGAGTCTCCCTTAGGAACTATATACCAGGAAAGGCATGTTTTTGGCAAGATAGAGTCAACCTGTGTTGTCTAGAAAACCCTTGGCACTAGGGACTATATCCAACTAAGCTCTAAGAGTAGACCCGCTGAAATGAATGAACCTAAGTTGATCATGTCCTTTAGCATCAATGGGTCTCCTCTGAGTAGGACTAGCATTGGATGCAACCCTAGGCTGCCGTTGCTACATTGTAGTCTGCTATGGCAGTGCAAATCTTTAGAGTTCAGATTCTACAAAGGACTTGCTCCCGCTTCTCAGCAGAGCTGCCTTCACATCTTGTCTTTCAGAGGATGATGCTGTAGTGGAGGTACATATTACTGGCAGTGAAAACAAGGAGGCGATTCTTCGAAAGAGGACTGTGGGTATACTTGACATGGGTGGTGTGTCAACTCAAATAGCATACGAAGTACCTAAAACTGTAAGCTTTGCCTCTTCACAGCAGGTTATTATCTGTACAACTTTTCCTTCTGTTTTTCCCCCCATGTTTTAATCCATATTCCATTTATTCTTTTTCTTTTGCGTATTATAAGTCCTGTGCTTCCATTGCGTGACATCTTTACCCCAAAGGCAGGAGAAAAGGCTGCATCCTGGTGTCCCATCAGCTAAGCAGTTCACCTGTATGTTATTCACTTCATCAGTCAGTTTAATACAAATATTTTTGAATTATGCTACATGGCCCTTAATTTTCTCCTAGTATTTAACCCTCATTTTGAATTGTACTGTTTAAATTGTGACACACAACTTTTGGTGGTAATATGAACTGTTGTGCTGGTTGTGGGTGCTATTCATCGCCCGATTCCTTTTACAAGGCTGACTTGTTAAAAAACAATTAACTTTAAGGGAGGAAAGATAACTATTGTGGGTGCTATGTGAAGAAAGAACATGTTGATATTTACTTTGCTTAGTCTATGTTTCAAATGATTCATTTTTAGCATTTTTAATAAGAAGCTCTTTTTTAAGGCCTGAGGGAAGGAGAAAAGCCTTCTGATTTGGCCTATAGTAATTCGCTAAACCTACCCTTTTACATGAAAATAAATATGTGATATAGCAAATGTTGGCAGAACCTTTTCAGAACAAGTTTGTTTGCTTGCTTGCTCTCCCTCTCTCTCTCTCACACACACACATGCGCGCACACACACGGCGCCCATGTAGCTCAAAAAACATCATCTGAACCTGGACCATGATTTGTTTCCAACAAGCTGTGACCAGTAAGGCAGATATAAACAAAGGATAAATCTTAGTCTATTTCTGGCTTATCACTTGTGGTTTGTTTGAAACAAACATTAATTGATGATACACCATGAGTGTATCCTGTGTTACTTGTAAAGTATAACCCCAAAAGAAAATCAGGGCCTTGCCACCGGAAGCTTAGACTTTAAATGTGGACAGTGGAGAAGAAAGCAGACTGAGCGGAGGGAAGCAAGAAGCAAGATTAACAGAGGTGAATATGAGAACGTGTACAGTTCCCTCATAGGTGGTGGGCTGCATTCAGTTTGATGATTCATAAGCTGCACAGACCTGGTCTTCTAGCCGTGTTTTGGGCTTTGATGCTGCTTCCTTTAGCGCAGGATTACCCAGTGTGGTGCTATCCAGGTTACATTGGATTACAACCAGACAGGATGGCCAAATGTTGGGGATGATGGGAGTTGTCGTGCAAAACTACATCTGGTGGGTACCAGGTTGGTTACCCCTGCTTTAGTACTTAGGTCAGGCGTGGAGGAACCTTTGGCCCTCCAGATATTGCTGAGCTATATCTCCCATGAGCCCCAGCCAATATTGCCAGTAGTCAAGGCTGATGAGAGTTGTAGTAGAATAGCTTCTGGAGGGTCAAATGTTCCCTCCTCTGGCTTAGGTACTGAGCACAATGAATTCTCCTACAGAAAGGTCTTGGGAAGATGTTCTGAGAGCTGCAGATATGAAACGATTCCTGTGTATTCAGAGTTATTTATTAATTTATTGCATTTGTGAACCGCCCCATAGCCAAAGCTCTCTGGGCGGTTTACAGCAATCAAAAACATTAAAACAAATATATTAAAAGAAACATGTTTATGTGTTATACAACACCAAGCAGAGCTGTTTGTGCCTGTTTATCCTCTTGTTTGGGTATCTGCAGGAGGAGATAGCCAAGAACCTACTTGCAGAATTTAATCTGGGGTGCGATGCTCACCAAACTGAACACGTGTACCGAGTCTATGTGGCAACTTTCCTCGGCTTTGGTGGAAATGCTGCACGGCAGAGATATGCAGACAGCATATTTACCAACACAGTATTTAGAAACAGGTAATGTTCTATAGTTGACTTGACTTCCAATTCCACATGATTTCCCTCCTATATATTTCATCATTTTAAATCTTGAAATAGGCACATATTAAATGGTTGGGGATTGCATTGCTGTATTTAAAATGCCTTTTTAAACTTTTAGATCCCACTCATAAAGTGACATGTCAGACTTCAGAACAGGAGGGTGGAAGGGGGGACATTTAACACACTTGGGACTGCTAACAGAAGAGGATCTTTTATTTGTGCCCAGAGGGCTGGTTCAGATGTTACGTTGGGGCTCTGGTTCCATTTGCAAGGGAAGCCTTGGGATCTGCATATGCATGAGTAGTACTGTTTGCAAAAGTAAACTTGGTATCACAGGTACATAGGAGGCTGCCTTATGCTGAGTCAGACCGTTGGCCCTTCTTACTCAGTATTCTACACTGACTGGCAGCAGCTCTCCAGGGTTTCAGAAACAGAATGTTTCCCAGGCCTACCTGGAGAAACTGGAAATTGAAACTGGGAACTTCTGCGTGCAAAGCAGATGCTCCCCCACTGAGCTGTGGCCCTTCCCCTCATGTCAGATGCAGAAGAGGGCAACGGGGATGGAGAGGGGTCTGGAAACCAAGTCCTGTGAGACTGGTTAAAAAGATACGTTTAGCTTGGCAAAGATGAAGGGGAGACACGATCGCTGTGTCTAAATGTCTGAAGGGCTTTCATGCTGTAGATGGGGAAGACATCTTCTCTGTTGCTCTTGGGGGCAGGACGTGAGCCAGTTGGTGGTGGAAGTTCCAGGGAAGCAGATTTGAACTGGGCACCAGGAGAAGCCTTCTAATAGAGCTGTTTGACGCAGGGACGGTCTGCCTCAGGAAGTGGAGGTTTTAAGCAGAGGCTGGATGGTCATCTGTCAGGGGTGCTGTAATTACATTCTGCATTGAGGTGGGTGTTGGACTAGATGACATCCAAGGCCCTACTAGAAAGTGCAGGTTTTGCCATTGTGTTGCTTTCCTTAATTTGACGGCACCTGTTCCATGGTGCCTTGAGCGAAACACAATGCATGCACCTGCCCACTTGATACAGTGCTAGGAGGTACCGCTCCCCAAGGCAGAATGATCTGGTGTACTGTTCTTCCTGCTCTGACACAATCCATTTGTGTAACTTTGCTCAATCTTGTTTGCAGGCTTCTAGGCAAACAAACTGGTATGACTTTGGATACTCCTTATTTAGACCCTTGCCTGCCTTTGGATGTTGAGGATGAAATCCAGCAGAATGGGCAGAAGATGCATTTTCGAGGGACAGGAGATTTTGACCTGTGCCGTGATGTTATTCAGCCTTTCATGAATAAGACAAATGAGACGCAAACATCCTTGAATGGCATTTATCAGCCTCCCGTGCACTTTGAGAACAGCGAGTTCTATGGGTTCTCGGAATTCTACTACTGTACCGAGGATGTATTACGGATGGGGGGAGACTACAACGCTGCTAATTTTATTAAAGCTGCAAAGGTAAAAGCTCACTCTGCTTTTGTGAGGTGAAGCAGCAGCTAGATTATCAGACAAGGACCTGGGAGACCAGGGATCAGCTTCCCAGTTAACTCGTGAACCTTACCCGGTGACCTTAGGCCAGTCACTTTCTCTCAGCCTAACCAGGGTTGTTGTGAAGATGAAATTAAGTGAAGGGGAGCTTGATCCTTATACATTGCCCTTAGCTCCTTAGAGGAAGGGCAAGACAAAAATGTAATTCAATGAATGCCACTCTAGTAAACATGCCTTGGATTCATATCTAGGAATGTATGTGGATTGTGGTTTATGGCAAAGAGTCTTGGGCTTGGATCTGGTTGGTCTGAGTTCAGATACTTGTTCCGTCCTGGATTAGCTAGATGACCTAGCTTAGTTGTTCTATATATATATTGTTTATTTCATTTATGAATCTTTACCCATGAAACATCCCAAAGTGATTAACAATAAAACATCAATAATAAAAGTAATTTCCTGTCCAATACAGATACAGACTAGGATAGGAACGCTCATTTAAATACTTTTTGTTTAAAAGGAAGGTCGACCATAGGCACTGAAAAGACAACAGACTGTGCTTGTCTGATGCATTACTGGAGGCATTTCCAAAGGTAATATACATACAATACACAAATTTCAGGCATACAGTCAATGAAACCCTTGTGCCTGATGACCATCAGCCAACTCCTTGATGCTAGAATTGATGGAAAGGAGGAGTGTGGTGGTTGTGTTCATGCTGGAGGGGTGGAACTGAGGAAGGGGTTCGGGCAAGAAGAGTGGGGCTGCAAGTAGGGCTGGGTGAGTAGTCCTGCAGTTGCTCTTAGGTGGTGGAGTGCAGAGAGGGCGGAGATGGAAAAAGATGGAATTCTGAATAATAGGTTCTGGAAGCTCATACTGACAACCAGTTCTCAAAAAACTACTTTTTTATTTGAGCCCAGTTGACACTTTTTTTAAAAAAAGATAACCTGTTTCTCCCTGGTGTGTGTTGCTATTATAGAGCCCCCCTCCCTGTTTTCTTTCTGGAAGCTCATCACACATACTTAAGTCTCATTGTAAGTGGATGGAGCTGTATATTTTTGTTGTTGTGTTTTGCCCTAAGCTGGGAGGGGGCATTCCTCTTTGGCTCCTCTTTGTTGCATGCCGCTTTTTTAAGAGCTTAGGCAAGAAACCTAAGATCTGGGATGTTATCCTTGGAATGGGGTGAGCAGTGTGCAACAACTCTCCTCTGCTAGCTGTCCGAAGCCATTGCAAGAGGGGAGAAGGGGCTGCCTAAAATCCACCTTTGCACAAAAAAGTTCTGAATCTTCTCCCCCCCTCCAATTTGTAGATTGCCCCCTTGGGCTCCAGTTAAAGATCACTGGCCTAGGGCAAGATGCTGTCTCCCAGTCTTAAGTTTTCTTGTCAGTAAAATACGAAAGTGGAAGAGTGTGAGAATTCATGGATGTCTTCTTTTAAAAAAAACACAACAATTTGGGGGCTCATTCCTTCTCCATGCATACTCATTCCAGCCTTGCGTAAGCATGTACTGTATAACTAACTTCCATTTATTTTAGTGGATTTTAAAGGAGGATTACAGATATGCACCAACATTGATGGGGGGCTTCAAGAACCACTAATTGTGAAGCGATTTGCATGTTAAATTGCTGTATAAAAAGGAGTTAATTTGCTTATCCCTCCTTCCAATGAGCTCAAGTGTCTAAAAGAATGCATCTTAGCCACCCCAAGTCCTTGGATCTAAGGGGGGGAGGGGAAAGGCTCTTCTTGTTCGACCATCCAAGGAGATACATTGGGTGGTGCCCCAATTGTGGAATGCCCTCCCCCTGAAAGTATGCCAGACACTACTGACCTTTTGGCACCTGGCTAAGACCTGTTCATTTGCCCAGGTGTTTCCTAGGTAGTTAACTGCCTAGTTAGTTCTTGGTAAATGTTGGTCATTTTAACCCTGTTTTTTTAAATGCTTTTATTTAATAAATATGAATATACTACTGTTTTAAGATTTTGTAACCATGATATTTGAGGGTGATTAGTAGGATTAAAATGCTCATATATGATAGATATATAAATATCTCCCCTGACATTCCATGTTATCCTTACAACAACTCTGTGGTGTAGGGTAGGATGAGAGATGGGGACTGGACCATGGTGAGCTTCATGTCTAAGCTGGGACTTGAACCTGGGTCTTCCCAGTCCACGTTGGACACTTGTCCACTGTGCCACACTGCCTCTCTGCTTAAAGCATTCCTTGGCTCCAAAAATTTCATTGGTAAAGTGTTATATTCTAACATTGGTTTCGAAATGCTGTCTGTGTGCACATATTTACATTCTTTGTGTTGGTTTCCCAGGATTATTGTGCAACGAAGTGGTCTGTTCTACGGGAACGTTTTGACCGTGGCCTTTATGCGTCACATGCAGACCTTCATCGATTGAAGTGAGTATAAGTATTCTCTTATGGCTGAATCTGCTCAAGCATCCTTCCTCGAGAGGGAGAGAAGGACTGAAAACAAATTGTACACATAGTGGCTAGAAGGAAACAGTTCAAGGAGGTCCAGAAGCATTCAGTCTTGCCCTCAGAACAGCTAGTTCTGCAGCAGAGCTTTTTGGAGATGTGGTTTGAGTACTCTTTCATGTAAATGTAATGGGTCCTGTATGTTTGAAGCTTTTTAGTGTAACAGAGTCCCAGTTCAAATGGCCACCAGGACCGTTGTAGTTCCCATGTGATGAAGGGGTGAGCTGCACCCCACAACTTGGTTGACTTTTTACATGAGCTGATTAGTCATGCAAATGCCTTATTGCATGCAGGTCCAGCTCATGTGATCTCTCTCTCCCTCCACATGAGCTTTGCCTCCATGCAAGTGAGCATTCACATAACAGTTCCTCCTGGTGAATCATGCAATAAGTTTTCTCTATGATAGAGGGATGGGGAGGGAACTCCCTTCATCTCAGAAGGGCACTAATGCTCAGGCGAGTGTACAAATCACGTCTCAGTGTTCCAAGAGGTTATTGTTTTTTAAGCACCTTGAAAACAATGCAGTGATTACTAGGAGCCAACATGGATTTATGAAGAACAAATCTTGCCAAACTAATCTTATCTCATTTTTTGATCTGGTAACCTCCCTTGTAGACTGTGGGAATGCTGTAGACATAATATATCTCGACTTCAGCAAAGCTTTTGACAAAGTGCCCCATGATATTCTGATTAGCAAGCTGGCTAAATGTGGGCTGGATGCAACAACTATCAGGTGAATCCACAGTTGGCTCCAGAATCGTACTTATCAATGGTTCGTTTTCAAACTGGGTGGAAGTAACGAGTGGGGTACCACAGGGCTCTGTC
Source organism: Rhineura floridana (assembly GCF_030035675.1). Lineage (NCBI taxonomy): Eukaryota > Metazoa > Chordata > Lepidosauria > Squamata > Rhineuridae > Rhineura > Rhineura floridana. Next base: position 10,330,954 of record NC_084487.1, read on the forward strand.
CTGGGCCGAGTGCTCTTCAACATTTTTATTAACGACTTAGATGAGGAGGTACATGCTTATCAAATTTGCAGATGATACAAAATTGGGAGGCATAGCTAATACCATGGAAGATGGAAACAAAATTCAAAGGGACCTTGATAGGCTGGAGCATTGGGCTGAAAACAACAGAATGAAATTCAACGGGGATAAAAGCAAAGTTCTACACTTAGGAAAAAGAAACCAAATGCACAGTTATAAGATGGAGGATACTTGGCTCAGCAATACGACATGTGAGAAGGATCTTGGAACTGTTGTTGATCACAAGCTGAATATGAGCCAACAGTGTGATGTGGCTGCAAAAAAGGCAAATGCTATATTAGGCTGCATTAACAGAAGTATAGTTTCCAAATCATGTGAAGTGTTAGTTCCCCTCTGTTTGGTACTGGTTAGGCCTCATCTTGAGTACTGTGTCCAGTTCTGGTCTCTGTACTTTAGGAAGGATTCTGACAAACCGGAACAGGTTCAAAGGAGGGCAACAAGGATGATCAGGGGACTGGAAACCAAGACCTATGAGGAGAGACTGAAAGAACTGGGCATGTTTAGCCTGGAGAAGAGAAGACTGAAGGAAGATATGATAGCACTCTTCAAGTACATGAAAGGATGTCACACAGAGGAGGGCAGGGATCTCTTCTCAGTCATCCCAGAGTGCAGGACAAGGAATAATGGGCTCAAGTTGCAGGAAGCCAGATTTTGACTGGACATCAGGAAAATATCCTAACTGTTAGAGCCATACGCCAATGGAATCAATTACCTAGAGAGGTAGTGGGCTCTCTGACACTGGAGGCATTCAAGAGGCAAGCTGGACAGCCATCTGTTGGGAATGCTTTGATTTGGATTCCTGCATTGTGCAGGGGGTTGGACTTGATGGCCTTATAGGCCCCTTCCAACTTTACTATTCTGTGATTGGTGGGTGACAAGGATTTGGAACCAATTGCTAGATCTGTTAAATGCTGCTATTCCCGAAAAGCCCAATAACACTGTCTATTATTTACAAAAAAGAGAGAAAGAGAAGGGCCCATTATATCTGTAGCATATATCTAAGCTCCCATCCCATACCTTCATCTCTTTTTGGTTTAATGTTCAAGCCTGCTGAAGCAGTATCTCTCTCACACACACATATTAACCGTAGCCATCATGCAGACCTCTAGGGTACATTTGGAACCCAGGTGCACGTTTCATTGTGTAAATTATACATAAGTAGACCTACAAGGATGTGTTTCTATGACATTGTCACAAATTTTAACCTATACAATGTTCCCAACTTTCAAACAGTTATCACTTGCCGTTTTCCTTCTGGAAACAAAACATTGAGGTCCAAATATATTCCAGCAAAAAGTCCCAGGGACAAATTCTGCCTCAGGCACGTTTACTGTGTAATGTACACATGAATAGACCTACAGGGTGGTCTTCCTAGGATATTGCCACAAACTGTCACCTGTGCAACATCCCCAAATTTTAGCCAGTTATCACTATCTTCCTTTCCTGGAAACAAAAAATCACCAAGATCCAAATATACCCAGCAAAAAGCTCTGGTGGCAAATTGTGGTGTTTATTCAATATGCATGGGGGAAGATTCTACCTCCTCTGAGTAAGTTTTTTTTCTCTCAAAGTGCTTTGGTATTGTCAAGCACACTCTGGGGGACAAAGTTACCCCATCCTCCCACTAGAAATCTCATTGAAGCACAAATACACCCCAAAGATGGCCAGTGAGATTTTTTTTTTTTGCCGACTTTGTATGTTAAGCTCTTACATATGAGGACTTATTCCTTTGGAAGCAATACAGACAGTGACTGTGTAAGTCTTAGTAAAAACAGTGGGATCTTGACTATGCAATTAAGTGCTTAAGACCAATGGAATTTAGTTTTTCTTTTTAGATCGTGTTTTTATGTCTTACTGGTCCTGCTTCTGTTTAAAAACAACACAAGTTGACTTCCTATTGTTCATGTTTATTCTGTGTAGGTATCAATGCTTTAAGTCAGCCTGGATGTACGAAGTGTTTCATAACGGCTTCTCTTTTCCCGTAAACTATGGCAATTTAAAAACTGCACTGCAGGTCTATGACAAAGAGGTGCAGTGGACGCTGGGGGCTATCCTCTATCGAACACGATTTTTGCCTTTGAGGTATGGCTTCACATTTCTTACTTACGAAGTTCAAAAATAGCTGGTCACCAGAATCTACCTTTGGTGGATAATTTTCTCCAGAAAGCTTGCATCTGTGATGCTTTCTGAGTATTATTCAGAATTAGTGAGATTGGCATGGGGGCAAAATGCTCGTCATTGCTCAGCTCTGAATGCCGTCTTCCTCTAACACAACAGCATTTGCTCCTTGGTTGCTAGGCATACAGATAGGTTTGAGAGAAGGATGGGGATTCGTCTGAGAGGACCTAAGATTGGCGATATAACACAACATCCCCAAAACGATGATTTCCCCTATAAAAGTCAAGGGCTATGTATTTATTTATTTTATTATTTGATTTATATCCCGCCCTTCCTCCCAGCAGGAGCCCAGGGCAGCAAACAGAAACTCTAAAAACACTTTAAAACATCATAAAAGACCTTAAAACCATCTGGTTGATAATATGAGGAGGGCATTAGATAGGGGAGAATTCACCTTTCTTGTCCTCCTCGATCTCTCAGCGGCTTTTGATACTGTTGACCACAGTATCCTTCTACATCGCCTGGAGGGATTGGGAATAGGAGGCACGGTATTGCAGTGGTTCCATTCCTTTCTCTCCGATAGGCATCAACAGGTAGCATTGGGGGAGGAGGTTTCAGACCCTTGGCCTCTCGATTGTGGTGTGCCACAGAGCTCTATCCTCTCTCCGATGCTATTTAATATCTATATGAAGCCGCTGGGGGCAATCATTAGGAGATTTGGGCTGCAGTGTCACCAATATGCGGACAACACTCAGCTCTATCTCTCGTTTAAATCTTCGCCAGAGTTGGCTGTGGAGACCATGTCCAAGTGTCTGGAATCCGTGAGTGGATGGATGGGAAGGAACAGGTTGAAGTTAAATCCCGATAAGACTGAGGTGCTGCTTGTGGGAGACAGGGGAAGGTTGGGAAATGTTGACCTGATGTTCAACGGGGTGAGACTGCCCCTAAAGGACCAGGTCCGCAGCCTTGGGGTTGTTCTTGATTCCAAGCTGTCCATGGAGGCTCAGATTTCGGCAGTGAGCCGGGCAGCTTGGTATCAATTACACCTCATTCGTAGGCTGCAACCCTACCTCCCTGTTCATCAGCTCCCACTGGTAGTACATGCCCTGGTCACCTCTCGTTTAGACTACTGTAATGCGCTCTATGTGGGGTTACCCTTGAAAACGGTCCGGAAATTACAACTGATACAAAATGCTGCAGCTCGACTATTCACAAATTGTCGCCGCCAGGAACATATCACCCCAGTGTTGTTTGATCTTCACTGGCTTCCTGTTGTTTTCCGGGCTCAATTCAAAGTGTTGGTATTAACCTTTAAATCCCTACACAGTTTCGGCCCAGTTTACCTGATGGAGCGCCTCCAGCGCCACCAATTATGCCGCCCGACAAGATCAGCCACTCAGGGCCTTCTCTCAGTCCCACCAACTAAAACAGCTAGGTTGGTGGGGACTAGGGAGAGGGCATTTTCAGTGGCGGCCCCCACTCTCTGGAACTCCCTCCCGTATGATCTTCGGCATGCCCCTTCCCTGAATGTCTTCCGCAAAGCCTTGAAGACCTGGCTCTTCAGACAGGCCTTTGGGACTTCCGGGGAGGGTTAATTTTTTAGGACTAATCGCCTATTCTCTGAACTGTTATTGTTCTTTATTTATAGTTTTACTGTTATATGTATTTTATGTGTATTTTATTATGATGCATTTATTGCAACTAAATTGTACGTCGCCTAGAGTGGCCATCGGCCAGATAGGCGGCTTATAAATTAAATTATTATTATTATTATTAAAATACATTAAAACAAAACTGGGCTCCTGCTGGGAGGAAGGGTGGGATACAAATTAAATAATAAATAAATAAACAAACAAATAAATAAAACAAAACAACGTTAAAAACATTTTTTTTAAAGCATTAAAAACATTATTAAAGAAAACATATTAAAAGCAATTCTAACACAGACGCAGACTGGGATAGGTCTCAACTTAAAAAGGCTTGTGAAAGAGGAAAGTCTTCAAAAGGTCCCCAAAAGATAACAGAGATGGTGCCTGGCTAATATTTAAAGGGGAGGGAATTCCACAGGGTAGGTGCTGCCACACTAAAGGTCCGTTTCCTATATTGTGCAGAACGAACCTCCTGATAAGATGGTATCTGCAGGAGGCTGTCTTTCAGGTATCCTGAAAGGGATTTGGGGGAGCAGAGCTCTTTCCCAAGTGAAAATCTGCATATTCCCCAAGACACTCTCCCTCCCCGCTTTCTGACAGTATCTCTCCCACCCATGGTTGCAAAGCGGTTGAAAAGGAGAAGGTGGACACATCAACTTGCTGAGTTGTAGGATGCTGTAAGACCTCCTTGTAGTAACCGTCTCTTTGGAGGCTCAATGTCCTGTTTCTCCTGCTTTTCACAGAGACATCCAGCAGGAGAGCTTCCGAGGCAATCACTCCCACTGGCGCAGCTTCTCTTTTGTTTACAACCATTACTTATTCTTTGCCTGCTTCTTCATCGTGCTGCTGTCCATCCTGCTGTACCTGCTGCGGTTGCGACGGATTCACCGGCGAATGCTGCACAGCGGCCCATCCCCTTCCCTCTGGATTGAAGAAGGCCTTCCACCACAGAAGATCCCAGGAGCCTTATAAGCTGCTGAACAAACACTGGTCTTAAGACTTGCTAAAGAAAAAGCCATCAGTTTTGCCTCAGGGTTCTTTTTTCATCCCTAGAAACCATTGCCTGAGCCTCTTGCTGCAGCATTGGCATCGAGGGGTCACCCACATCTGGAGGACTGAGGAAAAAAGCAGGGTCAACTCGGCTTGGCTAGACTGGGGGGAAATCAGCCAATTTTTTTTAAAAAAAACACAAGTTAAAAGTAAATGCACTTTGACATAGGGAGGAGGGGGGAGGGACAGGGAAGACTTGATGCCAGTAAATGAATAAATGCGAAAGAAGCAAGCTAGTCTGTTCTCAGTAACTGCTGTGATTGTTCTTTCGAAACGTGGTAAGCCAGCTCATCAGATTTTTTAAGGATGTGAGTGATGTTATCTTAATTTATCATCCATCCCCCAAGGCAGGGGTGGGAAATGGAATCCAGCCCCATTGCTATTTCCTCTGCCCTCCACGCCCACAATGACGTTGGTTGACCTGTTTTTGTCCGCACAGTTTGATTTCAAACTGCAGGCAAAGGCACAGACATCAGCTGTTTGTCAGGGCTGGCGGACTGCTATGCACAGTGTCTTTTGGCCCTGCCACATCTTAACCTACCCCATATACGATATCAGATGCCAGGCACATATGTTTGGCTTGGCTGAAACAGCATGACAGGCCAGAGGTCCCCCCCGCCCCGCTGCCTTAGCGGTTATCATTTGTCCCCAAGCTCCACTCCCTCCTTATGCACCTGAGCCACTTTAATCTATTCCTTTCTGGCCTGAACAGCAACAGCAGCGTTAGCAGAACTCTCCTTTCCTGTTCTCCTGTGTCTTGGCCTGCTCAGTGGAACCAGCATCTGAGGAGAACGGCATAAAGGGGGGCATGCTGCTATTGTGAGGAGAGTGGCATTGAAGAGCCCTTTGCCTGTGTGAGCAAATGCACCTCATAAGGCAAGGGCTCCACCAAATCCTCTGCTGCTGTTCACACTGGGGAGGCGGGTCCTAAAGAGCCCTTTGCTGGTGTCGGCTGGCGCAGGAGTATGTCAGTGGGCAGTGCCAATACGGCTGGTGTCAAAGCCCTCGCTCAGTTCAAAATGTTACCTCTCTTACAACTATTTTGTAAACAAATGCTAACCAGGGCATTTGAGATTCTGAGTTTCATTCTAAAAAGAGGTATATAGGGTTATGCAGTCTGTTAAATTTGTGATGCGTACAACATTCTTGCAATTTTGTGATGGAGCAAGTCTGGCTGGCCATTGTAATGTACTGGTGATGGAAAATGCACCAATAACATTGGACAATCAGCCTTGCCTGGAATCTTGTGTGTGTGCTTGGTAGCACTCGTGCTGCAACAGAACTTAATTGTAAGTGTGACTTTTAATCTTTGGGCTGGACAGTAATCCTTTATCGTAGCAAAGAATTGGGAAAGACTTCTGTATCATGGTGGAACGATAACACGTATGCCATCACTTCCTAATTTCTGGCTATAGAAACTGTTTTTTACTTGAAAGAACATGTTCATAATTTAAAGTGGCATTTGTGTGAATGTCTCATAAAATACAACAGTTATCTTTGAAAGCAGCATCTGGTTTCACTCATGCATGGTCACATTCTCCAGGGGGTGTGTGAGAGAGAGTTGGCTTGATTGTACCTTGTTAGAATCTCTTCCAAACTTGTGAAGTTGGATTGGGGAGGATACATTTGAAATTAATTAGAATGTTTTGGCGGCATCTCCCATTGCACAAGAATCCTAACACCAACTATGGCCAATGGCCATTTATTTGAGATGGAGAATTGATTTTGCACATGTTGGTCATGCTTTGCATCTTTTTTTATGTTGGCCTTTTAAAATTTTGCATCACTTCTAATTTTATTGGGACCCTTGACCCCCTAAAAAGCCCCAGGATCACAATCACCTCAATCATGTGACTTTCAAGCCTATTGCAATAAGCACTGAATTTAACAACTTGCTGATCCGTCTGTCTGTCTGTCTATCCGACAGTTTTGAAAGCAACAAACAGAGATATATATATACATATATATGCATGCATACATTGGATAATGGAACGGACCAAGGAATTTCAGAAGAAAATCACCCTGTGCTTTATAGATTACAGCAAAGCCTTTGACTGTGTAGATCATGAAAAACTATCGAATGCTTTACAAGAAATGGGGGTGCCACAGCATCTGATTGTCCTGATGCACAACCTATACTCTGGACAAGAGGCTACTGTAAGGACAGAATATGCAGTAACCGATTGGTTCCCCATCAGAAAGCGTGTGAGACAGGGGTCTATTTTATCACCCTATTTATTTAATTATACGCAGAACATATACGGAAAGCAGGATTGGACCAAGATGAAGGAGGTGTGAAAATCGGAGGGAGAAATATCAATAATTTAAGATATGCAGATGATACCATACTACTAGCAGAAACCAGTAATAATTTGAAACAAATGCTGATGAAAGTTAAAGAGGAAAGCATAAAAGCAGGACTACAGCTGAACATCAAAAAGACTAAAGTAATGACAACAGAAGATTTTTGTAACTTTACAGTTGACAATGAGGACATTGAACTTGTCAAGGATTATCAATACCTCGGCACAGTCATTAATCAAAATGGAGACAATAGTCAAGAAATCAGAAGAAGGCTAGGACTGGGGAGGACAGCTGTGAGAGAACTAGAAAAGGTCCTCAAATGCAAAGATGTATCACTGAACACTAAAGTCAGGATCATTCAGACCATGGTATTCCCGATCTCTATGTATGGATGTGAAAGTTGGACAGTGAAAAAAGCTGATAAGAGAAAAATCAACTCATTTGAAATGTGGTGTTGGAGGAGAGCTTTCCGCATACCATGGACTGCAAAAAAGAGAATTGGGTGTTAGAACAAATTAAGCCAGAACTGTCACTAAAAGCTAAAATGAAACTGAGGTTATCATACTTTAGACACATCATGAGAAGACATGATTCACTAGAAAAGACCATAATGCTGGGAAAAACAAGTGCATAGAAAAAGAGGAAGCCCAAGCAAGAGATGGACTGATTCCATAAAGGAAGCCAGAGACCTGAACTTACAAGATCTGAACAGGGTGGTTTATAACAGATGCTACTGGAGGTGGCTGATTTATAGGGTCACCATAAGTCATAATCAACTTGAAGGCACATAACAACAGAATCATTATAATAATAATTTATTATCCGCCCCTCACCCAAAGGTCCCAGGGCAGGTTACAAAAATGTTAAAATACGACATTTAAAATAGTTTAAAAACAGCCTAAAATCCCAAAATAGTGCTATCATATCTCTCCTCAGTCTTCTCCAGGCTAAACATGCCCAGGTCTTTCAGTCTCTCCTCATAGGGCTTTGTTTCCAGTCCCCTGATCATCCTTGTTGCCCTCCTCTGAACCCGTTCCAGTTTGTCTGCATCCTTCTTGAAGTGCAGAGACCAGAACTGGATGCAGTATTCAAGATGAGGCCTAACCAGTGCTGAATAGAGGGGAAGCAATACTTCATGCAATTTGGAAACTATACTTCTGTTAATGCAGCCTAATATAGCATTTGCCTTTTTTGCAGCCACATCACACTGTTGGCTCATATTCAGCTTGTGATCAATGACAATTCCAAGATCCTTCTCACATGTCGTACTGCTGAGCCAAGTATTCCCCATCTTGGCATGGAGGAAATTATTACCTTGTTACCTTATAACGACCCCTCTAAATGTAACTCTTATAATGTGGGAATGGTAAGAACTTCAGTGGCGCGGGGGGTGGTGGCAGAGTTGGGCAAGTGGCCCAGATTTCTGTGTGCAGTAACACCCCAGACCTGGCCTGCACAATGAGGTGGCAAGGAGAGTGTTACTAACACATTCTACATCATCTGGTAGCACCAGCAGGTACCGTTTTAGAAAATGTATCCCCTCTTCTCTCTCATACTTACAAAGAAATGCAATGCTTAATCAGCCTTATTTTTTATGAAAAACCAAACTGCTGATTAATGATTTTAATGATTGTTTTGTATTGCTTGTAAATGTTTTTACGTTGCTCTACACTGCCCTGATGTTTTGCCATAAAACCATCTAGCCAAGTAAATCGGCTAAACGTTACAGCCTCATTTCAAAGCAGGAGAAACTAAATTTCTAACATACATCCTTGAAAAATAACTTTACAAACCAGCTGGTTAGCCTTTGAGCAAACACTTGTGAAATGGGAGCTATCATTAGAATCACCACCACGTTAAAAAGGTTGCATATGGAACAAGAGTTTAATTTTACACTCTTCCTACTAGACTATGAGCGTAGATATCAAGTAACAGAAGGGGGCAAGTATGTGTGTATAATCCTTTTAGTTTTTAGAAAAGGTTCAGAGGAAATGTCTTTCTAAAGCTACCCACACTTTAGCTCTAGTATTTTTTAGCAAATTCTTTCAAACAGATTGGAAATATGCATTTGGTTTAGATAGCAGCTAGGCTGTGTCTGTGTCAGAAGCTAGGATTTGGTTTTCTTTTTACCAGCTGTTCAGTTTAAAAGAGCCATAGTCATTAGAGTTTGCACTCCATGATTTATAATCTTACATCAACTATAAACCTACCTGACATGATTTTATTTCCTGTTATTTCCCCCACCCTGTGGAACTCCCTCCTAAATGATCTCCGCCATGCCCCTTCCATGATGAGTTTCCGCCAGGCCTTGAAGACCTGGCTCTTCAGGCAGGCTTTTGGGGCTGGCTAGATTTTATCTTCATTGTTTTTAGATTTTTAATGTCTAGGTATTGTATGCCTATTTTCTACGTTGCCCAGAGTGGCTGGACAGCCAGCCAGATGGGCGACTAATAAATAATAATAATAATAATAATAATAATAATGTTATGGTAACAAGGGGACATAAGAGGAGCTGAAAATTCAGTGATAGGTTTTTTGTACTAATACAGTATCATAAACACATAATTCAGCAAGGCTGTTAAGCTTATACCACTGAAAACCAATTCAGTTAATCTTTCCCAAATATACAAAACAGATCCATATCACTCTGCTTGCTGGTATGTAATCTACTAATGGTATTTTGAGTTGCTTCTCTTTCCAGTGATAAACTGAACCACACCTTGCAATTGCTCAGAAAACAGGAGCTGGCGTTCAAGTGTTTGGAATTTAGGAATGTGTGGGGTGCAGGCCATAGAAGATGGAGAGGAAAAGTGTACAGTTCAGTGGGCCAAGAGTAGGCTCATACCATCACTCATCAAAATTCTTTGCATGTGGAGGCAACAGGAGGGGGTGAGAAATTGCATGTGCACCCCCAGCATACATGTAAAACATATGGACCAAGGTACGTGCCCAGTTCCCTCCTTCCCTCTGCCCCAAGGGAGAGATGGTAAGTCAGAATTTAGCTAGGAGACCAAGCAGCTTTGGAACAGGACTCTGGATGATGTAGAGGTTTTTGCAGCTAAACTGTCCTCTTTAGAGCAGACTCTTGGTTCACTTATGGATGCATCGTGTGTCAGAAAAATTATAAATGGAAGGTGTGTGTGTGTGTGTGGGATCCTTTGGGAGGAAGTGTGGAATAGACATCAAAATAAATAAACCTCCAGACACAGGCATAAAGATTCAAGATGATTTTAACTCAGGGCTAGATCAAAGACATGCTTGCCATAGTAACATGTTTGTAATTCAGACTTCTGGATAATCAAGGACAGATTAAGTGTCTTTACTTCTTTAGTTAGATGAAAAGCATTACCATTTGTCATTTTACCTGGTATCAGCCTCTCAAAATATGAAAGACTGACTGATCCCAGATTTGTTGGGTGTGACAACCTCTATGTAAAGCAGGGACAGCCAACATGGTGGCCTCTAGCTGTTGTGGACTACACCTCTCATCAGCCTCAGCCACTGTGGCAATGGTCAGGGATGATGGGAGTTGCAGTCTATAACATCTGCAGGGCACCACATTGGCTACCCTTGCTGCAGAGCTTTTAAAATGTTCAGAATGAGACCAATTTTTTTAAGAAGGATCTTTGTCTCATATTTATTATTCCAGAGGTACTTATATAGAAAAATCTTACATTTAGATAGCATCTTTCCTCCCAATGTGCTTTATAAGCTACAATATATTAAAGTACAGCAATTATTTCCCATTGAGATGGGAGCCATCTGTGATTACCAGAGCACCAAATATCACCACGCTGAAATTTTATATGAGACATGGGGATGCTTCATTTGCGCTGAGCTTCCCCTCACCCCAAAATTCCAGTTTAAGCAGTCATAAAAGCAGTGATCAAATAAAAGATCACAGCACAAATTCATAGCTGAACCATGTTTTTGAATAATTTCTGACCACATTTGGACAATTCGTCACTAAAAGGTATAATCTCAAACACTGCTTCCCACTCTGGTCCATTTTACCTTAATGTACTTCCTTCCTTGTGAGATCAGACTATTTTTGATGCACTCTTTATAAAAGCAGAGATATTGAAATGTTATAAAAGCCAGGCAATTTCTGAATATCCAATGAATGAATTTCATTGGTTAATAGTAACTGAAGTTAATCTGCTCTGTTTGATAGACAAATTTAACACTGGTTGTGTTCAGTGTTATCAATCAGTCTTGAGCTGCATTACCTCTGAGCTTTCTTTCTGCAAAAGATGCTGTCTATATAATGGGTACTTTCTGCTAGTTAGTGACAAAAATACAACATTCTTTTAAAAAGTCTACTACTACTAAATTTTAGTGCAGACCTCTCTGAAAAAGAATACAAATATTTTAAAAGCTGCATTTTTCATTCTAAAAAGATTAAAAAAAGAGAGAACACCACTCTTGAGAAAAGCCACTACAAAGTATTAACCTGAAAGACAGGTTATTGGGGAAAAGGAAGTTTCACCAGCAGAAAGCAACCTGCTTCTTGTGAGTTATATGTACCTCTGAAGTCAGATCACTACCAATCTGATACTGTTGTGCTAGCCGATCTACCTGTGGAATCAGTTTAGCGATACGGTCTCGATTTATCATCACGCGGCAAGCACATGTCAGCTGGCATAACCAAAATCAGAATCAGTCTGCTGAAGTTGTTTAAACAAACAGACGTACAGAAGGGCAACTCTTTACCATATTAAATATGGAAAGAAATATTAAGTGATGACAGATAAAGTTAATTCAATTGTAAGTTGCTTCTAAGCTTGACTGCTAGTCTACCCTGTTGTAGCTCTCCACTGATTATTTGTACAAAACACAAGAAGAAAAATGGCATTTATAAACACTGGACTGAACCACCATCTTGGGAGCAGTAAAAGGACAAAAATAGGACAGGTGCTATCTAACTAGGAAAAGGGGATAATTCAAGACTGACATGTGATCACTACCAACATATATTGATTTTACCATAAATGAAAAAAAGGAGTGATCACATTTATTTGCATATGTAGTGCATGCCTTCATGCAGTGCATTTCTATGTTACATCATATGAACAAAGCCACATACCCAGACCTGTGCCCCATGGCATGGGTTTTCAAAGATTTCTTTGGGCAGAATGGCAGCTTAGCCTTGCCATTATCTTCCCAGACCCTTCTATGAGGCTACCTCTAGGCAATGATCCCATAATATCTTGTGGCAATAATAACTGCTTCCACTGGAAAATTAATACTTTAAAATAATCTTATGTGGCCTTGTCAGCATGTATAAGCTTTGTGATTACCTAATATCAGTTTGGGAACTATTAAGCATTAAGTAATATTTATGGAAGTTATTCTTAGGAAGCAAACAAAATGCTCAAGTAACAAAAACAGTTCTGAAAGGCTTTGAACTGCTGTGCCTCAGGCATTGCACAGTAAACATCCACCCCGAAAGGCAATTATCATCCTCTGAAAAATCTGAATCCATGTGGCAGATGCCATTTAGAACTTGTGCACAGCTTCCCAGAACTATCACATGGATCAGACCCCCTCCTCAATGACAATGTCTATGATCTCACACGTGTTCCTATTTTTTAACCTTTTCTTTCTCTTTGTTCTCCAGCTTTCCCATCTTTCTCATCCCTCTTCATTTGACCCCATTTCCCTTCCTGGAAGCCAGGGACAAGGACCACAATGGAATAGCATTTTGTACTTTGTTTTTGTTGAGCCGAAAGGAAGAATAGAACCAGAGGAGCAGTGGGCCACTGGGGACAGAGAATGGGACAGGGGATTTCCACTGGAGTGCGCCCATCTCATTAGCAGTTAGAAATATAGGTCCGAGATTCACTTCTCCCCTGAATCCAGGACTGGTGCAAAGTAGAGCATTACCACAACCTTGACCAAGGAAAGGCTCACTGTCCTGTGCAATGCTGCAATAGAATAGGCAAGTACTCCTGTGAAAAAGGGTATGATATTCAGTACAATGAACTGATACATCTGGATATGACACAGAAATTCATGTCTCTTTGTACTGGGAGCAGAGGAGGTAGCAATCCTAACTTTAATAAGCATTCTTCCCCAGAGGAAGCAAAGGACAAAGAAGTCAAATTAGCTGACTTCAGAATGCTTACATCCCAGGATGAATCAAAGTTACAATGATTTAAGCCCAATTTAATTTAGGCAGGTTTTAAAAACCACAAGAATAAGGACATTCTTAGTACATATTAATCATTAAACCAACATATACACAAATTAGTAATATCCTACATTATAGTAAAGCCTTGACAGCTTGTTTTGCACAGTTTGTTATCCTACCCCTAGTAATTGGTTTAGAGAATGAGCCAAGTAGCTTTGTTGCATTGCAGTATACTTTGTCTTCTTATGCCCTGTGCTGTTTTCAGTCACTGAAGCAGGTTGTAGATTTATGGATTATTATTTTTTAAGAACCAAATTCAACTGTATCTTCAGTAATCTTCTTGAACTCGTAGTTTCCTCTTCCATCCATGTGAAGGTAAAACTGAGAAGGAGAAAAATACATATTAGCTAACTTGATTTTAAATAATAAAAAATCTGTTTAGGATGAGGACTTTCTACAGAAACTGCTATCACCACATTTCTTCTTAGGAAGAAGAACATGTAAAATATTGTATGTATTACACCTCCACCTAGTGGAATTGGCAGGAGGTTGGATTATAGGCTATAGGCTATCCAGTTGCCTAAATTTGGTCTCATAGCTCCAGCTGCGTGTTCACCCTTTTACTACTGGAATATGCAGACAAATGGTTAGAAATAACACTGAATTCTTGACACATTTCAAATTTGTTATTAAATTCTGGAGGTTTCTGCCCTGGGAAATTAGGCACTGGATGGTGATTAGGCAGTGGATGGTGGTATTTATTAATTTTTAAACTAAGGTTTCATTTTCGCTATATGCAACCACTGAATATCACAAGGAAGCCAAATAACAGTTATTTGGAGCAGTCACTTGCCTAATCAATGTCACTGTATCTCCGCTTCCTGATCTGCTCTGTGTATGTGATGCTTGTATGCGCTTAAGGTGAGAGAATGCCTCTGAAACACTTTGAGCACTTAGGAAAACCAGCATTTTATCAGCCTTGTATATAAGCCAGGGAAGTTACCAACCTCATTTGTTTTTAAAGTAACTTGCTAAAGTTACTTTAAATTTAAATGGTTGTAAATTGTTTTAAAAGATGTGTTTTTAAATTTGTATATTTGTTTTTAATGTTTCTAGTTACTGTAAACCGCCCAGAGAGCTTCGGCTATGGGGTGGTATAGAAATACAATAAGCAAACAAACAAATATTTTACTAAGCAGGCTTGCAAGATCTCTCTGTTCACGAGCCTGCTTGGTTTCCTTGCCAGCTGTGGAGAATTGCCTTCCTCTGTAGACAGCATGAAACCACAGCAGGCTGCCAGAGGACAGGCAGAGTGATCAGTCCCACATCCATTTCATTTACCTATGGTGACCAGGCAAACAATTGATAAGGCTGTGCTATATAAATACTCAGCTGTCATTTTTCATCTAAATCACCAAGGCAGTCACAATGGAATGGGAAGCTATATCTCTGTTGCAAGGTAGCTGGATGGTGACCATTGAGCATTTTTATGGCTGTTCTGCTTTTAACTTTTCTCTCTGCACTTTAATTTTTTTATGGCTTCTTTCTTGTTTTAGTTGTCAAATTGTTTATAGAATTATTGCTAATTGTTTTAACCTTTATTAACCACCACTAGGGCTCACGGAGAAAAGATGGGCTACACATGTTTTAAATTTAATAGTTTCAGCTTCCACAATTATTCTATAGATTTTGCAAAAAATGCAGCAAAGTTCTTAATTTTATTATCTAAACACTTGAGTGGTAGGAAACCAAGGCATCTTAATGAACAAGGTATGAATTTTACACATCAAAACACATAACATATGTTTAAATAAAATAAGCCTTACATCGTGGTGTTTCCAAAGTGACTTTCTGTGAGATACAGTGAAGAGAGTGATGCCAACCTAAAGTGATAGGATAGAAGATAAAGTAAGCTTTCTGATACTATCTTCCTTCAAGCTTCATCCAAAAGAATTAACCTTCAAAGGGTCCAAACTACGACACAAGAGATATCACAATTTAATCTCTCAAAGATAATTTCTAAAAGTAGCTACTGAGGGAGGGGGGGCAATTTGGAGCAAGGCCACAGTGTTGGGGGGCACCACCCTTTGACCCTGCACCAGTTACTTAATACAGAGTGCCTCCACCCAGCTTATAGCGCTTTTATTCTGGTGCCTGTGAATCCTCTCCACAGCTAACAGAAGTTCTAGAAAGGGGGTGGGGTGGGAAAAGGTTAATCCCCTTTTTTCTGACCCCAGTCCAAAATATTCCTCTTCCCCCAAGCTGCTTTTAAAAAAAGACAGCAGGAGTTGCAATCATGGCTCTCATGTGTCGCATCTTGTTTGACCCAGATATTATTTTTATTTAAAAGCATTTATAAACCATTTAATATTTCAAAAAAACTCTTAATGAGCATTAAATTAGGCATATCACATCTCATATATGGACTTAGGGAGCCAGTGTGGTGTAGTGGTTAAGGTGTTGGATTACGACCTCGAATCCCCACACAGCCATGAAGCTCACTGGGTGACCTTGGGCCAGTCACTGCCTCTCAGCCTCATGAAAACCCTACTCATAGGGTCGCCATAAGTCGGAATCGACTTGAAGGCAGTACACACAAATATGGACTTAAGTCATATTCATTACAATGGGAGAAAGTTAATGACGTACACTATCTTTATCACTGAAAATCAATGGAATTTAAGAGTGCTTAACTTTGATCTATGTATTCTAAGAAATTGTTTGCCACTATATACGTTTAAAAAATGTCTTCATTTGTTATTCATTCAGTAACGAATGTATACTGTTATATGAAGAAAATAACCAGGTAAGAGACTTGTTGATTTAGATTCCCCCTTACTCTGGGCATGCTTTGTGTCTCCTGTGCTTTATTCTGCCGCCTTCTAGAAAATGTTTGATCATAAGGCTACAATAGTAATATAATCTTACTAATATTTCTTTGTGTTGCTTTCAAAGTTAGGTCTTAATTGATAATACAAACAGCCAAAGAAATCTAGAACACAGAACACATGAATGCACACATACTTTCCGACAATGGCTGTAGATGTAGCCTTCTACGTCGACACTAACAGCACTAGTACATTCGTCCAGAATTGCAAACTGGGGTTTATGGTAAAACAATCTGGCCATCTGCAATGCAAAAGGAAATGCAACTGATCTAACACATGATCCCATAGCCTACTGTTCATATACATCTTTACAACATTACACTAGGACTAATTTTTGCATACATGAAAACCTTTTAATTAAATCACATAAATGTATCACATTATATGGAAGAGGTATTTAAACTATAGCACTGCTATACAAATCTGAATTCATCCTGTGATCCTCATGCTCTGAAGGGGGCATCAGTCTCCGTATGGTCTTTGCATGTGGCACTTGAGGAAGAAAGCTATTTATGTTTAGAATAAGCAGATTCTCTTAAGCTTCATTTTGCCTTCCAAAAGAAAATAGATGCAATAGTTTTTGTTCTATAGAAGATTCAAGGGAAGAGCCATAGCTCAGTAGCAGAGCACATGTTTTGCATTTAGAACCAAGGTGGGGAACATATGCCCCTTGATCTTTTACTGGACTACAGCTCCCATCATCCCTGATCATTGGCTGTGCTCACTGAGGCTAATGAGTATGTATGGAGCCTAACAACATCTGGAGGGCCACAGGTCCTAGGTTCCATCTGCAGCTAAAAGGATGAGAGAGCAGGTGATGGATAGGACCCTGGAGAGGCACTGCCAGTCAGGGTAAATACTGGGCTAGATGCTCAAATTGTCTGATCTGGAATAAGAAATCTTATCAAATTATCATTATTTTAGAAATGCCAAAATGAGCTCGTTTAGCCTTTTTTATTTAACTGTTCTCATTAGCAGGCATGGTAAAATATTTTGCTCATATTTAATACTGGGCAACAGTTTGTGCCTATCCTCAGTTAAAAGGGGTGCTGGAAAATGTAAACACTTGATAAAATGACAGTGTAAAGACTACATACGGCCATCCTCTGTTTTTCTCCTCCACTCAGAACATCCATCCAGTCCTGAACACTATCCCAGCCTCCTTCACGCTCCAGGATCTGACCCAACTGGACATTATCCAAATACTCTTTTAACACCTGGAAGCAAAACAGTATAGATCAACAGGCTTGCAAAAGTACTTGCTTGATTATTTGTTTCGGTTTATCCATTATTCCCACCCCCTAAAGGTGTTGGGAATGTAAGATCAAAATGTTTTATTGCATTCTAAACAATGCCAAACACTGAAGCAAGCTGGAGCAAATACTTTCACTGCTATCCACCCCTGGCTCTGAAGTTTAATGTAAGTTTATACTATTCATTATGCAAAACCTCTTACAGTAATTCTAAAAATATGACATTATACATGGCTGAAATGGCCTGATGGGCCAAATGGGGTGGGTCTGGTGGGCGAAGTCTGCCCCATGGGCCAGAGTGCCATAGAGCTTTACCATATTGCAATTTCAAGAAAATTAGTTGCATGAATTGGCCTTGGATTCAATCAAATAAGGCTTACTTAAGGGAAAGAAACATAACATACCTATACTGTCAAACACTGTGTAAAGCCTGTAATGTTGTTGCCATTTCTAACTATTAACTAGTTTTTTTCATTTAAGAATGTACCCTCTTGTTTTTACTACAAAAGATAATCTGTACCAATTTGGAAAATTCTTTTACCTGATCAGAGATTCCTTTCTTTCTCTGGTCTTCTGTGGTATCTGGATAGATTACTTGGTCTCTGAGAGTTCCAAGTGTCATATATGGTCTCTGAAAGTAAATTGCTAAGGATCAGGAAATTTTTACATACATTTATTTATTTATTTATTTATTTATTTATATATTATACTTGTATACCGCCCCATAGCCAAGCTCTCTGGACAGTTTACAGTAACTAAAAACATTAAAACAAATATAATTTAAAACAGATCTTATAAAAACAATTTAAACCACAATTTAAAATGTAAACAGTATAAACATGCTATAAAAAACAAGAAATGCCAGATGCTATGGGGGTTTGCTTTACCTGAGGAACATAAAACAACTTTCCTCTCTCAGGCTTAGTCAGACAGCCACCAAACAGGGGCCACAACTGCAACAGGAAAACAGAAATGATAAAATTCAGTAAGTTGTGGTTTTCCTGGTTTTGCCATTAAAAGTATTCTTATTTCTGTGTTTACTTACCTCACCAAGGACACGGAAAAGAGAACTCTTTCCACACCCATTTGGCCCACAAATCAGAACATTTGCTCCAGATCGTACCTGGAACACAAATCAGGGCAGCATGCATTTAAATATTTTGAAAACAAACTATGCACAATATGGGTATCTACTCTCGTGTGTGTCAGCTCATCCTATTAAATTATCCAGGTCTCTCTAATCTGTGAATAAATATATAATTTACTAAACTGTTTTTCCATAATGTTCTTTCACGCACAAGCCCTCAGAATGGAAAACTTCTGAAAGGGAAGTCTTGAAACACACCAAATGATTTTCCAATCACTTAAAAAAAAACCCATAGGGTTCCTTTAAGCTACAAAGTCAAATTCCTATGGACAAACTCAGGTTCAAGAATTGTGTGCCTTTGTTTCTTTATTATTTTGATGTTTAGTTAAACTGTAAAAGCTAGAAACTACTCAGCTAGAAATTTGGGAATACAAGAAATTGCAGAAAACAATCAAACTAAGACTGCTTATCTAAGCAAACTTACTGAGAAGTAAATACCATTAAACTGAGTGAAGCAAACTACTGAGTAAACATGCTTAGGACCAATTTGCACGAAGAGGAGGCCTACATGATAAAATAAATTTGTTTAATTTCCCATCTCATAATATTCAGGACTATTCTACATGTTTAAGAGAGTTTATGAATTCCCATGTGATAATAGTTTCACTTTTCAATTAACCTAAAGTGACATCTAGTAGTTTATAGTTTGTATAAATCATGAGTCCAATGCGCACATACTCCCTGTGATTTTACTGGTGGGGCAGATTTGCACATGAGACTTGCACATGCATGAAGGTGCCACCAACACTTGTAGTCAACAAAAACCTGTTAAACATGCTGAAACACTATTAAGAACCACATGAACTAGGCTATAACGTTAAAACTAAGGAGACTATGAGTTGCCCACATGGATTCCTGGTCAGTATTATTCTATTCTCATATTTTGGTAAGCAAGTTTAGATTTTATACCTGCCTACTGAAAACTATGGATATGAGCCAAAGTTTGTATGAGCAGAAGGCTGGCTGTATGAGGATCTTTCCATTCCTCCCTGCCCTTCCACAGCCCCCCAAAAAGCCTTCCTAGTGGGTCAAAGGGCCTTCCTGACCAGTATGGTCTGTGTTAAGTGGGCTACATTAGGAGAGGAGAAATCAGCCAGAATCAGGCAGAGCTCTGCTAGTGCAATTTTTGGCAATTTTTGCTTCCCAACACAGCCTCTCTCCCCGCCACAGACCATCCTGTTGAGGAGGGAACCCTGATCTTCCAGAGATGTTTTTCAGGAGGAGGGGATGAGAAACATTGTTTCCCTCAAGCAGATGTTGGATGCATCCCATTATTACATGTCATGACATACCTCAAAGTTGAGATCTTTAATCAACATATCACCATTTGGTGTTGCCAATGGAACATGATCAAACCTTCAGGAAAAAAGACACCATCATCAATACTAAGAGGCCATACTTTCTGAATTAGTACAACATAACAAGATCTCCCCCCCAAAAAATATTAAGATGCTTGTGACATAGCAATACTACAAAACAAAACACAGTAGCAGGTGATATAAAGCGGTACTAACTACACTTTCAATCACTTTCTGATATGCAGTGTCCTCCACGTAACAAATATATTATATGGACAAGCATGGACCTATTCCATCCTGTTTTATACTTTCATTATTAATACCCATATCTAGAGAAAAGGTTCTTGGTGCCAAGAGATTAAAATATGTAAATATCTAATCCAGAGCTTGGAAAAGTTACTTTTTTGAACTACAACTGCCATCAGCCCCAGCCAGCATGGCCGCTGAATTGGGCTGATGGGAGTTGTAGTTCAAAAAAGTAACTTTTCCAAGCTCTGATCTAATCAGGGCAATAAAAAGGTTGGCCATGCAAAGCTGCCTTATACCAAGTCTGATCATTGGTTGGTCTTTCCTAGCACTGCATATTCTAACATGTAGCAGCAGCTCTCCCAAGATCTCAGGCCATACACATTATTCAAGCTTGAATAATCTGCACTCAAATTCTACTTTGGTATAGTCTTACAAGGTTAATCTTGTGTGTGTGTGTGTGCCACAGCATATCAGAATAGGAATGCTGAAATCTTTCTTTACACAGTGGCTCTTTTTGCTCCTATATTATGATGAGCTAAGCCAATGTTAGCTCAGAACAAACCTTGGCTACAGCTTATGGTTAGTGTGTGCTTAACCAGAAGCCCTGGTTTGCATAACAAAGTAAGCAAAATATTGGTTTAGCTCAGCACAGCACAGTGGAAATGAATAGATCTGGGGAAGAGCAAAATGGCTGTGGGCTCCTCTCCAGGAACTTGCACATTTACGCAGTCCTGGTAAGCTACAGTTTGGCTTACCGTGAAGTAGGCCAGTGTTGAATTAAAAACAGCATTGTAAAAGCTAGAACTGAAGGCTAATGAGAAAGATCTAATAAGAAATTAGATACTATACATACTTGATAATATGATCTGCTATGACAATTTGTCCAGTGCCAGGAATCAGTGGGACAGCTTGTTCTAGTTCTGAATCTTAAATGAAAAAGAAACGCACCCATTAGAAAGTGGACAGATGAGATCATGAGTTAAAATATGCATTAAGTTTGTCAGTTACCCTTTTCTTGTGCTAGCATAGTCCGCTGATATTTGCCACTGTTTAACTCCCTCAGAACTTGCATTAATTCTGTAATACGAGCTGTGAACCTAAAATTAAATATATGTATATTAAACTGAAATGACATTAAGATTTTTTCTTCAATAACTAAAGTGTTTCAAAGAAACAAATGAAATAACCAAAATTGCTTAAAATGAAGGTGCAATAATGCAAATAAGTCATTTTTACATATTAGGCTAGTTCACATATCACATTAAACCTTAACTAAAAACAAACTATGGTTGGATATGAACAAGCAGCACCATATTCTTGGTCCATTCCTCCCTGGTCCTGACATGGAGTTGGGACACAACCTAGAATCTGGCTTGTCAAGACATCTGAACCCAGGCTCATGGATTCTTTCTCCCAAACAAACCACAAGCAGAAAGACACAATCCGCTGGGCTGGGGTGAGTTGGATGCCGTGGATCCCCAACTATGCCAGACTGTGCCAGCAGCATCCCTCCACCATTGCTGAGCCATGATGCTGACGTGGATTTAGAAAATATAAGTTCAGCATAAAAACTTGTGTTAACCAACTTAGGGTTTTTTCCCACAACAGTGCCGCCAGGAGCTTGCTGGCACTGCTGGGGGTCTGCTGGGGACAACCAGCCTGGCGGATGGAGGGCTGGCAGAAGCCCTCAAAACAGGGCGGTCCAGGGTCATGGTGGGGGAGGAGCTGTGGGGGACTTACACAAGATCCTCCTTGCATTCAGGCGCCTCCCCCCAGGTCCCAATTCCCTTGCAAAGTCCACCGGCCAAAAGGCCAGCCCAGTAAAATTATTTTCTGAAATTTCCATTCTGGCCTACAGGGAGTGCTTACTCCCCAGGAGGCCTGTTCGTGGGAGCTGCTGCTTCCCGTCCAGCTCGTGCATGTGGCTCCCAACGCAGCTGGCATTCAGCCAGGCTGGAAGTGCAGCAAGAGCTTTCAGCAGTGTGCACTGTCACACTGCACGTTCATATTAAATCACAGCTTGTTTTTAACTATCGGTTAAAGGTGATGTGTGAACCAGGCCATTATGACTGACACAATTTTAAAGCCAGGCCAGAATGACTGACACAGTTTTCAAGCAATTTCCCCCCACAAATCACAATGTTAATTCAATTTCTTGACTTCCCTGGATCAGGGATCATGAGCACTAAAAAACTGGAAGCATATGGCAGAAGATTGACTGTAATCAGAAAATGCAGAAAGGGCTTTGCATTTTATTTACTGAACTGAATTTATAAAAGTATTTATATATCACCAGTTCATACAATGTAACAAGGTAGTGTACAGCAATATATACAATAAAATATAAAACACCATAAAAACAATTCAAAATGAACAATAAAATGACTGGCTGATTAAAAAAATTAAAAGACAGTTGCACTGGTCTGTCTACATTTTCCATAAATGATCTTCCAAACCTTGTTAAAAGCAAATATTACAACAGACATGTATTTCATTGTTTTGGATAAATATTTATTCTTTTAATAAACTTACTGCATTAGAGACAGAAAGGTTAAACGTAAAATACTAGAGCAGTCAAAACAGAAGCAGTATCCTAGAACTGGAGAAGTCATTGGACAGATGTGATTAAGTCATTAAGGCAGATTTTGGTTGTTACCAAGGAGAGTAAGCTAGGGTTTATTTTATGAAGACATCTATACATTTATTGTGAATAGTATGAAAAAAAGATTACTGATCTTACCCAGCCAATCGTGTCATTTCACGACCTGCCAGAACTATCCTGCCAAGAGCTTGAGACATTCTCAGTAACATTCTTCCACTTTGGTAGTAATCCTTAAAGTAACAAAAATGGAGGGTTGCTCATGAGTGAGCTAGCAAAATGCATGCCATGAACTATAACAGATCTCAGGAGCTTATTACTTACCTCCAAAAGTTCTGCATGGGTACTATTCTGATGGCGAGGATGAGACAGGTTCAAAAATGGACGGCTCACAACCAGATAGCCAACTACAGTAGCAAGGTCTAAAAGATTTAAAAAAAAAGTTTATTTCAAAGTTAGCTATAAATAAAAGGCGACAATGATTTTAAAATATATATTAACCAAAGACTCAGACGGTAGTAACATGCAACTCTATTCTTTATTACTTATCAAACCCACCTGCTACTCTTACTCTGGTTAAGTTTACAGGTTAAATAGTGGTTTGGATCCAACAACATACAAGTGGAACAACACTTGTGCAAAGGGTTTTTTCCATCCTCCCCTTTCTGATTACAGCCCCCTGAAAAGGCACTTCCAGGGCTGGAGTGAACCCTCTGGAATAGTGTGGAATGTCAGATGAGAGTGCTGCTGCAGAGGAGTAAATTATCTGTGGGAATGGGGTTGGGGGAGACCTTGCTCAAGCAAAGTGCTCTTTGCCTTGTATAAGGCCCTTTTGGATTCAAGCTAGCCAGTGGCAATGACAGTACAGGTTTTGGGGGAAGAAGTAAAAGGGGTCCCACTCCACCAAATTAGGAGGGGCAAGGCTGGCTTACAAAGGGAGTGAATTGACATATGACCATCTAAACCAGCATTACCCAACCTTTTTCGACCCAACGCCCCTTTGCAAAATCTTTTTGTGCCCAATGCCACCCTCAGATTACGTATATGCCAATGCAGATATAGTTGTTTCTTATTTCACAAATCCTAAAAACGTAAGTAAAAAGTAATTAAGTCCACACAGTATGAACCAGTAGAATACACTGTGTTACTTAACAACAAACTCATTCAGTTTACCGGCATTGTTTTGTTAAACAAGTTCATTTAAACATCACAGAAAAAATGGGTAGCGAGTGTGTCCTATTCCTGAAGAAAACCAGCGAATAACTGACTGTCTGCGTTACCCGTTTGCACACAGCACTCATCCGTTGGAAGAATGCGCCCTCCACCAATACACCCAGCTTATCAAACACTCTCTCGCGATTGGTTCTAACATCCCTCAAGACAGCATTGGAACATTACCTAGTGCCGGGGCGTGGTTAATATCCCCATTCCTTGATATGACACTGGCCGCTATTCAGAATTTCTTTACTAAAGAGCACACGCTATTTATAGTGTTATTTCCATGAATTGAGACTAGTAAATACATTCTAACTGGGGACAAAACAGTTTAAAAATTAATGATTTGTGTATTAAATAAAATTAAACTTAAATGCTTCAACTGTTGCATCAGACCGCCAAATGTCAACGCCCCCCTAATGAACCCAAAAGCCCCCCTAAAGTTTGTAGTCATGCCAATGCCCCCCTGAAAGGCTGTAACGCCCCCCAGGGGGGCACTACTGCCCATGTTGGGAATCGCTAATCTAGACCAAAGGGTGCCTGTAAGATCACTGAGCCTAGAGTCTAAAATTACCTAACTGCACCACTGAAGCCAGCAAGCGGACAGTGGGGTTATGGTACTTCATACACCAATGCAACCTATTTTTCCTCTGGTAGGATTATCACCAGGGCCAGTTCCAAACGGCAGCCAAGTTGGGCACTGGCCCGAGGGCCCCGCAGCTCTAGGAGCCCCTGGGGGGCCCCTGAGGGGCCCTGCGCTCTCCTTCCGTGATCCTACGGATCGCAAGACAAGCTTCCGAGCCACCCGCCATCCCCCGTGCTTCACCTACCTTTCACCTACCATGCCATCAAGCAAGATGGCGGCAAAGGCTTCAGTCCCTTATGGAAACCTCGGCTGCCATCTTTATTGATGGCAACCCTGCGCGAACAGCAGAGAAAGGTAGGTGAAGCGCGGGGGATGGTGGGGAATGGCGGGCAGTTCGGAAGCTCGTCTTGCAATCCACAGGATCGCGGAAGCAGAGGGGCCCGGGGCAGGCTAATACCCAAGGGCCCCCACATTCCTGGAGCCGGCCCTGATTATCACACAGGTCTGTGGCAGAATTTAAAAAAGTTATCCACACTTACATTTGGCAACGATGGTATCTATAAAGCCCATAGTAAACCGGAACAAAATGAAATTGTGCAAGTGCTCTACCTAGTGAAATTTAAAAAAGGAGGGTGGATTATGTCAATACATTCCATATATTTAAACAAATCAGTCGCTCTGAAAATCAAGTCTGATTCTTTGTCAAATCAATATCAAAGCATAGGAACTTTAAGCAAACAAGTGTACTGAAGTGAAGCTACTGAAGGAAGAAAAGAGCTAGATTTTGCCGTTTGGTATTTAACCATAGAGAAAGGAATGTTAACATCAAAATAATAATAATAATGAGAAGAAATAAGAAATAAATAATACCCTCAGGAAGAACAAAGCTCAGTGTACCTGATGTGAAGACCTGGGTCTAAAAAGAGTTAATTCTAGCAAGCCTATTAGGCAAAAGTAAGAAAAAAATCTTGTATGTTATATATTTTAATTTATTTTAATGTTTTTGTGATTTTACTGTTGACAATTTTATTATGTACGTGTTTGATTTTATTTTGTAAGCTGCCCTGAGTGCCCTATTTTAGGGTAGAACGGCGGAATAGAAATATTTTTTAAAAAATAAATAAAAATCCTTGTACCTTGTAGGTATAGGACCAGACTGTAAATCCCACTTTGTTCAATGGGCATGTTTAGAATTAGCAAGGGAGCAAGCCAAACCTGAAATGGGATCCACCAGGATGAGAGGAGTTTGGAATAGGCAAATCTCCATCTGAGTCTGGGCTCAGCGGGACTACACCGGCTGAAGTCCCTCATCCCAATTAGGGTGGGGCTCAGCAAACGCTAGCTGAGCCGAGGCTGTGGACAGTCAGGAGAAAGTTACACTGGCACGGTTTACCCTGGCATAAATTATGCTGGCTTCCTTTAGTTTGGATTGCTCTGCTCGTGTGTTCTGGATAATAGCCACTGCCTTTTAAGATTTAGGGGACAACTACATCAGACTCCCATCTTTCAGAGTGAGTCACTACTAAACAACAGTAAAGCAATGGGATGGCAATGAGGAGCACAATTTCTTACAGAACAGTGAAGGGTGGGTGCAGAACATTTCCTTACCTTGCTGCTTTCTCCCCAGCTAGGCTCATTTCCATTCTTAAAGCCCAGCTGAGAGAAAAACAGCTGGTGGAGGAGGAAGCAGGAGGCAGGAAAAAGGTCCCATGCCCCCACTCGTGCTTTCACTGGAACCCCCCCCCCAGTCAATTTACACTTGAAGACACAAGTCTACCACTGTCTTGCCCAGTTCTGCCCTTATTCCAATGTAATGCCAACATCCCTGAAGCTTTAAAAAAGAAAATCTCATAAATTTACACCAAAATGAAGGCCACACTATCCAAGTGATGAAGACCCACTACAATTCTGTTTATACTTCTGCGGAAAATGTAACCCTATCTTAAACCTTGCTAAATCCTTTGGATTCAAAGTCACCAAGCAACTACTGCTTCATAACATCCATTTGTCTCCACGACCCTGGGTGGGTCACTAAATCAAACAGGGGCTATACAAAATGAGTGCTTCACCAACTGTGTCCTTTTTAGTGATTGAAAGTGTTGGACTAGAACATGGAAGACTAAGGTTCAAACCCCCACTCAGCCAGGAAGCTCACTGGGTGACCTTGGCCTAGTCACCATCTCTCAGCTTTGTTGTTATGTGCCTTCAAGTCAATTACGACTTATGGCGACCGTATGAATCAGTGACCTCCAAGAGCATCTGTCATGAACCACCCTGTTCAGATCTTGGAAGTTCAGGTCTGAGGCTTCTTTTATGGAATCAATGCATCTCTTGTTTGGCCTTCCTCTTTTTCTACTCCCTGATGTTTTTCCCAGCATTATTATCTTTTCTAATGAATCATGTCTTCTCATGATGTGTCCAAAGTATGATAACCTCAGTTTCATCATTTTAGCTTCTAGTGACAGTTCTGGTTTAATTTGTTCTAACACCCAATTATTTGTCTTTTTTGTAGTCCATGGTATGCACAAAGCTGTCCTCCAACACCACATTTCAAATGAGTTGATTTTTCTCTTAACCGCTTCTTTCACTGTCCAACTTTAGCATACATACATAGAGATTAGGAATACCATGGTCTAAATGATCCTAACTTTAGTGTTCAGTAATACATCTTTGCACGTGAGGATCTTTTCTAGTTCTCTCATGGCTGCACCCCCAGTCCTAGCCTTCTTCTGATTTCTTGACTATTGTCTCCATTTTGGTTAATGACTGTGCCGAGGTATTGATAATCCTTGACAAGTTCAATGTCCTCATTGTCAACTGTAAAATTATATAAATCTTCTTATATAAATCATTACTTTAGTCTTTTTGACATTCAGCTGCAGTCCTGCTTTTGTGCTTTCCTCTTTAACTTTGATCAGCATTCATTTCAAATCATTACTGGTTTCTGCTAGTTGTATGGTATCGTCTGCATATCTTAAATTATTGATCTTTCTCTCTCCAATTTTCACATCTCCATCTTGGTCCAATCCCACTTTCTGTATGATATGTTCTGCGTATAGATTAAACAAACAGGGTGATAAACTACACCCATCTCACACCCTTTCCGATGGGGAACCAATCGGTTTCTCCATATTCTGTCTTTACAGTGCCTCTGGTGCAGAGTATAGGTTGCACATCAGGACAATCAGATGCTGTGGCACCCCCATTTCTTGTAAAGCATTTGATAGTTTTTCATGATCTACACAGTCAAAGGCTTTGCTGTAATCTATAAAGCACAGGGTGATTTTCTTCTGAAATTCCTTGCTCCGTTCCATTATCCAACGTATGTTTGCGATATGATCTCCGGTGCCTCTTCCCTTTCTAAATCCAGCTTGGACGTCTGGCATTTCTCGCTCCATATATGGTAAGAGCCTTTGTTGTAGAATCTTGAGCATTACTTTACTTGCATGGGATGCAAGTGTAACATCAGCCTAACCTACCTTACAGGGCTGTTGTGAGGATAAAATTGGTAGGTGGAGAACCATGTATGCCACCTTTAGCTCTTTAGAAGAAAGTCGGTCTACATATGCATCCCATGGCAATACATTCCACAAAGTAGTTATGCATTGTGTTTGGGGAAAAATATATACAATAGATTCCTTTTTTTAAAAAAAACTGACAATTTCATTGAATGGGCATCTAATTAAGATATCTCTCCAGCACTTCTCTAAAAAGCCATATACAAACTACTATTCCCACAATAGGAACTTAGTGTTTGTATTATACAAGTGCTTTAAGCTCACTTACCAGTTTGCGGAAGGCTTTGTGAATTGTTTGCTTTTCCCTTTGATTCCCATTATAGAAAGCAATTTCTTCACTGCAAAAAAGTAAAATAAAAAAAAAAAAGAATTAATGCATGGGCTATTTCTGACAAGAATGACTGGAAATCAAACATGGACTCCATGTGCAGCAGAATGAGATGGAAACATGTGGAATAATCTAGAGGCGGCAGAAGACTGTACCTACCACTTCAGACTGCATGTAGGTGATCACAATTTTTACTGTTCCCCCAACCCCCCCCACACACAAATCCTTGTAAGTTGAATATTAGACTAGCAAAGAGTAAGCTGAGCTAGAGCCTCTTTTCTTGCTATGCTAAGTTTCTTCTTGTAGGGATTTTTAAAAAAAGATGGAAGGCTTCAAAAACATGATTTCTCCCACCTTTCCTCTACCTATCACCTCATCATTCTGTGTGGACCAAACCTTATGTGGGTATGGTCCACACAGGCTTCAAAGCTGCTATAGCGTTATTTTGATACTTGATACTATCACAAGGAAAAATTTGTGATTGTTGTCATGGAACCCACCCACTTCCGTCCCAGGACTCAATTCCCAAACCTAGGGCAATTAATCCTGGCAAGGCACAACCATGTGCCTCCCTTAACAGGGCTGAGTAAACCAACAACAACCCTGTAAGGTAGGTAGACTACCTGGTCACTCACTCTGGGTCAAGAGGAAACCCAAAGTGCCAGAAATAGACTTGCTAAGGATTCCAACAGACAAGAGCCAAAGGTGCACTCTTTGTCTTGGAGCCTTAGGCAAAATACCCAATATACGGTAGTCTGTGGTTAAGTAGCCAAGGTACTGGATTCAGGGCCACACCATTCCTGTAAGGAACACATACTGGTAAATAAGTAGCTTTATTAAATAAAATATAAGGGCACAATTACAGCAGCAAATTGGTTCCTTAAAACCCACAGCCCTGAGTGCCAGGTAAAAACACAGACAGTTACAGTCACAGACAAAAAAACTGTCTAGTCCAGGGGTGACAAACCTTTGGCACTCCAGATGTTGCTGAACCACAACTCCCATCATCCCTGGCCATGGGCCATGCTTGCTGGGGACAACAGGAATTGTAGTTCAGCAACATTTGGAATGCCAAAGGTTCGCCACCCCTGGTCTAGTCTAGTCTATACTTACAAAGAGGTAAACAGCAAAATAGTTTCATGGTTCTACATCTCTCCAGAGATGTAAAGTCTGGACAGCAGGTTGTAAGATGGAACCTCAACATCAGGTAACACCATCACAATGAGGAACAAAGACGTAAAGTCTGAATCTTATTTTTATGGAAAATCCCCCAGCAACAGCCAGGAATTAATTAACCAATCGGGGGCTTTGAGATGATGAAATGCTTCTGGAGTTTTTGCGCCTAACAGTCACATACTCCCCAAACCTTCCCAGGTCTGTGGCCTTGATGTACCAGGCTCTACTGATAAGCAGGTGTTCTTGGTTGTGCCTAATTAACTAGCTTCAGCTGTGAAAACTGCAAGTCATTGCCTTCACAGAGGCCCCATTTCAGACAAGAAATCCCCACAGTTCTTTGCTTCTGAGCCATTTTAGATCTCAGGCATTCTTGACAATCGTATCAAGCCAGTAAACTATTCTGTTCTATAAAACGGCCATACAATAAAATGTAAATAATTCAGAATTGGTGCACTGTTATTTTAGCGACAGAATTCAGGAGAGAAATTGTAGGTATGTGGGCAGATCCTGTGACTCTCTGGATTGTGACTTTGTGCAAGTAACTTTAAAAAAGAGAAATTTAAAAACCACAGAAAGGACCTTATTTCTCCTACAATATTTGGTCTTTATGATCCACAGTTTGCCTTCAAACAAACGCATACCTATTTGTAATGAGCCTGGAATTGACATATCTGTACTCTCCTTCATATTTTTGTTCTGTGATAGTCATTTTACCAATGGGTCTTCTTAAGCGTGTAAGGAAAAAGCCTGAAAAAATCAAGTAGGCCATCATGGAAGCAGGACCCTGTAACATGTAGGAAATAAGACAAGAATTCAAGAACAAACCTGTTAGCAACCTTGATTTTTTAAAACTGATGTACACACATGTATGAGTGGAGGAAGTATGTTTTAATTTTTTCCATGGGCAGCTATTTACAGAAGGATGACAGCACGCTGTCCAAAGAGTATGTTATGAAGATGTATTTACATAGTAATTATTTAAGAACATTGGCTAGAACTGAATTCACTCATTCTGTTAGTGCAAGAATTTACACTTGCACAACAGAACTCCCCCCCCATGTGCACCCTTCCCAACTCTGCTCCAGAGGGTTATGGAACCCCAAGAACAGATTTAGGGGGCGCATGCAAGTAGGAGAGGGGGACAATGTTTGGTTGCACAAGTAGAAATCCTTGAGCTCATGGAACATTCACAAAGCGCTACAACCCATTAATTCCACACAAGTCGACCTGCTCCATTATCTTCAATACTGGTGAATTCTCTACCCACACAGAACTTTCTTCAACCTTGCATCAATGGGATATCATTTATTTGCACAGAACCTCTCTGCACTGCTGGAAACTAACTAATATACACACATGCACAGACACACATTCACAGACACACAGGAAAATCATAATAAAATATGTGCAACAAAATTAGTACAGTTTCCTAAGTAAAATAAAGAATTCAAGTGTATACACCTCATATTACGATCCATTAAACTATTTTATAGGATTAATTTATTCTAATTATTTTATTTTATTATTTTTATTAATGTCTAACTAATGAGTGCATCCAGAAATCCATTGCTTATGTTTATAATTTACTAATGCCTATAACACATTTATTATATGTCATCTTTTAAACTTTACCATGTAAAGTGACCAAGAACCCCCCCCCCCACTGTCCTGGTTTGCACATAGTTATTGGTTTAAACTAACTCTGCTCGTTTGCATTAAACCATAGTTTGTTTTAAACTATAGTTTAATGCAACATGCAAAGTGGGCCATTGTTTTCCAAATAATGTTTGCTAAAGTTAATATCAGCATATTTGCATTCTTCCTTTTAAAGTCAACAAGTAGGCAACACTGTTTGCAATAGTGTAGCTCTTTTTAAATCCTTATCCAAAGCTCAGTCAAGTGTTCTCATTCAATGTTCTTGAGTCCTCCTCTTCTTAAGAGACTTTGGAAAAATTTCACTTGTAAGTTTTAAGAATATCTGTGTATATTGCTTCCTATAATAAAGGAGACTTTGCATATAGGAATACTTGGTACATTATTATTACCACCAATGCCTTCAAATCCTTTCTAATAATCTAAAGTTGAAATCCTATGCACAACTGCTCGGAAATAAGCCTCACTGAACATTGTGGAATTTACTTCTGAGTAAACATGTATAGGAGTGCTCTGTTTATCACCATATTTCTTCTATAGAAAGCTTAACTTTCTGGAAAAAATGAACACCGTAGAAAACTTTCCTCTCAAGGAGCTGTGCTTACTGAGGAGACTAATAGACAAAGGCACTGGGAAGATTGATAATACAATCCTATACATCTCACAAACAAGTCCCACTGAGTTCAGGTGGGTTCACATCTATGTAGATGTGTATAGAATTGCAGCCATAGTAAAATTATTAACTTTACTCAGAGATTTACTGAGGTTCACCATCCAAGTTTAGAATCTAGGAAGAGGGTTACAATCTTTAGCTGCTATTATCTGAAGCAAACATTAGTACGGGCAAGCCTAGACTGTCTTTTATGATGCCAGTGAATTCTTTCAGATTCAGAACTTAGCTTGAGCTAGTGGTATTTCCGTTAAACTGCATTATGGGACAGATGCACTACACCTTCATTACCAGAAGAGACCCTTATTACTAAAAATGGATAACAATAGGATATTTAAAGTCTACCAGCTGAAATGTAAAAAATACACTCTAGCACACAGCAAGCTGAACCACACAGTGGAAACAATGCAACTGTGTTAATTTCTCTTTCATATGGTTGACTCAGCCTCAGCCTGGAGAAGGGATTTTCAGGACAAGTACTTATATAAACAATGAAATTGAACTATTGGCAAGCCATTATGGAGTGCCTCTTAGATCTACCCAGAAATGTAACCCACTGAAAATGCAAAAAGGCTGTGATGCAATCACTTTCTGAGAGACCATGGACTGTGTACAACTGTGACTTGCTTCATATTTTTATGGAATTATCCTACAAAGTTTCAAACATGAGCTTAACTCGTCTTTCCACATATTGGAAATGGACTGCCTTCAAGTCAATTCTGACTTATGGTGACCCTATGAAGAGGGTTCTCACGGTAAGCGGTATTCAGAGGGGGTTTCCCATTGCCTTCCTCCGAAGCTGAGAGGCAGTAACTGGCCCAAGGTCACCCAGTGAGCTTCATGGCTGTGTGGGGATTAACAATTCCAGTCTATAAATAAAATGTGATTTTACCTGAGCTCCTATAGCACTTGTCAGCTTGAAGATATACAAAACGATATCTAAAAATGGCTGTTAAAAGAAGGTTTAATATGAAAGGTCATGAGGCAAGAAGGTCAAGAGCATGCAGTAAAAACAAGTCCAAAAATGACACAATTTCTTAAACTGTCATGTTCTACAAATAAACACAGCTAAAACAGCCCACACAAATCTACAATACTAGAATTATATTCCTTCTAAGAAATCAGACACTCTGATTCAATTCAGAAAATCAAGTTATGAGTTAAAATCTTAATTAAACATCACCCTATTTATTCAAACTTTATGTTTCCTGCTCAGCAGCCGCCTATAAACAGGACAAAATCCTGTCTTAGACTGCAGAAGGCTTCCAGATTCATGATGGCACTGAAAGAAGATAAACAGCAAAGAGTGGTCCTGGAGGTGGCTTGGCAGGCAAGAAACTACAGATTGCAAACATGATGCTGCAAGCCGCTAACTGATTGTGTGAAAAGAAGAAATTGCTCATTTAAAAGGTGCTGTGTGCTGTGCCCAAGTTGGGAGACACCAAAGGCCAGCTAATTTGCAATGTGTTACCTACTAACATGTGGGCTGTCACTATCTTTAATGTGGCTGACTCAACTCATAACAGACCACTTGGTGTCCTGCACTTAGACGTAAATAATTATGCTAAGCATTTATGTAATGGTATGAATATACTTCTATCCTTTAAATATTT
The DNA here is from genome assembly GCF_030035675.1 of Rhineura floridana. Classification (NCBI taxonomy): domain Eukaryota; kingdom Metazoa; phylum Chordata; class Lepidosauria; order Squamata; family Rhineuridae; genus Rhineura; species Rhineura floridana. The sequence goes on from NC_084487.1 coordinate 10,364,479, forward strand.
CAACAATGTTTCATGATGCAGATTATGGAATTACCAAAGAATAACTCTTCTTGAAACTTACCTTGCTGAGGTTTGAATATAGGTCTACTACACTGTTACAAAACTTTTCTACATCTTGTGTAAGGAGCTGATCAGGATTACCTATTCTGTTGTCTAGATTCCCCATTTTGTAGTAAGTGTAAGTCCTAAAATGTCAGGAAAACAGCAAATTAGGTTAATATGGTATTTTTACTGAATCATACATTTTATAAACAATTGATAGCATTTTAAAAGCTTAGCACATGATTTATAGTTGGTTGCAATTTATTTTGATTTAACATTAAACCATGAAAACATTAGAAAAAAATAGTCACTTACTGAAGATATTGCTCATAGAGGTACTTGGTGAGTCGCACTCGGAAGCACAACTTAAGTTCATTTAGCCCATACTTCAGGAAGTTGTTCACCAGGGAGATCTACAAACAACAAAAACACAATATGACACAAACCCCCAAAAGCTAAAGATTTCAAAGCAAGTTGCTTATTTGCATCAGTAAAAGGGCAGAGTCTAAGCTGCACAAATCCACCACCTTAGGTTAGATCAGATGGAACATTAAAAACCAAGACCACCACCCAATTAAAGAAGTCTTGGGCTGCAATCCTATGTATGCTTACTTGGAAGTAAGCCTCAATAAACCAAGTGGGAATAACCTCCAAGCATCATGCATAGGATCATGCTGTCAATTCATATAAATTTGCATTCAAAATAGTTCTAAAGAACAACACAGACTTGGATCCAGAGAACAGTGAGTGGAATGCACATTAGTGATGTTCTGTGAACTCTCATGTAAGGTAGTAGAAAACTACCCACTGTACAGCGTCAAGGTATATTGGGGCTTGTAGAATATTATGAGAAATATGTTGAATAAGGAAAATGTTAGCTATACAATATAACCCTATTGACAAAGAATTTGTACAAAGACTTGTGCAAGAGGAAGACATTTTATTGGATTTGGGTCTTGGATTTACTGGATTTGGGCCTACCTTGCAGCACTCTTCTTCTAGGTTCAGAAACAGCCCTTCAATGAGCAGGGAAGTTTTCTAATAGCAGACCACCACTCTTGGATCCAAGCCATGTTTTTAGACAATGCACATATGTGTCGCAGCAGCATCCTCTCTTCTCTCACAGATGGCAAATCTGCTCACCCATTAACCAAGGGCTCCATTTTAGTCCAAGTATTCTTAAACTGATTAATCTGATCAGTCAACTAAATGTGGCAACCCAAGTCTAAACCCTGCAACCACAAAATGACTAGCACTGTTCAAATGCTGAAAAGCGCACATGCATTTTCAGGATGAAGATTATATATTATTTTTATTTTAGAACATATTATTTTAATGTATTATCACAATATACATATTATAATAACATAGACATCTTAAACATTAAAACAAGTGACTCATGCAAGAGAAAAAATATTATCTTGGAATTTATTATATGCCTTCAAGTTGACTTCCTAATAAAGGCTTATTGGATATTATTCAGATGTTTAATTGGAGGGGGAAGATGGTACGCTACTATACATAGCATAATAGGCTATTTCTGAATTTTAAAAGAGTTTAAAGAGGTTAAACTTAAATCACTGAACCTAAATGGCCCCAAGTTTGAGTTAGTAATCTAACTGCTCTAATAAAAACCTAATTGGTTTGTGCTCATGTTTGTCAATATTTTAGCAGTCACAATATTCTAGAATAAGAGCCGCCCTGGGCTCCTACTGGGAGGAAGGAGAGAAATAAATCAAATAATAAATAAAATGAAAATAAATAAATAAGAATGTTATTTCTACAAAACCCTCCCATGATTGTAAAAATCATTGACTAATCTAATACTGGAGCCAAAAAGCCCAACAGTCATAGTCTATGAAAAATTAAAATACACTTAAGAAGGTGTCCACTTCTATTAAAAAAAATAAAATTTTATACAGCTTTTTAAAAAGAACAATACAATGGGGAAACTACACAGGGATGTATCTTAGATCTCTAATGACATGTTCTTATTGATTGCCAATATCTTTTTAATGTACTTTTTTCCAAACACAAAATGCCCTGGAGGTATGAACATAAACAAAAAAAATGGAATCTTTAACACCTCATCTTAACTGCTGGCTGCATCAACAAAATGTTATTTATACCCTCAAATACTTTGGATGTGGAATATTTCATTCCCCCGCCTCACTTTAAACTAGAGTCAAATGGACCCCTTTGCCTGTTTGTGAAAGTATGACATATTTTTTACAGCCCTTAGGGATTAGATGCAACTCTAAATGCATGGGAGAGTTTTTAAAAAACAGCATGCTGTTTCAAAAACGTTTTTTTGAAACCAACTTTGTAGCAAATCTGAAATGTTGCGATTGGTATTTCAATCACTTTTACAAAAGCGACATCAACAACAAAAGGCACCACTTACAGCAGGCATGGCAGCGATGAAGTTGAACAAGTACCTCTTGAAATCTTTTCTGCTGCGGCCAATGATAGCACTGCAAACCACCACATGCAAAATGTTAGGTGTAAGGGAAGCAAGACCCATCCCACAATGGTTCCACGAGGACCAGCAGAAAGCCATTTTAGGTGAACACAAGTCAGGAAGTTCAACCAAGAAAGCAGCAGGACTCTATTTCCACCATACAGGCATAACAGATGTGCTCCCACATCTGCTGACAAAGCAACAGCTGGCCTACTGAAACCCATCCACCTTCTCCACCTTTCCACTTTAGCTCTAATATAGCTCACTGTAGTGGGCTACAGGCTTCCAGACAGTTTTATTTGTCCATGGAAATAAACATCACTGAACTGCCACTTAACAAGCCTGTTGTTGAATTTCATCCCTCCGCAATGTACAGTTAAACTTGGCACCATATCCTGATGTCGCCATGATATGCATTTTCATGCCCTCATTCTTTATCACCAGCTTCTGCTCTCAAAGGAATACACATCTCAATGGTATCAGGACACAGGGGTGCAATTTGGAGGGATTACATGGAGCTGCCACTTTAGGGGCGGCTTCATGTTCTTTGCAACAGCTAAATATCACTTGATCCACTAAGCATAAACATTTTGATGAACAGAATTAGAAAAGAAGCAAGGGCCATAATGAAATTTGAAAGGGGAGGGAGAATACAAGGTAAGGGATGGATAGACGGATGATGGCAACAATTTAAAATATAGTGAGGACAGAAAGTCTGAACATTTGGTAATCCCTTGATCTAGAAAAAGAATCGAAGGGCGGCAGCAGCAGTGACAGGAGGTGGGGACAGATCTTTTGTTCTCTCTTCTAATTAGGTAAAGGGGTTTTCTTTGGAAGAGGGAGAAAGCACCAGTAAAGATAACCGACACCATTCAGTACAACTTTGTCAGACCATACATTCTGAAGCAATTCACATGAAAATGAAAAAGCCATAGGTGCCCTGTAGACTGTACAATTTAGCTGACATTATTCAAACTAAATTTCTGAAGGCATAAACCACTGGAGATAAAAAGCAAATTGCTTCAGTTATGAGCATAAATATAAAAGATGCATGCGAGTATTTACAATATCGATTTACCAGTGGAATGGAAACTACAAATTTAAAAAAGAATTTCTTGAAAAGCGACAGATCCCTGCTTACGATTGCACTGCAAGAAAAAATGTACACAATTTAACAGTTTTGCTTCGAACAGTTACCATTATATCATTTTACAATGCAGGGCAATTATTACTGTTGAAGTGTGACAGACGGACAACTGACTTAGCAGGGAACTAAATGTGTAACATAAGAAGAATAATGTGAAATGGTACTTTGTATATAAATTATTTTTACACAGAACACATCAATATTGCATAAATAAATAAATAATAAATAACATTTTATTTGTGAGTCGCCTATCTGTCCGAATTAACGGACACTCTAGGCGACGTACAATAACATAGTAAAATACAACATACAAATCAAAAAGCCACAATAAGTAATTAATCTAAAACCAGCCTTCAATTAATACATCATAAAACTAATCCACCCCAGAAATCCTGTAGGCCTGCCTGAATAGCCAGGTCTTTAAGGCTCGGCGAAAACCCATCAGGGAGGAGGCATGTCAAAGGTCAAAAGGAAGGGAATTCCAGAGGGTGGGGGCCACAATCAATATCAATGTACAGAAAGCGGCATTTTTGTGTTATGAAACATGAAACAAAACGCTGAAACTCGAGCCCATTTCTCTTTTTTCTACAACAGATCATTTATCTGAAAATCACTTCTATCCACTGGACTGTATAGCATTTGCAGAGTATACCATAAAGAAATAAGATATCCTGAATTATATTTTGTAAAACAAATTGTAAATTAGCCACAAGTAGATACCAAAAAACAAAAGCATCCCATCAACTGCCAGAGAACACTAACTGAACTTGCTTGAATGAAGCTTGAACTCATGACAGTTGCAGCTCCATTGGCCTGGTTTGCACATTACATTAAAGCAGGGGTAGCCAACATGGTGCCCTCAAGATGTTGCAGACCACAATTCCCACCCACCTCAGCCAGCATGGTCAATAGCCAGAGATGATGGTAGTCCATCGTATCTGGAGGGCACTATATTGGCTACTCCTGCATTAAACCATAACTAAATTATGATTTCATGTGAATGTGTAGTATGCTGGTATTCGCTGCTGTAAAGCTCTCACTCCGCTCCTCCTCCACTCCTGATGTTGGGAAACAAGACAAAGTCAGGTATGTCATGACATCCCAACCCAGAGTAAAGGTTTGTTCTTGGTTTACTGCACATGGTTTATTTGGAGAGATACAAACCAATAACCTGGGTTCAGACATCACAGCACATCAGACTCTAGCTTTTTCCCTGGTAGTGCGGCAGTCGCACAGGTAGGGAAAGACTCGAGTGAGAACTTTTCAGCAGCATTGTTCCCATTAAGCCATAGCCGTTTTTAAATGATGGCTTAATATATAAACTGGGCCACTGACTGCATAAAAGACACACTGGTCCTCTTTGCACATCACACTAAATCACGGTTTAGTAAGATGAGCATGAGCTGGAACAAACTGGAGCAACGACTTGGGCTTGTGTGCTCCCCTCTCCTTCTCCTGAGCAGCTGGAAGAAATACTTTTGCAGCACTTAATCTCCCTGTCACAGAATCCTGGCTTGTGGCGTATGAACCAGTGATTGTGGTTTAAAACAAACCGTTTGCTTCAGAACAAGCCAACTTCAAATCATAAGTTATAAAGCTGGCACGTTTAAGTAACCAGTGTTTGTTTTAAACCACAATCTCAGGTTCATAGGGAAAACCAGGATTCTGAGAAAATAAAATGAAAGGCATGGCAGAAGAGGAATGGGGGAAGTATGCAAGCTGACGGCTTCACTCAGGCTCATGCGGGAGGAGGAGAGGGCTATGCAAAAGTTTGTTCTAGTTCATGTAGGTCGCACTAAGCAATGATTTAATGTTATATGCAAACAAGGCGAATGGAAAGGCATTGTTTCCTGCTATGAGAATGAACTGTGATAAGCCTCAAGCTCAGGTGCTCTCCCCAAGACTTCTGAATTCAGTGAATTGCAATTTCTGTAAACTATGGTTTCTGAGAACAAGCTGTGTTCAAACTCTAGTTAAATTAAAAATCACAGTTTCTCCTCTATAGAGCTGCAAGAGAGGATGGGAGGAAAAGGAAAGGTTAGAGGGTCTTCATGGCTCATTCTCAGAGGAGGAACAATAATTTCCCTTTACATCTGAACCAAGCCATTATCTTTTCACATCTAAGCCAAATATCAGCTATTTGTATGCAAACTTTGTCCCTAACTATTGCAATCAAATATGTTGGATATAACACATCACACAAGCATATGGTTCAAAAATCAAGTAAGTGAAGCTTACCTCTCAATAACTGTTCCATTCTGAATCATCCAAATGTCGCAGTATGTGCGAAGTATCAGCATAATGGCAATAAGTACTAAATAACCTGTCTAGTACAAGCAAAGTGGGGAGACAGTGTTTAGAGATTATCATTCCAGTAAGAACTTTCAACAAACAGTGTAAGGATTTAGCTCAATCACAAAGGACAGGCACAAACCTAATTTTCAGCCAAATCCTTCCTAAGCATTGAGTGTGTTGCAAACACTACTTTCAGTTGTGTTGCATCAATTACAAGTGCATCATGTGGAAGCACCTGGAGCACAGCTAGGAAGCTGTGCATTCAAGTGGCAGAAATGTACAACGGGATATAAGCGTGTTAAAATAAGCAGTTATTAGACCACCGACATTTGAAAAGATGCAGACACAAGCCCTGGTATGAGACTCATGAGAAGTTACTTCTAAGAAACAGGCCAGTAAAATGTCTTCTGTCTGTAGGTTGGATCCAGACTCCCTGTAGGCAGAACTCCACTCAGAAGATGCTCTGCTGCACTAATTGGGGAAATGATATTCACTGACTCCCCTTTTCCCTGCAACTCCTTGTACCTTCTGAAAAAGCTGCTCCACCCCCCAAAAGGCTGCTGCAAAGGGTGAGGGACCCTCCAGAACAGTGTGAGAGGTGATGCTGGCAGCTGCATGGGAAAGGGGACATTGGCAAAAAATGCCTCCCCCTCATTCCTCTACTGGAACAGAAGAAGCCTTTCATTCGCAGAAGGGCCAGTCTGGATCCAAAACTGCGAAATTAAATAAAGAGCTGGAAACATATTAACCTGGGTTAAACAGAAAGTCATACTAGAGAAAAAAAATCTAGAAACCATCTTATGTAAAATATATTGTTGAAATCCATTATTTTCAGTCTAAAATGTATATTATGTTGAGTCCAACATAACACAGATAACCGAGAAGGCTGCACAAAAAACAGTTTAATATAAATGATACTGGAAAGTGACTAGATTATCAGAACTGTGATGACAGCTAAAAGCAACACAATTAGATAGTTAGGTTGATAGTTTTCCATTTGCAGCTTACCTCTTTACAAAATGTTCTAGGCACCATGACTTTCAGGATTTGACATATTCTTGCAAAAAATACTCTGTCTACTACAGCTCGTTCCTTCTTGATTTCTTTCTGCATATGAAAAGGTTACACAAGAGAATTATTTCGCTCTTTTGTATTTGAGTTATACAATATTAGATGATATGCCCATTGTTGTTGTTATGTGCCTCCAAGTCAACTACGACTTAGGGCGACCCTATGAATCAGTGACCTCCAAGAGCATCTGTCATCAACCACCCTGTTCAGATCTTGTAAGTTCAGGTCTGTGGCTTCCTTTATGGAATCAATCCATCTCTTGTTTGCCTGTCAGTCATCAGTGGTTATTCATGAATGAATCCAATAGCTTGAAGGCTCCAGTATGTCTCATTAAGTTCCTTGCCAGCCAACACTTCCTCTGCCCCCCCCCAAAAGAGGCTGATGGCCTAGCTGGAAAAGGCTCTAATTCAGCAGGCTGCAGCCTTTTCAGTCAAATCTACTCCTGAGTAAGCAAGCAGTCTATCCTGCCATCTCCGATAGGACGTTTTGGTGCTTGCTTGCAAGCATTTGTTTTGCTGTTCATTGCGGCTGTGAACTATATGGAAAGTAGGAAGGACAGTAGTTCAAGTTTCAAGTTTCAAGTTTATTGTAGGGCCATAGGCCAACACAAGATATAATACCAAACATATAGTATATATTAGTAGTTAAAACAATGTTAAAATTATGTAGAATTTAAAAGCGTTAAATTGTGCCAAAATCTAGAAAGCTCTCGCATGATGACAATCCAATAAGAATTCAATAGAGGCAGCTATCTTGTTTGTAATTTTGAGGCAAATTTGACTCTTAATTTTTGAACCGCTAATGCAAAGAGAGAAACATTATGAGTAATCTCGGGGTTTGAATCGGAGAGTAGGAGGCATATTTTGTCTGCTTCCATACTCGTCCCGCCGATATCTAACCACTTCCGTAGCAATTTTGCTCTAGGAATCTGATATATTGGACAATTTAAAATTAAGTGTGGAAGGTCCTCTGCTCCATTAAAACCGCAAATACATTTTCTTTGATCCTTAGGGATGTTAAATATTCTTCCCTCTCTTTCTGAGTTGGGGAGAGTAAAAAAACGAATTGCCGTAAATGCATGTCTAAGGGGTACAGGTAGTGTCTGAAGAAGATAAGAGGAACAGGTGTGATCTTGCTTAAATTGCCAATACCAGGGAGCAGTTCGGCAATTTAAAAGGGACAAATGATCTAAATATTCGGAGTGTTGGAACATCTTTGCTCTTAGGCTTTTATGTGAATCTATTAAATTAAATTCTTGTATCATTATATGATATCTGTGTAGTATGGCTTCAATTTTAACTCCCCAAATAGTTTGTGAATTTCGGTGATTTAAGCATAAATTTAGTAATTCCCTGTCTTTCTGTATCATGGAAGATCTTATAAATTTTAACAGCGTTAAGTGTATACGAGCACCTAATGCTGGTACACCTGTCTCCGCGCGGAGCATTGCCGCAGGTGTTCCTTGGGGCTGCGACAAAAGGCACCTCAAGAAGTTAGTTTGAATTGTCTCAAGGGCCAGAACTGCTTTATCATCCCATCCCCATATCGGTGCACCGTACAGGATCTGGGAAACTACTTTGGCCTCGAAGATTTTAAGGGCCGGGAGAATCAGATATCCACCGCTAGTGTGGAAGAATTTTAAAATTGCACCTACAGTTCTTGTTGCTAGTTGCTTAATCGATAGCCAATGAGGTTTCCAGCAAAGGGTGTCCGAAAAAATTACCCCCAAATATTTAAAAGAGCGGCACTGCTCTAATTGATGATTTCCCATCGACCATTTATGGCTCACCGGTCTTTTCCCGAAGACTAGAACTTTTGTCTTCTGGTAGTTTATGTTAAGCCTCTCAGGTTTGCATAGAGCATGTAGTCTTCTCATCTGTTTTCTCAGACCAATAGGTATTAGAGAGAGGAGAACCATATCGTCTGCATAAAATAATGCAGAGATCTTCCTATGACCGATGGAGGGAGGAAAATATTGGGGATCCGATAAGTCAGCAATAATGTTAGTTAAAAAAAGATTAAACAGTAAAGGGGCAAGAAGGCACCCCTGCTTGACTCCCCTCTCAACCGCAATTGGGGGCGTCAAATTCCCCTGTCGGTTTACTCTCACTTGAGCCACAGTATCTGTATATAAGGCTTTGATTAAATACAAAAGTCGGCAGTCTATTTTCATGTTGTATAGTTTTGTCCACAGCCTGTGCCTATCCACAGAATCAAAAGCTGCGGCTAGATCTACAAATGCCACATAGAGATGTCTGGTGGGGCCTGTTATGGTCTGGTTTGCCAAAAAGTTGAGAGTTTGGCAATGATCAATTGGAGAAGACCCTCTCCTAAACCCAATCTGTTCTGGGGGTATTAGATGGTTTAAATCAGCCCACAGCTCTAGCTTTTGTAGAAGATATTTACTATACAATTTGGTTACCACATTCAATAGACTGATAGGGCGATAGTTAGAGGGATCCGCCGGATCATTTTTTTAATATATTGGGACTATAATACTCCGTCTCCAACCCTCCGGAATTGTTCCAAAATCATTGATTCTAGTGAACATAACAGCTAAAATAGGGGCCCACCATTCAGGTAGATGTTTAAAAATTTCCGGAGGCAGAAAATCATTGCCTGGAGATTTCCCATTTTTTAACGAGTTTATTAAGGTTATAATTTCTTCGATGGTTACAGGGGGCCACTGTGGTAAGGACGAGATGGTTAAATCCGGAGATGTAGTTTGAGGGGGTGAGAGAGAAGAGTATAGTCTCTCAAAGTGAATATACCAGTCAGAAGATGTAATATGCTGTATTAAAGTTTGGCTAGATGTTCCCATTCCTAAATTAGCTAGCTGCCAAAAAAGGCGCTCTTGTTTTGTCGAGACCGCTTCAGCTAATCTCTGCCATCTAAGAGTAGCGAAATCTATTTTTTTTTGTCTGAGCAATTTTTTATACTTAACCTTAGTAGTTTTAAAAAGATTTACATAGGCTTGGTAGCTTGGATTTTTGAGTACTAGCCATAGGTGTTGTTTGAGTTTTCTTTTTACCATCCTACATTCCTGATAGTACCATGTTATGCGTGAGTGTGGTCTATTTCTTACTGGCAGTTTGCGAGTCAGGAAGGGTTTTAACAGAGAAAGGATGTCCTGAAATGCCAGTATTGGATCAAGTGTACCATTTAATATTCCCTGGTGTATCAGTTGATATGGGTTAGAGCTAAGTTGAAATACTATCTGGTTCTTCCTATTCTCAGACCAGAGAATCCTTCTCAATGGACTGGGGGATTCCTTGTGGGGTGGTGGAAACTTAACAAAATTAGAATGCGTTAGAGTTAATTGAAGAGGGAAATGATCACTCTCAGTTTCATTCAGTTTACCCCACACATTATTATCCTCTGAAACAAGAGCGTCCATCGGGGGAATATAAACATTGATACAAATCAGGTTCTCATCCATTATATCCCTAATCCTGAGGGCCAAGATTGATTGGGATGAAGAAGTTGATAGAATGTTTACTTTGGATGAGTACATATTTGATATCAAGGTTACTAGGCCTCCTTTTGGGCGGCCTTTCCTTGAGGGTTTTACGGCCGGCGTTAAAAAAGATTGATAGTTAGGAAGGAGTAGATCTTCAGCAGAGATTATCCAAGTTTCTTGTAAGCAAATAATTTTATATTTGCTTAAGAAATCTAGAAATTCTAAGTCATCTTTCTTATTTGCCCATCCATTAACATTCCATGATAGGATGGGAATCTGTCACAAGGTCGTGATCTCGTCGAACAAAGATGGATGTACTATACTGCCATTTGTGGGAACGAGCAGCTTATGGGGCCAAAAAGCACCTGACTGGCTGTTATGTAGAGGTTCCACCTCCCTAGGTTCTAGGGGAGGGGTTGATATCCCTAATTCATATGCCTCCAAAAAGCGCATGCTATCCCACTTCCCCAGGGGATCAATTTTCGTGTGTCTAGCAAGTTCATATCGGGGAGAGATTTCTGAGTTATTATCGGAGTAACTAGGAGGAGGGGAAAGATTCTCCGCTATACCCCTCTCGTTTAGTTCAGTTGGGGCAATCTGATTTAGTATATCACTGTCATGTTGAATTCCCAGTGAACCATCTATCAATCCGTATTGGGTTGGTTTTAATGGCTTTGCCAGTGATTTCGGAGTTGTTAATAACTTTGGCATTTCTGGGTGGATTGATCTTTCGTTCTGGAGTCTTAACTCAGTGAGACACTTTTTTAAGAAGTCTAATCTAGTAATTATCTCATTTTGAGATGGTTGTTGTAAAGCGCCAAATGTATCAAGTAATGAGATCTCTTCGTAAATAAAGGGTTTAAATTTCCCATATGGCGAGGGATTTGAGTCCTGGGTGGCGGGATGATCTTCTCTTTCAGTTGTAAAAGTAATTAGGGGTTCATATGGAACAGGTGCAACAGCCTTCGAGCTATAAAGTCTCTGGGAAATTCTAAGATTAGATGAGAATGGTTGAGGGGTTGGGTTTGGGAAAAGGGGTAAGGGAGGGGCTTTATTTTCAAAATATCTTGAGATATTAATGCCGAAAATGACTAGAGTTGATCTAGCTGCTAGTATCTTATTTGCTGCGCTTAGAGAAGAGAATCGGACCACAGCCCGAGCATTGTGTCCGTTGTAATATAGATATCTTATCTGTACTACATCATTAGGACATAGTGATACCCTTGGTTGTAGTAGATCGCAGAAATGCGCGATACGCTGATGTTGTTGCAATCGGCCTAACGATTTAGGGAAATTTTCGAAAACTAGCTGATGTGGATCTAAAACTAATGTCCATTGGCTTCTCATCTGAGTCCGTGGTAGTGATTGTCTCAACAGGATATCAGTCCAGGGGTCTTGAAGATATTCTGAGAGGTCATGAGCGCCGTTTTGAAAGCTCATAGAAATATTAAAAGAGTCATTATTTAATGGTTGGGCCGTAATCTGAGAGTTTGGAACTGAGTCCAAAGAAGCATTGTTTCCTTTAGAAAGGTTAACAGTTGGGTTTGTCTTTTCCTTTTTGCCCTTCTTACAAGACAGAGAACCAGCACTTTTTTGTTTATTTGCTGTTGTATTTTGTTCCAGGAGCTTAAAAAGTTTCTTAAAATTCATTTTCCTTTCTTTACAATTCTTGTTACTTTTAACATTACTTGATTTTTTAATTTTCTTTTTGTTTTTTGTCTTTTTGTTTTTTATCAGCTTGCACTTATTTTTTGAGTTCATTGGAGTTGGATTGGTTTTTTTTAAATCACTGTTGTCCCCTATTTGTTTCTTGCTGGAGGGTCTGGTGATAGAGGTTGATGCTGAACTCTCCTTAGTATCCAGTATTTTAAGGACAGTAGCAATTTTCTTATCCTGGCACTGAACCCCACAGGAGCAAACATGTCCTTATATACCTCAGAGACAGAATTGCAAAACTAAAATATAATAAGGCTGCAAGCTTGCAGTGATCTGTGCTGATTTCAGCACAAACGAATGGAAACAGTGAAGTACTAGTTAAATTTGCCAAATAAATGAAGCAAAAGTTGATATTAAAATACTGTTGTCAAATGGAGAATTCCTAGTCTACTTCTGCTCATATTCAATAACTTTTTCAATGAATAAGTAAAAAAAATTAGTACCAATTTCTCACCCATCAACATATGCATCTAGTTTTCAATCTCTGCTGTTAAGACATCTTTTAACCCCCGCCCTCGCTGAGCTATTATGAAATGCTCAAAAAGCTTTTGCTTCTTGAAAATGAACTACACAGAGGCATCATTATTTTGAAATGTTTCCAAACTAAAGCTAGAAGGGGAAAAGTCATCCACTGTTAAACAAGCGCAGCAAAAAAAAAGTTAGAAATGGTCGCCTTAAGAAATATGGACAGTCAAACAACACCAATATTACCTAATGTATTTTAAAGTGCTGTGAAATGGAAAGGCCTAATGTCAAGCATTAGCACAATTTAAAAAAAATTCTGCTGTTCATACAAAATAATCCAGATTATCTTCTAGATTTTATTAATGTTAACTAATATGAATTAATTCAAATTATTTTAATTTACAAATGCCACAGAAAAGCCAGTTATATTTTAGATTATATATTCCTGCTAGGTGGTATCATCAGGAGATTTGGGCTGCGGTGTCACCAATATGCTGATGACACGCAGCTCTATCTCTCGTTTAAATCTTCACCGGAGTTGGCTGTAGAGACCTTGTCCAAGTGCCTGGAATCCGTGAGTGGATGGATGGGAAGAAACAGGCTGAAGCTCAATCCTGATAAAACCGAGGTACTGCTTGTGGGTGACAGGGGAAAGTTGGGTATTGTTGACCTGGAACTCAATGGGGTAAGATTGCCCCTGAAGGATCAGGTCCGCAGCCTCGGGGTTATTCTTGACTCCAAGCTGTCCATGGAGGCTCAGATTTCGGCAGTGAGCCGGGCAGCTTGGTATCAGTTACACCTGATATGGAGGCTGCAACCCTACCTCCCTGCTCATCAGCTCCCACTGGTAGTGCATGCACTGGTCACCTCTCGACTGGACTACTGCAATGCGCTCTACGTGGGGCTACCCTTGAAAGCGACCCAGAAACTACAGCTGGTACAAAATGCGGCGGCCCGTTTAGTTACAAATAGCCGCCGCCGTGATCACATTACGCCGGTGTTAGTTCATCTACACTGGCTTCCAGTTGTTTTCCGGGCCCAATTCAAGGTGTTGGTATTAACCTTTAAATCCCTATACGGTCTCGGCCCAGTTTACCTGAAGGAGCACCTCCAGTACCACCAACTTAACCGCCTGACTAGATCAGCCACGCAGGGCCTTCTCTCAGTACCACCAACGAAAACAGCTAGGTTGGTGGGAACTAGGGAGAGGGCATTTTCAGTGGTGACCCCCACTCTCTGGAACTCCCTCCCGTTCGATCTTCGACATGCCCCTTCCCTGGATGCATTCCGCCGAGCATTAAAAACCTGGCTCTTTGGACAGGCCTTCAGGACCTCCGGGGTGGGCTAAGCTTTTATCACTATTACTGAACGCCCGTTGTTTACATACTGTTTTATGCTGTAATTTAATCCTTTATTGTCGACTGTATTGTATTGCTATGTATTTTAAATCGTATTGTAAATTGTATTTTACTGGAATTTAATTGTGTACGTCGCCTAGAGTGGCCTTGGCCAGATAGGCGACACAAAAATTAAATTATTATTATTATTAAAATTATTATGCTCTCTTACCTGGGCGTAAGCCCCATTGAACTTAATGGGACTTCCTTTTGGGTAGACATGCAAAGAACTGTGCTGTCAATCTATTCTACATCATTCAGAGACAACAAGAATGTCATTTTCCCAATCCATCAACAAATCTAGATATCAACCCTCTTCTAATCTATTGTTTACTGTACTGAACAATACTATACTTCAAAGTAATTTATTGAGCTGTTAAATTGAATTATTGGATTTTAACAACCACCTAATCTGTATATAAAACTATATATTCAGTAAGACTCACCTCATTGCTAGGTAACGTTTTTCCACTTTTCTTTCTGCAAACAGAAGAGATTTTAGTTTTAGACAGACCCATCAACTATTTTTATTGATCCTGATGAAGAGTTCTTCAAAATGTACCATATACAAAAATATCACAATCTTGATACAAGGTTCTTTAAAAGGTAGAGCAAAAGTAATACAAAGCGGTTTTGGGGACTGAAAGCAATTTGGCAACACTGCATAGAAAAGTCTATTTTCTCTCAATACTCTTAACAACTGAAGGGCTAAATTAAGCAAGTCTTTCCAAAATTCTCAGCCAATCTTAACCTTTATTAGAGTTACATTTCCTGCTTAGGCTATACAACCCTAATTTAAATGACAGTGGATCTCATCCTTAAACAACAATATTCCAAAAGTATTGTTGAGAGATACAAGGAGAGTATTGTATAGTTTTGCATAAAATAAAGAGAGACTGGTTCTAATCCAAAGAAAGTTGGGTGAACTTAGATATTGTTAAGATCAACAGACATATCTTAGACCTGTGTCAACAGAACTCCGGTCTGACTAAACCTTGCTGGATTAGGGGTTTTTGACAATGAAAAATTAATTTAATTTCCTAAACAAAGTCAAAGTCTTCACGATCAATTTATGGTGAAACAGATTTAAGCCACTACCTTCTTACTAAATGCAAAGTAATATTGACAAATGAAAACACAACCAGAAGACAGTGTGCCATATTTAGAAGATGTATTAATTACATTTTTCATATTGATGTGAAAAAATGACTAATTACATAAGCATTCATTTGGTAAGGCAGACATGTATCTCAAAAAGTGACAACCTTCAGTCATCATACTTTTTTGACCACAGGGATGATGCATCCTGCATGCATTCCATCACTCACACACACCCCAAACACAGATAACAATGTTTTAGCTGTTGTTTTGTCTTGGTGTGCACTTCTAGAAAAAATGTAATTATTCAGGCATTAAGATCAGCAACATTATGGCAGAAAAATATCCTACTGCAAAATTTTCCATACCAATGACATTATTTCTACTGTCTTAGCATACTGTATATAGGATATTCTAATTTTACTCCTTTGCTGGACTGAAAATGTTACAAATCTTTACAACCCTCATTACAATTAGCCAACAGTCTTTCCCCCCTGAGTTTTCAAGTCTGAGAATTGAACACCACCTCTTCAACAGATGGTTATCAGAAGTGACCATAGGATTTGTCTACCAGAATATTTCAGCATTTTAATATTTATACATGTGTAAGTCTTGAGATCAGAATTAACCTGAAGAAAGAATGAAAGATTGGCAGGGCAGAAAAGGACATGAAGTACATCATGGCTGGTTAGCTGGTCTCCTGATTGTATTCAGGGTGGAGAGGGAAGAGGGCATAAATTAGTAATGTATGTTCTTTGCAGAAAGATCATTCTCATTGACATCTTTCCCTAGATATGTTTATGGAAGTCACTTTGAGTTACCTAGTGAGAAAAGCTGCCCATAAATATAAATAAATAAAATAAATAATACACACACAAAAAATCCAAAAGCAATAATGCCATAACGTGCCCAAAGATTTTGATGAATGCCTAAGGAAAGTTTATAAATTACTTAGGAACACACACAAAAATCAACAAGTTACTATTAACGAGAGACTCCAGCCAATTAAGCATTTAAAGTTCCTTTGATTTCTCAGCCTTTCTTCACATGTTACAAGCATAAAGGGGGACACATTGCTCACCATACCTCTAAATCACCCTGCTAGGATTGCCCCGCCTTGACATCCACACATTGAGCATGTTTGTCTATAGAGGAGCATCAAGCACACAGGCGGACAGTGGAGGTGAGGCTAGCTCAGCACTAAGGGCAGGGTCACCAGCATAGCACTGCTCCTTATTCTACACTTGGCTAAAGGTACAGTTAAGTAGTTGCTGAACTCATCTAGAGAAATCAATGGAACTTAAATTTGACAAGATCACGCCTAACAATTTTTTAGAAGTTTGTAGAAAAGGTTGAACAAAAACAAAATAAAATTAAATATACAGATATTCTAATAATTAGGACAATAGTGGGTGGTCCAAATCATGATTGGCCAATACCTACATATCCTTGATTTTGCAGAAATTAGCTCAGTGGCTTAGTTTGCCATTGTATTATAGTATACTTACCTTCATCAATATTTTTAGGAGGGAGAGAATACAGAACTATCTCATGTGATGAATGGCAATAGTGTTATATTATGTTGAAAGAGAATTGGGGGATTTATTCAGGATTGGTCTCACAGTTTTGCAGCTATATGCTTCATGCTACTTTTTAAATTCTTGCCTGTTGGAATTATGGCAGATCTGTTAAGAGGTGAAGTACGGCTGAGCAACCAAATTTGGAAAGATAGTTCCATTTCCAGATTAAAAGTATGAGTATAAGATGCAGTTAATAATTCCTGTATAACCTGATTAATTGGATGTGCCACAAGTTTACAGCTTTTTCTGATTATGTCACTTATAATGGGCATTTCATTTGCAAACACAATGAGATCCTCTATTGCCACTTAGGCTATAATCCTACACCTCTTAGCTGGGAGCAATCCCCATTGGACTCCATAGAATCTACTTCTAAGTAGACATATACACTAATACCACAGTTAACAAAGTAGATGTGTTCCTGGACATCACTTCTTTAACAGAAACTTTGGTACAGAGGTAAAAATAACATGGAAAGAATAGGGATAGGTTTCTAAACCCGCTCATAGATGGTGGGGGCAGCTTCAACAGGGGCTGTAAAGGGTGCCTATCCAGCACCCATCCCCTCTCCCTCCTCCTTCTCCTCTGAATCGTACTGGATCCTTCCCTCCCCAGCCCTGGGAGAAATCAAGAAACAGCAAAGAAACACACTGACTTGTCAGTTTCACCCTAGCAAAGCAAAGGCACAGGCTGATCAGTTTCACCTTAAAGCAAAGTCATAGGCTTCTCAGTTTATTGATAGCAAAGCAATTCAGTTTCACCTTAAAGCAAATGCACAGGCTTGAAAGTTTATCCATAGCAAAGCAAAGCTAGCCAGTTTCACCTTAAATAAAGCCTTAGTTGACAGGAGCTTTGTTACTGGAGGATCCATTAACTCTGTCCCACATTGACACCCTACCCCACAATGCCCCTACACACTGCTCCATACTGAAACATATACACATCTTGCCCACACTGAAGCCTGTCACATGCTGAAATCCAGGGGATTCCTCTAGCAATATTGTAAGCTCAGATACTTCTTAAAGCAATAAATGTCTAGGACAGTGCAGGGTATCTTTGTCAGTCCCAGGCACTCCATCTTCCCAATCTGAATTTTGGCCTGCAAAACCAAGGAAAAATGTGGGTGCATGCACGGTAAGTCATAAGCAAGCACAATTTGTGATATTATACAACATTACTGCCGATCACAAGGCACATCTGTTAAGGCTTCAGCCTTACACTTCCAGTTTCTCAGCTTGTAGAGTTTGAGCAAACATGCCTCAACTCTGACTGTAAACTGGTAGGTTTTTTTAGTCTTGAATAGCTATATAATTTAAGCTACAACTTAATATATATATCACATTGGTATATTTTACTAAAAGACATAGGCTGTGAGACTGTATGCCAGGGCTCTGAGGCAGGCTCCTTAATGTTATAAAGTTGGAAGATGCCGAGTGGAAGGGTGAAGTCTGGGCACTGATATGGAACAATGCATTTTGGGGTCCCATCAGAGAATATTGTGGCAGAAACTTTTTCCTGGACCCAAGAACAGAATAAAGCCTCTGTCTCATTTTAATAACAAAGGGTTTCTATATCAGCTTCCTCCCAAAAAGTATCGAAAAGGAAAATGGGGAGAGCAGGTCACAAGAAGACAAGTGGACCAAAACGAAGAGAACTCCTGAATTCTCTCATAACAAGTTCCAAGTGTCTCTTTAGTGAGGGGAGGCTTTCTTCAGCTAACATTTCAGACAGCAGTCTCTTCCCAGAGACTGGAAGGCAAAATGGCAACGAGGCCAATGTGATACGTATTACTGAGACCTGGGTGGGCCAGCAGGGTGGGGTTGGCCTCACCTAGCTGTGCCCACCTAGGTACTCAGTACAGCATCGGGACAGACTTGAAGGTCAGGGAGGGGGAGTTGCTATAGTCTATAGGAATTCCATTTCTCTCTCCAGGCTTCCTGTCCACTTGAGTGGGGATCTAGAGTGTCTGTAGCTGGCATTGAGCAATAGGGACAGATTAAGGATTCTGCTGTTTTACCATCCACTTTGCAGCCCAGCAGTCTTCTTGCCTGAGTTTACAGAGGTGGTGGTGAGAACTCCCAGACTCTTGGTTCTAGGAGACTTCAACATCCACGCTGAGGCCACTAACTCTGGGGCAGCTGAGGACTTCATGGCCACCATTACAACCATGGGGCTGTCCCAATATGTCATCGGTCCAACACATGTGGCAGGATATACTCTGGATCTAGTTTTCTCAACCTGGCAGGAACAGGGTGATCTGAGAATGGGGGATATTAACATCAATCCCTTGTCATAGACAGATCACCTCCTGTTGAGATTTACACTTCCAGCTGCTTTTCCTCTCTGCAAAGGCAAGGAACTTATTAGGATGATCCACCCTTAGAGGCTGATGGATCCAACTGGTTTCCAGATGGCTCTGGGGGATTTAGCTGGTATGACTGGCATTTCTGTTGAAGCCCTGACTGATGTGTAGAATATTCAGATGGCCCAAGACATGGACACGATTTCCCTGAGTGCCCTCTCCCACTTGATACAGCCCAGTTGGCTGCTTGATATGTTCTGTATCTGAGGGCAATAAAACAAACTGGAAGATGACTTGAACACAAGTGGAGGAAAACTGCAGATGAATGCAATCAAACAGTGATGACTGCCCATTATTGAGCATATTCAGTGGCAGAGAAGGCTGCAATGCTTCCATTGCATCCTCACTGTGTTGTCCAGCAGAGCTTTTCTAGGCAGCACAGTGTCATGGGCGCCATGGAGAAACTTTGGCAGGATTGGAAGAATGGAGAATGGGTTACAGATGTGGAGGAGCTGGGGAAAACACCCAGCCCCAGAAATCTTCCAGAAACCTCTAGCACCTCCATGTCTAGTACAACAACACTTTATTTGCTTTTAGCCATAGGCCATTGCACAGTGTAAAACAAATGATTAAAACCATACAGCTTAAAACACGCAGTCCTGTTGGATTTATAGTCTTTGGGCTCGTACATAATTTGCTCTTATCTTTTTTGCGGCTAGAGCAAAATTTGCCACCGCAATAGTAACCTGGTTATGGTTATCGGCCAGGAGCTCAACCACCAAGTTGCCGCAAGGTGTCCCCACTCTGGAGCTAATCAGAGGCGCTAAAAATTTATGTCTGGGGTTCCTGAACAAGGGGCAAATGAACATGTAGTGCACAACATCTTCAGGTACCTTACAGCCAAAAACGCAACAGCGCTCCTTGGTTGGGATACCTAAATACCTGCCTTCCAGACAGGCCGTGGGCATTGTTTGGAATCTAAGTTCCGTGGACGCTCTTCATAAAGAGGTGCATGTCCAGGTATCGAAGTACCGTGGCTTAGCGTGACTGGGTTTAAAGAGTGGGAACCAGGGTGAAAAAGGGGCCCCAACTATCGTTGCCCTGTCTTGGTTCGCATCATGGTCGAACACCCAATTTCGGAGCTCAGAAGGGTTGAGGCCTATAAATTTCCTTTGTGGGAGATCATACGTTTCTAGTATTGCCTGCCCCCTTGAGCCCATCCCCCAATCTGATGTTGCTCCTGCCAGCAAAGCTTTGTGAGGGAGGTGTCCTCCATGGTAGAGATCTTCCTCCAGTACCTTAAGTGGGCCAGATCAATTTTGGCTGTCAATGAGGGAAGGCCTAATTCGGCTCTTAGATGGGCAGCCGGTGTGCCTCGAGGGAGGCCCAAAATCTGTCTCATAAATGTGTTTTGTAGGGGCTCAAGCCTGGATTTAAGTGAGGAACCCCAGAGCTCCGATCCAAATAAAATTTTCGGCAGGACTTTGGCCCTGAAGATTTTCAGCATCGGGTTGATCAGCTGGCCCCCACGGGTATAGAAAAACCTTTTTATTTGACCAGTCACTCTAGCGCCCTATACTTTGGTAGCCTCCAAATGGGATCTCCATGAGAGCTTATCACTAAAATTTATACCTAAATATTTAAAGGTGTGGACCTGGTCTAGGGGTTGCCCGTTTAGGGTCCAGATTGATTTTGCCTTCTTATGCTTCCCACAGACCATTATTTTAATTTTGGAGTGGTTAACCTGCAGCCGGTGGTCTTTGCAGTATTCCTCCAGGCGGGTCAGCATTCTTTTTAAGCCAATTTTATTTAGGGAGAGCAGGGCCAGGTCGTCAGCGTATAATAAGGACGATATTTTCCTGGACCCCACCGCTGGGGGAAAAAAGGAAGGAGAGGCCAATGCTGTGACGATATCATTAATGAAAAAATTGAAGAGGAAAGGGGCCAGTATGCCCTTGTTTGACTCCTCTCTCTACTGGAATTGCTCGCGAGAGAATTCCGTTCCTCCCCAGTTGGACTCGTAACAGGTTTGCCTGGTGAAGAGACCGGATGAGCCATAATAGTCTTTTGTCAATATTAGATTGGCTTAATTTATGCCATAGCAGGTTTCTATCGATTGAGTCGAAGGCGGCGGTAAAGTCCACAAAAGCCACGTAGAGGGACCTGCTTGGCCCTGATACGGACTTTTTTATTAAATGGTAGAGGACAAAGGCCTGGTTTATTGTGCTCCTGCCTTTCCTGAAACCGGCCTGTTCTTGATGAATGAAGGAGTACTTGGAGTCCCAATCAAGCAGTTTGTTTAACAAGTAACGCCCATACATTTTAGATGTCATGTCTAATAGACTAATGGGTCTGTAGTTACGGGGGTCCGAAGGGTTGCCTTTCTTGAATATGGGCACCAATATACTGGTGTGCCAGCCTGTGGGAAGAGCACCAGTAGAATTGATGTGTGTGAAAAGTATGGCTAAGAGAGGACCCCACCAGGTGATTTCAGAAAGAAATAATTCTGGGGGCAGCATGTCTTCCCCTGGGACCATGTCTAGTAAGTTAATTGATATTAGTAACCTCCATTTATAACAGAGAGAAAGGAATCCCCACTGGCACACAGCCCAGACCTAGCTGTTGACTGGATAAATCCTAATAAACAACCTGGACTCTTCCAGAGAGAGGAGAGTGAAAACAACTGGTCAGAGCAAGATATAACAATTTCTCCAAGGTCATGCAGAATAGAGAAAAAGAGGCTTCAACTAAAGGAATCAGCGTCTCTCCCCAGAAGGAACCCCCCCTTGTCGCAAAAACAAGAAAATGCTAGAGTTAGCCAGTGCAAGTAGTGTGGCCCCCTCTCTTTAATAACAAGCGTCTGGGTGGGAGAACCCTTGTTGCAACAACTCTCCACTGTTGCTATCATGCCTAGTTCTGTATCTTGATTCATACCTAGAATGTCTGATGCTGCATTCCTGTACCTACATTTTGCACAACCCAGTCTTCAAGTCCTGAGTCTACTTCTCTGGTTGGGAGCCAGGACATGCAGGGCCCTTTACAGTCTGGCCTGAAGGTGGTGGTGGAACTGATGGTGGCTCACTGTGATTTGTTTGCAAAGCATTTTGAGGATAAAATCACCTGCATCCACCACAATCTCCACTCCATTGTTATAGCAGCTGACTCTCAAGAGGTGTCCAGAGCACTGTCTAGTCCCGTTGTGTTGAATGAGTTTCAGTTGGTAAGGCTTGAGGACATGGACAAATGTGCTTGTTTTTGGTTCAGGCAACTGCTGGTGCTCTTGATCCTACTAGCAAGAAAGAGATGGCCATTGGGAGAGAGATGGGGAAGTATGTCTCTATTGAGCCTCACTGACCTCTAAGTGGCTTTCAATATCATCAACCATGGTGCTTCTGGAATGGCTGTCAGACTTGGTGGTGGGTGGCGCTGCTTTGCAATGGTGCTGATCCTGCTTGGATGGCCATCTCCAGAGGGTGGTGCTTGGGGAGTGTTAGTTGGGCCCATGAAGCCTTCTCCGTGAAGTCCTACAGGATTCAGTTTTATCTCCATGCTGTTTAACACCTACATGAAATGGCTGAGTGGAGTCATCAGGAGTTTTGGATTGTGTTGTCAGCAATATGCTGATAATACACAGCTCTGTCTCTCCTTTACATATACAGGTGTGGCAGTGGATGTGCTAGATGTCTGGCCTTGGTAATGGACTGGATAAGAGCCAACAAACTGAAACTGAATCCAGATAATACTGAGGCACTGTTAGTGGATGGTTCCCTAGACCAGATAAGTGGGGCATGGCCTGCTCTGGACGGGGTTACACTCCCTCTGAAGGAACAAGTGCACAGCTTGGGGGTACTTCTGGATTCACTAAATTCACTTTTGGCCCAGGTGGCTAAAACATTTTTTGTCATCCAGGCTTTTGGAGTTTAACTTTCTGTTTGCTGTTAGTCAGGTAGGAAGGAGTTGGATCTTGTTTTTATGTAATTTGTGTGCATTGTAGGATGATCTTATTCTTGTTTTTATAAGTTTTTAATGTTGTAAGTCACTTTGTTTCTTTTTTTAAAAAAAGTGACTAACAAACAACAACATTCCCTCAGCCCCTTCCTAAGATGGTTTTGGCATGTGCCGTCTGGTTACTCCTTCTGTTGCTACTGTTCGCCCCTCCCTTCTTCTCCTGGACAGTCCTCTTTCCTGTTTCAGGAACTGAGAAAGAGAAAGCATTTCCTCTCCTTCTTCCACAGTTTCCACCAAAACTGCTATACCCACTTAGCGCAACCAGGAAAGAAGTGAAACACTGCTTTGGCGGTGGCTGGAGTGGGGCTGCCTTTGCCACTGGCACCAGTGGTGAGACAGGAGACTACTGCATATGACCCCAGGTGTGTACAAAATGAAGCATATTCAAATATCCAAACAGCCATTTCATTGCTGTTTCTTGCCATTGTGACTTATTATGCAAGTCGCATTAATGATTGTAATATTAAGGAAAATATAATCTCCTTTTTACACTACTTAACTTTCTACACTACAAAACTTATGTATACCTTTGGCTGCTTTTCCACTTCCTTTTCAGTCTGTGTAGTATACTGCTTATAGGAATCTAAGTGCAAAGGTGAAGTAGTAACGTAATACGTTACCTTTGACCTAGGAGAACCTTACTTTGGCTGATGTCAGCAGGGAAATGAGCATACCAATTTTGTATTAACATATCATACACACTTGTTCACAACAACAAATTCCTTTGACAGTTTTCTTCCCAGAGACATTTTGCCCTTGTTGGGCACTTTGTGAGGCTCTCCTGTGATGCTTCCAAAATATTTTAAGAAATTAGGGGGGAAATGTGCTAAAATAAACAAGCCACCATAATGAGAGCCATCACACAATTAAAGACAAATCTTAGTAAATTAATTGTAGGGGTTTAATTGATGGATCAAATCTCAGTAGATTTGAGAAAAATAGTTCAAAATAAAAACAAAGTTTGTTTTTCAATCATTTGCATACGTACCACAACAAATAACTTCTCTCACACAGGAAGGAATGCCTCTTCTAAGACGGCACTTGCCATCTTCAGTTTCTATAATTACTTGCATTAAGATTGCTCATACGTTAGAAATCTGCGCTCAATTAACTGGGAGCACATTTTTATTAATAAAAACATTTTGAATCAATTATTCCAACTGGTTAATTAACTGAATGTTGCAGCCCTAACTATAATAGAATTAATCTTACCCCAATTATTATATCTTACCCTCTTCTCTTTTTGTATTTCACTCTGCAATACAAGCTTTGGGGTAGAGCTTCACACTTTTACGCAACATTGAGCTACAGGAGCGAACAGTAGGCCTTTGTGCAAAGTTATGTTCTAAGTCCTCTGTACTAGTCAAGTCTCATGATATTCTTTGGGGAGAGACTGGAAAGGATAAAACGCAGGAGTGCTTTTCATCGCTGTTTGCTACAAAGAATCTAGTTTCTGGCTGAGAAACAAGATGACTTGAGAAGGAATGCTGCAAAAAGGCAACAGGAGAGAACACTGCTGCCTTCATGTCCTGCTTGTATATTTTTCCTCATAATTTCAGTCACTGCTGTAAACAGAATGCTGGACTAGATGGACCTTGGGGCCACATTCACACGTAACACTAAGCCAAACCATGGCTTAATGTGAATGTATGGGCAAGCAGGGAGGAGATCGCAGCTGCTTTGCTCCTCCCGTCCTTTTAGCTCGGCGTTGAACCTAATCCGAGTTATGGTTTAGTGCGATTTAAAAGAACAAACGCCTTTGATCATCTCCTCCTTCACTACGAACTGTAGTCAAAGTTTCTTCTTGACTACAGCTTGTGATTAAGGAGGCGAGAGCTTAACTTCAATCCTGGGTTCGAATGGCACACGAAACCAAATCTTGGCTTAGCTGCCCTACTGCAATGAGTTGCAGGACTGGGGAGGTGCAAAGTGGGTGAGCTCCTCTCCAGCAGCCAGCAAGTACACGTGGTCCCCACAAGCAAGAGGGCATCAGTGTCCCTGCCAGTATCTCCTGTGGCACCTGCAAAAGGTCCCAATATTTGCCCCCTCAAAAATACACAATGCATGAGAGACAGTTTGCTCTTCCTGGTCAGTTCTTCATTGGTCTGGCTTGGCCTTTCCTACACACCCTCATGGCAGCCATTTTGAGTTATGTCTCTCTCACACGCATACACACCATCATAGTCATTTTGTGGCTAGTGCCCATGGTACTTTTGCAAAATTCTAGATGTGATCCCTGGCCCAAAAAGGTTGGTGACCACTGCAGTAAGCCTTAATTTGCCTACTGTGATGTGCAAGCCAGAGTATAGTCTAACCCAGGTGGACACTTTTTATGTTCTTAAGTGAGAAGTGGAACATGACCTTCCAAGTGGTTGGGGTTTTTTTTAGTGCCAGAGTGTCAGCTAACGCTCCTTATGAAAGCTTTCGGATGGCAGACATTAACTCTCCCTTTCCCCAACCCAGTTTTCATTGGCCTTTAGGAAGAAGAATGACTTGTGCCATTCCTCAGAACTGATAGAATGGTGCTTTCCTCCTTTACAGTATTGGTCCCTTTCCTTTGTCTGCAACAGCATTGTCATAGGCACCCAATTAGAAAGGTTAAATCCATTTTAAAGGTTAAATCCATTTTAATTTATTTGGGGAAGTTCACTGTGATAAAGAATGAACGCTCCTAGTACTAACGCAGGAGTGAACCTTTCTCAGCTGAAGGGCCGAATCCCCTCAAGAACAACCTTCCAGGGGTGCATGCCAGGGGTGGTAAAAGCCGGCAATGTGGTGGATGTAGCTCTTACCTTTGTACAGTAGGTTACATTCCAGCCATTAAAAGTCCATTAAAAGAGGTCTCCACAGACACACACACCTCTGCATCCTACATCCATATATGCATGCACACACACACACACAAACACTTCTCCATCTAGGAAAAGGTAGCTCAAGGACACATTCCAGTGAGGCAAAATCATTCAAGGAGCATGTGGAGCTTGTGAGGGCCATGGAAGATGGGATATTACCTGGCCCAGGAAGAGTCTGGAGGGCCAGATACAGAAGCTTGGATGGGTACATGTGGCTCCCAGGCCTGAAGATCCCCCTCCTGTTCTAATGAAGTAAAAGACTTAATGGCTTTAGAAAGTATGCGACCTGCAAAAATTCAAGCATGCATGCTATAATGCTACTACATACCGGACTGTCACAACAGCATTTCTTAGGATATCTGTTCTCAACTATCATCTAGCACTGTCATAAGAACATAAGAACATAAGAAGAGCCTGCTGGATCAAGCCAGTGGCCCATCTAGTCCAGCATCCTGTTCTCACAGTGGCCAACCAGGTGCCTGGGGGAAGCCCACAAGCAGGACCCGAGTGCAAGAACACTCTCCCCTCCTGAGGCTTCCGGCAACTGGTTTTCAGAAGCATGCTGCCTCTGACTAGGGTGGCTAAGCACAGCCATCATGGCTAGTAGCCATTGATAGCCCTGTCCTCCATGAATTTGTCTAATCTTCTTTTAAAGCCATCCAAGCTGGTGGCCATTACTGCAGCTTGTGGGAGCAAATTCCATAGTTTGACTATGCGCTGAGTAAAGAAGTACTTCCTTTTGTCTGTCCCTGATGCCTTTGGGGCTACAAATAAAGTGTAGAGAATGACTCAAGTAGTGGATGATCATTTAAAAAAACAACTTCCTATAATAATAATTCAGCATTCATTTCAGTAAAACAAAGTTCAATGAGCTAGCCTCACCATTTTATCACCTGCAAGACTCAGTAATAATGAGAGCTGGTGTTATATCCTGTAAGTATACATGGTGCTCAGGATGTCTGCCCTCAGCTTTAATCTAGGTCCCTGATGCTTTTGAGGATAAATGGTAAAGCATATAGAATGACTCAAGTAAAGAAATATCATTACAAAATTCCATACAGTCCAATGCAGTGTTCTTCAGCCTTGGGTCCTCAGATGTTGCTGGACTACAACTCCCATCATCCTTGACTATTGGTGAATATGGCTGGGGACAATGGGAGCTGTAGTCTAGCAACATCTGAGGACCCAAAGTTGAAGAACACTGTTCTAATAAACATACAGCATTTATTTCAGCAGGTCAAAGGTCAATAAGCCTATCTGAGCTTGCCTCACAATCTTAATACCAACACTTGAATTTTTTGGAAAGGCGGAATAAAAATATTTAGAGCAAACTAATTAATTAAAATAGAGGGTTTCCTGATGTAAGGGTCCACAACTCTACTCACCAGTGGGGCAGGTACCTCTTTCCCTCACCCTAACTCACCCTCTAGCAAGGGTGACAGGCAATACACAACTCTTCCTCTGAGATTCCATCATACTCAGGGTTTACGTAAAGTAACTCCCACACTGGAGTTACCTTTCTTATCTTTTCCACACCTCAGTGCAAATGAGATAAGACTCCACCTGCCTCCTAAAACCTGTGTCAGTTTATGCTGTACAAAAGGCATTAGCTTCCAAACCCTGAAAACAGATTAGTCATTTGAATAGAGTCTGGTCAGGGTATCACCGGCCACACGGGGGATGCCAAGGTGATATTCAACTAAACAGTTGCACTAGCCCAAAGATTGTCACGAATGCAATGGGATCTCTCCCACTCTCCTTGCATCCCATGCTGTCCCCAAATCTGTTCCAGCGGTTTGGGGGAAAACCCAGAACAGATTTAGTGGGGGGCAGGGAGAGAACATTCCATTGCGCAAGGAGAAATCCTTGCACTAATGGTACGTTCACCTTGGCACTACATTAAATACAACCCCATGGCTCCCAACCCTTGGATTTAACAACTTGGATTCATTATTACTCTGACTGGAAATAGCCATTTTATACATAATAACTGCCTCTCAGGAGTTAATTTTCTTTATCTATGTCTCATATATCTTATTTGTTTAGGATAATATATACATTTCTTTTCCGTACTATGAAAGGACAATAATTGCTCCAATAAGAAGTAGATGCTTGAATAATGTTAGTTGATTAATAAGAGAGACCATATTTTAATTTCCATCATTTGTATATATTATAAGCTTGGGTTATACTAGAACTTAGACATCGTTAGGATTGCACTATGAAAGAGGTATGTGCATGAATGTGTATATGGGTCTACATACGTTTAAAGCTTGTTTTGACACTAGTATCTTGTTATCTTTGGTCATGGTTATTCAATTTGTTGTAGTTGAGAAGGCAATTTTTTGTGATATTGTTATTATTGTTTCCAATATTTTGTTGATATTATATTTTAATACCATATGTGAAATGTACCCAGAGTAAATAATTTTGTTAATTTGTTTTTAGTTACTCTGCCATCCTCTAACAATTCAATGTGACTTTTGTTGTACATGTTGCCATTTCTGTGGGTTGAAAAGCAGCTCGAATACAGTATTATGGGAAGGTGATATACAAATTAAATTAAATTAAATTAAATAGAAGCCACCGTTACAAGTTCTCAGTCTGACAGTGATGATAGAAAATAAAATCCTGTTAGCTTCTAAAAGCAAAAGGGTCTTAATAATGATTAATCAACAAGTATGTGAAAACCTACTTCAGACTTTGTACTACAGAATCTACACCATTGGACAGATTTTGTTCTTTCAGTTTGGCACTTAGATGAGCTTAGCAAACTGACTCTGGAAAGGAAATCAAGCTTATTCTATACGGGCTTATTTTATATAAATCAACACTACCTGTAGAAGTGATGATAACTGATTTTATGTGTGTATGTTTATACTATACAATATATATATATTAAATAATAATATGAAAATATACAAACATACACACAAATATCCAGTGTTAGTCATACCCAGAGAAACCCTACTGAAATTAATGGAGAAGTCATATTACAGCCATACTTCCTGAAACATACACTCAGACTTCACAGCAAGCCAGCATACAATTATGCAACAGTTTTCAGAAGGAAGATAATCTTGTAAAACATACAAGGTAAAACTTCATAAAAGTATGTTTAAATATACAGTAATTAAACTGATCATTGCCCAATCATTATCCATTTTTTTTACTTCAACTGGATCCTACTGAAGCAAACACTATTCAGATATTAGCCTTCCCATCTTTTAGATCTACCACCCTGATTATGCATGTTCACAACCTTAAAATCAAATGCCATGTAGATACAAAGTATTCCATAAACATCACTGCCCAAACTATTATTCCAGCCTCAGCTATCACAGTTGCCAACTTGCCTACCGTATGTAAATAATAGTCTCGGTTCATCCGAAGTTGCCATTTTTCAAGCCTTTAGAATACCTCCCAGACTGAACAATGCTAATTACATTTGCCAAGCGGTCCTTCAGTATATCCATCCTTAGGGAATGGAAACCCAGATACACAGGTTTTCTTCTTCAACCTGTACATGGATGCACACTGTTCTTGCATCCTGTGCATGCACCTCATCTCACCTTACAAGGTCAGGTTATACTTTCTGTGTGGGAAACTTTGGCCCAGAGATTTGGATAAATAAATTTACAGAAAGAATCCAGGGCTGCCTGTGTTTTATGAAAACTAACTACCAAATGCCCCAAACTTTACAGCAATGCCTCTTTAAAAAATTCAGTTGATAGCACTCCTTGTCTCTAAGGGGCAGAGATAAGACAGCTTTGTTTCCTGAATAAAAAGGAGTCTTTGGTGCAAGCTTCAGTATCATCCAAGAAAAGAAATGGGGCACCATTCTAAAAAATAAAAATAAAATAAATGTACTGCCTTCAAGTCAATTCCGACTTATGGCAACCCTATGAATAGGATTTTCATGAGGCTGAGAGGCAGTGACTGGCCATGTGGGGATTTGAACCCTGATCTCCCAGGTCATAGTCCAACACCTTAACCACTACACCACACTGGCTCTCACTAAAAACTAAGAGGATTACAAAGCTTGGTGCTCTTTTTATCTGAATCTCAGCTTCCACCTTTTAAAGTAGGACTTCTTTAACTACTATGTGACAGACAGAAGTTCAACACATGGCGCTTTCTCACTGTTACATCTTGCTCACTGTACTGGCCTGGCATTCTCACCCTGGGATTCCCAGATGGGGATAATAACACTGACCTACCTTACAGAGATAAAGCATTCAAATATCTTCACATGCACTAAAGTACTATAAAAACACTAGTATTACTATTATGTTCTCTGATTCAGCAGATCTTTTAGATGGTCTCATCCAGTCAAGAGTCTACTTCATTGCAGTACCCTCCAGATACTGTGGACAATTCCCGTCATCCCTGAACCTTGGCTGTGTTGGCTGGGACTGATGGGAGGTGGTGTCAACATCTGGAGGGCATCAGGTTGGTTACTTCACAGAGTGACAGAGCATTGTTAAAGCAACCCAGGCATGGCCGCCTGTTGAACTGCATCTGTTTTGCAGGTACCTGCTGAACAGATGCAGTTCAACAGTTATGCCATGAGACTCTTAATACCTGCAGAGCAGAACAGGTGTCGTTCAACTGGCGTGCCATTTTTAAATAATTAGAGCAGCCTTTCCCAACCAGTGTGCCTCCAGATGTTGTTGGACCACAATTCTCATCTCATTGGCAATGCTGGCTGAGGCTGCTGGGAGTTGTGGTCCAACAACATCTGGAGGCACACTGGTTGGGAAAGGCTGAATTAGAGGCTCACTTTGAGAAAGGAAAAGGGGAGGAGCTAGAGCTCTGTGGAAGAGCACACGGATTCCCAGGTTCAATCCCCAGCATCTCCAGTTGAAAGAGTCTCAAGGTAACGGCATGAAAATGCTTCTGAGCCTCTGGGCAAAGACAACACGGGCCTAAACACAGTGTGGTTTTGATTCAGTATATAGTAGTTTTTATATGTTCATAAAGATGCCACTCCTACAGAGCCACTTTAAAAACTCAGAGGCACCTCAAAGTTCCCTCTAGAGTTTCTCTTTGTTTTCCCCCTTTCATCCGAAACCACCCCCCTGGGGGCGTGGGGAAGGGAGACTCGCTATCCCAACCCTCCATCTTTTCTTGACAAAGGTGGCAACCAAGGACTTGTGCTCTCAGCTAGACCTTGGTCAGCCACCCCCACCCGCACCCGCACCCACCCCATGCATTGCCGCCGGCCTGACTGACTAACCCGTGCTGGGCGGCCGCCTTCCGCCGTTTGCTGAGCAAGCAGAGCAGAGCGCAAGCGGCGGCAGTAGCTCCGGCCATGGTGGAATAGCGCGCGGTGAGAAACTTGCTGTAGGCGGCCATGGCGGCGGCGGCGGCAACGGAGAACAGCAGCAGCAGCGGCCGACCGGAGAAGGGGCTCGCTGCAGCGTGAAGGACGTCGGGGGAAAAAAGGAATAGTATCTGTCAGCTGAGAAGGAAGGCAGCCGTGAGGGCTCAGGCCCTGCCCTGTCTTGTCTCGCGCTCCAGGCCCGCCTCAACCTCGACTCCTCCCCACACCAGAGGCTGGGCCTTCGCTGGTGGAGAACGAGTGGAACCAGTCTGGGTGTTTTCTGCCTTAAGCACAAAGGCCCGGGCAAGCTTTGGCCTCAGAGAATATAAGGGTTTGTGCTTGTGCTTACCTGATGTAGTTACCCTATCGCACTCTGATACAGACACATGTACTATACAAAAGGCGTTCCTTCTTATGGGTAACACTTAATTTGGGGGCGGGGGGAGCCTGTGGCCATCTGGATTTTTTCTTTTTGGAACTCGCATTGCCAATAGTCCCAGCCAAAATGGTCATAGATGACAGGAGTTGTAATCCAACACCTTATAAAAGACCGCAAGTTTACCTCCCTTGTGTTAATATGTGAATTTGAAACGAAGAGCGGGTGGTAGCCCTTCTGGGCTAGCATAGGCCCTTGTTATGACACATAGATTTGTGTATCGCAAGGACCAAGTGATGCAGGTACAGTTGTCTTACCACTGTGTACACTGAGACACGTGCACCCTCCTATGGAATCCCTGGCAGAGTGGGCCACAGAGTTATTGGGGTTAACAGTCATGAGTGAAGAGCAGTTTTTTTCCTCAACACATGTCCCCAAAAGCAATTACTTACATTTTCCTGTTAAGGTAAAATGGCCTCTTAATCCAGCATCTGAGATCAGTGATGAAGCAGATGTGGGTGAACAAATTAAAACTTTATCCAAGCAAGCTAAGAACTTGTGGTGGGTGGGGGAATCAGCTGATGAAAATGCATATGTGCAGCCTGTTCTAGGTGAGATTACACTTCTTGTCAAGATTCAGGTTTGACGCTTAGGGATGCTTTTAGATCAGGCACTGCTCCTACTAGATGCTCGGTGACAGCTAGGAATGTCTTTTACCAATTCAGGCTAGTATCTTAACTGCACTCCCTTGGAAAAGAAAGATCTGGCTGCCATCATAACATCCAGAGTAGTTTAATGTGCTTCCAGAATGTGTTTGAAAACTACTGGTCTAAAATAGCACAGCCAGACTTTTAATTAGAGTAGGCCTTATGGACCCATGTAACTCCAGTGTGTTAATTTCAATGGTCTTGAGTAAAGATGTGAGACCCATGGAAAAACAAGAACATGGGGGGGGGTTGGGAGGGTGAACAGGTTCCCCCCCTCATTTTTCCTGTTTTTTCTGGGTCTTCACATCTCTAGCTCTGAGTTAGTTTCTAGGTCCAATTCAAAACTGCTGCTTTTGATCTTTAAAATGATGTGGAACTGGAAACCTGAAGGACTGTCCTCTCTGATAGGAACCTACATATGCACGCAGATCATCTTTGGAGGCCCTGCTCTGTGTGCCTCTTCTGTCTGACGTACAGTAGGTGGATGTGCAAATTACTGTTCGGTGGTATCACCTAGATTGCAAGATAAACTACCAAAGGAGGCTTGCTTGGCCCCTTCATTGCTAGGTTATCAGCAAATTATAGCTCAGTTTTAGAGAGCATTTTGGATAACTGATTATTAACTTTATCCCATATGTTTTATTGGTGCTGCTGTGCTTTTATTGTTTCTGCTGGTAGTTTTTATTTGCTCGTTTTATATTTGTTAAGGCACTGTGCTGATCCTGCTGGATGGAAAGGTATTTCAGACGTCATTCCTTTCATAGGGTTGGGGGGTGAGTGGGAATAAAATATTGTATTCGAGGACACCATTGGAGTGGAAGGCTGAACTTGCTCTTGATGACTTGTAATGAACCATGTATGGGTTTCTGTTTACAGGAGAGGGGGATAGATCCCTTGGAATGTTAAAATAAATAGGAGGAGGAATTGCAAGGAGCAGAGTATGATGGAGTGATGGTGGGAATTTTGGTTATTTGACAGTTGGAATTGGAAGAGGGTGGATGGTAGAGGAGATTAGCCAAAGTGGTAGGTTTAGGAGATTACTAGTTGCAATCTCATTAAGACTGTGACACTTGTGATTTCAGCATTGAAAATCAAGCCCAGTCCTGCCTCTTAAATTAATCTGCACAGCTGTGGGCCCTGTTTCTTGGTTATGGCATGGAAGGCTGAGGACTGGCTTTTTATAATAATCTTGAGTATGTGTCATAAACAAAATAACTCATTTCATAATACAAAAAAAAGTAGGAACCATGTGGTCCATTAGAAACAAATCTAAAAGCCACAGTAGGATAGTATATTTGTTGGGACCAACCAAAGTGTCACAAAGACATGGGCAAGCCTTCATTCTTTCCAGAATTTTTCTTCAGGCTGGATGTGAAACTAACGTGGGGGGGGGGACACTAGAAATGTAGAACATGATGTAAAGACCCAGTTTCTAACAATTGTAAAGCTGAATGCAGAAGGATTTAGCCAGTGCTAAACAGAGGTCAGGTTTCATTAAGGCTACTCCTACTCTTTTCCCAGACACTATATCTGCAGCTTAAAATTACACAACATGAGGTTTTCAATAAAGCTAGACATTTAACTTGTTATACAGGCTTCTTTTTTCAGATTTGCATTTGTTATACTGACTTTGTAATTTTATTATTGTATATGTTGCTATGTTTGCCGCCCAGAGAGCTGTTTGCTAGTCGGGCGGGATATAAGCTGAATAAAGAAGAAGAAGAAGAAGAACTGAGCTAGGCAGTCTTTCCTGTTTAGCAGTCTTTCCTGTTAACTTCCAAGGCTCCAAGACTGAGGGGTAGTTGTTGCTTAAGCCCCCACTCTACCTCACATTCAGGGCTGCTTTGATGATCTGACTGTTATCTAGCAAGCTTGATGGTTAATAACCATCCCAAGCTTCTTTTTTAGAAGCCCAGTAGTACTGCACATGCAAAGCCTTGCCTGATAGAGAAAATGAAAAGAAATGTTCATTGTTTCTTAAAATACTCATAAAAGATAAATTGTAGAAATAATACTAAATGCCTTCATAAACTGAAAAGTGCAACAACATTCTGCTGTTAAATGTCTCTCATAGTACCTGTTACATCTTACTTCCGTGTACAGTATTTTTGTGTAACTTGTTTTTTTATTATCCATACTTTCTGCAAAAACAAGACCAGGAGAAGACTGCGGTACAGATCATGAACTGGTCGTATCGAAAATCAGAGTAAAGCTAAAGAACAACAACAAAGCAATCATAATGCCAAAATACAATTTAAATAACATCCCAAAAGAATATAAATATCAAATAAGGAACAGATTTGAGGCTTTAAACTTAGTTGACAGAGAACCAGAAGAACTATGGAGTGAAGTTAGAGACATTATCAGGGAAGAATGCAAAAAGACAATACCTCTAGTTAAAAAGAGAGAAAGACCTCAATGGATGACTGAATAAACTCTTCAAATGGTTAAAGAGAGAAGGAAAGCAAACGCAAAAGGAGATAGAAACGTGGTCAGAACCCTAAATGTAACCATACAGCAACTAGTACGTAGAGACAAAGAAAACTATTACAATAGTTATTGTATAGAAATAGAAGAGGACAACAAAAAGGGAAGAACAAGAGCCCTATTCCAAAAGATTAGAGAAATGAAAGGGAAATTTAAACCATGAGTGGGGATGCTGAAGAATCAACAGGGGAACACACTGACTGACCAAGATGAAATAAAAGGAAGATGGAAGCAATACACTGAAGAACTCTATATAAAAGATGCCAGGATGACAGATTCATTCACAGAGGAACCATATGATGAAGAACCAGAAATTTTAGAATGTGAGGTGAAAGCTGCTCTTAAAATACTTGGAAGAAACAAATCACCAGGAACAGATGACATACCAATAGAGCTGCTACAAGCAACTGAGACCGAATCTGTCCAAATTTTGACATAAATTTGTCAACAAATATGGAAAACTAATCAATGGCCCACAGACTGGAAACGTCCAATATATATCCCAATTCCAAAGAAGGGGATCCCAGGGAATGCAGTAATTATCGAACTATTGCCTTAATATCCCATGCAAGTAAAGTAATACTCAATATTCTACAACAAAGGCTCTTACCATATATGGAGCGAGAAATGCCAGACGTCCAAGCTGGATTTCGAAAGGGAAGAGGCACCAGAGATCATATCGCAAACATACGTTGGATAATGGCACGGAGCAAGGAATTTCAGAAGAAAATAACCCTGTGCTTTATAGATTACAGCAAAGCCTTTGACTGTGTAGATCATGAAAAACTATGGAATGCTTTAAAAGAAATGGGGGTGCCACAGCATCAGATTGTCCTGATGCACAACCTATACTCTGGACAAGAGGCTACTCTAAGGACAGAATATGGAGAAACAGATTGGTTCCCCATCGAAAAGGGTGTGAGACGGGTGTATTTTTTATCACCCTATTTGTTTAATCTGTATGCAGAACATATCATACGGAAAGTGGGATTGGACCAAGATGAAGGAGGTGTGAAAATTGGAGGGAGAAATATCAATAATTTAAGATACGCAGACGATACCATACTATTAGCAGAAACCAGAGATGATTTGAACCGAATGCTGATGAAAGTTATAGAGGAAAGCACAAAAGCAGGACTACAGCTGAACGTCAAAAAGACTAAAGTAATGACAACAGAAGATTTATGTAACTTTAGAGTTGACAATGAGGACATTGAACTTGTCAAGGATTATCAATACCTCGGCACAGTCATTAACCAAAATGGAGACAATAGTCAAGAAATCAGAAGAAGGCTAAGATTGGGGAGGGCAGCTGTGAGAGAACTAGAAAAGGTCCTCAAATGCAAAGATGTATCACTGAACACTAAAGTCAGGATCATTCAGACCATGGTATTCCCCATTTCTATGTATGGATGTGAAAGTTGGACAGTGAAAAAGGCGGATAAGAGAAAAATCAACTCATTTGAACTGTGGTGTTGGAGGAGAGCTTTGTGCATACCATGGACTGCGAAAAAGACAAATAATTGGGTCTTGGAACAAATTAAACCAGAACTGTCACTAGAAGCTAAAATGATGAAACTGAGATTATCATACTTTGGACACATAATGAGAAGACATGATTCATTAGAAAAGATAATAATGCTGGGGAAAACAGAAGGGAGTAGAAAAAGAGGAAGGCCAAACAAGAGATGGATTGATTCCATAAAGGAAGCCAGAGACCTGAACTTACAAGATCTGAACAGGGTGGTTCATGACAGATGCTCTTGGAGGTCACTGATTCATAGGTCGCCATAAGTCGTAGTCGACTTGGAGGCACATAACAACAACAAAGTCGTGATCGACTTGAAGGCACATAACAACAACAACAACAAAATTTCTAACACATATTGATTCCAATACACAGCAAGGGAATTTCATTTAGAAAACAAAAATTCAATTCAAACTTGTCTTTCTTTTGTAAACTATATCTGTTCATTTGTCCATATGAGCAATTTCCAGCTCTTTTAATAGCCATTCCCTTGTAGCAGGAGCTGAATAATTTTTCTGTTGATAGGTCCAAACAATCCTTACTGCTGCTTCTGTCAAAAAGTTGACAGTCATGTTTTTGCATTTTTGTTAGCTGCGTCTTTTGTGAAACTACATTGTTAGTATGTACACAAGTGTAAGGTGATACACATTGGAATAAAAAAAAATCCACTTCATACATACACTTATTGAGTCTGAACTAGTGGTGACTGACCAGGAATGAGATTTTGGGGGTTCTGATGGATAAGTCAATGAAAATGTCAATATATTGTGCAGCAGCTGTGGAAAAAGGTGGATTTCATGCCAAGGATCAATAGGAAAGGGACTGAAAATAAAGCTACCAATATCATAATACTGTTTTACAAATCTGTGGTGCAACCACTGTAGAGCTGGAAAAGGTGCAGAAAAGGACTACCAAAATGATTATAGGGCTGGAACAATTGTCCTGTGAGGAAAGGCTACAACATCTGGCACTTTTTGTTTAGAAAAAAGGTGACTAAGAGGTGACATGATAGAGGTGTATAACATTTTTGACAAATATCAATTTTTGAATTGTCATACACAAAGACTGGTATCATTTTTGCCTGGCTTTTTCTCCGTTTCACTCACTCACTCCACTTAGAGTTTACATTGTGGCATATGAGTTGTTGCTAAACTTCCATATGCCAGTCATGGAACCTGGCAAAGTTTTTCTTCAGTTGTCGCTAAACTTTCATAAGCCAGTCTCAATGTCTAGCGGAACAATTATTGGATTTCCCAATGGCAAGCATGGGTGAATCCCAACATGATTAGTTCATGTGTTATTAGGGGCATGACCTGATCATTACGTTCAGTTTTCGATTTCCAGGTGCAACTGACTATGGAATCCAAATGAGATCAAACATTGCAACGTATTTTGATAGTTCCACCACCACCACCACCACACTGGCAGCACAACAGTCACAGCAGAATCTGTATGGTGTTACCACACCATCACTATACTAGCCCATGAACGGTAATGGTTGGAGATGAGGTACTTGTGGATTTTTTATATATAAAACTTTTTTATTTATTTTCTCAGAAACATACATCAAATACAACAAGAAGAACAAAAAGAAGGGAGAAGTACAAGTCCAGCATGGGGTGGATGTAGCTGTAAAAAAGTTCATGCGTGGCTGGTGGACAATAGCCATGTTGTTTAATCTCTGAGTATTGAATAAAGTTAAACCAAGCGACTGAAAAATTGTCATTATTTTGATTGGTCCATCAGCAGCATTCTCTCTTGAGTGCTTTAAATGTGCATGAGACCAGAGCAGTATTGCCCCATGCCACACAACCTACTGTTTGAATGATGGCCTGCCAGTTGGGGTTTACATATGGGCATAAGTATGCTTTGATTGGTTGCAGAGTTTGTCGTATTTTGTATTCCAACATGACAATGAGGAGGGCCAGATACAAAAGCTTGGATGCAGGTCTGGTGCTGGCATGTTCAGCGCCCCCCTGCAAATTATAAATCGGCGCCCTTTTATAATTTTTTTTGTTCATTTTTCAATTCAAATGTTATAAAAATGTAACAAGGCAAATAAGGACAAATAAGAAAATCATTATGGAGTAGGAAAATGTTTTGTGTGAATAGTAAAATAAAGTAAAAAGAAAATGACCTTTTTGTATTGCCTTTATTCAGCAAAAAGATACATAGTTACATGAATTTAGCCTTACATGCTTTCATGTTTGTGAACTTATGAATTTTCATTCATTGGCTAACTTATGAATTAATTCACTAATGTTTAATTGGGAACACACATCATTTTCACACCCTTTCCTATTGGGAACCAATGGGTTTCTCCATATTCTGTCCTTACAGTAGCCTCTTTTCCAGAGTATAGGTTGCGCATCAGGACAAACAGATGCTGTGGCACCCCGTTTCTTTTAAATCATTCCTTAGTTTTTTGTGATCTACACAGTCAAAGGCTTTGCTGTAATCTATAAAGCACAGGGTCACTTTCTTCTGAGATGCTTTGGTCTGTTCCATTTTCCAGTGTATGTTGGCAATATGATCTCTGGTACCTCTTCCCTTTCTGAATGTAGCTTGGACATCTGGCATTTCTCGCTCCATATATGGTAAGGGCCTTTGTTGTAGAATCTTGAGCATTACTTTACTTGCATGGGATATTAAGGCAATAGTTCAATAATTACTGCATTCCCTGGGATCCCCTTTGTTTGGAATCGGGATGTATATGGAACGCTTCCAGTCTGTGGGCCATTGTTTAGTTTTCTATATTTGTTGACAAATTTTTGTCAAAATTTGGACAGATTCAGTCTCAGTAACTTGTAGCGACTCTATTGGTATGCCATCTATTCCTGGTGATTTGTTTCTTCCAAGTATTTTAAGCCGGGTTTACGACAAATCGTTCCACTATTGACCATCTATTAGTTCTAAATCATCTTATAGACAAATATTCAAAGCGCCCGGGGGGGGGGGCCTTATATGCAGCTTTTATAGATTTTAAATCTGCATTTAACCTCATCCCCAGAGATAAATTGTGGGCAAAATTAGAATCTACAAACATCGATAGAAGACTTTTACTGCTTATACGCAATCTCTATTCAAATACCTGTGTGCGCATTAGATATAATAATGCTGGCAATCTATCAAGGTGAATTCCAACGGTAAATGGAGTAAAGCAAGGCTGTATATTAGCGCCAACGGTATTTAATTATTATGTGAACTCTTTAATTAAAAGCCTTGCAAAAATCTCCTCTCACCATCCTACGCTTTCAAATAGGCCAATTTCAATATTGCTATACGCAGATGATGCTGTGCTGGTCTTTCTTTCTCCTGTCGGCCTCCGGCGACTTCTTCTAGCCCTTTCCAACCATTGTATGAACGAAGCATTGGTAATTAATTACGAAAAGACCAAGGTAATAGTTTTTACCAAAAAGCGCATAAAACACCGATGGACCCTGGGGGGTAATGCCATAGATCAAGTAACCATCTATAAATATCTTGGCATAGTCCTTAACTCTCTGGGCAAATGGCAACCCCAGGCGAAATGTGCAAGAATAAACGCCCAAAGAAGTGTAAATGCCCTCCTTTCTTTTTACTACAATAAGGGTGGACAGCATATTCCTTCAGTTTTAAAAGTATTCACTTCTAAAGTTGTCTCACAATTACTATATGGTGCACAGGCAAGTGTATATTCAAATTTCTCTTTATTAGAATCTGTACAAACTAAATTTCTCAGGTCCATTTTGGGAGTCACTACCTGTGTAACCAATAACGCTTTGCGTTTGGAAGCTGGACTCCCAACACTTGAATCACGTATCTGGATCCTTAAATTAAAATTTTGGTTAAAATTAGTTTTTTTCCCAACAGGATTGGCCCCTTTAGTACTTACTGACTCTTTCCAATCAGATTGGAGGAAATCATTGTTACTAAAACTTACATCGCTAGGCCTTTCTCCACCATTTCTCCGATCTATGGGCTTCCAACAAGCCAACTTAATAATTACTCAAAGAATTTTAGATATGGAAATCCAAACACAACGCACCCTTAAATATACAGATACAATTGGGGAACTATATAGTGCCCCTTATTTGCGTGCGAACCACCTGAGAATATTAGACAATTATAGAATAAGAAAAGCCTTTACAAAGGCTAAATACAATGTTTTACCTTCTGCCATATTAACTGGCAGATATCAGAAAATTCCTTTGTTAGAATGAGTCTGCCCTTGTGGCAGTGGCTCTTTAGAAAATATTGACCATGTCTTGCTCGATTGTGAATTTTATAATGAGTTGAGGCAGCGATTTATTACTCCCCTCCTCCAACAACTTCCTGGCCGAGACCCAGAATTATATACTACATATCTTTTAGCAGATGTGGACCCTTTAGTCACACTTTCAGTCACAAGGTATTGCGCGGCAGCCATAAAACAACATATAATAGCGGTCTCACAAGAGCTTGTATAATGTTGATAATTTTATATTTGGAAAATTTTAAAATATTTTAATTTCACTATATTTTAATTAATTGTTGTCTTTGTATTATTGGATACTGTTTAATGCTGGTCTTTGACTGTATTAATAAATTTCTATTCTATTCCAAGTATTTTAAGAGCTGCTTTCGACTCAAATTCTAAAATTTATGGTTCTTCATCATACAGTTCCTCCGTGAATGAATCTGTCATCCTTGCATCTCTTTTATAGAGTTCTTCAGTGTATTGCTTCCATCTTCCTTTTATTTCATC
Source organism: Rhineura floridana (assembly GCF_030035675.1). Lineage (NCBI taxonomy): Eukaryota > Metazoa > Chordata > Lepidosauria > Squamata > Rhineuridae > Rhineura > Rhineura floridana. The sequence continues at coordinate 10,405,523 of NC_084487.1, forward strand.
TTGGTCAGTCAGTGTGTTCCCCTGTTGATTGTTCAACATCCCTACTCGTTTAAATTTCCCTTTCATTTCTCTAATCTTTTGGAATAGGGCTCTTGTTCTACCCTTTTTGTTGTCCTCTTCTATTTCTATACAGTAACTATTGTAATAGTTCTCTTTGTCGCTATGTACTAGTTGCTGTATTGTTGCATTTAGGGTTCTAACCATGTTTCTATCTCCTTTTGCTTTTGCTTTCCTTCTCTCTTTAACCATTTTAAGAGTTTCTTCAGTCATCCATTGAGGTCTTTCTCTCTTTTTAACTAGAGGTATTGTCTTTTTACATTCTTCCCTGATAATGTCTCTGACTTCACTCCATATTTCTTCTGGTTCTCTTGTCAACTAAGTTTAAAGCCTCAAAACTGTTCCTTATTTGACCTTTATATTCTTTTGGGATGTTATTTAAATTGTATTTTGGCATTATGATTGCTTTGTTGTTCTTCTTTAGCTTTACTCTAACGTTTGATATGACCAGTTCATGATCTGTACCACAGTCTGTTCCTGGTCTTGTTTTCGCAGAAAGTATGGAACTTCTCCATCTTCTGCTCCCAATTATATAATCAGTTTGACTCCCATATTGACCATTTGATGATGTTCACATGTATGGTCGTCTTTGTCCCGTCCAGAGCCGAAAGAATGAGGCTGGAGTGTGTGTGTGAGTAAATCTCATTTTATTAGAGTAACGGATACATCAAAGACATTGCGCTTCATAAGAAACTCTATGCTAACTCACTAAAGTCCCTACCTATGCTTAGACATGCTCTGCAACGTGTAAAGGAAGTTGACGCAACGACCTCCCTCCGGGCGTGGCAGGCTTATATAGGAAAGGTGTTTGAACGTAATCTTTGACTTCTTCGTAATTCCTGTCTTTGCACTGTCCGCTCCTCGCGTCGGCGGGAACGCGGAGACAGGGGGCGTGCTTCCAACTGCTCATCTGAAGACACCTGCTCACGAGCAACAGCCTCGAGGTCAGGGGGAGGTGCCACACTGGATTCCTCCTGAGAACTGCATGGGAAAGGAGGATCTGGCACTAACTCTGAAGCTTCCCCCCACAGGTTCTCTGCCTCAACTGGGGGCGGCGCGCTCTGCTCCTCGGGAAGGGCATTACTCATGGGAACTGGCTGGAGAGCAGACTGCCCCCCTCCCGCTCGTTCCTGTTCAGACACAACAATCTCCAACTCTGCCTCTTCTGGCTGCAGAAGCGCCCGAAACTCATACCTCCCCCCTTCCTTTCCCTTCTGAGTTGGCTGAATCACAACATCAGACTGTCCTCCATGCTTTAACCCTTCCCACCCCTGAGGTCTAGGTTTCTCTGGATAAGCCTCATGGAATTCTCTCACCAAAGTTGGAGCGTGCACATTCTCCTCTGTTTCCCAGGAACGTTCAGTTGAATCATACCCCTTCCAATGAATCAGGTACTGAAGACGCCCTCGGTGTTTTCGCGAGTCCAAAATCTGTTCTACTTCGTATTCCTCCTGCCCCTCTACCAACAACGGAGGCGCGGGCTCCACTCGCGAGTGGTGAGGGTCGGGGCCAGCGTCCTTGGTCAATAATGCCCTGTGGAAGACTGGGTGCATCTTGTAGGTGGGTGGCATTTTTAGTCTGTAAGTCACGGGGTTAATCTGAGCCTCCACCTCAAAGGGCCCTACACGCCGATCCTGCAGCTTACGACATCAGCCAGGCATAGCTAGGAAACGTGTAGAGATCCAGACCTGATCTCCCACTCGTATGGGATCTCCCTCTCTCCGATGCTGATCAGCTGCGCGTTTGTAATCCACCTTGGCCTGTTCTAATTGCTCTTGAAGCAACTTCTGCGTAGCGTGAAGTTCCTGCAAGTAATCCTCAGCGGCTGGGACTGAGAGACTGTCTTTTGGGGCAGGGAAGGCTCGGGGGTGATTGTGACGCCCTTCCCCGGCTCTCCCTGTCAGGTTCCTACCTGCTCGTGGTTACTGCCTGTCACTAGGCACCACCAGGGACTCCACCAGTCCGGACTGTCCTTTTTTATGGTTTCTCTCTCCGCTCTAGCACAGATCTCAACAGATCCCCCTGCTAGGCAGCACCACCAGTCACGTCCTATAACCAGTATTCCCAGAGACTCTGCCTGAGTCTCTCTATCAGGTTACCTCTGTGACTGAGTGCTTAAGCTGTCCCACTCCCTTTGTATCAATGCAGATAATTCTGGTTTGCTCTGAATACTTGTGGTGTTATTCTTCCCTTCCCCGCTGCCACCATTTGTCACTCTTCAGCCTTGGTAGTTACCTTACCCTCCCTTCTGGTCTGTGAAACCCCAGCCAAGGATCAGGCCTTTGGTAAACCATATATATTTATTAAATAACAAAGATAACAAGATTACTTTAAAAGGCACTTAAGCATATGGTTTCATCTATTCCTGAGGTACTGGTCTTAGTATTAATCCGAACTCCACACTCTCCTCTCATAAACCCACCAAACAACCCTCTAACGTCCACACTCCACCTCACATCCACCTTCCACCTCACATCCACCTTCCACCTCACATCCACCCAGATTTACCTGACATCCTTCCATTTATACTGTCAGCCATTTTAAACATTCAGCCAATCATCCAGAATTCTACTGCCCATTCACTCTCCCCTCCTCTTTCATTCCACTTACCATGTATCTCCTATACAAACAGCACTTACCATATATACACTAATAGAGGAACATCACAGTGATATCCGAAATTGGCAAAGAAAGGAGTCTGTTGTGTGTGCGAACTGCGAATGCACTGCATTATTGTAGGCAAATTCTGCTAAATGTAGGTAGGACATCCAGTTGTCCTGCTGATACCCCACAAAACAACGTAAATATTGTTGCAACACTGTGTTGACCCTCTTGGACTGCCCATCCGTTTGGGGGTGATGGGCAGATGACAGTCTTAGTTCCCCTTGTAGCAACTTCCACAATGCTTGCCAAAAACGTGAGGTGAATTATGTGCCTCGATCGGAAACCAGGCTGTCTGGCAGGCCGTGTAGCCGGTACACATTTTGCACATACAACTTGGCCATTCTTGAGCATTTAGGAGTCCTGCGCACAGAATGAAGTGAGCCATTTTCGAAAAAGCATCCACGGCCACCAAAACTGTGGTTTTCTCCTGCGATGGTGGAAGGTCTGTTATAAAATCCATTGTGATCATTCTCCAAGGTCCTCCTGGAGTGGGAAGGGGTTCCCGTAGCCCTGGTGGCTTCCCAGTGGCATGTTTAGCCCTCATGCAAGTGGGGCAAGAGTGAACGTAATGCTCTACGTCCTTCTTCACCTTGGGCCACCAGAACTCCCGAGTGACAGTTTGAATGGTCTTAAAAACCCCGAAGTGGCCTGCTGTGGGGGCGTCATGGCACTGGCGTAGTACCCTTGCTCGCAGTTCTCCAGGGGGCACAAAAACAGCTTCCTGATGGTACAGTATGCCATCTTTCCATATAAAGTCTTTCTGTTCTGCCAGGGGAGACGCGCCTTCTTCGACCCGCTGCTCCTGCACGAAAGGGTCCTGCTGTTGCGCCTCACGTACTTCAGCTTCCCAAGACTCTTGGCAATCCCCCACTACTCCCCTCTCGGGAGGGATGATGTACTGTAACTGTCTTGGGGTGGGATCTGTCAGAAATTTGGGCTTCCTTGAGAGGGCATCAGCTCGTTTATTCTGTGCTTGGGGAATGTAATGAATTTTGAAATGGAACCGTGCGAAGAACTGAGCCCAGTGTACTTGCCTCTGATTGAGTTTACGGGCGGTATGAAGACTCTCTAGATTATGATGGTCTGTGCGGACCTCAATTTCATGGTGCGCCCCTTCCAGATGGTGTCTCCAAGCTTCAAAGGCATCTCTAATAGCTAATAGCTCCTTTTCCCACACAGTGTAGTTTCGTTCAGAGTCATTTAACTTTCTGGAAAAGTATGCACAAGACATCAGTCCTCCCCTTTTTTGGGCAGGTTGCAAGAGAACCACTCCGATAGCTACGTCTGATGCATCCGACTCAACCACAAAAGGAAGCGCAGGGTCGGCGTGCTGTAGTATGGGTTCGGTAGCAAACCTTAGCTTCAGACTCTCGAAAGCCTCTTGTGCAGCTTCTGTCCATTTGAACGGTCCTGAGCCCTTCAGGCAATCCGTAAGCGGTGCGGTCTGATGGGAGTAGTTGGCTATGAAACGACGGTAGTAATTCGCGAAGCCCAAGAAGCGTTGCAAATCCTTCTTGGTCTTGGGGGGTTGCCACGTGAGCACACAACAAACTTTTTCTGGGTCCATTTCTACTCCTGCTGGAGAGATCCGATACCCCAGAAAGTCCAACATGGTTAGGTCAAACCCACACTTTTCCAGCTTCGCGTAAAGGCGGTGTTCCCGTAACTTCTGCAGCACTGCAGGCACGTGTGAGTCGTGTTCTTCAGGCGTATTTGAGTAAATCAAAATATCATCCAGATAAACTATCATGAAGCGATCCACAAAGTCCCGGAAGATGTCATTCATGAAATTCTGGAAGACTCCAGGTGCTCCCGACAACCCATAGGGCATTACTAAATACTCAAACTGACCGTAACGGGTCTTAAACGCCGTTTTCCATTCATCGCCTGCCTTAATCCTCACCAAGTTGTAAGCTCCTCTCAAGTCCAGTTTCGTGAAAATTTTGGCAGAACGCAACCTCTCCAACATTTCCCTAATGAGCGGTAGCGGGTAACTATTGGGGATAGTGAGCTGGTTTAGGGCTCGATAATCATTACAGGGACGTAGCTCCCCCCCTTTCTTCTTCACAAACAGCAGGGGCGCATCAGCTGGGGACTGTGAAGGGCGAATGAAGCCTTTCTTCAAATTAGCATCCAGAAACTCCCTCAATGCCGCTGGCTCTGGTTCAGATAGAAAGTAGATCCTCCCGGCGGGGATGCGTGCTCCAGGCACCAAATGGATGGCACAATCATAGGGCCGGTGAGGAGGGAGTTGCTCTGCTTCCTTTTTATCGAAGACGTCCCCAAAACTCCCATACTTGGAGGGCAAGGTTATTTCCCCTGGGGGAGACGTCCCTGCCAACACCTGTGGCTCCTCCTTAGGTTGGCAATGTTGATGGCAGTGCTTGGAGGTAAAAACCACCACAGCTTCATCTCAAAAGATTGTGGGGTTGTGCCTCACCAGCCAAGGCATACCCAACACCACCGGGAAATGCTGCAAGGACGCCACATAGAACGACAGGTCTTCCCGATGCCCAGGGACCTCCACTTCCACGGACTCAGTCACCCGAGTTACCCCCCCCAGACTTCAGAGGCCAGCCATCTATAGTTTCCACTGCCAACGGTTGGCTCAGTTCTCTTGTGGGAATAGCGTGGTGTAGCGCCAACTCTCGGTCTACGAAACAAGAGGATGCTCCGCTGTCTATCATATCCTTGGCTGAGAAGCTCTCACCTGAGGATAGGGTGATGCGAATGGGCAACAGAAGGGCCTCTTGGGAGGGAAGGGGTCGTAACGGAGGCTCAGTGTCTGAAGTACCCCTCAATTCTCTAGCGTCTACGAGAGCTGGGATGTGAAGTTTTCCGGCGGCTGGGGTCTGCCGGATTTGGCGGCACAATTTCTGGCGAGGTGCCCAGACTTCCCGCAATAGAGACACAGTCCTTCCCTCTGGCGTCTTTCCCTCTCCTCCTCTGTCAATTGCGGTCTAGCCCCCCCAATCTGCATGGGCTCCTCTCCTAAGACAGTAGGGGTGCCAGGATTGGGCACGGGGCACGCGCGGGGCGGCGGAGCAGCAACCTGACTCCATGAAGGCTCCATTCTTCGCTCCAACTTTCTTCCTTCTAAGCGGCTGTCTATTTGCAAACTCAGTTGAATCAAACCCCTCAGTGAGTCGGGGTGTGTGGAGCACGCCAGTTCTTCCAACACTTCTGAACTCAGTCCAATCCTGTAGAAGTACATCAAGGCTGGGTCATTGTACTCCGTCTCCTGAGACAAAACACGGAAAGCATTTGTGTATTGCCCTACAGACCCCTTTCCCTGTCTCTGGGTCCCTAACTGGCGGGCAACCGTCTCCTTCCTCTGGGGGTCTCGGAACATGTCCCCCATCGCATTCTTGAAGGCGTCAAACTGGTGCAATATTTGGTCGTTGCAAATCAAATACGGGGTGGCCCATTTTGCCGCTTCCCCTTCCAATAAACTGATGACGAATGCCACCTTCGCATCATCCGTTGGGAACTCAGCTCTGCGCACTTGAATGTACAACTCACATTGGGCTAGAAACATGGCAAACTGTTCACTCTGGCCCCCGTATCGCACGGGGAGCCCCACTGGAGATTTCACAGGAGCAGCCGCCCCAGGAGGCGCCGCCTGGACTTGGGCAACCAAGGCATGGAGATTCTGGTTATCCACTTGCAAGGCTTGCGTTGCGGTTCTGAGGTTTTGATTCTCGGTTTGTAAGTCACTCGGAGGTTCTGGATCTCTGCATACAAGGCTTCCATGGTGATAGGTACTCCCCCTCTTGCTCCATTCTGGTCCATGTCATCTGCCATGGGAACAGGTTCAAGTAGGGATAGGTCTGGTTGCGTCAATCTGTCCCGTCCAGAGCCGAAAGAATGAGGCTGGAGTGTGTGTGCGAGTAAATCTCTTTTTATTAGAGTAACGGATACATCAGAGACATTGCGCTTCATAAGAAACTCTATGCTAACTCACTAAAGTCCCTACCTATGCTTAGACATGCTCTGCAACGTGTAAAGGAAGTTGACGCAACGACCTCCCTCCGGGCACGGCAGGCTTATATAGGAAAGGTGTTTGAACGTAATCTTTGACTTCTTCGTAATTCCTGTCTTTGCACTGTCCGCTCCTCGCGTCGGTGGGAACGCGAAGACAGGGGGCGTGCTTCCAACTGCTCATCTGAAGACACCTGCTCACGAGCAACAGCCTCGAGGTCAGGGGGGGTGCCACACTGGATTTCTCCTGAGAACTGCGTGGGAAAGGAGGATCTGGCACTAACTCTGAAGCTTCCCCCCACAGGTTCTCTGCCTCAACTGGGGGCGGCGCGCTCTGCTCCTCGGGAAGGGCATTACTCATGGGAACTGGCTGGAGAGCAGACTGCCCCCCTCCCGCTCGTTCCTGTTCAGACACAACAATCTCCAACTCTGCCTCTTCTGGCTGCGGAAGCGCCCGAAACTCATACCTCCCCCCTTCCTTTCCCTTCTGAGTTGGCTGAATCACAACAGTCTTTGATCAAAAAGGTGTTTGCAAGAAACAAATTATTGGCTTCACAGAACTCATAAGTGTTTTTCCTGCCTCTTTTCTACTTCCTAAGCCCCATTTCCCCACAATTTCTAGTTCTTGTCTGCGCCCTACTTTTCCTTTCCAGTCCCCATGATTATCAGCACATCTTGCTTTGGTGTGTGATCAATTTCTTCCTGTACTTCTGCATAAAATCTCTCCAATTCCTCTTCTTCTGTGTTATGCTGTTGGAGCATAGACTTGGATGATGGTTATGTTGACAGGTTTTCTGTTAAACCTTTTAATGGGGGCGGAGAGGCACATAAACTACAGGTACTGGTCTACCACCACCATCTGCCTTCTGCTGCTTGTAGTAGCTTCAGGTGGGTGGGAACGATTTAAGTCAGCAAAACCACACATAGAGAGAACATAAGAACCGTGCCCTGTTGGATCAGGCCAGTGGCGCATCTAGTCCAGCATCCTGTTTTCACAGTGGCCAACCAGATACCCATAGGAAGCCCACAAGCAGGACCCGAGTTCAACAGCACTCTCCCCTCCTGCTATTTTCAGCAACTCTCTTCAGAAGCATACTGCCTCTGGCCATGGAGGCAAAACATAGCCACCATGGCTAGTAGCCATAAGTAGCCTCATCCTCCATGTATTTGTCTAATCCTCTTTTAAAGCCATCCAAGTTGGTGGCCATCATTGCCTCCTGTGGGAGCAAATGCCATAGTTTAACTATGCTCTGTGTGTAGAAATACTTTCTTTTTTCCGTCCTAAACAGGAGTGTAGTTGTCCAGGGTCTCAGGGAGTCTTAGACCTATTACATTTTGGGGAGCAGGCTCCCAGCAGGGTTCCTGTGTCTCCAGCATTCTACGAGCCAATCAACATGAAAAGAGAATGTGTTAGCCAATGAGAAGAGTCTTCTAACGTGCTTCCTTGCCCTTTACTGCTGATTGGAGCCAATCAGAGTGAAAGGAGGTAAATCAGCCACTGAGAACACTCTTCTCAGTAACTAACACTCTTCTCTTTCTTGCTTATTGGCTCCTAGGGACTTCTTTTGTTGTGGGAGAAGGTCTTAACAAGGATGTCATTCTCAACCCAGCAGCAAAAAAAGGGGGGAGAAGCATGGTTGTGACTAACATGAAGAGACCCCACACCTCTGAATATGCCCCTACACTACTGGTCCTGAATCTTCCAAATTTCAGCTTCTTTGGATGTCCACAAGTTCTAGTTTTATGAGAGAGGCAGAAAAACTTCCCCTTCTTCATGCCATGCATAATTTTATGCGTGTCTATCATGTCACCTCTTACCTTTTCTTTGAACTAAAAAGCCCCCAATGCTGCAACCTTTCCTCATAGGGGAGTCCCTCCATCCCCCTGATCGTTTTGGTTGCCCTTATCTGAACCTCTTCCAACTCAATAATATCTTTTTGATGAGGCAACCAGAACCTCATTCCAAACGCTGTCCCACCACGGAGAGAGAAAGGGTTGACAAATCCTTCCCCAGTGCTGCCACCCTGATCTAAACCCCGGCTCAAACAGCTGCTTTGAACCAGAGACAAAGCGATCGATCACCCCGGTCCCGTCTAGTTTGGCCCTCAGAAGAAAGCTGGAACCCAGACGCTTCACCGAAACCTGGCAGCTCCCACTGTCTCTGCACATGCCGAGGCACAGGTTCAGAGAGGCACGGGTTTCCAAGCCGACGTTCCTGCCGTTTGAAACTGGGCCTGTCGCGAAGAGGCCCCGCCCCCGATCTCCCCATGGTACAGGTCTCTTTCCTCCGCCCCATAACCTTCCCCATCCCTTCTCTCCTGATGTTGCCTCCAACATCAGGAGCGCAAACCAGCCGGCAAGCAGCCTCTGCAGAGTGAGTCAGAGACCCGCACGCCCCAAGGCTGCAGACAGCCGCGGAGGGGACGCTGGGATGAGGCGCCTCTGGTGTTCCGCTCCCCATCTGCTTCAGCAGACCCAGGAGGAGGCGAAGCTGATGTCAGGAGCTGCCGGATGGGGCTGGTGGCGGCAGCGCCGGAGCAACTGCAAGTGGAGAGGCAGAAGCAAGGGAGTGCGTGTGAGAAGAGCATTTTTCCAGGTGTTTTTTAAAAAAATCCAGGCTTAGGGGTGCCTCTGGCGCCCCTCAAACGCTGCGCCCTCCTGCTATGCTTACCTTGCTTACTGTGTTACACCAGCCCTGGGACCATCTGATAAGATGATATCTGCAGGAGGTCCCCACCTGCAAAGCGCATGATCAACTGGGTATATAAGGGATAAGATGGTCTTTCAGGTATCCTGGTCCCAAACTGTATAGGGCTTTGTACACCAAAGCCAGCACCTTGAACTTGGCCCGGTAGCTAATAAGTAAACCGTGCAATTAAGCAGTGGGGTGACATGTTGGTGATACCCTGCCCCAGTGAGTAGTCTCGATGCTGCATTTTGCACCAGCTGCAGCTTCCAGACAACCTCAAAAGTACCACATAGAGTGCATTACAGTAATCCAGCCTGGAGGTTACCAGTGCATGGACAACAGTGGTCAGGCTATCCCGGTCCAGAAACGGCCCCAGCTGTCTTACCAGCCAAAACTGATAAAAGGCACTCCTAGCCACTGAGGTCACCTGGGCCTTTAGTGACAAAGATGGACCCAGGAGAACACCCAGACTACAGACCTGCTCTTTCAGAGGGAGTACGACCCCATCCAAAGCAGGCAACTGACCAATTATCTGAACTCAGGAACCACCAACCCACAGTGCCCCCATCTTGCTGGGATTCAGATTCAGTTTATTGTCCCTCATCCAGCCCACCACCAAGTACAGGCAGTGTTCCAGGGCTTGCATGACCTTTCGCGATTCAGATGTTGCAGAGAAATAGAGCTGGGTATCGTCAGCGTACTGTTGACATCTCACCCAAAATCTCCTGATGACTACCCCCAAGGGCTTCATATAGATGTTAAACAGCATGGGGGACAAGAAGGTACCATCTGTGGCACCCCAGAGCACAGCTGCCAATGGTATTATCTGAAAATGACCTTGGAGATAGGATAGGAAACACTGTAAATCAGTGCCTCTGATACCCATCTCACCAAGTTGGCCCAGAAGGATACCATGGGCAATGGTATCAAAAGCCACCTAGAGATCAAATAAGAATAACAGGGTCGCACTCCCCTTGTCCTTCTCCCAATAGAGGTCATCCATCAGGGTGACCAAGGCTGATTCAGTCCAATAACCAGGCCTGAACCCAGACTGAAATGGCTTAAGATAATCTGTTTCATCCAAGAGTACTTGCAGTTTCTGCACCACAACCCTCTTGATCATCTTCCCTAAAAGGGGGGTATTTGAGACCAGGTGGTAGTTGTCACAAACCAATGGGTACAGGGTGGGCTTTTTCAGGAGTGGTCAGACCACCGACTTCCGGGAAGGGTGACTTCGCTTGTGCCTGCTTTTGAGACGGGCTCCCGCCTCAAAAGAAGCTTATTCAGATATAAATCAGTCAGAACATTTTTTTTTTGACTGATGAAATTTCTCCCGGGCAGGGAGAAACGTAGAGATCAACCTCAAAAGCCTGTTTTTGTTGGGAGGACTGGATTTCATTAATTTATGAGAAAAGGTCCAGCCAGCAATGCCGGACGGACTTCTGAACAAGCTCTATCTGATTAATGCGATACGTTTATCTTTTCTTCAAAGAGAAAACGGACTAACAGGCAAGCACCCTTCTTTCTATTATTTTTTTTACTTGGTTTAAATTGTTGCAGCAAAAAGAGATTTGTCAAATGAATCAGCTTTAAAGAACTTCTGGGTGAGCTATAACTCTTCTCTGTTATTCACGAAATTAACAGCTTATCTCTGTTTCTATTGCAAAAAGCTGTCCTGGAAGTGCATTCTAAAGATATAAACAGAAGAGGGATTTCTATTCCGAGGAACATTATATTGTCTGGGACTATTCTCTTTTTGGTCTATTTTATTTTGACGAATCTGCTTCTTCACGACGCCACTAATTGTTTCGATGCTGGGAACTAAATTTGTTTTGTATTCTTGAACATAGAGAGATAAGGCAGGCTGCTCTGTTTATACTGTGATGTCATCAAGCCTGGAATATTAACCCAATTGTTGCTGAAATAAGAAGTGGTTCTTCTTTATTTTTGTTTTGTTTTGTTTTCGTGGTTTTAAAAATGGCAATCAAGAAAGTGGCTGAGAATCTGGAAGTAATTATGTTTCAGAAAATAATGGATGAGATTGAGATAACGAAACAAACCCTGCGACAGGGCAGTAAGGAGCTGAAAATTGAACTGAGCAAAATGACGCAGGAGCTTAAAGAAATAGGGGATCCTGTGAGAGAGGAGAATGAGATCAGAGATGAGCAAAGAAAAAATAAAGGGAAGATACAAGCCCTGGAGATTGGAACAAATGTGGAATTGGAAAAAGATCTGGAGTTTATGGATATTAGAAATAAAATCTACTGTTTGGAATTTAACGTTATCTCTGAAGAAATTAATGAAGATATTAGAGATAAAGTTATCAATGGCTTGGATAATCTTCTGGACTGGAATGACGTGATGGAGCTTGATATAGAGAAAATCTATGGAATCAACTGCAGCCATGTGACAATGGAAAAACTCTCAAGAGATGAGCCAGTGCATTTTGTAAAAAAGAAGAACAGAGATATGACTTTACAACAATATTTCAGCAACTTATTCAGAATTGATGGCAAGAAAACATTTGGGATAGAGGAAATTCCCATCAGACTCTTATTATATGACTATGGCTATGACAGCAAGATTATTATGGAATACTGATAATGGAAGATTGGACACTGAAATTACTGGACTTAACAGGACTATTGAAGATGGAAGATGGAATTAATAGGGATAATGGAATAATGGCTATTGAAATTATTGGACCTAACAGATTTTGATGAGATGGATTAATCGATATGTTTACTTGGACTATGGTTATGACAATAAGATTATTATTATTATTAACGAGATGGATTAATCGACATGTTTATTTGGAGAAAAATTGATAGATATATTTCTTAAAGAATTGAAACCTCTCTTTGACTTTTTGTGGAAAGAATAAAGTAATGTTTATGAGATTTGATGATTAATTAAGATAACTACTGGAGGAAAGTGATTTTATAATATCATTTAAGAGACAGGATTGTTATATATTGTAGACCTATAACTGATTTGATCTGCGACAAATGGGAAGTCAACATTTTATTTTTTTGTTTAATCATTTTTGTTTTGTTTTGTTTTTTGTCTTTGAATGTTTTATGATTTTGTTTTTTATGTTTTATGAAAATTTGAATAAAAATTATTGTAAAAAAAAAAAGGAGTGGTCAGACCACCGCCTCTTTCAGAGAGGCTGGAACCACTCCCTCCTGCAATGACCCGTTGACCACACTCTGGTTCCACTCGATCAAACCCTGTCGGCAAGCTTTAATAACCCAAGAAGGTCAAGGATCAAGAGGACACGTTGCTGGCCACACTTTTGCAAGCACCTTGTCCACATCATCAAGCCACATCAACTGAAACCAATCCCAAGAAGTTGCAGCAGACGTTGCACAGCAGTGGCGTCACTAGGGTTGGTGTCACCCGGTGCGGTAACTCATGGTGTCACCCCCATGGACCTCCTCCCGTACAAGGTATGATAGCATTCTTCAAGTACTTGAAAGGTGGGCTGGGATCTCTTCTCGATCGTACCAGAGTGCAGGACACAGAATAATGGGCTCAAGTTGCAGGAAGCCAGATTCCAACTGAACGTCAGGAAAAACTTCATAACTGTTAGAGCGACGTGACAATGGGACCAATGAACTGGGGAGGTGGTAGGCTCTCCAACCCTGGAGGCCTTCAAGAGGGCAGCTGGACAGGGACCTGTCAGGGATGCTTTAATCTGGATCCCTGCATTGAGCAGGGGGTTGGACTCGATGGCCTTATAAGGCCCTCCCAACTCTCTACCATCCTGTGATTCTATGAAATTTACACCCATTTCTTAAACAAAAGTCACAACTCGTGCTATAAGTAAACAATTTCTGACATACACTTTCATCCATTTTGGAAATACAGGCTGTTCCCTGCAACAGGACAGGGGAGGTCTGCGGTTCTCCGGATGTTGCCAGACCCCCAACTCCCATCAGCCCCAGCCTTAAGTAGCAGAAGGGGAATCTGGATTCCTGGGCAGTCGTGTAGTGGCAAATCCAGAAGTGCAAAGTCCCTTCAAATGGTCACAGTCATGCACCCCTCACAGCGCACACCCCCTTCTAAGATTCTGGAATAATCTGGCCAGGCTCAAATGCCACTTTCTGCTTCTCTATCGCTGTCATCGTTTGACTGTCCTTTCTTTCAGTCAGAGATATTGCTTGAATTACTGCATTCAGTGTCTACACGTTTATCTCCCTAGGAGCTAATCAGCATGAAAGGGGAGTGTGTCAGCCACTGAGAAGAGTCTTCTCAGTGGCTGACACACCTCCTTTCACCCTGTTTGGCTCCAATCAGCAGGGAAGGACAAGGAAGCATGTTAGAAGACTCTTCTCAGTGACTAACTCACTCCCCTTTCATGCTGTTTAGCTCATAGGATGTTGAAGACCCTACTGAGACCCTGCTCCCCAAAAAGTAAAGGGTCTAAGACCCCCTCGGACCCTGGATGACTACACCCCTGCTCCTGGGTCTCTTTCTCATCTCGCTATGGCTGCGTACCCACCATACATTTAATGCACGTGGCTTCCCCCAAATAATCCTGGGAGCTGTAGTTTACCCCTCACAGAGCTATAATTCCTAGCATCCTTAACAAACTACAGTTCCCAGGATACATATGGCATGTACACAGCCTAAGAGTAGTGGAGTTTGACAGCGAAGAGGAACTAGAATCCCTGGCCTGTCTGTATATGGTGAGGGAAGATTTATACCGGACAGACAGTGTAGTATCACCATACATCTGAAGCACATTTTCTCCCCAAAGAATCCTGGAAATTAAGGGTGCTGAGAATTGTAGCTCTGAGGGGTAAACTACAGCTCCCAGGATTCTTTGGTGGAACCCATGTGCTTTAAATGCATGGTATGTATGCAGCCACAGTGAGAGGAGAAAGAATACTGGAAGTGTAGTTTGTTCAGGATGCTGAGAGCTATAGCTCTGTGAGTGGTAAACTACAGCTCCCAGGATTCTTTTTTGGGGGGAGTGATGCACTTTAAATGTTGGTGTTTATGCAACATGAGTGCTTAGACTAAAGCCACGACATGCACACCATGTAGTCATTCCCAACCTTTGGGTCCCCACATGTTGGTGGGAACTGGAGTTTGCCCTCTCAGAGCTACAATTCTCAGCCCCCTTAGCAAACTACAGCTCCCAGGATTCTTTGGGAGAAGTCATGTGCTTTAAAATGTATGATGTGAATCGGTGACTTCAGACTGCTTAGAGCAGGGAGCCTTGATGTCTCTACCACTGAAAGGGTAGCACTAGGATGCCTGGGTTCTTTTCTTGACCGAGTAGGAGCGGGCAGAAAAGTAGAACTTGAGCAGCCTCATCTGAAAGGGCTGAACAAATGATATAGGACTGTTCTGTTAAAAGCCATGCGTGTGCCCACATAGCAACACGCACCCTTTCAGTGCAATAGCCTTACTCCCAACTAAGGCTGCAATCCAATACATGTCTACTCAGAAGTAAGCTCCATGGGTTTAATGGGACTTACTCCCAGGTAAGTGTGTATTGGATTGCAGCCTAAGTGTGTGTGCAATTTGAAGTTGTTTTTCGTTGTTTCCAATTAAGTATTTTAAACTGTTGTAACCCACCTTAGGACCTCAGGGTGAAAGGCAGGTATAATGATAATAACAACACAGACTGTAGCATAAAGCACTTTACACAATGACAAATGTGAGAGAAGCAAAATATAGTTCTCATCACCACCATCAGTAATGTCACTATCATAAACAATTATTATTATTTATTCATAACATATTTTATACCTTACCTTTCTTGCGAGCTTAAAATGGTGTACAACAGTCCTGTAAGGGAGGCCTCTTTAATTATCCCCCTTTTGCAGATTTGGATGTGTGTGCCTGTTGATGCCGCTAGGGTGCAGGGAGGTTGCTTTAAGGTCACTTACTGAGGTCATGGCAAAGATGCAAGCTGACCCAGAGATTTCCTGCAAACTGCAAACATCCCTAAGTGAACACTTTGCAGGGCTGTTGTGAAACCTGCAGAGCCGATGGGCACTGAGCTGTAACAGAGCACTTCTGAGCCGGTTTACTCAAAAGAAAATCCCATACATTCCATGGGATTTACTCTCCAGGTAGTGAGTTTACGGGATTGCAACTTGAAGCATTCTGAAGGGCTTATATTTCAGACCAAATTGTGCAATCCTGGGCAAGTTTACTCAGAAGCAAGTCTCGCTGTACTCAAAGAGGCGTACTCCCCAGGAAGTGCTTCCAATAACGGGCATCTGGCTGGCCACTGTGAGAACAGGATGCTGGCCGAGATGGACCACTGGCCCGATCCAGCAGCCAGCCAGACTCCCTTTCTGATTTTTAGGCTTGCAGCCAAAACTTTGCAAAAGAAATCCAACAGGATAAGCATGACTGATACCTCTGTCTTCTCCCCCCCCCTTCTTCCCGCCCATATGGCGTTGGGGGTTCACTGCTGGACTGAAAGGGCCACCTTACTTTGCAAATGTACTTACATGTGATGGGAGTAGGGTTGCCAGATTCAGGGCCTGATCCTGATCCTGTATCTTTAGGAGAAGAGAACGTCAGCCCAGTGCAGGTGTTCTTGCAACACTTTAATGGGAAAAACCACAAGGTAGAATTCTCCTTTCCCTCTGCACAACTGTTAAAGATACAGAAGACCTCTTGGAGGCTGGGGAAGCCCATATAGGCAGTCACCTCTCAAGTCATAGCAGCATTATAAGTGACTGGCAGTATTTATTTCCAAGAGGGAAATGAACAACAATTAAAAGATTTACAGCAGAGGAGAAAAGGGGAGGGAGGAATTAAAAGAGAGACGGAGGAAAAAATTTTTGACCCCGACGTGATTCGAACACGCAGCCTTCTGATCTGGAGTCAGACGCGCTACCGTTGCGCCACGAGGTCCTGACAATTTTGGGTAAGCAGAACTATAGAACTCGCTGAGCACGACAGCTGAACTATTTTCGATTCAAAATTATACGGCAGTTCGAAAAGAAAATAGCGCGGGAAATGTAGAATAACATCTTTCGATGAAAAGGCCATAATTCCATTTAACTCTGTTCATCGACTGTCGGTTTCCCAGGCAGGCGCAGAGAAAGCCCCAATCTATTGAGAGAGCAAGAGCAGTTGTGGTTGTGGGACCTTCCTCCCCCATCTGCCCCTGAGAGAGTCAATTATTTCTCCTTTGTATTTACTTCCAGCCTGCTTCTTTTCTCGCTCCGCCGGCATCTATTGTCCAATATTCCCTCAGAAAAGCCATCATCTCCAGTATCCACAGCTGAGGAATACCTCTGCTGAGACCAACCAAAAAGTCAAATGTGTGGTAAGCTTTCGAGATCTAGATGGTTCTTATGTATCAATAGGGCTGCCCACTCCATCTCCAATGAATCTGTCCCACCCTTCTTGAACAGCCTTCTCGTAGGAGCCCCATAACACAGGAAGATCGCCCCCTCTGTAAGTTATGGCGGGGAAATACTATTTTTCCCCTCTGGCTTCAGTTAACCGCCTAGTAGTGATTATGACTGCTTTTTCTTCTCCTCCTCTTCTCAATCCTCCTCCACTATTGCTCGTCAAATATCGCCATGCACATTTCCATTTTGTCTTACGTCATAAACAAGCAGCAGCTACATAAGCTCTAAGGAAGAAATTTTGTGAACCAGTTCCTCGTTAGTATAGTGGTAAGTATCCCCGCCTGTCACGCGGGAGACCGGGGTTCGATTCCCCGACGGGGAGAAGTGGTTCTGTTTTCTTTTTTCTTTTTGTTTGCTTTCAAAAAACTAAGAAATAATGGAAATGATAACGACTTCAAATAAAAATTATATTTCGAATTTAAAGGTGAAAAAACCCCAATGCCATTTCTCAAGCATGAAACTGAATTCTGGACTTCTGCTTGGCAGCTGGAGACACAAGTCACTGTTTTGGGGACGGTGTAAAAGCCGGAACGGAACACAACAGGCTGGAACGGGCCCTTTATAAAAGAAATTGATGCCAAAAACACTGGGATGTGTTAGAGACACTTGAGAACAACATTTAGGAACAAAAACCATTCCGATAGGATTTTTATTAACCCTTTAACAACCAAAATGCCCTCCGGAACGGAATGAAACAGCATGGCGACGTCCCAGCGAGCCATACCTCCGAAATTCACCAGTCCCACATGACTACATGGGATTCATGCAATAAGACACAAAACTTCCACGAAAACCACGTTCCGATACCCGTTCCGGGCTATAATACGCTTTTACGTAAAACAGCTTGGAGCGGCGACTCCCAGCGACAGACTTCCCAAATTCACCAGTCACACATGACTACATGGGATGCATGCAATAAGACACAAAACGTCCACGAAAACCACGTTCCGATACTCGTTCCGGGCTATAATACGCTTTTACGTAAAACAGCCCGGAACGGCGACTTCCCAGTGAGCCAGACCTCCCAAATTCACCAGTCGCACATGACTACATGGGATGCATGCAATAAGACACAAAACGTCCACATAAACCACGTTCCGATACCCGTTCCAGGCTATAATACGCTTTTATGTAAAACAGCCTGGAACGGCGACTTCCCAATCAGCCAGACCTCCAAAATTCACCAGTCCCACATGACTACATGGGATGCATGCAATAAGACACAAGACTTCCACAAAAACCACGTTCCGATACCCATTCCGGGCTATAATACGCTTTCATGTAAAACAGCCCAGAACGGCAACTTCCCAGCGAGCCAGACCTCCCAAATTCACCAGTCCCACATGTTACTGCCTCTCCTTTTGTTGGGAAATGGGAGATGACACAGGATGACACAGGAACCTCTGGGGTGATCAGCAATACCCTTTCTTGCTGTTTGTAGGTCCACTAAGCAGCACTATTGGTGCTGCTACCAGGTTGCGAATGGCTGGTGAATTGGGAGAGAGAGAGAAAGAGAGATTGGAGGGGCAAGTCTGCTGGCTTTTACTCATGGCTTCTCTGCTGTAGGGAATGAGAGAAGACACTACTTGCTGCCACTGAGCCACCTCTACAGTATAAATATAGCATACCTGGGCTGCTGCCTTCTTGGTCTGAAAAAAGAAGGGATCATCCTGTCTCTGCAGAGACCAACAGATCTTATAGTGCCCCTAGTGGGAAGAAGAGTAAACTGCAGCTATTCTCTAGCACCAAAAGCTATCTGTAGTTGCATTCAATACTAGTATAGCTTACTACAAAAACCTTGCTAGGAAAGAAAGACAACAATGTACTATATTGTTTTCACACACATACCTCATTAATCATTGCTAGAGCTGCCAACTAAGTAGTAATATTTATTGGAGCAATGTGTTTTGCAGTTAAATTTGCATACTATCAACATTTCATTCAGATGTTTTGTGTAGATGACTGTATAATTTATAAATAAACACTACCGCTCGTTGGAATTAAAGGTCATCTTTAATATATATTACAGTAACATAAGAAAATCAAAGTATTCACAAAAATACAGAATTGTGCCCTTAACTTTCAGCAGTACCAATTTAAATTTGACATCAAATGAAATTTGTCTCTGTTGTTAAATTAACTAAAGTTATATTTGGCTATATACCATTGAAAACAATTGGAGCGCATAGCACAAATCTTTGCTTGTGTGTAGGCAAGTGAAAGTGGTTGCTGTGAAAGCTTGTGGCCCAGAGCATTGACTCATACAATTATGCATAACTGGTGCATTTGATTGACTAGGCTGGTTCAGATGTTGTTCTGGGCTCTGTTCAGAAAGATGTATTATTGCATGGAATGTGGCTTATGTGGAAGTTTTGTGTCTTATTGTATGCATCCCATGTCATGTGGGACTGGTGAATTTGGGAGGTCTGGCTCATTGGGAAGTCACCGTTCCGGGCTGTTTCATTCCATTCCGGAGGGCATTTTGGTTGTTAAAGGGTTAATAAAAATCCTATCAGAATGGTTTTTGTTCCTAAATGTTGTTCTCAAGTGTCTCTAACACATCCCAGTGTTTTTGGCATCAAGTTTTGTAGGTAAATGGCATAGAATTGTGGATGTTGTTGTTAATGAACCTGTTTGTTAGAATATCACTGGAATATGTCGGGTGTTCTGGCACTGGTGTTCAAATAACAATGCGAAGCATTAAAAGTAAATGCTCCATAAATCTACTTTTCCTGCCAAGAATAAGTTCTTATTTCTGATTTCAATAAATTGACCTTTATTATATCTTTTGTGTGTATTTCTTAAGTAATTAAGGGAGGAATCATACACATTAGAGCAGTATGTGGGTTTTAAAGAAACTGAGGAGTCAAGATGGAGCAAAGAGACAAGAGGAGAGACAAACTCACACAGGGGACAAACCTTATAAATGCTTGGAGTGTGGAAAGAGCTTCAGGAGATCTACAGCAGCAGTAGCAGGAGCAGGAAGAAAGCACACCCGGGAAGCCAGTGAGCTGCCTCCTTCCCCCCCTGGACAAGCGAGCCAGCAACGGGCGACTCTGAAGGGGAGGCAAGAGGACTGCGGGCCGCCGCCACTATCATCGCCACCACTGTCGCCGCCACCATCCAGAGGCCCCATGGCTTTTCCATGGAGGAGCAGCCCGGCCCGCAGCAGCAGCATTCGCCACCGCACCGCTACTATTACAACCAACACCACCAGCAGTATTTGGCCGAGGGCAGTGGGCCCGGTAAGGCCCAGCTGCAGCAGAAGGTGCCCCTGCAAGCGTTCCAGCCTCTGCAGCACGAAGCGCCCTGCAAGAAAGCAGCCTTGCAGTGTCGGTTAGCTGGAGGGAAAATGATGGTCCCAAGCTCATCTAGGGAGCTGAGCGGGGACTTGAACCTGGGGATCCCCAGTACTTTCGATTTAACTAATAACTTGTTCAGATTGGAACCCTGTGCTCTCCCTGCTTCTAATTAACAATATTATGATAATGTTATTTGTTACTTAATTTATTTTTTGTAAATTATATATTGTTTTTATTGTATTTTATACCTGTGTTTATTTTTTTTGTAAGCCGCCTTGACGGCCTTTGGCCGAAAGGCGGGGTATAAATAAAATTTAATAATAATAATAATTTAATTCCAGCAAAAGTTCCCATTGTGCTCTCGGGAGAACATTGGAGTACACTGTGCTCTGGTGGGTAAACATGCATTGGGGCTCCAGACATACACATGTAACAGATGTCATATGATTGACAGGTTGATGCCCCTCACCCACTTGTTAAATTTAGCCTGTGAGGCTGTTCCTGACATGGATCTGATCCATGGAGCCAAAAAAATTTCCCACCCCTTATCTAGACTCATTCCAATCTAGGTTCAGCCCTGGCCATGGGACTGGGTATGCCTTGATCTCCCTGATCTTTACCAAGAGTGGGACAAGGGAAGTGCTTCTTAACCTCTCTGTGGCTTTTGGTACCATTGTCCATGGTATCTTCCTAGACCTGCTTTGTGGAATGGGAACTGGGAGCACTGTGCTACATTGGTTCTGAATCTATGTACATGGCCGAGTTCAGAGGATAGCATTGGGGAAGTGTTTGATGATCCCCTGGTTATGGTGCTGCAGGGCACTATTTTATCTCCAGTGCTTAGTATCTATTTAAACCCTCTAGGTACACTCATTAGGAGATTTGGGGCAAGATGCCATCAATATGTTGATGACAGCTCTATTTCTCTATAACATCTGAATCAGGAAAGGCCATGAGGACCCTGGACTGCTGCCTGGATGCTGTGGCAGGAACAATGCAGGAAAATAAGCTGAACTTGAAATTCAGCAAAATGGATGGGCTGTTGTAAGTGGCTCCTGTGTCTGAGTCATTGGCCAATTGCCTGTCCTGCATGGGGTTGTACTTTTCCTGAATATTTAAAACCCCAACTAAGAGATCTACACTGGCTGCCAATTTGTTACTGGGCCATCTTACTGTTAATCTGTTTAGGGGTTCTCCTAAAACCATCTCTGTCATTAGAGGCTCAGGTAGCCTCGGTGGCACGGAGTGCCTTCTATCAACTTCAGTTGGTAGCCCAGCTATGCCCCTATCTGGACAGGGATAACCTTGCTTCAGTTGTCCATGCTCTGGTAACCTCCAAGTTAGATTACTGCAAGGCACTCTACGTGGGGCTGCCTTTGAAGACGGTTTGGAAATTGCAGCTTGTGCAAAATGTAGCAGCCAGATGGTTTGAACGTATAAAACTGATTCTGGCCCATTTGCATTGGCTGCCTGTATGTTTCCGAGCTCGATTCACACTGCTGGTTTTAACCTATAAAGCCTTACACGGCTTGGGGCCACAATACCTGATGGAACGCCTCTCCCGACATGAACCCACCTGTACACTACAATCAACATCAAAGGCCCTCCTCCGGGTGCCCACTCGGAGGGAAGCTGGGAGGCTGGCAACAAGGGAGAGGGCCTTCTCAGTGGTGGTCCCCAAATTATGGAATGATCTCCCTGATGAGGTGCACCTGGTGCCAACACTGTTACCATTTTGGTGCCAGGTCAAGACTTTCCTGTTCTCCCAGGCATTTTAGCATTTGTTTTTAAATTGTGTTTGTTTTTTTAAAAAGGTGTTTTTCAATTTGTATATTTCTATATTTGTTTTTAGTGTTTTTAATTGTTGTAAACTGCCCAGAGAGCTTTGGCTATGGGGCGGTATACAAATGTAATAAATAATAATAAATAATAATAATCTGTAAAGACTTTAACAGTTTGGGAATAGTTTACTTGAAGGATCAGCTCACCCCACATATGCCTACTCGACTACTTCAGTCTACAGAACTCGCACTTAATATTTCTTTTGCACTTGTAAAGAAACAATCTTGTTTTGTGGCAGCTCCTGTGCACTGGAACTGATATTTTAATCTGTAATTTTACTTTATAATGTATTCTTTTATCTGCTGGTTTTATTCATTTTGCTTTTTTATAAACTTGCTTTTATTTATATATTTATTAAATTTGTTAGTTGCTTTTCTGCACAAATATATGCACTCAAAGTGACTTACAGTTAATAAAAAGTAAAAGTAAAAAATATGTATGTGTGTGTATGTATTACACAGGGCTCATCCAGACGACTGTATAATGTGTGACATGATCGCTTTGTGTATTCATTATTTTTCAGTTGTCCATATGACGCCGCGCACTTTTGCGCATTTCCGCACAGTTAAATCCACTTTGGCATTACCGCAAAAAATGTGATTTGTTTTTTTAAATTGGGAATCATCCGCCGCAACATTAGGGGCTCAGATGCAATACCGTGGACTTTAGAGCAGGAGGCATTCCGTGGGCGGTCACTGGGCGTTTCCCCATACCCCTTGCCGCATCCCCAGCCAATCACGTATTTCCACTTTTGCGCATGAGCCAATCATGTATTTCCACTTTTTGTGGTGTTGGGGAGGCCTGGCAATTTCTACTGCGCAGATGCAAAAAACTGCATTTGCGCAGAAGCTCAACAGCCGTTAATCTTTAGCCTGCTCACTGTGGCTCTTGCCTTATGCTGCCGCCGCCACCTACACAGAGAGCGTGGGGCAGGCAGAGAGAGAGAGAGAGAATGGGGAGGAGCTGTTCTGGAGAAATAAGTGGAATTGCCAGCTGTGTTAATCTCCAGAAACGTTAATATGCATAAACGCAGAAAAGCATACAGTTGGTTTTGTGAAATATCACAAATACAGCCAAACAACCCACAGGAATTATTGGCATGTAAGTGGTTTGCTAGATGGCCACCTGCAACTATCTAAGGAGGCTCTGGAAGGAGAGCGGAGGAGGGGTCGCTGGTGGCAAGGGCCAGCTGGGGAGAGAGCAGACAGTGATGCCAGGCCACCCCCCATGCGGGAGGGAGACCTCAGGCAGGCTCCCAGGCAACCCCTTTCCTCCAGGAGCCTCTCTCCCACAGGCTGCTTGAAGCTATGTTCGCCAGCCAGAAGGGGGCTGCCGAGTCAGCTGTGGGACGCTCTGACAGCTCAGCTGTCAGCCCAGCTGATAGGCGGCTTGGCAAAGGGGGGGAAGTGGAGCAGAGAGAGAGGGAGCAAAGGAAGGAAGCAGGCAGTTGCAGTTAAAGCCTGGCAGTTGGGGAGGAGGTGGGGTGGGAGATGGGGGGGCAAGGGCTCTCGGAGGGGTGCCCCATCCCCCACGAAGCCCCTGGAGCCCTTGGCCCCCTCCTCGGGAGAGCTGGAGATGTTTGGCCCCTTCGCTCCAGCCCTCCTAGAGTGAAGTGGTGGGCTAGACCACCCTGGAAGCCCAGGGGTGGATCAGAGAGAAGCCAGCCAGAGTGGCAAAAAGGGGAGTAGAGCTCAGGTGGCCTGGCAGCAGCTGGCAGGGGGTGCTGCCAGGCAAGGCGCCAAGCAAAAGGGGCAGCAGGCAATAGAGAAGAAAGGGATGCCAGGCGCCCCGGCGCTCCTTCCCCCTCTCCAGAGTGCATTCAGCATCCTTTGGCTAGGAACCCTATGCTCCACGCCAGGATTTCATTCTTGCCTGCAGCCTTCTGCTCTCTCCGCTGATTGAGGGCTCATCCAAACTGAGCGGGATAATCAACGTTTTCCATATCAGGTTGGTCATCTGACAGTCCTCGCTTTGCCTGTTTGTTTGCTCTTTCCCAATTTAAAAAAAACCGCTTTTTAAAAGTCCTATCGGAATGGTTTTTGTTCCTAAATGTTGTTCTCAAGTGTCTGTAACACATCCCAGTGTTTTTGGCATCAATTTCTTTTATAAAGGGCCCGTTCCAGCCTGTTCTGTTCCCGCTTTTATATCCCTAAATTATATGCATGTCGGCTGCAAATCTTCAGACAAGCTTTGCGATAATGAAGAACTAATATGTTCGCGTAAAGCCCTACTGTGAGGCAGGGCTGCTGTGCATGAACAGCCACACTACACCTGCTGACCCGCTGTGGGATGGAATATAATTCAAGACTGGAGAAATATGGGATCATGCAGGTGACTTTTCCCCACTATCGCAGCTTCCTTTTCTTTATTTCTCCTTTTCATGGAGGCACTTCCTGTATATAGGTGGAAGAAAGAATACCGTTTTTCCCTTACTTTAGTTTAGGGGAGAATAGACCATAGATTTGGAAAGGATGGCTGGCGAGCAACGAGGCGGTGCATTCCATCACGTGCTTCCTCTGTGATTGCTGCCTGGTTTCTGGATTGGGCCAGGCCTATGCTAAATAATTGCACGCTATGTTCGGCTTGATTGGCCTTCAGCAGATCGCGGGGCGGGGCGACAACAGTAACTTGCAGCGGCGCGGGGATGGATCTATGCTAATACCATGGGCCTTGCATTCTGTGATTGGTCACAATTATTTTTGGCGAAAACTGAGTAAGGTGGCGCGGTGGCCTCAAGCGTTCTGTGCTGTCACGCTGCTCTCAGGATGAGTCGCGGTGGGGGGATCCTTTCCTGGAGAAAGGCGTCCCTGCTTTGCTCCTTGCTGCCCAATGGCTCCCTCGCGAGGAAGCAGCGTCCCTCTGTTCTCGGATCGGGTAAGGAGAGCAGCTGCGTAGCTCAGGCTTCCGTGTGGCGCTTTGCTTTGGCAGTCCTTGGCTAGATGAGGAGGAGACTGGAAAGGGGGAGATCCATTTGCCTGGGCTGATGAAAGGATTACTGAGGTCCTAAAAGGGGGAGAAGGAGGCATAGCTTGATCTGCAGAAAGGTGAAGGTAGGTGGGATGGAGGGAGCATGGTTGTTTGGAGGGTAAGACATTGGAAAAATATGAAGAGGAAGGCCCCATAGTCTGGGCTGGCAGAGGGCAATGTAGAATGGGGTGTAATGAGGGGGGGGGAGGCTGCCCTCATTGTGCACATCTGACCCTGTAGGCTACATGAGCTTCACCCTACACTAGTCCTTTGGTCTTTCTGTTTTTAGAGGTGTGGTAGTTGAAGGGCCAGCAGTATTGTCGGTGTGCTCTGCCCAAAGGGGTGATGTGGCAATTGTGGGAATAAAAGGTACCACTTCTTTTCCCTTGTCTGCTATCTTACACTTCCATTGGGTATACCTGTAGCAACCTGCCACCAACTTGGTCAGCTTGAAAAGGGAATTGAACCATTCATGGAGGATAAGGCTGTCAAAGGCTATTAGTCATGCTGGCTATGTATTGCCTCCAGCCAGGGCTGGCCCTAGGATAAATAGTGTCCTGGGTGAGGAGTGTCTTTGGCACCCCCTCTGTCAGCTTTGCAGGACCCCCCCCCAGGGCTTATGGGACCTGGTGTAGGTGGGATGTTGGGGGCCTTGCTGCTTCCTCTGCCAAGAACTTCTGCCAATGTGTATACGTTGGAGGCCACATGTGAGAATTATTGCATGCATGGACTACATAAGAGAATTCTCGTTTGCAGCTCCTCCTTGCTCTGGGTTCAAGCAGAATTATTGACATGCTTCATTTTTTCTTACATGGGGATAAGGGAATAGGGATCGGGTTGTGCTTCTCTTGAGTATCTCCTCCAAATTCCAAACCCCTTCTAGCAGAGCTTCTTTCTGCTTCCTCCAGTTTAGTCTCACGGGTCTTCTAGTTGTGGCCTGCTGCTAACCTTCTCCACTACTCACCCAGGAAGGATTCCTTCCTTAAGGCCTGGCCTCACACTACCTATGCCTTTTCCTGTGGGAACTTCCATAGGAAATTACTCCAGTGGCACCTTGCCTGGAAATCTTAGTGGTGTCTGTTCACTCACTACTTGAACACTTTCCCTGGTAGGCCTGGAGTTCTTTCTCTGACAAGAACAGGCCGCCTACTTTGTCACAGAATCCCTGCTTAAAGTCTTTCCTGTTCCTTCTCTACTTACAACAAACTCTTTATCCAGGGCTGCTTGGTTTGGGCTAGTCATAAGCCTGCCTGACCAATCTTATCTCTTTTTGCTGCCCAGCAGGGCCAGCTCCAGGCATGCGGGGGCCCTTGGGCATCAGGTTGCCCTGGCCTCCCGGTGGGTGGGTGCGCGCATGAGAGAGTACATACCCCCCTGCGGCCCCCCTACCTGTCCAGTCTTTACCATTGCCCTTAATGAAGATGGTGGCCGTGGTTTCCCTAAGGGGAATGAAGCCTCTGCCGCCATCTTTGTTGATGGCACATGTGCATGCTACGCGTGCACATGTCTGCCATCAACTAAGATGGCAGCAGCAGCTCCAGTACCTTAGGGAAGCTGCGGCCGCCATCTTCATTAAGGGCAATGCTAAAAAGCCAGCTGACAGGTAAGTGGGGTGTGTGGGGGGGTGGATCGCGGAAGGGGAGCGGAGGGCCCCTGTAGCTCCGGGGCCCTCAGGCCAGTGCCCAACCTGGCTGCTCTTTAGAACCGGCCCTGCTGCCCAGACATAAAGAAAGATTTTACCTTACCCAGTTTGGTTTAGACTTCCTTACAGTTGGGCTGCAGGCCTTGCTAATAAGCAGGCCCCTCCCTTCCAGGCTTCTAAGGATACATTTTACAGCCAACCTAAGACTCAAATTATAGCATCTATTCTGTTTTATTATACCCATCTATGTAAAATATTTACTTCATCATGGCTGAGGAAAGGTCCCATTATGTCACAACTACATGTTGAGAGTCAGTGTCATGTTACACTCTAATATACCATTTCTTTTTTTATAAACACTTTAAACAAAATACCAAGAATTCTGGTGTGCAAGGTGGCAGGGTGAAGGCATGGGCCAATGGTATGCACAGGAAGTGAGGCAGGGGGGCCCTTACTTTGTGGGGGCCTGGGGAAAATTGGCCTACCTGTCCCCTCAGGCAGGCCTGCAGCTTTGTAAAGTTAATAAGTTGTATGCAGAGCTTGGAAGTAACTCATTAGAAATAACGAGTTACTTGTAATTTGTTACTGTGTTGCATAACGAGTGGGTAACTTCATTACATTTTGTTTGTAACAGAACGAGTGGTAATTTCATTACTTTTGAGCTGCAAATGTAACTTTTTTGCGTTACATTTGGACGTTACTGGGGGGGGAAAGCAGGGGAAATCATCTGCTGCTGTGATTGGTGGAATGGTGGAGGAAAGACATGTGCCTCAAACTGGGCTTCTGCGCAGTATAGCTCTTCCCTCCCCTCGTGCTCTAAGTTAGGAGGCATGAGGGAGGAAGTGGAGAGCCAGACAGCGTTGGAGGGCAAGGAGGAGGAGAAGGAAGAAGCAGCAGAATGGAGGTGAAGAGCTGTGGAGGTGAGTGTATGTGTTACCCTTTCCGGCCTACTCGCCCTGCCCCTCCCTCGTCCTGCCTCCCTCAGCCTGCTTGCCCGCCCCTCTGCTCGTCCTGGCGCCCCCTGCTTCTCGCATCCCCTCCGCTTGTCCTTGCACCCCCTCTGCACCCCCTCCGCTTGTCCTTGCACCCCCTCCGCTTGTCCTTGCACCCCCTCCGCTTGTCCTTGCACCCCCTCTGCACCCCCTCCGCTTGTCCTTGCACCCCCTCTGCACCCCCTCCGCTTGTCCTTGCACCCCCTCTGCACCCCCTCCGCTTGTCCTTGCACCCCCTCTGCACCCCCTCCGCTTGTCCTTGCACCCCCTCTGCACCCCCTCTGCTTGTCCTTGCACCCCCTCTGCACCCCCTCCGCTTGTCCTTGCACCCCCTCTGCACCCCCTCTGCACCCCCTCTGCTTGTCCTTGCACCCCCTCTGCACCCCCTCCGCTTGTCCTTGCACCCCCTCTGCACCCCCTCCGCTTGTCCTTGCACCCCCTCTGCACCCCCTCCGCTTGTCCTTGCACCCCCTCTGCACCCCCTCCGCTTGTCCTTGCACCCCCTCTGCATCCCCTCCGCTTGTCCTTGCACCCCCTCTGCATCCCCTCCGCTTGTCCTTGCACCCCCACTGCATCCCCTCCGCTTGTCCTTGCACCCCCTCTGCATCCCCTCCGCTTGTCCTTGCCTGTCTCCCTGTGCCTGTCCCCCCCCCATGCCTGCTGCTAGGTTGCAGGATCATCCCAGCGGCTTGAGATCCTGTACCTCTCTCTGTGTGTCTCTGGTGGCCAAGCTTATCCCCCCCCCAAGTTTTACCTGAGAAGTTTTCTCACGTGGCTCTCCCTCTCTCTGGAATATTGTTGGAGTTTTGAGTCTGTTTTTAGTCAGTCTGTTTTATTCCCATCTGTTAATGGTCAACTTGCTGTGTTAGATAAGCAGTCCAGTCCAGATTAGATGTGAGCCAACAGGAAAAGAAAGGGGGGGGCAGTGGCATCACTAGGGTTGGTGTCACCCAGTGCGGTAACTCATGGTGTCATCCCCATGGACCTACTCCCATACTAGACCATACAGAATCCTTAGTAAAGGAAAGATGGGATATAAATGCAACAATAATTAAATAGATGCATTTCAGCTGCAGTATATAGACCCCAGCCTCAGTCAACCTGCTGAGCTTTTTTAAAATCATCATCATCATCAAGAAGCAGCAATATGATAGTTGTTATGTTATGTTTTATTTCTAGGCCGCCTTTTGGCCAAATAGGCCCCCAAGGCGGCTTACACACAAATAAAAATACAAATACAAAATACAAATAAAAACAATACAATTTACCAAAAAAAAATCAAACTAACGAAATGCTAACATTTCTGAAAAACAAGAACAGTGGTGAGGATGCTAGATTGTGAAGACAAAAGGATGGATAGATTGAGGGGGGTGTTAGTGCTTTAAGGCCTGATAACTTGGGTAGCGTGCACTTGTGGAATGAGAGTGGAGCAGAAGACAGATCAGTGTATGCGCACACACAAGCACACCTGCCCCTCCTGCAAGCATCTGCAGGCATGCATGCATTTGGGCACATGGGAAGCCTTCAACTGCCACAGCATCTTGGAGAGGTTGAGGGGGCAGAATGTAGGTGGAAGGGCACTGTAGACGGGAGGACACTGGCACACACACTTAGCTTCAGAGACCGGAGGGGGGGGGCAAGCAAGTCCTGAGCTTCCTCACTGCTCCTTGGCTCCATCTGGGTCAAAGGTGAGATCTGGATGGCCTGGCAAATAAGAATTTTAAAAAGGAGGTGGCAGTGAAGCAGGGGTCAAGAAAGGCAGGCAGGCTGGCTGCCAGGAAGGAAGGGGGAAAGCAGCCTTTCCTTGCAGCCTTGCTTCTTTTTGCTTCACGAAAAGCCCTCTCCTCTCTCTGAGTGTCGTTAGCAGCCAGGGTCGGGATAGCAATCCCCTCTTCTTCCTGGTCGCTCCTCCCTCAGCCTCATGATTTATGGAATCATGAGAAGACATGATTCCCTAGAAAAGACAGTAATGCTTGGAAAAACAGAAGGGAGTAGAAAAAGAGGAAGGTGAAACAAGAGATGGATTGATTCCGTAAAGGAAGCCACAGACCTGAACAGGGTGGTTCATGACAGATGCTCTTGGAGGTCGCTGATTCATAGGGTCGCCATAAGTTGTGATCTACTTGAAGGCACATAACAACAACATAACGGTTAGAGAGAAGTCTAAAATGGATTCATAGATGGTATCTCACAACTTAGTGTCTGGCACATATTACTGGTTCTATGGGATACAATTGCTGGAAGGGCTGTGGGAGCAGAGGTTCATATATTCATATGTGGTAGGATTGTCCCAAAATTGCATTGTTTTGGTCATTGGTTTTTACACAATTTTAAATCAGAATGTAGTATCTACTCCGCAATTGGCTCTTCTTAGTATATGGGAGGCTAAGGAAAGGCTTTCTCTGCTGCTTGGCATGCATTTATGGACTTTGTTACATTGCACAGACAATCCTTGGAAATGTCTCAAGCTTTTTTTTTGCTATGGGATAAACTTTCATTTTTCCTCTGTAGTTGGACATGTTAATTTAACTCTTTTAATTTTGAATATTTTGATGTAAGATACTCTGTAGATTTCACATAAATGCATTAACATTGAACCTGGGGTGGGGAATAAGGATGGGAAGTTACTTACCTTACTTTCCTTAGCCGTACTTGTAGTGGTTCAGAATTGTATACGTCAGCTATTTGGGAGGTGGTGGATATTATTTTTGATTTGTTTGTTATTTATTACAATTCCAAACATAAAAACATATTACAAAATAGGAGTGGTGGACATGTGCTTATAGTGAAGGAACAGAGCTCCGCAGCCCAAGAATTTGTTTTTAGTACCAGAACAAGTCTGTCCTTTCACACAAAAATTCATTCCTGTTTTCCCCCAAACTTTCTTCATTTCACAGCCTAATTTGGGGTTAAAGTTGCTATTGTTAAACAACTGGAAGTCAGAAGTCCTTGGTGATCTACTGTAAATCACATACGAGTACCGCTAGTACATCCTGATCTACTTTCTGCACACCCCTTGCATAGCTTATACCACTTTTAAGAGTGTCAGATTGGGCCGCCCTCTGCAGCCTGAGGTTTTGGTCAGCTTCAGGGCTCAGTGATTTATTTATTTATTTATTATTTGATTTATATGCTGCCCTTCCTCCCAGCAGAAGCCCAGGGCTGCAAGGGAAGGGGCAAACTGAGGAAGAAAGTTGGGGGCAGATAATGTTGTGGGAAGGTGGAGGGGAAATCTGACCTGGAGGAATGTACAAGGTCAGGCTGTCTATGCATCTCATGCTGCCCTCCTACCCTTGTCAGCCAGTCAAACCTCAAGGAAATGGTGTTTCTGATCTGGCACTGTTGACTGCAAAGACAGTGGTTAGGAGAGTATCAGTTATCTATAATAATAATACCCAGAATTAAGCTGCTTTTAGATTCGACTAGATGAAGTGGCTGCACTGATCTTTATTCAAATAGCCTCAGCTGGATGCAGCAGCAGGTAAGACAGCCTTTGCCAACCTTGTGGCCTTCAGGTATTTTGTACCAGAACTCCCATCAGCCCCAGCCAGCCAGGCTGGTGAAGGCTGTAATAAGGATTCAGAGAGAGAGAGAGAGAGAGTAGTATTATCTGCAGGGCAGTATGGCTTACATAAGACATCTAGCGCTCACATTTCACATGGGGATTCTGTCAGTGTGCCATTCACTGCATTGGAGATTCCATGGCCAAACTTGAGGAGCTAGCATCTGACGTGGTATTGAGGACATCCAGAGTTTTGTTCTGAGGAATTTCTATCCATGCTCATCATGGTTATAGACTGTGCGTGGCTTCAATAAGCCTTCTGTATGGTGGTCCCCCCGTTTTGGAATGTCCTCCCCCAAGAGGTGTGGCTGGCATAATCTTTATTGACATTCTGGAGCCAGAGCAAGACCCACCTGTTTACCTGGGCATTATGAGTAACTAGTTGCTGATGCAATTAGTATACAATGGCTACTTATCTGTTCTTAGAGCTGATTGTTTTTTTGTGCTTATTAGATGTACCCATGCTGGGATTCATATGAAAGATGGGATACAATTAACTAAATACATACATTGTCAACTATAGTCTGTTTCAAATAGGAACTGATCCTAAACACAGGCAGACAGGAGATGTTAGATCTGACAATTTGCTCCGGCTTTGAATCAGGCAAACTAATGATAAGGGAAGTTCTGAAGATGCTGTTAGCCTAGGGCTGATCTTAACCTTCAGGAAAACTCATTCCTCTTGGAAAGGTGAACAGTTCACCTTTCCCTGCCCTGCCCTCTCCAACAGCCCAGGTTCTGACTGCGTGCTACACACAAGAGAAAAAAAACTTTAACCCATATTCTTACTTAAACTGAAGACCTCAAAACCACCATTTTGACGTTGTAATGAAGCCTAAGCACTGCCTGGGTCAACAAATCACAAGCCTGGCTCCCCTTATTGGCTACAATCCTGAAAGGGCGGGATTAGAGGCCAGAGCTTGGAAAAGTTATTTTTTTGAACTAAAACTCCCATCAGCCCAATCCAGTGGCCATGCTGGCTGGGGCTGATGGGAGCTGTAGTTTAAAAAAGTAACTTTTCCAAGCTCTGGTAAAAGCTGCTATACAGATTGGTTAAAAAACAGATTAAACAGTCACGGGGGGGGGCTAACGTTTTGGTGTATATCTCGGGAACCAGACAACCTAGAAACTTAGTGTTTTTTTTTAAAATTGAAGCTGAGAGTCCGGAGATTAAGGTAAGTTAGCGGGAGACCCGGAGGGGACCCCCCCAAAACCGGAAACTCCAGCCAAAAATTGGACACCTGGTAACCTTACTCCATCTTGCACCCCCTGATTGACTGCACCCGGACCCCCCACTGGTACACCACTGGCGCTGCCTCTGGTGCAGCGCTTGCCTGGGCTGGAGGTTTGAATCTCCCACTCTTTGGTTGCAGAGCGGTTTTGCCCCCATCCTGCCTGGGAAACCACTCAGGCACGCAGCCCAAGAGCAAGCAGGGGATTCAAACCTCCCACCTAAAATTCACAGCTGATGAGCAGACAGACCAGGCAGGATGGAGGAAAAAAACGCTCTGCAGCTGAAGAGCGGGAGATTCCCCAAGAGGGAAGCGGCTCTGGGTGGTTCTGGGTGTCACCCCCTCTGATGGTGTCACCTGGTGCGGTCTGCATCCCCCTAGTGACGCCGCTGAGGGGGGCTCAAACAGGAAAGGATTATCTGGAATCAGTTGGGACAAGAGCAGTAAAATGTGTTTTGTTTCTGAAGTGAAAATTGGGAACTGGCAAGAGACTAGGAGGTAGGTGCAGTCTCACACTTCTGTTTGTGTGTTTTGCTTCAGTTATGTGCCTCTCATAGAGCGACTCTCACTAGGCAGCAAGAGATGACTACCCCAAGCAACTAATTTGGGGCCGCATGCAACAAATTATTAGCTATTTTAATTTTTGGTTGTTGTATATTTACTGTCAGGAAGAGGTACTTGTGAGATTTTCTGCCTCAAATGCCAACATAACTTTTCAAGCTATGGTACTATGACCTTGACTTGGGGGCAGGGCACCATTTGCTGTTCTGCTTCAAGTAGCAAAATGTCTTGGGCTGCACCTGCTTGCAGTCATTTCATATACTGGACAACTAACGTGGCTTTTTGGTGAAGGGCAAGAGAGAATAAGACTGTTATCTCAAAAACAGTTGTGCTTGAGGAAAAGATGGCAAACATATGTAGAACTGAACTTTTCTGCAATAATATAGACATTTGCATACGGTATTTTTTTCTACTCATGGAATATTAAATCTTTAAGTCCTAAATCCTTTGTCATCCCCCTCCCCCTTGTGCACACCCTTTACACTGTCTTTCTCCCTATGCATGTAGGGCAAAATGACAGCTGGTGTAGTTTGGGAATTAACTGAATGAGAGCTGAATTACAACTCAAAAAAGAACTTCCCTGCTGGTGTCTGCTACTGATGTGGGGGGCATTTTGTTAGGGAGAAGTGATGAGAGGGGGTAATTTGCTGCTGAAACTTTTTATCTGCAACCCCTTCCCTGGCCACTTTCCCCTAGCTGATGGAGGTCAATAAGGAAAAATATGGGGCATTGCACTGGTAAAGTGGCAGGCATGGAAAACAGCCCCTTCCATCTACTGCTTCACCTCCCCAAATGCACCCCAGCAAATGCTTTGCACATTGACTGCACACATTTAGTTGGTTTTCTGGTATTTGCTGCTGAAAGTGTAGTTCCATGCTGGGTGCAGCTGGGACGTTCTGAGTTCATATCTTACCACAGCCATGGACTCGCTGGATGACCTTTTGGCCACACCCATGCCAGACATTTATGCCACTTTAAACAGTCATAACTTCCCCCAAAGAATCCTGGCAAGTGTAGTTTGTGACGGGTGCTGAGTGTTATTAGGAGACTCCTATTCTCCCGACAGAGCTCCAATGTCCAGAGTGGTTTAACAGTCAGCCCCTCTTCTCAGACAATTCTGTGACTGGAGTTCTGTGAGGGGAATTGGGGTCTCCTAACAACTCTCAGGACCCTTCACAAATTACACTGCCCAGGATTCTGAGATCATGACTGTTTAAAGTGAAATAAATGTCTGGTGTGGATGTAGCCTTAGTGAGTCATTTTTCTTTCCAGCCTGCCCATCAATCATATGGACATTAAAAAAATCTGGACTATTATAAAAGTTAGAATTTTATTTGAAACACCTTTCAACACTCTAAAAAGGACTGTCAGTCATTAGAGCAGTATGACAATGGAACCAATTACCTAGGGAGGTGGTGGGCTCTCCAACATTGGAAGCATTCAAGAGGCAGCTGGACAGCCACCTGTCCGGTGTGCTTTAACTTGGATTCCTGCGTTGAGCAGGGGTGTGGACTCGATGACCTTATAGGTTCCTTCCAACTCTATTCTATAATTTTCCGTTAGCTGAGACATCGCTCGCTCGCTCACTCGCTCACTCACTCACACAGCCACTGAGCATTCCATAACAGAGCATGCTCAGTACTCATTCGGGCTGTTTTGGGAGTCACACCCTTTCTGTTTTCTCTCTCACTTTTTTGTATTCTGCAACACTTGGGGTTCCCACTTGCCCACTAATACTCCTTATTATGTGTGGTATGGATGGTGATACCATGGCTACATAAGCAACAACACTTCCAGCCTGAGCTTCAGAAATAGAGGGAATGACACTCTGACCAGTTTAAGTGGTTAGTGTTTAAATCTGATTGGAAACTGTTCAATTTGATACAAGGTGGCTATTAAGCATGACCTAAAAGCTGCAATTCCAAGCATACTTACTTGGGAGTAGTTCCCATAGCAGTCAATAGGATTTACTTCTGGGAGTATAGAATCAATCCGTAAGAGTATCCCAGTAGACACCATACATGTAAGCACATGGCTTTTCCCCAAGAATCTTGGGGACTGTAGTTTACTCCTCACGGAGCTACAATTCCCAGCACCTGTAACAACTACCGTTCCCAGGATTCTTTTTTGGGGTGGTGGTGGAAATGTGCTTTAAATCTGTCATGTGTATGCAACTTTGGTGAGATAATAGCTGAAGGTAATCAGCCCAAAATGATAACAAATAATCAGTAGGCATTCCCAAAAGACATTCAAACAGTGGGTAAAAAAAAGTGAGAATTACAGAGGCAACACAGAATGCAGTTAAGCAATAAAGTAATCCAAGAGAGAGGAGACACCTTTGTCTCTGCTCTCTCCCTCCTGAGCCATGAGGGCAACTCCCAAACCTGAGTGTTGCGCCTCCAAGTTAGTTAGAACTAGGTATGTCTTTCCTATCTACTATGTATTTCTATAAATAAAATAGCTTTTCTTATTTTACTAAGACTTAAGTCTCAGTGATCTCAGTGCAGGGTAAAAGCCTGCCACTTAGGTAAACGCACACATTGGCACACACACATCTCAGACTGTTGACAATCACTGCTAATATCTATACAAATAACATGCATCACCTGAACTCACATGATCTAGAGTTACCTTAGATCTTGCAACATTTGCAAATGAGAAGCAATAGGGTTTTATATTAGTTCTGATTGTCTATTGGGCTATCATAGGGTATGTGTTTTTTGCCTTTTCTATGGCAAAAACTCCAACTTCAGTGGAATTTATGTGATGTGTTCTAATCATTTGAATTTGCCTAATGAATGCTTTATTCTTTCATCAGAACTTTAGCAGTAGTACTAAAATACTAATTAAAAAAAGGGAAAGAGAAAAAATACTTTACATACAACGTTCAGGTGTATTGCTAATTATAGATTCAGATATAAAGGATAAACGGCATTTTGTCAAAAGTATTTTTGTCTACATTTTATACCTCCTCCTTGGTTTTCCAAGCTTGGCATGGAATGCTTCTCATACAGAATTAATTTGAAATGCTGCATTATCATAATCATCATCTTCAAAATAAAAAATAAATGTACTGCCTTCAAGTTGATTCCGACTTATGGTGACCCTATGAATAGGGTTTTCATGAGAGGCAGTGACTGGCCCAAGGTCACCCAGTGAGCTTCATGGCTATGTGGGGATTCGAACCCTTCTACTACCCCCTATGTGTGTGTGTTTAGTTTTAATATTGTTTTAGGCTACTTAGATGTACAGCAGCCAAGGCCAGCACCTTGTAGGCATTTTTTTAAAAAGTAACTGAAATGTAATTGTAGTGATTACTTTTGAGAAAAGTAATGTAATCAGTTACTTTCAGAGCAATTGTAATTGTAACTGTAATTACTACTTTTTTGCCAAGTAATTGTAACTATAATTTATTACTTTTTAAAAGTAATCTTCCAAGCTCTGGTTGTATGGCATGTGCAGGACTGCAAAACAGGGGCGTCACTAGGGCGGTGCGGCAGGTGCGAGCTGCACTGGGTGACACCACCAGACAGGGGTGACACCCAGAGCTGCCCCCCCCAGGCACCGAGAGCCTTTGCGTGCTGCGCCGGCTGCCTTCCTCGGCTGTTAGAAGGTGGCAGCGAGGAGGCGGTGCGCTCCTGGGCCCTGTTTGGCTGCGTGTGTGCTGCACGCACGCGATCACTCACAGTCTCAGGGAGAAGGCGCTGCGGGCCGCACTGGGTGACACCAACCCTAGTGACGCCACTGCTGCAAAACATAGCTGTGTAACAAGCTATGTATGGGGTATTGCTTTACCCCAGCAATGCCTATGAAAAGGGTCCAGAGCAAGCTACCTCTTATTTGCTGCTCTGCTTTCAATGCACTCCTTCTCCAGTTCTAGGATCTCAGTGAAATCTCTATCATGTGGTTGGGGTGGCTCTCAAAAGATGACTCTCACGGAGTTGTGGGCCTTATAGTGTTGTAGTTCTATATTCTTCATTATATTCAGCACACACACAAAATGGCTCAAGCTGTAAGCTCTCCTCCCTGAGCTCCAATACGCCTTTGTCATCTATCACAGGTTTTATTTTAATATTTTTTTTGTAGTTCTTCTATTTTGATAAGAATATTTTAGAATATCCATTATTTTTATCTTTAAAAATAATAAAGAAAAGTTGCAAATAAAAAGGTATCCAGCTTACCTCTTACAGCTTATGGCTTTATTTTATTATTTATGTAGTGCTTATAGTGTTTACAGTACTGAAGTGCTTGGTAATGGTGCCTCATAATAAAGGTGTGTTCCACTGATTTTTACCTAGCACAATGATTTAAAAGTGCAAACTGAAAAAGAAACAAAACTTAAAGCTAACTGCAGGAAGATCATTTTTGTAGTTAGCACCCAAACAACCTGTAGAACCTTGGGGGAAAAGGTTAGACGCTTGCTTTTTGCCACCCTAGCTCACTGCAAGACAGTACATTAAAAAAACACAGTCACTGAGCTCAGCTTGGTGCCTCCCCAGCTCAGTGTGGTGCCTCCCTCAATTTGGTGCCTTGGGAGACTGCCCAGCTTGCCCACCCCTAAGGCTGGTCCTGCCTCCAGGATCAGAGGTTATATGCCTGTAAATACCAGCCACAAGTGAGCACAAGTGGAAAGAGTGCTCTTGCGTTCATGTCTGGCTTGTGAATTTCTTAGAGGCATCTAAATTGCCACTGTGATAACAGAATGTGGGGTTAGCTGGGCCTTTAGCCTGATTTAGCAGGCCTCTTCTCTATGGGATGCACTTGTACACCTTGGGTTGTTTCCACAATATGTTTCCCCGATGAATAAGCAGTAATATGCACAGAGATTCTCTGCATCCCATAGTATCTGCAGTGTAGTTCAGCGTCAGACACAGTGTTGCAACAGATGAACATGGTGTTGTTGCTGTGCCCTTCCATCTTGGGCCTGCTTAAGGAAGGTGTACATGCCTGTGTGGAGTGTGTATCGTAAGTGAAACACAAATTTAGGCAATGCCCTTGGAGTTAGAGAAAGGGGGGAGTCCAGGAATAGGATGCTGCATATCTTGATCAGATGTAATCAAGCAATGACCCTAAATGACCATTCGTTGGTTCCTTCCAAATGGCTATAGGAATACACTGAATATTCAAAGGGCCACTAGAATGTATTGAACCAAAAGTGATCAGTGGTTGACACAGTGGTCTTTAGGAGATGTTGTAACACTTCAGGTTGTTTTGGGTTACCAGAGATGAGATGCAGACAAGAGATTTGCTTACAAAGAGTTAAAATTTATTGAGTAACTTACAAGCATACAGCCAAGTATCCCAATAAAAGTGGAACAGTCCCACAGCTCTGCAGTAGCTGGGTCAGACTGAACACCCATGCTGGGCACAAGAAACACTTTTATAGCATGAAAATTGGCATATAACATTGGCAGGATTACATACAATATTGGCATGAATACATACATAAATGATGACTTTAAGGTATCAAAGATTACATAATGGCACCTATTGCCTATAATTGGCTATTCTGACCTTTTCACAGAACACCTTCAAAAGCAGACTAATTGCTAGAAAACTATATTATCTTCACTGGAAACACCCTGGCATCCTTCCTTGGCAAACTATATGACTTTATATCTTTATCTCTATCTCTGCTAACAAGCAGTTGCTATACTATCCTTCTCTTGACCGTCATTTGACTCATCCACCTGGCTATACTAACAAGCAACTGCTGCCCTATCTGTTCATTGACCGTCCCTTGACTCTTCCACCTGCCTTTGGAGTGAGACCTAGATTTAAGCCAACTATGAAATACCAACTGATATACATATACTTGAATATATGCCTAATTGGGCTCCTTTGATGCCTTTGAACTAACGAGATACATTCCCAGCATCATACTGGGCAAGTCATCATGTCCTCATTAGAGCACCTAGATAAGTTTTCAGGTGGTTATGAGGTGATCTACTCAGCCCAAGGATGCTGGGGCCCTAAAGGGGAATACAATCCTTTAGGCTAGCTAACAAATACACACTGGATATATGCTTAACATAAGGCTATAATATCTTGCTATAGGCCTCTACTTGCTTGCTGGGATAATATACTGGTACAGGGTATACAGATGTCCTCAAATGGTCAGGCAGGAAATGTATTACCCTTCTGAAAGGCTACTGCAATGCATTGGTGTGGGGTGAATCCTGCTTAATTGCCTATAAGTTTTGGCGTCTGCCATGTAAATCAGCTGAGTTCTTGAATGACCATTACAATGCATTGAGATGTCTGGGGAAACAGAGCAAATCAGTTGCCAGTTCACACAGTGCACCCTCAAAACCCCAGGGATGTTTATACCCACAATATATCCTTCTGTCCCTATATAGATATGTTTTAGCATTCATATATTGCTCTTTCCCAACGTTCATGTTCCTTATCTTAATAGATCATACAACAACCTTATGAGGTAGATTAATAATATTTTCCAATATTGCAGCCTTGGTGTAAAGGACATCCTTCTGCATGGCCATAGGGATATATTGAAGTACATTTTGACCTTTGCACTGACTGCTCTGTAGGCCACAGAATACGTAAAACCACACAATGCTATTGAGATCATGTATGAGAATGCATAGGAAGACCATTCTAGGAATGCTAAACTGAGTCTATATGATGACATAGGAAAGTGGAAGGCTGTAAGCCCCCTAGATCTTTGGATGGGAGTTCCCTGTGAGCCACAGACTGAAAATAGGGATCATGATGTTTCCCATAGGCAATTATTCAATCTCCCAATGTATTCTAATGGATTTCTATGGAACCAGTTTGGAAGGGTCATCTGTTTCCACAGTTTTTTTTAGGGGGGCACTCTACACACTGAAGCATCCCATGGAGTTTGTGGGGCTCTCTGTACGTGCCTGTGAATGCTTGCAGGACTCCTGATGTTTTACACAAATCATTGTTCAATCCTCCTCTGATATATCAGTGTATGGCAGTAGTCATTCAGAAGGACAATATCTTTATATTTGGTGATCAGTGATGCTTTCTAAAGTCTACTGTGTACGCAACCAATCACGATAGACTTTTAATGTATTTCAGGGGGCATTTGAAAATTCATTGCATATTCCTATGGCCATTTGGGAAAACCCCCAATACATTAAAATTGCTATCCAGTGCCATTTGCTTTAATAGATTCTAGAGGGGAGCTCCAAAAGAAGTGTAGCACAAGAATAGCATCAAGAAGGGGCAAAAACATTTAGTGGCCAAGAAAACAGACAAATCGGATAAAAAAAACCCCAATGCTTTTTGGCCCTTCGTGAGGGAATCCATAATGGTAATAACAGGTAATGCATCTAGAGGTTTTTTTAATGTTCAGATATAGTTTATAAATGGACAGTATAATGTAGTAGTTATCATGTTGGATTAGGACTGGGGAAATAGTGGTTCAAATCGCCACTCAGTCATGAAACTCAACTGAGAGATCTTGGGCCAGTCATATTCTTTCAGCCTATCTTTCCTCACAGGGATGTTGTGAGAGTAACGGGGAGGGAGACTACAGTACACCACCCGGAGCTCTTTGGAGGAAGGGTAGGATAACAACAATGTTTTACGTTACAATATATTTTGAATTTTATTGTAATTTGTTACAATTCTAATAAGAGCATCTATCTCTTTCTCAGTGAAATTGCAACAATAAAAATGAACCCAGAAAAATTAACATCCTCCATATATTATACATTATAGTATACATATATTATACATATACATTAGAATCTGATACAACGGTAGAATATAATGATAGTCCATCAGATTATGATGTAGCTAAATCAGTAGAATCTAAAGACACTCTATCAGAAGTCAGCCTGCTATCCCAATTTTCGTATTTTCAACCTATCCAACCAGATGACATTCTCCAATGTCATCAAATGTCTCCAAATTCATTCTGGAATTTAAATCTCAACGACCAACAAGAGTTCCCCTCGAACACTCTCTCATCATCCCATCTACTTTTATAATCCGCCGCTCCAATACTAGGAACAAAGCTTTTTCGTGCATAGCTCCCATCTTATGGAATAACCTGCCACCAGAGATCCGATGTTCCTCCTCACTCACGGTCTTTCGCCATCAGTTAAAAACATTTTTGTTTTTTCAAGCTTTTAAAGTTAACATTTAAATTGTTTATAACTACTGTATAATTGATTTTCTTAACTTAGGCTTATCTTTTAATTGTATATTGATTTGTATTAGACATTGTTTTATTTGTTCGCCGCTCTGAATTCTAAGAACTAGGGCGGGATATAAAATGCTTAAATAAATAAATAAATATTCAGTCCTACAGGACTGCTGAGTCATAACCAAAGAGGTATTTATTAACTCCTGCTTTCCTGGAATGAGCAGCATTTTTCTTCTCCACTGCACCTGCTTTTTCCCATTTGCCTGCATTAGCTCAAAGAGGGTTACCAAGGTTAAAAAGCGGAAGACTCTGCCAAAGTTGTGATGGTGCTTGCCCTAGGACAGGGATGGGGTACATGTGTCCCTCCAGATGTTGTTGAACTACAGCTCCCATCATCCCTGACCACTGGCCATGCTGACTAGGGATAATTGGAGTTCGAGTTCAACAGCATCTTGGAGGGTCACAGGTCCCACATCCCTGACTTGCATGAATCTTCAGGTTTCTCTTCTGCCTTTAGAACTTTTTATCCTTCATGCATGTTGCTTAATCTGCATGATTTATTTGCTGGTTAACAGTGGTACATTATACGCAAGTGCCAAGCAGACATCACAGAGAACCATGGTTTGAGCTTCCAAACATACAACAGGTAAACCGTGGTTGAGAGCTACTTGTATTCTTTCATTTTCTATCCTCTCTGCCACAGGTTGCCTACCACTGTGCTAGGATGAGGGAGTGGTAAAGAACTATTTATATGTGTCTTGCTTTGAGAGAAAATATTCGAGAGCTTAATGAAGGGCAGAAGGTCCCTGCAATCAAAAGCTACATCAAGCTGCTGGACTTGGACCCTTGGGCTGCCAGTTTGCCATTGCTAGCATATAAAGACCTTTTATATATGTTTCATTTTTTTTATAAGTGGATGTTACCATTCTCCATTCAACTTGCTGACAAAAAAGGATTGCACAAATGGTTGGAGGCAAAAAGCTGATTACAGTGCGGTCCCATACAGTGCGGCATCATTACCTTTAGAATGCCCAGAAGCTGAGAGTGAATGGTGAAGGATGGATCCTACGTTACTGCTCTGCTCTGCTCTGCTCTACTTTTCTCTGAAGCAGGGACTTCTCTGAAGCAGGGACAGGGAACCTGTGGTCTTCCAGAAGTTGTTGAATGTAAAAACAGCTATGGCCAGTGGTCAGATTGATATGAGGATAACTCTGCCAGAGTTTGCACTAGAACAGGGCTGTAGACACTTTGGCCTCTAGATGTTGCTGAACTACAGCTCCCATCATATTTGAGCATTGACCATGCTGGGTAGGGCTGATGGGAGTGGAAGTCCAACAACTTATGGAGGGCCACAGGTTCTCCATTCCATTCTAAAGCATCTGTTATTGGCCACTGTTGGAGCTGGGATACTAGTTTTGATAGGCTATTGCCCTAACAAAAGTTGAACGGCTCCGATGCAAGTAATGTTTGCGCTACCAAAACTGGTAAAGATATCAGGAACAGTTCAGCAACAGTTAAAGAGTTTGGCACTCAGTGATGTGCTGGGGAATAGGGCTATCTTTGTACTTGGCCGTATAGAAATTCTCAATGACTGCCAAGGTCTTGATGGACTGAAAAAAAGACTATCATCTCTAGACCTTCACGTTTCTGATTAAGTTGCATGCACTAACAGAGTATCAATGATCTTTGGCCTCTGAACTGTATTGCTGTCACGAATGAAGTATTTTAGATCAGTATTACTGCTAGGGTCGAAGTGTAACAAATGAGAATGAGGTGATGAACATAGTTACTGACATGGGTAAGCAAGTAGTCAAAGACATACATACTGGATGAATGCAAAACACCCACAGTGCAAAGCCATGCAGTAATATGGCCAGTATCAACCTGTTTCAGATAGATTCTCTGAACCCAAATATTTGGCAGCAATTACTATTCAAAAAGCTTACTTTAAAATTAAACTAATAACCTGAATATTACATGATGGTGATTGGGGCAGGGAGGAGGTGAGATGCTATCAAATTCAGAGGTTCCCAAGCTGTGCTCTGTGTGTCACGAGTGGTCTGCGAGTTTCATTTAGGTGGTCTGTGGGTAGCACAATGCATTACAGTTGCTACAATAGGCAGAAAAACCATTAAGTGGTCTGCCAAGACCCTCAGCAATTTTTGGGAACCCCTGACCTAATCCTTTTGCAGTGCATTCTGTGGGTATTCTGGGTACACAGAAGCTGACCCAAGGCTGTGGTAATAACTGCTAATAGGAAGGTTGATGCTATTTGATTAATTATTACAGTTGGGATGTTTAGAAATAAATGAAGTAGACTTTCAGGCAGTAGGGGAAATAAAATTAAGACACAAGAACTGCGTTTTTAGGAGTTAACTCTGTGCAGAGTTGATTGGGTGGAAGTAAAAATATAGATCAGATTTTTGTCACCCTGGGCTCCCTTTGGGAGAAAGGGTGGGATAGAAATTAATTAAATAAATAAAATTAGTTATTGCCTGATCAGACTTCAGCTCACTTACAGATATAACTATTTGCCCCGCACTTGGTAAAACCGTCATATATTATCAAGCTCTCTCAGTTTGAGATTTCAAATACTGTCTGTGAGGTCCATTATATTACTTATATATTTCCATTATATGGCACTGTGGCAAGAAATCCTTTTAATCTGCACTTTGGGGGTGGCCACTCATACCAACAGCTGTGTTGCTTTGGCATGGTAGTACATCGCTGCACTCCTCCTCCAGCTGAGAAGACTGAGAGCAGTGATCAGCAGACCGGAGTAGAGGTTGAACACTGAGACAGTGGGCCACGAGCCCCTTTGTTGTCAAGGGGTCCTTTCCGTGCCCTGTTGTTTCTGATCCACCCTCTAGGTTTTTATTTGTTTTGCTTTCTAGTAGGCTCTCTTGACAGCTACCAGGCTGGAACTGAAGGGCAAAGTTGTATGTATATATTACTTTTTAGTATTGTGCTGGCTAGCTTTGGGCCACTGATGAAAACTCTGTTATTTCACTTCTTATGTGACTT
This sequence comes from Rhineura floridana, assembly GCF_030035675.1. NCBI lineage: Eukaryota > Metazoa > Chordata > Lepidosauria > Squamata > Rhineuridae > Rhineura > Rhineura floridana. The sequence goes on from NC_084487.1 coordinate 10,449,575, forward strand.
TTCTGTTTCTGTTTTCAGTTCTGTTCTTGGGAATCAAGAGGCTTATTTCCACAGCTAAGTCCATACCTCGGATATGTATTGTAGGCAGTGGACCTGCTGGATTCTACACAGCACAACACCTCCTGAAGGTAACTGACATATTTGCACAAGTGTGGGTTCTTATTTCTGCTGGGCTTCCTTGGGAGTATTTGAGGTCTACAGTTAGCCCTGGTGGGTAGAATTCACTTAACTTGTGCATGCAAGATTCCTACTTGGGGTTTTAATGGCTTGCAACAGAGATAGGAGGCAGCAGGGATTGCAGCCAGTCTTTCTTTAATTTTTTTCAAAAGGTTTGCTACCATTTAAGCTGTGACAGAACACCAACAAACAGCAGCCCGGTGACATTCTGCATTGGAGATGGCCTGTTGGGAATGATTCTACATCATCACCAGTGAGAGGAGCCATTTAAAAAACAGTTCATGGCTTAGTGGGATTTAAACCCTGGTCTCCCACGTGCTAGCCACTCTAACCACTACACTGCATTGGCTTTCTAATATCTATGAGAGATGTGTTGAATTCCTACAAGCCAACATCAGATCTATGCTGCACACCTAAAGCTACTGTAAGCCAAATAAAGTGTCACAGCTTCCCCAAAGGACCAGAGGAATGGTACTTTTGTGAGAATGCTGCTAAGAGCATAAGAAGAGCCTTGCTGGGTCAGGTCAAAGGTCCATCTAGTCCAGCATCCCGTTCTCCCAGTAACCAACCAGATGTGTCTGGGAAGCCCACAAGCAGGACATGAGTGTATTAGCATTCTCCCCACTGGTGAAAACCAGCAATTGCTATTCAGAGGCATGCTGACATATTGCTAGTTATTAGCAATTGCCATCTCTTTGATACAGCTGCAGGGTGGAGGCAAATGCTGCATGAACTGACTTCTGCTTGCACTGTGGGCCGTCACCTTCCTCCCCCCCCTTGTGTGGTCCTAAAATCTGCTTCAGAGGATCCCCCAACCCTTTGGAGCAGATTCCGAGGGCAGCAGAGGGGGAGACTGCAGGAGGGGAGGGGAGGGGAGGAGGAAAGTGAAGTCAGTTCTGCTCTCCCCGGAACAGCTTTAAATACAATCCAAAGTTCTCAGGGTGTTATCAGTTGGAATCCACAATAGTTGAATTGTTATCTGGTGGGAATGTTCTTAAATGTGCCATGCGGTCAAACTGAATTTTTAAAGTGTGCACCTACTTTAAATTCTAGCCCCTTTCCCAAAATTCCCACTTCAGCTGAAACCATGGCAGTGTAATATTTGCCTTGTATTCCCCAGTTGAAGTATGATCAAAAGCAAATAATTTACCACGTCATGAGGGAAGTCTCTCTCCTAGAAACAGTAACATCCCAGATATCCAAACGTTGCATGCATATTTATATCTGAACGGAGGCCTTGTCCCTTTGGCAAATTTGTATTCCAACCATAAGCCACTCTTGGGGTTGGAAAGTGGCAGCTGTGATGAGCGCTTCAGTACTTTACTTTTTAGCACATGCTGGAGCTCCTCCATGTATGGATTGTTCCAACAGGTTCACATGGGTCTAGTAATTAATTAGGATTTTTTGTTGTTCCTTCCTTTCTTAACAGAGCGGTCCTAAGCATGTTTACTCAGAGTAAGTCCCATTGAGTTTTATGGGATTTACTCTCCAGTATTTATGACTGAAGCCTACAATCATAATAAATACACATCATGTGGCAGTGAACAGAGAACACAATGATAAAAAATTGTTATGGTAAAACTGCATAAGCCTTTATGTTACTGGAATCAACCTGTCAGCATGATGCTACTCTATCTCCCTCTTTTGCTGCACGGTGGCTGTGTTGGGATGTGCCACAGTCAGCAGGACTAATAGTCACGGATGATAGGAGCTGTTGTCCAGGAACATTTGGAGAGCCACAGGTTCCTCATCCCTGCTCTAAGCTGTGTTAAGATTAGCCACAGTCCCTGGTACAAACACTACACCAAACCACAGTTAATTTAAAACAGAAGTGAAAGCTGCCGATCTACTCGTGGCCACTCTAGAGGAGGAGGGAACCCATGAATCCAAGGCTTTTTCACATAACATTAAACCAGGGATTCTTGAAGTCATGAAGAGATTGGCAGACCACCAGTGGTCCTTTCCTTCATTCAGCCAGTCCAGCTAGAAGGGATGGGGGGAGAAGGCTCTGCATTTGTCAGAGGAATAAAGGCTGACGGCAACACAGGGGAAGTTCCCGAGTGGGGAAATGTGGCTGACAAGGCACTTGAGAGGAGCCTTGGGAAAGAAGGAAGGAGCCTTGGGAAAGAAGGAAGGAGAGGGGAAGAAGCTAAGAGAGAGTGCATGCGCAGTGCATGACAATTCATGAACAGGTAGAAAAATCATTAAGTGCTCTGCCAAGACCCTCAGCAATTTTCGAGTGGTCTGGTGGGGGAAAGTTTAGGAACCACTGCATTGAACTATGGTTTAGCAGATCAGAGTCACCTTGGATGTATAACAGTGATGCTTCTGTAGGAAAAGAAAGCTGGTCTTGTATAACCTGCCATAATTCTTGTCACTGTTGTTGTGCTTGTCCTACTTAGTACTTGTTTGATTTCGGAGGTAAAATAAATTATAATTCAAGGGTGCAATAAGAAAAAACCAACTAAAAGAAGAGTGTAGCCTTTCCCAACCTTTCCAATTCCCATCCTTCCTGACCATTGGGCATGCTGGCTGGAGCTGATGGGAGCTGTCATCTAGCAACATCTGGTACCCCATGGGAAAGGCTGCAATAGTGCATGCTAGCACATGTGAATTTATCCCATTAGATTCTGCAAATAATATGTGCATTTTCATTCAGGCATTTGTTAACATTTGGAGTGGAGACTCCCGCCAAGTATTGCTCCCGGCCAGCAGGAGGTTCAGTGGAATGTTCCAGGGCTCACTTCAGTTGCTTTGGGATTGACTGCCATAGATTGGGTGGGAGGTTATTCAAAGGGGATGGGCTTGATTGGCTGCATATTACATATACCCAGGATATTTTGACAGGTGCAGGAGAGACAAAGATAAATCCTACCCTGGTGCTGTAAGGAACTCTTCTAAAGGCTGATTCCAGAGATTTGGGGACTTCAGGGTTGGACATATCTTTTTCTTTGTATTTAAGTGGGATAACTGTCCTCGTTTTCTCCTTCACCCATTGGTTTTGGGCAACAAGGCTAGTGCTGTGATAAATCCCTTGGCTGTGCTAGGGCCACATAATCCTCTGCAAAGTGTCAGAATAAGCAATGTATGAAGTTGTTAATTTCCACATGAATCTGTTATAGATATTAATCAAACTGAATTTCTTCCCCAGCACCACAAACTAGCTCAGGTGGATATATATGAGAAACTGCCAGTACCCTTCGGTCTGGTTCGTTTTGGAGTAGCCCCAGACCATCCAGAAGTAAAGGTTGGTAGTAGTTTTCTATCCTGTCATCGGAACTGAGGATGGGCGCCAGGACCACATTGTTGGGCAGGGAGAGCAGAGGTTGGCCATGGTGTTTTGGTTGTTAGAATGATGGGATCGGATCACTTTGCTATTTGAAAATGTCTCTCTTTTTTTAAACCAGGGATGGAGAACCTGTGGCCTTCGGTGGACTACAACTCCCTTTAGCCTCCCTGCCAGCATGCCCAGTGGTCAGGAATTATGAGAGTTGTAGTTCAGCAACATTTAGAGCATGGGTGACTAATCCTGTGACACTCCAGTTGTTGTTGAACTACAGCTCCCATCAGCTCCAGGCAGCTCCCATCAGCCCCAGCCAGCACAGCCAGTGGCCACAGGTCCCCTCCCCTTGATCTAGAGGGCCACAGGCTCCCCACTCCTCTTGCTTTAGACATTCTGTGTTTTTTCCTTCCCTTTGCCATGAAATGACACAAGGCTTGTGAGCCTTGACCTGTGAGCCAGTCTGGCACACTGGGGTTTGGCTGTGGGCAATCACAGATTCAAATCCTTGCTCAGTGGAATGCTCAACTAGATAGACTTGGCCAAGTCACCATCTGTCAGCATTGCTCACCTCACAGGGTTGCAGTGAAGCCAACATGCTTCTGTGAGATCCTCCGAGGAAAAGTAAATATCAAATGAAATAAATGTGGATCCTCCAGGGTAATTAGCAAGGGTAGGAGAGATCCAGTGCTGAGAGATCTAGTGCAGAATGGGAGGCAGCAGCTTGGCCCATTGCGTAATGGAGAGTTAGAAAGCTACACATCCCTAAGCCACTTAAACCTGGCTGCAGAGTTTGGGGAGTGTGTGCTTGGGTAGTAGATAGCATAGTTTCTCTTCCCCCTGAGCAATCTTTCTGCCAGTTGCGTGAGTCCCCTGTCTGGGAAGAAGCAGACTATACAAATGGCATACCTTCCCCCTCCTTCTGTATAGCAAAGGGAGTTGGCACAATCCAGGTAGGTATTATAGTGAAAGGGAGAAACCTCCTAGAGGTATGAGATGGGGGGGGTAAACATTAGCTAGGAGCCAACTGCCAGTTGCCCAGAGACAGCCATGCTGAAGAGAAAAAAGCTCTGGACTCTGTCATTGGTTGAGGGACTATATTTGTATTTAAAAGGCAGGGAGGCCTGCCTGTCAAGACCAAATGATGCTGCTGAGGTTATGTACCTTTGGTGATTGGTACCTGCATTTGCTTGCCGTTCTCTTCCTGCCACATTCCGTTTTCCTTTTGTGTCATGTCTATTAGATTGTGAACCTGTAGGCAGGGACTGTTTGTGGGTAGGTGCTTTGTAAGTAATAAACAATAAGTGATAAGTAAGAATAATAATGTAGGTGTGCTTGTATTCCTGTGTACATGCAGCATTTATTTTATTTTCATGGGTTTTGGTTTTTCTTTACACCTCACATTTTTTTTGATTTTGCAAGATTTATATTAAAGGGAATCAGTCAAGAATATGGGTTACTAGATTTTGGAGGGATAAACCTGATGCAAGGTCATTGCTGTCCTGCCACCATTGCATTCTGTTAATAAATGCTCATAAACGAGTGGGTGTGATGTTCTGTTGTTTTTCCCGTGAATGTGGAATTGTAAAGCAACTGAAATGCCCACCACCAGCAAGAAAATGTGTGGTCTTCCCCCCACCCTGCCCGCCACCTACTGCTATGACTCAACACTGGAGAAGAAGAAACACTGATGTTCTGTTTTAGTAGAACTGACTGGCCTTCTGCAAGGTCATGGATAACAGTGTTATTTTTAAATGAGCTATTCTTACCAGTTGTCAGATAAAAGTCTCAGAAGAGGCAGCACGAATCGGAGAGCGAGATGTCAGCTTAGATGCTGCAAGGTCATTGAGGACCTTCATCGTCCTTAGGCCTTGCTCTGGTCTCCTGCCTGGGCACTGTGGGAGTTTTGTGTTTGAGAGAGAGAGAAAGAGGGAGGAATGGGATGTCTTCTGACCTCTCCCTTTTGACCTCTTGCAACAGAATGTGATCAACACATTTACGCAGACGGCACGATCTGATCGCTGTTCCTTTTACGGGAATGTGACTGTAGGGAAGGATTTAACTGTGGAGGAGCTGCAGAAAGCGTACCATGCAGTGGTTTTGGTGAGTTTCCTTGACTGTGATTTTAAGAGGGAAGAGTGAGGATCAGTGACATAGGAAGCTGCCTTCTACTGAGTCAGACCATTGATCCACTTAGCTCCATATTGTTTACCCTGACTGGCAGTGGCTCTCCAGGGATTCTCTCCCAGCCTTACCTGGAGATACCAGGGATTGAACTTGGGACCTTCTGCATGCAAAGCAGATGCTTTGCTACTGAGCTACGTCCCCCTCCCAGGTCCCATCAGACGCTGGCTTTTATATATATATATATATATATATATTAGGAGTGGGCTAGTCAAATTTGTTGGACGATGCATACCTTAGCCCAGGTGTGCAGACACTGCACAGTGCCCAGCACTATGTCCCTTTTTGTCTTCCTGGGGTTGAGACCACAAAGAGACCCAGATCAAAAACACACACCAAAGCACCACAGGTGTTCCTTTGCCTTTGAGTCATTCTGATTGTTGGGGGGCTAAAAAAGCTTACGAAGAATTTCCATGCAGAAGTCAGCAGATGGGTTGCTGAAGTCATGGAAACAGAAAATGCTCAACTCATCCATTACACCGAGGCAAATATGAGTGTGGATTCGTCGGCAAAAGCCCCCATAGCATGCTATAATTTAATGACTGGAGAACTAATCTGCCATCTCCCTAGGATCTTGACAGGCATGTTTATCAGGCATAACGTTACACAATCAAAGATAAATGTAGAGTTTAGTGTATTATGTGTTTGTTTTTAATTTATTTCTCTGTATCTCACGTGGGTTTAGGATAGTTTGTACTGAACTCATATTGCTAAAAATGTCTCTTAGAATCCTGGGAATGACCTTTCCTTTCACGGAAGGTTTTACCATTTAGTTGATCTCTCTTGGCCTCTGCTTATGCTTGGCTGCGGGTCTTTAAACACCCTTTGTCTTTATTACATGGGCTTCAAGGATACTTACATGGTTCTCTTCCCAACCCTGTAAACTAGGTTCGGCTGAGAAAGAGTGCGACTGCCTCAATGCCATCCATTAAGCTTCGTGGCTGAGCGGGGATTTGAACATGGAGATTCCCAGTCCTAGCCTGCCACTGACCCATTGTACTGCACTGGTTCTCTTTAATAAGCATAGATGGGTCCCAGAGGTAGAGCATTTGCTTTGCATGCAGAAGGCCGCCCATTCCATGTTGGCGTGTGTGCGTTGTTCAGAGCATGTTAAGAGTCTTTATTGAAAGACATTAAGGCCAGAGGCTTAAGAGTAAATACATGTAGAGATTCTTCAGTCACCCCCCTTCTGGTACATCCCTCTCCATAGATAAACACAAAAACAGCCTCTCAGCTCAGAGGCATAATTCAGAAGACGACAACACACAGACTCTGTTAGAACTTTCCCAGTCGCTATCAGATGGCTACCATAGCAACGGCCCTGGCAGTCCGTTCCCTGACAGGGCATAGACATAACTCCCCCTTAACCACAGTTACATCTTCAAACTTGCAGGCTTCATGGAAAACAACTAGAGACAGTAATGCCTACTGGTCACCAGCCCAACATTCCATCCCTGGCATCTCCAGGTAGGGCTAGGAATGTCCCCCATCTGAAACCAGGGAGGGCTGCTGCCAGTCAGTGCAGGTAGTACTGAGCTAGATGGAGCAATGGTGTGGCCCAAACTAAGGCAGATTCCCATGTTCCTATGACCAGCCATGCTGTAAGAGGTGGTTTTGTGTAAAACAGAAACGGTTACAAAATTGTCAGTGGTGGCCCATTCCCAAACTGAAGTAAGAAACTATAGAAAGATAGCAACAAGAGTTGTTAGGGATGAGATCTTTGGCCAGGGCTACTTCAAAAGCATTCTGTCAACTGCTTCAAGTTCGTTCTTTGTCTGCTAGCCCCTGCTTTTACCAGTGCTTTTTTCCCCTTCTCAAAAATTATTGATAGTAATATCACTAATTTTAAAGGAAATATTGGTAAAATTATTCTTAATATTGATATTTTTGAACATAGCTGCAGAAAATTGCTACATGAAAATCTGATTATAGAGAATTATAGAGAATCAGCAAATTAATGGAAAATTTGGTACCAAATCTGAATTGGGTGAATTTCTAGCACAGCCCTAGTCTCAGATCTCTGTCATTTCTGTTCTTCCTTGGAGACTGTAGTGCACTACATTCACTAATTGCAGTCACCTGTAGTGCAGTGAGTTAGGAAATGAATTTTACGTGGAGCTTCCATAAGGAAGTCTTGAAATGGAGGCTTGAGGAATGGCATGAAGTTCAAATCTGGTTTATGAGGGGGAATGGCATTTATTTTCTCTTCTCAGTCTTTTGCTGTTTAAAAATAATTGTATTCTAGTATTTATACTACCCAGCCTCAAATGGTTTAATACTTCACCAGCAAGCTGCACAGTAAGGAGTGTCTAGTCACACGAGCACACTTTCATTGGCTTCTAATTTGAATTGGTCTCTTCTGATACTACTCTGATGGGTGGGCAGACTATTCATGATCTCTTTTTCTTTGATCAAAAGCAGCTGCTGGGAGCCCAATTGGGATACATTAGGATCATCTGAAGCTGCTTAATACAGAGTCAAGCCATTGGTGCATCTAGCTCTGTCTTGTCTACACTGACAGGCAGTGCCCCTCTGGGCTTTGAGATTGGGAGGCTTTCCCAGCCCTACCTGGAGATGCTGTGGATCATAGAATAGTAGAGTTGGAAGGGGTCTATAAGGCCATCCAGTCCAATCCCCTGTTCAATGCAGGAATCCAAATCAAAGCATTCCTGACAGATGGCTGTCCAGCTGCCTCTTGATTGCATCCAGTGTCGGAGAGCCCACTACCTCTTTAGGTAATTGATTCCATTGTCGTATTGCTCTAACAGTTAGGAAGTTTTTCCTGATGTCCAGTCGAAATCTGGCTTCCTGCAACTTGAGCCCATTATTCCGTGTCCTTCACTCTGGGACGATTGAGAAGAGATCCCGGCCCTCCTCTGTGTGACAACCTTTCATGTACTTGAAGAGTGCTATCATATCTCCCCTCAGTCTTCTCTTCTCCAGGCTAAACATGCCCAGTTCTTTCAGTCTCTCCTCATAGGGCTTGGTTTCTAGTCCCCTGATCATCCTTGTTGCCCTCCTCTGAACCTGTTCCAGTTTGTCTGCATCCTTCTTGAAGTGTGGAGACCAGAACTGGACGCAGTATTCAAGATGAGGCCTAACCAGTGCTGAATAGAGGGGAACTAATACGTATGCGATTTGGAAACTATACCTCTGTTAATGTAGCCTAATATAGCATTTGCCTTTTTTGCAGCCACATCACACTGTTGGCTCATATTCAGCTTGTGATCAACAACAATTCCAAGATCCTTCTCACATGTCGTATGGCTGAGCCAAGTATCTCCCATCTTATAACTGTGCATTTGGTTTCTTTTTCCTAAGTGTAGAACTTTGCTTTTATCCCTGTTGAATTTCATTCTGTTGTTTTCAGCCCAATGCTCCAGCCTATCAAGGTCCCTTTGAATGTTGTTTCTGTCTTCCACAGTATTAGCTATGCCCCCCAATTTTGTATCATCTGCAAATTTGATAAGCATGCTCTGTACCTCCTCATCCAAGTCATTAATAAAAATGTTGAAGAGCACTGCGCCCAGGATTGAGCCCTGTGGTACCCCACTTGTTACTTCTGCCCAGTTTGAGAAGGAACCATTGATAAGCACTCTTTGAATACAATTCTGGAGCCAACTGTGGATCCACCTGATAGTTGTTGCATCCAGCCCACCTTTAGCTAGCTTGCTAATCAGAATATCATGGGGCATTTTGTCAAAAGCTTTGCTGAAGTAGAGACATATTATGTCCACAGCATTCCCACAGTCTACAAGGGAGGTTACCCGATCAAAAAATGAGAGAAGATTAGTTTGGCAGGATTTGTTCTTCATAAACCCGTGTTCTGAGAGTTCTTCAGCCAGTTCCTTCAATACTCTAGGATGCAGTTTATCGGGCCCTGCTGATTTGAACTCATTCAAAGTGATTAGGTATTCCTTGACGGTTTGTCTGTCAGGCTCAAGCTCCAATCCTGGCCCTTCTACTTCATGTTTCCCGGGAGGGTCTTAGACCCTTTTTTGGGAGAAGACTGAGCCAAAGTAGGAATGGAGCACTTCTTTTCTTTTTCATCTGTTATCATTTTGCCTTCCTCATTGAGTAGGTGTGCCACTATTTCTTTTCTGTCTTTTACTATGGATGTACCTGAAGAAAGCTTTTTTGTTGCTTTTAGCATCGCTTGCTAACCTCAGCTCTTTCTCAGCTTTAGTCTTCCTGACACCATCCCAGCAATTCCGTGATACCTGCCTGTATTCTTCCTTTGATTGAGGCTGGGCTCTTCTGCATGCAGTACAGATGCTCTGCTATTGAGCCATGGTCCTTCATTTTCCCTTTTAAGCCTGTTCGCCCTCTGCTGCTTTTAGCCAAGAAGGAGAAAAAAGATGGGCGCAGTATGGCTTGTGGTCTTTGCACTCCCTTCCTTGCTACAGCTAATATCGTCTGTGAATTTAATTTCTTTTCTGGGTTCAATTCAAGGTGCTCACACTAGTGTTTAAAACCCTAAACCACTGATCTTCAACCGTGGGTGCCTAGATGTCATTGGACTACAACTCCCATCATCCCCAGACAGCATGTTCAATGGTCAGGGTTGATGGGAGTTGTAGTCCATCAACATCTGGGGACCCACGGTTGAAGAACAGTGCCCTAAACTTCTCAGGCCCCAAGTATCTGAGAGACCACCTCCTTCCCTACAGACCCTCTTGGGTGTTAAGATCAGCAGTGGGGGCCCTTTTGGTAGTACTGCCACCCTCCGCAGCTGGGGGTGGTGGCGGCCTGGGAGAGGGCATTCTCTGTGGCAGCCCTGAAGTTGTGGGTCTCCCTCCCCACTGAGGTGCATCTGGCACATTCGCTGTACAATTTTTGGCGAATGCTGAAGACAAACCTCTTTACCCTGGCCTTTACCCATGAGATGTCTATTTTTTAGGAACGAACCTATTTTTGGGATTTTAGATTGTTGTTAATGCTGTATTTTAAAATTGTTGTAATCTGCCCTGGGACTTTTGGGTGAAGAGTGGGTAATAAATGACGATGATGGTTTAAGTTGGGGAAGTGAGTGCTTGGGTGCAAACACTTCTCCTCCCAGCTGTAAAGTGTACTTGGCTTCCTCCCTCTTTCCCTGCAGAGCTATGGAGCCGAGGACAATCGAACCCTTGGGATTCCAGGGGAGGACCTTTCAGGAGTCTATACCGCCAGAGCATTTGTGGGATGGTACAATGGCCTGCCTGAGAACAGAGATGTAAGGATGCAAGTTCCCCTTTCCACACCCACCACCACCTCTCTAAGCTTTTCATGTGTTCCAACATAGCCATCTAGCTTCAGATTAGTGGCTGGCTGAAAGGCCTGCAATTGGACAAGATTAGCAGACATCAAATTAAGTCCTCCTTAAATTTACAAATGTGAGCAATGTGCATGTCTGTAAGAGAGGATTAGCTGGCTCCCTTTCTTGGAAGTGCCATGAGGAAATCTAGAAAGGACATTTCTGCTTTTGGGATGGGGAAAAGGCAAGTGCACTTCACATGGGACATTTCTTTTCTACTTGTGTGTAGGAAATAAATCGTTTGGGCCACCTTATAACCTGTGTGATAAGCATTATATCCTGATTCACTAACAGGCAAAAAACCTTGCGGTTTAAGAACGTACCTATAGCCAACAGATATTTCTATCAAACTTTTAAAAGCAGGGAAATTGGGCAGCTATAGTGAATGCACCAGGGGAGCAGGAGACTTGACCTCCTCTCTGAGATACTGTACTGCCCTACAAATTTGTCAAAATGCAAACACCATTTGCTTTGGTCTTTCACAGTCCACTTTCTGTGCAGCTTGGAAGAATTGGGTGCATCTGGTGAGTGCCTATAGTGAGTGGTGGCAACACCTGCCATCTCCAAAGATGGAGAATTACATTTTTGTATGTTTGTTGGTGTTCTTCTTACTTTGCTTCTTTTCTGTTACTACTATTTCTACAGATAATCTAACCTAGAAAAGTATATTTCATTATTCATCCTAGAAATCTGTGTCAAATTTATGTTTGTTAATTCCAAAGCCTTTTTATTGGTCAATGTCATTTGATGGTGAAGACAGCCTTTTGTGTTTCAAACTGGAGGTTATGCTCTATTTCTATTTTGGGCGCATTAACAGTTGAATCTGAAACTGCAGTTTGATGTAAAATCAGACGGATTACAATGTGTTGCCACTTAAGCAATGACTCTAGCTGTTGGAAAAAACAAACTTGGCCTGCCCAAGATGCATGTTTTCAGCCTGCTGTGCTTAAAGTACTCCACTTAAGGGAAGGTGGGCACGATAAATTAAAAACATAGAGCACACCTAGAATTTCGCTAGAATATATTTCACCTCCCACTGTTTTATCTTGTGCAAACTGAGACACTCCTCATCTCCCTTGGAAACTATTCTGCAGAACAGTCAGTGCCATTATTCCACAATTGTTTTTGGAGCTTTTTTTGTGTGTGTTGCTGTACTTCACATCTTCACAGAAACAGAAGCAAAAGAAAATGATTTACTATAGGAAACTTCACTAAATTTGCAAAGAAAATCCAACATATTTAAAGCGACTATCTGAACAATATCAACTGTTTTAATAATATTGCTTCCTCCCTGCTAAAACAAGATCAGTATAGCACATGTCTTGTTTCTGTTATTACAGCTCATTGCAGGTGTTGCCACCCCTCACTATATGCTCAGAGTCACATGTTACCAAATCCTTCCACGCTACACAGGAAGTGGATTGGACTGTGAAAAACCAAGCCAAATTGTGTTTGCATTTTTACAAATTTGTAGGGCAGTCCAATATCTCAGAGAGGAGGTCAGGTCTCCTGCTCCCCTGGTGCATTCACTATAGCTGTCCAATTTCCCTGCTTTTAAAAGTTTGATAGAAATATCTGTTGGCTATAGGTACGTTCTTAAACTAAAACAATTTTTGCCTATTAGTGAATTTCTCTGCTTTTTAATCTAGGAGGTAAGAAATGGGATCCTGTGCAAGTTTGCTGAGAATAGATTGATCATTTGCATGCTTATTGAGTTCAGTGGGATTTAATCCTGTGCAGTCATGCTTAGGATAGGTAAAACTGGCCATGGGGAGGGAATCCTGGAGTGGGCAGGGGAGGAGGAAGGGAGAGGAGAGGAGAAGGAGGGGAAAGGCACATCTGATCAATTGCATGCTTATTGAGTTCAGTGGGATTTACTCCCATACAATCATGGCTAGGATAGATAAAACTGACCATGGGGGAGGAGGAGGGGGAGGGGGGAGAGGGAAGGAGGGGGAGAGGAGAGGAAGGGGGAGGGGGGAGAGGGAAGGAGGGGGAGAGGAGAGGAAGGGGGAGGGGAGAGGAAGGGGGGAGGAGGGGGAGGGGGGAGAGGGAAGGAGGGGGAGGGGAGAGGAAGGGGGGAAGAGGGGGAGGGGGGAGAGGGAAGGAGGGGGAGGGGAGAGGAAGGGGGAGGAGGTGGGAAGAGGGAAGGGGAGGGGGAAGGAGGGGATTGGAAGGGAAGGGGGAGGGGTGAAGAAAGGGGGAGGGAAGGGGCAAAAGGGAGGTGATGGGATGATGGAGGAGGAGGAGAGGGCAGGCTTAGTCATTTGCAGGCTTATTGAGTTCAGTGGGATTTACTCCCATGCAGTCAATGCTTAGTATAGGTAAAACTGACCATGGGGGAGGGGGGAGGGGGAGGGGGGAGGGGAAAGGGATGGAGGAGGGGAAAGGAAGGGAGAGGGAAGGAGCAAGGGGGAGGGGATAAGAGGGAGGAGGAGGGGAGGGCAGGTTTGATCATTTGCATGCTTTTTGAGTTCAGTGGGATTTACCCTTGTGCAATCATGCTTGATGGACAGCCTTCAAGTCGATTCTGACTTACAGCGACCCTATGAATAGGGTTTTCATGGTAAGTGGTATTGAGAGGTGGTTTGCCATTGCCCTTATCCGAGGCTGAGAGGCAGTGACTGGCCCAAGGTTACCCACTGAGCTTCGTGGATGTGTGGGGATTTGAACCCTGGTCTCCAAGGACCTGGGGGAGAGGTTGGGAGGAGGAAGGCAGGAAGGGGAGGGGGAGGGAGGAAGGGGGAGGGGAGGGGAAGGGGTGGAGATTGGATAAGTGGGCACTGGGCAGAAGGAAGCCCCTTTCCTTTCCAAAAGGAAAACATTGTGAACAGTATCATTCTTTTTCAGGGTTTCCCCCACCTTTTTATTCTATAGCTGGCACATATAGCCTCCCACCCAAATTTAAACCAAAGCTGTCCTGGGCCACATCCACACCAGACCTTTATTTCACTTTAGACAGTCATGGCTTCTCCCAAGGAATCCTGGGAAGTGTAGTTAGTGAAGGGTGCTGAGAGTTGCTAGGAGATGCCCTGTTCCCCTCACAGAACTTCAGTTGGAGTGGCTGACTGTTAAACCACTCTGGCCACTGGAGCTCTGTTAGGGGAATAGGAGTCTCCTCTCAGCAGCTTCATAAACTACACTTCCCAGGATTCTTTGGGGGAAGCCATGACTGTCTAAAGTGAAATAAAGGTCTGGTGTGGGTGTAGCCCCCTCATTAGGCAAGCCCAGCAGCTGTCAGTCTGGCTTTCAGGACGCTGACAGTTGGTTCTTACTGAGCGTGCCCGGCCTTATCATTGAGTTCAGTGCTAAATTTATTAAATTAATTAAAAATCAGTTTTAAACTCTTAAACTGCACAAGATGAAGGTCAGAGTATGGGGCAAGGTCAGTAATAGGATTACAGGTACTTTGTGAATATGGCTGATTTTTAATTAATTTCAACAAATTATGAGAACTCTGACAGAAAAAAGTCCAAAATGGGTCTGAGGTTTTTTCTCTCTTTTCACACTTTGAACTCTCGATTCTCTCTGACTGTTTTGTGTATTGCAATGAAAATTTGGAGGGCTGTTAAGCAAGTGTTTCTGAGTTCAGGACTATAGGTTTTGCAAAGTTTTGTTTTGAAATGAGCTTATGGAAAGCATCAGAATGGCATGGGGGTATTTTCAATTTAGCATGGCGGAATGCGAATAATCCATGCTGACTATAGTATACAGCCACTCTTGTGGCTGTATAATATTGCACATGGCTTGCCTAAGCCACTTTTGTGAGGAGAGAGCTAATAAAGTGGAGGTGTGAAATGGTTCCCTCAGCTGGTCCCTGAGGTATTATGGGCCTAAGAGGCATGGGAAGTGTCTACTGGAGATGCTGGAGGGTTAAGGGGAAGCAAAGTATACTCGCACAGGGTGAAGAACATACCCTCTCTGGCATATAATAAGGCTGAGAGAGATGACTGAAGTGATTGTTGTGAAGAACCTCTCTCCCTTTGTAGCTGAAACCAGACCTGAGCTGTGAAACTGCTGTGGTCCTAGGGCACGGGAATGTGGCTCTGGACGTCGCCCGGATTCTCTTATCGCCTCTTGAAATACTTCGGGTAAGTCAGGAACAAGCACCAGAAGTGATATAAGGTGCAGGAAGTGCGAGGCAGTAAAGGCTTCATGTAAAACCACCAAAAAAATCCCATCTAGATTAATGAAGGGCTCTTGCATTGAGGTAGAATTCGGCAGAATCTCTAATTAAAAGCAGTTATATGACTGCAGCCAGCTGGTTGGATTCCCGCCTTGCAGATAAGAGCTGTGCTCCTGCTTAGCCCTGTAGGGAGGTTGTAATCCTGCATCTGCCACTAAAGGAGTTTGGGAGGGGTGTGCTTAAGGGATCTGATAGGGTCATAGCAGTGTGTTGCTCTATGTGCATGAGACAGGTTGTTGCTTTTCAGAGGAGGATAAGAAATGTGAGATGAGCAAATCAATTCTCGCATTTCCTTAATGTGTGTCTACTTAAATCCACCGGTAGTTGGGCTGACACACCGTCACAGGCAAAACTGATAATTTTTGCCTTGCCTTCTGCTGCTTTTTATAAATATATCAAATGCTTAGTTTCTTGCCTTCTCTCTTACGAGAAGATTTAGAGAAGGTAACCTCCCCATTTCCCTCTCCTTTTTCTCCATGTGTTTTGTCTCTCTTCTGCTTTAGGAAGGCAGAACACTTTGCATTTATGGCACTATTTCTCTCACACTCACAGACATAGCATATTATTTATTTGTTACTTGCCCCATAACAACGAAGCTCTATACAGTACTGTAAATATGTTGTCAGCCAC
Source organism: Rhineura floridana (assembly GCF_030035675.1). Lineage (NCBI taxonomy): Eukaryota > Metazoa > Chordata > Lepidosauria > Squamata > Rhineuridae > Rhineura > Rhineura floridana. The sequence continues at coordinate 10,465,325 of NC_084487.1, forward strand.
AATAAACAGAGTCTAGATTAAATTGTTGTTTTTTTTAAAAAAGTGTTTTTAAATTTGTATATTTGTTTTTAATGTTTTTAATTGTTGTAAACCGCGCAGAGAGCTTCGGCTGTGGGGTAGTATACAAATGTAATCAAATAAATAAATAAATAGAGCAGGGTGGGAAATCTCAGGACCAAATGTGGCCCTCCTCTCTATCTGGCCTTTGAGACTGCCTAGGCCAGTGGTTCCCAACCTTTATGAGCACGGGACCCCCTTTATAAGCTGAACATTTTTTGTGACCCCCTCCCCCCAGGGAGGCAGGCTGGCTGGCTGCCAGGAAGGAAGGGGCAAAGCAGCCTTTCTTTGCAGGCTTGCTTCTTTTTGCTTCACAAAAAGCCCTCTCCTCTCATTCTAAGCAAGGGCGTTGCCAGTAGCGGCAATCCAAGGAGACAGGAATCAGTGATAGTAATCCCCTCTTCTTCCTGGTAGCTCCACCCTCAGCCTCTTTTGGCATCTGCCATGTATTTTATAGGCAGATGCCTGCCCTTAGTGCGCCTGAAAGACGCTCTGGAGCTTCAGAAAAGGCCTCCCTTCTCGTTTGGAGCAAGGGGGAGGTGTCATCTGCAGCGGCAGTGGAAAGCAGACAGTGTAGAAGGAGTGAAGACTTTAAAAAAAAATTCATTTCTTTACTGTTCGCGGCCCCCCTGGGGGTCCCGGCCCCCAGGTTGGGAACCACTGATCTAGACTAAATCCAGCTACGAGGCACTGATTGAACTGGAGTTTATTCTGCCTTGGGGAAGAGCATCTGAGTATCTGCAGACTCTTTTATGTCTGCAAAATAATGCAATGGTAGTGGAGAACTGTGATGAGCGCTGTTGGGCTTGTAGTCCAACAGCTTTGCTGTGCTAGCAAAGGAGAGCTAACACGAATTGGAAGCTCCAGAGATGTTCCCTTTCATCATACTTCAGCAAAGCTCTCCCTTCCCCCTCCCTGCTGCAAAAATTTCAAGTAATTTCTAGTTAACACTGGGCAAGTAATCTCAGAATGCCTGGAAGCAGAATTAGCTAGTCTAGTAGCATGTGTCTCTATGGCTATTCTGGTTGATTCTACCTGCAATATTCAACACTTCTGTGGGGGCGCTGGCACAGGGAGGGGTGAGGAAATCCTATTGTGCAGCTGGAGGTCCTTATACTAACAAGATGACTTCATTGGATGCAACCCATAGTTTCTGATTGGTACACATTGTGTAAATTGCAGCTTTTTCTCATAAATTCCAAGTGACCTGATCAGGAAAGGACTGGGTCTTTTTGCAAACAGAACCCTTTGGCTATGCCACCCTGGGCTCCTTTGGGAGAAAGGATGGGATGATGATGATGATGATATTAATAATAGTGATATTCATAAGTGACATAATGACAAATAATTAATTTGTTATTGCAAACACAGATCTTGATTCTTGAGGTTCAAAATGTAACCTATAGACAAAATGTCAGGCAGAGTTTCCACTGCACTCAAGGCTGTGCTGTAATCTGACAAACATGAGAAAGGGTTGTAGCTCAGAGGTAGAACATCTGCAGAGGGCCCCAGGTTCACTTCCTGGAATCTCCAGGTAGGATTGGGAGAGACTCCTGCTTGAAACCCTGGAGAGCTACTGCCAGTCAGTGTAGACAATACTGAGCTACGCGGACCAGCTACCTGACTCAGAATGAGGCAGCTTCCTATGTTCCTACCCAGATTAAACTGTGAAAATTAGGTATGATTGTCCAAAAAATGTGCCTGATTCTCCCAAATGTGTACACTTAGGTGCTTTGCATTGAAGGGGAGATTGGATCATTCATGCGAGCCGGTGGCAGCACATGCTGAATGACTTTTTCCCGTTTTCGCCTCCCCTGATTCCTGACTGTACTCTTGTTCCCTTTGTCAAGAAAACCGACATCACAGAAGAGGCGCTGGCAGCCTTGGCCTGCAGCAAAGTCAAGCGGGTGTGCCTTATAGGGAGGAGGGGTCCCCTCCAGGTGGCTTTCACCATAAAGGTAAAACATCCCCACCCACATGTAACCTTAGCAAGGTTATTTCCCCGCCTAGTATAAATATCCCCAGTTCATCTGACATTTGGTGTAAAACTGCCAAAGTCACTAATTTCAGTTTGGAGCTTAAGATAGCTTATACGGTCTTGGATTCCCTGCTTGTTATGATACCAAAAAGAGCTGAGCCAAAGCTTCTGCACTCTGTGTGGCAGTTTTGAAGAGGGAAAAGATGGCTTGAAGTTCACATCGCGCATGTATCCCTTGTCTATTCCTGTCATGCCACATCTTGGGTGACTGAGCTTGTGAGGCCAGCCTGCTGGGTAGAAAAACATGCTTTGAATCCATGGGAAAAGGGGTACCTTCAGTTGAAAAGTAACTTCTCAAGATTGCTTTCTGCACTTTTTGTTTGGTGTGCTGATGTCAAAACTGAGAGCATGGGAAACTTGATGCACATGTGTGCCATGCTTTTCAGGGCTGTACATGGGGATTTTTTCATTTTATTCTCATTTTAATAAACAAACATGCTTGTAGGTATTTGAAATGTGAGTTTCCCAAGACCATGCACTCTTACTGGCAATTAAGTGGTTATATAAACTGTGAACCTGCAACTAAGTGGTATGTAAGTTAATAAAAATACCTCTGAAAGGCAGCCTCCCTGCATCACACACATTTCTGCAATTGACAGGCATGAAGTTGTGAGATATAATGTCTCTCTGTCTGACAACCTTCAGGAGCTGCGGGAGATGATCAACATGCCTAGTGCTCGACCTCACCTAGATCCTGCAGACTTCAGAGGCCTTGTTGATGATGTTAAAGGTGAGGATCAGCCCCTGGCTTATTTCTAAAAAGAGTGCTGCCATTGCTGTGGCTCCAGCCTTCCTCAGAGCCATGTCCAGACCTGAAAGCCCTTCTCTGTAATCCCAGCTGGGTGTGTTGGATAAGAATGGGAAGTGATGAACAGAATGCACTCTGTACATGTGCAGAGGAACTTCCTTTAAGTATGCTGCAGGGCCAAGTCCACACATACAGGTTTTTGAGGACTGAGACTCTAACACAAACTAATACCTAACCACAGCCTAATCAACTTCACAGGGTTTGTGAGGATAATAGAGAGATGAGGAGAACGATGTAAGCCACCTTGAACTCCTTGGAGGAAAGCTGGGATATAAATGCAATAATAATCAAGAGCTTTGCGCATACCATGGACTGCAAAAAAGACAAATAATTGGGTGTTAGAACAAATTAAACCAGAACTATCACTAGAAGCTAAAATGATGAAACTGAGGTTATCATACTTTGGACACATAATGAGAAGACATGATTCATTAGAAAAGATAATAATGCTTGGAAAAACAGCAGGGAGTAGAAAAAGAGGAAGGCCAAACAAGAGATGGATTGATTCCATAAAGGAAGCCACAGACCTGAACTTACAAGATCTGAACAGGGTGGTTCACAACAGATGCTCTTGGAGGTCACTGATTCATACGGTCGCCATAAGTCGTAGTCTACTTGGAGGCACATAACAACAACAACAATAATCAATGAAGCCTGGGATTGGTGAAATGTTAATTGGAGAGCACTTGTCCCTCCATGGTGTTCGTTAAATGAGGAGTAATTGTATCAGGAGCCATGCTGAGCATGGTTGAGAGATCTGAGAAATTGGTATTGCCACGGAATAGGTGGCTGATGGCTTGAGTGATTAGGCCAGGAGAGGAAGCAAATATATGCTCAGTAGCCAAGGGATCAGTTCAATTCCAGGGGAGAGTGCAAGGGTGTGAGGTAAAGCTTGATTCTAGTGAAAGTACATGATACAGGAGGTATCATGAACATGCAGCAAGGGGAATGGCAAGGGTTGCTTATGTGGCACACGTGTGCTTGCAGAAGTCTTCCCTGGTGTCCACCAGATCCCCTCCTCTCCCTGCTGAAATTAGGCTTCAAAGAAACGTTGTATAGAAGCAGCCAATATAATGTGGTTGTGGTGTGTGTGTGTGGTACCCACGGACTCAAAAAGCTGGTGTGCGATATCCATTTGATTCTAATCCTCACTTCACCCGCCTTTATGTCCCTGACCCAGTGGGATCCAGGGCTGTGTGCTCCATTTAGATGGCAGAGTTATGTTGATAATGTTTTCACTTTGTTCAGCAGTTAGTGCCTTTAAATAATAAATTAGCAATGAAGATGATGATCCTGGCCAAGGGAATGCTGATTTTTTTTTTTGACAATCCTAGGAGAATTTGAGCCAGCCCCTCTCCCAACCCCACCTCTCCCTGAATTCTAGGGGGGGAGTTACTATGACGGTTCAACCACTATAAATGTTACAGTGCAGCCGTACCTTAAATGGAAGTGGATTGGTTTCCTGGGTCTTTTAGCAAGCGAAGCATGTCTTCTATTTTTGCTTTTGTTTCCTGTGGAGAGTCTCTTTTATGATAATAAAGTGTGTGGCTTTGGGATGAACTGCAGTGCTCCAAAGGGCAATGCGCTGCAACAACAGGTGTCTAACCTTGAGATGGCTGAGGGCCAGAGATGTGCAGCGGCTTCTCACCCACTGGCTCTAGGGAGTGTGTAGTAAGTTCTGTCCTAAGGGTTGTTCCCTTCACATCCTCATCTCTCAGTGGTGAAGGAACATCACCCAAGGGAAAAAAAAGTGGACAGGAGAGCAGAGAGGGGTGTGTGATGAAGGAGTTGATCAAAGGTGCATGTCAGTGACATTACTTGGAAGAGATTATAAGGTTAAGCATTCTGTAGGGAAAGTAAAGACTATTTGGAACTCCATTTCATAGCTGAGCTATTCCAAACTGTTTTTCTTTAAGCATTTATGCAGTCGTGCTAACATGATCTTCCTAATTTCCAATTCAAGAAGTGATATCTCAAGTGCTTCGGATTGAAAAAAAAGAAAAGAATGCTGCTCCCATTAATAAGTTAAAAACAAGCACAGCAGCCAAAGTTTTCCCTTCTCTTGAAATTTAGCAAACTGAGAAGGGACCTTTGGTAGACTTCTGTGTGTTCAGTCTCTGCTTGAAATGAAATGGCCGCCCAAGTGCCAAACTAAACGTGAGAGAAGATCCTTCATCAGGTCCCTAGACATATGTGCTTTTTTTCTCCCCACCCCTGGGGCTAACAGCGGCTTGGGCTGTGGGGAAATGACACAGGGAGAAGGGTTGACCTCTCTTTCCCAGAGTGGCTTGGACCCAATCTAAATCAGCTCCTCCTCCGCCACACCCAAAGCTGCTGTTAAGCAAAGAAAAGACCTTTGGGGGGAACCTATCATAGATCTCCCATCTCGTGTACTTTCACCCTAAGGATTCAGATGCACCTGGGGCATATTCTGAGAACAGCAATTGTAGCCTTTACCTTGTCCTGGTAGTGCATCTCCACTTCTGCTTTGTGTGTGTGTGTTTTTGTTTAGTGGCAAAGTGAGTACCTCTTTCACAAGGTATTTAACTTCCTTCTCAGGTTTCTTTGCAGTATCTGCGTAGAAAGGCACTTCCCCATCAGCAGGTCTACTCATGAGAAAAAGCTTCAGCCGGGAGCTTCACAGAGCAGGCTACAGCCCCCTTTGCAAGTGGATCTGCTTGAAGGGGTGGGTGGGGCATTGGTGGTGGGCGGGGAGAGCTGTTGCCTTGCTCCTCACATTCTGTTAGTGAGCTCAGTACCAGCTGCCTGAGTTAATGGAGCCTTAACCCCAATTCCTCATGTTCTGATGGCTGTCAGAATCCCGTGGAAGTTCTTCTGCTTTTCTCATTTTGTGTAGGGCAGGAATCTCCTCCTCCTCCTTGGCATCTTTTCTACCTGCATCCCAAGTAGTGCAACGGGGAGCTCTGATCCCAGTGGGGCTTCCTTCTGCTTCCTTCTGCAGTGCTCTTGTAATTTTCAGATGTTCCCAGGCCTAGGAAGCGGCTGACTGAGTTGATGGCCAAAACGGCTTTAGAAGAGCCTGGGGAGGTGATGGCTGGCCGTTGGGTTTTGGCATCCCGAGAGTGGAGCCTGAAGTTTTTGCGCAGCCCGCTGGAAGTGTTGCCCGGTGCTGATGGAAAGCGGGCCAGAGCGATCCGAATGGCTGTCACCAGGTTGGAAGTACGAGCCCAAAAAGTTCTCTCCATGCCCCCCAAAGCTCTCCCCCCCCTCCCCACTTTCTCTCTTCTGTCTGGCTCTCTAAGAGTCTGCTGCATCCATTTAGTTTTAGAGATTCCCCTAGGAGCCTTTCAGCATTAAGCTAAAGACAGCTTTATTCTCCCAGTCTAATTAGAACCACCAGTGTAAACTGCCTGCTGTCTGCCAGCCGAAATGGCAGCCTCTCGGCAAGCCGGCTCTATGTCTCCCCGAGGACCAGTTTTCCACAGAGTGGCATGAAAAGAGTTCTCCCCGTCTCTTTTGGTATCCAGAGCTTGGGATAGGAGGACGCCCTAATACATAATCAGTCCACACAGCCGGTACTGGTGACTGGATTGCTAGTGACTTGAGGAGGCTTTGAACCAAGGTGATGCTGCTTCTGCCGTTGCAACAGAATAATAATGATAAAAATTATTGCAGCTGCTTGTAGAAACCTCAGGGCAGTTTGCATGAAGATCTTGGGGCAGGGATGGGGGTTCCCAGCCAAGTCCATACCTGCTTAGATTCAGGAAAGGTGTAGCATCAGGGGCTCCCAGATCTCACACCTGACCAAGAAGCCTGTTTGTTTGCTGGCATTACAGGATGCCTCTTGATAACCCTGTCCTTTTCCTCCTCTCCTTCCCCCCCCCCTGTTCCTGGACTATACAGGGTTCAGGAGACACTGCTAAGGCAGTTCCCACGGGAGACATTGAAGACCTGATGAGTGGGTTGATTCTCAGCAGCATTGGATACAAGAGCCTCCCAATTGACCCAGTTGTACCCTTTGACCCCAAGCAAGGTGTTATCCCTAACCATTTGGGCAGAGTTCTTGGGGCACCAGGTTAGTGGAACTATACACCCATGTGCATAGTAGAGGCTGGTATCATTATTGTGGAGATGTGTTTCAACAGCTATGCTGAAGAGTGACTGGCCGGGGTGGGTGTTTGGGACTCCCAGGATAATTTCTGTTGAGAGATCCTCAGGCTAGTTACTCCATGGCAAAAACACAGAGCCTTTCTGGAGCCAGCTTTGTGACGCCTGCATGTATTGGCTTTGAGTGGCCACTGCATTTGTCCCAAATGACCTTTTGCTGGGGTCAGTAACAGGTGCTTCAGTGATCCTAGCCGTGGAGAACGGTGCAGGTTTATGGCCACTGCTTTGGTCTGTTTGAGGTGAAGTCCTGAGACCAGATTGGTTAGACTGCTTGACTCTTTATTACACTTTGCAGGACTCTACTGCAGTGGCTGGGTAAAGAGGGGCCCCACAGGTGTAATCATCACCACTATGAATGATAGCTTTGACACAGCCCAGTCTGTGCTGGAGGATCTACAATGTGGTGCATTGGACGTTTCCGATGGCAAGGAAGGATTTAACTTGGTGAGGAGCATCCTTCAGTCGAGATGTAAGTATGTTGTTCAGTCTGTCTATTCATCCTAATGAGATTCACATTGGAATCCTATAATGAATCAGGTGATCTTGGTTGATGTGTATTTTTAACTATTGTTAGAGAAGTTTGTCACCAAGTTGGCAACTGTAGCATATCCTTTTTTGCTCAGCAAGATTTGCAGCTGCTTAAATGACCCAAAATGACCCAAGATGTGGTCAGAAGACTGCCACCACCCCCTCCACCAAATGAAGAGAGAGACTTGGAAATTTGAGGGTTTAAATACACAGTTCAGGTGTTGGGAGGACATGATTTGCCTTCTGCCTTTAAAAAAAATCTGGGTTAGATTGTAAGGCATTGGTGGGGATTTAGGGATGTATCCATCTAAGCTCTACTCAGTAGACCCACTGGAATTAATGGACTTAGGTTAGTCATGTCCATTAATTTAAGAGGGGCTCCTTCGATTGTGTCTGTTCAGTGGATACAACCCTTTTTTTTAAACCAGTGCTTAATAAATAATAAAGCATGTGGCTGTCACATTTTTCCAAATCTCTTTCTGGATGCTTGAGATTACCTACAATCTCTTTTTTTTCCTCTTCCCACTGCTAATGAGATCTTTTTGACCTAAATGTCATGGACAGTAAATCCTGCCCTCCTCTCCTAGAAGCCGAAGTTCTGAAAGGACGGCTTTGTGCCTCTGCTCTCTTAAGTGTGCAAATTACTTTGCAGTTTTTTCCTCACCTCTTTGCTTCAAGGTAAGCTATTTTTCAGGGTCTTTTTCTTTTTTACAGGTGGGGAGATGAGGTTGAAAGGTGGGATTTGCCTAAGGTGACCCAATAAACTTGTGCCGGAGCTTGAACTTTGGACATGGCCCTCCAAGGCTTGGGATGTGCACACTGGCTTTCTGGCTTAGGTTGGATCTCACCAATTCATCTTCAAGGAAAGGCATGCCTGGTTGAGGGCAGATATCAAGCCTGCACTAGTCTTTGGTCTCCTCTAGTCTCTTATTGGGCTGTACTGCATATGTGATGCCAGGATGCAGGGGGGGGGGAGGAGACAGCCTACACATTTTGCAGGAGCAGTACTGGTGTGATCTTTCCCATAACATTACATTTTTGCTTTTTAATAATAATAATAATAATAAATTTTATTTTTGAGTTGCCTATCTGGCCGAATGAACGGCCACTCTAGGCGACGTACATAATACAATAAAATACATATAAAAACCAAGAAGGACTGTAATCAATAATTAATCTAAACCCCAATTAATAACAACAATTAAAAGACTAACCCACCCCAGAAATCCCATAGGCCTGCCTGAACAGTGTCCAGCAGAAACTTGTCAGGGAGGGAGCATGGCGAAGATCAAGAGGAAGGGAATTCCAGAGGGTGGGAGCCACGATCGAAAATGCCCTCTCTCTGGTCCGCACCAGCCTAGCTAGTTTAACTGGTGGGACCGAGAGAAGGTCTTGTGTGGCTGATCTTGTCAGGCGGCATGATTGATGATGCTGGAGGCGCTCCTTCAGATAAACTGGGCCGAAACCGTATAGGGCTTTAAAGGTCAACACCAACACCTTGAATTGGGCCCAGTAAACAACTGGTAGCCAGTGTAGGTCTATTAACACCGGGGTAATATGATCATGGCGACGGCTGTTCTTGCTCAAACGTACTGCCGCATTCTGTACCAGCTGTAGTTTCCGGACCGTTTTCAAGGGTAACCCCATGTAGAGCACATTACAGTAGTCTAAGTGGGAGGAAACCAGGGCATGTATCACCCGTGGGAGCAAATAGACAGGACGGTAGGGTTGCAGCTTTCCCCCCTCCCTACCCCCCACACTCAAGAGGTGGTCTGTGGCAGTTCCACATTAAGAACATAAGAACATAAGAAGAGCCTGCTGGATCAGGCCAGTGGCCCATCTAGTCCAGCATCCTGTTCTCACAGTGGCCAACCAGGTGCCTGGGGGAAGCCCGCAAGCAGGACCCGAGTGCAAGAACACTCTCCCCTCCTGAGGCTTCCGGCAACTGGCTTTCAGAAGCATGCTGCCTCTGACTAGGGTGGCAGAGCACAGCCATCATGGCTAGTAGCCATTGATAGCCCTGTCCTCCATGAATTTGTCTAATCTTCTTTTAAAGCCATCCAAGCTGGTGGCCATTACTGCATCTTGTGGGAGCAAATTCCATAGGTTAACTATGCGCTGAGTAAAGAAGTACTTCCTTTTGTCTGTCCTGAATCTTCCAACATTCAGCTTCTTTGAATGTCCACGAGTTCTAGTATTTTGAGAGAGGGAGAAGAACTTTTCTGTATCCACTTTCTCAATGCCATGCATAATTTTATACACTTCTATCATGTCTCCTCTGACCCGCCTTTTCTCTAAACTAAAAAGCCCCAAATGCTGCAACCTTTCCTCGTAAGGGAGTCGCTCCATCCCCTTGATCATTCTGGTTGCCCTCTTCTGAACCTTTTCCAACTCTATAATATCCTTTCTGAGATGAGGCGACCAGAACTGTACACAGTATTCCAAATGCGGCCGCACCATAGATTTATACAACGGCATTATGATATCGGCTGTTTTATTTTCAATACCTTTCCTAATTATTGCTAGCATGGAATTTGCCTTTTTCACAGCTGCCGCACACTGGGTCGACATTTTCATCGTGCTGTCCACCACAACCCCGAGGTCTCTCTCCTGGTCGGTCACCGCCAGTTCAGACCCCATGAGCGTATATGTAAAATTAAGATTTTTTGCTCCAATATGCATAATTTTACACTTGTTTATATTGAATTGCATTTGCCATTTTTCCGCCCATTCACTCAGTTTGGAGAGATCTTTTTGGAGCTCTTCGCAATCCCTTTTTGTTTTAACAACCCTGAACAATTTAGTGTCGTCAGCAAACTTGGCCACTTCACTGCTCACTCCTAATTCCAGGTCATTAATGAACAAGTTGAAAAGTACGGGTCCCAATACCGATCCTTGAGGGACTCCACTTTCTACAGCCCTCCATTGGGAGAACTGTCCGTTTATTCCTACTCTCTGCTTCTTAACCAATTCCTTATCCACAAGAGGACCTCTCCTCTTATTCCATGACTGCTAAGCTTCCTCAGAAGCCTTTGGTGAGGTACCTTGTCAAACGCTTTTTGAAAGTCTAAGTACACTATGTCCACTGGATCACCTCTATCTATATGCTTGTTGACACTCTCAAAGAATTCTAATAGGTTACTGAGACAGGACTTTCCCTTGCAGAAGCCATGCTGGCTCTGCTTCAGCAAGGCTTGTTCTTCTATGTGCTTAGTTAATCTAGCTTTAATAATACTTTCTACCAGTTTTCCAGGGACAGAAGTTAAGCTAACTGGCCTGTAATTTCCAGGATCCCCTCTGGATGCCTTTTTGAAGATTGGTGTTACATTTGCCACTTTCCAGTCCTCAGGCACGGAGGAGGACCCGAGGGACAAGTTACATATTTTAGTTAGCAGATCAGCAATTTCACCTTTGAGTTCTTTGAGAACTCTCGGGTGGATGCCATCCGGGCCCGGTGATTTGTCAGTTTTTATGTTGTCCATTAAGCTTAGAACTTCCTCTCTCGTTACCACTATTTGTCTCAGTTCCTCAGAATCCCTTCCTGCAAATGTTAGTTCAGGTTCAGGGATCTGCCCTATATCTTCCACTGTGAAGACAGATGCAAAGAATTCATTTAGCTTCTCTGCAATCTCCTTATCGTTGTTTAGTACACCTTTGACTCCCTTATCATCCAAGGGTCCAATTGTCTCCCTAGATGGTCTCCTGCTTTGAATGTATTTATAGAATTTTTTGTTGTTGGTTTTTATGTTCTTAGCAATGTGCTCCTCAAATTCTTTTTTAGCATCCCTTATTGTCTTCTTGCATTTCTTTTGCCAGAGTTTGTGTTCTTTTTTATTTTCTTCATTTGGACAAGACTTCCATTTTCTGAAGGAAGACTTTTTGCCTCTAAGAGCTTCCTTGACTTTGCTCGCTAACCATGCTGGCATCTTCTTGGCCCTGGCGGTACCTTTTCTGATCTGCGGTATGCACTCCAGTTGAGCTTCTAATATAGTGTTTTTAAACAACTTCCAAGCATTTTCGAGTGATGTGACCCTCTGGACTTTGTTTTTCAGCTTTCTTTTTACCAATCCCCTCATTTTTGTGAAGTTTCCTCTTCTGAAGTCAAATGTGACCGTGTTGGATTTTGTTGGCAATTGGCCAGTTACATGTATGTTTAATTTAATAGCACTGTGGTCACTGCTCCCAATCGGTTCAACAACACTTACATCTCGCACCAGGTCCCGGTCCCCACTGAGGATTAAGTCCAGGGTTGCCATCCCTCTGATCGATTCCATGACCAACTGATCTAGGGAATAGTCATTTAGAATATCTAGAAACTTTGCTTCTTTGTCATGACTGGAACACATATGCAGCCAGTCTATGTCCGGGTAGTTGAAGTCACCCACTACTACCACATTTCCTAGTTTGGATGCTTCCTCAATTTCATATCTCATCTCAAGGTCTCCCTGAGCATTTTGATCAGGGGGACGATAGATCGTTCCCAGTATTAAGTCCCTCCTGGGGCACGGTATCACCACCCACAACGATTCTGTGGAGGAGTCTGCCTCTTTTGTGGTTTCGAGCTTGCTGGATTCAATGCCTTCTTTCACGTATAGAGCGACTCCGCCACCAATACGTCCTTCCCTGTCCTTCCGATATAGTTTATATCCAGGGATAACCGTATCCCACTGGTTTTCTCCATTCCACCAGGTCTCGGTTATGCTCACTATATCAATGCTCTTCTCTAAGACCAAGCACTCCAGTTCTCCCATCTTGGTTCGGAGGCTCCTAGCATTAGCGTACAGGCACTTGTAAGCAGTGTCTCTCTTCAAGTGTCTTCGGCACTTGTGGTTAGGCCTGTGGTAATTTTGCTCTTCTGAATTTATATCATGTGCCCCTGCTCTCACAATGCCTACTTCTAGGCCTACCCCTTTTAAAATTTCATCATTTCTTTGGTTTTTATCCCAGGGGGGAGGTTTATTCCGAACCGGACCTTTCTCAGCTCCTGTCGGGTTTCCCCCCTCAGTCAGTTTAAAAGCTGCTCTGCCACCTTTTTAATTTTAAGTGCCAGCAGTCTGGTTCCATTCTGGTTCAAGTGGAGCCCGTCCCTTTTGTACAGGCCCGGCTTGTCCCAAAATGTTTCCCAGTGCCTAACAAATCCAAACCCTTCCACCCGACACCATCGTCTCATCCACGCATTGAGACTGCGAAGCTGGGCCTGTCTGGCTGGTCCTGCGTGTGGAACCGGTAGCATTTCAGAGAAAGACACCTTGGAGGTCCTGGCTTTCAGCATCCTACCTAGCAACCTAAATTTTGCTTCCAGGACCTCACGGCTGCATTTCCCCATGTCGTTGGTGCCAACGTGCACCACGACCACTGACTCCTCCCCAGCACTGTCTACCAAACTATCTAAACGACGGGCGATATCCGCAACCTTCGCACCAGGCAGGCAGACATTAAATACTCATACTGGTTTTTAACTGTATTGTTATTGCTGCTTTAATTTCTTATGTTGTATGATGTATTACCGTTTGAATTCTACGGAATGCAAATTGTAACACAATAAAATATCATATAAGAAATGAAAGAAGCAATAACAATACAATTGAAAATCATACAGCACCTAGCACAGTACAGCACAATTTCTGCAATAGGCAGAAAGACCATGATCTGCCAAGACCTTCAGCAGTTTTCAAGTGGTCTGAGGCGGGGAGAAGGTTTGGGAACCCCTGATCTAGCTCTGACAACTTATAAGCATTAGTGCAGGAATCTCTTATGCAGAAGTACCCTAGGACTGTAGTCGGTTAAATCTCTTGGGCTGTGATCCTAAACCTGAGTAGCCTCAGTGAACACAGTGGGGATTACTTCTAATAAACCTGCTTAGGGTTGTGCTGCATATCTGAAAACTCAAGCACCTAAGGATGCAGATGCTTGGAGTTGGCACTAAAACCAATTATTTAGAGACAGTGTTTGGAAGCTTTACAAGCCTGTTTTTTCCTCTCCCCCGCCCCCACACTAGACTAATAGTGCCTTCAATTTCAAGGCAATAAACATGACATTTTATTATTTTATCTATGCTCATTTACAATTTGAAAAGGCCAAAACTCAGGAAGCATTAAATTACATGTTGGTCCCATAGTACCAAAATAGCTGGAGCTCAGTTGCTTAGTGGGACCTATCCAAGACAATGTTTAGGATTTTAGAACCCATTTAGTAGTTCCTTGCTAACAGCCTTTCATCGTTGTATTTCAATTTGTCTTGCACTCCCCTTTCTGTCTTCTCCACTCTTTGCAGCCTCTTTCTCGGCCTTTGTCCTCTCTGCTGTGCCTCATCCTATGGCCTGGGCAGCCAGAAGTGTCATGGTCCCTCAGGCTGCCATTTGCTTACGCATTCTTATAGCAGAGAGGCAAGCATGTACATATTGCACAGTGAACATAGGGTGTTAAATGGCACCTTTGTTGGTGAGCTGGGTGGGAAGGTATGCCTGGGTAAGAGCACTGTGCAGTCGTTTACTTGTCTATCTCAAATAAAATAAAATAAAGGCAAAGGCAGGAGGGAGGAAGTAATTGGCAGTGCTCATGGCCACTTTGCACATGGGAACATTTTCAGCATGGATATTGTTTTTGCGTATGTAATCCGTGGATACACAGTTAGGTGATAAAAGCACACGTGTTTATTTTGTTGCATGGACCTATTTCATGACCTGTTGCCATTTGAACCTTTCCTCTGTATGTTCATGCAGCATAATGGGTGCACACGTGTTTTTCCACATATGAAGATGTATTCTTAGTTTGCTACATAACAGAGAAATCTCTGCAGTTAATTTAGTCGTCTTATCCCAATTTGGTGATCCCAATATTCCGAGTGTCTGATGTGAGTGGTGATGTGAAAAGCAGTAGCTATGGCAAGCTTATGAGTGCGAAAATGCCTCCTCAAAAAGGAACCCAGAATTTGATCATTTCTCAGTTGCATGCGAAACTGGAAAAGGACCATATGGATTGCTTCTGTTTTTGTAGAGAAATGTTGAGTCATTGTTGTAGTGACCCCCCCCGCCTGCCCCCAGGGGGGTTGGAAATGCATTCTGAAGCTCAGCTGGGTCTTTTATCGTTATTATATTGAAATGCTTTCAATTAACATGCTCCCTCTAAACCAGTTCAGGATTTTTAAGTGAACCAAAAGGCATTTCATCCCCTTTTGAGCTATTTTAAGAGTCTAATCTCACTGGTCCAGCACTCTTGAGTCTGCCTAGTAATTGATGTAGAAGGTGTGCCTTTAATTCAGCATTTGATTTTGTAGCAGTCTCTGGGTGGAAGGTGTGATGCCCTTCCCTGGCTCTCCCTGTCAGTTTCCCACCTGCTTGTGGCTACTGCCTTTCACTAGGCACCACCAGGGATACCACCAGTCCGGACCGTCCTTTATATGGTTTCTCACTCCACTCTAGCACAGATCTCACTAGATCCCCCTGCTAGGCAGCACCACCAGTCACGTCCTATAACCAATACTCCCAGAGACTTTGCCTGAGTCTCTCTCTAGCTGGTTACTTTTGTGACTGCGTGCTTATGCTGTTCCCAACCCCCTTGTATCTTTATAGATAACGCATACAACTCTGGGTTGCTCTGGATACTTGAATTGTTATTATTCCTCCCTTCACCGCTGCCACCATTAGATACTGTTTCTGTTCAGCCTTGGTAATTACCTTGCCCTCCCTTCTGGTATGTATATCCCCCAGCCAAGGATCAGGCCTTTGGTAAACCAAATAAGTATTTATTAAATATCAGAAATAACAAGATTAGTTTTAGAATGTTTCACAAGCGTATGGTTTCATCTATTCCTGTTTTGTACTTGACTTATTATTAATCAGAACTCCAACTCCCTCTTTCTCCACACTCCCAACATCCACCCTCAAACACCTCTTTCTCCACACTCCCAACATCTACCCAGATTCAACTGTCATTCTTCCATTTATACTCCCAGCCATTCAAACGCTCAGCCAATCATCCAGCATTCTACTGCTCATGTACTCCCCCCTCCTCTTTCACTCCACTTACCATATGTCTTCTATATAAACAGCACTTACCATATTTACCCTACAAGCAGGAACATCACATCCCCCCCCCTTAAAATAACAGCAAAGTATTATTCCTGCTCTAGGATTCATATGACGCGTTAACAATAAAAAACAAGTCTCTTTGGGGAAAATGTCTTTTTTGCACCCACGTCTGGGTCATGTCACTGCAGTCCCGGCCACCTGCCTTGAAAGTCCATCGGCCAATACATTGTCCTTGCCTTTTATGAACTTGAAGTCCACCTGGTAATCTTGTAGAGCCCAGGACCACCTCTGCAGCATAGTGTTACGATTTTTTATAGTCTGTAACCATAACAATGCTCGATGATCCGTCGTCACTGTAAATCTTCGTCCCCACACGTATGGGCGCAACTTGCTCAGTCCCCACACGACCGCTAGGCACTCCTTTTGGACCGACGAATAATTCTTCTCCCTCGATGTCAGCTTGCGACTAAGATACGCCATTGGATGTCTGGTGCCTCCTCTCTCTTGTAGCAAGACGACTCCCAGTGCTAGGTCCGACGCATCCATAGCCACAATGAATGGTTGCTCGTAATCTGGTGCTATTAATACAGGCCCTTGGCACAAGGCTTGCTTCAGAAGGTCAAAAGCCTTTTGACATTCATCCGTCCACACCACACGCTCAGCACACTTTTTCCTTGTTAGCTCATGCAAGGGGGTTGCGATTTCCCCAAAATCTTTTACAAATTTACGGTAAAAACCAGCCACACCTAAAAATGCCCTAACTTGTTTCTTAGTTAAGGGGATGGGCCACGATTGTATTGCCTCAACTTTGCTCCATAAGGGGGTTATTTTCCCACTCCCCACCTTATGTCCTAAATAGATCACTTCATTCAACCCAAACTGGCATTTCTTGGCTTTTATTGTTAGCCCTGCTTTCTTAAATGCCTCTAATACTGCTGTCAGGTGTTGGACATGCTCAGGCACCAACTTGCTGAAAATGGCCACATCATCTATATAGGCCACTGCGAAATCTGACATGCCTTGCAACACAGTATTAATTAGTCTCTGAAAAGAACTTGGTGAGTTCCTTAGTCCCATGGGTAAAGTCACAAACTCATATAACCCATCTGGTGTACTGAAGGCAGTTTTGGCTCTGGATTGCTCGTCTAATTCCATCTGCCAAAATCCTTTACACAGATCTATGGTAGAGATAATGGTTGCTGGATGGTAAGTAGTTGTCTTTAAATGTTTTAGACCACAACACTTCCACATACATTGCATCACTTCTCCCATGAATACACTGCCTTGATCCGTCAACACTTCATGAGGGAAACCCAGTCTCATAAAGATTTTTAATAAAGCCTCTGCCACTACAGGGGCTTCCACGGATCTTAGTGCTTCAGCGTCTGGGTATCTGGTGGCAAAATCCACCACCACCAATAGATATTTCTTGCCATGCCTTGTGGGTTTGGAAAAAGGGCCCACCAAATCTATTCCCACTCTATAAAAGGGTTGTCCTATTATAGGAAGGGGCTTCAATGGTGCTTTTGTCTTTACTCCACTTTTCCCCACCTTTTGGCATATGTCACAAGATAAACAATATTGTTTTACGTCTTTAGAAATATTTGGCCAATAATAGTGTGCAGCCAATCTTTTCTTGGTCTTCTTTATTCCAAGATGCCCTGCACATGGGACATCATGGGCTACCTCTAGCAATCTGGCTCTGTATTTGCTAGGTACCATCAATTGTTTCACTGGTTCACATTCATTCTCTCTCTCGGCAGGCATCCACAGTCTATATAAAATCCTATTCTCACACACAATTTGATTCCTCAGATTGTCAGTAAAGGGAATCTTTTGTGTAAGGGCTTGGTCCTTCATTTGCTTCAAACTGGCATCCTTATCCAGCTCTTCCCTGAACTGCTCTGCCTCTTCACTAGAGACCATTCGATACAGTTTGTCTCTTTTAGCAGGCCTGCCAGGGGTTGCTATGGCGACCTTAGGCTCAATAACAGGTTCCACCCTGTTTTCTTCGGCCTCTGTTAACATGGTTTCTGTTGCTTTGCCAAGTTGTTGTCTGGTCACCACATATATTTTTCCTTTTGCCCCCATAACATCTCTTCCCAGTATCACTGGTTCTTGTTGTTGGGCATTAATACCTACTTTACATATTTCCTCCTTTCCTCTCCACTTTAATTTTATCAGGGCCATGGGTATGCTTTCTGGTTCACCCCTCACTCCTTGGATTGTCACCGTTTCCTGAGGTAATATTTCCTCAGATTTTATCAGATCTGGCCTCAGTAACGTCTGAGTGGCACCAGTATCAAGCAATGCCCAATAATTTGCCCCTTGCACACTCACTTCTTCCCTCAGACTCGAATCAAAGTCTTTTACATTTGTCCAGTTTATCTAGCAGAACTGAACCGTCTTCGTTTCTAACTCCCTTGGTTCTGTTTTCACTGCCCTTCCCTGAGCAGGATTACCAATGTGGTTGGCAACCTCACATTGAAAACGTAGGTGCCCCGGTCTACCACATTTATAACATAATTTCTCCTCCATTTTAGGGTACACAGATCCACTCTGGGGTGTCCTGTGCCCTTCAGACTTTATTGGAGGACTCACTCGCTGTGGTACCACATCCTTTCCGCCACCATTATATGGTCTGGGTTTAAACTCTCTTGATGTTTTCCCCACCCAGCCAGTTCTATTGGAGGCAAAGTGATCTGCCAACTCTGCGGCCTCTTGAACAGATGTAGGGGAACGGTCTTTGACAAGGAGCCTTATTTCTGGTGGTAACTGATGGTATAATTGATCCAGTATCATGAGGCTTTTCACCTCTTCCATTGACTGAGCTTTGGCACTTCCCATCCACTTTCCAAATATGTCCATCAATTTTGCTCCCAGTTCAACAAAAGACCTCCCTGCTTGGATCTGACAGTTTCGAAATAACTTCCTAAA
Source organism: Rhineura floridana (assembly GCF_030035675.1). Lineage (NCBI taxonomy): Eukaryota > Metazoa > Chordata > Lepidosauria > Squamata > Rhineuridae > Rhineura > Rhineura floridana. The sequence continues at coordinate 10,483,850 of NC_084487.1, forward strand.
GTAGTCAGGTCCCAGTCTGAATCTTTTGTACACTGCCTCTTTAAACTCGGCATATGTGACGGGCCTGTCTGAGGGGAAATATTGGTATACCTCTGCCAATTCCCCTTTGATCAGATTTGATAAATATTGCATATATTTATCCTCCGGTAGCCCCCACATCTGAGCTGCCTTTTCGAAGGTGTTGAGGTAAATCTGTGGGTCTTGTCCAGGTTCAAACACCGCAAAATCTTTTGGTGTAACCTTTATTTTGGTTTCATTTCTGTCCTTTCTTGTTTCATCAAAATGAAACTTCTCTCTTTCAAATTTTAACTTTTCCACCTGTATCTCAGCATCCAATGCTCGTTGCTTCTCCCTCTCCTCAAACCCCATTCTCATCCTTTCAGTATCCATTCTCATTCTCTCAATTTCCAACTCCCGCTGTTTTTCCTTCTCTACACCTTCCATCCTCAATCTCTCAGTTTCCAACTTTAACTTCTCTCTCAAATACTCTATATAAGCGGGATTGCTTGAGTACCCTTTTGGGTTCTCTTCTCTGACAGGTTGTTTTTGTTGAACAGATGCGAATGCTATCAATGCTACTCACAATTCATCTACCCCTTTACCCTCGTGAGGTAAATTGAATGTTATGCACTTCTCCACCAGCTCCTCTCTTTTCATCTTTATATATTCAGTCATGTTTTTAGGAGTTCACTTGCACTTTGCCACACACTCTTTGCCAGTCACTCTCACAACTAATCTTTATTTGTTATTTCTTTTAGCCACACCACTTTTAGGGACTCTCTAGGGTTCGAATCCCACCACTACAGCCACCACATGTGACGTCCTTCCCTGGCTCTCCCTGTCAGGTTCCCACCTGCTTGTGGCTACTGCTTTTCACTAGGCACCACCAGGGATACCACCAGTCCGGACCATCCTTTATATGGTTTCTCACTCCACTCTAGCACAGATCTCACTAGATCCCCCTGCTAGGCAGCACCACCAGTCACGTCCTATAACCAATACTCCCAGAGACTTTGCCTGAGTCTCTCTCTAGCTGGTTACTTTTGTGACTGCGTGCTTATGCTGTTCCCAACCCCCTTGTATCTTTATAGATAACGCATACAACTCTGGGTTGCTCTGGATACTTGAATTGTTATTATTCCTCCCTTCACCGCTGCCACCATTAGATACTGTTTCTGTTCAGCCTTGGTAATTACCTTGCCCTCCCTTCTGGTATGTATATCCCCCAGCCAAGGATCAGGCCTTTGGTAAACCAAATAAGTATTTATTAAATATCAGAAATAACAAGATTAGTTTTAGAATGTTTCACAAGCGTATGGTTTCATCTATTCCTGTTTTGTACTTGACTTATTATTAATCAGAACTCCAACTCCCTCTTTCTCCACACTCTTGACCTCCACCCTCAAACACCTCTTTCTCCACACTCCCAACATCCACCCTCAAACACCTCTTTCTCCACACTCCCAACATCCACCCAGATTCAACTGTCATTCTTCCATTTATACTCCCAGCCATTCAAACGCTCAGCCAATCATCCAGCATTCTACTACTCATGTACTCCTCTTTCATTCCACTTACCATATGTCTTCTATATAAACAGCACTTACCATATTTACACTATAAGCAGGAACATCACAGAAGGCCCGTGTGCCTCTGAGGTTTCCGTGTGTGATGTATCTAGGAGCAGCAGGTTGATCTGATCTGTACTTTCTTTTTCTGTGGCTATTTCACAGGGGTCCACCCAGTTTCCTTTTCGGACTGGGAGAAGATTGATGCTGCTGAAGTGGCAAGAGGCAAGCTGGCAGGGAAGCCTCGGGAGAAGATGGTAGATCCAAAAGAAATGCTTGAATTGATAGGTCCCTGAGATACTGTTGAGAACTGGCCAAGAGCTATCTGTGTTATGGCCGTGCAGCTCTCAAAGGTGCTTGGACACAAAAGACTGTGAAAACTATCATTCATCATCCTACGGATGCGCCGAAAACGGAGAACATGGTATGCGGTAGTGAGAGGCAGTACTGGCTCTGGACTTTGAAAGTGATGTGAATATGCTGAAAACGTCTTGCTGCAACTAGCAGTGGGGTTTGGCCCAGACCACTGCCTGTCTTCATTCTCTTTTCACAAGGGATCTCTCTGTGTGTGTTTTTCCTGGTCCTTACACCTGGTTTAGAGTCCTGTTCCAAGAAGCCTTGGCTGACTTCTCTCTCTGCTGTAATCATTGCAGAAAAAGCGGCCTGTAAATTGTTAAAGCGAGCAATTTAATATTCAGGGCTTTCTAAGTGCCTTACTTGTTCCTGCAGGGTCACTTCTTTGTTTTGCCCTGTTCACATCTCCACATAATGAGGTTAACACAAACCATCTTAACAAGACAAAGCCAGGCATAATCCCCCCCCCCCGTAATTAGAAAATCCTGATGACTTTTTGCCATTGCTGCTTCTGACATAATGAAATCCTTCATAGAGCACTCCATTTGCACCCTGATTAAAACATGCTGGATGTGAACATAAAACCAAGTCAAAAAACGTCAGAGAGAGGAACTAAAACTTGGATGAATAATCATAAGGAGAAGCCATATAGGACAGGCAGCTTCAGTCATCTTTATCTTTCACCCTGAATCTCAAATTATTCCTTCCCACCCACAGCTCATCTTTGATGTCAGATTGCAGATTATATAACCATTTTAAAATAAAGCTCTTTCTCAAACAGAAAGTGAACCTGGGTCAGCAGACTCGAATCCAGCTTTCTTATCTAGCATATGTGCTTTAGCCTTAACACAAGCTGGCAAACCTACAGCAGGAGCAAGCCGGAGAGCTGGAAGCTACAAGGCTGCTCTTTGCAAACTTGAACGATCCTTGCCAATTTCAAGCACAAGCTCACTGTCAATAAATCATGGGAGATTCTCTTTTCTTGTTGGAAGCTCCAACAGAAGTTGAATTACTGCTGCCAATAAAGGAACACACATGCGTGATTAATTAACTTGCTCCTGAGGCATGCTACCATAGAAAGTTCTGATGGGCATTACTGGCAGCTTCTTGAGTTATATATTTCAGGGCTCTCTGAGGTTATGAAGTGTTTTTCTTGTTGCCAATCTATTATGTTGAAATTAAGACAGGTTTCTCATTTGGCAGACCGGCCTGGGCAAATGTCCTGGTTCGTGCAATGAATTTCTGGCTTAATAAGCCAGGATATGTATAAGCTGCATGTGGGTATATGGCGCTCCTTCTCATCTCCCTTTGAGCAAGGGCTGGAACAAGCTTGGATCCAGCTCTTAGCCATGGTTTCTTTTTATGTACAAACCCAAAACCCATGGTTAAGGGCTTGCAAAGAAGGCAAATTCCTAAGTCAATTTTTAAACCATGGCTTTGTATCTTGGGCTTTTTGGAAGCCATGAATGATGTTTTTTAGGTTAGCATATAATGAAAAGCTATGGGTAAGTGCTAAATCCTGGCTTGTTCAGCTACTCGTGCAAAGGGTGCAGTGAAACAGCAGGAAAGGTGCGTGCAGGTGCACACCCTCTGTCATATCCTGCTTTATTAAGCCAGGGTTGGACGGTGTGAATTTGCCCACTGTTAACATCTTTCCCCTATAGAGAATGCGCTCTTGGACCAGAGGCAGGTGAACTGAGGTTGGAGCTTGGACATGCCAAGAGCAAGTCAACCCTACCATTAACAAAAGACCTGCCCTGCCTCCTTAGTGTCTCTTGAGTGGTCACACATAAATACTTTTGATAAAGTAGGAAGCGGTGGATGGAGTTTCTAGTCAGAGCAGCAGCACCACCACCACCATCACCCTTTTCATGGCAGTTAAGTTTGCTGCAGGTGCATAGCTCTTCCAGCGGCATCTCCCACAACACACATAGGATGTTTAGTTGACAAGAATGCATCCTTAATCCATGTGCACAAATTGGGGAGCTGCAGCTCAATCAGGGCTCCCAGAGTTTTGTATGTAGGTGTTTAAGGACATGTATCTGTTGCTCATACTTCAGAGGCAATGAACCTGTAGCTCTCCAGGTGTTGCTGAACTGCAGCTCCCATCAACCCTGATCATTGGCCACGCTGGCTGGGGCTGACGGGAGTTGGAGTCCAGCAACATCTAGAGGGCCACCCTGCTTTACACTGTCTGCTTTAGGAGCTCTGGTGCAGCATCCTATCTGTTACAAACATGGATTAAGTGAAGTGCAAAGATGTTCACTTCTGTGTTGCCTCCTGCATGGCTTAACCTTACCTGCGAACTTGGGTCCAGCTATGATTAGAAGTAGGAAGTCCTTCAGCTTTCCTTCTGCTTGAATATGTCTCTGATCTTCTCACCCTGCTCTCTGTGTGTTGCCTTTCCACCTCTGATTCAGCAGAAAGGCAATCTCACAGCTGCCCTTTGTAGCCAAACTAGATGCAATGGCCATTCAGTGTGTTTCTAAACATGGAACTGCCCCCATCATGTAGGAAGGGGTGGGAGGGACCAGGTTTTAAAGACAAATGGGTATGCACAGGTGAGCAGAGCACAATCCTCCACCCACCTTTGCCGGACTACCCTGAATCCCTCTTTCCAGATACTTTGCTTACTTCTGGGAGACTACATTTTATTTATTAAATTTATATCCTGCCCTTCCTCCCAAAAGGAGCCCAGGGCGGCAAACAAAAACACTAAAAGCACTCTGACATCTTAAAAACAAAAGTCTTTAAAATATATTTATACAAAACATTTTTAAATATGTATTAAAACAAAACATCTTGAAAACATCTTTTTTTTAAAAAACAGCTTTAAAAACATCTTGCAAAGCAATTCCAACACAGATGCAGACTGGGATAAGGTCTCTACTTAAAAGGCTTGCTGAAAAAGGAAGGTCTTCAATAGGCACCGAAAAGATAACCAAGATGACACCTGTCTAATATTGAAGGGGAGGGAATTCGAAAGTGTCGGTGCCACAACACTAAAGGTCTGCTTCTTATGCTGTGCAGAACAAACCTCCTAATAAAATGGTATCTTCAGGAGGCCCTCACCTGCAGAGCGCAGTGATGGACTGGGCATATAAGGTATATAATATTGTGAGAGAAGCTACAGGGAACCACCCACCCAGTGGACATATATTATTGGTTGGTCACATATAAATATAGTAAAATTAAATAAACTAATGGAAATAAGCCATAGGAGGGTTTAATTCCTATCAGATGTGTGCCCATTTTTCTTTTAAGGGTGGAACTCTCACTCTCTTTCTACATAATTGGGGCAGTTGTATGTTGTAAACATAAGACACTAACTGCTGTCATCATACCTGCTTACTAAGAGTGCACCAAACCAAGAGCTATAAGCATAGACTATAATGCATTCCTTGCTCCTAGAGAATGCTGAGGTATGTCTCCCATTGTTTCGGTTCTTTCCCCATGTGGGCCAGAGCCAGAGCTGCAAAAGATGACGGTGTCAGCAGAGTTGGCAAGAGGTGTTCGCAGCTTAGGACCGAACTCCCATTTCTCTCCTACCAACCCCTCAGGAGCGCTCTTCTCTATGAGTGGGGTGGGCTTTGAATGCAAGGTGTCCTGTGATACTTAGCTTGGGACAGGTTTCCAAGGAAGAGAACAGTCGAGAGCAGAAGTGGCTTCTACCCCACATTTCCAAGCAAGTGCAGAAGAGCAGTGTTGTGTGATATTGGGTGCAAAATCTAGCATCTCTGAGTTATTAAGTTTGGAGCTTAAAAGATCCTAGACCAGGGATGGGGAACCTCTGGCCCCTGACCTAATTTCACGAGGGTGGCATGGAGGAAGGGAAATGGCAGGAAAGGGGGTGGCAGAGAGAAAAAAAAGAGAAGGGTATGTACCATCCACTTTCAGGCCCTGCCTACTTCTGTGTTTGGCCCCACCCACCACTGGCTCCACCCCTGCCCACTTCCAGCATGCAGACCCCAATAGATTGTCTCCTAAGGGAATGCGACCCTTCACAGAAAAAAGGTTCCTCAGCCCTCTTCTAGACCCTCATGACTGCAAATAAGAGTTCCTATAAGTGAATCGACGTTGCCTATGAAACCTCTAAGACCAGAGTCGGGCTAAGTAGGCAGGGTGTGGCTTCAGTGCCCTGCAGAGTTAATTCCCTTCTCCGTGACTTGACCAGAACAAAGTAAATTATGCAAATATGTGCATTTTTTTAAAAGTTATTTTCTTAGCAGAGCGCATTGGGGTTTGTTTTTGGACATGCAGTACACAGCACTCTAGAGAGCCCTTTCTAGGCCCGTGAAGGGTTTCGTACCTGTACTGATGCGACTAACTACACTGTTGGGCTATCTTGGTGGCCCGCAGGGGCTTTTTCAGCTGGGAGGTCCTGGTTTTTGATCATGTTCAGGTACAGTTTTTTGGTCTCCTTTCTAGAAGACATGTGCACCCCAGAATCTCATTTGCAGTCTCTCATTAGAGAACTTGCAGAAATGGAGTGACTGCTGCAAAAGTTGTATGCGAACAAGCAATAAAGCTTGTCAAACAGCTGCTTGCGTGATAGAGACCCTATCCAAGTTACGGCACTTGGATGATGCATTTATGGCGTTACTCTCTCTGATCTGCGATTACATCAACTCTGGATTTATGAAACTGATTAAGCTGGTTTTGGCAGCATGCTCTAAAGAGTGTTGCAACTGATCTACATCCCCTGCTCTGGGAGGATTCAGGGTCCCAGTATACAAAGCATGACCTAGGGGTAGTTTCCCTGTCTGGCCTGCTCTGTATTCAAAAGTTTCCCTTTCTTATAAGGGTAGCTCTTTTTTAAAAACCTTTCTTCGTCTTGGCAGAAAGCCATCTTGAATTCTGAAGCATCTCATCATCTGTTGCAAGGTACATCTATCCTTTGCATTTATCTGTTCTTTGCATCTGTCATTTACACATCTGGCACTGCATAAAAGAGCTGGGGATGTTGTTGGACTACATCTCCCATCATCCCTGACCATTGGCCATGTCGGCTGGCTGATGGGGGTTGGAGTCCAACAATGTCATCTGGAGGGCACCAGGTTCCCTATCCTTGATCTACAGACTCGCCACACCAAAGAGCAGTAGCACAATGTATTACACTTAATTTATTAAAATCAGCTGACAATCACTGAACAGTAAACTGGTCTCATTCTCTGACTGCCTCTCTCTCTGCTAATATGTCACAAACAAAAATAAAACTTGAAAGCCTTGTTATCCCTTCATTCACTTGCCAGAGCAAGGAAGACTTGTCACTTACCCTGGTGCAGCCTTTCCCAACATTTGGGTCCCCAGATGCTGTTGGACTGCAACTCCATTCAGCCCTAGCCAACATGGCCAATGGTCAGGAATGATGGGAATTGTAGTCCAGCTACAACTGGGGACCCATTCATTGGGAAAGGCTGCCCTGGTGGTTCCTGAAGATGATGTCACTATTGCTCCTGCTCTGCAAAAGGTCCTGGAGCCGTGCTCGCCTTCTCCCCTCCCCACTTCTCTGTTTCATTGTCGTATTTCTTGTTCTTGAATTAGCTTTGAAATGCATTTTGGGTTTGTACAAGGGGAAAAACTGTGTTTCTGATTCTGGCATTGAGGAGAGGAAGTATAGGAAGGCCTCTTGGAGCACCATCCCAGCTCATGACGGGCACAAGACCCTGGTGCTTGTAACATGACTGGATTCCTCTTGTAGACATGCCACCCTCCCCCTCCATGTCAATAACTAAGAAAGGAAGAAGAAATGAAGGAGAGATATTTTGGGGCAGCTGCTTAGCTATTCACACTGAAGTCTGATGCCAGCTTTGAGATTAATAATGCCCCTATCCAAAGTAGCACCAGAGAGCAAAAAGTCAATCCTTTGGGCTTAACCTTGTGGGAGTGTGGGGCCCCTTAGAAAAGATTATGCAAATGCATTGCATGTTCATCAAGCCTTTGAACTGCCCTCCTGTCACATCAGTTGCTGTGACCAGTAGTGTAGTGGCAAATTCAGAAGTGCAGGGTCCCTTCATGTTCATCACAGACATGCCCCCTCCCCGGGTTTTTGCTGTGGGGTTAGGAAAGAGAGCCTTGTTAATTCCTAGGAACCAATAAGCATGAAAGAGGAGAGTTTTAGCTACCGAGAATGACCTCCTTCCACTCTGATTGGCTCCAATCCGCAGGAAAGGGTAAGGAAGCATGTTAGAAGACTCTTTTCAGTGGCTTTCATGCTGATTGGCTTGTAGGATAATGGAAACATAGGGATCCTGCTGGGACCCTACTCCCAAAAAAGTAAAGGGTCTAAGACCCTTGAGACTGTTGTGAGAAAATGCCTGTTCGACTCTCGCTCTGGTCATAATTAAACAAGCCAGACAGCAGATCAGGAGTAAAACTACAAAAATAGGTTTACTGAGAAAAAATATAGTGCACTCATCAGCAGAATGCAAGATGGGTGGGTCGACGACTCCAGACATTCTACACAGGTTCTTTATACCCTCTGGCATATAGGTTTCAGGATACACACAGGAAACACACCAAATATGGCAAATCATACTATTCACATTTGCTGGCCAACATCCAGCTCATAATGGTTTCAAACTTCCCTTTGTTTTTACTTCACAATAGTTTCTACACACATACCCTGTTCTATACAGCCTTGTATTTTGCGCTGACCAAATGCTGATAGCTCCTTCCGTGCATTAGTAGTGCACTTACTGCACGGAGCACAGAGTCATAAAATGCAACGCTGTCTTTGATGGGGGATGCCAGTGTGTAGCAGAGTGAAGTCTGTACAAAAGTAAGTCAGGGCAATCTTTTTCTAAAGTGTAGAGAAAAGGTTTGTTAACCCTTTACTTTAACAAGACCCTGCATGACTACATCCCTGGCTGTGACCCAGTTTGGTCTGGAAACCCCTGGGGGTCTCTGTTCCATCCCAGGCTGACCTTCCTGTGCCAACTTTCTTGTCCCAAGGCTGCTCTGTCCATCAGATGGCACTATGAAGCCAGAAACCATCATATACACACACTCTAAGAAGCAAATTGCTCCTAAAAAGTTTATGTGAAAAATGTTTTGGACTTGACCTAAGGTCTAGACTGGATGCCATGGCACTGATTTCACTGATTCAAGGCATACGTTGGGCTGCCTTTGTCTCTGCTTCAGATCCATTCTGCCTGTGTAAGGGGTGATGGCGAAGGAGTCTTCTCTTCATGCCGGAGCTGCCTACTGCAAGGAGGATCTCTTTTCCAAGGCTTCCCTGCTGCAATGCTAGAGGTGTTTTTAACTCCCCATACAACGGATGCAGTACCGAATTGGTAAGGGGGATGGGTGGGAAGAAAGGTAGTGAAAAAGAGAGGTACTAATTTAGGTCAAGGGTTTATGGTTATTTATTTTGACCATTTATATACTGCTTATTTACAAATTGTCTCTCAAGCAGCATACAGCAAGCTCAACAAATACAACAGAGATAAAACCAGTTAAAGGCTAACCATAAAATCAGAAACAATGTAGTTTAAAATGCTTGCAAGGTGTTTTTAAGTCTTCACTGGGTGCTGGAAATTCAACAGGGAATGGGTATGTCTGATCTCAGCTGAAAGGGAGTTCCACAAAATTATTATTATTATTATTATTATTATTTATTACAAATTGAGCCCACGATACTGAACGCAGGGCTCCTGGTGGATTTAAGCTGGGCATCTGAGCCATGGAGGACCACTACAAGGAACTCCCCTGAAGACTTCAGCGACTGGGTTGGGATACAAGGAATCAGGCTGTTTCTTTACTTCTGAACTGTGCAGTTTGCCCTAAGAATGCTGCCCTGATTGGCACAAGGACGATGTAACCTGTGGGTGTCTAGCATGCAAACCTTTGCCCCTCAATCCTGGGGGAAGGGGAAGGAAACAATCTGGAAACAGCTTAAACTCACCTAGAAAGTGTGAGTTGAAGTTTCAGATATGCCTCTTGTTCCTTGCCAAGCTGCTCCAAGTGGCAATAAACTCCTCCGTCTGCTATCCAGTGAAGAGATGTTCACTAGACCCCCCCCCTCATAACCCTGCTCAGGTTTCTTCAGACAACAGCATGTGAGCAAGAGGCTGCTGCCTTATCTAATATTTGCTTCTGATCATTTATTTCACATTTGAGTATCTAAGGCAGCCTTCACCAAGATGATGTTTTGGACCATGACTCCCATCAGCCCCCACCAGCACAGATGAGAGCTGTAGTCCAAAATACTGGAAACTGGCAAAGGCTGAGCTAAGGGCCGATGACAGGAGTGATTCCCCCTGCTTTTGATTATCCATAATCTCTCCCTGCCTGCCTGCAGTTACAAACCATTCTTTTCTTCTCTCCTACTAAGCCTTCTCCAAGAGCTGTTTCATGCATGCCTTTCACTGTGTCCAACATTTCATTGATAAAATCAGAGTCATTCTAGTGAGGACTGACAAAAGCCCATTTCTCACACCGAAGAGCTCTTCCTGGGTCTACAACCTTACCACACACTGCTGAAAGCTCTTCTGTGTATTTTATACATTTATTCTGAAATAGTCTGTTGACAGTATTCGCCCAAGGCTTGGCCACCATGTGCACAGGCATCTGACCAAAAAAGAAGTGCTTTTTTGGTTAAACAAAAAAGTATGTGGTTAAACTATGGAATTGACTTCCACAAGATGTGGTGATGCCCACCAGCTTAGATGATTTTAGATGGGGATTGGATTTGTCTAATTCATGGCAGATAAGACTACCAATGGCTACTAGTCATGATGGCTATATGATACCTCCAGGATCAGAGGCAGTCTGCTTCTGAAGACCAGTTGTTGGGGATCACAAGTAGGAGGAGAGTGCTGCTGGGTTCATGCCCTCCTTACGGGCTTCCCATCAGCATCTGGTTAGCCACTATGGGAAACAAGATGCTTTAGATACACCTTTTGGTCTTATCTGCCGAGGTTCTTCTTATGCTGTTAAGGGCTTATCCACATGGAAGCCTAACTTTGTACTAAAGAAGCTGCTTTTACCATCACAGTAGCTTTTCAAGGTCCACACTTTTTGCGCAATGGTAGCTTCCAATCTGCTGTTTTCCTTTCACACAAATAGGCGTTCATCTGGAAAGGTTTAATATTGCTGTTTCCTTGTGGCCCAACCCCCAATTTTACATGTTTACTCCCTCTGGAGTATCCATATTGCTAATGGAGAAGGGGAGGTTTTTTTTTGTCAGTTTCATTGTTTCTTGTCAATTGCATGCAGGGCCGGTTTTAAAGGGTGGCCAGGTGGGGCACTGGCCCGAGGGCCCCTGGAGCTACAGAGGCCCCTGATGGGTTGGCCCCTCCACTCCCCTTCTGCTTCTGTTTTATGTAAAAGCGTATTATAGCCCGGAATGGGTATCGGAACAGGGTTTGTGTGGAAGTTTTGTGTCTTATTGCATGAATCCCATGTAGTCATGTGGGACTGGTGAATTTCAGAGGTCTGGCTCGCTGGGAAGTTGATGTTCCGGGCTGTTTCATTCCGTTCCGGAGGGCATTTTGGTTGTTAAAGGGTTAATAAAAATCCTATCGGAATGGTTTTTGTTCCTAAATGTTGTTCTCAAGTGTCTCTAACACATCCCAGTGTTTTTGGCATCAATTTATTTTATAGAGGGCCTGTTTTGTCCTGTTCCGTTCCGTTCCGGCTTTTATACCGTCCCGCGCTCACTAGCCCTACGCCACCTCCCTCGCTTGTTCCCCCTGACCACTCCCCCTCCCCCTGCCCATTTACTCGCTCGCTTTTCTCCGCTGCCTCTCTCGCTTGCCTGTTTGCCGCCTGATCAATGAAGTGCTCTAGCCCTCTGCCGCCCCCTCGCTTGTCCCCCCTCCCACTCCACTTGCTCGCTCACTCACTCAGTAAACACACATTGCTTACCTTGGCTGCAGCGCTTCTGTCTTTGATGGGTCTCCTGGCACAGTGCTGAGGAGTGGGTTGGAGCTGATGCAGGTGTTATTCCTGTGCACGCAAAGGTGATCAGCCTCTGGACAGAGAAGTGCTAAGCGTAGTCTTCCCTTTCATCCTTTAGGGTGTTGAGATTGGGCCGTTAACACAATGGAAAGTCAGAAAAATGGGCAGCACAGGCAGGAGAAAGATGGAATTGCTTTTTAGGAGTTTTTAAATATGTTTTTTAAAAAATGTTTTGTTTTAATATATTTTAAAGTCTATTTTTAAGATGTTTTATAGTGTTTTTAGTGTTTTGTTTGCCGCCCTGGACTCCTTCTGGGAGGAGGGACGAGATATAAATGTAATAAATAAATAAATGTTATTTTTCCCCTTTCAAGTTTTACCTCTTTAGTCCCTTTTTAATATCACTCCCCTTGAATTGTTAACTGTTTTTATATCTATTTTAAAATTTTATTGTGTTTTTATTTACTGTGTATGATTATATTGTGAGCCGCCCTGAGTGCCCCATTGTGGGGTTGAAGGGTGGGATGGCAATATTTTAAAGAAAATAAAATTAAATAAATCAAGTGTAATTGTAAACCATTTTATATATGGATGCAGCTAGCTAGTGATATATTATCTCCACTTTTTCTACACTTGTAGACAGCCTCCCCCCATAATATGTCATCTGACTACTAAAAATGGGCTCTGATGAGCCTACTTTCAAACCATGGACTCACATACCACATGAAAGACACCATGGTGTACACAAACTATGGGACACTCTGAAGTGCGTTTTAATTTTTGCACAGCAACAAAGAAAGGAAGAAATACCTGAATGTGTAATTGGCTATTGTTTTATCACACTTCCCTGATGCTAACAAAGTTCACCATCATTTCCACCCTTATTTCCTTCATCTATTTTCAGCTTTGTCTCTGGCATCTATTTGAATGTTTATTCTTAAGCATCGGTAGGCCGGCCATACATGCTCTTCCTGCATTTTTCTGTAATATCACATTTCCATTTTAGATGAACGTAGAGAAGCTGCAAGTTCAAATATAAGCAGGAACAATATTAAAATATACATAGGAACAAGCAGGAGTGGGATGAGACCACCCTACACTATAATTCTGATTCAATTATTCAAATACTGTTGCTTATGTAGCCAAAATAGCAACAGACAGCCACACACACACAAAAAGGGGGAGGTATCACCAGAAGTAGAAAAACGGTTTTGAGGTGGGATTTAAAAGAGGGACAGCCCAATGGGGACTGAACATGCTCAGTGTTTATGGAAACTACCCCTATCCCAGTTTTCACTGACATGAAAGCTTGACAGTGAAGAGATGGCTGTATGATATCTGAGAAAGATTGTCAGAAAAGAAAAGGAATAGCCATACAAGTTTTATACAGAGAATTGCTAAAACTTAGTGTTTCCCTCAGGATAAAGTAATGGTTGATGTAAAAGCTGGCTATTGATGTAGAAGTTTTATAACATCTGAAAAGCAGTTGTAGCAACTGGAATGCTTAGTTAATCATTTAGAATAAAACAGATTTCAGCCAGTTTGATTTGTGATTGGCATGGAGACAAAGAGATGTTTTTCTTTTTTTCTTATTAGCAAAATGGACGAATATCTGCATAAAATGTTTGCTTAGTTAAACCTAACATATTTTATTCTATGTGTTAAGATCTGTGGCAACTGAAGAAATTGCCATAAAATCTCCAGATCTGATTCTAGCTCAGATAAATATAAGTTTGTGTTCTGTTACGCAAGTTGGTATTTGTCAGCCTAAGTTTCCTATCTGTACAGTGGAAATTATTTCTCATAGGAATACTGTAAAGACAAACAAGATAAAGATTTTAAATTATTGTGCAAATTAAAAGTGCTGCATAAACATTTAAGACTGGACAGGATCTGAAGAGCTGCTTAGGATCATGCAAGCTGAGCAGAATGTTTTAACATTTTTTCTCTTTGAAACTGCTGATCTTATTTATTTATTTCTTTATTTATTAATGATATTTATTAGTTGCCTTTTTTTCCAAAATGAAACTCAAAGCGACACAAAAAAAAATCTCAAAAACATATACAGAATAAAGATAACAGTACAAAAGCATACCAAACAAAACTCAATACAATAAATAGAACAATATGATAACAATTGCAACACACAATACAACTCAAATATAGGCTTTCTGCTACCCCCTCGCAGAGCTTGGAAAAGTTACTTTTTTGAACTACAACTCCCATCAGCCCAATCCAGTGGCCATGCTGGCTGGGGCTGATGGGAGTTGTAGTTCAAAAAAAGTAACTTTTCCAAGGTCTGCCCCCTCCTGTCCCCAAAACTTAGGATCTACTAGTTCAGCCATCGTAGCCACGAACCCCCCCCCCCTCCCCCGGCTTAGGCTACAGGAAGCTCCACTTCAGGTATGTTTGGTGGCAGAAACCACCTCGGAAACAAACAGGACGCTACCGCATTGGAGATGGAGGCAGGGCGCGTGCCAAGCAGGGGGTCTCCATGGATGCAGGAAGGCCATGGGGCAACCCAGCAGGCGGCCCCCACCTATGTGGGTCCAGAGGTGTGGCTTCAGGTGCGAGCTCTTGATGTAGATCTTCTCGCAGCCGGTGTCAGAGCAGATGTAGATGGCAGTCTTGGGCTTGGCTTCCAACAGCTCCAGCGAGGAGGAGGAGGGCGGGGTGAGCAGGCCCCCCCGGGGCAGAGGCCTGGGAGGGGAGGCTCTCCGCGAAGAAGCTGGAGGCCCTTGAGTGCGGATGGGACTAGTACTGGAGCGGATGGGTGAAGGCCGGGTGGTAAGGCGGCTGCGGTGGCTGCAGGGGTGCTCCCCGATCCTCGGAGGCCACCAGGAGGTCGTCAGGGCTGAGGGGCGGCATCTCCGCGCTGGGGATCTGCAGGGAGCTGGTGGCCAGCATGCAGGGCATGGGGCTGCCCTCCTGTTTGATCCCAGGGCAGGGCTGCGGTGCCAGGCCCATAGTCCCATCTCCATAGCTCAGCTCCAGCGTGATGCTCTCTGCCTTGGCAGTGATCCGGCAAAATCTTGCCAGATAGGTGGGCGTAGCCCCAGGTAGGGAGTTAGTTTTGCTTTCCCTTCTCATGCCAAGTATGACATCGCAGAGTTTCCTTCTCTTCCTTCTATATCACACACCACTTTCCTAAATTTCAGTAGTGCTGTGCTATGTTACTGCAGTGGGTGTGCATTGCTAGAAACAAATAATTTTAATTTGTTCTTTTGATCTTGGCCTGAACATTCAAACACATTTTGACAGCACAATCCTATGTATGTTTACTTGCGGTCAATGGAGCTTACTCTCAAGTGAGCATGCACAGGATTTATTTTAATTATTTATAGGAAGCATAACTTATGTTATGGAGTGGCATACATATAGTATAAATACATAGGCTATATACATATATGTATGTATGTAGTACATAGAATATGCATCATTAAATGTGTAACTGACAATAAAAAGATGAATGCTTGCTTATATTTTTGTGGAAATGCTTTAGGATAGTCGTTGTGCGCCACCCCCAATCTCCGAGCGGTGAGATTTCCGGGGGTCCCTGCGCTCCTCCAGGGTTTGGTTTCCTTTGGGAAGAAGGTCAGCAGAGACTGCAATGTCTTTATGAAATATGGTTTATTTATTTACACACATTCCAACCTGAGCTCAAGAATGGAGGGGGTTCAAGGCATCAGCAGTCCAACATCCAGCTTTTCCATCTGGGTTGCAGGTGACACCCCAAATGCCATGGTGCAGGGAGCCAGTCTCTCTGCCTGCCTTCAGTCACCAGCCTTCTCTAGACACAAGTACAACTACAAGCCTCTCTTGGGCTCCAGGAAGGGGGGGGGATGCTCTGCAGAACAGTTTCAATGACAAAAGGGTCTCCCTGGCCCATTCACCAGTTGCTGGGCAACCGATAATCATATCATCTTACCTGGCCACTCTATTTGATTAACAAAGGAGATTCATCTGGCTAGCAGAGCCAGCCCCCAGGGCATAGGATTCCAAATCAGAGGCTGGAAAGAGGACCCACAGGAATCATCCATTCCAACCCCCATACTCATAACAATATGCATCATTAAATGTCTAGCCTTTTAATAAACAATACAATTTGATTATGTATCATCCATCAGATACTTGATAGTTCTTTGCAACTTGTAACTGACAATAAAAAGATGAATGCTTGCTTATGTTTTTGTGGAAATATTTTAGGATGGCTTTGATTTTTATTGCAGTGATGTTCTTGTAAACATCAGTCTAACTGATAGGAAAGCTTTAAAACAGAAGGTCTTACAGACTATCCTAAAGGTGATTAAACTATGGATTAATCTAATCGCCTTTGGAAGTTAGTCTACAGAGCAATCCTTCTCAATGAGAATGATTTATCTCTGGCTCTCACAAGCATTGTAAGCATTACTGTCCTGAAGGTATGTAGCTCTCTCAACACATCACAGTTAAGGAGCTGGTACTGGTGTGGGTGAGAACTCAAAAGGCAGGAAGGCATGGGTAGCAATTAATGTAGCAGAGGAAAGGGGACAGTAGCCCTCCAGCTGTACCACCAAACCAAATTGCTATGTTTCCTGTGGAACTCCCTCCCAAATGATCTCCGCCATGCCCCTTCCATGATGAGTTTCCGCCAGGCCTTGAAGACCTGGCTCTTCAGGCAGGCTTTTGGGGTTGGCTAGATTTTATCTTCATTGTTTTTAGATTTTTAATGTCTAGGTATTATATGCCTATTTTATTCGTTGCCCAGAGTGGCTGGACAGCCAGCCAGATGGGCGACTAATAAATTAAATTAATTAATTAAATAAATAAAAAATCTAGGATGCTCCACTTCAGACTATTGGGGGGGGAGTCATCTGTTCCTCCAAAATAAAATACATAAATAAATTATAAAATCCACAATAAGTTAGCATGTGAGAAAGAAGTCTGTTTCCCTGACATTTTACTTTTCTATATAAGGGAATAGATACTGCTTTGTATACGGAAATATTCAGTCATCTGAGTCTTTTCCTGCAGTCTGAATTAGTACAATTCAGGTGAGAATAAATCCAAATTCTTTGCTCTAAAATAGCTGGGTGCACTGAGCTGAACGCAGATAGCATTTTGCTGCATTGACAGGGAAGGAAGATTTTCCTGACAGACTCTTTAGGGGCACTCCAAATATTACAAACTCCCACACTCTGCCCCACACCACACCCCCATGCCCTGCTGCCATGTGGTGAATCTACTGTGGTTGCCTATTCTTTAGAGAAAAACAGTAAACCCTTCTTAGCATGAAAAAATTGGTGTGCTGCTGAGTAGAGTCAACATTATATGTATTAACCTTTCCTGGATACGCCACACACACACACTTGTAGGAGAAAATTTGCAAAGCAGTAAATACATGTCAACTCAGGTTAATAAAAATACACAGCTACCTCATGCTGAAAGGCTCTCAAAAGAAATAGATAATGTAATAGATAATGATAAATAAACCTGTCTAATGGTGTAAAAAAAGAAATTCTGCCAAGGAAGTCTGACTCTTTATGCTAAATAAGGTCAGCATGAAACTGAGGTTATCATACTTTGGACACATCATGGGAAGACATGATTCACTAGAAAAAACAATAATGCTGGGAAAAACAGCAGGGAGTAGAAGAAGAGGAAGGCCAAACAAGAGATGGATTGATTCCATAAAGGACGGCACAGACCTGAACTTACAAGATCTGAACAGGGTGGTTCACGACAGATGCTCTTGGAGGTCGCTGATTCATAGGGTCGCCATAAGTCATAATCGACTTGAAGGCACATAACAACATCCTCCTTTTCTTCAATTTTAATCTTTTTTGCTTGGATTCATAGGGTTGTCTTAAGTCTTAATCGACTTGAAGGCATATAACAACAAGAACAAATTAAACCAGAACTACCACTAGAAGCTAAAATGATGAAACTGAGGTTTATTTATTACATTTATACCCTGCCTTTCTTTTCATGATAGAAACGCAAGGCAGCTTATATATGGTTCCCAAGCGGTCTCCCATCCAGGTACTAACCAGATCTGACCCTGCTCAGCTTCAACAGGGAGCTGGCCTTATGCACCTTCAGACCATAGGTTATCATACTTTGGACACATCATGGGAAGACATGATTCACTAGAAAAGACAATAATGCTGGGAAAAACAGCAGGGAGTAGAAGAAGAGGAAGGTCAAACAAGCGATGGATTGATTCCATAAAGGACGGCACAGACCTGAACTTACAAGATCTGAACAGGGTGGTTCATGACAGATGCTCTTGGAGGTTGCTGATTCACAGGGTTGCCATAAGTCGTAATCGACTTGAAGGCACATAACAACAACAATCTACAAATGGCTGGAAGTCAAATAAAATGCAAGTATGCCAATTTAAGTGGCCTGCACCTTCAGCCTCTTACCTCACAGTGCAGCTGTGGTGATAAAATGGCAACGGAGAACAGCTTAGTACAGTACCTGAGACACACACACACACAATATTAAAAAAAATTAATACATATATTTTGACATTTTTTCCAGACGTGTCTAACACCAATCAACAGTGGAACAAACCAAAACCACTCAAACCTTTAGATTGGCTTTCCTACTGACCAAAAGCACCTCAGCTTTTGACACTTGGGAACCTAAGCTCTTCCCCCACAGTATTCCATTGCATCTTTGTATCAAATTCAGTTCTTACAAGGTGTATGGTGACTTACATTGTCTGGAAAATAAATAAATAAATAAGAGTTGTCTGGGAAGAGGGACTGACTGTTAAACCAGTCTGGTAATTGGAGCTCTGTGAGGAGAACAAGGGTCTTCCAACAGCTCTCAGCACCTTTCACACACTACACTTCCCAGGATTCTTTGGGGGAAAGCCGTGACTTTTTAAAGTGGAATAATAGAATAAATATATGGTGTGAATGTGGCCCTGGTAAGAGTGGGGAAGATTCTGGACTGGAGCGATGATTCCAGCTACAAACCTATATTTCACCTATGGAACTAAGTGGGGTTATTAGAGGCGCCCAGGATTGCAATGTAAAGCGCCTTAAGTTATTGGCACGAGTTCAGCCTTTATTCTTATGGATGTCTCAGAGAGTTACAAATAACAAATTACTTGTGATTTATTACTTTTTTGAGTAACGAGTGGGTAACTTCATTACATTTTGCTGGTAATAGAACAAGTAGTAATTTCATTACTTTTGAGGAGTAATTGTAATGTTTCCAGCATTACTTTTGCGCATTACTTGGGGGGGGAGCAGGGGAAGTCTTCTGCTCCTCTGATTTGTGGATGAAAATCATGTGCTTCAAATTGGGCTTCTGTGCGGCGTTGTTCTTCATGCTCTGTGGGTGCTTAGGAGGCAACAAGGGAGGAAGTGGAGAGCGAGACAGAGTGGAGAAAACAATTGTTTAAAAATTGACAGGAGTTGAAGGAGAAAAGAGCTAGAGGCAATATATATACACACAAAATATGTGTGTTGGGGTATCATAATTGCTGGGGGTGGGGTGAGGGGATGTGAGATTCTGTTATGCCATTCTGTTAATATTATGGATTAAAAAAATATTCTACTACCCTCTGTGTGTGTGTGTGCTTATTTTTAAAGTTGTTTTAGGCTACTTAGATGTGCAGCAGCCAAGGCCCGCACCTTGTAGGCTTTTTTTAAAAAAAAAGTAACTAAAATGTAATTGTAGCAATTACTTTTGAGTAAAAGTAAAGTAATCAGTTACTTTCAGAGCAATTGTAATTGTAACGGTAATTACTACTTTTTGGGGGCCATGTAACTGTAAATTATTACTTTTTAAGAGTACTCTTCCAAGCTCTGGGATGTCTACACAGAACGAATCGGTTTAAATCTGTATGCGACTGCGCTATATTGGGGGAAAAGGCTGTCTTGTCCCTTTCCAGCGTGGTGGGTGGAGGACACAACAGAGGAAAAGTTCATCTGCTCCGCACGTGTGAGTGATCTTATCCACTGGGGAGGGACCAGTGGGGGGAGCGAAAGGCTTGGCTGGTGCATTATTTTCCTTCAGGGTGGGGCTTGTTATTGCAGTCTCTTGTCTTGGTTGACCCTGCCCCAAAGCAGCTGCAACACGGAACAAATATATAAGGAGGGAATGTGTGATACGTGTAGTCATTTTTCCTGGTCCAAGTTAGATCTCCCTTCTGGAAAACACGCGACTGTCAAGTGGTGGGGCTGCAGCTGCAGCACCAGCCCCCCCTCCCCCCTGCTTTTGTTCGGTGGGATAGCGCCGACAGGCCCGGCAGCAAGTAGCGAGAGAAGAAGCGTGGCAACAGCTGCCTGCCTCCTCCCAGTCAGCCCGCCTTTTTTTTTTTGCCCTGGCTTTATCGCTCCATTACTACGGCGCCTCAGGCCGACCAGAGGCCGCCAGCCAGGACCCAGGTGAGACTCTGTCCGGCCAAACGTTTCTCGGTGGCTGCGGCAAAGAGGGAGAGGAAAAGAACCGAGCAGGCCCTGCCTTGCAGCCTGAGCAGGCTTTTGTCCCCGTCAATGGTGGAGCGCCGCCGGGCTTGCTGGGAATGGCTTCTCCATCTTCCTGAGACCGCGGAGGTAAAACGGCATGGGGGAGGGACTCCTGGGAGTGAGCGAGGAGGAAAGAGGACATTTTCTCTCAGAGTCTGCACCCAAAATGCTTCCCTCGTGCGGGAGGGAGAATCTATCTCTCCGGAGTTTTCCCTCCCGCCTTTTGCAAATGTTGCCCGCCTTCTTTTCCCTTCAGTGTTTCCTGTTTAACCTGGTCATTTGTTCCATCGGATTTCTCTCTTTCGTGGTGGCAGGGAAGGATCCGCGTGAAGCAGCAACACGATCTCTTTATTCTCAAGGACAGGATCTTTCTCTCCACGGTTCTTGTCAGTTTTAATCAGAGTCGGGTTTAAGATCAGAGCAACAGGTTTCTCCTTGCAACTTACGCGTTTGGTGGCTTTTATACAAATCTAGTATTAAGCAACCTCGCTGTTCTCTGTGGAGCAGAGTCGGCCTTTGCCTCTCTGCTGCTGTCTATTGCTCGAGGTTTTCTCTCCCCCTCCCTTTTTTCCTTGCCTTCCTTCTCTTTGTGTTGTCACTTTCCAAACCTTGCCTTGAGTACAAGCGGGTGAGTGCGGAAAGGCACCAGCCTCTTTCTTTCTTATCCTCTGCTACTAAAGAAGTATTTCATCTTTTTTGTCCACTTTTCATTTAACTTTCTGTGCAGCTTTATCTAAACTTTAAAGTGGGTTATTTAAAAAAAAATACCCCAGAGGGATGGTAATTTTGTGGAAAAGAAATAGGAGCTGCCTTATCTGTGAAAAGAGGGACAGAAGCTTGCATCCTAGCCTGGAGATGAATGGATGTGGCTTCTTCACTATGACTTGTCACTGATAGTAAAAATGTAACCCGGGGTGCTGTTCTCTGGCCGTCTTGTGATATATAGTGTAGTCAGGGCTTTGGCATCTTATCCTTTTGCCTTTCTGAAAGAAATGCATGACTAGGGTAGTTGATTCAGCACGGCAGCATTCCGAAATGTGTTTACCATATCTCTCCGTTTTGGACAGGTCCATTGTTTTTACAGTTTTGTTTCTTCCCGTCTTGCTTATACTGCACCATGCTACCTAGTGGGAAAGTGGCTAATTTAAAAGAATTTCCATTTTCAAAGCATTGTGTGGGAAATTGAAAGGCTGTGTATGTGCACTTCTCTTTTTTAAAAAAAGTTGTGGAATAATTTCAGGTGTTACAACTTCAGTGACTAAAGCAGGTAATAGTTCTTTGATCCTAGTTGAAGAGAAGATGACAAATCTATTGTCTATTTGCTTTAAGAAAAATGTAATGGATCTTTGCAGCACGTAAAAATGGTGGCTCTGCAGATACCGCCTCATATCAGCATTCCTGTTGTAATCTAGTAGCATTGATTGTCTTCTCCCCTTCCTTGCTCCATGATTCTTAAAGGTGAAACCAGGAAGAGCTATCTTGTTCTTTCATCACCATGGTGAAGTTTTAATTTTCATGAAATAATGTTTTTTTCTGATTTGAAGAGATCATAGTCTTCTCTGAAACTGATTCATTGTAAGGGGAAGGGTGACTTCAAGTTAAAACTGAGGAGGCAGTTTCAAAGGCCTAGTCCTGATGTTGCACTGAATGCCATGGTAATATTTACAGATACTGACTGAATATTTCTTGAACAATGCAAAATATTCTAAAAATCTACATTGTGATTCCGTGCCTTGTATAGAACTATGATACTAGGCCTTGAGGTCTGATCTGCACAAATAATATTGGATCAGAGTCTTGGAGAAATTCTGTACTGACTTCTCTCCCCACACTTATACATGGATACTAGGGTTGCCAGGTTCTTGGCCTGAGACTGATCCTGTATCTTTAGGAGAAGAGAAAGCCAGCCAAGTGCAGGTGTTCTTGCAGTTCTGTAATGAGAAAAACCACAAGGTGGAAGACCCTTGCACAACTTTTAAAGATACAGAAGATCTCTTGGTTGCCAGGCCCAGCCTCCAAGAGGTCTTCTGTATCTTTAAAAGTTGTGCAGGGGGCAGGGAGAATTCCACCTTGTGGTTTTTCTCATTACAGCATTGCAGGAACACCTGCACTTGGCTGACTTTCTCTTCTAAAGATACAGGATCAGGATCAGGCCAAGAACCTGGCAACCCTAGTTGATACAGATAGGAAATACTTTGTGGAGAGTTTTGCTTAATAATTCTGTCAACAGAAATCTAAGGAGGGGTTCTCTTCTGAAACTTTTGGTATAGATCATTCATCTTTGATTTTATAATCTGATATTTGCAGTTGTGCTCACTTTCATGTTATTTTGTAAATAGCTGGAGGCAGCAGGATGACTCCTCTGCTAGGTGGTCAAAAGCAAATAATCTTGTATATCTCAGTTTGCCTCTTCTTGACAGATCTTGTATATCTTGTTCAATCCCTCAGCAGAGGAACTGAGAGGAAAGAGAAGAGGTTATGTGCAAGGAGGGAATAGCAAATGACAGAGAGAAGAAAACAGTTGCAGCTGACAGAAATGGTACAGTAGGAGTTCTGATACAGAAAGGACATAGTAGAAGTGCCTCTGAGGAAGGTGTAGTAGTTTGCATCACTCCAACTTTTCTAAAAACTTAGAATGCTTTTGTAGGGTGGGGAGAGAGACTTTTCCATTTTGTTTTTGGTGTAGGCCAGGCCTTGATGACTTTTCCTTACCTTTTCAAACTGTAAGTTTAAGGGTGCAGTTGAGAATCTGAAGAACACAGGAGAAGCAAAAACAACAAACTATGCTGTATCCATTCCTATGTATCTGGGAAATAATGTTTCTGGGTACATACTAGGTTTGAACCAGAGGTTAGAGCATTCAGTGAGGAGAAACTAGGAAGAAGTGTAGGCCAGACTGATAAATTTACTGCTCAGAAAATTATCTCTTGTAATTGTCTTTTCCTATAGTTTTCGCTTTTGCTGCATTTGGTAAGCTTTGGAAGTGTATGCTTCTGCAAAAATCAGCCTTGTGTTTTAAACACTCTCCTGTAGGGATGGCCATGGAGGAAGAAAGGCTTTTCCTCTTTACCCTGTACAAAAATTCAGTCGGCTGTTTACATCATGGTATAGAAGGGCTATTAGAGAATTGTACTAAAAACTTCTATTAAAAATCAGATTCAACTGAAAAAAATCTAATCGAATGCAGTGCATTTAGGAAACAGACTTTCTGTCTGTATTGTGCTTCATATCCTATGATGAAAAGTATCCCAGCTTGAAACATGTCAGGAATTGTTGCTTTCTATGAAAGGAACTTTGATTCCCAATTACTTCGTGTTTTCTATTGCTCCTACCTTACAGCTGTTCACAGAGCCGCCATCCTTCATAGATTCTCCCCAACTTCCCTCTTCCCCCCCCCCCCAACTTAATGGTCTGAAAACAATTCAGTATGCAGGACCAGTTTGGCCTGGGTCTGGGGGCCAGGTATACATTAGAACCCATGTGACTGGAACCTTTACAGGGTGATGGGTGTTTAGTGTGCACTGTGTTGAGAGTGGTGTAGACATTGAGTGGTCCTGCTCTAAGTTGTTCCTATTTAAACCACTATACAGGCATACCCCGCTTAAAGTAGCTTCACTTAAAGTAGCCTTGCTATAAAGTACATGCTCCATACTCCACCATACCCCGCTTAAAGTATGCGTGCTTCGCAATAATGGACTCTTTATTGGCATGACGCCGCTGCCATCTAGTGGTGATTGCGTGCAGTACAAGTGAAGATAATTGCTTCACTTTAAGTACATTTTCACTTAAAGTACACTCTCCGGTCCCATTGCATACGTTAAAGTGCGGTATGCCTGTATTCTGTTATGGAACTGTTCTCCTTGCAACATTAATACAGCAGCAGGTGGAAACTAGCTTGTAAACTAGTATCTAGCACTATTGCTGCATAAGAATCAGTGTGGTAGCTGAAGCATGGGATAGAACACCACATGTAAATCCAAGTTCTGTGTCGAGCCCTTAGCCAATAGTGAACATAACCATTCTAAAACTATTTTTATCGTGTCTGAACATGACATGAGAGAGTTGTGATGTCGGTGACACCTACTTGGGGTGCTTTCACACTGCACTTTATTCTGTTATTCTGACTAAGGGTGGGTGTGGGTGGGTGTGTGGGTGTGTGTGTGGGTGGGTGTGGGTGGGTGGGGTACTGCAATGTGAAAGGGGTTTTAGAAATCGGGACAGAAGCGCTTTCTTTTTAATCAGTTAAACTAGCACTATTAGCCCCATGTGTGAAAGCAGTCTTGGTTTCCTGATATGATAGCAATTGGAAATTTAAGTACAATATGTAAACAAGTATTTCTATAAGGTTCTGCTATTTAAGACCTATTTGAATGGAGTGCCTTCCATTGCTTTGTCTCCTAGCATGAACTTGGCTGGAAGTTTGCTTTCACTTTGCCTTAAATGTGGCTTGCCTTGTCCAAACCTGGGACCATAGCTTAACACTAATTATAGTTAGTCTCAATAAGCTAGCTTAATTTGAAGTTGGCTTGTTTTGACACTAAACATAATTGGTGTTAAACCATCATCCCAGTTCAGATGCCTGCTTCCCTTTTTCCTCCACCTGCATGGGCAAGCGCAGGAGGAGGCTACGCTCATTCGCTTAGCATAAAATCATGGCTTAGTGATGTGTTCAAATGTGGGCATTTAGTGAATACTTCAGGAAACTCATTTTAGACAGACACCAATTCCATCATTTGAGAATTCACTCTGAGGTATAAGAAAAGTTTCTAAACAAATCTGTACATTCAATTGTCAGAAGAAAACACTGTAGTAAAATTCTAATTTAAATCCACAGGGTTTGAAAAACTGAGTCAAATCTCAAAACTGTTCTGTCAAGGAACCCCAATGTTTCTGGAAACTGCAACAGACACAGTAAGTAAGACCATTCACATTTTGAAGCATTTTTTGTTGTATGGGAATGGCATGAGAGAATAGGTATGTT
This sequence comes from Rhineura floridana, assembly GCF_030035675.1. Lineage (NCBI taxonomy): Eukaryota > Metazoa > Chordata > Lepidosauria > Squamata > Rhineuridae > Rhineura > Rhineura floridana. The sequence continues at coordinate 10,509,124 of NC_084487.1, forward strand.
CAAAATATATATTGTGCTGCAGCAAGAGATGTATTTGGATGATGTGGTATCTTCCCAAATGATGACGCAAACTCCCTCTCCACTTAAAGCATTTGTTTATACCAACTAGTGGAATTTAATCATTTTGCATGGTCTTATGTTTAGACAAGTTCTTAGTGAGAATCTAGTTGTGAACATGTTATTAATGTAAACACCACAACTGTATGTGCATTTATTCAGAAGCGAGGCATACTTCCAGTTGTGTGCATAGAATTATGCTATAAGCTACTTAATGAAAAATGAGGCATTATTTCACGGATATGCAATGTAAGGCCCATGGCTCAAATCCAGCTCATTGAAAGCCTCAGGGGACATTTATTTTACCTATTTTTATCCAGCCTTCAGCACAAGTGCCTTAAGGCTAGCTAAAATAAATCCAAAGTCTCACACTTTTATCCTTAAAAAAAAAAAAACCCTCTGAAGTAGATTAGGCTTGTGGTTGATGCACAAAATGGTGGCTGAAAGAAGGCTAGGCATGGTGACTACTTTATGTTGCTTACTCCTTTATATTATGATTTAGGGTAGTGATTTCCAAACAGCGTACCTTGGAAGTTTTTCGGGAGTTCCTCAATGAGAAACTTGATAACAGCAGATAGACCAAATCAACTTGTTTAAAGAAGTGCTGGGAATATGATACAGTCACGGTTTCCATGGTGATGCCCAACAGGTTGATCCAGGACCTTGTTTAGAGCAAGAATACTTCTTAGAACATACCCTAGAACGCTGTACAGTATGTAGGGGTGCTATGGCAGATATTCATTGGAAGACAAGTCAGTGGGAATTCACTCTGAGGTGAATTCAGAAGATTTGAAAATCACTGGTTTAGGCTAAATAGCAGTAAGTGTTGGAAAACTAGGCTGAGTGGTTTGGGAAATGTAGGCGGGCAGCACTGAGTGTGTGCATGTTTAACGGTTGTAATGCCTCAGGGAGATATTCTAGAAGATGTTTGGTTGAGAAGATCATGGGCAGATGTAGTCATGAATGCAGCAGAGCCAAGTTGGCTTTGTGTACTAATGATGCAGTTCCAAGACTTCAAGCAAATAAATGCTTTGGATAGAAGATTGCCAAATGTTGCACTCGCAGGTTGCAAAACATGAATGTAGGCTAACAGATATAAAATGAAAGAAAGTGTATGCATGAGTAGAAAGAGAACTAGAGTTTAATTTGAACTGTAAAGTTGTCTTCTATAAAGAGATAAATATGGGATATTGTCTTCTGTTTTTAGGTGAGAAGATGAGCAGCTACAATTCAGAAAAACTGACGTTTGGAGTACATGCTCATAAATCCAGAGAGAAATTACAGTGATTAAGATAAAAAGAGATGAAGGTATGATAGATTAAATATTGTTTGGAATAAACAGTGTGGAACAGGTGATGCCTGAACTTAAAGGGTTGTAACTACCACTGTACAATTGGAGTTCTACTTGTGCAATGGGACTTTCTCTTCCTCTCCCCATGCAACCTCAGAATCTGTTTTGGAGGGTCCGCCAACCCTCTGGATCAGATTCTGAGGGGCTGCAGAGGGGATAGAAAAGGGAAATTCTGTTACAGAAGCAGAAGTCTGTTGAGCAAGCAGAGCAGCAGTGTTGGATACAACCCAAAGAGTTTGGGGATGTTGTGAGGACTAAATATGAAACTGCCTTATACTAAGTTGTTTCATCCAGCTCATTACTGTTTGTACTGTAAAGAGATCCATATGGGATATTGTCTTCTGTTTTGCCTGGCAATGGCTCTCTTAATGTCTGAGGTTGAAGTCTTTTCCAATTCAGTTCCCGTTATATTTTTAATTGGAAATGTAGAGATTGCATACAAAGGATGTATTTGACTACTGAGGTATAGGTCCTCTGCCGTTTTAGGGTTTTTTGTGTGCATACATAGGCTGATATTAAATGATAGCACCAGAGTCTTAGTAAAAACACATCAGTTAAATAACCACATCCAAAGCTGTTAAATGCTTGCCCAAACAAAAAGATACAGCATCACAATCATTTGACTGTCATACCAGGATTTATTCATTTTAGTGGGACAGACATTGGCTGCCATGGTTTAGCAGTATGTGAATGAGCCTAGCCTCCTTTTGGGCATGTGCGTACTCAGCAGAGCTTAAAAGCCTTTAGGTGTTTCACTCTCATTGCTCAGACATGCACAAACCAAAAGGGATGAGGCGAGAGAAGATACTGTGGAATGTAGGGGACGTAAAGTGATAACAGTGGTCCATGTTTTTAATTTTCTTGCAGGAATGGAAGAAAATGCTTATTCTGTTCTTTCCTGAAATACTGAAACTCTTAATTTGCAAAAACAGTACATAAACATGAAAAAGATAGCTATTTTAAGGTGTGCCTGCTTAAATGAGGGGCAATATAAAAGGTACCTGAGAGACTAGGAAAATCTAGAAAGGATGAAGCACACAGCTGAGTTGAGCATTTCAGCTGTGCAAAAATGGGGGGGGGACTGGCTTTATAAGAAAAAGGAGAGATTGGCTGGCCACTGTGAGAACAGGATGCTGGACTAGATGGGCCACTGGCCTGATCCAGCAGGCTCTTCTTATGTTCTTATTAGTTGGCTATTTAGGAAGGCACCCAAAATGTTAACATTATTTATTTTTGTATTATCAAGCATTCTGAACTTCTCTCCATGGAGCAACCATACAAACAATCTGAATCTTGAGCAGCTTTAGTGGAGCACAGTAATTGATTTGCCTTGGCTAAAACCCTCTAACACTAACTTCTTGTGTTTCAGAACTCTGAAAGTTAACTGAAGGTAGGATGGATGCTTCAGTAATATTGCCTATTCTGAAGAAAAAGTTAGCCTTCCTCTCAGGTACAGTTTATATGTTTTATTCCAACTATATTACTTTGAATTGTTAAGCTGTTATCTGATTCTCCATTGCCCCCCTTCTTGACAAGTGGCACAAATGTACTATACATACTGAAGCAAAGGCTGTTAGTGACTGTGGATATGGGATTGCTTTCGAACACTCAGAAGGCTTGGTTGCATAAATTACCATTAGTGTCCATTAGTGAGTTCCTCCTTACTGGAGCTTTCCTGGCTGCTTCTGAAGCATTCAGGGGGACACCTTACTCTGCACCTAGTATCATGGTGCATTCAACACGAGCAGCAGTTGCTTATGCAGCACATACAACAAATGTTCCGCTACAAGAGATCTGTCAGACAGCCACGTGGGCAAACCTGGATATATTTATCAAGTACTATAAGGTGGGCATGTATGCATCTGCAGATGCAGCCTTGGGGAGGTGAGTTCCTTAGGTGCTGCTGAATCATTAATGACCCACACAGAAGGTCAGCTTTGGAACATTGCACTTGGGGGAGGCAGGAAAGAGTTAACCCTCCAAAGGACTCTCGCCTTAGTCCCTCCCATGGAATGACAGTTCGCTGTCTGGCCAAGCTTGAAAGTATTACACTTATAACACTAACAACATCATGGCTCAAAATAACATTGCATTCGCTGAAGCCAACTCGCAAACTTCTAGGTCAGTTCCGTGACCCTTCAATCTCCCCCATTTTCCTTGTGTTATTCTTCCTCATGCTGCGTCCCAGGGTGGGCCTTGGTGGTGTCCTGGTGTCCCCAAAGAAACACCTTCCTGGTGAGTAAAACGGTTCCTTCTCCAGTGGGCACCAGGACACCCCCAGGACATTCTGAAGATAATGCTTCAGAAGCAGCCACAGAAGCTCCAGCTAGGAGGAACTCACTAAAGGACACCTGGTAATATATGCAACCAAACCTCCTGAGTGTTTTGAAAGCAGCCAGGAAATCTCCAGCTAGGTGAAACTTCTCATACCTACAAAGCAATTCCTGAAACATTGTCATGTTATGCAAACCTGCTGAGTGCCTGTAATCTGCAAATGTAACTTGCTGTTTAAATGAACACAAAGGAACAACAGAAGGCCTAGTAGCCAAACAGTACCATTAATGAGCAGCAGGGGCAACAGAGAACATGTGACAATGCTTTACCAGACCCACATGATGTGTCCAGAGGTAGAGCGCTGAGGCTGATGGTACAGAGGTTTGGCAGACAAACCACTGAGACACAACATAATGTGTATGATGATTCAGTTGTCTCTGGAGAAAGAATATAGATGGTTCATTGGTGGATGGCAAAGTCAGCTGCTGCTGTCTATGGAATTGTGAATTAACTGTTTGGTCTGAGTAACCCTGCTACGTTCCCTCAGTAGACTTAGGTAGTCCCATGGAGGGTGTGATGTCCGCCTCGTCTAAGGGACAATGATTGGGCGCTAAAATTAACATTGGAGCCTGGAGTGTTGGCTAGTTGCCTAAATAACCCAATGGCTTTGTTGTAGATAAGGATTGTTCCTGTTAAGCAGATTTTTATTTGATAATTGAGGCCTTGTTCATCCCTAATAATTACTTTTCAGCACCTACAAAGAGTTTTCTTTTCTTCCTTAGAACCAAATATAAATATTTTATAGAATTTGATCCATATTAAGTATTTGTTATGTTGTAGTCCTAGAAAAAAATGCAGTTTGCATTATAGTTGATTATTGGATCTTTGCTAAATCAGCATAACATGACACTCCATCTTAAAGGGAATAACTCAGTTATCATTGGTACTTACATAGTTTTTAAGGCTATGGGAATATGTCACTGTCCCTGGTCCCTGAGTGATCATTAATAGTTGTAAAACGTACTAGATTTTCAGAACTACTCCATATTCTAAGAGCTTTCTCATGCTGCTTGAGCCTTCAGATGTGTTAGCCACTAACCAGGATGACTGTGATCTGCCTTCACAGTTTGAGGCAGTATGTTTCTGAATACCAGTTGCTTGAAACTGCAGGAGGGGAGAGTGCTCTTGTGCTCAGGCCCTGCTTGTGGGCTTCTCATAGGCCTTTGAATGGTCAAATGTTCATGTGCGAACAGGATGCTGGACTAGATAGGCCATTGGCCTGATCCAGCAGGCTCTTCATATGTTCTTAGGTTGTAGTCAACTAAGTCATACCATTGAAATTAACGAACCTAAGTTATTCATGTCTATTACCTTCACTGGTTCTACTCTGAGTGGGACTAGCACTGAATACCACCTCTAATTACTGTTTTTTTTCCTGCTAGCCTTAGTTTTTGTTGTCAGTTTCTTTTAGTATACATGTAGCAAATAAACAGTTATGAAAGGTAACTTCTTATAGTTGAATAATAAAATAGTGCAGAAAATGAGCAATAATAGAGCAGAGAAAAGAATTTACCAGCAGGATATCTCTTTTTTGGCAAATAATTTTTACAGTACCTTTTCCTGACAGGCATCAAATGGATGTTGAGCAATCATTTTCATTGCAACAATGAAACATTTCACCTGTTGCAAACACTTATCTTGAAATAAGCTTTTAATTGACATGTTTGGCTGCTACTGTTTCAATGCCTGCTAAGGTGTTTTTGAGTTTTCACTGAGTTGTATTCACTGTTGGGTTTGTGCGAGTAGAAGGTGCTTCTGCTCGTGCAAGGTGGGGTATCCGCTGATTCCCCTTACCTATTGTAGCCCTTGGTGACATATCCCATACTTTTCTAGATAATCTACCAACCCTCAGGAACAGCTTTTGTGGGGAGGGGCTGCAGAAGTTAGGGGATGAGAGCAAAAGCCACCATTGGATACAACTCCATTATGTATGATCCAGATCTAGAGGTGCTTCCAGACGGGTGTTTGTTGTGGGATAAGTGCTCTTCATGAATACAGGGGAATTTTTGGACAGCATCCACACAATGTTATTAGTATTAAAATGCCAGTGTGCAATTCTCCCCCCCCCAATTTAATCTGGATTTCCCATTTCCTAGAACAATCCAGTAATAGAGCAATCCAACCCCCTCTCCCTTGCTGGGATTTCCCCCTGCCTAGCTGTACCAGGTAAGCCATCCACCTGCCACTGATGGAGTGACACAAGCATCACTCTGTCAGTGCTGACCTCCATCTTCTGCTGTGCGTGTGTGCACGTGTGCATGAACCACTGATGGGATTCCCACAAGCATCAGCCTAAAACCTTCCCAAACACGGTAGCAGAGAGAAGGAGGGGCTGAGGATCTGTTGAATCTCAAGCTAATTACAGTGCCATCATGTGACTGATCCATGGTCAGTTATTGGCCAACTCTAGGCTAACAGGGTGATCTTCCTTTCTTTTTAAAGCCATGTTTGATTTTGCCATAAGCAAGGTTTTTAAAATAGTCTTGATGATGGATGTTCTTATAAAATAGTGTTCTGTTGTTAAACTCTTATATGAACCTTTTTTTACTGCATGTACCTCCCAGAAACAAAAGAGAACCCAGTGAAAGGGGGAAAGTCTGGCTCTTATCCCATTGTCCAACAAATATATATTAAAGAGGAAAATATTGCAAATGGTTCAACAAGAGGAAGGAAAATACCTTCTCCTTAAGTGGGCTCAGCTGCTTGAAGTTAAAATATAAATACAATATTATTCTTCTGAACATTACTGAGTCATTTCCTCTTCCTTCATCTGCTTCCTCCTTATCCATTTACTCTTGGTTGAATTCCTATTCTGTGGGGAGAGGCAAGAGACAGCTCTCTGCACTGCATGATGAGCAGATTTGGAAGCTTAAGCATGGGGACATCTCCGCTACTGGGATTATGTTACTGATTATTTCTTGATCCTGGAAGAGTGGGTGTAAGAGAGACTTCCATATCTTTCATTAGGTGTAGCAAAATATTAATAGAGCTAGGGACAAAAATCCAGTTGAAATCGAGTGTGTTATCAGTATTTCTATTCACATGTGAAACTGGAGCCCATCTACATGTTTTGAAAAAGCAAGAGTTTGGGGCCAGGGCTAAAGCACTTGAGATTGTCTGTAGGGATCACAGAGTGTAATCTTGTACACCAAAACTCTGTGTTCATGGAAAGCTAGGACATCAGAAGTTTAACAGTCTGTCTTCTCCCTGATTTACTATTCTTCTCTCTGCAGAAAAACTTTTCTTACTGTGGTGGTGATGATGATAAGCATTCAGTGGTGCAATTTCTCACTTGCATTCTGAAGCAGTATGATTTGGAAGGCCCAAAAAAACGTATTTTCTGAATAAAGTCTCTCACACACTGAAATGTGATGGTGAAAGCTCCTTTGGAATGAGTGTTGCATGTCTAATTTTTCTGCTCACTTAAAAAAGCTTGGAAATGTGCATTGAACTTGGAGGATGTTGTGTTGATCTCTTGCTTTCAACACAAACACTATCAATATTCATGCATAAAGTCAGCTCATGGTGTCTCTACCACCCAATTTATAACAAAATAGTAATAGTTAGGATTCACATTGCACTTTTTTGAAAGTGCCATGGTGTTTCACATACATTATCTTAGTCTTCACAACAGTTGTCCAAGGATATCCAGTACTGTTATCTTTAGGTTATAGATGGGGGAGGCATAGGGTGAGAGATAGTGGCTTCTCTAAGGCTACCCAGTGAGTTCATAGTGCAGCTAAAACTTTTGAACTGGGGATGCATAAGTTGTACCTTGAGCTCTTGATCACTACACATTTGCCATCTCCGTATATTATATGCAGGGTTCTACAGTTTTTGGATCGCTTTGATAGCTAAAAATTGTGGCTGACGTGTTCCTTATCCTTCCACTAATAAATAAAGCCTTCCTGCCTTTTCCTGCGGGAAAGGCAGGTAGGGAGCCTGTAGGCTTAGGCAATGCAAATTAGCTAGAGGCAGTTCCCTGCAGGGGAGGCAGGTGGGGTGCATTGTGGTTTAGTCACCAGAGGTGGGTGGTATGGGCACTTCCCCTTCAAGCAGCTGAACAAACCTCCGTCTTCCTTCTTCTCCAACTCCAAGGTTGGGATAGGGATTTCTTCACTGCTGATGGGATAGTCCTCACCCCCTCTAGCAGTTGGCACTAATGCTTCCTTCTGTTTTAAAGTTTAAGATATGGCTAAAACCTAAAAAGAAGATTTCTGAGGCAGGGCCTGCGAGAATCTTGCACATTTTCAAGTTCCATGAAACTAACAAAGTCCTCAGTTTAGGCCTTCCTGCTGACAAGGACCTACCTTATCTGCTGTATAATGGATAATGCAGTAGCATTCAAAATGGTAGGATGTGGTAGTGATGAGGGAGTGTGGAACACAAGGTAATAACTGAGGATAGCATGGATGGAACTGTGATGAAGGTGCACAGGGTTTACAGGACAGGTGGATTGAAAGGGAGAGTTGGGCCCTTTCCAGAACATCTTAATGAGGTTTTCAAAAACATGCTTCAAGATAGTGTCAGTTGAACTTACACTTGTTGTTACGTGCATTCAAGTTGATTATGACTTATAGTGACCCTATGAATCAGCGACTTCCAATAGCATCTGTCGTGAACCACCCTGTTCAGATCTTGTAAGTTCAGGTCTGTGGCTTCCTTTGTGGAATCAAGCCATCTCTTGTTTGGCCTTACTCTTTTTCTACTTCCTTCTGTTTTTCCCAGCATTATTGTCTTTTCTAGTGAATCATGTCTTCTCATGATGTGTCCAAAGTATAATAACCTCAGTTTGATCATTTTAGCTTCTAGTGATAGTTGTGGTTTAATTTGTTCTAACACCCATGCTATCTGCAAAGCTCTCCTCCAACACCACATTTCAGATGAGTTGTGTTTTCTCTTCTCTGCTTTTTTCACTGTCCAACTTTCACATCCATGCATAGAGATTGGGAATACCATGGTCTGAATGATCCCGACTTTAGCATTCAGTGATACATCTTTGCATTTGAGGACCTTTTCTAGTTCTCTCATAGCTGCCCTCCCCAGTCCTAGCCTCCTTCTGATTTCTTGACTATTGTCTCCATTTTGGTTAATGACTGTGCCCAGGTACTGATAATCCTGACAAGTTCAATGTCCTCGTTGTCAGCTTTCAAGTTACATAAATCTTGTGTTGTCATTACTTTAGTCTTCTTGCGTTTAGCTGTAATCCTGCTTTTGTGCTTTCCTCTTGAACTTTCATCAGCATTCTTTTCAAATCATTACTGGTTTCTGCTAGTAGTGTGGTATTGTCTGCATATCTTAAATTATTGATATTTCTCCCTCCAGTTTTCACACCTCCTTCATCTTGGTCCAATCCTCCTTTCTGTATGATATGTTCTGCATACAAACAGGGTGATAAAATGCACCCCGGCTCACACCCTTTCCAATTGGGAACCAATCAGTTTCTCCATATTCTGTCCTTACAATAGCTTCTTGTCCAGAGTATAGGTTGCATATCAGGACAATCAGTTGCTGTGGCACTCGCATTTCTTTTAAAGCATTCCATAGTTTTTTATGATCTACACAATCAAAGGTTTTGCTGTAATCTATGAAGCACAGGGTGATTTCCTTTTGAAATTCCTTAGTCTGTCCCATTATCCAACATATGTTTGAGATATGATCTCTGGTGCCTCTTCCCTTTCTAAATCCAGCTTGGACGTCTGGCATTTCTCGCTCCATATATGGTAAGAGCTTTTCTTGTAGAATCTTGAGCATTACTTACTTGCATGGGATAATAAGGCAATAGTTCGATAATTACAGTACTACATTCCCTGGGATCTCCTTTTTTTGTCTGTGGGCCATTGTTTAGTTTTCCATATTTCTTGACAGACTTTTGTCAAAATTTGGACAGATTCAGTCTCAGTAGCTTGTAGATCTCTATTGGTGTGCCATCTGTTCCTGGTGATTTGTTTCTTCCAAGTATATTAAGAGCAGCTTTTACTTCGCATTCTAAAATTTCTGGTTCTTCATCAGATGGTTCCTCTGTGACTGAATCTGTCATCTTTCCATCTCTTTTATAGAGTTCTTCAGTGTATTGCTTCCATCTTTCTTTTATTTCATCTCAGTCAGTGTGTTCCCCTGTCGATTATTCAACATCCCTACCCTTGGTTTAAATTTCTCTTTAATTTCTCTAATCTTTTGGAATAGGGCTCTAGTTCTACCCTTTTTGTTGTCCTCTTCTATTTCTATACAATATCCATTGTAATAGTTCTCTTTATCCCTACGTACTAGTCACTCTATAGTTTCATTTAAGGTTCTAACCGTGTTTCTCCTTTTGCTTTGCTTCTCTCTTTCAACCATTTTAAGAGTTTCTTCAGTCTTCCATTGAGGTCTTGCATTCTTCCCTGATAATGTCTCTGACTTCAGTCCATAGTTCTTCTGGTTCTCTGTCAACTAAGCTTAAAGTCTCAAATCTGTTCCTTATTTGATCTTTATATGCTTGTGGGATGTTATTTAAGTTGTGTTTTGGCATTATGATTTCTTTGTTGGTCTTCTTTAGCTTTACTCTGATTTTCAATATGACCAGTTCATGATCTGTACCACAGTCTGCTCCTGGTCTTCTTTCTGTAGAAAGTATGGAACTTCTCCATCTTCTGCTACCAATTATATAATCAATTTGATTCCTATATTGACCATCTGGTGATGTCCATGTGTACAGTCGTCTTTTTGGTTGCTCAAAACATGTGTTTGCAAGAAACAAATCATTGGCTTCACAGAATTCAATAAGTCTTTCTCCTGCTTCATTTCTGTCTCCTAAGCCCCATCTCCCCACAATTCCTAGTTCTTTTCTATTCCCTACTTTTGCATTCCAGCCCCCCATGATTATCATCACATCTTGTTTTGGTGTGTGATCAATTTCTTCCTGTACTTCTGCGTAAAATCTGTCCAATTCCTCCTCTTCTGCATTTGCCATTGGAGCATAGACTATAAAGTTATCAGATTGAATAAGCTGTATAATACATCTCAAACAGACAGTCTGGTCCTTTGCAGTCTCAGCACTGATCCTTATACAGTAGGCTGTAGTCTTCTCCTGCTGATATATGATGCATCCAGTCTTGGCAAATACCGTATATTCCGGCGTATAAGACGACTGGGCGTATAAGATGACCCCCAACTTTTCCAGTTAAAATATAGAGTTTGGGATATACTCGCCATATAAGACTACCCCTGCTTATGACATGCAGGTACTTAGCAGGAAAACTGTCACTTATAAACTTATAAATATTAATATTTGGATTGTGCAGTTGTTTTGTTTTTGTGCCTAGGAATTACCACCAAAAACTGGGGAAAGATGTGAGAAATCTTTTTTTTAAAAGCAACATTAAATGCCTAGACTCTAGTTTCCAACACTATGGAGTATTTATTGATTGATTAAGAGAATTTATATCCTGCCGTTTTGCTGTTAAAAACAGAGCTCAGCACAGCTTACAAATATAGTAAAAACAATAAAAATACACAATCAGAGAAAAACAAGCCAAAATGTTAGGAAAAGGAGTCTTTCACACCACATGCTCAGTTCTAAATACTGTTGCAGCAACTTTTACAAGTTCCTCCAGTATTCCACTGGTGCAGGCACTCAGACATTCAAAGTACTGTATGTTTCTTAGGTTTTATAAAAGCAGAGCTTTGCTTAACTCAAAATTTCTTCTCCCTTTGATAACCACATCTACACAGGTTCCACCTCCATACTCAAAATGAAACTGAGCCTGGAAGTGTACAACAACCCCACACATACCTTGCTATCAATGCCAGGATGTCTGTCTTATCGACTACTCTCCTGCTCCCCCCCCACACACACACACACCGGGCATCATGAAAGACCCAGTCCTGGGCTCAGAAAGAAAATAAATATCTGGTCCTCTTCAAAGTATTGATAAGCCTCTTGTTTTAATTGAAATAATAATTATAAATTCTTGTTCTTATCACTAATGGGAGTTAATTATCTTGCATATGCTGCTGTTGCTTCTATGGCTGTAACGGAGTGAGGTTAAAGATAAGTGAAATGCAAATAGGAAAAAAAAATACAGAAGGCAGTAACACTTTCCTAAATGTAATACCATACCAACCACAACAAGATTCCTATAAGGCAAAAAACTAAGCATCTCACAACCAGTCAGGATTCCTAACCAAAAACCAAAAATAGGATAAATGAAGAAATATTTATATAAGCATAACTATCAAATATATTTATTATTTACACAAACTGTAAAGATATTTATAGTGCAATCCTAAATTTATTTATTCAGAAGCAAGTCCCAGCATATTCAATGGGGCTTACTCAAACAGGGACAGAAATGCAACCTCAAGTGATAAGCAACTTCATTCACACAACCCAAAATTCCGAATCATGCCACTTTACACTGTTTTGCAACTGTTTATACTTGTTTTTATGGTTATTGGATTTTAAATGGCTTTATTTCTTGTTGTGAGCTGCCTTGGTTTGCAACCCTACCTCACAGGGGTGTTGGAAAGACTCCATACACGCACACGCACACACTGCAGATGTATAAATACATACAGCCCATATAATAGTTTATTGTCAAACCAATTGGTCATTGCAGAAAAATCAGTATTAGTTTTTTAAAAATCAGTATTAGTTTCCTACAGAATAAAAACTGCAATACCTAAGTAAGCCCTGCCTACTTGCTTTAAAATAGGACTGGGGGGGGGGGCAGAAAGAGAACACAAACACAATTCTTTTTTACATTCACTCCAAAGTCCCATTGATTTTCAGCACATTCATAATCATGTCTACTCAAAAGTAATTCCTACTGAATTCAATAGGATTTACTCTGGACATATGGGATTAGCACTGTTTTTACCCCCAAAAGCAACTATTGGGAAGGTTTTCAAAACACTGCCCAGGATCTGACTCCTACACACAACAGGGGGAAAAACTGAAATGTATATACCTACCCAATTTATGAGATTTTCAGATAAACAGGAGGGGAAACCACCATTTTCTGGCCTCGCAATGAGGTTTTGCAGACACTGCCACCAAACAAACACTTCACTGATTGGCTGAAATCCTGAACGGGCGGGGTTAAAGCTACGAAGTGCTATACAGTAGTTTAAAAAAAGATTTAACCGGGGGGGGGGTGCCTGACGTTTTTATATATATATCGAGAACCGCACCACCTAGAAACTTAATTTTTTTTTTAAATGAAAGCTGAGAATCCGGGCCACCTAAGGGGCTAGCCGGGTGCCGGGTGGCATGCTTAGAATCCGGGTAAAACCCAGCTATCCAGGCAGTATGGCAACCCTAATAAGACGACACCCGGCGTATAAGACGACCCCCGACTTTGGAGAAGATTTTCCAGGGTTAAAAAGTCGTCTTATACGCCGGAATATACGGTACTATGTTCCCAGCTCAATATTTGTTGTTGTTGTTGTTGTTGTTGTTGTTGTTATTATTATTATTAGCTTAAATAGTGATTGGTGAACTCTTTTTAGCTTGATTGATTGGGTCAGCAATTAAAAAACATATTTGCGAACATTCTTTGGGGCAACTTTTTTTGGCAACAGTTCTAAATTTATTATTCTGCACCATATTGACTTTCACACAAATTGTAAGCACACCCCAAGGGGGATCTTTATGACTCCAGGGAAATGTGGGCAACCCCAGACAAGCTTTGTAGCCTTGGGACCAAAGGAGCTGAGGAATCCCTGAGCTAGGTAACCTCCCCAACCCAAACAGCCTGTAATTTCTGCAAAGGCTTTTTTGTTAACCTTGTTATCGTATGGGGATGCCAAATAACTTTAGAATCCTTAGTCTTGTTAAATGCAAACTACAGTTTTCAAACATTGTCCTGTTCAAATAGATGTTTCTGTTAATCTGAGTAGTTAGTTATCATTTTATACTAAAGAAATACTTATTGTGGTTTTACAGATTTTCCACACCTTCATCATTTTTTTATTACTTATATATGCCACCTTTTAAAAAAAGGCTTACAGTTAAAAATACTAAGTGTGTAATGTGATCATGCTTGCTTTCTGAAGCAAGTAGGGCAGAATGTTCATTTTATCATGACCAAATTGTGCAAAAAAATGAATGTCCTAAGCAGAATGTCTTGAATGATCATTTCGATGGCTGATCTTTTGGTAATTTAAGTTTTGTGCTGCAGTATGCCTGTGAAAAATTAAACATAACTTTTTCTGAAGTTAACAAGCCTGATCTGGAAATTTGTGATTATGCTGGCATATAGCTTCTTTTTTAGTCCCGTGTCTTGTTCACTTTAATGTATCTTTGTTAGAAAAAAGGGCAAGTAGTATCAAATTTCAATACAAGAAGTTTCAAAACAGTTGTTCACTGTCAAAAAAACACACACCACAGTTTTAATGCCAAATTTTATTGGGTAAAGGTGATTTTTTTCAGTTCAAAACTTATATTTATTTATTACAGGTGGGAAGGACCGAAGAAGTGGCCTCATTCTGACAATTCCATTATGCCTTGAACAAACAAATATGGATGAGCTGAGTGTTACTTTAGACTACCTGCTAAGCATTCCAAGGTGACTCTATGGGTGTGCCCTTTTAAAGCTCTATATATTCTTATTTTGTTTCTATCCTTAGATTTTCTTGAGGTGGTCTTAATTCATTATGTGAGATATGACTTAAATACAAAACTGTTCGGAAAGTTCTTAGAAAGAACAATGAAATGCTTTTTATGTTCTTGGGTGCGCTACTGATAATGCTTAAGCAAGTAAAGAGAGAATTATAGATGTTGTGATACCACTATATTATATTTTGAATATCTGTCCTTTTTTGCAGTGAAAAGTGTAAAGCTAGAGGATTTACTGTTATAGTGGATGGTAGAAAATCGCAATGGAATGTTGTCAAGACTGTTGTGTTAATGCTACAGGTAAGATGTTTTCATGAATTTGTAGTGAATTAAGATCTGTGGAGATTAATCAATCTATATTTTAGGCCACCATGGTGCTTACTTTCTGGGGAAGTAGGCCATACATAATTTTATAGGTTTACAGTGTGGAGTATGTTTATAAACGCATAACAAATCATGATTGGTTGTTATTTGTAGAAGCTGAAGCGAGTCTTCGGCTCACATGCTCTGTCCTTCACATACAAGGGAAGGGATTGATAAGTTGCAAATTGCAAATGCAAAGATTATTAGTTTTCTATTTTGTCTAAGTGCAGGAAACCATGATTTGTGGAAACTGTAACAAATCGCTTTCCTTTCTGTTCCGGTTTATGAATAAATTAAAAGGATACTTCTCATCTCTCATGTGTGAAAGAGGAATTGTGTGATCCTGAAGCTGTCCACAGCATGAGCACATAATGAAAAACCATGGCTTGTCACTGTCTGAGCCTCATAACTAGGCCAGCATGTTTGTAGTTTGGGATTTTTTTATTAAAGGCATTTAGATTCCCTGGAGAACTGATAGTCACTACTTTCTCAGAGATCAGAGTTGTCTTGCGTGCTTGGAAGGGTGCACCCAATAAAGAACAGTAGATACAAGGAAGTTATATTGCTTGCTTCTCATGAGAAAGTGTTCTATAGAAAATGAGAGTCGATAGAGTGTTGAAGCTTATTGATGCGTAGATCTTTCAGTGATCATCCACACTTCTCAGTTTCAGTAGAGGCTGTAGCAAGGATGAGGTAGTTTGTAAGCATCCCTAGAAATCTTAAAATTGCCTCTAATGGTACAAACTATATAGAAAAGGGATTGGATTTTGATGTTTATTATCTCAAGTCAGTGTTATTTCTTTTCTGCAATTTTTGCAATTTTTCTTCCTCTAGTACAGGAAAGTAGTGTTTCATATTTTTGGGGAAACAGATGGGAAAGAGGGGTTCTTAAAAATCAAAATGGGGAGAAATAAAGACCTGAACAACTAAATTTAGTTACTTGGTGGTCCTCCATGAGCTTTTGTCAACCTTTACCAGGGATCAAACCTCTTCCCAATAGAAGTCTGGCAGGAGTCATCTCTGTTTAGATGTCTTCAGACACACAGTACTGTTCAGACAGGACTTTGGAACATGTTTTTTTTATTTTACCAACCACTTTTATTGGCATGTCACCAATGTTTTTGTTGGTGTTATTGTAGAATTATGTTTCCATGTTGCATGCCACAAAAATTTTCTATGAAAGTCCTGTTTATAATTATTTAAATAAACATACATAAAATTGGGAAGAGGCTGCATTTGAAATCTACTGCAACAATTGCCTATTATTTATTGTCCTTGCATGAACTGTCCTCTACTTTAAAGTTGCTATTTCTAAAGAGCCCAAAGTGGGCACTTTCCCTCTTGGCTTTATGAAAATCTTTAATAGATATTGACTTAATGAGGTTTGACATTTTGACCCCAAACCATTTTTGTCAAGTGACAAGGTGTATTACTTTCTTCCTTTTTAGTTCTGTTTGAATGCTCTTTTACAGGATGTGTTCTGTCAAGTTCATTGAATAAAAAGCACTTTGTTCTTGCTGTCTGTCTATTTAATATGTGTGTTTTCACAAAATTGTGAAGCAACTTGACAGGCAGGGGAAACAACTGTGAACCATGAGCACTTTTAAACTGTTCTCATTTGTGAGGAAAGGCTATCCTGTTACATGGGTGGAATATAGAATCTAAACAGTGTGAAAAAAGGCTGACCTTACCATGTTATCTACCATGTGAAGCAAAGCATTTTATGGTTGTTACTTAAATGAAATAAGTTTGAAGGCTCTGGCCTCTTTATTAAAAGATATATTTATCATACTCTGATATTGAGCATACATACATAGGCTGGGAATAAGTCCAATTGAGCTCAGTGGATCTTACTCCTGAGTGTATAGGATTGCATTGTTAGTGTGTGTTTCAGGTTGCTTAAAACTAATTTTAATGGTCCCAACATCTTATCAGTCTATGGCAGGCTTGCTTTATTCAGAGTGAAACTCTTAAGTGTGGTTTCTATACAGCAGACACTGAGTCCAGCAGTTAAGCTACACCTTAACTCTCTCTGCACAGATGCCATGTTAAGGAGTTGACCCCCCCTCCATATTAGCACACAGAAATTTAAGGTTCAGGGATGAGTATTAGGCAAGTAAATTTGGCAAATATATTTCCTTTACTTCACAGAATTTGAACATTACAGAAAATAAAATAAATGAAATTAATCAATAACATAGAAGCATTATAAAATAGTGAATGGGCGGAAGAATGGCAAATGCAATTCAATATAAACAAGTGTAAAATTATGCATATTGGAGCAAAAAATCTTAATTTCACATATACGCTCATGGGGTCTGAACTGGCAGTGACCGACCAGGAGAGAGACCTTGGGGTTGTAGTGGACAGCACAATGAAAATGTTGACCCAGTGTGCGGCAGCTGTGAAAAAGGCAAATTCCATGCTAGCAATAATTAGGAAAGGTATTGAAAATAAAACAGCCGATATCATAATGCCGTTGTATAAATCTATGGTGCGGCCGCATTTGGAATACTGTGTACAGTTCTGGTCGCCTCATCTCAAAAAGCATATTATAGAGTTGGAAAAGGTTCAGAAGAGGGCAACCAGAATGATCAAGGGGATGGAGCGACTCCCTTACGAGGAAAGGTTGCAGCATTTGGGGCTTTTTAGTTTAGAGAAAAGGCGGGTCAGAGGAGACATGATAGAAGTGTATAAAATTATGCATGGCATTGAGAAAGTGGATAGAGAAAAGTTCTTCTCCCTCTCTCATAATACTAGAACTCGTGGATATCCAAAGAAGCTGAATGTTGGAAGATTCAGGACAGACAGAAGGAAGTACTTCTTTACTCAGCGCATAGTTAAACTATGGAATTTGCTCCCACAAGATGCAGTAATGGCCACCAGCTTGGATGGCTTTAAAAGAAGATTAGACAAATTCATGGAGGACAGGGCTATCAATGGCTACTAGCCATGATGGCTGTGCTGTGCCACCCTAGTCAGAGGCAGCATGCTTCTGAAAACCAGTTGCCGGAAGCCTCAGAAGGGGAGAGTGTTCTTGCACTCGGGTCCTGCTTGCGGGCTTCCCCCAGGCACCTGGTTGGCCACTGTGAGAACAGGATGCTGGACTAGATGCGCCACTGGCCTAATCCAGCAGGCTCTTCTTATGTTCTTATGTTCTTAATACAGTTGCTGTTATTACAGTTCTAAACTATTAATGCAGAGCTGAGAAGCCCTATTAAATCATAATTACCTGAATCAACAAGACTGTCTAGGATGCAAACAAGGTGCAAAAAGAAGATGCTCAAAGGAAAGGATATTTAAAGTAAATCTGTCTTTTGAAGAAGAAAAATTATGATGCAGGCCTAAACATTCCTAAATCGCTAAGTTTCGCAATTATCAAAGACAGTCAAAGCTACATTCTACAAAATATTCCAGGTAAATGAAAGACTTTGATCAATTATATGCCAAGGTAACATATAGGCTGGCCCTAGGCATGCCAGGGTCCTTGGGCACCAGCTTGCCCTGGGCCCCTTTGCTCCCCTTCCTCGATTCGCGGAAGCAGCCATGGGAGGGATCGCAGGACAGGAGCTTCCGAGCCACCCGCCATCCCCCCACTTGACCTACCTTTCTCTCCGCTGTTTTTTGCGACTGCTTGCACTGCGCATGCAGGTTTGCCATCAATCAAGATGGCGGCCTAGGTTTCCCTAAGGGACTGAAGCCTCTGCCGCCATCTTGGTTGATGGCAGCAATGCTCGTGTGTAACACACATGCGTGCCATCAACCAAGATGGTGGCAGAGGCTTCAGCCCCTTAGGGAAACCTTGGCCACCATCTTGATTGATGGCATACCGCAAAAAACAGCGGAGAGAAAGGTAGGTGTCAGGCCCAGGATGTGACTCAGGAACCAGACCAACGGCTGTAGTTAATTCGTGTTTTATTAGGGTAATGTCCAAACAAAGACTGCGTTTTCTCATGAAGCAATACAGGGATACAGGTCCTGCGGCATTGGGAGAAAGTTGACAGAGCAAGGGACTTCTTCCCGCCTGTTCTTTAAGAAGGGGCCAAACGGTCCTCCTTAACTGCCCCTCAGGTACTGCCCGCCTTCCCCCCCTTCTCTCCTGTCTTTTCAGCTGTCTGCGTGTGCGCGGTGAGGGGGGAAGCATCACCCCCTCCTCTTCTGAAGTTTCCGATTCCAGGATGGGGGATAGGGGAGGGGCTGATGGTAAACTGCCTCCCCGCTTTTCGGCTGTGAGCAGCCCTCCCTCTTTCCCCTCTTGCTCTGAGCCTGAAAGAGGGGGAGGCGTGAGAATTTCAAGGGAGGGCTCAGGCTCCCCGTCGCTAAGCGACCTTATCACTGGCAGTTCCTCTGTTTCGTCTTCGCTCCAAAGGGGGGAAGTTCCTCCCCCTTCCCTCTGCCATCCATCCGAATACTCTTCTCCCAACTCTCCGGGATCCAGCTCCCCGGGATTGGGACCCCAGCTCTGCCTTCCGACAGTAGGTGAACCAGGGAAATGGTGGGCGGCTCGGAAGCTCCTGTCCTGCTTCCGCAGATCGCGGAAGGGGAGTGGAGGGGCCCCTGTAGCTCCAGGGGCCAGTGCCCCACCTGGCCGCCCTTTAGAACCTGCCCTGAACATACATTGCAACTTTTGCAACAATTTTTATTAAATGTAGTGTACTATCATCAAAGAGAAATAACTGTAGGCACATCTAATAGAAATATGTCAAATACGAACAGTTGCTATTTTATTATCAAAACTTAGATTATATTAATATGAGAATGTGTTTGGTTCGCATTGGTGAATAGTAAATAATATCAATGTTAAAAATAATATTCACTGTGAATACAACTTATTTAGCTGATCTACAAATGTGGATGGATTGAGTTTAGCCAATTCAGGGCTTTCTTTGTACAACAGGAGATGCGGATCTAGTGTTCAAGATAAAGAAATGGGGAGTAGTGGTGTCCCAGTCTGGTTTGCAAATCTATTCTGTCTCTGAAGGACATCACAAACATGGACAGATGCCTTCCATTCCCAATATGATTATTTTAATTGAGCTGCATTGGGGTCAGGAAAATCAGCTATGGAGCCTGGCCCAGTGTCTCTGGAATCAGTCGAAATGGGTGCAAAAATGAGTGCAGAAGTGGTATATTTACGTTCTTTAGTCTGTCCAGTGGTCCGTGGAGTCTGACTCGCTCACTGATTGTTGCCTGTAGATTTTAAACTCTTCTGAGGAACAAACTGATAAGTGCCAGTTTCGTTGTCCACCACTGTTTTTGTTGTTGAAGTGCTAGAAAGAGCATTGAAATTGTCCGTCAACCTAGATTACCGTATAGTAAGCAAAGTATTGTATTACATTAAGATTTTTAGCCAACTGTAGCATAAATAGAAACATGATGTTCTGTAGTTGATGATGGTTTTAATTTTGTATCTTTCATCTTCTTAGAATGTTGTTCCAGCAGAGGTATCACTTGTCTGTGTAGTAAAACCAGATGAATTCTGGGACAAGAAGGTTACACATTTTTGCTTTTGGAAAGAGAAAGATAGACTTGGATTTGAGGTATGTGTGTTTGTTTTTTCATTTGTCAGGCCTGAACACCAGAGTTAGCCTACAACTGCATGCAATAAATAAAAATTGGTAACTCCTAACAAACACTAATATATAAAGCAATTGCTGAATGATTCATTGGATGTTACAACAAAAATCATTGCAATCAGTTTGCAGTACTATGGCATATTGGTTAGTAAGTGGATTTAGTCTGATCCTTAGCTCCTTGTCTCAAGATCTGCAGAACATTTTCTGTTTCTAGAGAACATCATCACTTGAAAGATGAGACTTCACTGCCATGAATTTAACTGATTTCTGTTAGCCGATATGATAGACACTCAGATTTTTTTAAAGATTATTTTTTGTTTGTCTGAATTGCAGTCTATTTTAGCTATGTATAAGTTATTAGGGGTCAAATCGCATATACTCTACTTTGTTCACTTCACAAATCCTTCTGCTCCCCCCTTCCCTTCCTTTTCTTGTTCCTTCCTACTCATCTGATAGTGAAAGAACAACACTGTGCAGTGTGAAGTAAGGGTGTGCAAAATATTGAATGACTCAAGAACTGAAGTGTGCCCACTTTGGACAGATTCAGCTTTTATCAGAGCCAAAGCAGGATTTCTCTCCCATAATCTTAACCAAAGTGGGACCTCCAAAGCAGTTTGAGGGATTCAGATGCTTAAAATAGTATGCAGACTTTGTCTGCTAAAAGCAAAACTTTATCTCAGATCTTCCCAAAAAAGAAAATGCCAGGATGGGGAGAAGCAATGGGGAAGTTCTTTTTGACTAACAAGTCTAGCTGTTGCTATTATTTCCTTGCAAAAGCAACCTAAAGCTACTTACAGCAATAATAAGACGCTAAAACCAATTACAACAAAGTAATAAACCAAAAACTCATATGTACAGAGGTCTTGCAAAACCTGCCACACTTCTAATCAGAGGGAATGGATTTTACCAAGGCTCTCCAATCACAGAACTTTGGGGAAGGGATGTTGAGATAACGTATGCTTGTTCTTATGTGTTCTATGCTCTTTGCTACTTCCGTTTGTAGTGCTTGGAAAAGTTTGGACATTAAAGTCTTTCTGTCTCTCTGCCACATTTTCAAAGAGCCACTCCTGTCAAATCAGGTTTGCATTTTGTTTCTTTGACTTTTAGTGCCAACTGAGCAGCACCCAAGTGTGAAGCATATTTTTTTCATCACACTCCCTGGCCCCTGCACTCAGTCTTCTGAAGTTTTGCAGGCCACTTTCTTAGGGGTACGTCTACTATGGATGCAAAAATTGTTTCCACACAAAACCACAGGGAGGATATTGAGTCCCTTCTAGTTGTCTCTCTTCTCCCACCACCGCCACCACCCAACTTTAAAGACACCAAGCACAAAAGCCCCTGGAACTATTTGTCTGTAAATTTGCAGGTTTCTAGCCTAGCGGCACCCATCTCTTCTGTGTTCTTTTCATACAAATTGCCCACAGAACAGTAACTGAAATAAAATGAATCCCTTTTTTTTAACTGCCCCAAATAGGTTACAGATCCTGTCTTTGCAGAATAACGGTTGCAGTTACCCTTCTGACATTTGACATGATGCATCCTCTTAGAAGGGGCTAGCAAATCTGAAACAGTTATGCGCCCCCTCCCCCAGATTTTAGGGTAGAAACATGCTCACTGTTCTACCGGTTCCAGGGTGTCTCCACCTCTGCTCTGAAAACAGGAGTACACGATGCTAGTCAAACCTTGCGCCTTTTACTGTAAAATCTGGTGGGAGCAGCTTGAATGTATTTTTTAAAATTCAACTTTAAAGAGATTTTGCAACTGATCAGCAGATCAACCTGTCCCCCCTCCAGGTATGGCTAATGGAACCCTTTCCTGGCAACTAGTGTGTTCATGGCCATAGATTCTTCCTTTTTAAAGGTGTTTAGCAGAAGATCCCCTGGACCTGTTTGCCTTTCAATTGGCAGGTCTTGCCCACTCACAAGGGGTTACCTGTAAATTTCATCCAATTGTGTCAAAAAGAATAATAAATATAAAGAAAAATAATGAGAAAAAGTCATAGCCTTTTCAAAATGTAATCCATAATAGTGGGGAGGCATACCTTGGCCTTTTGAAAACCGTAATATGTATTTTCAGGACCCAAACTATTCCTATGACTGTGATTTGTTTTAAACTGTTTTTAATACTGAATTTTAAATTGCTGTAACCCAACCAGACACCTTATGGTGAAGCATGGGCAAGAAATCAAATTAATAAAATTCACAATACAGCTTCATTTTTCCAAATCGGGATTCAGACCAAACCTAATTAGGCTGCTTTCTGAACCACTGAATTGGGTCTGACAACATCTGGAAGGCACCACGTTAGCTACCCTTGCCGTAGTGAAATACATATTCTGAAGTTGTTTCATAGTGGTTTAGCCCATGCCACCTTGACCCTTGTTTTACCTGTAAGAATTGTAAAAAAGGCAAGCTTCTGTAGTTTGAAATCTACTTCTGATAAAAAGTTTCCCACGTGACTGATCAATGCTCTATGACTTGGCACTGACAACTTTCCAGACATATTTAACAGAATGCCTAAAGTAAAAATCTGAAGTACTAATGAGCCTGGGTTAATACCCAGATTCTAGCACTTTCAGATATATGGGCAGTTTTTATTATTTGACTTGAAGGACTGACTCAGTATCAGTCATTTAATCATAAAAATGTATTTAATTATATTTGGGATACAGAGGCATTTAATTAAGAATCTTGTGGTGGCCATGTGGATAATTTCTGCTGCTATAGCTGAACCTCAATTATGAACATAACCCTGTAAATTTAAATTATAGAAAATTACTGCACTGAAATTTGCATGTGTTGGTTTCAGTAATTGAGTTACACTATAGTCAGTTGAAAATGCAACAGGAAACTAGAGAACTAATTGGTGTGTGTGTTTTTCATGAGAATGTTTCAAATGGCCTAGCTATTTAAATGGCTAGTACCTGTGATATGTTCACAGTGAGAGATTTTCATGGGCAAGGTGTGAGAACTTGTGGCTATGGCATAAAGAAACAAAAGAATGCTACACAAGAACTGACTTTGTGGTGTTTTTATAGATAAGCTTGTTGAGGGAATGCATTTCATGTCATTCTAGTACAAAAGTATCCAGTTTTTCTGTTGCAATAAACAAATGTCCACTCAGAAGTAAGTCCCATGGAATTGAGCCTTATTCCCAGCTAAGTGTGTGTAGGACTGCAATCTTAAAGTGTTAATTTATGAAAGTGAATTGCTGTCAGTTGGAATCCCAATTCTCCCTGTTTCCACTGGTTTGCTTTTCGAGCAGGGGAGATAGAGATTGTCCAAGAAACAAAGGGAAAGTAGAACATTCAATAACATTGGATTTTTTTCTTATAACATGCTTGGTTACTGCAAAATTGCCTCTTGATTATTTTGATACATTCCTCTTAGTTGTATTTTTAAATATGACTTCAGATATAAACTGTCAAATTAGCACTTTGAAAATCAAAACTATGCGAAGGCAAGAGATCTGACCTGTTTTCCGTCTCATGAGTATAGTAGAATGTGTTTTAAAAGATTTAGATTTGGAATCTAGAGACATAGTCAAGGAAGCAGAAATGCTTTAAGAATACAATAAATGAATTTTAACTTATTTCTATTTAGTCTAGTTAATAGAATTTTATTCGTAGACTAGGGGGGCAGAGCCTCCCTGCTTGCTTTGCTCGCCAACCCTCCATCCCCCAACACACACACATCAGGCACCCCTAAACCTTACCTGCCTTCCGCCTGCCCAGGCCGCCACAACCCTTGCCCTGCCTCAGCCACTTACCGGCCTTCCACCCCCCTGGCCTGGAGCAAAGCTGCTTCCCCGCCTAGGCTGCTTACCAGCCTCCTGATGGGGTTGCTATTGAAAAGTCACTGTTGGATACAACACATACTTTTTTGGCTGATGCAGACGTAGTAGATATTTGGCAAATGAGGTATATGAATGGCATAATAACTAAGAGCTGTGCCGGAACTCACTCCCTTTTACAAGATAATTTGGCAGGCTTTGTCCAGCCAGGGCACATCAATATTTTCTTCAAAATGTCAAGGGGAACATAAATGGAGGGAAAGGAAACCACTAATTTGAAAGGGCATTCTGAGTATAAGATTTTTTTTAAAAAAATTCATGTGTCATCAGTCTTATGGATAGTTCATCTAGATATGCTAAGTAAAATTTTACTACTACTTTCAACTGTTTGCAGAATTGGAAAGGGTGACTTTTTATATCTGTAGTACTGCAATACTAGAAAGAGGAACTAAACTTGAAAGCTGCCAGGGAGGAATTTGATAGATTGGTTTCGCAGTCTTAGGCTGGGTTCTTATGCTACTCCCACAATGTAGGAACTGAAAAGGTACCTCTGCTTTCTGTGTTGGTTGGTGACATGTGAAGCTTTGGATCATGGGGGGTTAGCCCGTTTTTCAGCTCCTTCCTATACTAGTTTAGCCCAGTTTCTAGAGGGTTGACACTGGTGTGGAAAAGAGCTGCAGTAAGAGATCCATCCTTGTCCAAGATTTCCCATATTACCATAACAGTATGGGAAGAAGCAGCATTTCAGCAACTCCAAACACTACTTAAGAAAACTGCAAGTATCTTATGTTTAGTTGGTAACTATGAAGAAACTCTTCAAAGTGCACCATATGCATATCTGCTTGATGGGATGGACTTGGGAATTCAGTTAAACTTCTGTGTAAGCATGTATAGAATTGCAGTTAAATTCTGGTTGGTGCTGTTGTCAACAGTTGGATTAAAACTAAGAATTAAATGTTTAAAATTCAAAATTAAGCATTGTTAGTCAGTAAATTAATTGTTGAAAACACAGTATAGTGTTCTTTGATATTCCTATCTATACAATGAATATTGTACTGGTAATTTTCATATATAAATTTTAATATTTCCAATAATATGTGTAAGAATTACTTATGTGAGTGGCAGTAGTGGTAGTGCTTGTATTATATGCTCTGTGCTCTAACATTTTTTTCTGTGAAGAACCATTTCTGTGTGTGTTTCCTCTTGGGATCACTGGGCTACAGGCAGGAACAAAATCCACTATTGTTTACTGTGTTTTGGGCAACGTTTTTGGGGTGAAAAGAAGGGTAGAATCATTGTAGCTATAGTTAAGGCTTGAGTTTATTATTTTTAAATAAATTAGTATTATTTTAGTAATTAATAAATTACTATCTGCCAATAAATCTTGGCAGATAGCTGTGAAAAGAGCCAGTCTTGCTTCTATTTTCCTTTATATTGAGCATCATCATCTAACCAAAGTTAAATACTTTTAAATCCCATTGATATCAATAAGCACCTGCTTAAACATCTCTTCATTAATTTTATTACGACTTAAAAGTGTTTGCATTTGACTGGATAGTACCCACGGGTATTGTCTTTAACAAGATCCTTGGCTTATCTGATGATGGTGTAGTCATTAACAAAATTGACAATTGGAATAATTTCATGAAATTCACATTTCTTCAAAGGATAAAGACCTTTGCTACTTCAGTAGGATTTCATTAACATTAGCAAAATTGCAGCTGCCTGTTGATACGAAGCTCTTGGAATTAGAACCACTGGGGGAATCTGATTAGAGCGGTATCACCACCATTCTTGCTAGCCATGAATCGTGCCATGGGGTGGCCACTGGAAGCCAAAAGGGAAATTAGAGACCTCGGGTATAAATTATTGATGCTGTTTATTTATGCTACCATCTGTCCAGTTCTATCTTTATTCTCTAAGAAGTTTAATCTTTGCACTATAAATTGATATTGCATCCAACTCAGTTGCCAGATAAGCCATTTGTATCCAGGTTTATCTTATTTTACATTTTTTAAAAAAAAAAATTAATGTAAGACTGGAAAGTTGGAAAATATGTAATGCTGAACCCTTTGTATTATTATTGATACTAAAGCATTTTCGCATCTCGTGGAAGTGAAGTATAAATTTGCATAAGGAGCAGAAAAAAGCATTTGATGTGAATGTCTTCCCTCTGGAGAGGAGAAGAGCTGATATAATTATGGTGGTTAATGTGATTTCTGAGGGGAGAGCAGTTCTGCACTTGAGATGCAAAGGATGGATGAAACTAAAACACAGCTTTTAATGCAATGTTCCTGAACATTTTGGAAATTATTTTAAAAAACAGCATGATGTCTAAATCAAATTTATCACAAACGTATTTAAGGATATCTAATTAGGAAAAATCACTTTTTAAAATGTATGCAGCCTGGCTGCTGAAAAGTTGAGACAATCTGAAATGTGAAATGTTAATGGATATATCTTGGTAATGCAGCAATCATATTTCATGAATAATTACCTTCTTTGATCTATGTGATTTGGTGTACACCATTGCCAGGTCACTTATTGCTTTAAGGTTCAGATGTGAAAGGATAGCCCAGTGGCTTGTGTTGAGACTTCTAGCTGTCTAAGATTAATATGCATATTTAAACATATAGTCCCGTTCTAAAGCAAGTTTGAAAAGCATGGCTCCTGTTTAAAACAAGATAGTCAGAAGTCCTACTGGGTACACAAGTCCTTCATAACAGTGAACCTCCTTAGGCCATAACAGTGAACCTCCTTAGGCTAGTGGCTGTAATTCTCTTGGTGTTACTTAACAATGTTTATATGGCACAGGTTCAGTATCAACAGTTTACCATAATTTGTTTTGCTAAATTCACCAGAGCTTTAAAAATTCAAGGTTGAAACATCTCTTACAAACCAGGCAGAACCTTCTATATCTCAGATGCATTTAAAGTGCTTTCAACAGGAAAACTCTTCATTTTATTATCAGTTATTTATTGTTCTTTTTATAAAAAATGACATATTTTAAAATATTTAATTGCTACTTAAGAGTATGCTACCAGAAATGAACATAGCATAATTGGGGGAGTACAGCATATCCACCAGCCATGCTGATAGCATCTACCTTCTCCATGGAGGGGAAAAATAGAAATCAGTTGCTACTCTCAAGGTTAGGCTACATTTTCCCATATGACCCTCTACTATTTTGGGTGTGACAAAACTGTATTATACTATATTATACTGGAGAGGCTTTGCTTTCTTGAAGAGTAAATGAAAATATAATAACCAGGCTAAGTACAACTAGCCAAGGAAATGTATTTTAATTGTGGTCACCAGGTGCTTCTAAAACAGTCAGTTGCTCAAACTGGAGAATTAGGAAGGGTATCCAATATGGTGTTCTCCAGATGTTAAGCAGTACAACTTTAGTCATCTCTGACCAATGGTCATGCTGGCTGAGGGTGATAGGAGTTTGTATCCAAAGCATCTGGAGAACATCACCTTGTAGTCTATATGGTAACACACAGTTTTTCAGTCAAATTAGACATGATGCTTCTCATGTAATTTGGTTGTGCATAGTATTTTTTAAAACTAAAAAATCACAATAGAGGATGGCCTGAGCTGAATTGGGACTAGGAAGAGGAGGCAAATTAACCATTTGTCTCCATTGGAATTGCCCCTTCCCTCTGTGTTTGCTAATTGCCAATGTGAACTTTCTATCATGAATAGCAAGGGTGGGAGGTGGATGGCCTGATTACATTTGGGACAGTAGTGAGGCAAAGAGTTAAATACACATATGCTACGGTCCCGAATTTGTTTCAGCCACCTGTGATTGCTATTTTAGTTAAACAGAGGAAAGCTATGTAGCGCTAAATAACGTGGTACAATCCATGTCTAGTTTGGCCGTCAGTATATATATTTGGCAGGAAGATTCACTTAAAAGAGTTTTTAGTTGTTGAGTCTTTCGGTCATGCAAAATAAAGTATATCCATCTAATTGTTTGTATAACCTATAGTTCCCTTAGACTGGAGGAATTTTCTGATGGGGGGTGGAGGAAGGAGATGGGATATGTTTCCCTCTCTGTTTCAGAAACAAACAAGCTATAAAAGCAACACATTTGGCTAATGCATATCTCCAACAAAACTTGTTTCACATCCATGTATTAACATACTGAAATATTTATAGTTAGTTTATGAGTAGCATGCCTTAACTATAAATATAATAATGAATTATGTGCATGGAACTGAGATCTAGCAAATCAAAGCTCATAGTAACTTAGTACAAAATGCTTCTTCATATGCTGAACTAGTAAATGAGTTCAGGGATTGTAAGCTCTTACGGTGGAGGAAAGGGAGGTTTTATGAAGGCTGGAACTAAAACAGTCTTTAGGTCAGCTTGTTCTGAAACCTTGGCCATTGCTTCTGTGCTAAGCAGAATGGAAAGAGGGCATTTTATAGGGGAGAAGCAGAGTGTGGGCTGCTTAACTTTTCTCCCACACACTGCTTTTCCCTGTAATTCCTCCCCAGCCCATTTTCCCCAGTCAAGTATTTAGGATAGCAAGTACATGTCTAGAACTGGATGGATGCAGGAGATGCAGAGGAAAAGCCATAAAAACAAATGCCAAATACCACCTCCCTGCAAATTGCCCTTCCTGATGCTACATAGTGTGAGTTGGCTGCAGAACCTATAACTTTCATGTTGCTGGAGAAACTCATTAGCTTGGGTTATATTCCACCTTGTTGTTGAAGGCAGGAAAGACAAGTTGAGGGAAGTAGGTCACTCCCAGTATTCCTCAGTTCACTTCCCTGCCTTCATCAAAGTGGTCCCAGTCAGTATTTGCTCCTGTCTTTGTCCTCAGCCTTTGCCCAGTTTCTTACTCCTTTCTTGTTCCTAAACCTTTTTTACTGATATCCTGCTGCTCCTTTACTGTCAGCCATTATTTTCTCTCCCCACAGCCCAACTTGAAGCATCTCCCCTTTTCTCCACTTCAACACTCTCTCGGTCCCTTCTTTGGAAAAAAAAAGGTCTTTCCTCTCAGCTTCTCTTCCCCTCCTTTCCCTGGCTTTGCCACTTTGGCGAAGTTCTTTGAAGGCACCTGGGTCATGTTTTTTCCCCGCCATTAGTCCACAGCGCCTTCGTGTCAGACATGTGCATTGTACTGCACTTAATTTACCTCAGCTTCGTTTGTGCCAGTGGAACAGCCGTAGTGGCATCTGGCAGCTTTTTACCGGAGGCTTCTCCCAGCACTAGTTTTGCAGCAGCCTGTTAGGCAAAGCAGAAATCCTGCCATTTGGATTACTGCCCTGTCGGAGACAAGAATCTTGAGGTGAAAAGAGCGTACTTCATGAAGGCAGCAGACTCCACATCCACCCACCCTTCAGAGAAGCAAGTAGATAACTGCTCTTTACAATGTCAGTAATGGGAGGGAGATGGTTGCCTGCTCCATCACTGTGGTGTCCTGGGGGACCAAGGAATGCTTCAAGGGCTGTTTTCTACACACTTCTCTGGAGAGGAGGTTTTTGTTGGTTTTGCTGATTCACCTTCTATAGCCTGGCAGAGTGCCTCTGCCTTTTCTCATGGCAGGCAGTTACAGTCCCACACTGAGGGCACTGTACCCTCTAGCCAAGGATTTCTTCTCAGTCCAGAAATTCTCATATTAAAGAGGCACTAGTGGGAGAATTATCTAAGGAATTAAAGTCTCCGCATGTTACCACTGTGGCTGAAGCCAGTGCACCTCCCATCTCTAGGGGCAGACCTTCCAGACAACTTTTGCCACAGCCTAAGGGCTCTGCTCATAGCAGGCTACCATTCCTAGAGAGCACGCTACCACTCCTGCTTCTCCTAACCCTTTTATCACTGATAAGGATGTATCTGAGGATGCCTCTTTCAGGTCTCACCATGTCACCCCTACTATTGATGCAGACCCACTTGACCCCTTTCTGGATCTTGAATTGGAAGAAGGAATAAAGTGAGGGCTTGTTTGGGGATAAACACACATCCCATTGCCTATTATATTATTCTTTCTTTGTGCCATTAATAGGATTCTAGCCACTTTGGAGATTAACTCTTCACCTGCTGAGGCACCTCCAGTCTAGTCTAAAGGCACAGCAGTGCTACCTGAACCAAGTCCTCTGTCAAGCTCATTCCAGTGCCAGATCCCTTTAAGACTCTTACTAAGTCAGAGTGGGATGTACCTCTTCCATATCAAAAATCTGTATCCTTGGTTAATAAACTCTATAATCTGGATTCTGAGTTTACAGATCTGAAGATTCCAGCCATTGACCATCCAGTATCTGTACTTGTAGCCAAAAATACCTTGCCCAAAGATGGGGATGCCCAACTGAACAATCCCAATGAGAGACACCTTGACTATGCAATTAGAAGACCTCATAAGGCTGCAGCTTTGGATATGCATGCATCGTGCTCTGATTCTCTTTTCACCTGGGCAGGTCTTGTCTAGTTGGATGACGTCACTGACAACCCCAGTCAGAACCTGGACCATTTGCGTAAGTCCCTCCTGAAAGTTTCTAGTGCCACAGCCTATGTAGCTGATGCTACCTTAGATGCTATGCAGTTTGCAGTTCGCTCCCTCAAAGTTGTTTGGATCTTCTGGAGAACCTTATAGTTGAAACACCTGGATGCAGACACTATTTCTAGAGTCGGCATCTTATACTGGAGAAAAACTCTTTGGGGATGAGGCAATAAAAGATGTATTGGTGGAATCTCGAGACAAGAAAAAGGTCTTAGCTTTTTCACATAGAGATGGCCAACATTTTCCTTGCTGATACTCATCTTATGAATCAAATCAATCCTTTTGTGATTTCTGGCTGCCACCAAGATATAAGGATGCAAGACCCCTACTGGGAGGAAGGGTGGGATATAAATTAAATAAATAAATAAATAAATAAATAAATAAGACCCACTAGCAGCAGCTGGAGCAAGCCCTAATGTTCCTCAACGTACCACCAAGGCTCCAAGTCCTCCTCCTCCAATAAGACATAATCAGCAATCTTAATGATGCCAATGCCCTGAGAGTAGGCAGCAGGCTGCAACACTTCTTTCCTGCCTGGGAAGCCACCGCCTCAGGTAAGTGTATAATCAGTACCATTCGTCAGGGCTACAAGTTAAATCTTCAGACCCAGTGGCTCCCTTGATTCCTCCCTTCTCCAGTTTTAACTCCCCAGAGAAGAGGGGCATTGTGCAGAGTGCCTTTCTTCACCTGCTCTCCATTGTGGCCATTGAGCCAGTTTCTCCAGGTGAATCCTCCTTCAGCATCTACTCAATATTCTTTGTGGTACCAAAGAAGGAAAAGAATGCTCAGAGGGCCATTCTCGATCTCAAATTCCTGAATCGATGGGTCATATACAGGAAGTTCCAGGTGGAGATCTTGGTTTCAGTCAAGGAGGCTCTCCATCCTTGGGCCTTTTTAAACTCAATAGATATCAAAGAAGCATACCTTCATGCTCCTGTTCACCCTGACCATCAAAACTTTATTCTGTTTTTCTACAATGGCTTTCTAGTTTCAAGCCCTTCCCTTTGGCCTAGCCTCAGCTCTGAGGGTATTTACGAAGATCATGGTTGCCCTGGTGGACCATCTATCTATGCCATGGCCCCGTCAGAGGACTCATCAGACGAGGATGACTCAGGAGTAACAGCAGCAGACCCAGAAGCAGCAGACCCAGAAGGAGAAACAGAGGAAACTCCTGAGAACCCAGCTCCTTCTCCCCCTCAGCTGCAGCGCACCCCAGACACAGCTGAAGCCCTTCAGCCAGACGCAGTCAGTGAACAGGATACTCCCCCCTCACCTGCAGAACGTAGACAACAGAAGGTCAGGCAGAAGAGGGGCAGGCCTGTCCACTTAAGGCCAAAACGCTGATGGCTCACACTTGCTGACAAACCTGCTCCTTAAAAGTCAAACCTTGGCTTCAGCTTGTTGCTGACTACAACGTCAGGCGTGACCACTGTGTGTCTTCCTATCCCCTGAACCTTGACTTAGACTGATCTCTTGGCAAACTAGACCCGGACCTTCACTGACGTCTCTTCTGGATTTCTGGCTTGGCACGTAAGCTTTGAGCGGCCTCTGCCCTTATCTTGCTTCCTCCTTGCTAGCCTGGCAGATTTATAGCCAAGCTGCCGGCTGAGGACTTATGGCCTGGCAATTATCAAGGAATCTCCAGCCCTGCCTGCACCCCCACCGACACTGCTGTCTCAGTGAAGAGCTGACAGTCTATGCCTCCAGGGCATCCATATTTACCCCACCTGGACGACATGTTGATTCACTCCGCACCCAGGTAGAAGGCTCTTCAGGATCTCAACATCTCTCTATCCTGCCTGAAAAGCCATGGATTCCTAATCAACTTACAGAAAAGCCACCTTCAACCCACTCACACTCTAATGCATCTGGGGGCCATCCTAGATATTGCCAATGGCATGATCTCCCTTTCTCAGGGCAGAATACAAAAGATCAAATCAGCAGCCCTCACTTTATCAACCTCCAGATATGTGGGTATTCTTCGTCTCTGCAGCAAACCATCAGCTGAAGAGGTTCTCCTCCAGATTCCATTCTCTAAGGTAGAAGCAATGGATGCACTGGCATGTCTGTGGCCCAGAGCGTTGTTATACACCTTTCCACTACTCCCTATCCTCCTTGACTCTTGCGCAAGATCAGGGAGGAGGCCAGGGTGATCTTTGTAGCCCCATTTTGGCCTTGCCGTCCCTGGCTCTCAGACATTCTAGCCATGGCATTATCTCCTCCATGGTGCCTTTCTCAATGTGTGGATCTGATCTTGCAAGGCTCTCTATATCATCTGGACCCAAGCTGGTTCCATCTGATGGCTTGGGCATTGAGCGAGGATGTCTAAGAAAACTGCCTCAACACAGAGGTTATTGAAACCATTCTCGCATCCAGACACCCATTGACAGTGCACATCTATTCCTTCACTTGGAAGACATTTGTGTCCTGGTGCTCTTCCAGAGACATCTCCACCCACAAGCCCAAAATTTCTGAAATCCTAGCCTTTCTCCAAGATGATCTCAAGAAAGGCTTGAGACCAGTACCCTAAAGAGACAAGCAGCAGCATCAAATCCAACTACAACTCCCATTTCTCACTATCTTATTCTGAAGTGCTTCCTAAGAGGAGCAACCTTGAAATGGCCTCCTGTTGTATAGATTCCTGTCCTGGGACTTGAATAAGGTGTTGCAAATCTTACAAAAGCCACCATTTGAATCCTTCAGTAAAGTCTCTCTTCGACTCTTATCCTTAAAAGTTTTTTTGTGTGTGGCCGTAACATCTGCTCGTAAAGTATCTGAGTTGAATGCCTTGTCAGTTGTGAAATACCTATGTGTATTTCATAAAGTCAGGGTAATTCTCCGTATAGACTCCTCCTTTCTTCTTAAAGTACTGACCAAATTTCTTAGACAACAAGAGTTATTCTTCCCACATTTTGACCTAATCCTATCCATCCCTTTGAATGTGCATGACATTCTCAGGATGTTGGAAGGGCTCTCAAAGTTTATATTTCCAGAACTAAAAGCATTAGACTAACAGACTCATTTTTTGTTTTATTCCACTCTGCCTTCTTGGGCAGGGGAGTCACTACTTCTACACTTTTTAGGTGGATTAGAACATGTATTCACTCTCTTATGATGCCCAGAAGTTACCTGTTCCTTGTAAAATAATGGCTCATTTTACAAGAGCTACAACCATCTCTGAAGCCCTGTCGGCCAGTGCACCAATAGACAAGAACTGCAGGTCAGCCACATGGGTATCCCCCAGCTCATTCACTAAACACTATAAAATGGATGCCTACCCATTGGCAGAGGCCACTTTTGGTCGAATGGTCCTTCAACAGGTCCTTTCAAATCAATGTATAGCCTTTTTTTATTCATCGCTCCCTTCATGGGAATCTTTAGAACATTCCAAGCTGATGAGTTTCTCCAGTAACACAAGAGAGAACCATTGCTTCCCTACCTGAAAGGTAATTCTGTGTTGCCGGACAGAAACTCATCAGCCCCACTCTTCTGGCTGTCCTGTCCAATTTATTTGATCAGCGTTAGCTCACTTGCCAGTTTTTTTTCCCTTTAATGGGAGGCAGGCTATCTGTTTTCTACTATTTGCATAGTTGTTCTTCCTTTAACCATCTGAGCTTGGCAAGAATGCAAACTGAAGAATTTTGGGAGTGACTTACTTCCCTCAATTTGTCTTTCCTGCCTTCAACCACAAGGTGGAGCTGTAACTCAAGCTGATGAGTTTCTTCCAGCAACACAGAACTACCTTTCAGGTAGGGAACCAACAGTTCTTTCTGATCTAAAGATGCAACCTAAACAATGCTTACTTAAAACCAAGTCTTGTTGAATTTAGTGGGAGTTTTCTGAGTCAGTGTGTTCATTGAACTGCCAATCAGTAACCATTGAGCTGATCAAATGCATGATATTTTGAAGACTGTTGGATCATGATAAATTATTGCATTATTGAAAAAGAATCTGCCTCACTTTCTGAAAGAGGAGTTATGATAACTTGTTGTTTGTTGCCATGGCAATTGTAGGGGCAGAAAGTCAAATACTTTTTTTCATGCACACTGTTTTAACAAATATTAAGTGTATCAGCTCAAGGTTAGACTGGCTGCCACCCTGCGGTTCTTCTGTGGGCAGGTGAAAACTTTTCTATCCTAATAGGCTTTTGGGAGCTGACTGCCAGGGCTATTAATAGGGTGCTGTTTTTCTGATTTTTATTTTGTGTTTTTAATAGCTGTGATTTAAATGGTTTTAATTCTATAGATAGTTTAATTACATTTTAAGTATAACTTCCTTTATGTTTTACTTGTTTTTAATTGGATTTAATTTTTGTAAGCCGCCTTCAGTCCCAGTTCTGGGGAAAAGGTGGGATATAAATGAATAATAAATAATAAATAAATAATAATATCCCTTTTAATGTAATTATACAGGTTATTTTAGTATCTGCCAATAAGCTTACACGATACATAGAACCATGCCAGCTGACAGAAGATTTTGGAGGAAGTCTTAGCTATGATCATATGGATTGGCTGAACAAGAGACTGGTTAGTTATTTGGCAAATTTTTGTCCCTCTCTTTCAGTAGACTTTTTAAGTGAGGCAGTAGTAGGAAATATTAATAGTCTTGTTAGATGCGTAAAACTCTGGCAATGTTGGATTTTACTTAAGTGTAAAGAGTGTGTGATTAGGTTGCTTACAGTGATTAGGAGTTGGGTCTGGAATTGCATTTGAAAAGGGAAGAGATCCTTGATGAGTGTTTGTCCTTTTGGATACTTTTCAGTTTGTACAGCCTAAGGATAGGCAGAAGTTATTGGGAAGTGTGAGGTCGTCTATGTATGCACTTGACTCTTGCCCATCTTGGCTTATGAAAGCGGCCAGATCTGGTCTAGCTAAATGGATCCTAAGAATTGCAGACACTTCCTTTAGAACAAGTTGTGGTTCCATTTAATCTTAAAATGGCTATGGTAAAGCTACTATTTTGAAAAAGAAAAAACAACTCTTTTAACCCAATAATACAAGATCGTTATAAGCATCTGTTAAAAGTTCCATTCTTGGGCACGATGTTCAAACGTTGTGAAGTCCTAGATTCAGAGGTTCTTGAATAAAACATTATCCAGACCAGCAGTGGGGAGACCTCTGACCTGCCTATTTAAGCCTTCCCATTTGGCCTCCCACTGCTTTTAGCCATGTCACACCCACCTGCCCTACACCTGTTGTTATATGACACCATGTCGGACAATTAGATGTGGCTGGGCCACAAGGAGATGTATAGGTGCTTGCAAAGTCTTGTACAAAGCCCATGCACAGTGCTTTGTAAGCTCCAGTTATCTCATCATCGGTACTTGCAAAATGCTGTGCATAGAGCTTACCAAATCCCAACAATCAGTAGATGGTTGACACTTGCAAAACACAGGGATGTCCCTTTGCCTGCATGGTTTGATTTCAAACTGCATGGGCAAAACTGGTCACCTGATATTATTGTGACTTCAGGTGATTGAGAGGTGGACATCGCTGGCCTGCTATCAAACTTGGTATGTGGGGTATATAAGGATCTGGCCCATGGGCCAGACCCAATTCCCCACTCTCAGTAGAGATCCTCAACTAGTCATAATAACTAATATTTTGGTTATGTTAGTATTGGACGCCTGTAGAGAGAGCTGCCTTTGAAGAATTTCTGGAAGCTTTAATTTGTCCAGAACACAGCAGCGAAAGTGCTTAAGGCAATATAGCTGTGTGAACATAAGATGTCCATTTTACAACATGTTCTTCGTTTGCATATGCCTTTATACCTCATCTGTCAATGAATTGCTTGACTTTAGAGATGATTTCACAATGTCTGGATTGGAGCACTTAGACAGGCAATCTGAATCTTCAAGCACTGGACTGTGAAAATCAATTGCAGTAAAGTTAACTATAAATATTTTATATAGGCATTTGAAAAATTTACAAAAGAATCTACATCCTTACTGGATGAGCTTGCCTTAATCAACAGTGGAAGTGATAAAGGAAATCAACAGGAGAAAGACAGGTAATTCTTTTTTCTTGTTTTCTTTACTAATTTATCAGTAATTAAATCATTTGACTATAAACTATTGTTAGTTAATAGCTATAACTATAGCTCACATAAGGGACACAATTGTTTTTAAGAGCAATGATGTGGGGGAAATTATAGGTGTACAAAAATCTGATGTTTCTAGCTATGATATTGAACTTTTTTCTAGTTCTGTCATAAGAACATAAGAGCCTGCTGGATCAGGCCAGTGGCGCATCTAGTCCAGCATCCTGTTCTCACAGTGGCCAACCAGGTGCCTGGGGGAAGCCCGCAAGCAGGACCCGAGTGCAAGAACACTCTCCCCTCCTGAGGCTTCCGGCAACTGGTTTTCAGAAGCATGCTGCCTCTGACTAGGGTGGCACAGCACAGCCATCATGGCTAGTAGCCATTGATAGCCCTGTCCTCCATGAATTTGTCTAATCTTCTTTTAAAGCCATCCAAGCTGGTGGCCATTACTGCATCTTGTGGGAGCAAATTCCATAGATTGACTATTTTATTTATTTATTTATTTATTAAATTTATATACCGCCCGACTAGCAATAGCTCTCTGGGCGGTGAACATAAAACAACATAAAAATACAATAAATAACAAAACAATACTAAAATACAAGCAACAATCCAACACAGTAAACATTTTTAAAATTAAATCAGTGTAACTTAAAATGCTTCAGAGAATAGGAAGGTTTTGACCTGGCGCCGGAAGGAGAGCAGAGTCGGCGCCAGGCGTACTTCCTCAGGGAGACTGTTCCATAGTTCGGGGGCCACCACTGAGAAGGCCCTAGATCTTGTCATCACCCTCCGGGCCTCCCTGTGAGTTGGAACCCGGAGGAGGGCCTTCGTAGCAGAACGTAGTGCACGGGCCGGTTCATATCGGAAGAGGCGTTCCGCAAGGTATCGTGGTCCCGCACCGTATAAGGCTTTATAGGTTAATACCAACACTTTGAATCTAGCCCGGAAACATATTGGCAACCAGTGCAAGCTGGCCAGAACAGGTGTTATATGCTCGGACCGCTTGGTCCTTGTCAGCAATCTCAGCAATGCGCTGAGTAAAGAAGTACTTCCTTCTGTCTGTCCTGAATCTTCCAACATTCAGCTTCTTTGAATGTCCACGAGTTCTAGTATTATGAGAGAGGGAGAAGAACTTTTCTCTATCCACTTTCTCAATGCCATGCATAATTTTATACACTTCTATCATGTCTCCTCTGACCCGCCTTTTCTCTAAACTGAAAAGCCCCAAATGCTGCAACCTTTCCTCATACAGAAACTCAGCTTCATAACCCTCATATTTCATGTGCAGTACCAATTTGGAAATGTGGGAATTGGTTCTTTATCTCTGGCTTAAAACTAGCCAGAAACAATAACCTAGTTTTGTAGGTTTGCTTTTGTCTGTGCTGCTAGGAAAGTGGTTCATTGCAGCTGTTGGCTTCTCTCCATTTGTGCACCATGGTCTACTCTTTCTGGTGTCCCAAAATTTTAATCTCTGTAGCTTTCCCAGTCTACATCTCTGTGGAATTATTTTTTAGTTGTAGATGTTTTAATTGTTGTATGTCTGGTGTGTTTGCTACCCTTAGCTCCTTCAGGAGGAAAGGTGTCATAAACAAATTTAAGAAATGATAACAATAATCTACAGGTACTTACTATGGAACCATTGGTCACTCCTTAAGAATGCGTGGCTGTACGGTCCAGTTTGTGTTACCTTTATAGGTCTATATACAAGACACTATTTATGTCTCTGTCAGGTTGTGAGATTTGTGTGTGTTAGCTGGCAGCAGATCTGCCCCTCCCCCCGGGTTCCACCTGTACAAAATATAATCCAGCAAAAGGAAGCGAATGACATTTTGAATCAGGTGTTGTGGATATGAGCATCTACCTTTTTGTCAGTAGGGGCTCATGTGGTACTGCAGAGACACAGACACTTTCCTGATACCGGAGTCACTGCAACCTTACCTAGACAGGGCAGGGTGGCACTGATGTCTGGGTTGCATGGGCACACTGGTGCAAGTGGCGGATTGGTTCTGCCAATGTGTCCATGCAGCCCTGACCTTGCTGTGGCCCTGCCCCATCTCCATGCAGGTAAGCTGCCATGATGCTGATGTTTGGGAGGTCAGTTCTGCCCATTTTCCACAGGTAGCCTGCCATCAGATTGGGGTAGTACTGCCATCTAGCGTCCGAAGGCAAGAATGCACTAGAGTTAAAACCTGGGGCTCGAGCCCCTCCCACTCCAGTCTTCATTCTTGCCTCCGTCCGAGGCAGATCTGAATTTAGACAGAGCGTAGCTAAGTCTTATTTCCATTCTGTTACTCTTCTTATCTTTTTACCTCTTGATTTCTTTGGGGCTCTTCCCTGAGGCTTCACCAGCAGCGGCTGCTGCTTTTACATTTAGCGGGGACTCAGCGGCTGCGATCCTCCCCCCCCTTTTTTCTTTGCCGTTTGTTACTCAGCTTTCAGAACTTCCTCCAGCAGCGGCTGCTGCTCTTTCCCATTTAGCGTGGCTGCGGTCCCCCCCTCCCCCTTTTTTTGCCGTTTATTACTCAGCCTTCTCAGCCTCCTCCAGCAGCGGCTGCTGCTCTCTCGTGTTTGCGGGGGCTCCGCGGCTGTTAGGCTCCAACAGCAGCGGTTGCTGTTTTTTCGTTTAGCGGGGGCTCCGCGGCTGCGGTCTCCCCCCTCCTTATTTCAGTCTATATTTTAGCCTCTACATAGGGAAGCTTGCGGCTGCGGCTCCCTCGTAGACACCCCGCCCGTTCTGAAGCCTCTTGTAGTGCTCCCGTTTTTCCCGCCAACCCCGATATCGCGGCCGCCATTGTTATTTATTTCCGTCCTTAGGGAAGCTTGCGGCTGCGGCTCCCTCAGCGGCCGCCATTGCAATTTCTTCAATTTTTTTACAGAAGCCCCTCAGCCCTGCTGTTCATTCAACCCGGCTTGGGCTCAATTACGCTTACTGATATCGCCCCTCTCGCCTGTTTTTTAGCACCCTCCGGTGGCATATCCTCCCAGCTGACTCCCGGCCGTTTTCAAACCCTGTTAGAGTCTTAGTGAGAGGCTCCGTTATCGCGGCCGCCATTTTGTTCGTTTTTTGCCGCCTTTTTTCTTTTCTAATCACTTGGGACTTGTGTGCTCTCCTGTTAACAAACATATACTCACCTATTCAGTATTCCCCTCAGACACAGCAAGTAGCCCTGTTGTGGGACTTGTGTAGTCTCCGGTTATCAAATTTATATTCACTTAATCAGTATTCCCTTCAGATACATCAGGTAGCCCTGTTATACCACACCTTCCTCTTCGTGTGTGTGTATATTTGTAAGTGCACCTCCAGTAGCCCTGTTATACCACACTTGCCCCATTGTGTGTGCGTATATTCGTAGGTACACCTCCAGTAGCCCTGTTATACCACACTTGCCCCATTGTGTGTGCGTATATTCGTAGGTACACCTCCAGTAGCCCTGTTATACCACACCTTCCCCAGTGTGTGTGTGTATATTTGTAGGTGCACATCCAGTAGCCCTGTTATACCACACCTTCCCCATTGTGTGTGTGTATATTTGTAGGTGCACATCCAATTGACTAGTCTGTGCACCTTGGTGGTACCGCACCTTCCCCATTGAGTGTGTGTATCTAACCTTGGCCACACTGCGATTTTTAAATAAAGCTTACCTCTCTGACAGTGTAACTAGCGGTCTCGCACCTTCCCCATTGTGTGCGTGTACTTAGCTTGGCGCCAACCTTACCCGAGTTGTTACCTTTCTCGTACTGGGCGTACTCACTCCTGTCATACTGTTTCTAGTCTGTCCTATACTATTTCTACCTTGGCTCTGTTACCGCTGCTTCCCCATTGTGGGCGTCATTCAGAGATTGTCATGGCGGATTTGAACCCTGAGGTGACAATATCCCCTGAAGCAGGCCGTCCATCCCCACGCCAGCCAGCTAAACATAAACACGCCAAGGCAAAAGCAAAGACTAAACACCTGTCTGGTCACGGAGCGCCCAAGAGAGCACGCTACGTATCATCACTCCCAGAGAAACCTCGCCATGCAGCCGTTCCTGCACTTTTCCAGTCTCCTTCTGAGTCTTCAGAGGAAGAGTTTGAAGGATTCCCCTGTCAAGCTCCTCAAACTCCGCATGGGCAGCCTCAAATTCCTCTTCAGGAACAGGCAATACCTTCTTCCACTCCCCCAGGGATACAGTTGACCCCTGACTTCCTGCAACAACTACAAGAGCTGCTGGGGTGCCTATCCCATCCCCAGCCTACTCTACAGTTGTCTTCTCAGCCTGGAACCTCGCGACAGCCCAGCTGTGCGAGACAACCCGGTGACAATACTGATGCTCCACTACCCTCTCCTAACCCATATGAGGTGGTCAGGGGTAGATTCAGACTGACCTGGATGAATGGAGTGGGGAATCTGACCAGGAGGAAGAGATCTCCTATCGCCTGTTTGACCCGGCGGATTTCTCTCGTCTGTCACGTAGAGTCATGGACACTCTTGGCATTCAACCAGAACTTATTCAACCGGTTGTCCCTCCTGTCAAGGGTGCCAGAGTTCTCAAGTCCCCCAGATCAGTGCAGCACTTCATTCCCGTGCCAGACCCCATTAAAAAACTGACCAGAGAAGAATGGGCCCGTCCCCTTTGTCCACGTCGTTCCTCCTCCTTAGCCAACAAGCTCTATACCCTGGACCCGGAATCCATGTCCTTTCTGAACGTCCCGGGGGTGGACCAACCTATTTCCAATCTTGTATCCCGTTCTCTCCTTCCAAAGGAAGGCGAATCACTGTTCAAGGACCCCTATGAGAGGAGGCTTGACTTTGTCTTCCATAAGATCCATGAGGCCTCTGCTCATTCCATCCGGGCCTCTTCTACTGCCTCTATCTTCTCACAGGCTTCCATGATGTGGTTAGAGGATATCCTTGACGAACCCAACCCGGATCCCGCCAAACTAAGGAAAGGTATCCTCAAGATACACAAGGCTGCTGCCTTTGTGGCCGACGCCACATTAGACGCTTCCCATCACGGTGCATGCGCCCTTGCAGCCGAAATTGTAGCTCGTCGTACCCTATGGCTCCAACATTGGGACGCCGACTCGACTGCCAGAACCAACTTATCCTTAGCTCCATACTCGGGAAATATGCTGTTTGGCGAGGACACTCTCAAAGCAGTCCTTGTCGACCCCAAGGACAATCGTAAACCTGCACTAGCTACGGCCAAAAGAGACGACCCCAGACCCGGACGACGGTTTACCCCTTACCGTTCCTTCCAACCCTTTTGGAGAGGACGACCCGGTGGACGAGGACGGGACACCAGGCCTACAAATTTCCGTCCCTTCAAGGCACCCTGGTCCAGACAACGATCAGAATACAGGGGCCAATACCAGAGCAGGCAGGCATATGGCAGAGGAAACCGTCAATGCAGGCAGTTCTGACTCCATCCCCATTGGAGGCAGACTCTCCTTCTCCAGCATCTGGCTAAACTTGACAAACATCTCCTGGGTCAGACTTCTCTTCACCCAGGGCTACAATATAGAATTTTCGCGGACACCACCTGACAAATTTTGCATCTCCCCTCGTCTCCAAGGCACGCAAAAAGATCATGCAGGACGCACTACGACATCTACTAGAGATAGCCGCTATAGAGCCTGTTCCCCCATCCGAACGGCTACAAGGCGTGTACTCCGTCCTCTTTACGGTTCCCAAGCGAGACTCCTCATGGAGGGCGGTCTTAGACCTCAAGGGCCTCAACCGCTTCGTCAAATACCGCCACTTCAAGATGGAATCTCTGGCGTCTATTGTAGAGGCTCTACAACAAGGGGACTTTATCGCATCCATCGACCTGAAGGATGCTTACTTACACATCCCAATTTGCCCGGGTCACAGACGGTTCCTGAGATTTGCACTAGGCCACCTCCATTTTCAATACCGGGCCCTTCCATTTGGCCTCTCCTCGGCCCCCCGAGTCTTCACCAAAGTGATGGCCACCATGCTGGCGTATCTCCGCCTCCAGGGGGTCCATATTTATGCTTATCTCGACGACCTCCTCCTCTGAGCAGGCTCCCGGGACTTGGCCAACAGGCAGATCCAGTTCACCCTAGAGGCACTACACTCTCACGGCTGGCTGATCAATGCCGAAAAGAGTCATCTACAACCAACTCAGTGCCTCCAGCACTTAGGGGCAATACTGGACACATCCCTAGCCATGTCCTTTCTGTCCCCAGACCGTATTGCTTCCATCACAGCCATGGCAAACTTACTTCTACATCGCCCCACAGCAGATGTCATGTTTCTGGCCCAGTTTCTCGGGGCAATGATCTCCACCATCCACATCATTCCGTGGGCCCGACATCATTCCAGACCTTTACAATGGGCTCTCCTACCCTTTCAAGCGGACATTTCCAAGTCCAACCATTGCGTAATTCCTCTGGGCCAATCTCTGACGCAATCATTCCGCTGGTGGGTATCCACAACTTCCCTTACCAAGGGGACACCGTTCCGGGACGCAACCAGAGTCCTAATCACCATGGATGCCAGTCTGTCCGGCTGGGGAGCCCATTGCCCATTGCAACTCCACCTTTGTCCAAGGCGTGTGGTCAACCCAGGAACTAAGTTACAACATCAACTGGCTGGAGCTCAGGGCTGCTCATCTCGCTCTGAGACACTTCCAGCCACTATTTGCTCTACAACACGTCCTAATTCGCACTGACAATGTTTGCGTGAAATCTCACATCAACAGACAAGGAGGCACAAGGTCCAGGGCTCTACAGGAGGAAGCGACACGACTCTTCGACGGGGCCGAGTCCCACCTCCTGTCATTACGAGCAGAACACCTCAGCGGCACGCTAAACGTTACGGCCGACTGGCTCAGCAGGCAAACGATCCATCCGGGAGAATGGAAACTTCATCCAGCTGTGTTCACCCTCCTTCAGCGGCGGTTTGGCCCCCTCTCACTGGATCTCTTCGCCTCCAGCCAAAACTGCCAACTGCCTCGTTACTTCTCAAGGTACCTAGAGACAACGGCGGAAGCAGTGGATGCGCTGACGACACCATGGCCACATGGCTCCTGTATGCCTTCCCGCCTATATCACTCCTAGGCAGGACATTGACAAAACTCCGACTCGAACGGACACGGATTTTACTCATAGCACCCTACTGGCCTCGCAGACCCTGGTTTTCGGACCTCCTCTCGATGTCAATGGCGGCTCCCTGGACTCTTCCAATCAGGCCGGATCTTCTCTCCCAAGGACCAGTTTGGCATCCGGACCCGAACTGGCTGAAACTGACAGCCTGGCTTTGAGCAGATACAGTTGATCTCTGCTGGTCTGTCTCAAGGGGTCATAAACACTATGTTAGCATCTCGGCGTCCGTCAACTACTCGAATCTACCAGAGTACTTGGCGTGCCTTTTC
This sequence comes from Rhineura floridana, assembly GCF_030035675.1. NCBI lineage: Eukaryota > Metazoa > Chordata > Lepidosauria > Squamata > Rhineuridae > Rhineura > Rhineura floridana. The sequence goes on from NC_084487.1 coordinate 10,553,130, forward strand.
CAGCTGGTGCACTTCTAAAGGTTTTTCAGCACCCCAAGCCACTGTACAGCACGTTCTACAGTTCCTACACAGAGGCATGACATTGGGACTCAGACCAAACACCCTGCGTAGACAGGCCTCCACCATCTCCTCAATTCTGTCTGTTTCTTCATCGGCAGCACTCCTGGGCACTCACCCGCTCATCAAACGCTTCTTAAGAGGAGCTCCCCACCTCTCTCCAGCGGTACGTCACCACTTTCCATCCTGGAACCTCTCCAAAGTTTTGCAGGCATTACAGCGACCTCCATTTGAGCCTCTTGCCTCAGTGCCTCTAAGACTCTTGTCTTTTAAAGTCCTTTTCCTCGTGGCTATCACTTCAGCGAGGCGGATTTCGGAGTTACAGGCCCTGTCATCGGCCCGTCATCTCTGCGTATTCCATAAGGACTCTGTAGTCCTGAGGCTGGATCCATCGTTCTGTCCTAAGGTCAACTCAATCTTCCACAGTAGCCAGGACATTGTACTTCCATCCTTTTGTCCAAAGCCGGTCCATCCCCTCGAAAAGGCCTGGCATTCGCTGGATGTTAGGAGAGCGCTCAAAGTTTACCTCTCTCGCACCCAGGATATTAGACAGACGCATTATTTGTATCCTTTCATCCGAGATCTTTGGGAAAAAAGGTGTCCAAATCCACTTTGTCCTGTTGGCTTCGAGCCTGTATTTCTATTGCATATCAGTCACTTAATTTGCCAGTGCCGTCTAACATCACGGCCCATTCGACCAGGTCTGCCGCCACTACGGCGGCTTTCCTAACTAATGCTCCTCTTACAGACATATGCAGAGCGGCGGTATGGGCTACCCCTAACTCCTTTGTGAAGCATTATAAGATTGATCGCTATGCTTCAGCTGACGCCTCTTTCGGGAGACGTGTCCTGCAACACGTTATTTCTGATTTGTAACTTCCTAGGAATCCCTCCCTATTAGGGGGCTACGTTGGTACATCCCAATCTGATGGCAGGCTACCTGTGGAAAATGGTCCCTTGGACCCACCTGAAGGGTGATTTTCACAGGTATGCCTGCCATCACGTCCCTCCCTTGTGGGGGATTTCTGGGGAAATTCGTTCAGTATTTCGTATATAGTTCAATCTATGTGCTTCATGCTCTGTCTGATTTTCTTTAGTTAAAACCTGTTCTTATGTTGCAAGTTCTATGATATTTGCTATGTATATTTTCTTTGCTGCTGGGGCTTTTGCCCTTTGGTTACTTTCAGATTACCACTTCGGACTCGTCATCATGAAGACTGGAGTGGGAGGGGCTCGAGCCCCAGGTTTTAACTCTAGTGCATTCTTGCCTTCGGACGCTAGATGGCAGTACTACCCCAATCTGATGGCAGGCGTACCTGTGAAAATCACCCTTCAGGTGGGTCCAAGGGACCAATCACATGGACTGCTGAACTTTCTCATGTTTGAGCAACATGATGTGTCCAAGGTTACGCAGGTCCTGATGTGTTTTCAGTGCAGTTAAACCAGAGCATTGGTCTCAGTTTGCCACTGAGCTGCAGTAAACAGTATATTAGATATGAGCAGACAGTGTCTATGGAAGTTGGGTGCATATTAATCATGTTTTTTGAGGCTGAGAATGACTAGCTCATTTTTATCATGTGAAATAGCCTAAAGTGTCTCAAAATTTCTGATACTTTGACACCCCCTCTTTTTTCATTTTTTGGTATTGCCAAAATTGAAACACCTGTTTTGACAAAAATATTCCTAGTATTTATGACAGGTAAAGAAAAATTGTGAAATTTGGGTAGAGTATTTTTAAAGGTCCATAAGCTATACTCATGTTTAATACTTGAAACCTCAACTTTCTATACAAGCAATTAACATTTACCTTTTTATTTGAAGGTCTATAGACTCAAATTTTCTTCCATCTGTTGATCCTGAGACTGTTCTGCAGACAGGTATAATTAGCTGAAATGTGGCATAATTTTTGTTTGCTTTACTGGTTTTATAAATTGGTGTGAAACGTTGATAGCATACAATGCTACAGCCTCTGTGTGCTAAAGGCTTGTTTTGGGGGATGATGTTTTGGGGGATGTAAAATCCTTACAGTCAATTATAACAAAATAATATATTCTATGAATATCTTCCTTCTCCACTTGGAGTACTGCTTTCCCCCCTACTACTGTTTTCCCCTCCTCTTTCTGGGAACAGCAACTTACAGAGAAATAAAGTACTGGTCTCCTTGTCTGTTGGAATTGCCAAGCAAACTCTGAGAATGCCAAGAAGGCAATTAAGAATTTAAGTTATTTTATAAATAATCAAGTAGGAAGGATAATGGAGAGCATATACTTGGAGATACGGTTACTGAAGAGTTTATTATGGAAAGGGAAAATAAAATGTAGAGTTTGGGCCTTCATAATTAGTTTCTAGTGTAAGAAACGTACCATTCTAGTGCAGGAATTTTTTTGCTCATTCATTGCTCAGGGTTCAGGTATTATTTCTCAGGGAAATACAATTGTTTCGGGATCATTTCATTCTTCCAGCCAAAGTTAAGTACTTCTCCCATTGGTCTCTGTGGGAAAGTTAAGCATTAGCTCTTTGCTATTGTAACTGGTGGATATGGATAATGCACATTATATTTTATTTATATAGTCATATAATTTATACTCCTAGTTTCTATATTAAAATATGTTCAAAATGGCTTATGAGTTTTATTTAAGAAAAGTAGACAAAAACAATTGCCACTGTAACTTGGACTGCTATTTGAAGTGTGGCTGTGTGAATGCACAGGCACCCATTTGATGATGTCTTTGTCATCACTGGTGAGTAAATCAGATTCTCCCAACTCTCCCCATGACTCTCAATGCTATTATTTTTACTTAGTGTGGCCCCTGTGCAAGGATGACATGCAAATTTGTGAAGCATTCCATATTTTCATGCAGAAAAGATATTTATCATTCTGTAGCCCCAGAGGGGGACTTGCATAGGAGCAGATTAATCTTAAGTCAGAATATGAATAAGCCCCCTTTCAGTTTTATCCTACTACAGTGAGCCTTCATTCTTTATCTTGAAACGTTTGCATCCTAGCTGATTTTAACTTTGCTATACCAGATCTGAATTATTTGAGTATTTAATATGAATGTTTTAATCATTAAAGGTCATGAGCTGTTATCTGAATTGCAACAACGCCGCTTTAATGGTTCAGATGGAGGGGTCTCATGGTCTCCCATGGATGATGAACTGCTTGCTCAGCCCCAGGTTATGAAGTTGCTAGATTCACTTAGAGAACAATATACACGGTATCAAGAAGTATGCAGGCAACGTAGCAAGCGCACTCAGCTAGAGGAGATTCAACAGAAGGTAATGCAGGTAGGTGCCAAGCTCCACTTGGTTTCTTTTATCTATTGTTAATAGGACCTCTAATTAGCAGATTATTTTACTCTTCTAAACCTTATTCTTACTTCATATCAGGGCTGTGGAGTTGGTACGCCAAACCTTCGACTCCGACTCCTCTATTTTTCTACTGTCTGACTCCGAGTCCTTCATAAATGGCAATTGTATATTAACTAGTAATAACAAATTTACTGTAGTAAAATGGTAGCATAAGGCATTTCATCACCACCACATGAATGTGGTGGTGATGAAATGCCCTGTGCTACCATTTTACTACAGTAAATTTGTTATTACTAGTTAATATACAATTGCCATTTATGAAGGAATCAGAGTCGGTACATTTCTTCCGACTCCAACTCCACAGCCCTGCTTCATATGGGTAAATTCAACTAAATACGAAGTATTGGCAGAGTTTCCTCAACAGAGAAAAGGGTGTGTGACACTGGTTGCTGAATACTTCGATTCCATTAAAGAAGTGGCAGTCTAGTAAAATATAGTGATACTTTATGTTACTAGATGTTGTCAGTACTTTGGAATATAGGTTTTAGCTATCTAAGAACTAAGGTGTGTGCTTATATTTCCCATCTTATTTCTTCATTGAGACAGTTAACTTAAACCTTTGTCTCTGTTGGTCTCCTGAAGCACCATGTGACTAAGCAGGTCATCTATAGCCAGGAATATTGGAAAGCAATTCCCTTCCTACATTTGGCTTAAGATCCATATGAGCCATTTTTGAAGCTTTTGTACATTTTTGGGATAGTACAAAGCAGTCTTAATTTCACCAAAGTGCTTGTGTTGTCAAAGCAGTTAATGATGTTGGGTTCCTGTTCCACTTGTGCAAGAGCCTTGCATTAGCATAATGGAATTTTCCCTTCCTCTTCCCTGCAGCCCCCCATGTACACTCAAAATTAGCTCTGGAATGTTGGGAGACCCTCTGAAGAAGATTTTGGGGTCATGGGGGGGAGGGGAAACGGAAGTGCCACTGCACCAGTGAAACTCCACTGACGCTGCTTTGGATACAACCCATTGATCTGTTTCTGGTAGATCTTGTGTTAAAGTAAACTTCCAATAAAATTGAACAGGAACTACCCCAGGCTACTAAAGCAAAGATTATTAGACTGATCTTTTTTCATAGCCATTTAATATAAACAGAAGATAACGAGTTTATCTAATATATGAGTAGGTTAGTGTATCAGTGATTAAAATCCAATATAACATTTGTAATACAAGGCTGTTCCTGACTAGAATAACTAAAAATCCTTGTAATGAATTGTGTGCTAAAAGGTTGTGAAGGATTGGGATGAACTTTAAGAACATAAGAAGAGCCTGCTGGATCAGGCCAGTGGCCCATCTAGTCCAGCATCCTGTTCTCACAGTGGCCAACCAGGTGCCTGGGGGAAGCCCGCAAGCAGGACCCGAGTGCAAGAACACTCTCCCCTCCTGAGGCTTCCGGCAACTGGTTTTCAGAAGCATGCTGCCTCTGACTAGGGTGGCAGAGCACAGCCATCATGGCTAGTAGCCATTAATAGCCCTGTCCTCCATGAATTTGAAAATCAGTATATGATTGATGCTTTCGACACTTCTGCAGACATTGTCTCAGTAGAGATAACAGAGGAAATGGAATCAATTCATTTCTTTCCCCAAGCTTATTATTTGAAATTAGATGTGTATATATTTTAGATGCTATGCTGGGTGGACTGAGTGCACATGAACAATCTTTCAAATACTGGCTTTTCAAAATGAGGTGGTGGGTGGAGAGGCAAGAGATCAAAATATTTTATTCACAGAATTCTAAATGAAATATAAACGCTAAGAATTTTCTGTCACTTTTAAATCTGTAGAGCACAATATTTATTTACTTCACCCTAAATTTAAAGACATCAAGCCACTGTTGCAAAAAAGCCTTCCTTTGAAAAATATTACATGGGTCAATACAAACTTCTTTCTGTGATAACTTCAGCATTCAAGTGATCTGAGCAAAGATGGACTGATTGGAATGAAGTTCATAACCTAGTTTGGCATACTGCCATCATTAATGCATTTAAATAGACTTGTTTACTGGAGCATCAACCTCATTTTGCATCATTTTTATTAGAAATTGTCATCCATTTGCTCTGTCTGTGTTGTTGAAGCTGCATAGTAAATGAATTAAACTTTTGCAGGCAATGAAATTGAGCACTCATCTGTGTTTTTATTTAGTAATGAATTTAGAAGGTACCTGCAGAAGATAGCTAAATAAGGGGCAGGGGGAAGACCTCTAATTGTTTCAAAAAAACCTATAGAACTTGGGAACTCAAGTAATTAAAAAGCCATGTTATTAAGCTAGCTGCCCAGCGATATCAGAAGTATGTGTTTTCATAGTGATGAAAAGAGAAAACTGACAATGGTAAATGGAAACAGGCAGAAACTAAGAGATGATTTGCAGTATCATTTGGTAATTATTGCAGTAGGAAGTTTCCGTCTCACAATTTAGTAACTAAAATAGATGACTATTAGCTCACATTTCAGGTGTATTTACAGAGAACAGCTCTTTTTATGTTATTAATTAAAAACTTGGTATAGAAAATAAAATTAAATGCATCATCTATTCTGAATGGTGCATGCAGATTTAAATGGGTGATTTCTACAGGATGTCTGCAACAGGTTACAAAAAGTACAATGAATTGGCCTTAACATGTACCGAATGCATAAAGTTTTTTGTGGTGCCTTGATGTATTTAGCTCAATAGCACTCAGATATGTTAAGTTTCAAGAGAAACTTATTGCTGTTCCATAGCACAGGCAACAAAAACACTGCCTTACTGAATCTGTGCAAGTGATGGGGCTTTTTGTCACTTTCTCCTTCCATTACAGTAATTTCTCCCTCCAGTTCTAATTGTGAAACTGGTGGAAGCTTCAAAAGTACAACACAGGATGCTGCTGTGTAAGAGTAGGGGAAGGAGAAAAGAGTCAAAAGGCTTATTACATATGTGCCTACCAGCGGCAGGTGGTGTAGTGGGCAGCAGTGCTTACGTAACCTCCGGGTGGTTGCTGCTTACTGGAAGATAGAGGAGGAGGAGGAGCAAAGGAGTGATGAGGTCAGCATGGTGCAAATGCACCTGCAGGAGCACTGGATTGGCTCCACCAGTGCATTTGACCAATCGGAGGTAAGGTGAGCGCCACCACTCCGCCACTCTTTTGGCTACCACACCAGTGGCAACCCTTAGAATTGCCTGAAGAAGTTCTTGGGCTAGCAGCCTTTACCTTCCATTCACTTTTCCATAGATAGGAGATACATCCTGCTTTTTGTTAGTGAACTACTGTGTTTCCTCCTAAATACCTTTATCTCTTACTTTTCACTTGATGTGAAGCTGATAGGTCTCATTTTCTGTTAGCATACATATAGGTTGGATCCAGAAGGACCCTTTAAGCTTATGTATTGCTATCCTGCCTGTAGTGAGGCAGGATCCACCATTTGAAAACCAGTTCTGACAAATACTCATCCAGCCCCATCTGTTTTATATTAACAACTGCAGTCAGGGCTGTGGAGGTGGAGTCGGAGTCGGGGGCAATTTTGGGTGGAGTCGGAGTCGGTAGAAATGTACCAACTCCATCTCCGGCTTCAAAATAAATTTTGATTGACAAATTTTTTAAAATATAAAATCAAAATGTCAAAGAAGCTTCCAATGAAGCCAGCTGTAGTTGAGCATTTCACCATAACTCAAGATGGAAAACATTTTGTGTGTCAGTGTATGACACAGGACCCAGATGAAGACAAATGCTGTAATGCCAAGATCAGTGCATATTCAGGCAGCGATAAAAATGCTCCTATGAGAGCTTCCAATTTAAAAAGACATTTACAGCCCTTTCCAGGGCTGTGGAGTCAGAAGCAATTTTGGGTGGAGTCGGAGTCGGACAATAGAAAAATAGAGGAGTCGTAGTCGAAGGTTTGGCGTACCGACTCCACAGCCCTGCCTGCAGTGTAAGACTTCTGTTAAATAACTTGAATGAAAATAGCAGTCTGTAATAATAAAGCAACAAAGAGTATACATATACTGATGATGATTCCTAAGCTCACAGTCAGGTGCTGTAATTCCACAAGTAAGAACAAGGTAGTTTTCACTAGGGAAGTAAAAGAATCCCCCTCTTTTTTTCTGAAGAAGCCAGCTTATCATCTTAGCTGCTAATACAGATATGAATTGACAAAACAGTGAATATGCCAGATATCTTCATGCTCTGTTCCTAATGTGAGACGATACATTAAGGTTTACAAAGAAAACATTCTTAAAAAAAAAAAAGCATTGAGAAATGTTTGATCAGCCTTGCCCTCTGTACTTAGAGGAAATAAGGGCCCCTGCTGCCCTTATTTGTCTTGAGGCAGAGACTGTATTTGTATTAAAACGAACATTTCTAGAAGTAAAATTTAAAGAACAATAATTATTTAAAATCTGTCTAGATTGCTTTGGTTTAATTATCTGCTGTGGTGAAAATGTTGCTGTTGATCAACAGGTAGTGAACTGGCTTGAAGGACCTGGTTCAGAACAGCTTAGAACCCAGTGGGGGATAGGTGATTCAATTAGAGCTTCACAAGCTTTGCAACAGAAACACGAAGAGATTGAAAGTCAACACAGTGTGAGTTTTCATTTTCCCACGGAAGTTACTGCATGATTGTTCTTATATGTAATTCATTATGTGCAACATTTTCCAGTGACATTTTTTCTAGTGAATTTTAGACAGTGATTTATGAGTTATAAAACTCTGCTCCTATTCTGCAAGAGACTGTGTTGGTGATCTCAATGATAGTTGATTAAATTCTAATGTCATGGCAGTATACTAATTTTAAAAAAGAAAGAAAGAAGAGTGATTGTATTTATAATGAGATTGAAAACACAAAAAGGAAGCATTGATTTAGGAGTAAACATATGTAGGTTTTTTTCCTGGGAACTGCTCTATTGTAACTAATGCTAAATTTAAGATCATATACAATATTGGAGCATAGGTTGTTTCATGATTGGCAAATGAAGATCTTGTTATTCAGGGGTTAAAGCATTCAGAGCATAAAACATTTTGGGGTCAATGTAAATTGAATGGAAAATTGGAGGGGTGCAAATCAGACTATTGCTCACATTCAAAAGACATAATGTACACACATTAGGAGGATGTAGGAATTGCATTCATTCTCCTGTCAGTGTGCATCACCTCCAGGTTGTGTTGGATGATATGAATATTGCACACAATGACCCCTGAATGTGCATAGTCTTACACTGAAGTACATACATAGCATCTGGGGAATGTGTGATATACCATGTTAGTATCCAGTATTCTTCATATATCCCAACATATTTTCACTGAGCAATATATACAAAATGCCCTACTGGTGCTACTTATTCATTCTCCACAACATCCAACGAATGTGCTTGATGACTGGTTTTCACACACACTCAACCTAAAAAAGTGATACCCAATGGTTAACCAAAATGTCATAAAAGAAAAAAGAAATAATTTTAAATACTCAAGGTGCTGCTGCTTTTTTGTTTCATGCTCTGCATATCATAATAGATATCACAGCACGAAATAATGAATATCTGAGATACGCATTTCTCATTATTGTGGGTCATCCTTCCTGCCATAACAAGTTTCCAGAGAGTAGCACTGGATGATTATGACTTAGCCCCCTAGCAGTTATGTTGTGGGTACTGCAGGACACTTTTCTGTCCCCAGCTATTTAATATCTATATGAAATTGTTGGGAGTGGTCATTAGGAGTTTGGGGTGTGTGTGTGAAATGTCAGCTGTATACTGTATACTTTGTTCTCCTTTACATCCAAGTCAGAATTGGCCATTCACAACCTGGGCCAGCTCAGGTTGTCTCTAAGACTGCCTTTTCCCATATAGGCTACCCATCTGCAAGTGGGGCTCTCTTAACTGTACCTACTGAGGTTTTGGCAGGGGTTTGAAGGACAGCCTCTTTTCTTTGTGGCACCCATGTTGTGGAATGAGCTCCTTATGGAGATCACACAAGCTCCAATGATGGGGTGGTTTCACAGACGGTAAAAGGTCTTTCTGCTTATCCTCGTGTTTATTGACTGTTGATACTGAGTTCTTTTTTTTTGGCTCTGGCTGCTGTCATTGTTGAAATTATATAGCTATTTGAATGTTTTAAACTATTTAGTGATTTCATATATATTCTGAACTGCTTTAACATTTATAAATGAAGAGTGATACAGATATATTTAACATGTTTCATGAGGCAAAAGATGTTAAAGCAATACATGCCAAATAGTCCCACACTTAATCTACATGGGGTGGGATCCTGTGGTCCTCCAGATGTTGTTGGGCTCCAGCTCCCATCAGCCCCAGTCAGCATGACCAATGGTTAGGGATGGTGGGTGTTGTAGTCAAACAACATCTAGAGGACTATTTAGTCCCCATCCCTGCCCGAGGCAGAGCTTATTGTCTGCCAACAGTGTTTTTCACTGAGGCTATATTGCCTTTCTCTGCATATACCATACTATGCTATCTTTTTCCTCCATTTTTCTAGGAAAGTTTTGTGTATTCTTAAGCCAAGAGAGCTAAGTTCAAGCCAAACAAAAATCGCTTATTATATAGCTTGATTGTTCTTTATGACCTCCCTGCATATCCGTATATAATGTTCTAAAGCTGAGCATGGTTTGAAATTGATTTGTAAACCATTGTTTGGAGACCCTATTCTGGGTGCCCTCTCTTCAAAGGTTAGGTGGGTGGAGATAGGACTTATTTCTGATGGTGCTTCAGTTGTGGAATACCTCCCAGGCTATGGTGTCTGCTTATTAACTTCTAGGTGTCAGGTTAAGACTCTCTTGAACTTTTAATGAATGATGTATTATTATTTTTACTCCCCCCCCCCAACTGCTTTACTGCTGTCTTGTATCGCTGGCACTTGTGTTAAGGATCCTTGTTAGAAACTCTCATAATTTATTAATTGTTTTACATATTGGTAGTCAATCTTACAATTTTATTTCCTGTATTTTGGTATAAAGGTTACATTTTCTTTTGTAAAATTTCAGTTTAAAAGTGTAAATATAATTTATTCAAATAAATAAAAACATAATGCAGTTACTGCTGACTATAACGTGCCTGATTCCATTGTCCCAGCAAGCTAACTAAGAAGGAAGGAGTGGAAATGCAAGAGGAGAGGAGAAAGCCTGTGGTGTATGTTCCTGCTAACATTAGATGTGAATTCGACCTCTGATTCAGGATTTGTCCCTTAAAAAAAAAAAAGGCCCTCAGGAGAAAGTAAATGATAGTGGTATACAGCTGATATGAATCACCTTGGTTGGGGCACCACCCACCTGTTGAAGCCCAGTCATTTCACAGTGACTAGAAAACATGTTACAATCTATAGCAACCAGGTGGTTCCTTTTTGTTTATTCATGTGGTTTCTAACTTGCTTCTTGAGGTGCTGGATGGAAAGGAACTTCATGGCCAACAGATAAAGGAAAGAAATTTGGCATCATGAATAGAAATTTTAATTACTTAGGGATAATATTGCAGTAGTATCTCCAGTTTCTGAGCCTGTATAGCCAATATCAATATTTTCCTGCTTACCTTGCATCTTATTTGCTCTCCTCTGGAATGAAGTGATTAAACTTCTGAAATCCCAGTGTCAGTTTGTTCTTGGTGCTTTGCCATAACAAAGAGATTGAAGTTCCCACTACATCCTTGACCTTTTGAAGTAGTAGCTTTTCATGAAGCCCAGTGCATTCCAGACAGGTTCTTTTAGCAGACAATCTCCCCTGTGACCACAGTTGATCCCCTCTGTTTGTTCAACCCTTACATCAGGGGTTACAAACCTTTTTTGCCCTGAGGGTCACATTCACCCTATGCCAGCTCTCTGGGGGCCACATACTGGCGTGGGGTGTGGCGAAAGTAGATGCAACTACTCCCACACTCTTACATGTATGCACATAGCCCCTCCTTCCCAGCTGATCCATTCAGATGTGCTGAGGAAGGTTAGCACTTCTCTCTGCTCAACAGATACTCAGTTTGATGATGGAAAGGGGGTAGTTTGCATCCCCATCAGGGCACTGAGCTGGGTGGAGACCCAGTGCTGAGTTTCCACTATCACCAAAATTGGTGAGGTCTTCTAGGGCCAGAAAAAACTATTTTGGGGGGGGACTTCCCAGGAGGATCGCTCCGTCTGTGCTTGCCTCTAGACGAGCTCTCGTCTCAGAGGAACCTTTTTCAGTTTTAAAACCAGTCAGAAGAGTTTTTTTGACTGGGAAATTTTTCTCCCAGGCAAGGGAGAAACTTAGAGATTACCCACAGAAGTTCCGTGGTGTTTGTTGGACTGGAATTCATTGGAATCGCCTATGAAGGAAGGTAGCCAACAGCGTCGGATGGAGCCAGGGATTACAAACAGGCTCTAACTGATTAAGCGAGACGGTTTTTTTTCTTCAAAGAAAAACGGAAATTAACAGGCAAGCATCCTCCTGTCTATTATCATCATTTTGTTATCGTTACTGCAAAAGAGATTTGTCAAAGAGTCAGCAACAAAGAAGCCCTGGGTGAGTTATAACTGTCTCTTTTACATACGGAATTAAGGAGGAAGAAAATCGAAATAGCCTATCTTTGTTTTTTATTGCAAAAAGCTGGCATGGAATTGAGCATTTTAAAGATATAAACGGATGAGAGGCATCTGATTTGAAGAGAAAATTTGATTTATCTGATATTTGAGTATTATATGTCTGGGACTATTTTTTCTGGTCTACTTTTTTTGGGGGGGGGGCGAATCTGCTTATTCCTTATGCCACTAATCATTTGGATGCTGTGAACTAAATTTGTTTTGGACATATAAGAGATAAGGCAGTTCGTGCTGTCTAGAGGGTGATGTCATCTGGCTTGGAAGATTAACTCATTTGTGACTGGAAAAAGAAATAAACTGTTCTTTGCTTGAGAATAGTGACTATATTGGAATTGAAGGGTTTTTTTTTTTTTTTTTTGGTTTTAAGAATGACAGTCAAGAAGGTGGCTGAGACCCTGGATGTTCAGGAAGGGGTTCTGTCTCTAAATATGTTTCAGAAAATAATGAATGAGATTAAGCTAAGGAAACAAGAGCTGGGACAGAACAGACAAGAGATGAAAATTGGATTTGGCAAAATGAGACAGGAGCTGAAAGAAATTCAGGATTCTATAACTGGACAAGAAAAAGAAGATGAAAGAAAGATCAAAGGGAAGGTTCAAGCCCTGGAGATTGGAATAGATTTATCAAATATGGACCTGGAAAAAGATTTGGATTTTATGGTTGTGATGGATCCTAAAGACAAATATTACTGTTTGGAATTCAGCGCTGCCCCTGAAGGAATTGGTGAAGAGATTAGAGATAAAGATATCAACGACTCGAAAAAATTTCTGGATTGGAAGGATTTGATGGAACTTGAAATAGAGAAAGTTTATAGAATAAATTCCAGATATGTGACAATGGAAAAACTCTCAAGAGATGTGTTAGTGCATTCTGTAAAAAAGAGGAACAGAGATACAACTTTACAACAACATTTCAGTAATACATTCAGAATTGATGGCAAGAAAATATCTGTGATGAAAGAAATCCCTATCAGACTCTTATTATATGACTATGGCAGCAAGACCAAGATTATTGGGTGTGCAAAGATGGAAGATGGAATCAATACTGATAATGGGAGAATGGGTGAAGAGCTATTGAAATTACTGGACTTAGTAGACCTGAAGAGATGGATTAATTGACATGTCTATTTGGAGAAAAATTGATGGATATATATCTCAAGGATTAGAAACTTCTCTTTGACTTTTTGTGGAAAGAATAAAATGATGTTAATGAGATTTGATACCAATTAAGATAACCACTGGAGGAAGGTGATTGTATAATTTTATTAAGAGACAGGTTTGTTATATATTATAGACTTATAGCTAATCTACGACAAATCGGAAGTCAATAGTTTTTATTGTAATAGTTATTAATTTGTTCTGTTTGTTTTGTTTTGTTTTTGAAAATTTGAATAAAAAATTAATGATAAAAAAAACTATTTTGGGGGGCATAATCTGACCTCCAGGCCAGGAATTTTTATTTTACCTATTAAAATTATATCCCACCTTTTCTCTCTAAGATGCTCAGGGAGATAGCCACCCCTGCCCTGTATCAACCAAGAAGAGTCTGATTTGGTCCACAAGTAGATCTAGCTCATTGATTTAATCCACACTCAATCCATGCTCAAGCATTTAAGTGGACTTCTTTGTTAGCTTGGTTAATTAATAACATTGCTTTAGATAGTGTGTGGCATCCAAAATCTTGTACTTTTGAACATTTTTTACATTAACTTCACATTAACTTCATTTATTTTTATAAGCCATTTCTTAAGATTGTGTCAACCTGTAGCATTGCATTTCAGCATGACCATGAGCACAGTGTTGTGGCCCTCTCTTTTTGCTGTTTTGGAACAAGATTGTCAAGATACCTACATACATGGCTACAAAATTTCATATTAATAAGCAGGAGGAGCATTACCTTCAAGACATTTTGCCACCTAGTAGCAAAGCCCTGGGATTTGTGTCTAGATCATAACATTCCACCAGAACTATGCATGTTGTGGCCTTGCACATATTAGTAGCAGGTACAATGAGGAGGACAATACTTCATAAAAACGCTTGAAATAAAAAACACTAAAAGTCACACAAGAAAAGCATGAAGAGTTAAAAACTAGAGTTAAAATTAAAACAACACAAACTGGTTGTTGAACTGTTGGCTAAATAAAACTGTGTTGGCTAGACAGCAGAAAGTCAGAAGGGAAGGGTCCAGACTATAAATATGGAGGCCTGGGGTGGGGGGACTGAAAAATTGGGGAAGGAACCTACATGTGTTTTTCTTTTTCCCCAAAGCCTTTTACTGTGTTTTCCACTCAAAAAACCACACTTTTTTGGGTGTTTTTCCAGGCCTTCACATCTCTAGTCCAGAATTTCACAACTAGAGTGCAACCCCAGAAAAGGTCCTCCCACATGTTCGAGCCAACCTAGCCTTAGCCTGTGGTGGGATGCAAAGAAGGATATCTCTGTCAGATCTCAGAATATGAGCAGGATGGTGTGGAAGGAGGTGGTCTTTTAACTACTCTGGACCCAAGCCAGTTATGGGTTGGCTTTATGGCAGGTCTCCCTCTCCCCTGTGCTAGCAAACACAAATCTTCTGCATCGGGGTGCATTAGTAGAGGGGAACCCTCTTTATATGTCTTTCCTCATTTTCTCCTACTTCCAGAACAGCACATACCCCATGTCCAGAGAACATGCCAATTGCATCTAAATAATTCTGTTATACCCCGCCAGCCTTGATTTCTCTCCATTTAGCAGGGGACACCAGCTGTTAAATGCTTTTCCATTACTATGACATTATCCTCCCACTATGTCTTAAGTATGTTGAATCTGATGCCTGGAGGATCCAGTCCTCATAGGAGCCTCTCAAGCCCTCTGTGCTCTTGGACACAATAAAACCAGAATATACTGTACAAAAAAATTGACTTGCTTTTTGTCCAGATACATTTTGATACATTGTCTAATTTTTACGCTCACGTAGTGCTACATCCTGCACTTAAAATGTAGAGGATTAGCTATCTCGTTGGAATATCCTGTTCTTACCTCTTGATTAATCGAGGATCTTCAGAATCCTGTCAAGCAACTTACCAGAGTCTATAGCTTGTTTCTGGTGCTAGTGCAGTGAATGCATAAGTGTGAAACTACTGTGTCCTACGACTTGATTCAAAGCTGCCCTACATCATGACATTCCGTTCTTGTGTTTGCATTAGGACTAAGCTGAACTGCCCCCAGGCTTGGAATTCTGGGGTGATTTCTGATTTCCATCTTACCCAAGATGTTCTTCCTGTTTGATCTTATCACCGCACCATGCCCCCCCAATGTATCTATAGGACAACAGGGTCTGCATAATTTAGATGTTGCAGAGCATTCATGCTTTACATAGGTATGATACCATGGCAGTTTCAGCTTGTCTTTCACCAAGGGGCTTATTTCACAACTGAGTCCAGAGTGGCCTCCTAGTCCCTGTCTTTACATTTGTTTGAAATGTGTTTCAAGACAGCTTTGGCAGAGCAATTCTGCATTGTCTACCTTGCTGAGGATACCAGCACCTTCCTTCAGATATGTTGACTAACCAATTACCCATATTTGGGACTGCATGGAGACCATGAAGAAGAAATGCATGTTGATTCCCTGAAATTTACTTGTTTTTCATGTGAAATTGCACAAATTAGTATCATAAGGAAATGTGTGAGAGGGCATTTCTTCCACCCTTCAGGGAATGGGCAGATGATGATAAATCTCGGTGAGGGAGGAGAGGAGGCAGAGCTCATGAATGATCCCAGAGATGGCTCTGCATTGTGCAGGACCCATATGTGGAATTGCTCCGGTGACCAGACAGAAAAAATAATGACAAGTAAACTGTTTTTTTTCTGGCATGAAATCCTTATAAAGCCCAGTAGACTTCCTCACTAGCTGCTTTGCTTTGCCTTGGTATGAAACAGCTTCTACCTTACTATGTCTGTTGCTCCAACATCACTGATGTTTACATCATCTTTTTTAAATTTGTTTTCAGTACTAACTTGTAAAACTATTTGGAGTAAGCAGAAAGCATATTGTAGCTGTTAAGATTTCTGTTTCTCAAATGTATGGCCATCTTTTCTTGGTTATGCCTTGTTTGAGCATTTGGGGCTTCAGAAGGAGTAATCCAAAAATCTGTTATGTGCCTTCAAGTCGATTACGACTTATGGCGACCGTATGAATCAGCAACCTCCAAGAGCATCTGTCATGAACCATCTTGTTCAGATCTTGTAAGTTCAGGTCTGTGGCTTCCTTTATGGAATCAAGCCATCTCTTAATTGGCCTTCCTCTTTTTCTACTCCCTTCTGCTTTTCCCAGCATTATTGTCTTTTCTAGTGAATCATGTCTTCTCATGATGTGTCCAAAGCATGATAACCTCAGTTTGATCATTTTAGCTTCTAGTGACAGTTCTGGTTTAATTTGTTCTAACACCCAATTATTTGTCTTTTTCGCAGTCCATGGTATCCGCAAAGCTCTCCTCCAACACCACATTTCAGATGAGTTGATTTTTCTCTTATCTGCTTTTTTCACTGTCCACCTTTCACATCCATGCATGGAGATCGGGAATACCATGGTCTGAGTGATCCTGACTTTAGTGTTCAGTGATACATCTTTGCATTTCTAGTTCTCTCATACCTGCCCTCCCCAGTCCTAGCCTCCTTCTGATTTCTTGACTGTTGTCTCCATTTTGGTTAATGACTGTGCTGAGGTATTGATAATCCTTGACAAGTTAATGTCCTCATTGTCAGCTTTAAAGTTACATAACTCTTCTGTTATTACTTTAGTCTTTTTGACATTCAGCTGTAGTCCTGCTTTTGTGCTTTCCTCTTTAACTTTCATCAGCACCAGTTTCAAATCATTACTGGTTTCTGCCAGTAGTATGGTATCGTCAGCATATCTTAAATTATTAATATTTCTCCCTCCAATTTTCACACCTCCTTCATGTTGGTCCAATCTCGCTTTCCATATGATATGTTCTGCGTATAGATTAAATAAATAGGGTGATAAAATACACCCCTGTCTCACATCCTTTCTGATTGGGAACCAATCAGTTTCTCCATATTCTGTCCTTACAGTAGCCTCTTGTCCAGAGTATAGGTTGCGCATCAGGACAATCAGATGCTGTGGCACCCCCATTTCTTTTAAAGCATTCCATAGTTTTTCATGATCTACATAGTCAAAGGCTTTGCTGTAATCGATAAAGCACAGGGTGATTTTCTTCTGAAATTCCTTGGTCCGTTCCATTATCCAACGTATGTTTGCAATATGATCTCTGGTGCCTCTTCCCTTTCTAAATCCAGTTTGGACGTCTGGCATTTCTCGCTCCATATATGGTAAGAGCCTTTGTTGTAGAATCTTGAGCATTACTTTACTTGCATGGGATATTAAGGCAATAGTTCAGTAATTACTGCATTCCCTGGGATCTCCTTTCTTTGGAATTGGGATACATATTGAACGCTTCCAGTCTGTGGGCCATGGTTTAGTCTTCCATATTTCTTGACCAAATTGTCAAAATTTGGACAGATTCAGTAGCTTATAGCAATTCTATTGGTATGCCATCTGTTCCTGGTGATTTGTTTCTTCCAAGTATTTTAAGAGCAGCTTTCACCTCAAAATTTCTGGTTCTTCATCATACGGTTCCTCCATGAATGAATCTGTCATCCTGGCATCTCTTTTATAGAGTTCTTCAGTGTATTGCTTCCATCTTCCTTTTACTTCATCTTGGTCAGTTAGTGTGTTCCCCTGTTGATTATTCAACATCCTTACTCTTGGTTTAAATTTCCCTTTCATTTCTCTAATCTTTTGGAATAGGGCTCTTGTTCTTCCCTTTTTGTTGTCCTCTTCTATTTCTATACAATAACTATTGTGATAGTTCTCTTTGTTCCTATGTACTAGTCACTGTATTGTTGCATTTAGGGTTCTGACTGTGTTTCTGTCTTCTCTTGCTTTTGCTTTCCTTCTCTCTTAAACCATTTTAAGAGTTTATTCAGGCATCCACTAAGGTCTTTTCTCTCTTTTTAACTAGAGGTATTGTCTTTTTGCATTCTTCTCTGATAATGTCTCTGACTTCAGTCCATAGTTCTTCTGGTTCTCTGTCAACTAAGTTTAAAGCCTCAAATCTGTTCCTTATTTGATCTTTATATGCTTCTGGGATGTTATTTAAATTGTATTTTGGCATTATGATTGTTTTGTTGTTCTTCTTTAGCTTTACTCTGATTTTCGATATGACCAGTTCATGATCTGTACCGTAGTCTGCTCCTGGTCTTGTTTTTGCAGAAAGTATGGAGCTTCTCCATCTTCTGCTACCAATTATATACAGTAGGGCCCCACTCATATGGTGGGTTACGTTCCGGACCCCTGCTGTAAAGCGGAACTCATTTAATAGAATGGTACGTGATGCCCCAAAACCACCGTAAAAGCGGAAGAAGCACCGTATGAGTGGGGCTTTAGTCTAATTGTGTCTAATTGAGACCGCAGCATTAGCGAAGCACCTTAAAGCGGGGCCCTACTGTAATCAATTTGATTCCTATATTGACCATTTGGTGATGTCCACGTGTACAGTCGTCTTTTCAGTTGCTCAAAATTGTGTTTGTAAGAAACAAATGATTTGCTTCACAGAATTCAATAAGTCTTTCTCCCGCTTCGTTTCTGTCTCCTAAGCCCCATTTCCCCACAGTTCCTAGTTCTTCTCTGTTTCCTACTTTTGCATTCCAGTCCCTCATGATTATCAACTCTTGTTTTGTTGTGTGATCAATTTCTTCCTGCGTAAAATCTCTCCAATTCCTCTTCTTCTGTGTTTGCCATTGGAGCATAGACTTGGATGATGGTTATGTTAATAGGTTTCCCGTTTAATCCCATTGATATCACTCTCTCAGACCTTGCGTTGTAGCTCCTAATTGCTTTTGCTACATCACTTCTCACTATTAAAGCAACCTCATATCTTCTTAATTTCTCATTTCCTGCATAAAATGTTTTGAAGTTGCCTGATTGAAAATGTCCCATTCCCGTCCATTTTAATTCACTCTATGTATAGTAATGTTGATACGTTCCATTTCTTGCTTGACTATTTCTAACTTTCCTTGGTTCATGCTTCTCACATTCCATGTTCCTATTGTGCGTGTCGTACAACTCCAGACTCTCCTTTCGCATCTGTGCGCATCAGCCTCTGGGCTTCCTTTTGGTTTTGACCCAGCTATGTCATTAGTCACAGCGCTACTCATTCTTGTCCTTTGTTCTCCCCAGTAGCTTGGTGAGTGCCTTCTGACCTGGGGGTCTCATGTTCCAGCACTATCTCGTGTTGCATTTTGGATACTCTGTTCATAGGGTTTTCGTGGTAAGAGGTATTCAGAGGTGATTTACCATTGCCTTCCTCTGAGTTTGGATGCATCTTAGTCTGGTGTCTCAGCTTTGACCATTCCGCCTAGTCTTGATCTAGACTCCTCACGGCATTGCTCTCAGCTTCTTCAACACTCTCAAACCCCCTTGCCACTTTAAGGTATGCATCCTAAAAGGGGATTATTTAATAATAATTCAAGAATAAAAACCTTGATTTGGAGCTCAAAATATACTGTAAATTCTAGTTGTGTTCTTGAACTTTGCACCTCTTTGATTGCATTAGATTAAGGGGCCAATCGTAGTTTCCATTATTTATTTGTTTGTTTGTTCAATTTGTATCCCACCCTTCCTCCCATCAGGAGCCCAGGGCGGCAAACAATGCACTAAAAACACTTTAAAACATCATAAAAACAGATCTTAAAAACATTAAAACAAAACAGCGTTAAAAACATGTAAAAGAAACTTTTTAAAAGGGTTAAAAACATTATTAAAAAACATATTAAACAATTCTGACACAGATGCAGACTGGGATAGGTCTCAACTTAAAAGGCTTGTTGAAAGAGGAATTCTTCAAAAGGCACCGAAAAGATAGCAGAGATGGTGCCTGCCTGATATTCAAAGGGAGGGGATTCCACAGGGTAGGTGCAGCCACACTAAAGGTCCGTTTCCTATCTTGTGCAGAATGAACCTCCTGATAAGATGGTATCTGCAGGAGGCTCTCACCTGCAGACTGCAGTGATTGGCTGGGCATATAAGGGATAAGGAGGCAGGCTGGAGCCAGAGACTGGCGGGTCGGGTGTTGCGGCCTGTCCTTGGAAGATGCTGTTGCTGTGATAATCTTTCGGCTTCTGAGGAGTGGGAGGCGCCCCTGCGGCGGCTGTCATTTTGCCATGCGGCCTCTGTTTGTTTTGCCTGTTATCAGTCGTGTTTACGCCCTGGCTCCTCTGCCTTGGCTTCCTTGAGAAGAACTGCCCTGTTGGTTTTGATTTTGAGGGGCCTGTTCTCCCACCCCTCTCTTTCTTGGAGTTGCTGGATGTTAATATCAGGGGAGGATGTTGTTTTACATCTTGCAAATGAACTATCACCACACTGGTTCGATGCTTACACCAGGAACCTCCATCTGTAGTTACATCTTCGGGCTATACAGGAGAGAAGCCCTGTTATTATTGGAACTTGTTGCTTCTACGTTATTGTTTAGTTTTTATTGTTAGTCTTTTGATGTTTACATGTTCTGCTTTGTACGTCGCTTAGAGTGGCTGATAATTCAGCCAGATACGTGACTAATAAGTCGAATAAATAAATAAATAAAATAAGGCGGATAAGATAACAGAGATGGTGCCTGTTTAATATTTAAGGGGACCTGTATAGGGCTTTGTACACCAAAACTAGAACCCTGAACTTGGCCCGGTAGCAAATGGACAGCCAGTGCAGTTCTTTCAGCAGTGGGGTGACATGTTGGTGATACCTTGCTCCAGTGAGCAGTCTCGCTGCCGCATTTTGCACCAGCTGCAGCTTCCGGACCAACCTCAAAGGCAGCCCCACATAGAGCGCATTATAGTAATCCAGCCTGGAGGTTACCAGTGCATGGACAAGAGTGGTCAGGCTATCCCGGTCCAGAAACAGCTGCAACTGTCTCACCAGCTGAAGCTGGTAAAAGGCACTCCTAGCCACTGAGGTCACCTGGGCCTCTAGCGACAAAGATGGATCCAGGAGCACCCCCAGACTACGAACCTGCTCTTTCAGAGACCCCATCCAAAGCAGGCAACGGACCAATTATCCGACCTCGGGAACCACCAACCCACAGCGCCTCCATCTTGCTAGGATTCAGACTCAGTTTATTGGCCCGAGTCCAGGCAACAGTCCAGGGCTTGCACGGCCTCTCCTGATTCAGATGTTACGGAGAAATAGAGCTGGGTATCATCAGCATACTGCTGACACCTCGCCCCAAAGCTCCTGATGACTGCTCCCAAGGGCTTCATATAGATGTTAAACAGCAGGGGGGACAAGATGGTACCCTGCGGCATCCCACAGCACAGCCGCCAGGGGGCCGAAAGAGAGTCACTTCTGAGAACGACCCTGGAGATAGGATCGGAACCACTGTAAAACAGTCCCTCCAATACCCATCTCACCAAGTCGGCCCAGAAGGATACCATGGGCAATGGTATCAAAAGCCGCTGAGAGATCAAGTAAGAACAACAGGGTTGCACTCCCCCTATCCTTTTCCTGATAAAGGTCATCCATCAGGGCGACCAAGGCAGATTCAGTCCCATAACCAGGCCTGAAACCAGACTGGGATGGGTCAAGATAATCTGTTTCATCCAAGAGTACTTGCAATTGCTGCGCCACAACCCTCTCAATCCCCTTCCCTAAGAAGGGGGTATTTGCAGCCGGTCAGTAGTTGTCACAAATCAATGGGTCCAGCGTGGGCTTTTTCAAGAATGGTCGGATCACCGCTTCTTTCAAAGTGGCTGGAACCACTCCCTCCCGCAAAGATGCATTGACCACACCCTGGATCCTCTTGGTCAGACCCCCTTGGCAAGCTTTAATAAGCCGCATCAACTGAAACCGTTCCCAAGAAGTTGCAGCAGACGTTGCACTGGACACCTCATTGGGGACTACAGTAGATGTGGATGGAGCATCAAGACTGCTACAGAGGCGAGCAACTTTACCCTCAAAGTGCCTTGCAAACAATTCACAGTGGGCCTTGGTTGTTCAGTGCTGATTTCATAGCATACTTCATGAATAATTATTGTAATCTTTTGTAAATGTCACAGTCACATTTTGCAAATTGATTCTGGAACAAAGACAAGAAAATAGGATGTGTTACGTTTCATGTTTTCTGGCTAAGTGGACTATCTGGCTATCTAAGTGGACATTTGTGTCTTTTTTCAAACAGAATTTGTATGTTTGAGTGGATGTGCAGAAGCATTCTTTGGTGTTCTGGGGTCATTGCAATTCAAGATGCTTCTGAAGTTTGCCACGTCTAGAAAAGTGCTTCAGGAGCACAGTAATATTTGTATCTAAGAAAACACAAACATTAGAGAGCCCGAATTCTTCTCTGACTTAGATTAAAATATGAGCTTAAGAAGACTTCTCAATTTACCCTTCCCATGTAGGCTGTACACAGCAAAACTGCTGCTGGGAGGCAAATGCCTCCCAGGGTCCTCTGGAGGGGATGGATTTTATTCAGATCAGTGGTATGCTAAAAAGGGTTGAACCACAATTTCATTTAGGGTGGTGGGAACCATACCTCCTCTCGGAGTCAACCAGCTCCAAGGTCCAAATTAATAATCCAGATCTGCCTGCTTTTAATAGACAGTAAGATCAAGGATCTAGAGGGAAGGTAGCAGACCTCAAACATCCATGCAACTTGCCAACATTCATGCTGCAAAAACGTAAAAGGTATATGTTAAAGCTTGATCAGGTGGTGTACTGGCCACATCCATTTCTGACTGACATAACCATTTAAGCAGATATGAACAATTCTTTCTGCAAAATGTAATTTGCAGTTCACAATGGACTCCTGTTTGAAAAGGGTCTCTAACCATTTGAAAGAGCTCCACTGACTGACATCCCCACAGCAGATGATGTGGGGAAATAAGCTTTTCTTCTCTGACACACAGTGATCAGTAGCATTTGTTTGTAGAGGTTTTTTAACCAGTTGTGTTCTAGTTGTCCACCCAACAATTTTCTTATCCTCAGTATACCAAGGAGCTAAGAAGACTCTATAGTTTGCTTCCAAACATCCTTTCCTAATTGTATTGATGGTCTAGGTCACCTCATTCCAAAGGGAAACAGTAGATCTGCTGGTCTCATCTCCAGGAAAGTCCCCTTGAAACAGACCCCCCACACCTATAGAGATCTGAGGCAGCATGTGTACTAAAAGTGATAAGAAAGTTAAAGTTACAAATAGCTTTAGTTGCTACCTTTTCCCTTATGGATTTAAAATGAACATTAGAGGACCACCAGTGGAAGCCTCTGGAACCTCATGAACTTGTAATCAGTTTGAAAGATTCCATTGTAAATAAAGGATTATGAGAATATCAATCAATCTGTCTCTTGCAACCAAATTTGGCAATGCATGGCAGCAATTAGAAGTTACTGCCTTTATATACATAAAAGCTCTTTGAATAACTCTAGTATTTCGTTAATCTGCTGTCTCATTGATTTACAAGCTAATTACTTTAACTGTGTTTACTAAAAAGGATTCAGACTTTATTGCAAGCCAGTCATACTGCAGATGCCATTTATTCCACTGACACTACGAAATAGCTTAAATACTCATTTAACATTGAGTCATTGCCTTCCCTTCTAGCAAGCCTTCCATAACCTTTTACAGTTCGAGTCATATTCCCCCATTTAAAAAGGTGGTGATATTGCTATTTATTGTCTAGGAACTTCAGTCCATGATTGGATTCGAATCATGCTAGATTATGTGTAAGGCAGGCTTTTATCCAAAGGATTTGTCACCAGAATAAGTGACTAGAGAGAACAGAATAGAAAATAAACTAATAAAGTATATGGAAGTGGTGAAAAGATAGTACTCAAGTTGGAAAGGGAAGCTGAGTCACATAAGCCTCTTATTTATTCATTTGCTACATTCATAATACTGTATTTCCATAAAATTGTCAGGACAGGTAACAAAAACAATGCATCAAATTACAATAAAATTAAATAATTTTCAAATATACAATAAAACTTAAAAGCACAGCAACAAAACAATACAATGCAGCCATTGACCAGTTACAAATTAAGAATGGCAAATTATAAGCTTGCTTGAAATAAAAAAAGTTTCAGTTGCTCATTTCAATGCAGCATAGGGTGCTTGGCAGACTACTCCAAGGAAGTGGTTGTTTCTTGTGTCCACCAACTAGCTTTCCACTAAACAGTGGAACACAGAGAGAGGCCTCCAAAGCAGGTCCTAACCTAGCAGGTGACTCTTGGGGTATCATGTTCTTTGGCCATTAAGGATTTTAAAGGTTAATTCATAAGGTGGGCTAGCGGCACAGCTATATGTAGTAAAGTACAACTCAAAAATTGTTGCCTGAAGATCTCTCTTCCCAGGGAATTCTTGGAACTGTAACTTTGTGAGGGGAATAGGGGTCTCCTAAGAACTCTCATCACCCTTAACAAACTACAATTCTCAGGATTCTTTGGGAGAAGCCATGACTAATTTATAGTGGTATGATATTGCTTTAAGTGTGCAGTGCAGATAGGACTTTGGTCTCAGTTGCAGCAGCAAGTTGTCTTTGAGCAGGATAAATAGTGCACAGCGTGGTCCCCTGTAGAAGTACTTTATTAATAATAAACTAGTAAGATGACTGATGTGCACTCTTGATAACAGTGAAGAAGAGGCAGTGGAAATTCTGTGAAGCTGCAGATAGATGCTGAACTAGTTTAATATTTGTGTTTGATGTGATGGAAAAGAAAGTTGCTGTGGGGGGGCAGCGAGAAGAAATGATGTGACCGAGGGAACAAATAGAGATGATCAGCGGAATGCATATTGCTGTATGTTAGATACAAGTTAGTTTAAAAAAGAAAGACTGTCAGATAAAAAAAATAGGATATTTCAGTAGAGAAAAATTAAGAGCCCAGATAAGAGTATAAGCTTAGTGGATAAATGAAAGGCTAAACTTTTGCAGGAAGACAGGTAAAAAACAGAGGTTCAGATAACTTGATGAGAAAAGAGGACTTGTTGAAAATTGCTCCAAGGTTCTGAGATTGATTTTTGCTAAATAACAAAATTACTTCGGTCAATGGAAAAAGAAATGAAACTTTGGACTTGATTTTGAGATTCAGACAGATTTGTGTACTAATGCTTTTAATTTTATTTATTTATTTATTAGATTTGTTAGATGCCCATCTGGCAGAGGTTAATCTGCCACTCTGGGCGATGTACAACAAAACACAAATACATTCCATATAAAACATAATCAAAGAACATTAAAAGATTAAAAAATTAAATTAAACCTCCCAAGAACTGCAATCTGCCAACCTAACCCCCTTCCCATGCTTGGTTAAAGAGCCAGGTCTTTTAATGTATTATTGCAAGAGTGAAGTATACATAACCTTGCATAAGAAGTTGGTTGATCAAGAGTGTTTCTGCATGCACGATGTCTTAAAAAGAACATTACAAAAATGATAATGCTGATAGTTTTTTGCTCTCCTGGGCTTGCAGGAATGGTTTGCAGTGTATGTGGAACTTAATCAACAGATTGCAGCTTTGCTAAATGCTGGGGATGAGGAAGACCTTGTGGAACTGAAAGCATTGCAACAACAGTTAAGTGATGTTTGTTACCGGCAAGCCAGTCAACTGGAGTTCAGGCAAAATCTGTTACAAGCAGCACTTGATTTCCATGGTGTTGCTCAAGATGTAAGTATATACACGCTTACTGACCGTACAGTCTTGCTTTGTGATTATTACTACAGATGGCCAACAGTTCAGCTAGTTTTTCAGGAAGAAGCAAAGTCCAAAATATACCAATCCATTTCTGATGAAGTACAGTAGCTAAAGCCCTCTGTTTTATGAACATTTATTGAAGTACTGTAGAAATGATCTGATGTACCTAGCACAGCCTTTCCCAACCAATAGGCCACCGGCTGTTGTTGGACCACAATTCCCATCTTTCCTGAGCATTGGCAATGCTGGCTGAGGCTGATGGGAGTTGTGGTCCAACAACATCTGGTGGCCCACTGGTTGGGAACGGCTGACCTAGCATGTTTGAAAAAGTAAATATATAGTCAAAGAGGAGGCTTATTTTAACTGTTCTGAGAGAAGGCATCGGTCATCTCATACTATAGAATGTAACGACCATAGTGCTAAGAGTTCTTCAGTGATTCTTGTGTTCATACTTATCTGAAGGTCCCTTTTTCAATTCATATTCAAGGACTGTCAGTTGATGGAGTGCTAAGGCAATTGTTCCATCAGCACAAGGATTTCTGTATGTGTAATGGAACATTCTCCCCACCACCACCACATACTGGGAAGGGTGAAAGTCCATTTGGACAAGCAGAAATCCTTACACTGGTCAGATGTGTTAACAGAATATCACCCCTTCTGTTTCTCTTCTTTGTCTATATAAGCTCTTTTTCATACTGTCCAGAAGTGGTGAACTTTCATCTCAAGACCACCTCATTAAGACCCCTTTTCCCATTTTTTGGCCTCTTCTATTCTGTCTGGACCTGAGGCCCTTATTGCTGTCTGCACACACAAAAAGTGGAAATGGCCTGCCTTCAAGTCGATCCCGACTTACGGCAACCCTACGAATAGGGCTTTCATGGTTAGTGGTATTCAGAGGGGGTTAACCATTGCCTCCCTCTGAGGCTGAGAGGCAGTGACTGGCCTACGGTCACCCAGTGAGTGTCATGGCTGTGTGGGCATTCGAACCCTGGTCTCCCAGGTCGTAGTCCAGCACCTTAACCACTACACCACACTGGCTGAAGTCCTGCCCATCTTGATCAGAGGAGACTGGTAGAAAGTGTTGCTGTTGAGGACTTCTCAGTGCATGCTGCTGTTGGGTCCCATTATTCAAGCCATCTGCCCGGAAACTTCCCTACCTCCTAGACTTTCTCTCCCTTTACAGATTTTTTTTTTAAGTACAGTCCACCCTGCCATTCTTGCAGTACATACTTGGTGGAATAACCAAATTCACAGATTTTGAGGATAATAGAATGCCTCTTGGCTTTTCTTTTTCAGTTGTCACAGCAACTAGATGGCTTGCTAGGGATGTTGTGTGTTGATGTAGCACCAGCAGATGGGACATCAATACAGCAAACTCTAAAGCTGCTTGAAGAGAAGTTGAAAAGTGTTGGTAAGCCAAAGAGTGTTGAAACACCCAAATCTATACAACAGTGAACAACTTAACTAGAGTAAATTTTAAACTAAAGGATACATTCATTTTACATGTTATCTCTATGTTTAGTTTTGCATGTATCTCTCTAGCCACGAGCCACAAGTCTCTATGCATGCAGAAGAGATTGTGCAAGCTTTGCAAGTCTTTCTTCAGATGTGCAGTCTCCTTCCCTTTCTTTCTCTGGGGATATTCATTCCCTTTATATATTTTTTAAAATGCAATGCAATATGTGGGATGAATACACAAGCCTCACTGAGTTCATAGACCTAGCTTTACAGTTCTTTGGATTATGTCCCCAATTCCTGGCTTTCTTTTACATTGGGCTCAAACAGTGTTAACATAAAATCTTAACAGTACTTTAATTTATTTGTATTGCAACAAGGAAATGTTATAAACTACATCCATGAGTCCTTGACAAGCTACCTGCTTCCAAGATGGAAAACTTCTAAAGCTGCATTAGTGTATTAAATCATGTGTAGGGGATCCATATGTAGCAAGGGCAGCAGGGGCACACCATTAGCCCTGTCCCAAGTTCACATGGCTTGCCTGCCCCATAGCACCCATGAGCTGAGCCTGGACATCTGTAGCTGGAAAGCCTACATGAATAGACGTCTACGAGATTTGGAACCCTGTATAATCAGGGTTCAGCTCCCAAAGCAGTCTACACATGAAAAGATCTATGCATGGAAGCTTTACTCTTGCAGACAGCAACGTTCATTATGTGAACATCATGGACGGTGAAAAGAGCCACATATCTTCAGGGGCAGGGACATTAGCACCAGCCTGCTGCCCCTTTTAATCACATGGATCCCCTTAATGGAATCAACATGTGAAGGTTGCTTATGATAAATAAAGATCTATAATAAGTCTAGACTTGGAAGATTTGTGTCCGTACTTGAAAAGCTTTAACAAGAAAATTAATCTCGTTTTGGAAACATCTGTTGAAGCTAAACTGGATAATTTAAATAATAATCAAATTAAGAAAAAAGGAAAATTTCAGGATACCTACTGTGTGATTTAGCAGTTTATCTATTTATTTATTAGTCACCCATCTGGCAGGTTGTCCAGCCACTCTGGGCGAAGTACAGCCAAAAATATATAGTTATAATCAACATAAAACATAAGCACATAAAATCACAACCAACCAGTTCATAAGGTAGGGGTAACACAACATATAAAGCTGCTTTATACCTACTCAGACAATTGGTCAGTCTTACTCAGTACTGTCTACTCTTGACTGGCAGTGACTGGCCAAGGTTTCAGGCAAAGGTCTTTCTTAGGCCAGCTATCACTTTTTTAAAAAAACTGGTGACATCAGGGATTGAATAGGGATTGTTCAGTATGTAAGACGTGAGCTCTCCCACTAAGCAGTGACATCTGCCTGTAAGAAATTAAAAATACCATTGCCTATTAAAAATTATGGATATCTTTAAGATTGGGCGTACCTATGTAACTTAAATACTAATTATTTATATGTTGACACAATTAGAGTTTGTCAGCTTTTCATTGTAGCACTAATGTTGCTTAAGTTAAATTGATACAGCTAACTTGCACATAGATGAAAAGAGAATTGGGCAGACATTCATGAGTGGAGAACAATGTAATTTGTTCACATTTGCAACTGCATGGGGGTGGGAAATATACTAGATCTATGAAACAAAGAATTTGGGTTTTTTGTACCTTAGACTTAGGTCTGCAAGGTTTGCGTGAAAAAGGTCAAAGTCTTCTTGATCAAATATCTAACCAGGCATCTTGGGCTTATGGAAAAGATGTAACCACTGAAAACAAAGAGAATGTTGATCACATCCAGGGAGTGATGGAAGACATGCAGCTCAGGAAGCAAAGGTAATAATTATGGAGGTGGTGGTGGTGGTGGTGATGTGCCTTCAAGTCGATTACAACTTATGGCAACCCTATGAATCAGCGACCTTCAAGAGCATCTGTCATGAACCACCCTGCTCATATCTTGTAAGTTCAGGTCTGTGGCTTCCTTTATGGAATCAGTCAATCTCTTGTTTGGCCTTCCTCTTTTTCTACTCCCTTCTGTTTTTTCCAGCATTATTGTCTTCTCTAGTGAATCATGTCTTCTCGTTAAGTGTCCAAAGTATGATAACCTCAGTTTCATCATTTTAGCTTCTAGTGATAGTTCTGGTTTAATTTGTTCTAACACTCAATTATTTGTCTTTTTCGCAGTCCATGGTATGCGCAAAGCTCTCCTCCAACACTACATTTCAAATGAGTTGATTTTTCTCTTATCCACTTTTTTCACTGTGAAAAACTATTCTTTACAAGTTATCCTTAGGATTTTTATATCAGATGACTATCTTCTAGTGTTTAAATATTAAATCTTTCAGAGACTCAGAGGCTGCTGATTCCAGTCTGCTTTATAAGCAAAACTGAATGCATTTGCTACTGCATGGTAGGAAGCTCTGCTGCTGCTTTGTCTGCAAAAGTCACACAGAGGAGGGGAGGCATGTCCTGCACTGCACAGCCCAGGAAATAAAAAGGCCGATGTCTTCGCTGCCTTTGCCTTTGCTTTGCAGTGAAATATATCCCATCACGGCATTGCTTTTGCCAAGGCATTAGGCCTTCCTCTCCACCTTTCTGGGTTA
This sequence comes from Rhineura floridana, assembly GCF_030035675.1. Classification (NCBI taxonomy): domain Eukaryota; kingdom Metazoa; phylum Chordata; class Lepidosauria; order Squamata; family Rhineuridae; genus Rhineura; species Rhineura floridana. The sequence continues at coordinate 10,582,889 of NC_084487.1, forward strand.
TGCTATTAACTTAGGAAAAGTATTCAAGCGAACAGAACAGGATATGGGCAATCGCCCTGAGAAAATTTTAGAGAGGGTGTAGCATAGTATGGCTTAGATAATAACATATTTAATCTACCTACCTACCCCCTGCCCCAAAGAGATCTTATCACAAGAGTTGCTTCAAATGAGCCTTGGCTTGTATACTCCTCCTCCCTTACTTTGTACGGCCACAGAGAATATCAGAAATATCATTTCTGGTTTTAAACTGAGTTCCCTGTTTATGTCCCAACTTGGAGAGCTCTGGCTTGCTTAAACTGTGGTTAGTTCAAAGAAGCCAGGGTCAGGAACTGCAGTTTACAGCTTGTTTCAGTCAATGAGTGTTTAGAACCAATCAGAGTTCCCCCAGGTTTTGACATAAAGGGGAACTCTGGTTAATATAAAATTGGAAGAGAAATCTTCCAGTCTCCTCATGGTTGTGCCAGAGGAGGGGAGAGTCTATGAGCCCAAGGCTTGTTAATGTGATGCTAGGTTCACTTTGGGGGGGGGGAGTGGTTTTGTTTCGCCATAAGCTACAATAAAACTAAACTAACAGTACAAAATAAAATACATGAACAGTACTTGCATTATATCAGAAATATAGGGAAGATGAAACAATTGTTCTACATGTCCATTTTGTTGACCAACAAATTATAGTGTTTATCAAGGTTTTGGTAATTTTTAAAGCAATTCCTTTTATATATTTTCAAGGTGGGTTATAGTAATGTTCCGCCCAAGCTTTTAGGGGCACCTGAAACAAAGAACTGTTGAAGTGCTACCTTACATGCTAGGCAGAACTATTAACACCATGCCCTTTCTGATGTGTTTGCATATTATTCTGGATTTCACAGATGTGAAGACATGGTAGATGTACGACGATTAAAGATGCTTCAGATGGTTCAGCTCTTTAAATGTGAAGAAGATGCTGCTCAGGTGAGGTTGAGCTGCATATTTTTTTATAGCTAGTGTTTATGTAAACTTCATTGAAAAAGGGGGGGGGAATACAACAAGCTTTGGAAATTGACTGAATAATTTTGAGTTCCTGAGTACCCCGTGATACATTGCAGACCTCTTACTTATTCAGAACATCTGTGACAAATTGATTATGCTAGCTGAAATGTTTTCTGTTTTACAGTCTGTTTCTGCTCTTCCTTCTAGGCAGTAGAATGGTTAAGTGAATTATTAGATGCTCTGCTGAAGACCCATATCCGTCTGGGAGATGATGCTCAAGAAACCAAAATTTTGTTGGAAAAGCATCGAAAGTTTGTTGATGTAGCACAGGTATATGAAGGATTTATTTCATTATATAGCAGGCTAGATGGGTGACTAGAAAGCTGCCACTAAGGGTTCTTGTCTATTTTTAAAATTAACATTGTCATTTAGACCATTTACTGAGTTTTTCAAGTACAGTTCTGATTGCCAGAAATCTTGGCTAGATCTGACAAGATTATTTTATTGGAACATATCTGAGGGCACAACCACAATCAACTTAACTGCTTTCATGCATCATAAAATGTACACAGTTGATTTTGAAATGCTTGAATTAACTTCATCTTTGACAAACATGGAACGGTTGTTTCATGTACCTTGGGCAAGTGTTTTGTACGTTCGAGAAGCTGCTTCCCTGATTAGTTATTTAAATTTAATAAAGGAATAATGTAGGTAAACAGTACACAGCAAGGCTTTTGTGTTCAGAAACAAGAGGCCAAAAGCTTTTGCATGATTTTACTAGGCAGACATTATTTGTTGTGCATGTGCACAGAACTCAGAGAGAGGTGTTCCTCTTCCTTGCTCTGGGCTTTTTAGGGGGCACATTCAGCCACTTGCTGTGGCCTTCTGGGAAAGTCTGGTGGAAAGGGACAGAAACCACTCATTCACACAGTCCAAGTTTTTCATGAAGAACAATGAATAGAGACAGAAAGTAGAGATATGTGCCTTTTTTCTGTTGTGCTCCTTGAGTCATCAGCCATTCACAGGAAACACAGGGGTGGGAGGATACAGGATCTTTGTGCTGGATCTTTGAGACCTAGACAGGAGTGTTTGCCACAGAGACAGCCACTCACTGCTGGTGAGCAAGCAAGTAGTTTTTTAAAAAAGGTGGGCTTAGTCAGAGGAACTCCTTTGTTGTTCTGAAAGCACTTATGTTGGTTTGCACAGCAGAGGCTGCCAGCCATGAAAGTATCTATATACACCCATACACCCCAACTAGTTTTTTCCAGAGTACGCAAACAAACCAAGAGGGTTAGCTTTCAATTTCCCTCACTTTTCAGAGCTTGGGAAACCAGGCTATATGTTAATAGTATAAAGAAGCTCAAGGATGCCTTACGATTTACATTTTAGGTATTTTATTTCTTGCAGATGTGTTGCTGTATCATTAAATCTGTTTCAAGATTTGAAATTCAGATTTTGCATCTATTTTCCTTTTTATAGAGTACTTATGATTATGGGAGACAGTTACTACAGGCTACTGTCGTTTTGTGTCAGTCTCTGCGATGCACTTCTAGGTCCTCAGGAGACACACTTCCAAAGCTGAACAGAGTGTGGAAACAGTTCACAATAACTTCGGAAGAGCGAGTAACTAGGCTGGAGATGGCTGTTGCTTTCCATTCAAATGCTGAAAAAGTTGGTTGATCCTAATTATGCTATTAACATTGATATAAAAATTTTAAATGTACTTTCTTTGGCTAATACATTTAGAGTGTGAGGTTTTATTATATTTTTCCAGGATGTTCAGATTTATGGTTTGACTAATATATTAGTACAAATCTTCATACTCTGTCATTATTTGGTGCCTTGATCTAAATGTTTAATTGAAAAGAGGTAAATTCACATGTTCAGCATGGATTTTTCTTCCTTGTTGCATCCCACTTTGTTACTTCAAGTGAGCTAGGACCAGTCCACACGCAACTAGTTGATTAGTGCTAAAATGGGACCAGGACTGTCCCACTTCAAATTAAATGTTTTGCCCTGTATTTTTCTTTAAATCTCCCCACACATAGCTATCTCCTGAATAAGATTTCTAGGCTTGAATCCTTTCCCCTAATACCTAGTTTTCTGCATGTATAGGCTATATATGATAGAATATTCAGTCCCATGCTCTTCCATGCAGTCTCAAGTGATGGTCCACAAGCAGTTTTACTATGCAATCAGCTGTTTGAGTAGATTGGGCCTTAGTAAGCTTACTGAGGGCCAGCATGATCACATGTGAGCTACTAGCTCATGGATGTTTGCAGTAGCAGCTTCTGTGTTTTGTAATGGATGTTTTTGGAACTCTGTGATCACCGATGTTGTGTGAAGGCCAAATGTACCGTGTGAGTAATACAGAGCTGTAGATATGCTAGTGGATTTGCGCTTTCAAGCAATTCAGTGCATCACTGAAACTCATTGGAATGGAGCCAAAAATTAGATCCTTTTGCTCCTGGAACGAAGCTTCCCATAAGTACAAGGTCATCCTTAGATCCAGCCTATAGTCCAGTCTTGTATTTAAGCATTCTGGCAGCTATAGGCAAAAAGAATTGCAGGCTGGCATAGGGGCTACAGAAAAATATTTGACTAGAAAACATAAAAATCTTGCTCTGTTGCTTAAAGGAGTCTGGAAGCTTGTTTTTATCCAGTTTTTCATAATGCCACTTTGTTACAGGTTTTGCAAGAATGCCCAGATCAGCCTGATTTTATAAATGACCAGGAACAATTTGATGAGATTGAAGCTGTTGGAAAATCACTTCTGGATAGATTAACTGTTCCCGTAGTTTATCCTGATGGGTATGTAGCTTATCTGTATGATATGATTCTAAAATGCTTCAGTTTGTAACAGAAGCAGAACTAGCATTAAATATTTGGTGAGGGAACAAACCAATATTGTAGTTGTGTTAGTAAGTTCGGGAAAAGAAAGTAGAGTAAGTCAGATACAGCACTAGCAATCAGTAAAATATTTAAGAAAATCTAACTTCTTTAAAGTTGTCTTCCTGTGCCTTCAAAAGGTGCATTTAATGGAGATGCATGCCCACTTCATAGAAGCATGTCTGCTTCTATAAAGTCACTTCATAGAGTAGAATTTAAATGAATAAATGCAATGTTTATTGTTCATTTCAAGTGAAGACTGCGCCAAACAAGTCACATTAGTTTGAATATAAAATGATGAGAATCACATATAAAAATAATGGTGGTGTAGCATATTAATCACTCGGGTCTCGGACCCCATCTAGGACTATGCCAACCAGGTGCAGCTTAAAGCAACTGTTTTTAATTTTTATTATATTTTTATAAACTGAGAACAAATCCATCTGCAGAGCAGGACTACTTATTAAAGTTGTTTGTTTTTCTTTGTTTTAGTACTGAGCAGTACTTCGGGAGCCCGAGTGATATGGCTTCTGCAGCTGAACACATTAGAGAGAAGATAAAGCTAGTTTGTCTCAAAAAACAGCAGCTGAGGCAACCAGAAATCTGTACCACAGAGAGCTAATAGTCTCCATTTGCCAGTTCATAAGATGTCTGTTCGTTACACCCAGCATGTCATCTGCATTCTACGCCTCCCGTAACACGTTAAAATGCATTTCTACAGCTGTTATAAAAATCTCGTCCTTCTTGAAGTAAAACTTACTCGACATCTTAACCATGTATTTCTACCAAGCCATAATTATTTAACATGCTATGAAACCATTGACTTCAAATATTATCAAAAGGAACTGAAAATATTGCACTGAACCCTTTGCTCTGAAGCTTTACCCCAACCTGTCAGGTGCTTCTTTGTTTAAGCAACTGATGCAAGCTTTGAATGGTGCTAATAAGTACAAGTTCCTCAGAGAATAGTAATTCTCGTTATTCTCCAGGTGATGTAGTATTTTTAGGCTGTAGGCAAGCTATCTGTTGTTTAGACAGTGGTGACCCTATAGATTTAATTTGTATTACTTTTTAAATGGTCCTTTTTATTGTGCCAATATACATCCTGCCCATCAAATCTTTGAAATTCACTATAGTTGTTCCCCCCACCACTTTGTATGGATAATGTATTGAGAGCTGTTTTGTGCTTAATAAAATCCATCTTTTAAAAATCTGACAGCCTTTATGCAAGCCCGTATTTCCTAATGTGTAGGCGAACTTCAGTAGAAGTGGGAAGGCCAGGTCTTTCCTTTAGCTCCTAACTTTGGAACTATTATTCTTCCTATCTGTTTCTCTTATGATGTGAAAGGGATGCACATTTTGGATCATGGGTGGGGAGGGGAGAATGTCTTAATAGTTGAGGCCAGAAGGCAGTAAGCAAAGCATTTCTTCGGTTGACCAAGTTCAAAATATCTGAGCCAAGTGGACATGGTGAAAGGGACACACATATGAGCAGTTCTGGTGTTCAGCTTCCTCCTGTCTTCATGAGATATGTGGCAAACAATATACAACTTTTCTCTGCAAATGGGAGTCGGTGGGTGGGCAGGGAGGAAGGGGACTTAAGAAGGGAAAGGGAAGAATATCGAAAAAGGATACAGGGAAGCAAGGGAAACTATCCAGGTAGTGAATGATGAGAGGATTTGGTGGGGTGGGTTCCTCCTCCTTTGTACTAGTGAACATTGCAGGTGTATGTTCTCATAGGGCTCATCCAGATGACTGTATAATCTGCAGTATAATCGCTTTGTGTGTTCATTAATTTTCCATGGTCCATACAACATCACCTGTTAAAGCAGACATTCTTGCTGTTTAATCCCCTTTGGCATTACCGCAACAAATGTGATTTGCTTTTTTAAACTGGGAATCATCCACTGTACCTTCAGGCGCTAGGATGCAATACTGTGGACTTTAGAGCAGGAGGCGTTCCGTGGGCGGTGCTGGGGCGTTTCCCCATACCCCTTCTCTCATTCACAGCCAATCATGTATTTCCACTTTTGCGCATGTTCGAAAATGACCAGGGAAAGCCTGGGAAAACGGAACCAATCAGAGCAATGGGATGGTGTTGGGGGGGGGGGCTCTGCAACTTCTACTGCGCAGATGCAAAAAAATGCATTTGCGCAGAAGCCGCTCAAGGCGAGATCTGCAATTGTGGTTGTTTGTAAAGCCCCCCTTTTCCTAGCTGGTCTCACTCAAGTGCGGCCAGTTGGTGCAGGGAGCTTTGCATCAATCCGCGATAACGCAGAGGACGCTTCGTGTAAGCTTTCTACTCCATTATGAAGCTGTGCAGATGTCCCTATGGCACAGTTTTCCCAACGGTAAAATACAACTCATACTAGACAACAGGTGCAGTGAGGGGCACCGATGCGCACCACTCACCGGTTGATAAGAAATGTGTGTGAGAGAGAGTGCATGATTAGCTCATGCAGGAGAAAAGTGGGTTGCGGGAGGGGGTGGATGAAAAAGGGAAGGAGGAGCTGTGAGGCTCGGGGTGGTCTGGCACGGAGAAATGATCCCCCGAGCATGGGAGTGTATAGTTGAGCAAAGGCCACTGCTGCCGATAACAAATGCGCAGCCTTCTCTCCCCGAGACAGCCAATAAGCAAGAAAGAGTGTTAGCTACTGAGAAGAGTGTTCTCAGTGGCTGACTTACCTCCTTTCACTCTGATTGGCTCCAATCAGCAGTAAAGGGCAAGGAAGCATGTTAAAAGACTCTTCTCACTGGCTAACACATTCCCCTTTCATGTTAATCGGCTCGTAGGATGCTGGAGACTGCTCCCCAAAACGTAAGGGGTCTAAGACTCCCTGACCCCTGGACAACTACACTCCTATTTAGGACAGAAAAAAGAAAGTGTTTCTACACACAGAGCATAGTTAAACTATGGCATTTGCTCCCACAGGAGGCAGTGATGGCCACCAACTTGGATGGCTTTAAAAGAGGATTAGACAAATACATGGAGGATGAGGCTACTTATGGCTACTAGCCATGGTGGCTACGTTCTGCCTCCATGGCCAGAGGCAGTATGCTTCTGAAGAGAGTTGCTGAAAATAGCAGGAGGGGAGAGTGCTGTTGAACTCGGGTCCTGCTTGTGGGCTTCCTATGGGTATCTGGTTGGCCACTGTGAAAACAGGATGCTGGACTAGATGCGCCACTGGCCTGATCCAACAGGGCACGGTTCTTATGTTCTCTCTATGTGTGGCTTTGCTGACTTAAATTGCTCCCACCCACCTGAAGCTACTACAAGCAGCAGAAGGCGGAAGGTGGTGGTAGACCAGTACCTGTAGTTTATGTGCCTCTCCGCCCCCATTAAAAGGTTTAACAGAAAACCTGTCAACATAACCATCATCCAAGTCTATGCTCCAACAGCATAACACAGAAGAGGAGGAATTGGAGAGATTTTATGCAGAAGTACAGGAAGAAATTGATCACACACCAAAGCAAGATGTGCTGATAATCATGGGGACTGGAAAGGAAAAGTAGGGAGCAGACAAGAACTAGAAATTGTGGGGAAATGGGGCTTAGGAAGTAGAAAAGAGGCAGGAAAAACACTTATGAGTTCTGTGAAGCCAATAATTTGTTTCTTGCAAACACCTTTTTGATCAAAGACGACCATACATGTGGACATCACCAAATACTCAATATAGGAATCAAATTGATTATATAATTGGCAGCAGAAGATAGAGAAGTTCCATACTTTCTGCAAAAACAAGATCAGGAGCAGACTGCGGTACAGTTCATGGACTGGTCATATCAAACATCAGAGTAAAGCTAAAGAAGAACAAAGCAATCATAATGCCAAAATACAATTTAAATAACATCCCAGAAGAATATAACAATCAAATAAAGAACAGATTTGAGGCTTTAAACTTAGTTGACACAGAACCAGAACTATGGAGTGAAGTCAGAGACATTATTAGGAAAGAATACAAAAAGACAATACCTCTAGTTAAAAAGAGAAAGACCTCAATGGATGATTGAAGAAATTCTTAAAATAGTTAAAGAAAGATGGAAAGCAGAAGCAAAAGGAGACAGAAACATGGTTAGAACCCTAAATGCAACAATACAGTGACTAGTACATAGGGACAAAGAGAACTATTACAATATGTTTTTAATAATGTTTTTAACCTTTTAAAAAAGTTTTTAAAATGTTTTTAACACTGTTTTGTCTTAATGTATTTTAAGATTTGTTTTTATGGTGTTTTAAAGTGTTTTTAGTGCCTTGTTTGCCACCCTGGGCTTCTGCTGGGAGGAAGGGCGGGATACAAATTAAATAAATAATAATAATAGTTATTGTATAGAAATAGAAGAGGACAACAAAAAGGGAAGAACAAGAGCCCTGTTCCAAAAGATTAGAGAAATGAAAGGGAAATTTAAACCACGAGTAGGGATGCTGAAGAATCAACAGGGGAACACACTGACTGACCAAGATGGAATAAAAGGAAGATGGAAGCAATACACTGAAGAACTCTATAAAAGAGATGCCAGGACGACAGATTCATTCACAGAGGAACCGTATGATGAAGAACCAGAAATTTTAGAATGTAAGTTGAAAGCTGCTCTTAAAATACTTGGAAGAAACAAATCACCAGGAATAGATGGCATACCAATAGAGTTGCTACAAGTTACTGAGACTGAATGTCCAAATTTTGACAAAAAATTGTCAACAAATATAGAAAACTAAACAATGGCCCACAGACTGGAAGCGTTCCATATACATCCCAATTCCAAAGAAAGGGGATCCCAGGGAATGCAGTAATTATCGAACTATTGCCTTAATATCCCATGCAAGTAAAGTAATGCTCCAGGTTCTACAATAAACGCTCTTTCCATATATGGAGCGACAAATGCCGGATGTCCAAGCTGGATTTAGAGAGGGAAGAGGTACCAGAGATCATATTGCAAACATACATTGGACAATGGAACGGACCAAAGAATTTCAGATGAAAGTCATCCTGGGCTTTATAGATTACAGCAAAGCCTTTGACTGTGTAGATCATGAAAAACTATGGAATGCTTTAAAAGAAACGGGGGTGCCACAGCATCTGTTTGTCCTGATGCACAACCTATACTCTGGACAAGAGGCTACTCTAAGGACAGAATATGGAGAAACCCATTGGTTCCCCATTGGAAAGGGTGTGAAAATGATGTGTGTTCCCAATTAAACATTAGTGAACTAATTCATAAGTTCGCCAATGAATGAAAATTCATAAGTTCGCAAACATGAAAGCATGTAAGGCTAAATCGTGTAACTATGTATCTTTTTGCTAAATAAGGGCAATACAAAAAGGTCGTTTTCTTTTTACTTTATTTTACTATTCACACAAAACATTTTCCTACTCCATAATGATTTTATTTGTCTTTATTTGCCTTGTTACATTTTTTTATAACATTTGAATTGAAAAATGAACAAAAAAATTATAAAAGGTAAGGGCGCCGATTTATAATTTGCAAGGGGGCACTGAACACGCCAGCAACAGCCCTGCCTCGATCTAAAAAGCCAGGCTTGTGGGACCAATTGCATAAAGAGGCTTTGGGCAGTCTCTTTTTCCTCATAGCAAACAATTTTGTGAAATTGATGGCTGTTTTAAAAAGTTTGTAACGGCTTTGTTGAGTGTGGGGATGGGAGTCTAACATCAAAGGCAAACAGTCAAGCAAGGCAAGACAAGCTCTTGGGCACACCAGACTCACCATTTGGATCCTGGCCCATTACATAGACTTCACTATTACCATGCAGAAGCAGGAGAAACTACACAAGAGTTGTCCACAGTCTTCTAAAATTATAGCATAGACATCAAAGGTTAGATATATAAGGTATCAGAATCTAGATGCAACCATCTCACTGGATTAGCATTTCCCATCAAGAATATTTGGGAAAGGATCAACCAATCCAGAGATATGCTCCTTCACCTCTTCAAGATAAGAAATAAATAGGTTCAAGCTACAGTTAAGCAAGCACTTCTGTATTCCCAGTGCACACATGCCAGAACAAAGTTTATGAATTCATAACAGAAAAAGACTTCTTTCTTAGAGTCACTTGAAATACCCTGAATGAATAGCCCTTTTTGGTGTGAAACACTGGTCAGTCTTGCACAATATTCCTAGACTAGTCTTTCCTTTATAACATAACTAAGAAGAGAATGGTTATGTTTTAATGTTTAAGTCGCCCATAGGCACTAAAAGAGTGGGACAAGAATTTCTATATAATGTATGCTCTCTAATTAAATTCATCCACAGCAAAGTAGAACTCAATTGCTTTGTGTTTTCAAGTGCAAATAAAAGGCAATAGCACCTGAGGTGACATGGTGTTATCTATAACATACAGAATGTTGGAGCTTTTGAGTGTTTGTGTGAATAACTGGTTGTTCACCTTTCTTCCAGTATGTCATATTGCTGGGAGCAAAGGAAGAGACACCATTTATTCCTTCCTGTCATTGGAGGAGACAGGATTGGGATGGGCCTCCGCTAGTGGGCTACCGCAGCATCCCTGGGAGAGGCAGATTGAAGGTGTTGGTTTAGGCATGCAAATGAGCAATACAAGTAAGGAGCTCAAGCACATTGCCCACCGCAGTCTTGCTTGGCTGCTGAGCAGCTTGACAGGTGTGGAGAGAAGAAAATAAGTGTTTACACACAACATTAGAGTTTGTTGGCTGAAATAAGAGACTAAGGAATCTATCTTGGTTAAAGATGGTACAGGTTGCATTTTCATTGCTGAAGGTGTGGATTCTGGGTAACTTCAATATCAAAATCCCATAGAACATAAAACAGCCCTGCTGGATCAAACCAAAGGCCCATCTACTCCAGTATCCTGTTCTCATAGTGGCCCACAACCAGTACCACTTCCAACACTGGATACTATACACAGCCATCATGGCTTCTAGCCATCTGTCTAACCCCTTTTCAAGCCATCTAAGTTGGTTGTCATCACTACACACTGTGGGGCTGAATTTCAGTTTTAACAATGTGATGTGTGAAGAAGTACTCCTTTTCTCCACCTTGAATCTTCCAAAATTCAGCTTCATTGGGTGACCCTGGGTTCTAGTAGTATGAAAGGAATAAACACTTTGGTAATTATCTGCCTCTGTTTTTCCTCTGGAAGGCTACATATAGTGCTACAACTTTGTAAAACCAAAGCACTAGGCGAAAACGAAAGCACTACAGCCTGGTGTCCTCATAGCCGTGCTGGCTAGGGCTGATGGGTATTGTAGTTCAAAACATATGGAGGGCGCCAGGCTTGGGGAAGGCATTTATTTTGTAACCACAAAATCATGCCACTGCAAAAATTAAAGTGCTTGTGTATTATGGGATATTGCCAAATTATTGTCTCCAGGACTCAAAAACATCAGGTGCAGCTACACCTCAGTCTGTGATCGCACTGAGCTGGAATAACATATCCATGAGAAAAGAAAGCAAACTAATTCTGTTCCTAGATGAAAGCCAGGGTAGGGATAGCCCTCAGAGGAAGGAAGATAGGACCTTCCTTATTCTAGCTAGGATTGCAAGCAGAATAAACATATATTCCAGTGAACTTCAGTGTCAGTCATCTATCTTCTTACAGGGTGAAACAGAGTAAAGATACATGGGATTCTCTCAAAGATATACAGGATTCAAGCTGACATACAAAGTTTTAGGAACTTGAAAAGCACTTCAGTCAATGTCTCAAATGCAATCACAGGTGCTCTTCTACCTAAAACAAATTACAAAAGGATTTAAATTGGTCATTTAATACTCATATTACAGATAATTAGAATGAAATTACTGTGACCAAAATTATTTCTTCAGGAACTCAAAGTTCAGTATGTTATGGAGAGGTAAATTATTCCACTCATAATATCCAAGACTTCCAAAGTGAACAAACAGGATAGCGAGTAATGGGTGTAACCAGGAAGCCAAACTGAAAGAACTGTCCATTTCTTTCTACAACCATCAGCATACTTATGGTATTAAAACACAAATTGTGATCAAAAGTGCTTGGCAATGATTCAAAATAAATTTCTTTATTTCAAAATAGTGTTTTATATCAAATCATCCAGTTAATAGAAAGGTCGCAGAACAAGTAACAAGCCTTTTTTAAAAAAAACAGGGAAGAGTTCACAATTCTGTATTAACAGAAGACCTCTGTCTTCATTAAACAGACAGAATAGAAGACAAGAAAATTGTTACTTTTGCACGGCTTCACTTTTAATCATATATGGTTCCCATAAGGTTGGCTCCAGAATGACTAAGTGATGGGAGAATTTTAAGAAACCAAACATAGATAAAAAGTTTCTTAAAATTGTTCACTAACATGCTCTCCTATGGAGATAAATATTACAAACTGTTAATATTTCTGTGACACATAGTAGCAGGATATATTTAGCATGCCAAACAATTCACACAAAATTTTATTTTTGGAATAAAAACTGTTAATAATCTGATGATAGCTCCAACATTTGAAGGTTTTTTCAAAAGCTAGACACTTTCCATTCTGTGTATTTTGCACTTGAAGACTGCATAAGGATAGTGGAGTTGTTAGAAATGTTAACAACAGAAGATAAAAGAAATACAAGGAGTACATCTAATATTGATATCATCTTTTAGGAGGAGGAATAAACTACAGTTTCTAGAATGTTCATATTTAAACTAACAGTGTAACACTAATTCTGTTCATGAAGTGTTCTATAAGCCAATGAAATTACAAATAGACTGTCAAAGGTGAAGAACACACAAAATAAACAGGTATGTACAGTAATTCATTTATCGAGACTGATATTGAAGTCTCTTTAAATATTCCTGGATTAATTAAAGCTTGATACATAATACTTTTCTGGAAAAGTCAAAGCCATATAATGATGGTTGTAGCATAGTTACACTAAAAATAAACGTTCCAAAAATATATATGTTCATTTCACTGAATGCACTCGATGTGTTTTTTGGTGACTGTTTTGTCTGGCAATTCTGAAAATCTGCCAAAGAATGGGGCAACCTAGTGTCATATAAATAATTAAAAACATGGTTGATCAGGGCATATTTCTCCCCCTTTCTCCAAACATAATGCCTATTCACCAATTCTGCAATATGAAAGGCTTGCCAGTGTGCCACCAGTCCATCTTGCTTGCCATGGTATCCTTGCTTTCCCAGTTCCCAGGCACTGCCACTTAATCTTCATGCTTCACCTATTTTTAGGTATGTTTCAAGACATAACTGAGTGCCCACTAACCTGATTCTGAGTTTACTGGGTTACTCAAATTTAAGTTTTCTTATCAAACTTTCCATTGCTAAAATATCCATAAAATCATGCCACTGTAAAATGTCTTTTTACGGCAGATTTTTTTTCTCTGAAGGACAATGGAGGAAAGTTCAGAATCCAATCCTACAATTGTAGCAGTGACAAATGAGAAGGGGAACAGCTACCAGAACAGAGAAGCATTAACATGTTGAATTTACTGAGCAGCAAGCAAGGAGCTCCATAGAACGTGCAAGTATTTTCTTAATATTTTCTTTTTCAGTAACAACACAGTAGTTATCATTGGTAAATTGGTGTTTGTAGGCTTAGGCTTAACTTTTCATTTTTATGAAATTTTTATTTGCCACACACATGGATCATTCATTAAAATGAAAAGGAATGGCTGACTCTGCTTGGATCAAGAAAACATAATCTATAGACAAAGGCCAAAAATGAGCAAAGCCAACACGTCTTTAGGAAATTTGGACTTACAAGAAAAATATGGGTAACCAGGTAGTTTACTGAGTCACACTAAAAACTCTTGGATGTTGAGGTAAATTAGCACCAGTGTATGTCAGTTGTTGGGATAGATTTCAATTATGCCATGAGAACTATTTAGGACAATTTTTTAAAATGTGCTATTCTTTCCTACACATTCACTGCATGAGGCCCAGGACCCTGCTACCTCAAGGACCACCTCTCCCCATATGAACCAACCCAGTCCTGCCAATCACCATTGGAGGCCCTTCGTGTGCACCCTCTATGGGAAGTTCAGAGGGTGGCAAAATGAGAAACAGCCTTTTCAGTGGTGGCCCCTTGGCAATGGAATGCTCTCCCCAGGAAGGCACGCCTGGCACCATCTTTATCTACCAAGCAAAGTCCTCTCTCTTTTCCCAAGCCTTTCACCCTTGATGTGTGGGGTCTTGGTTATTGATGATGTATACCTGCTCTTTATTTCTATTGATTGTGCTTGTTTTAACTGGTTTTTTAATGTCAGAAGCGTTTTAGATTTTATTGTGTTGTTTTTAACTTATTAATGTGAGTCACTTTGGGTCACCTTGACGACAAATGTGACCAACAAATAGAAATCATCATCATCATGCAAAGCCATCACTTTGAAAGAGTATCATACTCTTGTGTCTTAAAGAACTTCAAATACTGTATCAAACCTTCAACACAATATATTTCAAAACCTTTCAAAATCAGCTTCATTCATTCATTGCATCGGGAAGCACTTCTTGTACAGCCAAGTGTTATCCAATTCTTCTCTATTCTTGACATGACTGATGCATGAAAAACCAAGAATTTTGCATTTTATGCTTAAATAAGAACACCAGAACAAGTTTCTTCTGAACAAAACTTGGAGGGATGGGGTGGGGTGGGGAAGGAAACGTGGTGCTTTTCAAAGCTGTCTTCACACTCCCAATTAGTTTTTCTTAAATATAGCATAAACACAATTTGATAGGGTAAACAGCACTTTTAGGTTGCAATTCCACTTACCTGGAAGAAAGTTCCATTGACCCCAACTGGAGTTATTTTTGAATAGGCACATGCTAGATTGTATTGTAAAACATGAATCAGTTTGCTAGTGATGCACCTTAGATAAATTATGAAAATCTGCAGATGAGGGGGGGAAGTATTTCTTCACATTGCTGTTAAAACAAAGGAGACATTGCAGTTCCATAAAAAGTGTTTGTTTTTTTAAAAAAAGAAGCTGTTACCAATATTTGCCACTTAGAGATTCACTGTGTAAATCCCTCATCAAATTGTTGATACTTTGTTGGATTCATTATTCCAACTCCGCTTGTTTCAATCTCTTCTAGGAACTTGTTCATTAGTGAAGGGGTGATTTTTTAAAAAACTTACACACACAAGGAAATTTCAAAGGGCTAAAGTCCTTTTAACAACCCTAAACGGTTGTTTCACCTGCATGAGCAGAATCTTTACAAAAGCAATCACTGACTACAGAAAACTAGATTATCAAGCTGTTGGTCTTACGGTTGCTTTTCTTTAACAATGTGCTACAAAATGAAGTTAACAGTCCACATAACTAGGTTGCTCTAAGAGCATCTAACAGTGTCCTTTAAATATTTTTTTTTAAAAAAGAAACAAAAACAAGAACCCTCTCCAGATTTTTTTTAAAGAAAAAATACAAATGATAAATAAAAACTTATCATGACGGGAAACAAATTCCGCAGCATTCCATGCAAATTTCCAAACAGTCTGATGATCCACAACAGGCATCCGTTATGCCACAGTCCATATCACATGGGCAGTTGTAGTCATCTCCCATTTCCTCTCCGCAGCAGCAACAGCAGGCTTCCACTGGGCAGACACCACATGATGCTTGTCCCAGGACAAGGCTGCAGAGGGTGACGAATTCACAGAACAAGCAGGCCAAGATACAATGCACACAGCAATCTTGGAAAATGTATTATAGCATGTTGAGTGACAGAGGAGAGGAGAGAGAGAGAGAAAAACAAAAAGTTAACATTGAATTCTAAATTCCCACTTAAAGAAGAAAAAACTTTTAAGAAGAGCAATATAAACAAAAGCTACTTCTTTCCTCCCACAATACATAGCTTATGTGCAAAGGCTGAAAAGGCACAATGTATTCACAGACTATAACTAATTTTACTATATACCAACATTGCAACAAGGTGCTGACCTTCTTCTTCTATTGAGACTTATTCAGACAGTAAACTATCAGATGCAACTTCCAAGTAAATCCATTCTAGCAGATGGGAAGGAGTGGGAGTTGAGGTTCTTCCTCTAGAACTGGTATGCACTTACACGCTTGGCAAACAATCCATTTCTTTTATTCTTTTGGAAGAGACACTGCTCACATTCCACTGGTGAATCACTTTTATCACTAGTTAACTTTCCCAACAGAGCCCTCTAAAGAGTTTTTCGAAAGAGTTTTTGACTGTGTTCCAATACAGTTCTTAAAGACTGACCTACATACATTTTACAGTCACAACCAATGGGAGGTTCATGTTGGGTTTGAGCCCCAATTCAGTAATTACTCAACATCCAAAGACCATTCTGGATTTTAAAACTGCCTTTCTACCACAAGAGGCTGCCCAAACCCTTCATTCTGAATTTAAGTGGGTAGGGGCCTGGGAGAAAGTTTTCTTGGTCGTGGCACTACCCCAGCACAGTTGATCACCAGCTGCACCAACTTTCCACTATGTTTTATAGCTGATACTAGTATTGCTTGTAAGGTGTCTGCTGGCTTTTACCAACCTTACTGAACTTGGGGCTGCTGCTCTATGATTGCATATTACTCTTTTACTGAGTGTTGCTGTATTTCTGTGATCATTTAAACTGTACACTGCCCTAGGAGCCTTTTACTGAAGGGCAGTTTACAAATTCAACTAATAATTTCTCTAGTGGCATTAGGGGTTTCCGTCCCTGGACCCAGCACTACCATCTGCCTCAGAATGAGTTTAGCTCAATAATAAATCTGTCACCTGTCACTCCAAGCTGACAACCACATGACAGAGAATGCGGAAGTATCATTTCATTTTAAGATCAACACGGGGGGGGGGGGGAATGCAGCTTCTAAGTTTCTATTTCTGCTCGAAAGTCCACCCTACCTTTCAGCCACACATTTCCTGTGGACAGGATAGGAAGCTAGTGCACAGAGGAGGGAAATCTTCTACAATCAAAGTCAAACTATTTAGAAAATTCAGAATTTCAGGAGTTAGTTATCTAGTATATTTCACAAACTTCAAAACATTTTAAGTTAAGGAATGTGAGACTCTCCCAAAAGTTGCTTGGGCTCGTAAAAGGGTCATCTTACCCCTTATATATTCAGTCGATCACTGCACTCTGCAGATGAGGGCCTCCTGCAGATACCACCTTATCAGGTCTGTTCCACACAATGTAAGAAGCAGACCCTTAGTGTAGTGGCACCTACGCTTTGGAACTCCCTCCCCTTAAATATTAGACAGACACCATCTCTGTTATCTTTTCAACACCTACTGAAGATCTTCCTCTTTCAACAAGCTTTTTAAGTCGAGACCTTATCCCAGTATGCTTCTGTGTTGGAATTGCTTTTTAATGAGTTTTTAAAGCTTTTTTAAAATGATGTTTTGTTTTAATACGTTTTTACATTTATTTATTTATTTAAAATATTTCTATCCCGCCCTTCTACCCTACAACAGAGCACTCAGGGCAGCTTACAATAAAATCATACACAATAAAACCACAAAAACATTAAAAGGGACTAAAGAGATAAAAAACTTTAAAAGGGGGAAGATAAAATCAAAGATGTTATGCCTGTTTTCAAAATGTTTTAGAGTGTTTTTAGTGTTTTTGTTTGCCACCCTGGGCTCCTTCTGGGAGGAAGGGCGGGATGGAGGGATAGATAGATAAATAAATAAATGTGTCTTAATGCTAGGCCAGTGAACACTTTGTCTTTTTTCCTTATAATAGTTGGCCCCTCTGCCATATCACAAACAATTTTTGAAACTACCCACTGTTCAAAAAGTGTTTTTCATGTAGTAGTGGGTGGGTGGGTGCTGATATTTGAGAAAAACAAATCTAAAGCCTCTTGGGCTCATGGAATCAGTTTCACAGTTCTTTGAAATGTATGTGCATGCATGAGAGGGAGGGACCAGCAATACAGGATTTTTTCTGCTTGAAAAATAAAATTTGACACAGGAAAGATAGCTGAGTCAAGCCATAAACTATATAAAGAGAACAGATCTTTTTGATTTAGAGTAACCAGGTTGTACTAAGATCGAATAGTGCCAAATTGAACTTGCAGTCTTACAGACATCAGGTCAAACAATTGAACAGAAAGAAAGAAAGAAAGAAAGAAAGAGAGAAAGAAAGGTTTACATTTTAATTCATTAAAACTGTGATCCTGTAGTTGTCTACTCAAAAGTAATCTCCACTGAGTTCAATGGGACTTACTTCTAGGTAAGTGTATATAGGACTGCAGCCCTATTTCTACTATTCATCTAAAGAATTCACAAAGTGAGCTATATCCAAGTAGTTGTCTGATCAAACATCCCAGAAAGTAGATCCTATAGCAACTTGAAGTCCAGTAAACACAACTTTTGGATATTTACCTGAAGCTTTCACATATGAAGTTTAAACTGTAATAGAATTTTGGATTAAATAGTCAATGTCTGACCATTGTATCTCAGGCCCACTATACTGGCCTGGTTCATGCATAACTCTAAACCATGGTTTGTTTAACAAACTACATGTTAGTCACAAATTGTCCCATAGGCAAACAAACCATGGTTTGTTTTTCAAAGTCTGATTTGTTTTTCAGGTATGCTTATTTTGTGTATTTGTAGCTTGGTGGGGTCTGGGGTGGCAAGCAAACTATGCTTAAAGAAGGGCACTGGGTTTTCACAAAACACCAAGTCATAGTTAAAACAAACCAAAGTTTATAAGCCAACCACAAACCATGGCTTTGGATAAAGGTTTGTTGGCAGTAAACATACCTTAGTTAAGTCTCTGTGCAGAGTTCACACATAACACTAAGCCATGGTTTAATAAGTCATAGTTTAATCATCCATAACATAGCATTATGTGTGAACCAGGTCATTGTTGGTCCCCTATAGATGTTCTAGGAAATAGAAACAGAACAATTATAATTTTACACTTCCTCTCCCACCACTTTCAAGTATGAAGGAGAAAGAAATCATGCATAGTATTCTCGTCTCTTTCCCCCTTCCTCACATAAACTAACAAGTAGAGGAAGCTCATACTTCCTCTATTGCCACTTAAAAAAACACAAGAAAAACATGTATTAAAAAAGAATGGAAACAAAATTACATGACAAAAGATAAACACATCAGGAACTTCCTGTTGCAGCTTCTTTAGATGATCAGAAGATGGCCTTCAGGAAACACCTCTCTATATGAAATCCTTAAAAGGTAAAGGTGTCCCCACACTTGTAGTGCGAGTCGTTTCCGACTCTTAGGGTGACGTCTTGCTATGTTTACTAGGCAGACCGTATATATGGGGTGGGATTGCCAGTTCCTTCCCCGGCCTTTCTTTACCCCCCAGCATACGCCAGGTACTCATTTTACCAACCACGAATGGATGGAAGGCTGAGTGGACCTTGACCCCTTTTACCAGAGATTCGACTTCCTCCTTCTGTTGGAATCGAACTCCGGCTGTGAGCAGAGCTTTCGGCTGCGTTACCGCCGCTTACCACTCTGCACCTTACTTCCCCCTATATTCAACTGTAAGGGAATACTGTAGGGGAGTCTATTTTGGCCTCTACCTTTGAGAACAGTCCCTCACCTCAAATATAGTACAGTTTAATGGCGTGCAGGATTTCTCGTTTTCTGTCTTCTTTTTAAAGGAAACTCTGCATAGCCTTTTTGTAACAGAAAACAGATGTTAAAGATCTGCTATAATACATGGATGGGGAACTTATACTCTTCCGGATGATGGGAGTTGGAGGTTAACAACATCTGGAGGGCCACAGGCTCCCCACCCATGCTACAATGTTTTGTTTGTCTTTTAACTGTGGCACTTTTCATGTGGATTCTGTTTATTAGTGTTTTAAGGTTTACGTGCTGTATATTGCATTTTGTTTTAGTATTTCATATTAATTTAAGTCACCATTGCTGTTTTTGAGGAGTTGGGATAGAGATCTGATTAATGATTTGGGTGGGAGAGTATACATTTTCCTTAAAAATTGGAAATAAGTGTTTTTTTCATTGAAGAAAACTGATGTAGGCTTTGCAGCAAAAGGGTTATTGGGAAGAAGACAACCACTGAAATGCTTACAATCTACATACGTACTCATCTTAACATTGGTAGTGTTACTCGTATTTGTTACCTCATTCTTACAATTGATGTACAGAAGTATGCAAGCTAAACATTCTCAATGAAGATTGAACATAGCATGAAAAGAGATTGTGAGAAACAAAAAAGAGGGGGAGAAATTCTAAATAAGCTAGATGGTAAAATAAGAAGAATGGTGATGTGAATTAAATGGGATTCTTTATATGAAGAATAAATGTACCTATAAATGACCTTCCTCCAAAGCTCAGCAGATATGACATGTGAAGTGAAGCTGGGGAGTACAAGTTCAGTGAAGAGGACCAAAGCCAGATTGATGGGGATTAATTAGCTTGTTGTCATGGAGATTGTACTTGAATAAATCTAACACAATTTCCTCTCTCTCTCTCTCTCTCTCTGTGTGTGTGTGTGTGTGTGTGTGTGTAATGTCACAGCAGTTTTAAAAATGTGATCTAGCAGGGAGCAAAACAACAACAACACAGACCCATGATTTAAGGCGAGGGAATTCCAAAGGGTAGGTGCCACAGCCCTAAAGGTCTGCTTCCTATGTTGCGCACAAAGGACCTCCTGATAAGATGGCATCTGCAGGAGGCTCTCACCTGCAGAGCGCATATAGGGGGTAAGATGATCATTAAGAAGCAATTCCAGCACAGACACAGACTGGTATAAGGTCTCTGCTTAAAAGGCTTGTTGAAAGAGGGCAGTCTTCAATAGGCACCAAAAAGATAACAGAGATGGCGCCTGTCTAATATTTAAGGGGAGGGAATTCCAAAGTGCCAGTGCCACAACACTAAAGGTCTGCTTCCTATGTTGTGTGGAATGGATCTCCTGATAAGATGCTATCTGCAGGAGGCCCCTGCAGAGCTCAGTGACTGACTGGGTATATAAGTGGTAAGATGATGTTTCCGGCATCTTGGTCCCAAGCTACATAGGGCTTTGTACATTAAAACCACGACCTTAAACTTGGCCCAGTAGTTAACAGTCAGCCAGTGCAATTCTTTCAGCAGCAGCATAATATGTTGGCAATACCCTGCCCCAGTGAGCAGTCTCACCACCACATTTTGCATCAGCTGCAGCTTCCAGACCAACCTCAAGGGCAGCCCCACATGTAGTGCATTACAGTAATCCAGCCTGGAGGTTACCAGTGCATGGAAAACAATGGTCAAGCTGTCCTGGTCCAGAAATAGCTGCAGCTGTCTTACCAGCCAAAGCTGGTACAAGGCAGCCCTAGCCACGGAGGTCACCTGGGCTTTTAGCGACAAATATGGATCCAGGAGCAACCCCAGACTACGAACCTGCTCTTCCAGAGGGAGTATAATGCCATCCAAAGCAGGCAATTGACCAATTATCTGAAGTAGGGAACCACCAACCCACAGCGCCTCCATCTTGCTAGGATTCAGACTCAGTTTATTGACCCTCATCCAGTCCACCACTGAGCCAGGCACTGTTACAGGGCTTCCACGGCCTTTCACAATTCAGATGTTACAAAGAAATAGAGCTGGGTATTGTCAACGTACAGCTGACACCTCGCCTCAAATCTCCTGATGACTGCTTCCTATAGATTTCTTTAACAACACTGGGGACAAGATGGTATTCTATGGCACCCCACAGCACAGCTGACAAGGGCCGTAAGACAATCACCCAATGCTATTCTCTAAAAACGACCCTGGAGTTAGGATCGGAACCACTGTAAAACAGTGTCTCCAATACCCATCTCACCAAGTCGGCCCAGAAGGATACCATGGTCAATGGTATCAAGAGCCATTGAGAGATCAAGTAAGAATAACAGGGTTGCGTTCCCCCTGTCCTTCTCCCAATAAAGGTCATCCATCAAGTGACCAGGCTGATTTAGTCCCATTACCAGACCTGAACCCAGATTGGAATGGGTCAAGATAATCTCTTTCATCCAAGAATACTTGCAATTGCTGTGCCACAAATCTCTTAATCACCTCCTCTGAAAAGGGAATATTTATGACAGGGAGGTAGTTGTCACAAACCAATGGGACTAGAGTAGGCCTTTTCTGGAGTGGTTGGATCACTGCCTCTTTTAGAGAAACTGAAAGCACTCCCTCTTGCAAAGATGTGTTGACCACATCCTGGATCCACTCGGACATACATCCTCACCAAACTTTAATAAGCCAAGGAAGGCAAGTGTCCTATTTTTTTGCAAAGAGGACTTAATGACAAACTTTATAATTTTGTTAAATGATCAATAATTTCAAGTTTGGGGCTGATAGACCAATTTCACAGCATAAAGTGGGAGTTAAGAGTTGCCTACCCTATCCATGGGGTTACCTTCCCCACAGACCCTATATTTTCTCAGTCAAGCTACCATACCAAAAATGAGCCCAGCTGGGAGAAAGGTGGGTGGGTAGGGACAACTTGCATGCACACAGGATCACATTCTCAATCTCTGCAACCCATTTTCCCTTTAAATTGTATATCTTGCTTTATATGTGATTGGGACAGAACTGGGTTCAAACAAGGTGTCACCAAGGCATTTACAGGTGCTCCCAGACTCTGAGCTTTCATTTACAAAAAGAAAAATAAGTCTATAGCTTTCTATAAATCTATAAAGAAAGTTATTAAGCAAAATGTGCACATATCCTCCTAAACAATTTATATGAAATAAGCCAGCCTGACTACTATCAGTTTTAATCTGTTAAATAAATCAGTGCATTATCTGCCTATACTTAAGATACAACTTGGCCAGAAAAATTAAGCTAATTCTAAAACACTTTGCTTGACATAATCAGTACCACACTAGCTGTAGTTAAGAGAACAAAGTTCTAACCAGGAAGTCCTAAATTTAAAATTGCACCTCAGCCAGAAACTAAGATATAAAAATATGTCCTACAGAAAACCACCTCCAGGTGACACTAAACGCAGAAGAACTCAGCAGCCTGTATTTAAAAAAACTGCACTGTATACCGTATATTCCGGCGTATAAGACGACTGGGCGTATAAGACGACCCCCAACTTTTCCAGTTAAAATATAGAGTTTGGGATATACTCGCCGTATAAGACTACCCCTGCTTATGACATGCAGGTACTTAGCAGGAAAACTGTCACTTATAAACTTATAAATATTAATATTTGGATTGTCCAGTTGTTTTGTTTTTGTGCCTAGGAATTACCACCAAAAACTGGGGAAAGGTGTGAGAAATCTTTTTTTTAAAAGCAACATTAAATGCCTAGACTCTAGTTTCCAACACTATGGAGTATTTATTGATTAATTAAGAGAATTTATATCCTGCCCTTTTGCTGTTACAAACAGAGCTCAGCACAGCTTACAAATATAGTAAAAACAATAAAAATACACAATCAGAGAAAAACAAGCCAAAATGTTAGGAAAAGGAGTCTTTCACACCACATGCTCAGTTCTAAATACTGTTGCAGCAAGTTTTACAAGTTCCTCCAGTATTCAACTGGTGCAGGCACTCAGACATTCAAAGTACTGCATGTTTCTTAGGTTTTATAAAAGCAGAGCTTTGCTTAACTCAAAATTTCTTCTCCCTTTGATAACCACATCTACACAGGTTCCACTTCCATACTCAAAATGAAACTGAGCCTGGAAGTGTACAACAACCCCACACATACCTTGCTAATTCGATTATCAACGCCAGGATGTCTGTCTTATCAACTACTCTCGTGCTCCCCCCCCACACACACACACACCGGGCATCATGAAAGACCCAGTCCTGGGCTCAGAAAGAAAATAAATATCTGGTCCTCTTCAAAGTATTGATAAGCCTCTTGTTTTAATTGAAATAATAATTATAAATTCTTGTTCTTATCACTAATGGGAGTTAATTATCTTGCATATGCTGCTGTTGCTTCTATGGCTGTAACGAAGTGAGGTTAAAGATAAGTGAAATGCAAATAGGAAAAAAACATACAGAAGGCAGTAACACTTTCCTAAATGTAATACCATACCAACCACAACAAGATTCCTATAAGGCAAAAAACTAAGCATCTCACAACCAGTCAGGATTCCTAACCAAAAACCAAAAATATGATAAATGAAGAAATATTTATATAAGCATAACTATCAAATATATTTATTATTTACACAAACTGTAAAGATATTTATAGTGCAATCCTAAATTTATTTATTCAGAAGCAAGTCCCAGCGTATTCAATGGGGCTTACTCAAACAGGGACAGAAATGCAACCTCAAGTGATAAGCAACTTCATTCACACAACCCAAAATTCCGAATCATGCCACTTTACACCGTTTTGCAACTGTTTATACTTGTTTTTATGGTTATTGGATTTTAAATGGCTTTATTTCTTGTTGTGAGCTGCCTTGGTTTCCAACCCTACCTCACAGGGGTGTTGGAAAGACTCCATACACACACGCACACACTGCAGATGTATAAATACATACAGCCCATATAATAGTTTATTGTCAAACCAATTGGTCATTGCAGAAAAATCAGTATTAGTTATTTAAAAATCAGTATTAGTTTCCTACAGAATAAAAACTGCAATACCTAAGTAAGCCCTGCCTACTTGCTTTAAAATAGGACTGGGGGGGGGGGCAGAAAGAGAACACAAACACAATTCTTTTTTACATTCACTCCAAAGTCCCATTGATTTTCAGCACATTCATAATCATGTCTACTCAAAAGTAATTCCTACTGAATTCAATAGGATTTACTCTGGACATATGGGATTAGCACTGTTTTTACCCCCAAAAGCAACTATTGGGAAGGTTTTCAAAACACTGCCCAGGATCTGACTCCTACACACAACAGGGGGAAAAACTGAAATGTATATACCTACCCAATTTATGAGATTTTCAGATAAACAGGAGGGGAAACCACCATTTTCTGGCCTCGCAATGAGGTTTTGCAGACACTGCCACCAAACAAACACTTCACTGATTGGCTGAAATCCTGAACGGGCGGGGTTAAAGCTACGAAGTGCTATACAGTAGTTTAAAAAAAGATTTAACCGGGGGGGGGGTGCCTGACGTTTTTATATATATCTCGAGAACCGCACCACCTAGAAACTTAATTTTTTTTTTAAATGAAAGCTGAGAATCCGGGCCACCTAACGGGCTAGCCGGGCGCCGGGTGACATGCTTAGAATCCGGGTAAAACCCGGCTATCCGGGCAATATGGCAACCCTAATAAGACGACACCCGGCGTATAAGACGACCCCCGACTTTGGAGAAGATTTTCCAGGGTTAAAAAGTCATCTTATACGCCAGAATATACGGTAATCTAAAACAACACTTTCTAAACAAAATCACAGAAGTGGTTCGGGTGCTCTGGCATCCAGAAACACAATGCTCCAATGACAATGCTAGATGACATTGTGGAAACACTGCCAGAAAAGCAGGAAAGAGATACTTAAATTATTCAAGTGAGTGATGGGGAAACAGTAAACTCTGTTAGAGGGCAAAAGGATGAGGGAGATACAAATTGGTACAGGCTGAGATCAGCAAAGATCCAAGAAGGTTAGAGATTGACATGGTGCAGGAAGTTGAGGAGATCAAAGAGGTGAGAGGTACAGGAAGTACAACTCTTACAAGCAGAGGATATATGTCAAGAGCTGAAGACAGGCATTAAGCTTGTTAAAATCCATCGGAACACTTTCAAGCAACTCAGGGTAGTTGCTGATTGGGCCAAAAGGCTGTATTTCTTCCTTTACTATACCTCTTCTTCTGTTTTAGCCTCTTATCCTACTTCCCAATGCAATGCAAACATTTCACATTCTGTCTCTAAACATGCATGTTTGGGCCTTTAAACCTCTGTTAACTGACTCCCCAAAGCGCAACAAGATTGGTGTGTGAATATCAACAAAAATAAGGGAATTCACCATCTGTTTTAAAAGATAAAGGAAAATCTACTGAGCATAGTGGCATTAATGGGAGAGCATCAGATTTGAAATAGACTCAGAAACCATGGGGCCATTAGAGTTAAGTGTGATCAGCAACAAACACACAGGAAGAAAATGTATTTACTTGGCTGACATACTGTGCAGCGAAGAGAAAGGAAACAGAAGTATTCATGTAGGTGAAGAGGATTCTGACTGATCCTGAACAATTCTAACTGCCATTCCCTGTAAGCAGGGGAGGGGTCACGTAGACAATAGTGAATAGCACCAATGTAATAGACTGAATATGTTGTTCACCGCCCAGAGAACTATGCTAGTCGGGCGGTATATAAATTTAATAAATAATAATAAATAATAATATGTGTCAAGGATACTGATATCGCAGGAATGTATAGAGGAGGATGGTTGGTACAGGGGGCATCACTGTAGCACTTTAGCATAGAACAATTGGATGAAACTGTTGCCATGGTCATGACGAACATGGGAGACCACTGGGAGTATATATCTGTCTGTAACTGACCACCATTTTGAGGTGAGTTCTGTACTTTACTCCAGCTAAGCGCTTGGCTGAATAAACAACCTTAAACCAGGCTTTGGCTTCATTCTTAAGTCTCCTCCAAAAAGAACCCAGTCCTAAATTCCACGACATAGGTAAATTATGTACTGCCTTTACAGAAGTATGGTGGTAATTAAAGCACTGTCCTAGGTTTGAATGCCTTTGGTCAGAATATATGGGTCTCTCGGATAAGTATTGTACCATTTTCAGTGACAAAATTTCATTGACAAAGAGTTCACTCCATACACAAAGGTATTTGCAACTCTCCTAAGTCAGGGGTGGTGGTGAACCTATGATCCTCCATATATTGTTGGACTCCGGCTTCCATCAGCCCCAGCCAGCACAATCAATGGTCAAGGATGATTGGAGTCTAAAAGGCCTGGAGAGCATCAGGTTCCCTATCCCTGTCCTAAGGCAAAGCATTTATACTCCCTGTTGCATCTGTTAAACAGTCAGCAATTCAGAATTACTCCATCTACAAATCCCATCAATAGTGAGGTGCACATATGTTTGAAAGCAAGAAATCTCTCATTTCAATTTCCTTTAAATACTTAATATTTTCCTTTGAGGGAAGACACTTGTGTTTTATTGTAATGATTTCTATTTGCTTCTGGAGCACGACTCATGCTCTTCAATTATTTTTAGCTGATTGTGTAATTATTAGTGGGAATGGCTTTTGGTTATTCTGTGTTCAGTTTGTTTATAAAGTTTCAGCTTACCTTCATGTGAAGAGCCTGGCTTGTGAGAATATGCAGAGCTTTTCTTACTGCTTTCACTGTTGACAGATAACCTGGACTGAATTTTTCTGTGCATTTTTTGGGAAACAGGCGCTGAGAATTTTCTGCTGACTGGTGCACCACCTTTGACTCCATTGTGCATCCCACCTCCATTATCCAGCTTTGTATGGCCATTTTGTATTTTGCCAGTTTCTTCCTTATACTTTTCAGGTGGTGAAGCATTTGGTTGTGGCAAACGCTGAGGTTGTGCTTTACAAAGAAAAAAGTGACAGCAGTTTAACTAGTATCTGTGCAGAAGTTAAACAAAAAATAAAATCTTGCTTATAATGGAGAATAACTTGATAAACACACACAAAAACCTTTAAGTCCTGGGAATCCTCCTTAACCCCTTCTGGATTCATTATTCAGCTTCAGTATCATTTCCAAATTGAAGAGGAAAAGGACTGGCGTTGAAAGCCAAAGGTAAAATGAGGATGCACAGTGTCAAGGGCGAAACTAGAGTTTGTAGTTTCTATAACGCTCAACATCAAAGGCCCTCCTCCAGGTGCCTACTCTGAGGGAAGCTCGGAGGATGGCAACAAGGGAGAGGGCCTTCTCAGTGGTGGCCCCCAAATTATGGAATGATCTCCCTGACGAGGTGCACCTGGCACCAACACTGTTATCTTTTCGGCACCAGGTCAAGACTTTCCTCTTCTCCCAGGCATTTTAGCATGTGTTTTAATTGGCTTTTAAATATGTGTTTTTAAATTTGTGTATTTGTTTTTATGTTTTAATTGTTGTAAACTGCCCAGAGAGCTTCGGCTATGGGGTGGTATACAAATGTATATAATAATAATAAATAATAACAATAATAACAATAACAACAATAATAATAAAACAAAAGCAGCCAGCAAGGGGCTGGGTTAACTCTTTTCTCCACATCATCTCCCCAATTTATACCACTGTTTCCCCAAAGCTGCTATTTGCCAACTATGAAAAATATACAAATATCTGTTTTCTGCCCAATGAGGTAAATACCACTGGAGGCAGGAAAATTGCATGGGGTAAGAAAGGGTTGAAACCCCATGCCCTCCAGTGCCACAGCCCTAGGGCAATCTAGTTCCTTCACCACCACTCCCAGCAGCTGAACCCCGCCCCCTTTTGGGCTATTCAGCCAGAGATCTCCACATCTCATCTAGTTTGGTTGTAAGTGAGCACAGTATGTGAGACTATGCAATGTCTTTACTGCTTACACTGCAAGCAAGTTAATGAAGGAATCTTAACTCTCTGGTTCCATGCTTTGGGGAATATTAAGTGGATCTCTTAACTCTTAACTCTTCCCTTAAAACAAAAGGTTTTTGCTTGGTTTTTGTCGGGAGGGGGTAGCACAGTGTTTAAGGGATTGAGCTACAAATCTTGAAGTTCCCAATTCAAATCTCACTTTGCCCTGAACTCACTAGGTGGTCTTAGGCAAATCACTCTCTCCCAGCCTCAGTCCCCTCATCTGCAATATGGGAGATGATAATACTGTCTTGCTTCACTGGGCTGTTGTATGGATTACAATGGGTTACAATGCCTGTGAAGCAATTTGAACCCTTGAAAGCACTATACAAATTGACACTGGCAAGACTGCCCCCCTTGCCAGTGAATGCACAGGGTTGAGGGTCCTTGCTTTCTCCCTTCCTCTGTACCTATATAGAGTATGGTGAACATTAGTTCACCTAAGCTCAGAGGTTATCAACAGCAGTCGTCCAGTGCAGGCAGAGGATAAAGGGGGTCCTACTGTAGCTTTCTTGATTCTAGAGAGGTACCAGAAATTTTCTGTTTGGAAGTCAGACTTCAGGCAGCAGAACAGTCTTTATAATATATGCGATTTATTCATAGCTTGCACACTACAACCAATAAAATGCATTCTAGGCAGCCATTGGCGTCACTGCAGAAACAGCAAAGTAGGAATACAAATCAGCATGAAACAAGTTGCTGGATATCCATTTAACATCAAAGGATAAGACTTTGAGGGCACATCTTAGTTAAAGTAGGTTACAATAGTGGAAGAATTCTAAGTTATATTACAGAGCCAAAATTACAAAGTATATGGAAATACATGTCATGATACATCACCCATCAGATGTCATGGATGGAATAGATGGATGGTTCTCCTGCTTTCTTCCAACCCCCATTCCAACCAGAGCTGAGGGGTAATGAGTGCTATAAAACCTGGCCTTTTATACACTTCCTTATCAAAGGGGATGGGAGTGTTCCCTTGGCTTTATCTTGCTACTTTCTCCTTGTTGTCTCTTCATGCCTTCTTGGCAAGCATGACTAGTGTCAACAACTAGTTTACCTAACTGTCTGCAGACCCCCTGGAAAATCTACTTGCCCTGTCTACAGGTTTCAGCCACACCATATAAGGAGCTTCCTCTTAAACAGCCGAAGTGTTGGCTGCCTGCCTAAACATCTTATCTTATACTGTACGTCAACATTCTCATGTAAAACTCTACTTTGTTCAGAAGAGAGGGGAAGCCTATTTTCAAAAGAGAAAATTTTTCCTCTAGGCTACTTATCCGGTACTAAGCTATAAGCTAAGCCGTTGTAA
Source organism: Rhineura floridana (assembly GCF_030035675.1). Lineage (NCBI taxonomy): Eukaryota > Metazoa > Chordata > Lepidosauria > Squamata > Rhineuridae > Rhineura > Rhineura floridana. The sequence goes on from NC_084487.1 coordinate 10,612,477, forward strand.
GCAAATGTAAATGATTTCAGCACATTTTATGCATATTTCAAGCCAATATCTGGGCTGTCCCATTACAAAATGTTAAGTATTTGTTAAGCACTATTTGTCATAATAAAATTCAGGATATGTGATTGTTATCTGAAAAAAAAATTGAGGATTCCAGTCTTAAACAATATAAATCACAGAAGTATAAAGTGAAAGAGAGCAAGTCAAATATACAGAGCCAAGGCAAGATTCTCTAAACATGGATTAAAAATTAGCCTACATTATTTATTAGATCTGTAGGTTGCATTTTAGCCAGCAAGTTCCCAAAGCTGTTCAGAATCGGAACAGTTAAAGAACATTAAAACAATGATGCTAAAACCCACAATGACTGAACTAAAATCAGCTGACTGGCAAAGGCGGCAGCGAAGAACAAAAGAACACAACAAAAGTCACAAAGTTTTCTATCCTATATGATATTTTTGTAAGTGTCACACTGCGCAGAAGCGTGTAGTGTGATGGTGCAAGGTGATGGCACTGTCACTTGCTCGAGGTGCCTGGCAGCAGTGGCATGTGAGTTGTGCAAGGTGCCCAGTGGCAGCTGGGCCTGGCCCTTGGTGGGTTGATTGGTCAGGGGAAGTGCTGGTGACCTGTGTGCAGGGAGGGAGGGAATGCTGGAAACCCATCTGCAGGAAAGGAGGGAGGTGGGATTGCTGGCGACCCATGGGGAGGAGCACTGGTGACTCATGTGCAGAGGAGGAAGAGGGGGCACTGGCGACCTGTCAGGGGAGGGAGTGGAAGTATTGGTGACTTGTGGGGGGTTGCGCTAGCAATAGTAGGCAGGGTTGGCAAGCGAAGCAAGCAGGGGCAGAGCCCCTAGTACTTCCAGAAAAATCAAACCCTCACCTAGTCTCAACAAACACACCTTAAACAGATGTGCCTTAACTTCCTTGTAAAATAAAGCAAAACAGCAGTGTCTCTGAAGGTCCAGTGGAAGGGAATTCCACAACTCTGGAGCTACCATGTTAAAGGCCTGCTTTTTATTGCAAAATACACCTTTTTAGATCAGGACATTATCAGTGGATTTTAATATGTGTGGTGCTCACAGGGTGTGAGACACTACCCACGATATTCAGGCCCCAGATCCTTTTGAGGTTTAATTTGGCAAAAAAAGCCACCCAAACAAACTGGTAACTAATGAAGATGCTTAAAAATATGTTTTATATATCATATTCTCATCAATACATGAGATAGCTTACTGTGGAACACTGTGCCTACTGAAATCAGACAGGCACCCACAATTCTGATATTTTATTGCCTGCTTAAAATATTTCTGTTTTGCCAAGTGTTCCTGGAGAATTAATTTTTCAGTGTTGGCCATTTGTTGTGTATTTTATGATGTTATACTTTTATAATGTTTTAATTATTATATTATACACTGCAATATTAAATGAGTTGTCAGTTTACCTTTTTATATAAATTTAAAAATTGGCAGTTACATTTTGGTCAGGTGAAGTTTCTGGACCATGTAAAGTGGTCCAGAATTCCCTGGACAGGCTTACAACAAAACAATATTAAAAATATAATATATAACTATTTTAAAAAAGAGAGATTGCAAAGTCCTTACAACAGATATAGCATGAAACAATTACAGCCCAGATTTAAAACACTTAAAAGGTCCAAAATCCACAGACAAAGCCAATGCAACCCATAAATTGTGTAGGAGATAATCAACATAATTGACAGATATAACAAAAAATATATTACAGCAATAGTATATAACAATGTATGTGACAGACTTATACAGCAGCCAAAAATCACTAAAAAGACCACAAATATAAATTTCCTTGTGAAGCTGAAGCTAAGAACATATTGGAGAATTGTTGATGAGATCTCGAACCTATATCTCATTTCACAGCTTCATCAAAACCAACTTAGAAATGAGGAATTTCTCATAGTTGGCAGTTGAAAATAACCCTCTGGCTTCTTCTGTGTCTCTTCCAAACAACATATTATCTGATATGAATCATCCAGAGTAACTTAACCAGCAGAACATCCTCAGATGGAATTTATTGTTCCCCAGAAACTTCAGTGTTGAAATTGGGGCCACTAACTAATTTTAGGAATACATATAACCCACAGAATGTCTTGGACTTGATACATTGAGACAGCCTCATGGTTATCACAGTGGCTATAAATTCTTGAATTGCACTCAACAGATGGGGGGGCAGGCTTGGCATAGAAGTCTTCCAAGACCAACAGCCTGGGGTCTCCGACACAAACTTGTCCACATCCATGAATTTACTCAAGACACCTGTTAGGCAGTAGGTTCGCCAATCCAGTAGAATCCCTAGTTTGTCCCCATCACCCACCATCAGGTACACATACGCTCAATAAAAGATACTTACTAGAGAAGAGACCTGGTGATAACACTACTAAGAGGAAACAGCAAGATGCAACTATATCAAGGTCCATTTCAGGACAGACAGTTCTAGATGCCTGGAAGCAAGCACAAGAGGCATTTAAAAAATCCTCCACAGTAGCTAGCCAAAGTAAGCACCTAACATGTAATGAATTACAGCATGGTCACTGCCTTCAAGTACTGATGAGAACACAGAGTTGGAAGATACTCAAGATTCACCCCTACCCAGAAGCGGACTGAGTAGTAAGGTTACACTGCTCACTTGACCTCCCTCCAGCTGAGTCACTGCTGCATACTGGCACAAAGAAGGGGAGGGGCAAGGGGCAAAGAGGGGCAAATGTAGCCAATCCAACGCTCCCACCAGCCCATTTGCCCTACATCAACCTTGCTCCTAATCATCCTGGTACACAGCAGCAACTCACCCAGAGGAAGGTCAGGCAAGCAGCACAATTCCACCACACTGTCCACTAGAGCTCCTACCCTCCCTCTAGTCAAATTAAAAGTTAATGATACTTCTGAAAAGAAACAGGGGGACTAGGGTGACTTTATGCTACCTAACAACCTCCCAGTTATAGCAGCTCTTTAAGTGCCCAAGGGAAGGAGGACTATCAAAAGGACAAAACACAACTGATCCCCACGCCCTTTACTTCTACTGCACATTCACAAACACACAATATTTTTTCTTCTACTGAAAACATAAAATTCTGATTTGTAAGAATACCTGTCAAAAGCACCATAGTTAAAACATTTAAAAATAATATTTGTCAAAATAAATAGACACTTGCCTGGCTGCTCATGGAAAATATGACATGCCTGTAAGCTGACGAGTGAAGCTCTAAAAAGGCTGGTTCCTTCCTTTCTTGTAGAGCTCATGACTAACTAGGTATGTGTGGTCAGGCAGGCAGACTAGTTATATAAAAAAGGTCTTATATGCTGATAGCATATTATTTAATTCAAACCTTTTGGTCAACGCAGCCTTTTAGAACTGAAGACACAACACCAAGCCCCGCTGATTTCAAGTACCTCCAATGATCACAAGTACTCTTGCAATTCACTGACAAAAGGAAATCCCCAAAGGTTGTAGTAGAAACTTAAAATACAATAGCTTTTATACAAAATATTCCTTTTACCAACAATTTACTCAATCCAATGGCATAGATCTTAACATTTCCCATTCCTATGCAATACTAATTTGATCCATTTTCATCCTATGTAGGTACTGATAAAGAGGTGACCATCTCAGGGCTGTGGAAGCATCTTGCCACTTAACAGTCTGGCAAGTAGATATATTTTACTTTGAATTCTTGGATATAAAATGTTATGCTTCATCAATAATTCTGTTGTTGGAAGAGATGTTATCCTTTGTCAATAAACAAGTGGAGAGAACAGGGAAGAATTCTGGAAATGCAGTTTGCAAACATAGAAACCAATACTATTCTTGTCAGTCAGGTTTCTGTGACTCAGCAAATGCTGACTACCTGTACTTTTGGATCAATTTTACAACAGATTGTTAAAAACCACCATGATGTAGGAAATCACAGCATTTATCTTAAATACTGCCGCTGATAAGAACATAAGAACATAAGAAGAGCCTGCTGGATCAGGCCAGTGATAAATAAACACGTCACCAGAGAGACACTTTTTTCTGATACTCCTCTTCCAAGTTGTAATCCAGTTGCAGGTGATAATTAGAAGTCAGACATTCACTGCCTGGCCCTCCTGTATCATGAGTGGTTCCTTGACTGTTCTGCATTCCCAAACATCCAGTCATATTTTGCACTGACCCTATCCAATCTTAGAAGACTATATTATTGCATTCTAACAGCTACAGTGTCTCCCTAATTATTTTTCCTTAACTGTAATTTGGGTGCTAAAACTAGACAGGTATATGAAAAGCTTCTGGATACAGACCATTTAAAAAAATTTCTTGAAAGAACAGTGCAGCAGCTAGGGTCAAATGTCATATGCGGGATTGCATTTCACATCTCTTTTAAGAAATAAACTGTAGCCATGGGGGGGGGGATGAGGGTTCAAGATCAAAACGGCAGCATACAGGAAGAGTAGGGAGGCAAGATTTTCATCAGGACTGAAATGCAAAGAGAAGGGTTAATGCCCTCCTTACCACATGCTCCAGTTCTAATCTTGGTTCACCTCACCAACGGGCCTGCTTTCCTCTTTCTTTAAAAACATGACACATGATGTCCAGGTATTCTCGTGTAAAACCACTCCAAGGAAATTCTCAACATGGAGTTCAATTAGTTCCACTGCATATACGACTTGCTGTAAACCCGCAGGAAAAACAATCCTTTTTACTGCAAAGAGGCCACTGATTGGGCTGCACAACTACAAGCCAAGTTCATCTTTTTACAGATTCCCAACGGGCAGCCCTTTCACTTCATCCACACGACTCTTGTGGATTTGGAAGGCAGGGGTCACCCAATGGCCACACGAACACTGCTCACCTTGCCAATAAAAGGAACCAAGCTTTGATGTACATTTTGGGCAGAGAAGCTGTCCTTCCATCACTCCTAATAGTGCTGGCTCCATCCATTGTACTGGCTCAATGACGTAAGAAGTACATCTAGACTGGCCATCACAGTGAAAAAGAGCAGGTGCTGAAAGTCTCCTGTGAGCAAAAGCGGCAGGTCCCTTGCCTTCATCATGAGACAAAATGCTTGAACTTCGGAAGAGCAGACGCCTGCATTTCCGACACCTGTACAGAACTTCAGAGTTTGGAGTTTTCTGTACAGTGTCTGGATCAACTGCAAAGACATCTCGTGGCAGGTCTCGTAGCTCAAGATATTTCTCTGTAACCTTTTGCAAACGATACTGCTTGTAAACAGCACTGGTTATGTCGACTTCACAGCCCATTTCTTCATAGAGTTTCAGTTGCCACTCAAAGCCTCTATTCATTTTGCCATCTGGTTTGATGGCCTGGACAAAGGCACAGGCCTCTTCAAAAGGAATCTTACTGGCTTTCATTAAATAGGCAATCACAACAGCAACACTTCTGCTGACTCCAGCTTGACATCGCACCAGGACGGTCCCACCCCGCTCCCGTGCTCGGCTAATGAAGGAAGCGCAGGTGTCCAAGTGGCTCAGCAAGTCACTCTCCGGCTGATCCAGAGCCTGGACGTGCAACACCTCCGCTAGCCCTGCAACAACAGCGGCTTCGGGTGGCTCCGAATCCACCGTCAACAGCGCTGTAACGGCGCCTTCTGGCTGGCCGGGATCGGTCCCGCTCAGATGCAGGCCCAGAAGTACGAGCACCATGGCGACAGCCTCACCGCCACAGGACCCCTTCACCCAGCGAAGACGCCGCTGGCGAAAGGGATGGGTCGGGACTCCCCTTGCCCCGCCTACCACCGGAAGAATTCTGTAAATCGAAATGACAAAATTATTAGAATTGACAGTTGTGACCTTTAGAAACTAGCAAGATTTGAAATGCTTTTTGCAATTGTTTACATTTACAGCCAGTAGGGAAACCCCCATGGGGGCCAACTCCACTGTGGCTGACCCTGTTGGTGTTGGTGCGCAGTGGAAGGGGACTCACCCAGTGCACCATCCAGTGTTGGCCCCCTGGAGATCTGTGAAGTAGGAGCTATTCCCGCTGCTGCGCTGGTCATCCTTGCATCGGCCCTCCTGGGCCCGGCCTCGAGTGCATCCTGCCGAGCTAAGATGGCATCAATGGCAGCCTTGTTAGTCCCGCCTCCCTGCGGACTGTGTTTTCCTGTGGGAGTGCTTAGCCGGTGGCTGTTTTACCCTCCTAGGCACAGATTGAGCCTGGGGTGCCTCAGGCTGGTGTGGGCCGCGCTCTAGGGCTTCCATCCTGGCCAGGATAGCTGCCCATGGTGGCCCGTCCTCTTTTCCCCTTTCTAACGCCGGAGGCTTGGGGGCCTTTTCCCTTCAGCCCGCCTTGTCCTTTCCTGGGTGGCATCCTTCATTAAAACAAACCAGGGGCCCCCAACTGACAGGACTGTGCCTTGAGAAGGGAGGAGTGGGCACACACACACACACAACCCCCCGGCTGTACCTGTGTTACTACAGCCCAAGCTTTACCTGTGTTGCTACAGCCTAAGCTTTACCTGTGCTACTACCACCCAAGCTTTTCCTGTGCTACCTCCCTGCTGTGGCTTAAGTAGGCCTCACAGGCTGCCCCAGTGGTGGGAGGGGGGAGGAGCAGAAGGCCGCCCACCTGAGGCTCTACCCAACACATGCATCCCTCAGGCAAAGCTCCACTGCGGCAGGGAAGGATGGCACAGCCGCCGTGAGGCTGTTGGGGGGGACTAAAGTTGGCCATGGAGGCCCGAGAATAACCGTCCCCTAGCCCTCCTGTCCCACCAGTTGTGGTGAGGGCAGGGAAGAGCTTCCTCTGCACAAGGATGGCACTGCGCGCTAGCCTCCCTCCCTCAAGAGCCCACGAAAACCAAATCAAATGTCCTCGCCTGTGTGCCCACAGTGCCGCGTTGGCACCACACGTGCACACACCCTCCAAGATGGCGGCCCAGGCTTCGGCCGCAAAACTCGCCCCTTTTGCCCGGTAAGTACCGGGCACGGAGCGGGATTCAGCAGGTGCCGGAAAGATAACAGAGATGGCACCTGTCTAATATTTAAGAGAAGGGAGTACCAAAGGGTAGGTGCCACTACACTAAAGGTCCGCTTCCTATGTTGTGCAGAACGGACCTCCTGATAAGATGGTATCTGCAAGAGGCCCTCACCTGCAGAGTGCAGTGATTGACTGGGTATACAAGAGATAAGACGGTGTTTCAGGTATCCTGCTTCCAAGGGCTTTGTACACCAAAATCAGAAACTTGAACTTAGCTAGGTAGCTAATAAGTAAGCAGTGCAATTCTTTCAGCAGTGGGGTGACATGCTGCTGACACCCTGCCCCAGTGAGCAGTCTCACCACTGCACTTTGCAGCTTCCGGACCCACATATTGTAGCCCCACATACATCGCATTACAATAATCCAATCTGGAGGTTACCAGTGCATGGACAACAGTGGTCAGGCTATCCCGGTCCAGAAACAGCCACAGCTTTCTTACCAGCCGAAGCTGGTAAAAGGCACTCCTAGTCACTGAGGTCACCTGGGCCTCTAGTGACAAACATGGATCGAGGAATAACCCCAGACTACGGACTTGCTCTTTCAGAGGGAGTACAACCCCATCCAAAGCAGACAACTGACTAGTTATCTGAATTTGGGAACCACCAACCCGTGTCTACATCTCACTAGGATTCAGACTCAGTTTATTGGCCCTCATCAAGCCTACCACCGAGTCCAGGCACCAGTCCAGGGCTTGCAAGGCCTCTCTCAATTCAGATGTTACAGAGAAATGGAGCTGGGTATCATCAGCGTACTACTGACACCTAATCTCAAATCTCCTGATGACCACTCCCACGGTCTACATATAGATGTTAAACAGCATAAGGGACAAGATGGTACCCTGCGGCACCCCACAGCACAACTGCCAGGGGACCAAAAGACAATCACCCAATGCTATTCTCTGAAAACGACCTTGGAGATAGGATCAGAACCACTGTAAAACAGTGCCTCCAATACCCATCTTACCAAGTTGGCCCAGAAGGATACTATGGTCAATGGTATCAAAAGCAGCTGAGAGATCAAGTAAGAATAATAGGGTCACACTCCCCATCCTTCTCCCGATAAAGGTCATCCATCAGGGCAACCAAGGCCAATTCAGTCCCATAACCAGGCCTGAACCCAGACTGGAATGGATCAAGATAATCTGTTTCATCCAAGAGTATTTGCAATTGCTGCGCCACAGCCCTCCAAATCACCTTCCCTAAAAAGGGGGTATTTGTGACCAGTTGGTAGTTGCTGCAAACCAATGGGTCCAGGGTGGGCTTTTTCAGGAGTGGTTGAATCATCGTTTCTTTCAGGGTGGCTGGAACCACTCCCTCCCACAACAATGCATTGACCATACCCTGGGTCCACTCGGTCAAACCCCCTTGGCAAGCTTTAATAAGCCAAGCAGGGCAAAGGTTGAGAGGACACATTGCTGGCCGCATCATCACGAGCATCATCACGAGCCGCATCAACTGAAACTGTTCCCAAGAAGTTGCAGCAGATGTTGCACTGGACACCTATCAATCCATTACACATCTTCTGCATCCCCATCCAACTCTCCCTTCTCCACTCAGTCAATTTATACAAGCTCCCACACCCCATAACAACCTTGATGTCATGGTATTGCCCCACTCCGTGTGTATAACAAATGGTTCTGGACCAGTTCAGGGAAGCATTAGTGCCATTGTTTTCAGGGCTTTATAACTCAATTGTAGTATATTTATAGCACAGGAACACAGCTTCAGGTCTACCTGTGAATATTTCTAAGTGAAATACTCTTCACACATACATAACTCCCACTAGCTCAAACAGGAAGAGACTTAAAGTCACACAGAACGTGCAATATATGCTTGCATTTCTGAGTACAAATTATAACAGCAGTTTCAACTCTCATGCCCTAAGCAAAATATAATTACCCAGTTCATAACAAAAGAGTAAGCAACCAGATCTTTTTTCTCCTTATATCTGTAACAGGCAGCTCCTAATACAACGTGTGATACCAACTATAAAAGCCCTTAAAAACTTATTTGAGCTCTGCAAGAAAAGCCCAGAAATTGCCAGAGAAAAGGCCTTATGGCCTAACACCAGAGTTTATCAGATCTTCTGAATTAGAGGTGGACAAAATTGGTGGGTTCCACTCCTCTATTAATACTGAAGAACTGCCATTGTCCATATTGACACTGAACTGCCAGATGCTTCTCTGGAATTTGTGTCAGAGCTGAATTCCACTCACTGAACATTAGCAGTTTTAGAACCTTTCTATACAGAATAGGCTGCATACACATGCAGGGAGGCCTCCTGAACCAACTTGGCACAGTGACATCACGCTACAGGCCTCCACACCTATTTGGTATGATCTATATTATTTCCAAAACCTCCAGATCCATAACAAAACTGTCAGATTCTGATGAATCTTCAGCCAGGTTCACCATGGTTTCAAAGCAAATGAAATTCAAATCTAATGCCTATGTCTCTAACCATATACCTCTATCAAATCCAGATTTATATCTGAAAACCGACTTAAATGAACTATGCAGCCACTTACCCTAAGGCAAGATGTTTGCCTTGACTGCCCTTTCTAGCTGATCCTGGACACACAGCCGGATGTAGGCAGGGTGGGGTTTTTGTAGACTGCTATGTGCCAGAACAACCTGCAGACTACACAGATACAAATTTGTATTCCATTTATTCTATATTTGGAGAGTGCATTATCATACAGACGGTACTAAACACTAAGTATGAATCTTGGGCATTGAAGTACTGAGCTATTTCGCTAAGGGCGGTATATAAATTGAATAATAAAATAAATAAATAAAATAAATTATTTTGGAGATGCCTAACATTTTTACCCATCTTATACCTTTACAATTTGACAAAGTATCTAATTTTGTGTTTGAAATGCTAAATATGTCTAATTGAATGTATCATTGCTCTAGAAAATTGCAGACTGCAACACCAACTCACTCCACAGTATAATTTCAGGAAAAGTGTGGGCAGGTTCTTGAGAACTGGATTATTATTAATCAATTATTCATGACAGTTTGAATATATGGGAGATGCTTCTTGTTTTCTTAAATATCACAAAGCTGAAGTCCTGTTTGAGCAACAGGAAGATTGCCCTTGACTGCCTGTACTATGCCTCTCTGGAGGGAGAGGCGAGACTTTGCAACAACTACCTCTTCAGGAAGTTGAACAGGATAGTTTGTTTTGTTATTTTCCGTTTGCGGTAAAACTCTTTCTCTGTGTTTTACCTGGCCCCTTTTGGGTGTGGGTTTTAAGGAACCACTTTCTGCTGTTATCAATTGTGCACTTATATTTTTATTCAATAAAGCTACTTCTTATTTACCTATGTGTGTTCTTTGTAGGAGGGCGAATTTGGCTCTGAATCTCATACTTTGGCCACTGACTATGGGGGTATTCAGTTTGCCCGGGGCTCCAGGACAAGGAATGCCTGTTTAGCTCTTGTCTTTTGGAATCCCTGGCAGAGTTGTTTCTGGCCTCTGGGTTTTCCCTGACTCAGAGTGGCTACTCAGATTAAGGGGTGTTCTACCTACCTTGCAGGGCTGTTGCTGGGTTGCTCAGCTTTGGCAGGGGGAGATAGTTTGCATGGATCAATTGCCCTGGGTAGGGAATTGGGTCCTGGGACTGCATGGGAGGCCAGTTTGGTGGCCGTAGTGCATCACAATGACAAAGCGCAACATATACCTTGACAGAGTCTCAAGCTGAGACCTGAACTACTAAGCCTCAGTAATAGGCCCCAGTTCAGGTTACAGAGCTACTAGGCTACAGCAGTAGGTCCCAGTTCACACAACTACTAAGCCCCAGTAGTAGGCCCCGTTCACACTAAGGCCTCAGTTCACATTTGCTCAACAAGCACTTCCTACAATTGTCTTAAAGGAATAGTACACCACAGTGGCAGATGAAGAGAAAGCTAACGCATAGGAGTGGGTGTCACTTCTTATTATCCGGTCTGTGACTAGAACACACTGGAACATGTCTACATGTGTTTTGGCATTGTTTTAAGATGAAATTAACATTGTGGAGTATGAACACGTCTAAAGCACAGAAGAGAAAAGAAAAGTGAGAAAAATATGAAAAAGCAAAAAAAGGTCAGGCAAGATTATTCAGCCAGAGCTTTATTTCAAAATCATTGTGAGGTGATGTGTGAGATAGTGAAAGCCAGTCATCGGATGCTCAAGCATTATTAGAATGAGAACAAGCCAATGAGGATTCTGCTGAAGAACAGAGATGCACTAAGCACAGCTCAGGGTAAGGATAGATTAGTCTCATACTATATTGAGTATTGACAAATATTGTTTGCTATTTTCTGTGCAGTAAACCAACCTGGGGTCTCTTGAGGAAGGGTGGTATATGTAATTAATAATAAACTCATTCTTGAATACTTCATTGTGATTTAATTTGTCTGTACACTTAGCACACCAGAATAAATTTGCATATTTTCCCTTTCATTTCTGTATGTAAAACAAAATTTGAAACACTTGTTCTTCAAACATGAATATTAGTGTATAGTACTAGTGTTCAGTACTTGCAGGAAATTTAGGACCACCATGAATTTACCAGATCTCCTTTATAGGTACTATATTAAGTAAAAAATTCAAAAACTATTCACTCCATTGGAAACAGCTTAAAATTAGCTTAAACTGATTTAAAGGACGTCTTAAAATAATGTTGAATATCTTTTTAAAAAATGCAATGCAAAAATTATGCATTTATGGGTTATTTTTAACAATGTTATTACCAACCCCCTCTAGGATGCACATCTTAACGTGGTGAGGGGATTTCAGAGTGTTGAAGAAGCTAAGAGCAATGCCGTCAGGAGGCTAGACCAAGAGGCTAGACCAAGAGGCTAGACTCCTAGCAGGGGCACCCAAGGCGGAATGGTCTGAAACACCAGACTAAGATGCATCCAGACTCAGAGGAAGGCAATGGTAAACCACCTCTGAATATCTCTTACCACGAAAACCCTATGAACAGAGTATCCAAAATGCAACACAAGATAGTGCTAGAAGATGAGACCCTCAGGTCAGAAAGCACTCACCAAGCTACTGGGGAAGAACAAAGGACAAGTACGAGTAGCGCTGTGACTAATGACACAGCTGGGTCGAAGCCCAGAGGCTGATGCGAAAATAAAATCCGGAGTTGTACGACGCGCACAGTAGGAACATGGAACGTGAGAAGCATGAACCAGGGAAAGTTAGAAATTGTCAAGCAAGAAATGGAACGCATCAACATTACAATACTTGGTGTGAGCGAACTAAAATGGATGGGAATGGGACATTTCCAATCAGGCAACTACAAAATATTTTATGCAGGAAATGAGAAATTAAGAAGAAATGGGGTTGCTTTAATAGTGAGAAGTGATGTAGCAAGAGCAATTAGGAGCTACAACGCAAGGTCTGAGCGAGTGATATCAATGAGATTAAATGGGAAACCTATCAACATAACCATCATCCAAGTCTATGCTCCAACGTCAAACGCAGAAGAAGAGGAATTGGAGAGATTTTATGCAGAAGTACAGGAAGAAATTGATCACACACTAAAACAAGATGTGATGATAACCATGGGGGATTGGAATGCAAAAGTAGGAAACAGAGAAGAATTAGTAATTGTGGGGAAATGGGGCCCAGGAGACAGAAACGAAGCAGGAGAAAGACTTCTTGAATTCTGTGAAACCAATAATTTGTTTCTTGCAAACACATTTTTTGAGCAACCGAAAAGACTACTATACATGTGGACACCACCAAATGGTCAATATAGGAATCAAATTGATTATATAATTGGTAGCAGAAGATGGAGAAGTTCCATACTTTCTGCGAAAACAAGACCAGGAAAGCAAAAGCAAAAGGAGACAGAAACACTGTCAGAACCCTAAAATGCAACAATACAGCGACTAGTACGTACGGACAAAGAGAACTATTACAATAGTTACTGTATAGAAATAGAAGAGGACAACAAAAAGGGAAGAACAAGAGCCCTGTTCCAAAAGATTAGAGAAATGAAAGGGAAATTTAAACCAAGAGTAGGGATGTTGAATAATCAACAGGGGAACACACTGACTGACCGAGATGAAATAAAAGGAAGATGGAAGCAAGACACTGAAGAACTCTATAAAAGAGATGCCGGACGACAGATTCATTCACAGAGGAACCGTATGATGAAGAACCGGAAATTTTAGAATGCGAGGTGAAAGCTGCTCTTAAAATACTTGGAAGAAACAAATCACCAGGAATAGATGGCATACCAATAGAGTTGCTACAAGCTACTGAGACTGAATCTGTCCAAATTTTGACAAAAGTCTGTCAAGAAATATGGAAAACTAAACAATGGCCCAATGGAACTGGAAGCGTTCAATATACATCCCAATTCCAAAGAAAGGGGATCCCAGGGAATGCAGTAATTATCGAACTATTGCCTTAATATCCCATGCAAGTAAAGTAATGCTCAAGATTCTATAACAAAGGCTCTTACCGTATATGGAGCGAGAAATGCCAGATGTCCAAGCTGGATTTAGAAAAGGAAGAGGCACCAGAGATCATATCGCAAACATACGTTGGATAACAGAATGGACCAAGGAATTTCAGAAGAAAATCACCCTGTGCTCTATAGATTACAGCAAAGCCTTTGACTGTGTAGATCATGAAAAACTATGGAATGCTTTAAAAGAAATGGGGGTGCCACAGCATCTGATTGTTCTGATGCGCAGCCTATACTCTGGACAAGAGGCTACTGTAAGGACAGAACATGGAGAAACCGATTGCTTCCCAATAGAAAAGGGTGTGAGACAGGGGTGTATTTTATCACCCCATATATTTAATCTATACGCAGAACATATCATACGGAAAGCAGGATTAGACCAAGATGAAGGAGGTGTGAAAATGGGAGGGAGAAATATCAGTAATTTTTGAAACGAATGCTGATGAAAGTTAAAGAGGAAAGCACAAAAGCAGGACTACAGCTGAATGTCAAAAAGACTAAAGTAACTACAACAGAAGATTTATGGAACTTTACAGTTGACAATGAGGACATTGAACTTGTCAAGGATTATCAATACCTTGGCAGTGTCATTAACCAAAATGGAGACAATAGTCAAGAAATTAGATGAAGGCTAGGACTGGGGAGGGCAGCTGTGAGAGAACTAGAAAAGGTCCTCAAATGCAAAGATGTATCACTGAACACTAAAGTCAGGATCATTCAGACCATGGTATTCCTGATCTCTATGTATGGATGTGAAAGTTGGACAGTGAAAAAAGCGGATAAGAGAAAAATCAACTCATCTGAAATGTGGTGCTGGAGATGTCATGGCCCCGTCAGAGGACTCATCAGATGAGGATGACTCGGGAGTAACAGCAGCAGACCCAGAAGCAGCAGACCCAGAAGGAGAAACGGAGGAAACTCCTGAGAACCCAGCTCCTTCTCCCCCTCAGCTGCAGAGCACCCCAGACACAGCGGAAGCCCTTCAGCCAGACGCAGCCAGTGAACAGGATACTCCCCCCTCACCTGCAGAACGTAGACAGCAGAAGGTCAGGCAGAAGAGGGGGCAGGCCTGTCCACTTAAGGCCAAAACGCTGAGGGCTCACACCTGCTGACAAACCTGCTCCTTAAAAGTCAAACCTTGGCTTCAGCTTGTTGCTGACTACAACGTCAGGCGTGGCTTCGTGTGTTTCTAGTTTCCCTGAATCTTAGCTTGGACTGACCCCTTGGCAATTGAACCCGGACCTCTACTGACCTCGCTTCTGGACTTCTGGCTTGGCATGTAAGCTTAGGACGGGCCTTGCCCTTGTCATGCTTCATCCTCGTTAGCCTGGCAGATTTATGACCAGACTGCCAGCTAAGGACTTTCCTGCCCTGATAACTACCCAGGAATTTCCAGCCCCCACCGGCACTGCTGTCTCAGTGCAGAGCTGACAGGAGAAGAGCTTTGTGAATACCATGGACTGCAAAAAAGACCAATAATTGGGTGTTAGAACAAATTAAACCAGAACTATCGCTAGAAGCTAAAATGATGAAACTGAGGTTATCATACTTTGGACACATAATGAGAAGACAAGATTCATTAGAAAAGATAATAATGCTGGCAGGGCCGGTGTAACACGGTAAGCAAGGTAAGTATGGCAGGAGGGCGCAACGCTTGAGGGATGCCAGAGACGCCTGGCCGCTCTGACTTCCTTTGCCCAATGTGCACAGCATGAGACACTTCTCCAGAAGGGAGCACACCCGCGAGTGGTGGCCAAGTTGCCCCAAAGGCTCAACAAGCCGCTGCCTCCTTCCCTGGTGGGACTGGGAGGGCTCCGCCGGAGTGGGCCGCCCGGCTCTCCTATGGCACCTAAAGGACGCCCCCGCAGGGCAGCTCCTTTCACCTGCCGAGCCCCTGCCTTTAAACAAGCACTCGAAGCCGCACCGCCGGCTCCTTGGCGCTGTCTGCCTCCTGTGCTCACGCGCCTCGAGGGGAACGATCAGAGAGGCTGCCTCGGCCCTCCCTCTGCCCCTCGACAGCTCCAGGCGGAGTTGGCGGCAGCTCCACGAGGCCAGCTCTCCTTTTCCAGCATGCACTGTCATTGAACAGGCAGGAAGGAACGCACCATGGGCCAGGGGGAGAGTGCCGGCTTCTCGAGCAGGTAAGAAGACACACACTCCTGGCTCTCTACCCCAGAGGAAACTCTGGGGCACTTTACTTGGGGAAACTACTTCGGAGTAAGCGTGAGAAGTAGCTCCGTGGTAGTTTGTTGTGCTTGAGCTCATGTGATCTGGGAGAAAACAACAGCCCCCCCCCCCAAGTCAGCCACACTTTGTCTCTTTGAGTCTGCCTCCCGGGAGGGTTTCTCTGAGAGTGGGGGGAGATTTTTGCCTCTCAGTTGGATAAATCCTGGCTTCTGTGCAGCATGACTATGAGGGTGTTGCTCAGCATGGACAGCGGGCCCCCGCCTCAGTACTGAAGGGTGGTAACTATATTGAGGTGGGATTAAAGACGGATGGGTGACTACAGCTCAGTGTGGGGCTGTCAGGTAGACATTCAGGAGGTGCGGCTTTACCCTGCCTGGCCATGCAGAGATGGGGAAGCCTGCTTCCGTTGGATTTCTGGCAGCCCCGCAGCTGTGAAGAGCACAGGAGCCCTCCCACCAATCTGGTGCCCACGTTCTGCAATCTTGCCCTCCACCGCAATGGTGGTGCCTGAGACCTCCCCCATGAATCTGCCACCTGTAAGCAGGGGCCCCTCTCCCCACTGGTTGGAATGGGGTGAGCCCAGTGCCAGCTCTCAACAGCCCTGCATTTGAGGTTCCTCCTAACGGGGAGATTCTACACAACCAAGAGTAATCTGAAATATAGATTGTCAAAATAAATAATAACTGCTGGCTACAGCAAAATATTTCTCAGATGAAGATTGATAAAATTTGCATCTTAATGCTAGTCATGTGAAAATAAAATTTCAGAACGCTACCACCCAAATGAACAATTTCACTGAGTCAGACAAACATCCCATCTATGTGTACTGTTTTCCCATGTTCAAGGGGGGGGGGAACCCAGAAAACACTATCTGCCAGCCATATCCACTTTCGAACATGCAATGAAAACATTGTGCATACTCTTTTGAAGAAGTCACACTTTTACTATCTCACCTATAAAATAGAACAAAGGGAACTATGAAAAAGGAAGAGACACCAGAAATCTACTGTAAAACAATATAGCGATGGGCAAAGAGTAAAGGTTTTCCAAGAAGCAAGGCTGAATTAGGTGAGATGGAAAGACAAAATGCTTGCCCACAAAGTAGGAAGGAAATGCATGGACTACCCTTATTGGAGAATGGCAGAAGCTGCTTGAGGGAGAAGGGGTAGTAGTGAGAGCAAAAGGGTGCACCAGTAAAGGAAGAAGAGAACCAGCAGTAATGGAATGAACTGGGAAAAGAAACTGCAATTCAAGACTGTGAGGTGGAAAAGCAGAGGTGAGCAAAAGATGATAGTCTAAAGCATACCAAGAAAATCAAGAAATATTTTTAAATGCTTTTGCCAGCTCCCATTCTTGCAGAGGACTGCGGGGGCGGGGGGGATTTGTGAAACAGCAGCAGAGGCTGACCAGGCAACATACTTTAGCTGCTAATAGGAAAACTGTCAGGAGTTTAACAACAACAAAAAAAGACAGAATACTGTGGTTTCTTCTAATTGCACCCCAATTTTAATGGCAAGAATTAAGTTCTGTATTTGTATACTCCTGACACTCACCAATAGAACTGGCCAAGGATTATGATCTTGCTGTATTGTTTGAAAATAGTAAAAACAAAACATCTGGAAACATTTATAGCAGGACAGTTTAAAGAGTTACAGTAAACAGAGCAATATTGAAACTGTGTAAGTGAATAAACAATCCATCTGGAGGAGAAAAAAGAATATCGAGTCAGTAGCAGTGAAGAGAAAGAAAGGCTCTTGTCAAAATTATAATGCATCTTATGTTCAGTTTAACACAGAAAAGCAAGTTCTTTGACAAGTCACCCTTATGTAACACTTTTTTATATAATTGCTTTGTGTGTTTACTTTTGAATGATTCCATTTTCTATGCAATACTGTTCACAGTTATTTGATAATCCCAATATAATTTTAGTGGATTATTAGAATGATCCATCAATAGCATGCATTGCATGAAACATGCAAGCAATCGTCCCAATCAAGAGCTGCTGAGGCACAAAGGAAGATTTTACACATATGACAACTTCCTACATACACAGCACTTTTGTGAATATTCCCATTCATGATTGTGAACATCCCTGTTCATGTCAGTGCCAAAGGCAGAAAACCATGTTAACAAACAGTTTCACCTAAACATTAGAATGCAGAGCTCTAAACTGAAAGACAAAGAATTTCTGTAGCCTGTTGAGCTATTCAAGCTTTATTTGCAGGACAGAAATATTAAGCAGAATGAAGCAGCAGCAGCGACTTAGATTCTCTTCTGTTAGAACTATTCTACTCATAGCCTTCAAACAGTGAAACTCTAAGCACAGAGAGAAATTGTTTGAAAATTAGTGTTTTATTTCTCCTTACTTAATCCAACAAAAATATCAGCAAATAACCATGCAAGACTAATTCTTGAAGGAAATAAGCATTGATCTTGCACTGAAATATGTTAAAATGATAAAGGCATACAATAATAGTTAATCTGCCTTTTATCACTGCCTTTTATACCAAGTGTCCAAGCTCAATATTTCAAAATTCTTTCCATTCCCCTTGGTTCCCAGGTCATTATAGTGTTTCTTTCTTCAGCAGAAATTAGGACATTCCGTTAATTCACACAACAGGGAAGAGCAGTAATGACAGCATCTAGCAATTAACTATTTATTTAATAGTGTTATACTCCTTAGAGAGTTTTTGAGTTAGTTTACAAATCATCTTTTTTAAAAAGCCTACCCAAGAAATAAGAGAGTAAGATACCAGCAGATCATTAAACTAACAAAAACAGTAGACCACTATAAAGATCTAAAACGTATAACAACAATAGCTACTATGACCCTCATAGTTAACATCTTTTACCTGGCAACTAAAACTCAAAAGAGTAAGCAGAGGGCAAGGCCACCACCAAGAAAGCCCAATCTCTGGTCATGACCCCAGCTGACCTTAGCAGGTGCAGAGACACAAGAAAAGGGTCTCCCCAAATGATTTTAATGCCTTGGGATTGTATCCAAATTAGCATTAAGTAATGGGTCCTGCCAGCTCAAGGATATCTACTTGCACAATGGGACTTCTCCCCTTGCATCCCCTAAATCTGTTCTAGGGGTTACCCCAATCCTCTGAAGCAGATTTGGAAAGCGCATGGGGTGCATGCAAGGGGAAGTCCCACTGCACAAGCAGAATTCCTTGGAACAGGCTAGGGGTTTTGTTGTTATTGTTTAAACCCTTTCATGACACCATAAGTCAGCCACTTCACGCTGCTTAATGATATGTATTATCCCAATCTTACAGATGGGGAGGGGAAGGTAGGCAGAAGCAGAGAATTTGTGGCCTTAAGACTAGCCACACAGTGAGATCATGCTGGCTGAGATTTGAACTTGGACCTCCAGCTCATAGATGTGTTCTTCTAAACCATTACGTGCAATGTCATAACACTGAAATATCTCTAACATATGTATGAATCAATTCACACAAACAAATTTAGAGAGATAGCTACCAGACAGAGGGCATTCCAGGTTTGAAATGTACATGCATACTTTTCAAGCATAGTCTAGGTCTTTCTGGAGCAGTCTAGAAACTGCATTTGATAGGACTTACTTCCAGATACCATAGGACTGCAGATGCAGGATTGCAGTCTAACATTAAAATCCTATATATTTACATTTAACTCACTAGTAAACCCCAATATGTTCAACAGAGTTTATTTTCATGCAAATGTGGGATTGCAGCTTATGATGGGCAGTCATGCAGAAGACAGAGCAGTTTTGTTGCTTCAGAGGGTAAGATCAGAACCAATGGATGGAAATGGCAAAGAAGCAGTTTCAGCTTAATGTTAGGAGAAACAGTATAATGGCAAGAGTTGTTCAATGTGGAACAGACTGCCTGGGGAGATAATGAGCACTCCTTTACTGGAGGTTATTTAAGCAGAGGCCAGACAGCCATCTGTCAGGAATTCTGTTGGTGTATTCTGCACTGCATTGAGCAGGGAATTGGATTAGATGATCTCAAAGGACCCTTTTAATTCTACAATCATATAGAGTCTTAGCTGGTAGTTATTACTACTGAACTCAATGGGGATTACTTCTGGGTAGACATGAATAAGTTTGTTCTGTAAAGCAATTAGATCTTCATCACTTATTTATTTATTATTTGATTCATATCCCGCCTTTACTCCCAGCAGGAGCCTAGGGCGGCAAACAAAAAAAATAAAAACACTTCAAAACATCATAAAAACAGATTTTACCATAAGTTAGCTCCAGAAGTATCCTTCTACTTACAGGACTGTTTCACACTTTGCTTTAAGTGAAACTAAATCTAAAAGGTGTTTTTCAGCTGTGAATAACTTGTGTGTAAGAATGGCTAGAGTACAAACCTTCTGTGGCTCTTTGTAGAATAAGTATTAAGAGTTCACAAAATTCTACAGGCAGACTCAAGTGTTAGCAGCTGTTCTCTCAGCTCACAGTTCTTTGACTCCAATCCTATAATTTGGATGCAAAGCTGCATTTTACAATAAATAAATTCTACTACTGCCAGAGTGTTGCGGTGGTGGGAATTTTTTGGATTTATTACTTGAAAACCTGAATCATTGTTTTCCATAGTGTATTTTAAGGCACTCTCTCCCTAACACAATAAAGTTGACAATTCCCAAGATTGTTCAAAAGATATTTGCTTTGCCAGGAATTAATGGAAAAGAGCGTTACAGGATCTTAAAATATAAAGACATGGTATAATGCATGTTTGCTCAAGTCACCAAAGCAGATTGTTTACATCTAATTTCTACTCTCTGATTATGTAGACTGACAGAAATCATCTCTGGGAAGAAATTGCATTGACACACATTCCAGTTCTACACAAATGCATTTGACACAGATTTACCTACATAAGCATTCAGTACAAGATTACACTAAAATGGCAAGTCTAAACAGCAGCAATTAGTTCTGGAAATACTTACTTCTGATGAGGTCATCACCAGTGAAATTTCCCCAGACAGGATGGTCTTGTGTATCTGCTTGTGTATTTCGATTATTTGAAGGTTCTGTTCTGTCTCTCCCCCCCACAGCTGTTATGTCTCCATCACATTTTTCTAAACAACAACAAAAGATTGAAGACAATAATTTAAGACAACCATTTCCTTTACAAGCTATTTTATCAACAGGAATTTATCTTACTAATTGTTTATAGTTCCATGTGTGACTCAGATGCAAAAGTTAAGTAGTAGCCAAGAGATTAAGGATAACCACCTTTTTTCATTAAACAGTAACAAGAAAGCTACTTTTCTCTCTCCCCCGTCCCCCTTTCTAGACTGAAACATACGTACAGATTTTAGACTTGTAGGATCTACCTTGTTTTTACTAGATCCCTGAGATCCACCAAGTGGAGGCAACTGTTTGCACAGAGGCTCAGACATACATTTAGAATTAAAGATGGGTAAAGCCAAGTATCTCTGAACACATTGCTTAGCCCAGCTATTTCTTTTGAATGCCAGCTCTCTGTCTCTTCACATAGAAATCAACTCCAATTTCCCCCCCCCAAGGTTTCTGTTTTGATAATCTAATTAAGAGAGAATTTTAGTAGCTGCTATTGTTAAACAGCAGGAAACCCTTGCCATTAACTGCCAGTAGACCCAAATGTCTACCAGTAGATCATGATGTACTTACTGTATGTTCACACTTTCTAAGGAGGACAGGCCCGATCCTTCCTTATAAGCACAATATTGAAGCTGATAGGAGGAGCAGTATATGTATGACTTCATATTGATCTTAAAAAGTTGTATGTAACAACTTTCCTCAGCTCCCTACCCCAAAATGTAATGCAGCTTGCTACAAACATATGGAGGCTTTTATTGTTACATGTTCCTGGTGTCATCTTTTGTTATGTGAAAACTCTACACACTAATTGGAAGATGTTCCAAGCAGTGCTAGATGGTGCTGTAACCCACAGGAGAGTCCACACGTGAAATCAGCTTGCCTCAAAGATCACACAACGGGACAGACCAGCCCTTGGACTAAAGCTGCAGTCCTATACATACTTACCTGGGAGTATGTCCCACTGAATTCAGTGGTGCTTACTTCTGAGTGCATAGGATTGCACTGTAAGATACCAAGGAACAATTAACAATGATCTGGTCTGAAGTATAGAAACAATGGACAGCTTTATGATCATTTTTTTAAAGTTACACCTGAACATAAAAAAGAATTATAATTTTTCATTTGCACTTTTCATAATTAGGATTCCGTGATGGAAAAAATTACCATTACCCTTTTGTTAATTTAAAGCTTTGTTATTTTATTAGTGTGTTATTTTTGCTTTTTAAAAGAAATACAATTTAAACTCATAAAAATGAATGCAGGCTTCTCATACAAACGTTTCAGAGATCAGTAATATTATGGTATTTCTTTGGATCGTCTAATGAAAAGACGAATATTTCTTTACAGCCACTCATGTAAATTAGGCAACAAAATTTCTCATGGATGGTGTATTGATCCTTTCAAAAATTTGTAAGGCTTTCAGACAAAGGGATTCCCCCCACCCTCAATCAGAAAAACGTATTGTTATGACTATCCTCACTAATGAGAAAGAGTCTGCCTACTGCACCATTGTATCCTGTTAGCTTGTTCACTACCTAGAAACTGCTTACCCAAGGTTTTGATGTAATGGAAATTACCTACATAAACCCACAAAGCAAGCAGTCAAAGTTAGCTAAATGCAAAACCACATTTTAATTTTGATCATGGGAATAACAAGGATATCATTCTCAAGTATTATTTTACATATTTATTTAGGGATTTCTATACTGGCCTTTACAAAATGGTCACAGAGTAGTTTACATATTTTCAAACTTCGTAAGTACGTATTATAAAACATCAAAATATCAAACTAAAATAACAATATTCTGCAGACTGACAGAAGTTCCCAACAATTGCATAATTTCATAAGAGCTATATTCCATATCGCATTTCCTCTCCAAAGGCCTGGCAGAAGAGATGCATCTTTACCTGTGTCGTAATGAAAGCAATGATGGTGCAAGACAACTCCATGAGAAGGTCATTCCAGTGTTTTGGAGCTGACACTGAGAAGACCCTATTATGTGCCCCCTCACTCTGTACATCAGTACTCATCAATCTTTTTCAACCAAAGGAAACATTTCAATTTTTGTGAGAGTGCTGTCATGGGGGCATGGCATAACACAAAATTAGAGAGTAGTCATGGTAAAGCTTTTCACATAATTGTATTTCTTTACTAGAAAAGGTTTGAGCTGTTGAATTTCTGTCTGCCATACTCTGTTTTCCCAATGGGGAAGGAGGACTCTTTAACATTCAGCTACACTTACTATGTAATAGTATTAGCAGAAAATAAATGTTTAGGCACTACCTGATCTCAAGCGAACACAGAACAGGAAAGAGGAATCCTAGTTGCTAGGGAAAGAGGAAGGGCAAACTATTCAAAGGACTAGACAAAAAAGATAGGAGAAGTTAACTAAGAGAGGACAAAGCAGCAGCTCTTTAGGACTTCAGGGATTCCAACTGCATGGTGTTCAAATATCTCGCTTATCAATCACAGCTGTGACTTCATTCATTGGCTAAAAATAATGAAAAGATGGAAGTAGCCAGGTTGTTCATTTCACATAAAGCTTAGAAGGGTACCTGCACATTTCGCTCCATAACGCTCTGGGAGGGCTAGAGACTTACTTTTTTTTTTCAAATGAAACCTCAGATTTTGGGCTTTCTGCTGGGGGAACCACTGAAGGCCTTTGCAGGCACCAGGATGCCCAAAGGCCACAAGTTGGTGACCCCCACTGAACATCCTAAATTGGGGGAATCACAAAAGGCCCCCCTGCTGATCTCAAAGATGTGGTAATAAGATGTTGGTCACATGGGCAAGGCATGTTGGTATGGCAAGCAAACACACTGATTTGCCTGAGATCTCCCTTATTGTAACTTTACTGGTCACACAGGATGGAACCTGAGGAGAGCAACAATCATGTCACCTCTGTTACACAGAATTGGATTTATGACTGGAATGCACTGGAGTTATGCATAATTAAAACCTTTGGGCCTCCAAAGTTCATCACAATCCATTTGAAAACCTGAAATCTCAAAATATTTCATCCAGAATAAAAGAGGGCAAGAGTCACATTGGCTAGATACACCTATGAATAAAATATATATTTATAAACACTGAAGATTTCTAGAACACAGAAAGATGTCACATTCCTAAAACAACTATCATATAACCAAAAAATTTGTTGAAGCAATTCCAGATATCTTTATGTGGCCAACTTTCAAGTAGTTTCCAGCTCACATACTTTAGTGATTACACAAACACTCCAAACTTAAGCTATCTTAGAACTGGCAAACTTAATTAAACGGAAAGCACTATTTGCATAAATAATCTGAATTCAGGAAGTGCATTTTAGATATTCTAGTGGCTAAACTTTTAAACATTTGGATTGTAGTTCAATTAAACAACGTATGTGTGCCCAGAAGAGCTCTGAGCGGAGCCAGGGTTTCTTTAAATTCCACAGCAGCTGTTCATACTGCTAAAGAGGTAAGTCATATTTTAAACTGAAAAGCTGCTTGCCTTTTCAGAACTGCAATGACTGCAGCAGAAACTTCAAAAAAACCGACTCTGCCACTCACATTTCATCACTAGATTGCAGGTTCTGGCTGGAAAAGAATCTAAGATCAGAAACTGCTAGATTAACTTTACTAGACTAAGATTGTGTAAGGTTGTTTAGGTCTTGACTTCAGAAAGAATATACAAGTGTCACTGCCACATGGGCATTAATCATCTTAACTGAAATTATGCACGAGAAACTGAATGCAGAAGTGTGTCCTTGCGACATTTACGTTTAAGCTCTTCCAGAAATTTTGCATTTTCTTAGTTGATACTAATATATTCAAACTGTAGCATTTAATAAATATGAAAAACCTTAGTAATTTGTTCAACAGTAAGATGTAAGTACCAGTAATGCTACTCATAACATTAAAACCAGTTACCAGAAAACTATGTTACAAGTTCTGAGAAAATGAGAGTAATTGTGAAACTCCAGATTTTAATACTACCAGTTTACTGTCATTTCTATTGCAGTACAAAGACAAAAATGTCATGGCTTCAAGTCTGAAAAAGTGTATCTGTCCAAAGCCTATCTACCTTTATAGAAGAGGTTGTGTACTGATCTAAAGCAGGATGTTATATTTGCATTTCGTCTCATTCCATTAAATTTCACACTTACTAACCTCAAGTTACAACCTAATTTACTCTAGTTATTATGGAGTAAAACTTCTATAGAAAACCTATGTTCAGTTATCTATGATTCTCTGCATTACAGAACAGGAAAAACCTTAAAGGATGCAATCCTAAACACACTAAGTAGAAGCCCCACTGAACATAACTTACTTCTGAGTAAACATGCATATGATTGTGCTATAAATTAATCTTCTAGTATACTTTTTGTTCTTACCAGATTACAGATATTCAGCTATGAATCTGAGTGGCACTTTCAGGCTACTGCAACACGAATGTCATGAGCTGAAGGTGGGAAGCCTTTCTGATCAAAGGGGGGGAGGTAAGAAGGAGAAATAAAAGTTCAAGAAAACAGCATCACTTATTTATTGCGATTCTCCAAATTAACATGCAGCTCAAACTCAAATCAGCACTCAAAAATCTGAAGAGTAAGCTAGTCTCTCTTTGGAATGGAGCTCCAGATACCCCCTCCCACAACTGTACAGATTATGAGTTGCTGTCTCTCAAGCTTTGCAGATATTACCAACTTCTGTTAGCATCGTTCTACAAAGGCAAATACAACTAATGACTGGCTAGGAGAACCCAATCAATCGACCTATGTGGTGGAGGTGCATTCCACTGGTTGAATTTCACAGAGAGATTTATTTATTTATTATTTGATTTATAATCTGCTCTTCCTCCCAGCAGGAGCCCAGGAGGTGAGAATATCAGAGTCATCTGTCACCACTTTTCCATAGAAGGGCTTAGTTTCACCTGGCTCAAGAGGCTGGACCTACCTACTCCCTTGTCCTGTGTTGCAGATCTGAGCAACCAGGGCTTAGCTGCCACCCAGAAGAAATATAATGAGATCAACTTCCTAACTGTGAATTATTATAACTGTCATTAAAAGATTTATATCCCGCTGTTCCTCCTAGAAGGAACCCAGGGCGGTAAACAAAAACACTACAAGCACTTTAAAACATCTGTTTAAATTTTTTAAAACATATTAAAGCAAAACATCTTTAAAAAACAACTTTACAAATATCTTAAAAAGCAATTCCAGCACAGACGCAGACTGGGATAAAGTTTTACTTAAAAGGCTTGTTGAAAGAGGAAGGTCTTCAATAGTTGCCAAAAAGATAACAGAGATGGCGCCTGTCTAATATTTAAGGGTAGGTGCCACACCACTAAAGGTCCGCTTCCTATGTTATGCAGAACGGACCTCCTGATAAGATGGCATCTGTAGGAGGCATATAAGATGATCTCAACTGGGCATATAAGATGATCTTTCAGGTATCCTGGTCCCAAGCTGCAGGCCTGCCCTTAGCATGTGCGGGGCCCGGGGCAAAAGCATAGTTGGGGCCCCCTCACATTCTTTCTCTTTATATATTATATATATATTTAGTAAATTTTATTAATATTTTACTGTTCTTATATTTGTGTGTACATCACCTTGTAATACTATATGAAAGGAGATATAATAAATAAAGCACTTTGAAGTGAACACCCAAGTGACACCACAATATACATTTTCCATAGAATCATAGAATACTAGAGTTAGAAGGGGTCTATAAGGCCATCAAGTCCAACCCCCTGCTCAATGCACTTTTTATCACTATTAACATGTCTTAAGCACCTTCTCAGCCAAATGGTGCTCAAGGCTAGGTATAATCTTTCAAAAAAAATTGTAAACTGCCCAAAACAACATAGTAGTGAAGGAGGAAGAGGTTACTCTAGCACAATCAGAAGAATCTGGCAAATGCCTTTACTATTATTTATTTAACCTTTTGGGTAGTTCTAGTGCTGGCTCAGATTGGATCCAATATATTTTTGTTTGGAGTATCAATAGTATTTATATAATTTATATCCCACTTTTTCAGATGAATGTGCAAAAGCAGCTCATAAATTTCTAAAGTAAGACATTAAACTGAAACATTTTTTCAAAATTGAAACAGATTTAAAAGCAGTTGTAGGGTAAAAACGCATCACCGATGCAGTTCTAAACACACATAAGCCCCACTGAGGTAAATGGGACTTACAGCTGAGTCAAACCTGCTTTAGGTTTCTACTATTTCCATCCATGTTAGTCTGCTTACACCAAGTCAGACTATTGGTCCATCTTCTTCTGTATCATCGACACTGACCAGCTGTCCAGGATTCAGGCAGGAAGTCTCCCCAGCCCTACCCAGAAATGGGAAGGATTGCACCCAAGACCTTCTCCATGCAAAGCAGGTGCTTGATCACTGCACTACATTTTTATTTCTTTACACTGCATTTCACAATGATAATTTATTTCATTATTCATCCCTTTATTATTTATACTTATAACCCACCTTTCACAGAATGGTCCCAGAGTGTGCTACATAAAATGATTAAGGAGCATGATAAAATCACCACCACCACACATGAACATGCTACAGTCTAGCTCTGCCTTCCTCAGTCTTCCTGATTTTTTAGGGACTCCAGCTCCCATCGCCATGCTTAGCCACTGGGAGTACTGGCTCCTGGGAGTCCAACAATATTTGGAAAGCATTTATTTTATTTTATTTTTATTTATAATTTAATTTATATCCCGCCCTTCCTCAGCAGGAGGCCAGGGTGGCAATCAGCATCAGGCTCAGGGAGGCTGGTCTAGCTACCCTATTATTAACAACAACAACAGCTTTGAGGATGAACTCCTGAGGAGCCGATGCCAGTCAGGGTAGACAAAAATAAGCCAGATGGACCAGAGGTCTGACTTGGGATAAGGCAGCTTCCCATGTCAGCTTTTTTACTTGGTTATTTATTTGGGGAAGAGCTGTATCTCAGAACACCTGCCTGGGCGGCGGCGAGCAACACAACAACCCCCCTCGACATCAGCCCAGCTTGGAGGGAGGTCGGGGGGGCGTTTCCATTCCCTTCCCCCACCCGGGCCCCCACTCGGTCCTTACTGGACAGCGCCGCCTGCTCCTTCTTCCTTCTCTCTGAGGGGAGACTGGGAAAAGGGGGAAGGAGGAGGGAACAGGACGAGCTTCTCACGGCAGCAGCAGTGAAGGCGACAACAACAGCTGGGTCTGCAGCTTCTCCTCTTCCCTCAGAATGCCAGATGGCGCAACTGCGCAGGCACTGAGCTGCGGCAGCACCGCGCAGGCGCCAGATTCAGGAACACCAAGAGGGTCAGCAGTGCGTCGGACAGCACTCCCAGCGCAGCAGCAGTGTCCTTCAGGGTTTCCAGCAGGGGCTGGAGGCTTGAACTCTGGCAAAGTAGGATATAATATGCAGATCACCAAGTGCGGGGGCCCCCAAAGCGCGGGGCCCAGGGCAACTGCCCCGCTTCCCGGTGCCTAGGGACAGTACTGCCAAGCTGCATAGAGCTTTGTACACCAAAACTAGAACCCTGAACTTGGCAAAGTATGAATGCACAAGTGTTTCAATTAATCAGTTTCTTATTTAAAATGGTATCTACGGGAAGATATATCTGCTTGCTTCATTTCATTTTTTAGTGAAGATGGGAGAAAACAGTATCATGCGAGAGTTATTAAACATTTAGAAAGATAACATGAATGCAAGGTAGGGAGTAAAATAGAATGCACCAACACATTGTAGCTAGGGATGAGTGAGAAATTTGATTTGATGGGTGAGATAATCTGTCAAATTTGTACTTTCCAAAACAATATGAGAGCCGAAATACCACTACTCTTCAAAATTCACACTTATTCTAATTTTGCAATGCAGTTTGCTAACCAAACGTTTACAAAAAATGCATATGTTCGGGTAAGGTGTGCTTAAAAATGTATGAGTAAAAGTAACATACAAAATACATTATAAGACAAAAAATTGCTTGCAAAAATTTGCACATTAGTCAAAACTGCCTACAAAAATGTGCTTTAGGAGAAATCCACACTGAAATGTGGGAAAATTTTAATGAGGATTTTGTTTACAAAAAAACCATGAATTGCTGAAGAAATGTGGAGAACTAAATTTAAGATAGGAAAAATGAGAAACTGTGTGAGACAACTTCCCATCCCTAATTGTAGCCAACAAGTCTGGTTGCAGTTCGTCAAGGATGGCAAGCAAGGCATGGACTTCGCAGTTTGCTTTGTATTGCCTTGCTTTCTTCTGAATCTGTTTGTGGAATAGTTTATCAGTAAATTTCTTTAGTTGTTATTATTTGTTCTAAGTACTTTTATGCTACCCTCCAATTATATTCCAGGGACAGTTTACAAAAAGAAAAGAAAAGAAAAGAAAAGAAAAGTTAAATACAAAAAATATAGTAAGCTAAAATCCACAAAATTGTAAAAGCATCATAAAACAATCCATAAGATTAAAACTGCAACTAAAAAGCATGGTAACATAAAAAGGGCCTTGCCTGGCACCCAAATGATAGCAAAGCAGCTGTGGAGCAAACCTCTCTGGGATGAATGTTCCACTACGGGGCATTACCGCCAAGAAACGATACACAATAACCTCTGGCCATGTGCTGAATACTTCCCACCACTAACTAGCCTCCATATGTCTGGAATTACAGAAGGAGGAGGAAGAAAAAACAGGGTGGCAATGTGACATCCAGATAGCTTCAGACCCCACACTTCTGATTTCACAGGGAACCAAAAACTTCAGCCCCCTTTCCCCACAAACACACTCCATTATAACCCTTTAAATACCACCCTCACCCTCCATCTTATATATGAACGGTGCAGACCTGCTTTTAGAAGATGACATGTTCTGAGGCCCAAACTATTCAAGTTTTGAGGCTGAACTTTTAACTGTAGCACTATACAGTAGCACTGAACAGTATAACTGTATTGTCTATCTTTATACTAGTATCTACAACTGTGCTGAGATTACACATAAAATCAAATACATAAACAATACATAGGCCCCATAAATATGTCATAGTAAGCCATAGTTAATGAACGCGGAGATCACTCCCATTTTGCTATTCCCCTAGTGCAAGCAACAAATGGCAACCCCAGGTTTACATCCATCCAGGGATTGCAATTTGTTTCACTGAAACTATGAATGGAAACTTCACATCATGGTCTCACAATATATTTAAGGCTAGCATACCTCTTCTACTCCCACTCAACTTCAGGGGTATGAAAGGGGAACAGGAGGCTTTTCTGCCCCCCAGGCCCCCTTCTTTCCCCTTCTGCTTTGGAGCACCATCAGCAGGACAACTTTCCACAGTGCCTGGGAGAAAGCTTCTGGGGCAAACCCCAGAGGGAGATCTGCAAAATATATAGCCCCCCCGAATCATAAGACTGCACCCTAAATCACAGTTGTCTAACTACAGAGGAGGGTTATGTTCTCCTGAAAGTCCCATCCTCCCACAATACATTGCTCATGCAAGTAGACCACTGACATAAGAATTTACTTATTATTTTAATAATTTATATCCCACTTTTTTCTATCAATGACAACCGAAACAGATTACAAACTGGTAAAACAAAAAACATGCACACAATGAAAATAATTAATACAAAAATAGAAAACAGCAGGATAAATAAAATCCCTTCCCAGCATATAAATAAATGTGTAACACCTCAGTTAAAATAACAACTTAAACCTAAATTCACTAATACTAAAAAAAACCTTGCGGTTTAAAAACGTACCTATAGCCAACAGGTATTTCTATCAAACTTCAAAAAGCAGGGAAATTGGGCAGCTATTGTTGTTGTTATGTGCTTCCAAGTCGACTACGACTTATGGCGACCCTATGAATCAGCGACCTCCAAGAGCATCTGTCATGAACCACCCTGTTCAGATCTTGTAGGTTCAGGTCTGTGGCTTCCTTTATGGAATTAATCCATCTCTTGTTTGGCCTTCCTCTTTTTCTACTCCCTTCTGTTTTCCCCAGCATTATCTTTTCTAATGAATCATGTCTTCATGTGTCCAAAGTATGATAACCTCAATAGTTCTGGTTTAATTTGGTCTAACACCCAATTCTTTGTCTTTTTCGCAGTCCATGGTATGCGTAAAGCTCTCCTTCAACACCACATTTCAAATGAGTTGATTTTTCTCTTATCCGCTTTTTTCACTGTCCAACTTTCACATCCATACATAGAGATCAGAAATACCATGGACTGAATAATCCTGACTTTAGTGTTCAGTGATATATCTTTGCATTTGAGGATAGTGAATGAAATTAATAAAAAAATATAAAATATAAAATTTTAGTGAAATAAATTTGACACAGATTTCTAGGATGAATAATGAGACAAATATAATCTTCTAGGTTAGATTCTCTACATAAACAGTAGTAACACAGAAAGGAAGCAAAGTAAGAAGAACACCAAATGTAATTTTCCATCTTTGGATATGGCAGGTGTTGCCACCACTTACCATAGGCTCAGAGGCACGTTACCAATTTCTTCCAAGCTACACAGGAAATGGATTGGACTGTGAAAGACCAACCCAAATTGTTTGCTCATTTTGACTTATTTGTAGGGCAGTACAGTAGGGCCCCGCTTTACGGCGTTCCGTTTTACAGCACTTCGTTCATGCGGCGGTTTTCAATTAGGGAAAGGCCCCACTCTTACAGCGCTTGTTCCACTTTTACGGCGGTTTTTTCCATCGCCTGCCATTTTGACGTCATTTTCGCGCGATGCATCCCATTATAGTCTATGGGGTTCCGCTTTATGGCGGGGGCCTGGTCCCTAACCTGCCGTATTAGCGGGGCCCTACTGTACAATATCTCAGAGAGGATGTCAGGTCTCCTGCTCCCCTGGTGCATTCACTAGAGCTGCCCAACTTCCCTGCCTTTTAAAGTTTGATAGAAATATGTGTTGGCTATTGGTAGATTCTTAAACTGCAAGGGTTCTTGTCTATTAGTGAATTTCTCTGCTTTTTAATCCGAGAGAAAAGAAATGGGATCCTGTGCGAGTTTGCTGAGAATGGATTGATCATTTGCATGCTTATTGAGTTCAGTGGGATTTACTCCTGTGCAATCATGGTTAGGATAAGTAAAACTGGTCATGGGGGGAGAAGAGAAGAGGAAAGGGAGGTTGGCATGGGGAAGAGAAGAGGAAGAAGGAAGAGGGGAGGAAAGGAAAAAGGGAAGAGGAAGGGAGAGAAGAAGGGAAGGAGGAGAAAGGAATGTCTGATCATTTGCATGCTTATTGAGTTCAGTGGGGTTTACTCCTGTGCAATCATGATTAAGATAGGTAAAACTGACCATGGGGGAGAAGGAAGGAGAAGGGAAGGAGGAGGAGGGAGGGGATTGGAAGGGGATGGGGAAGGAGGGCCAAAGGAAGGGGAAGGGAAGGGGCAAAAGGGAGGTGATGGGAGGGAGGTGATGGGAGGAGGGAGGTGGTTTGATCATTTGCATGCTCTTTGAGTTTAGTGGGATTTAATCCTCTGCAATCATGCTTAGGATAGATAAAACTGTCCTGGGGGAGGTGCAGGGATGGGAGGAGATTGGGTGAGTGGGCAGAGGGGAAGCCCCTTTCCTTTCCAAAAGGAAAACATTGTGAACAGTATCATTTTTCAGTGTTTCCCCCATCTTTTTATTCTATAGCGGGCACATAGTCCCCCACCTAAAATTAAACCAAAGCTGTCGCTGGCCACATCCACTCCAGACTTTTATTCCACTTTACATAGTCATGGCTTCGTAAAAAGTATCCTGAGAAGTGTAGTTAGTGAAGGGTGCTGAGAGTTGCTAGGAGAGGCCCTGTTCCCCTCACAGAGCTTCAAACAGAGTGGCTGACTGTTAAACCACTCTGACCACTGGAGCTCTGTCAGGGGAATAGGAGTCTCCTGTCACCATTCACAAACTACACTTCCCAGGATTCTTTGGGGGAAGCCATGATTGTCTCAAGTGAAATAAAGGTCTGGTGTGGGTGTGGTCCCCTGATTAGCCAAGCCCAGCAGCTGTGAGTCTTGGCTTTTAGAACACTGACAGTTGGTTCTTACTGAGCATGCCTGCGCTTTTGATAGACTTCAATGCTAAATTTCTTAAATTAATTAAAAATCAGCTAGGGATTTTTTTAACTATTAAACTGCAGAAGATGAAGGTCAGAGTATGGGGCAAGGTCTGTAATAGGATTACAGGTACTCTGGGAACATGGCTGGTTTTTAATTAATTTCAACTAATTATAAGAACTCTTGACAGAAAAAAGTCCAAAAGGGGTCTGGTTTTATTCTCTTTTTTACACTCTGAACTCTCAATTCTCTCTGACTGTTTTGTGTATCACCATGAAAATTTAGAGAGTTGTTAATCAAGCATTTGAGTTCAGGACTTTTGTAGGGTTTTGTTTTAAAATGAGCTTATGGGAATCTTCAGAATGGCATGGGGGTATTTTCAATTTAACATTGCGGAGTGCAAAAAATCCATGCTGGCTGAAGCCACTCTCATGGGTCTGGGCTCCTGCTGGGAGGAAGGGCGGGATATAAATCAAATAATCAAATAAATAAATAAATGGCTGTATAATATAGCAAAATCAATTTAACCAAAAGCTTCCTAAAAAGCCGGGTTTGGGCTCAACACCTGAAAGAACATAGTGTCAGGGTCTGGCACACTTCGCTGCAGGAGGCATCCCACAAAGCTGATGCCATTACTGAAAATGCCCTGCTTCTGGTGGACATATGCCAAGCTTCTATTGACTGCAGTATCCGAAGCAATGTATCAGATATTAAACAAAACACATGTGTTACACAACTGGTTCATTACACCTGGTGGAAGCCCAATGCACACCAGACGGGTGACCAAGTAGGATCCAACACCTTTATTGATTACCACAAGCTTTTGCAAAAGGAGACTCTACCATCGGCTCATGCCCCATGGTTGAGAGTCTGAAGCACGTTACATTCAATTGCCTTATATACTTTGTTACTCGCTCCCCCTCCCTTTGCAGTACTTTTCCAGTTCTCTCATTGACTTGCATTGAGCCACCGCCCTTTGGCTGCTTGCCAATGCGTACGTGTCTCTGCAGTTATGTCAGTTACTATGTATATTCTTTCCTGTTGACACATAACACAGAGGAAGTGGACAGTACCTACATGAGTGAGCCTTTATGCAAGCAAGCAAATTTAGCAAGCTTCAGATAGTTAGGCTGCAAGCTGTAGGCATGAAAGATATATTTATTTCCTTGTCCCTTCTTGTATCACAATCCCCCCTCAAAAGCCTTTAGGGAATTGGGCTTTCATCTTCATCCAGTGGTATACCCTGGTACATCATCATCATTTGCCTATGTGTTACACTCTCTACCATGCGTTATATGATTAAGCGAATACATGGAATTAAGCAAGGTAAAATTAGCAAAACAAAACCACACATAAAATCATGACCACACTTCTTAACCATCCCATATTAAGCAGCCAATTGGTCATCCAATTCCAGTCCCACCCATTCCATGTCTGTGGTCCAACATATGCCACTTCCTTCATCCTTCTCACAAGTTGTTCCAAGGTGTCTCCATTGTCATCAGCAAGTACACAACATTCTGAGACATGTAAATACCCACAGAGTCCTCCTATCTTCACAGCTCGTGCTACCCTCTGATGGACTGGACCATAGATTTTAAGATTGGACTCATTACGATGTATGGATATTGGTGGGAGTAATAGGGCCACATAACAAGTTCCAGTCCAATTGGCTGGGAGTTCTTTATATGCCCTAGAGCCGCAAACAAAATGATGTCCCAATCTAGCTTTTATGCCCTTGGGGAATGGTCCCTTATCCCAGGGTCGAGATCCATTAAGGAATGAAAGAGGAGGTCCTCGGTCTTTCTTCGGGTCATACCATCCTCCAGAAAAAGGGCTATCAAACCATTCTCTAGCATACCATGCTCCACTATTCTTGTGTGAACAGAGCATTGGTCCGGTATCATTTCTTTGGCATGATAATGTTTTGGCTAGGGCTTGACAAAATGGCCCTGGCTCAAACCATGACTCCTTAAACCCATTCATTCCTGTGCCATTTGCCATTACCCATTGCAGAGTTTGAAGATTGTCAAAATATAATGAGGTTGAATTCAAATACCTACACATACGTAAGTAATTTGGAGCGTCCCAACATTCATCTTCTGTTCTAGGCAGGCCTTGCATGCCATTTAGGTGAGTACTATTCCATAGCCCTTTATAACGAGTACAATCGAGACCTTTATCCCAAAACGGTGTTGGATGCCATTTAAGAGTAAAGGAACATTTAGATGTCCCAACTGGTATGCTGGTCTCACCTCTACGTGGTTCTCTTTGGAAGCACCATGTCCCAAGTTTGGGGACCACCGAATACCAATTATTTCTTGTGGTGAAGTTATATGTTTTCCAAGTGTTATTAGCATTTCCATGCTGCACATGTAGAACAGATTCATTGTACACATGTCCATAGGCTGTTAAAGGCAGGGGTCTAAAGGGGAGAAGGTAAGCACTATTCCCACCTGCATGAATGCACACCCAACAATTTGTGAAATTAAATTCCTTTACCACCTTTTGCATCAAATTTAAGATTGAATTCTCATGTTCCGCTGTGTGGGCCAGGATAAAACCTCCCCACATCCCAATTAGAAATATCCAAACCATGGTTCCACCTTCACAGGTCTCATAAATCAAAGAAATAATCCCTACGGTCATAAGGATAATAGAAGGGGTGGGATTCAGTATAGGTGAGGGAAACAAGAACCACTCCTTTCTTATTCACATACACTCCCCCAAACAATCCTGGTTGGCAATATTTCCAAATATAGAAAAGGGGCCTGTTATCCCCCCGAAGGAGTCTTTCCCTGTCAAATCTCACATCAGCTACGAGAGAACTCCTATACCAGCCTATTACAGTCTCAAACACTGGCCTGGAAGTTTCTCCTATTTACCCCCTCCTCAGGGGAGACGTTTGCAACTGAAGAAATACAAAAAGATAATTACAACTAACAATCCAATTGATCCCCCTATTATCCCAGCCTAATTTGTCTCTAATGCGGTTGGGATTGGGGTGAAACAGTCAATTTTTTTATTCAATTCTTCTTCTCAGCTTCATTTTCAGGCCGAGACCCGGTACTGTCTCCGATAGCCACTTTTCTTCAGGGCTTTTCTCTCGTCCCTTAGCTGTTGGGAGGTCCTTGGCTACTTCCTTCACTGGTTCCACTGGTGGAGATGCTGCTTTGAGTCTGTTTGCGTGGATCCACTTGGACACTCCGTCCCCGTCCACCTTTACAGCCGCTGCATGCGTGGTCAACAGGACCTGTTTAGGGTCACTCCACTTGTCCTTGAGAGGTTCCTGTTGCCATTCGCGAATGCGGACCCAGTCTCCAGGTTGATACAAATGGATGGGGCCCTCCAATGGCAACCGTTGGAACTCTCTTGTGTACCTGTGGAAATCATGTAGGGCAGTTACATATTCAGCAACAGTATTATCTCCCAAAAGCATATTTTACAGAAATATTCCCTGCCTCCCCCAACTGTGGTGGCCTGCCATACAAAACTTCATATGGTGTCAATTTAGTTTCCCCCCCTTGGACTGCATCAGGCACCTTTGCCACCGTCTGAGCCGTTGCATGTCGACAGGGAAATGCTTCCACCCATCCAATGAGTTGATCCACAATCACTAACAGATAACGCCACCCCATTGTCCTTGGAAGTTCAACAAAGTCTATTTGGACACGTTGAAATGGATAAAAGGCCCACGGGCGGCCTCCCATCAGAGCTGGAGGCTTCGGTCCTGCAGCATTCATGGCTGCACAAGTAGGACACTGGGTCGCTGCCCTCTGGGTTTCCACATACAGTCCTGGTGCAATGATATAACAGGTCATCGAGTCTCCCAATGCACTTCCTCCTAAGTATGTGGCTTTGTGCATATTTAGCACCAAATGTCTTAGCAAGGGCCGAGGAATAGTAATTTGTCCTTCTGCAACCTGCCACCATCCTCCAGGAATAAATTTAGCCTTAGCCTCCTGAGCCCTTTGAAGCTCAGCGGGTGAATAAATTGCCTGATAGTTGGACAAGTCCAGGGATGGAACCAATGCCCCTTCCATGAGGCTCCGAATGCATGGGTGGTGCCAAAAACATATTTCGAGTCAGTATACAAATTAACATCCTTTTCTGTATACAGTTCTAGGGCCTTGGTAGCAGCCCATAATTCTGTCTGCTGTGCAGACCAATTGGAAGGGAGGGTTTGCTGCCATAAGATTTCTTTTATTCTGGGTTACCGCTGCTCTGGTACATCGCTTGCCCTCTATTACTCAGCTGGACCCATCTACAAAGACGTTATCGGCCCCCTGAACTGGCACATCTCTGAGTCCAGGTCGAATAGTGGTGTTCTGATCTAGCGTTTCTAGGCAATCGTGCAGCAGTTCTCCCGGCTCTGGAAGCAGGGTTGCTGGGTTCAGGGTATTGCAAACTGACAGAGTCCGGTTGCTGCGGCCGGTCAGCATATTTTCACATGACGTTTGCCTGGAGGGGTTTTTAGGACTTTATCGGCTTTTGTCCCCAATATTCTTGCCACACCAATTTTTTTCTGCCTTTTGCCACAAGCAGGCCATATGGCTTATCTCCATCAGGAATGGCCAGAGCAGGGGGTACATTTAGTGCATACTTTAATTCCCTAAAGGCTTTTTCCATATTTTTGGTCCACTTCCAGTTCTTTAACCCCTCTTTGGTCAGGGAACCGTATAGGGCAGCTACTTTCACCCCAAATTCCGGAATCCATTGTCTACAAAACCCCACAAGTCCCAGGAACGCTGTTAATTCTTTTGGAGTCCTAGGGCTTGGCATCCCGCATAAAGCCTCTCTCCTCTCTGGCCCCAAACATTGGTACTGACTTACTGGTTGGGGCTTAGCTCCTGGTTTCAGGGTAACCTTCACGGGACTTGCATCTAGGGCTCTTGCCGGGTTGTCCTTATATGCCCAGACTCCATTGGGGACACCCTCGACTTCTGTCTCCCATTCCATCCCACGGTTAGTTTTCTGTTGGGTAACCCCCCTCAAAGCCATTTGGTAAGACGAACTGCAAAAATTGGGAATGACTACTTTCATCTGGTTGCCTTCGAAGGAAATTGAGGCTTGCAATTTAGTCAAAATGTCTCTGCCCAACAGGGCTACTGGGCAATCGTGGGATACGAGGAACTCATGTTTTAAATATCCATTGCCAATCTGAGTCAATTGGGGCCAAGTAAAATGTAAACTCTGCTTTATGCCATCAATGCCTTCCACAATCTTAGTATAGGGGCTTATTTGGTCAGGTTTTGCCCCTGGTCACGTAGAGTAGGTTGCCCCGGTATCGATGAGGGGATTATACATCTGTCCCCTTATTTTAAGAGGCACCACTGGTTCCTTTAGCCTCTTGATGGACCCGTCTACCAGCATTCTGAATCACTTTCGTGGCCTGTACTGGTCTCACTTTCTGGGAGCTCCGGTTGATACCATTATGCCCTCCGCTCTCCGCCTCGTGGCCCCAAGGCAGGTCCAAACGACCTGGGAGCTCCTCCTTGGCCCGCCCGAGCGTGACCCGGGAAGCCGACAGGTTAACCAGGAGCTCCTGGCTGGCTCGCCAATTGTTACACAAGCAGTTTGTTACACCTGGTGGAAGCCCAATACACACCAGACGGGAGACCAAGTAGGATTCAACACCTTTATTGATTACCACAAGCTTTTGCAAAAGGAGACTCTACCATCGGCTCATTCCCCACGGTTGAGAGTCTGAAGCACATTACATTAAATTGCCTTATATATGTTGTTACTCGCTCCCCCTCCCTTTGCAGTACTTTTCCAGTTCTCTCATTGACTTGCATTGAGCCACCGCCCTTTGGCTGCTTGCCAATGCATACGTGTCTCTGCGGTTATGTCAGTTACTGTGTATATTCTTTCCTGTTGACACATAACACAGAGGAAGTGGACAGTACCTACATGAGTGAGCCTTTATGCAAGAAAGCAAATTTAGCAAGCTTCAGATAGTTAGGCCGCAAGCTGTAGGCATGAAAGATATATTTATTTCCTTGTCCCTTCTTGTATCACATATGGAGGCATGTGCAAAAGAAAGAGCCCTTAGGACACCTAATCCATTTAGGCCTTTTTTGGTCAAAAAACAGTCCTTTAAGTGGAGCTTGGAAACAAATAAGCAGCTAGTGCCATTTTATCAAAACCAGAGAAATATACTCCAAACTCCAGCCAATTCCAGATAATAACCTGGCAGCAGCATTTTCCCCTAGCTGAAATTTTGGAATGCTCTGGGAAATCATATGTAGAATATGTTACAGAAGTCCAACCTGGAGGTCATTATAATAATAATAATAAATAATAATAAATTTTATTTGTTGGTTACCTATCTGTCCAGGTTAGTGGACACTCTAGGCGACTCACAATAATAAAAAGCAATACATAATATACAATATAATATACAAACAAGACACAATCATCATCAAATTAAAACCAATTTCCATTTAAAACCTTGTAGAATCAATCCTTCCCAATCCCATAGGCCCGCCTGAATAGCCAGGTTTTTAAGGCTTGGCGAAAACCCATCAGGGAGGGAGCATGTCGGAGACCGAAAGGAAGAGAATTCCAGAGGGTGGGGGCCACAATCGAAAATGGCCGCACCAGCCTAGCTGTTTTAACCGGTGGGACCGAGAGAAGGTCTTGTGAGGCTGATCTTGTCAGGCGGCATAATTGGTGATTCTGGAGGCGCTCCTTTAGATAGACTGGGCCGAAACCGTATAGGGTTTTAGGACATGAATGACCACAGCACAGCAAGGCCCAATTTTGCCAGGAAGTATAAGTGTGCAAGTGGAATGGTCAGCTGAAGCAAGCTCTGCAGCAACTCTGTACGAGACAGTTCAATGCTATGCATGTTTTACTGTGTTTAATGTGAATTACACCCAACTCATCATGCATTATTCTTGCAGATTTTGCTCCACGAGCTAGAGGGAGCCTCAGCTGATGAAGCGTCAAGGCCCCAGCTGACAAAGCGTCAAGGCGAGTTAAGCAGCAGAGCGAAAAGAGGGCAAGTAACTCCCATTTATTTCATTCCTTAATTGAATTGAAACAGCTCAGAGCAGTAAGTAATAAGGGCAGCCTAAGGTCACCCTGAGCTAGGAGCCAAATCCTGGAAGAACCTATATCTTAGGAGACAGATCCTAGGAGAAGCAAGCCTATAGAAAGCTAGTTTTCAACACCATCCTAGCAGGAAAGCTTCAGGGGATACTGTAAACAAGGCTAAATTCCAGTCGGAGAGAAGGGGAAAAAGGAAACTCCACCAATACATACAGGGAGAGTCAGCTCAGTCTTTGCTAAAAAGGGCAGCTTTAGCCTTCCTTAAACACAACCACAAGCTCTGTTTCCCTAGGTTAAAGAAAGGTCAGGCTGTTCTAGGTGGGAAAACAAACAAACAAAAGTCCTTAAACAGCCCCGCCCCTCGCTGCCTTCCTTCAAAGGAAGGAAGCCTGAGATAATCCTAAGGAGTTAAGCCCCAGCTGATAGTTGAGCCATCAGCCTCAATTAACACATCATTGGCTGGCAGCAGTAGCTGGGAGGGACCAGCCACACATAGGCCCCAGCTGACAAAGCGTCAAGGCAAGTTAAGCAGGAGAGCGAGTTCGGCAGCAGGGCGAGGAGGCCAGGCCCTCCCCCCACTCTGCCCGTCTGTTCCCTGACCTCAACTAAACTGGTTTCCAACCCATTGACGTAATAAACCTTAAACAAAGATATGCAGGTAAGAAACCAGCAGGGGTGTGGAGGCTTTCCAGTGTTTTGCACTGCCTGCAGCATGTACCTGTGGGATACGGTTATCCGTGGATATTGGTGGCGGAGTCGCTCTATACGTGAAATAAGGCATTGAATCCAGCAAGCTTGAAACCCCAAAAGAGGCAGACTCCTCCACAGAATCGTTGTGGGTGGTGATACCATGCCCCAGGAGAGATTTAATACTGGGAACGATCTATCGTCCCCCTGATCAAGATGCTCAGAGGGACCTTGAGATGAGATATGCCTGTTGGACAGAAGTCGTGGGTGTGCTCTCGGTGCAATGAGCTCCTGGCTCTCCGGGAACGACTTCATTTCCTTGAGGCCAAGGTGGCAGACCTGGAAAAGCTGAGAGAGGCAGAGAGGTGTGTGGAGGAGGCCTTCAGGGATGTTATAGCTGTGTCCCACTCCAAGGATGATAGCTCTTCTGCTATCATGCAGAACGATGGTCTCGGGGAAGGAGAGCATCCAGCCGAGGAAGAGGGAAACGATCCCTTAGAAGGGACCCATTCCTTGGGGGATGAGCAGCTATCCTCTCGTGCCGAGGATATATCTCCAGGGGGTGGAGGGATCCTTGTAGTGGGTGATTCAATCATCAGGAACATAGACAGTGGGGTGTGTGATGGGCGTGCAGACCGCAAGGTGTTTTGCCTGCCTGGTGCAAAGGCTGCGGATATTGCCCGTCATTTAGATAGTTTGGTAGACAGTGCTGGGGAGGAGTCAGTGGTCGTGGTGCACGTTGGCACCAACGACATGGGGAAATGCAGCCGTGAGGTCCTGGAAGCAAAATTTAGGTTGCTAGGTAGGATGCTGAAAGCCAGGGCCTCCAAGGTGTCTTTCTCTGAAATGTTACCGGTACCACGCGCAGGACCAGCCAGACAGGCCCAGCTTTGCAGTCTCAATGCGTGGATGAGATGATGGTGTCGGGTGGAAGGGTTTGGATTTGTTAGGCACTGGGGAACATTTTGAGACAAGCTGGGCCTGTACAAAAGGGACGGGCTGCACTTGAACCAGAATGGAACCACACTGCTGGCACTTAAAATTAAAAAGGTGGCAGAGCAGCTTTTAAACTGACTGAGGGGGAAAACCCGACAGGAGCTGAGGAAGGTCCGGTTCGGAATAAACCTCCCCCCTGGGATAAA
This sequence comes from Rhineura floridana, assembly GCF_030035675.1. Classification (NCBI taxonomy): domain Eukaryota; kingdom Metazoa; phylum Chordata; class Lepidosauria; order Squamata; family Rhineuridae; genus Rhineura; species Rhineura floridana. The sequence continues at coordinate 10,654,144 of NC_084487.1, forward strand.
GACCAAAGAAATGATGAAATTTTAAAAGGGGTAGGCCTTGTGAGAGCAGGGGCACAGGATATAAATTCAGAAGGGCAAAATTACCACAGGCCAAACCACAAGTGCCAAAGACACTTGAAGAGGGACACTGCTTACAAGTGCCTGTACGCTAATGCTAGGAGTCTCCGAGCCAAGATGAGAGAACTGGAATGCTTGGTCTTAGAGAATATAGTGAGCATAACGGAGACCTGGTGGAATGGAGAAAACCAGTGGGATACGGTTATCCGTGGATATTGGTGGCGGAGTCGCTCTATACGTGAAAGTAGGCATTGAATCCAGCAAGCTTGAAACCCCAGAAGAGGCAGACTCCTCCACAGAATCGTTGTGGGTGGTGATACCATGCCCCAGGAGAGATTTAATACTGGGAACGATCTATCGTCCCCCTGATCAAAATGCTCAGAGAGACCTTGAGATGAGATATGAAATTGAGGAAGCATCCAAACTAGGAAAGGTGGTAGTAATGGGTGACTTCAACTACCCAGACATAGACTGGAAGCGTATGTGTTCCAGTCATGACAAAGAAGCAAAGTTTCTAGATATTCTAAATGACTATTCCCTAGACCAGTTGGTCATGGAACCGACCAGAGGGACGGCAACCCTGGACTTAATCCTCAGTGGGGACCGGGACCTGGTGCGAGATGTAAGTGTCGTCAAACCGATTGGGAGCAGTGACCACAGCGCTATTAAATTAAACATACATGTAAATGGCCAATTGCCAAGAAAATCCAACACGGTCACATTTGACTTCAAAAGAGGAAACTTCACAAAAATGAGAGGATTGGTAAAAAGAAAGCTGAAAAACAAAGTCCAGAGGGTCACATCACTCGAAAATGCTTGGAAGTTGTTTAAAAACACTATATTAGAAGCTCAACTGGAGTGCATACCGCAGATCAGAAAAGGTACCGCCAGGGCCAAGAAGATGCCAGCATGGTTAACGAGCAAAGTCAAGGAAGCTCTTAGAGGCAAAAAGTCTTCCTTCAGAAAATGGAAGTCTTGTCCAAATGAAGAAAATAAAAAAGAACACAAACTCTGGCAAAAGAAATGCAAGAAGACAATAAGGGATGCTAAAAAAGAATTTGAGGAGCACATTGCTAAGAACATAAAAACCAACAACAAAAATTCTATAAATACATTCAAAGCAGGAGACCATCTAGGGAGGCGATTGGACCCTTGGATGATAAGGGAGTCAAAGGTGTACTAAACAACGATAAGGAGATTGCAGAGAAGCTAAATGCTTTGCATCTGTCTTCACAGTGGAAGATATAGGGCAGATCCCTGAACCTGAACTAACATTTGCAGGAAGGGATTCTGAGGAACTGAGACAAATAGCGGTAACAAGAGAGGAAGTTCTAGGCTTAATGGACAATATAAAAACTGACAAATCACCAGCTCTCAGCCCCTCTCAGTTTCCGGCTCTCAGCCCCCTCGGAAAACCTCTTCCCCTGCCTCGAAATCCTCTATTTGGTGGCTGGCCTCTTATTGCAAGAGCCAGCATTTCACAATCCTCCTTCTTCTCTTTCTTTCTACTTTTCTCCTTATCCTTGTCCCACACAAAATCTGCTACTTCTAAAATCACAGTCACAGCCTCCCCCCCCCATCCGGGTCTGAAATTCAGAAAATAATCCCTCACCGCTGGCTGCGCTTGGTGAACAAAATTGGCAATGAGGGTCGGATGGTCCAGCACGTTTTCTGGGTTCAAATTGGTATAACTACGTGCTCCCTCTAACAAGCGCGACCAGAATTTTCTGGGAGGTTCACTGGCTTCTTGTTTGATCGCCATAAATTTAGCTTGGTTGGGGGGTGTCTGTGACATTCGCTCCAAGTGTGTCAAAATCCTATCCCTATCGGTCTGCAGCTGAGCGCGGCGAGGCTGCGTCCAGTCTCCCGCTGCCCAAGCTGCAGCCGTTTGTGCTCGGTCCGACCAAGCTCTATTTGTTGCCGCTTCCGCAGCCCAAGCAGTCTCCATTGTCCACAACCTGCTACGTTCTTCACCTGTCAGTACTCTTCTCAACAAATGTTCCACATCCGAGTACGTCGGATTGTGGCTTTCAAACAGCCTACCTAACAGTTCTCTGATTCTCCTTGGCTGTTCCCCAAAGGTTCCAGCCATTCTACTCCATTCCTTTAAATCCCATTCCAACCAACTCTTTAGTTCAACCACCTCAGTACGCTGGATACCCCCGTGGCCATCCACGTACGGCTGATCATGTACAAGCAAAGGCATCTCCAATGCTTCTGCCTCTTTTCTCTTCTTTTCCTTTTTTCGCTTGCGCGTGTCCATGCCCCCTGAGGCCCCCTTCTCTTTCCCCTTTTCGTCTGTCTCATCATCTGACACAAATGAAAAGGCCCCTTCCTCCGGATTGGGATCCCCGCCCCCGGGAGCTGGTAGCGGATCCGGAGCAGAGGGTATTATAGAACGATTCAAGACCGTTCTTTTCCTTGACGTGTCGTCATTAAAATAATGAGGAGGGGGTTCCTCAATGGACAAAGTTCTCACTGCCATCAAAGTAAGACTATCCCATTTTTGCGACCCTATTTTCCATAGGAGCCAAAATTCCAATTGATCCGGGTGGGTATCCCCAATCCGTCTCCGCACTCCCAGTAGCGGAGCGGTTTCAAAGGACCCACCCCTCGGCCACCGTTCACCCGGCACCGACACTGCAGTCATCCGCGGCCATTCCTCCTCACAGAGCTCTATCATCTTTTTCTTTTTCAGGCCTCTCCTTCGCACTGGCAATTCCTCCTCTTGCCACAGCATACACATGATTCCCAAAGGGCTGTCCTTTACCGGCACACTCCCTTTATTTCCCATGACGTCTGATAGCGGGTTTTTCCTCAACTGTGCTTTATCCCCAAAGTGTCAAAGCCGCCCGCTTTTATTGATAACCGAGAAAATGTTCTCGTGGCGCCTGTTATCAAATTAAGGGGTGCAATGGCAAAAAGGGGGTCCGCACAAGGGATCCCGGACGAGCCCCCAATTGTTAGATCCAAACCCAACACGCAAGCCGCCCTGTCTACCCCAACTCGCTTATTACACCCGGGAAGAGTGCGGAGCTGAGTGCAAATGAACCCACTATCAGAGATCAAGTAACACGAGACAAAAACCTTTGCAAAGGGGACCCAATACTTACAAGCCGAAGCAGGCCAGCATGGGAACCTCGTTTATTGGTGTTCAAGGGTTTATATAGGCTTACCCCGAAGTTTACAATATCGGGTTCACGTCATAAAATACAAAAGAAGCAATTGCTAACGGTCATAGCTTTGGGGCATATGTAAGGAGGTAAAGGGGTACAGGGGGAAGGACAAAGTGGAAACATCAAGACTATCTCTTAGACTCTATGTCTGCATATTTCGCATGTCCTTGAGATAAGCACTATGCAGAAGCAGACAAAGGCAACTATTGAGGGGAGGCCCAGCTGCAACCGGGCGCCCCCTAAACTGGAGACAGACATGATATTACTCTGCTTACATATCAAAAGGAGTAGAACAAGTCAAGGATATGAGGGGCATTGGAATAGCGTTTGACATTTCTATGCAATGCACTTTTGTAACAATAAGCAAGGCCATAAGCACAAATGTGATACAGAAATGCATAGTAGGGAAGTTTCCAGCTTAAACCGGCTTTTATTATGCGAGCCACTGGAATGTAGGTAAGGGTCAGGTCACCAGGAAATAAACCGACATCTTATATCAAAAGTCAAATAAAGGCCACTTTGGTTCTATTTCCCATTAAGCCCAAGCTGGTTTAGATAGAACAAGTGAAATATAGTTTTTACTGGCACTGGGGTATCCAATCCGTCCCTAACATTTGTATTGATGTATTTGAAAGCAGCCTTGATGGTCTTTTGGCCAAAAGGTGTGGCAGAAATAAACTATAATAACAATATTAATAATTTCATTGATATCCCTTATCCCTTGCAGGCTAGGCTGAGAAACTGTGAGTGGCTGGTTCTATGGGGATGTGCACTCTGTTCTCCCTGGTCTTATTTCAACACTCTAAGCCAGCCTTTCCCAACCAGTGTGCCTCCAGATGTTGTTGGACCACAATTCCCATCTTTCCTGACCATTGGCAATGCTGGCTGAGGCTGATGGGAGTTGTAGTCCAGCATCATCTGGAGGCACACTGGTTGGGAAAGGCTGCTCTAAGCACTTCCCCACACAAGCTGGCACACGGAGGGGCTTCTTCATGTATGAAGCAACCCCTATAATTTTTTTCTTTTTAAAAAAACACCCTTTTCGATAAAACAAGTTTTCTTTGTTTACATAATTAAATTCTGTCTAGGAAAATATCTTTTGTTTAAAGTAGACGCTCTGCCGCAGAGCTACAGCATTTTCTATACCGTTCAGCTGCACATTTTTTGTAGAGATCCGCGTCCTTGTAAATTCATAGAGTGGGGTTTGAACACTTTTTGGTTTGGTAGGCCTGACCTTTATCTCCTCCCATCCACATGGGCCAACTTTGAGAGGTAGGCAGACTGCCCACCTGTTGGTCACCTGATGTGGTCGTGCTGTCAGATGATTGGCCTGTGGGAGTGGGGGCAGGGAGGCTTGCCAGGCCAGACAGCTGCCTTGGGCTGATGGGAGCGGTAGTTCAAAACACCCGGAAGAGACCTGCTTGGGGAAGACACCTGTACAGGGACATTAAGTGTTTCCAGAAGTCCTGATTGTTCTCCTTCCTTGACCTTGACACAGGTGATCATCTTGAACCATCCAGGCCAGCTCTCGGCAGGCTACACCCCAGTGCTGGATTGCCACACAGCCCATATCTCCAGTAAGTTTGCTGAGCTGAGGGAGAAGATTGATCGCAGGTCTGGCAAGAAGCTGGAGGATGACCCCAAAGCTCTGAAATCTGGAGATGCAGCCATTGTCCAGATGATCCCTGGCAAGCCCATGTGTGTGGAGAGCTTCTCTGAATATCCCCCTCCCTCTTGGTAAGCTTGGTAAGTGGCCTTGGAAGCTGCCTTACAGCGAGGCCAGCACTTAGCCCCTCTAGCTCAGGATTCTTGACACCAGAGATGGGGAACCTGCAGCCCTCCCGGTGATAATGGGCTACATCTTCCATCATCTTTAGCCGCTGGCCAGGCTGGCAGGAGCTGATGGGAGATGAAGTCCAACAACATTTGGAAGGGTTTACAGGTTCTCCATCCCTGATCTGAAAGATTGCCAATAAGATGTATAACAATATCCAATAAATAGACTTAACTCTATTTCAAAGCCGACGGCCATATTATGAAAACACCTGATCTCGGAAGCTAAGTAGGGTCAGGCCTGGTTAGTATTTAGATGGGAGACCGCCTGGGAATAGCGGGTGCTGTAGGCTTAGAGGAAGGCAATGGGAAACCACATCTGAATACCTAGGCCATGTCCGAATATACGAAAAAAAGTGCCATACAGTCCGTACTCAGGGCACTGTGGAAGACTAGTCAACATGGATAGCCAAGCAACCACGCACCCTTTCTCCTTTTTTTAAAAAAAAGAAATGGAAATTGTGTAGTAGAAGACATGTTTTGTGTCTTCTTTTTCTTGGTCACCATTGAAAGGTAAGTTGTTCTGATAAAACGATACAAGCAATAGCAACTTTTGCTATGACCATGAGGTATTCATGCACAGATGTAAAACATTTTTAACATAATAATATCCTTTCAGAAATCGGTCCACTTGCCTTTTTTTGGCATCGTTACGTCATATATTTTCTGAAGGAGAAATGCCTCTGTTCCATGCTGAGATTTGGTGACTACGCCATAGTAATTGTAAACAGCAACTCATAGTTGGAATTCGCTTAGAATAGAGTGCATTCTATGGTTCTCTACATGTAAGTTTTATAGGTCTGAGGTAATTTCAATAATTTTTGTTTTCGGTTTCATGGAAGAGAAACATTATACCTGGCACTGGTCTGTTGTCTGTGCCTGCACAGGAGATCCCTGAACAGCTCCAAGTCTGACAGGGGATTGTGTTTACCACTGAGAAGAGTCTTCTCAGTGGCTGACTGACCTCCATTCACCACAATGAGATCCGAACAGCAAGAACGCTCAAGAAAGCATGCTAGAAGACTCTTCACCCGGTGCCCAGCAGAAGCTGTGGGGCATGCGGGACGCAGTGGAATCTTGTAGAGGACACCCTCCCCTTTCCTGGGGTATATGATTAGTCCTGGCCCAGAGAAGATGTTGGGGTGGGCACCCCCAGTTACTTATTTTTTTTATTATTTTATGACATCATTATGTATTTATGATAATAGCAGAAACCAGATGATTTTGATTGCATAAATGTATTGTTATTCTTGACGGGGAGAGTCCCCTGATCACAGTCATATATCATACCGGTTACCCCAACATATATTTTTTGGTTAAGCAACATGTTAAATTCGGCTTGAAGTTGCTGTAGCTGTCAACTTTTCTTCTTTATTACCTTTTGGAACTTTCAAGCTAATAAGGCACTGGGAACTGGGGTCTAGGAACCAAGGTCAGCGTCATCTCCTGCCATATGGAACCTTGGCAGTGCGATAGACAAAGGAACCATCACTGTGCTATGATTCCGCCTTTTGTTAATCAAATAGAGTGGCTGGGTAACTGAATGGGCCGATGCATTGCCCATTAATAGGTTGTTTACCCTTGGCGGTTCCATTGTTTTCTGAATTCTTCAGCAGCCCACTCCCCTGCCAGCCAGCGGACAAGGACAGTTTTTTTAGTTTTTTCTTGGGTCATGTTGAAAGGGTTGTAAATGTAGCCAGCACTCTCACCCAGTGTTTTCTTGGTAAGCGTTATTCAGAGGGAACTTAACATTGCCTTCCTCTGAGACAGCGGCAGTTACTTGCGCAAGGTCACACACTGAGCTTCAACTCTTTTTAAAGAAGCACCTAATTCATATCAAGTGATCTTGCAAACATGCCGTAATCTTCATTGATTATCTAGTTCTCATTAATAATTTGAAAATATAAGTTGTGAAAATGACTTCACTGCCATAATAATCCAACCATTCATATTCCAGGAATGACAGAGCAAATACAACTGAAACCAATGAAACTGGATAAGCATCCGTATGTTAGTATTTCTAATCAACATGTATTATTGATGACTAAGATTTATTAATATGTTTACAGACTTCATGTGCTTTGCTTCAAGCGGTAATTGAGTATGTCCTTACACACACTGCATATTACATATACGCCGTTGGTTCATTTTACAATCTCTGTTTCTGCTATGCTATTGTATCTTTACTATTATTCCAAGAAAGTATTTAAGTGGAGATGCATGGAGAATTGTGGATCCTGCTTTGTTCTTTGATGTAAAGAGGAGTTATGCTTCATTATGTGTTCTAATAGGCATTAGGAATTGTGATTACAGTAGGGCCCCGCTTTACGGCGTTCCGCTGATGTGGCAGCTTTCAAGCAGGGGAAATTCCCCGTTTTAAAGCCGATTTTGCCGTTTTGTGCCGTTTTGCGATGTTTTCGCATCATTTCTTCGCAACGTGGCCCATTATAGTCTATGGGGCCCTGCTTTACGGAGATTTCTGCTTTACGGCGGGGGCCTGGTCCCTAACCCGCTGTATTAGCAGGGCCCTACTGTACAGAATAAGGCAATAAACTGGTTACTGATAATTTGCCTTTGAATATTGGGTAGGGACCAACTACTGGGTTGCAGCCTAAACTAAATTATAGGGCAGATCCCTGAACCTGAACTAACATTTGCAGGAAGGGATTCTGAGGAACTGAGACAAATAGTGGTAACGAGAGAGGAAGTTCTAGGCTTAATGGACAATATATAAACTGACAAATCACCGGGCCCGGATGGCATCCACCCGAGAGTTCTCAAAGAACTCAAAGGTGACATTGCTGATCTGCTAACTAAAATATGTAACTTGTCCCTCGGGTCCTCCTCCGTGCCTGAGGACTGGAAAGTTCAAATGTAGCGCCAATCTTCAAAAAGGGATCCAGAGGGGATCCCGGAAATTACAGGCCAGTTAGCTTAACTTCTGTCCCTGGAAAACTGGTAGAAAGTATTATTAAAGCTAGATTAACTAAGCACATAGAAGAACAAGCTTTGCTGAAGCAGAGCCAGCATGGCTTCTGCAAGGGAAAGTCCTGTCTCAGTAACCTATTAGAATTCTTTGAGAGTGTCAACAAGAATATAGATAGAGGTGATCCAGTGGACATAGTGTACATAGTTTACAAATTCATGGAGGACAGGGCTATCAATGGCTACTAGCCATGATGGCTGTGCTCTGCCACCCTAGTCAGAGGCAGCATGCTTCTGAAAACCAGTTGCCGGAAGCCTCAGGAGGGGAGAGTGTTCTTGCACTCGGGTCCTGCTTGCGGGCTTCCCCCAGGCACCTGGTTGGCCACTGTGAGAACAGGATGCTGGACTAGATGGGCCACTGGCCTGATCCAGCAGGCTCTTCTTATGTTCTTATGTACTCAGACTTTCAAAAAGCGTTTGACAAGGTACCTCACCAAAGACTTCTGAGGAAGCTTAGCAGTCATGGAATAAGAGGAGAGGTCCTCTTGTGGATAAGGAATTGGTTAAGAAGCAGAAAGCAGAGAGTAGGAATAAACGGACAGTTCTCCCAATGGAGGGCTGTAGAAAGTGGAGTCCCTCAAGGATCGGTATTGGGACCTGTACTTTTCAACTTGTTCATTAACGACCTAGAATTAGGAGTGAGCAAGTGAAGTGGCCAAGTTTGCTGACGACACTAAATTGTTCAGGGTGGTTAAATAAAAAGGGATTGTGAAGAGCTCCAAAAAGACCTCTCCAAACTGAGTGAATGGGCGGAAAAATGGCAAATGCAATTCAGTATAAACAAGTGTAAAATTATGCATATTGGAGCAAAAAATCTGAATTTCACATATACGCTCATGGGGTCTGAACTGGCGGTGACCGACCAGGAGAGAGACCTCGGGGTTGTAGTGGCCAGCACGATGAAAATGTCGACCCAGTGTGCAGCAGCTGTGAAAAAGGCAAATTCCATGCTAGCGATAATTAGGAAAGGCATTGAAAATAAAACAGCCGATATCATAATGCCGTTGTATAAATCTATGGTGCGGCCGCATTTGGAATACTGTGTACAGTTCTGGTCGCCTCATCTCAAAAAGGATATTATAGAGTTGGAAAAGGTTCAGAAGAGGGCAACCAGAATAATCAAGGGGATGGAGAGACTCCCTTACGAGGAAAGGTTGCAGGATTTGGGGCTTTTTAGTTTAGAGAAAAGGCGGGTCAGAGGAGACATGATAGAAGTGTATAAAAGTATGCATGGCATTGAGAAAGTGGATAGAGAAAAGTTCTTCTCCCTCTCTCATAATACTAGAACTCGTGGACATTCAAAGAAGCTGAATGTTGGAAGATTCAGGACAGACAAAAGGAAGTACTTCTTTACTCAGCGCATAGTTAAACTATGGAATTTGCTCCCACAAGATGCAGTAATGGCCACCAGCTTGGATGGCTTTAAAAGAAGATTAGACAAATTCATGCAGGGCTATCAATGGCTACTAGCCATGATGGCTGTGCTCTGCCACCCTAGTCAGAGGCAGCATGCTTCTGAAAACCAGTTGCTGGAAGCCTCAGGAGGGGAGAGTGTTCTTGCACTCGGGTCCTGCTTGCGGGCTTCCCCCAGGCACCTGGTTGGCCACTGTGAGAACAGGATGCTGGACTAGATGCGCCACTGGCCTGATCCAGCAGGCTCTTCTTATGTTCTCAATGCATATTTATGTGGGTGAAAATCCCACTGCACAGTGGAATTTCCTTCTAAGTAAACTTGTCCTGGATTTGGCTATTGTTGATTTTCTTTCTTTAAAAGTTTGATTCTGAAGAAAACAACACAGCAAGGGTAGTCTAGCACTTCCACAAGCAGGAAGGAGTGTTGTTATTTACAGGTATTTCTAGCATTTCAAAATTATTGCTGCAACAGCATTTCCATTATACAGTTGTGGACCAGTGTAAATATTTATTTTGATCTACAGAGTATTGTGCATCATTCAATATTCATTAAATCCAAACTGCCAGTTCTAAAAGAATAAAAATCATGAAGTGACCACCAAAATACAACATGTTATCTTAAAAAGAAGGGGCTAAATGTTTCTAATTTTAATCTGCTGCTAAAACACAGAACCGTGTATATGAAAACACTATCACATGACCATCATCCAACACCGCCCTCTTTATTTCAAACTTATCCGCTACTGAACATGACCGGCAAAGTTTAAAAAAACCCTAAAAATGAACAGCCATTTGCACAAAAGAAGCTGCTTTATACTGTCAGACTGTTGGTCCATCAAGTTTTCTACATGGACTGGCTGTTGCTCCCTCAGGTTTCAGCCAACATCGTCTTCCTATCCAACCAGGGGATGACAGAGACTGACCCTGGGCCCTTCCCCTAAACACATGGTGTTGCATACATAACAATTTTAAGGGTGTTAAGTGTTAAACTAATCTGGAGCAGCTGCTTATGTGAACACTTGCAGACGGGGGAGGGTGGCGGCTGTGTAGAGAGACCTAAGAGCAACTACCCCCCCATCCCTCGAGATTCAAAAGAACTACAGCTAATCTACAAGGTGAAAACAAGCTTTTGAAAACACTACCCTGCATTCCTCAGCCTGCCTAGGAATTTGGGAGGCGTGACAACGACAAAAGGGCCAGGAAAGCAAGCCAGCAATCTCTTTTTTGAACACATCTAGGTTTTGAACTTGGAAAAGGAAATGGAGAGGGGGAAGCGACACAGACACAAGTCCATCATTCTGTGGCTATATTACAGAAGAATCCCCCCTGCCTATAACAGGGTGTGGGGCAAGGAAAGCTAAATACGGCCTGGGAAAGCCAGCCCCCCACTTCTCCCTCCAACGCTCACGATCTAATTTCAGCTGTATCATTTCTGCTGTTAAGATGTGGCTGCGCTTCCAAAGAAACTTTTGGGCAACTTACCTCGAGGGAGTGAGATCAAAAAGCTGTTTTCAGCCGAAGCTGCACGCTCTGGCCCCTCCAGCCCTGAAGGAAGAGGTTCTCTCGCTTGGGACATGTGCCAGTTCTCTCCTCCGAGTAATGAAGAGCTTACACTCCCTTTCCTTTCGACAAGACTTAACACACGACCCTGAAGGAACAAACAAATGAGTAAGTCTTTCAAATGGGTTTTGCGCGCGCACTCTCTTCCTCCCTCACATACACACACACACACACATATCTGACCTGCTTGGAGGCAGAGGACCGGAGACAGGAGCCACAAAAGAGAAGCCCTAACTTGGCAACTCGATAGCAAGCGTAGGTTTCGCCTCCCTCTCTGCAAAAATGTGGCACGCACACACCCTTCTGTTACTGTGCATTATTTGAAACCCAAACCCCTTTGCGTGAAGAAGAGAGCCGAGCGCGGAGGAGCCCGCCAAGCCCTTAGGAGCCTCGGCCCTCCTATGGGCATTTCGAAAGCAACCGTCGAAAGAAAGAGACACGCGTTTAAGTGCCCTTACCTTGGAATTCCGTCCCAAGGAACCCTGGCCTCTTCCTTGGGGGGGGTGTTTAGCAGAAACTTCTCTTTAAGCACTGCCGCTTCCCCAACATCTTCCGCTGCCGCCTCTTCTCTATCTCTTCCTCCCCCCTTTGCAGCCGCAACAGCCCGCCCCGCCCGGTCAGCGTCTTGCCCTGGCTCAAGCAGAGCCTCCCGGCGCGGAAATTCCCTTCAACTTCTACCCAAGTCTCGCGCCCCTCCTGCTAAATTCGGGTCTTGCTCGCTCTCTTCTCTCCCCTCCCCGCCCATCATCATTTCCGCATAAAATGCCTGATTCTTCAGGCCAACAGCAGTAGAGCGGCGGCTTCACGTGCGTTCAACACCACCCGCGCCCTGGTCCCAACTAAGCCAGCGCAGTAGTCACCAGTGGTGTGGTGTTTTCATTTGAAAGTTTACACAGATATGGCTCAGGCTGGACCTGTTGCGTCTGTTGGCTTTGGGGCCCCACTATTCTTAGTGTTTTTCTTCTATAATTCTAAATCCACAGAGCAGGAAAGGAGGGAAAACACACCAGTGCAGAAACAAGAAGAAAATCTGTAGGTGCACTGAAATACATAACTTATTAGGCCCCCATTCGTTTTGATTAAGATCTTCAGGGTGAAACAAAAACCCACTGTATTCTCCAAATGCTCTGCTGCAACGTGGTTCTTCTAGGAATCTAGTCCATGAAAGTTTACAGTGTATTATTATTATTATTATTATTATTAATAATAATAATAATAATTACCATACCCTGGCATATCCTGGGGGGTAAAGAAAGGCCGGGGAAGGAACTGGCAATCCCACCCCATATATATGGTCTGCCTAGTAAACGTCACAAGACATCACCCTAAGAGTTGGAAATGACTCACACTATAAGTGCGGGGACACCTTTACTTTTTACCCACCATCCACCCAGAGGTCCCAAGGCAGGTTAAGGTTTAAAACGCATAATTAAAACGGTTAAAAACAACCTAAACAACATCACAGAAAATAGGGTGGGTCCTAAAAATATACCTCTCAGGTGTTGAAGGCCAGGGTAAAGAGGTGCATCTTCAGCATTCACCAAAAGTTGTTCAATGAAGTTGCTAGACGCACCTCAGTGGGGAGGGAGTTGTCATGGCCCCGTCAGAGGACTCCTCAGATGAGGATGACTCAGGAGTAACAGCAGCAGACCCAGGAGCAGCAGACTCAGAAGGAGACATGGAGGAGCCTCCTGAGAATCCAGCTCCTCCCCCTCAGCTGCAGAGCACCCCAGATACAGCAGAGTCCCTGCAGCCAGACACAGACAGTGAACAGGATACTCCCCCCTCACCTGCAGAACGTAGACAGCAGAAGGTCAGGCAGAAGAGAGGCAGGCCTGTCTCCTTAAGGCCCAAACGCTGAGGGCTCACACCTGCTGTCAACCTTGCTCTTTATAAGGCACACCTTGGCTGCAGCTTGTTACTGACTGCAACGTCAGGCGTGGCTTGTGTGTTCCTAGTTTCCTGGTACCCTCTTTCGGACTGACCCCTTGGCACTTGATCCCGGACCTCTACTGACCTCACTTCTGGACTCCTGACTCGGCAAGTACGCTTCGGACAAGCCTGGTCCTTATCAGCTCCCCTCCTCCTAGACCTGGCAGATTTATGACCACACTGCCGGCTAAGGACTTTGCTTCCCTGCCAACCACCCAGGAATTTCCAGCCCCCCACCGGCACTGCTGACGCATTGTAGAGCTGACAGGAGTTCTACAGCTTGGTTGCCACAGAGAATGCCCTCTCCCAGGCCGCCACCCCCCTGAGCTTTGAAGAGTAGCGGAACTACCAAAAGGGCCCCTTCTGCTAATCTCAACACCCAAGAGGGTCTCTAGGGAAGAAGTCAGTCTTTCAGATGTTGGGACCTACGTCATTTAGGGCTTTAAACACTAACGTGAGCACCTTGAACTGGGCCTGGAAATGAACTGGCAACCAATGCAGGTGTTTTAAAATGAGTTATGTGAGTTCCAAAGGGAACCCGCGCCAGTAATCTGGCTGCTGCATTTTGGACCAGTTGAAGTTTCCAGTCATCCTAAATACACTATACTGGGTTCCACTGCATTCAGCATGCATAGGATTACACCGTAAAACTGTTCATCTTTAAGCAACTGCAAGTATCTTTTTGAGTGTTTGCAGTAAGAGACTCCAAGAGGTTGCCATTCCTCTGGTATCTATCCACTGCCCTTGAAGCCTTTCCCACAATTCTAAATGAATAGAAATAGGTTGTGGGCATCCAAAGCTGAGGTAAAGGCATTTTATTCACTGTTATTATTGCTATTATCTGTTATGCTTCCAGAGTTGAATCTTAACAGTAAATTAAAGTAAGCTCTGAATCAAATGAAGCCCAATATTGACCCCAAAATGACTGGAATATTGCTTGGTGACTTATTTTGTCCTCCCATAAGCCAGAGAGGGGGACAAAAGGATCCAGGGCAAATACACCAACTGATGTTAAAGGCAACCCTATGGGCTAAGGATATTCAATGCAACAATGAGACTACAGCAGTGCTGATTATGTTACTGAGCAGGCTAGACAAAATATCCAGTCTCCATAAAAATGTAAAAATTAAATTTGTCACATGGGTCTTGCTGACAAACATCCTACAAAGAAATTGGCATAACTCTAGCACATGTGATTGTATCATGTGATTATGTGTATTGTACACAGGTTGGAGGCTATACAGACCCAGATTTAGAGAACTCATCCAGCCCTGTTGAAACAATAATGGTATTAACATAAGGATAGCTATTTCCAATCTCTTCCCCCAAAGACAGAGCAAAGCTATTCATTGCAGCCTAGTAAATCAATACATCCAGATGTTGCAGTGTGGGGTGCGCCTGTTCTAGCTAGCCATGCATTCTACACGATAATCCATTCCATTCAAACCTCCACCCCCCATTTTCTGTTCTCTGTCTCTCTCTCACACACACACCAGAGCATTCTGTGGTCAATAGGCATGTTTAATACTCATTGGGCTATGTTTGGAGGGTAGCCGACCCCCTTATTGATTTCCTTCCCCCTAAATATTTCTTCTCTTTCCTTGGGGTTCCTTGAAGCATGCTATTAATTTCTCTTGTGTTCCTCTTACATGACTGAACATCTCACAGAGCTAGACTATTCATTATTTATTTTATATATTTATATACTGCTTAATACCAGAACAGCTTCTAAGTGTTTTATAAAGATATAACAGATACTATCAATGAAACTAAAAGACTACAATGCCAGATGAAGCAATAAAATTCCAGAAAAGCAAGAACATAAGCATACTTTAAGAACATCCTAAGAGTAAGTGAAATGATTCACTAGCCAGGCCATCAGGTGCCTGCAAGGTGAATGGAGGATTGGAGAGAGATATGGTCTACAGTAATCTGTACCCCACTTACTTCCACACCTTTTGTTTGGGATATCATCCTATCACTGCTGAATTGGGGCAAGTACAAATACAGTTTTCACCCCTCCTCATTTTATAATATCGTAGAAATATCCTTTAGGATAGCTGAAACTACATTTTAAGAAAACGTTACATAGAACTCTTACTTAAATCAAAAATATGTGTGTCATCTATCAATTATCACATGACAAAAGCAAAGAGGAAAACATTAGGGCCACATGACCGTTGAACCTAAATGGAAAACACTAGACCTTTTCACAAGATGAAATCAGCACAAGCTGGGAGCAGGACATGATAGCTACTCTGCCACCAGCATCACACGACTCATTATCCCCACCCACCTCATGTATTAAGCTTGAATATCTTTTTTTTTAAGGAAGCCTGAGGGTGTAGAGCTGTTACTATGAACCAACAAAATATCTATAGGTTGGAAGACGGGAGCTCAGTTTTTTCAAGTCTTATCTTCTAAGAGCATGCACCGTATACTTAGTGGAATTGTGTGATTATCTCCATTGGGAAGGTAAGAGCAGACTTGTTGGATCACACTAAAGGCCTATCTAGTTCAGGCATTCTGTTTCAGTTCAGGCAGTTTAGTTCAGATATCCTACGTGTTCAACAGGAAAGATAGAGAAAGAAGGATTCTTTGATTATTCTTTGATTAATTTATGAATCACCTTTCACATAAGTCTTAAGGCAATTTACAATCATGCAATAAAACTAAAAATAGAATTAAACACAATACAAAAACAACTAAAAGGTTTTAAAAACAATACAAATAAATGTCCAAGGTAAAGACCTAAACTAACAAAAATCATCCAGTTAGAAAAGCATGCCAAAACAAAAATGTCTTCAACTGTTTCCAGAAAGTACAAATACTGTGTACATGTCATGTCTCAACAGAATGCGAAAGCAACCATCCTGGAAGCTTTACTCCAATTTGCAGTGGAGACTTTAGGGACTTCATGGAGTGACTGTCCTGCAGAATGCAGTCCCCAGTGGATATGTAAGGAGGAAGGCACTCTGTAGGAAGAGGATGCTGCGGATGAAAATGTTGACTGGCAGGCTCCAAACGACATATGGGAGGCATCATGCCTACCTTCATTGCTTCAATGACACAACCCCTGGTACAACTTTTTTGGGGACCGCCGACCACTTAAACGTTGATGCGTCTTTGTTGAGGCACATCACAGCCACGTGCAGTTTGAAGTGTGGGTTTGACAGCGTGATCGGTCATGGTGGGAAAATGAGGTTCTTCCCCTGTGGGATGACATCCTATGGCAGAAAAATTTTCATATGCCAAGGGCCACCATCTTTGAAATTGCGTGGCAGCTCAGACCTTCTCTCGAGAGACAGGGAACTAACATGCGCACACCAATCCCTGTGGAGAAGCATGTGGCTGTAGCAGTATGGTAGCTCGCAACCAGGGCCGGATTAAGCTGAGCAGGGCCCCTAGGCTGATTGGTGTTTGGGGGGCCCTTCTCCCTACCTTTCTGCTATTTTTCACACAGGTTTGCCATCAGTCAAGATGGCGGCTGAGGTTTCCCTAAGGGGCTGAAGCCTCTGCTGCCATCTTGGTTGATGGCACCAATGCGTGCGCATAGCATGCATGCATGCCATCAACTAAATGGCGGCAGAGGCTTCAACCCCTTAGGGAAACCTCGGCCACCATCTTGATTGATGGCAAACCGCAAAAAACAGCGGAGAAAAAGGTAGGCGAAGCAGGGGGATGGCGGGTGGTTCGGAAGCTCTTGTCCCGCGATATTTTTTTTTAGCTTATGCATGGGCCCCCAAGAGCTCTGGGCCCCTAGGCTTCAGCCTATCAAGCCTAATGGATAATCCGGCCCTGCTTGCAACCCTAGAATGCTACAGGGAGGTGGCGGTGAACTTAGGAATTGGAAAGGCGACTGTCGCTGGGATTGTTTTGGAGGTGTGCTTCGCAACTGAACATGTGCTACTCCACAAAACTGTTGAGCTGGGGAACCACCACGAGATTAGAATTTTAACTCTTGTACTGCCTTTACTTCTCTCTTTCAGCTAACATTCCTTTCAAATGTCCATGTTATTTCATTTCCTCTTACATCTGGAAATTTTCATCGGCATGCCATTCCCTTGCACTACGAAGCACTTTAATCCTTCTCACACATCTTCGGAAGTGGTGCTGTTTTGGGGGGGGGTTTGGAAACTCCAACACCTGAGCGCTGCCTCTTTCTCTTGAATACTACACATCCTAAATTATGGTTCGTTCTTTCTTGTGTTTTTTTTGCAATTCTGTGTTGGATTTACTTTCCTTATCCTTTTCTTGTGTTCATTTTTTTGGAATAATAAAAATAATTTTGACACTGATACTTTGCTCAGTCCTTGGAAGGTGTAGTCACTAGAGAAGAAAATGTGCCACTCTTTAGGTGTTTATTTACATGACTGCATAGGCAATGCTATCATCATTGCTTGTTAGTTGGAGGACGTTCCTATGCACAAGAATTAGAACTTCAATTCATTTATTCCCATTCTCTCAGCATTACACATGCCTCCTGCTATTTCTGGCATTGCTGTACCTTTTTGGCCAACTTTGCAAGACAATTTAATCTCTTTCTACTTCGGCAGAAAAGACTGAGCGTTATATGTCTTCCCCTCAGGAATTTGGATGGGAATCCTTCCGGACTGGACATGGAACTGAAACAGCCTTGGTCGCCCTGGTGGATGATATGAGGAGGGCGTTGGATAGGGGAGAATGTACCCTCCTCATCCTCCTGGATCTCTCAGCGGCCTTTGATACTGTTGACCACGGTATCCTTCTAGCTCGCCTGGAGAAACTGGGATTAGGGGGCACTGTTTTACGGTGGTTCCATTCCTATCTTTCAGACAGGCATCAACGGGTGGCATTGGGGGATGAGGTATCAGACCCTTGGCCTCTCAATTGTGGAGTGCCACAGGGCTCTATCCTCTCCCCCATGCTATTCAATATCTATGTAAAGCCGCTGGGGGCCATCATCAGGAGATTTGGGCTGCAGTGTCACCAATATGCAGATGACACTCAGCTCTATCTCTCGTTTAAGTCCTCACCTGAGTTGGCTGTGGATACCATGTCCAAGTGCTTGGAATCCGTAAGTGGATGGATGAAGGAGAATAGGCTGAAACTAAATCCCGATAAGACCGAGGTGTTGCTCGTGGGAGATAAGAGGAGGCTGGGAGATATAGATCTGGTGCTCAATGGGGTGAGATTACCCCTGAAGGAACAGGTCCGCAGCCTTGGGGTCATTCTTGACTCCCAGCTGTCCATGGAGGCTCAGATCTCGGCAGTGAGCCGGGCAGCTTGGTATCAATTACATCTGATTCGGAAACTGCAACCCTACCTTCCTATCCATCTACTTCCACGGGTGATACATGCCCTGGTCTCCTCTCGCTTAGACTACTGCAATGCGCTCTACGTGGGGTTACCCTTGAAAATGGTCCGGAAATTGCAGCTGATACAGAATGCGGCGGCACGCTTGATTAAGAACAGCCGTCGCTGTGATCATATCACTCCGGTGTTAGTAGATCTACACTGGTTACCAGTTGCCTACCGGGCCCAATTCAAGGTGTTGGTGTTGACCTTTAAAGCCCTACACGGTTTCGGCCCAGTTTATCTGAAGGAGCGCCTCCAGCGTCATCAATTGTGCCGCCTGACAAGATCAGCCACACAAGGCCTCCTCTCGGTCCCACCAGTCAAAATTGCTAGACTGGTGCGGACCAGAGAGAGGGCATTTTCGATTGTGGCACCTGCCCTCTGGAATTCCCTCCCTTCCGATCTTCGCCATGCCCCCTCCCTGATGGGGTTCCATCAAGCCTTGAAGACCTGGCTATTCAGGCAAGCCTATAGGATCTCTGGGGTGGACTAACTTTTATGCTGTTATTAACTGGATGGGTGGTTTTTAGCTTAATTTGTTATTATGGTATTTTGATATTGTATTTTACTATGTACTGTATGTCGCCTAGAGTGGCCGTTAACTCGGCCAGATAGGCGACTTATAAATAAAATTTATTATTATTATATTATTATAAATTTATTTTGGTGTAACACCTTGAATACCCCGATCATTGAACTTCACATTCATCATCCTTCTGTGTTATCCTTCGCAGCATTTTCTTGCCGCAAAATCCCCCCAAAAGGCACATATCCAGAAAAAAGTCTGGTTGTGATGCATCTGGCTGTGGCTTGACATTACAATGTGGCTTTGATGGGTACCAACAATGATTTCCTATTCCACACTCCCTTTGTACATCTGCTTTACATTTTCAGTGAGGAAGCGATTTTCCAACTACATTGTTGCCTTCTCATGTTCTCCATGGTAATTTCTTTATTTCATGTGATGGATGGATTCATGGCCATGGGCTTCCCACAGGTGGTCGGCATTGTGGATGGATGCCATGTCAAGATCCTGGCACCAACAGCACAGGGAAAGGAGTATGTTAATCGCAAAGGCTTCTGTTCCATACTTTTACAAGGCACTTGTGACCACACTGGACGGTTCGTGGACATTGAGGTCGGCTGGAGTGGAAGGAGACACAATGCCTTTGTCTTTCGTAACTCCTCTCTATTTGATGCAATGGAATATGGACAGTTTGTGCCAGGAAGCCCGACAATGATCTGTGGGGTTCAAGTACCGCCCTTGCTGCTGGGGGATGGAGCATATCCCATGCGTTGTTGGCTCATGAAGCCCTACTCAGGTTGCCTTGATTATCAAAACATTGGTTTTAATTGATGCTTCAACAGAGTTAGGAATGTAGTTGAGTGTGCATTTGGGAGGCTTAAATCCAGATGGCACTGCCTCTCCGGCACCCTTCCTGTTGCCGAGGAAAATTTGGTGACTGTGGTGTGTGCCTGTGTTGTCTTGCACAACATACGTGAGATAGTTGGTTGCGCGCTCGGAGGCTCCGGCCCAGCCTGCCCTGGGCCCCTCCACTCCCCTTCTGCGATTCGCGGAAGCAGCCGCTGGAGGGATCGCAGGACAGCAGCTTCCGAGCCCCCCCACCCCGCTTCACCTACCTTTCTCTCTGCTCTTTTTTGCACATGCACGCATTGTGCGCACAGGATTGCCATGGCTGAGGTTTCCCTAAGGGTAGCACGCATGCGTGCCATCAACCAAGATGGCGGCAGAGGCTTCAGCCCCTTAGGGAAACTTTGGCTGCCATCTTGATTGATGGCAAACTGCAAAAAACGGTGGAGAGAAGGGTAGGCGAAGCGGGGGGATAGCGGGCGGTTCGGAAGCTCCTCTCCTGTGATCCACGGCTCCTGTCCTGCTTCTGTGGATTGCGGAAAGGGAGCAGAGGGGCCCCTGTGACTCCAGTGGCCCTCAGGCCAGTGCCCCACTTGGCCACCCTTTAGAACCGGCCCTGCAAAGAAGACCTCCCGATTTGGAAATTATTATTCATTTATTTATTGTATTGATTATGCTATTCTGCGCTGCACAAAGGGATGGGAAGGCAACATAAAAGCGTAACACCATGTCTTACACACATTACATTCCCACAGCACATCACATAAAAGTTACCTTTCTTTATAAGCAGTGGCATACCAGGGGGGACAGGGGGTGGTCTGCCCTGGCTGCCCGCAATAAGGGGATACAATAAGGGGAAGGAATCCTTCCGCCCCCCTCAAATCCTGATTCTTCAGATTTCTCCCGGAGCATATCACTTAGTCTTGTGTACTATAGCCCGAAGTAACACCTGCCTCTTTGCCCCTCTCCTAATTACGTTCTAAGTTCCTGCTGTGCAAGAAGCCCCCTTCCAATCAAGGGGATCTTCCTCGCAGGAAAATGTGCACCGCGCGGCTGTGAAAGCAGAACTGTGTCCCATGAGGCCCGCTTGGCCATTTCAGAAGGCTGAACGTTCCCCAAGTGGTCTTGGGTTAAGACGGCCCTCGACAAAGATGTGACCCGAGAAGTGGGCTTTCCCTTCTGACACATTCGAAAAGGGTGGAAAGGGCAGGAACGACACTTTTTTCTGCCCAATTCCAACGAGGCTTGCATGCCTCTGCTTCTCTCTCTTTCTCTCTTGGGCCTAACCCAACTCTTGAAACGGTCAGTCGTTATTTACTTATTTGCATATTAACGATAAATCCAGCTGTTTAATTCTATAGTCTGTTTTGTTTCACCAGTTGGGCTCCTCGCATCGAGCAGCACAAAGAGAGGGCAGCCGGGGGAGCAATTTCAAGCAAAGAAAGTTGTTTAAACCTTCTTAAGACCATTTTCTGTGTTGGAGATCTGTCAAGATGCTCAGCGGAGCGGAGAGTTTTGAGCAAGCTTATGTTTGTGTGTTTGAATCCTTGCTAAAGATTCCACCTTCCCTGCAAATTAGTCAGAAAGAGACTTTAAGCTTTAAAATAAGAAATAACTACTTTATTCTGGAAATACATGCTTGATAGGAAAGAGTCCTGTATCTAGCTAACTAGCTAAGTTGGAGAAGCAAACAATGAGCCCAGTGCATGCCCTCATGCTTGGAGGAGAGGGAGAGACAAAGGAATATGTCTGCTCTCCCTCATGAAGAAAGAAGACTGGGAAGGAGGGAAGGACCTGGGAAGGAGGGAAGGAACTGGGATCAACATCCTATGCATATCAGTCTAGCAGACTTTCCCAACCAGTGTGCCTCCAGATGTTGTTGGACCACAACTCCCATCAGGCTCAGCCAGCATTGCCAATGGTCAGGAAAGATGGGAATTGTGGTCCAACAACATCTGGAGGCACACTGGTTGGGAAAGGCTGGAGCAGGACGGAAGAGACAGCAGGAGATCAAAGGACAGGTATAGCCTAGCAACCAAGAGGTCTCCTCTCTAGCTACTCTATTTAACCCCATGCAGCTTCAACCCAGAGCTTGGAAAAGTTACTTTTTTGAACTACAACTCCCATCAGCTCCAGCCAGCATGGCCACTAGATTGGGCTGATGGGAGTTGTAGCTTAAAAAAGTAACTTTTCCAAGTTCTGCTTCAACCCACCAAGTTGGAGTTGAACCAAATATATTCCAGCATTCTGTACGGGAAAAAATGGAAAGGGTGGAGAGGCAGTGGAAAGAAATCCAGAAAAGTATGAATGTACCTAAAACTCTCGACTTCCCCACTCCCATTCATCTCAGGGGAACAGTTAAGCTTTTGTCCCCACCCTGAAATCAAAGCGACTATTTAAAGGGTTTAATTTGGCTAGAACGTGTACTCTTTTCCCTTCCCCTTTAATAATGCTGTTGGTTTCTTAAAAACGTATTTAACACCCGAATTATTTTTGCGAAGAACTTGTAGGGGACGCAGGCTTTAGGAACCTTTACCTCATCCTGAAATGACACACCCACCCACCCCATTTAGCCTTCAGTGAGCAGCAGTCCTTCAAAATGCAGGAGAGAGAGAGATTTCTTTTTCCTCTTTGCCAAGGAAGCTGAAAGCCCCACCTCATCCAAGATTCCCCTAAGAGGCAGACATGCTCAGGTGCTTCAAGTTTTCTTGAAAAAGTTCATTCTGTTTGAGAGTGGTGAACTTGCTTTTCATACGTTTCAACAAAATGGGGGGGGGGAGTGGAATAGGTACGGAAAAGTAAAAAGCCTAAAGCATGTCAACACTTTTACAACCTGATCCTGTGTATGTTTATTCAGAAGTAAGATCCAACATGTGTGGTCCAATGTTATCTTACTCCCAAGTAATGTGCATGGGATTGGAATCGTCCATACCTCAGCATTTGTTGCTTTTTACTCGAAAGTAAGTACCACTGAATTCAATAGGACTTACTCCGTAGGAACTATGCAAAGAATGGAAGCCTTCGCCTACACCTCAGGACCCATAACTTAGAATGGCTGTGGGTATAGGGTCTGTAATGTGTGGGTAGAGGCAGAGGGATGCACTGTGGCCTGACAGTTCCACATTAACGCTATCAGTCCCTCATATAACACTATCAAGTAAACGATGCTTGCATGAAAGGCAAAGTTTGAAGCCAAATACCCGTGAGAGTTTATGCTGGACATAAATGCATAGGAAGGATTGTCCAGGTGTTGTGTCTTTACTATAGTTTGAGGTCTTTTGTTTGGCTTTTGTAGACAAGTTAACCCCCTTCCCTCCCCTAAACTGTAAGGAAAGCATCTACCTGACTGGCAAACATTCTCATCTGGGGAAAATTCGTTTTTCCTCCACGGGTTGCAACTCAGACAATCTGCTTCATACAGTTTGGAGATTAGCCAAATGTTGTCTTTTTTAATAGCTGTTACCATTTTTCTGCTATTTGAGAGGGAAAAATGGATTCATTACAGTTTGGTGGGTAACTCAGTATTGATGGAAATATAATTGTTAACAATTAAAACAAAAGTGGTGAATAAGGAAGGTGCTGTTTCAAAACAAAATAGGTGTTGGCGTGTGTGCGTTGTTGCGTGAAACAGCATACATTACGTTGGAGTTAAGTTGAGCAAGAAACTTCTTCAGAACATTAGAGCATGTTAAGAGTCTTTTATTAAGACATTATGGCTTAAGGCTTAAGAGTAAATACATGTAGAGTTTCTTCAGTCATCCCCCCCTCTGGTACATCTCTCTCCAAAGGTAAACACAAAAGACAACCTCTCAGTTCAGAGGCAATATTCAGAAGACCAGCCTCACAGATCAGAGGCATAAATCAGAAGACACAACTTACAGACTCTGTTAGAACTTTCCCAGTCTATCAGATGGTTACCATAGCAACGGCCTTGGCAGTCCGTTCCCAGACTGGGCTAAGACATAACTCCCCCTAGTTACAGTTTTGCAGACTTGATGGAAAACTACTAGGCCTCATGCCAACAATAGGTGCCTTTCTATCCTAGCTAGAACTTTCTGGATATGACTCTGAAAGAGAAACTGATCTTACTATTTTGAAAATCTTCTTTTGGACATTTCTCCAAAAATTGGCAGTACAAGTCCTTAATAACTCCCAAATACAAAACTTGGAGAATTCTGCAGTCCTATCCATGTCTACTGAGAAGTAAATCCAAACTGAATCCAACTGGACTTACTCACAGGTAAGTTGCTATTGGACTGCACACCTCAGATTGTCATCTTCTCTAGTTAGGCAGCAAAGGCCCTGAGCAACCATAATTCTTTAGTGCAGCCAAGCCAGCTAATTGAATATGACTCTACTGTACATAGGAATGTCCCTGGCCTCTGGGGCCTTCCTTCTGAATGCTGGTTACAAAAAAATGCCTGTGCAAAAAAACCATTCCTCTCAAACCAGATGTGAAAATCCTAAGTGCTGATCACCTCTAGGAATAAAGAAACTGAATCTGAGACTGCTGTCTGCAAGCCTGGGAAATCAATGGCACAGTTTCCATTGATTTGTGTAGATTTGGACTGCTGGCAAAGGGCATTCCTTGTTTGTTAATGGGGTCACCCTAGTTTAGCTTGTTATGGCCTGTGGTCAAACAAATAAATGATCACTTTGCCTCAGTTCAGTAGTCGCACTGTGTAGACTCTAAGAGACTCCTAATCAATTGATGCTGTACCTGTGGATAGATAGCAATTGTTCCATTCATTAAGGTATTGTTACATCACTACATCTAGATGGGTGTAGATGCAGATGAAGATCCATAGAAAGCGCTAGTGTAATTTCAAGAGCAAGAAATGTGGCTGTATAAAGCTAACCAACTTTCACGCTACACACATCTGTGGGGGCAAATCAATGCACAAATGCTGAACAGAATGCACTGGAAAGTTTGTCTGCACAAGCCCTATTTAAGCAAATAAAAGGAACACAAGAACAACTGTGCTGTAGCCTCAATGCCATTGTTCCAATAGGATTTGGTGAACTGAAGTATAAGCTACTGGACTGTGGATGCCTGAATGGGGAAATGTTATCAGAAGTTATTTATTTCTTTAACTGTTCTATATAGTGGTTATATGTGTATAGATTGTACAGTATTTGCATTATACTTGCCTATTGATCCCACTTTGCCCACACTCATTAATATAACAACAATAATAATTACCATACAAGAGATAATGCACTACACAACATTATTACCTAACTGTTCTTATTCTGAAAATTCTTGTCATTATTACGTACTCTTTTGAGAGTTTAGCTTGAGTTCAAGACAGAAGGTGCAAACCTATTTAAATCCGTGAAAGAGGAGCAAAAACATTGTTTTAGTTTTTAGCCTACTATATGCTAAAGAGAAGGGATTTACGTTGGCTTCAACTCCACAATGAATGGACATAAATGGGCTAGTGATTATATTATTAGAACCAATGTTTTCCTGATGATATAAGCTGGTATATGCTGCAGCAGATCTTACTTCCAAGTAGATGTCTCTAGAAACAGGATGTTCAGTCAAAAAAATTGTTTGAAAGTTGCACAGAAGGCAATACAGACAGCATATGGAGTTAGAGATTAATGGTAACAGTGGACAATCTTGCGTTTTTTTTAAGTAATACATTGTAAGTAAATGTATCAACCATCTTTTTTTTTTTGGCAGCCAAGGTAGCTGGTAAATTTAGTAAAATGCTTATCTAACATCTGTTCTAATGTGTACATTAATGTTGAGCCTCGGCTCTCCCTGAAGGAGCAGGGAGGAGAGAGGCATGAGTTTCAGGCGCCTCAGCTGCCAGAAGACTCGGAAGACCAAGGAGTTATTGAGTCTGCTCGGGGCCTTGGGGGGAGCAATGAACTTGAACTCCAGCCAATTCCCACGGGTAGTGCGAGCTCTGTAGAGGAGAGTGTGCTGCCCCCAGTCGTTCCCAAGGTCCCGTCAGGAGACGCCCCAGAGGTTGTACCAGCTCCTCCCTTGCCATGCAGTTCCCAGGACGCTTCCAGCGTGATGCCACCTCCTGACCTCGAGCCTGCAGCCCAAGAGCAGGTATCTTCCGACGAGCCATTGGAAACATGCCCCCCCCTTGCCTTGCGCCTGCCGCCATGAGAAATGGACAGGGCAGAGACAGGACTTACGAAGGAGTCAGAGATTATGATCGAAAATGTTCCCTACATAAGCTGGCCTCTCAAAGAGGGGAGTCGCTGAGTCAATTTCCTTCACGCGCCGCAGAGCATGTCTAGAGTGTAGTTAGGGGTTTCTAGTGAGTAAGGGAGGTTTCTATATGAAGCGCAATGTCCTAGATGTATCCATTACTCTAATAAAGCAAGATTTAATTGCACCCACGTCTCTGTCTCGTGGTTCCAGCTCTGGATGGGACAATTAAGTAGTTTTTGATCAAAATAAGAGTTCAGTGGCATCACTAGGGTTGGTGTCACCCGGTGCAGTAACTTGTGGTGTCACCCCCATGGACCTCCTCCCGTACCAGACCATACAGAATCCTTAGTAGGCTTACAGAGCTACACAGGCTCCCTCTTTTTCCCAAGCACAGTGGCATTGGGTTCAGGAAAGCCCTTGTTCACCTTTGACATTTTGGAGGGTCGGTTTTGGTCAGTATCGGGACACGTCACCTTGCAGCACGAATGGCTTCACTGCAGAGGCTGCCAGTTTCCTCTCTTTTGTAGTCAGAATTTCTGTGCCTATGTTATTATTTGAAAGAACTTTTCTATATTGGATGTTGTGGGAAGAAGTGAATCTGTGTGTCTCGCAGAGGAGGTTGCTTGTTCTTAGGATCAATGTCAAAACAGAAGATACCTAAGAAGTTGCCTTATTCCAAGTCCATCTAGCTCAGTATTGCCAACACTGACTGGCAGCAGCCCGCCAGGACATCAAACAGGGTCTTTTCTTCTCAGCCCTGCCTAGAGAAGCTGGGGAGTGAGCCAGGACCTTTTGCAGGCACAGCAGATGCTCTGCCCCCCTAAGCCTCCAAACTGTGGGGCGATGAGTTTCCCACTGGGTATAAAAGGAGGCTGGGGGGACCGTCTCCCTTCAGAAAAGCTATTTAATGGAGAACAACCCAATTCATAAGAGAAACAGACACATTTAGACAAAGAGGGATGCTGAGGCAAGCCCGCCGGCGGGACAGCAGGGCCTCCAAGTTCTGAAGACGCCTCCAGAAGACTCAGGAGGGGCCATTTCCCGGGATCCAGGGAGGAGGGTTGCCAAGGCAACAGGTACCCGCCCTCCTTTGTGACATCTCTGGCTGCCGGCTTAAAAACCACCAACTAGGGATGTCCCTTGTGGGTTATTCAGGAGGATTGGGAGGAGGTGGAGGAGAGAGAGAGGAGGAGTGGCTGGAGAGAGAGGAGCGGCTGGAGTGCAAGGAGAGGAGGTTTTTGTTTATTTATCTTTTGGTTTATTTTTGTTTGTTGTTATGTGCCTTCAAGTCAATTACGACTTATGGCGACCCTATGAATCAGTGACCTCCAACAGCATCTGTTATGAACCACCCTGTTCAGATCTTGTAAGGTCAGTCTGTGGCTTGGCCTTCCTCTTTTTCTACTCCCTGCTGTTTTTCCCAGCATTATTGTTTTTTCTAGTGAATCATGTCTTCTCATGATGTGTCCAAAGTATGATAACCTCGGTTTCATCATTTTAGCTTCTATTTATCTTCTGTTGTTGTTACTTTAGTCTTTTTGACATTCAGCTGCAGTTTTTCCCAGCATTATTGTCTCTAAAGACTTTTCTAGTCTTTTCTTGCTTGCTTCCATCTTCCTTTTATTTCATCTCGGTCAGTCAGTGTGTTCCCCTGTTGATTATTCAACATCCCTACTCGTGGTTTAAATTCCCCTTTCATTTCTCTAATCTTATTTTTGTTTACATTTCATTTTTGTGTACATTTCATTTTATCTTATTTTTGTTTATATTTTTATTTTATCTTTTTTGTTTATTTTTATTTTTATTTTGCTGCTTCTATTTTATTTACCTTTTTGTTTATTTTTTTCTTTGCCATTTGAATATATTTGTGTATATTGTTTTTGTATATCGGGGTTGGGGCCGGGTTAGGGCTGGGGGCTGGGGGAGGGGCTCAGGGTAGAATTAGGGCTCGGGTTAGTTTAGGTAGGTCTTTTAGAGTAGGTTTAGGTAGGTGCTTTACAAAGAGGCCTGAACACATTCAAAATGTAAGTAAGATTTCTTCACACTATTTCTATTTTTGTGTTGATATCCTGGGCGGTCCCCTACGTGGCCTTGGTCCCTGGAGGGCACTTAGGCAAGTTGCCCCAGTTCCCTCCTGCTGAGCCCAGGGACTTCCCCCCCCCCCGCAATCCACCATGGCACCTGCCTCCATCCCCTCCTGAGACCAGCAGGATTCTCCCTCCACAAGACACATGGACACCCAGACAAGGACGCAGCTAGATTAAAACAGTAAAGGTGTGTTTATTTAAGCAAAATAATATTCAGAACTAGTCGTCCTTTTGTACAGAATGCTAAAATTAGGACTTTCACTCCCTGGCCACATCTCCCCGACTCCCCTCCTCAGGAGCCCCCCTCTACCCCCAAATTCTTCTCCTGAGCCCCCCTCCTCCCCCCATCTCCTTCCTTCTCCTTCCTCCTTCTTCCATCTCTCCAACGGTCCCAACAGTCACTCTCTCTGCCTCCCTGTCAATCACTCTCCATCGCCCTCCATCTGCTCCCAACATTCTGCCTCTGGCTCTTCTTTCCTTGCGCACTTGGAGGCTTGCAGGGCGATATCTGCCCTGAAAGAGGTTGAAACCTGGGCCAGCGCCCCTATTTCTGTCTTGTCTGCTCTGATCCTTGGCCTCTCCAGACCCCCCTCCCCTCCCCACAACCTTTCCAGCCATGGGCCTCATTCTGACCTCTCCCACTTCTGTTCTAGGTTGATGCGGCTGCGGCGGCTGCGGAGGCTTCTTTGGTGCAGGCCTGGCAGGGTCACCCCTTCAGGGGCCAACAAAAAGCCCTCCTGGAGCTGCCCATTTCAGGTTGAGAAGAAAGCCAGAAGCCAAGCCAGGTGAGGTTGCCGGGGCAGAGGTGTTGTCCAGTTTGGGGGGGGAAGGGAGATGGCGAGGATGAGAGCCCAGGAAGATGGGGCTGGTGCTCAGGAATCCTTCACAGGGGTGTAGTTGTCAGGGTCCCATGAGGTCTAAGACCACTTACCCTTTTGGGGAGCCAGATCCCAGCATCCATATGTCTCCAGCATCCTACAAGCCAATCTGCAAGAACGGGGAGTGTGAAAAGAGTCCCAGCGAGTGTCAATTGCAATCAAGCCTCTATCAGTTCCTAGTCAAATCCAAGACAAAGAGAGTGAGAATTCTGTCATGGCAGAAGGAGAGAGAGGGAATCCTGAGGATAGCATCCCGTCTACATCCTCAAACAGTCTGGAAGCAGCAGGAAACAAAAGGGTAGACAATTAATTCAGTAATTCAAGCAATATCTCTTGACAGTGAGAAAGGACAGTCAAACGGAGGCATTGCTAGAGAAGCACAAAGCAGCATTAAAGCCTGGACAGATTATTCTATAATCTTAGAAGGTTGCAGAATCTTAGAAGGGGAAGGACTATTACTTTCATGAAGGGACCGTGCACTTTGGAACTTGCCACCGCACCACTGAGATTCCCTCACAGGAAGAGCCCCGCTGGGTCAGAAAACAGGCCTGTCTGGTCCAGCTGTCTGGTCCCACAGTGGCCAACCAGATGTTTCAGGGGGACACTCTACCCCAGGACACCCTGACAGTCACCCTCTCCCACTTCGTATTTGTCCCTCCAGACGTTGCTGAACTACAGCTCCCATCAACCCCAGCAAGCATGGTCAATGGCAAGGGATGGTGGGAGTTGTAGTTCAGCAACATCTGGAGAGCCAAAGGTTCCCTGCAACTGCTTTAGAGGCACGATGAGGAAACAGAGAGCCACCTTAGACTAGTTGCCCTCAAGGGCTTTGTCTCCCTTGAATTTTCTCTAATCCCCTTTTACAGCTGCCCAGGATGGCCCCTCTCACTGAATCCTGTGGCCGGGCATTCAGTCCTTGAGGGATGCAGCACTGTGTGATGATGAAGAGTCTCCCCCTCACCTGTCCTGCATCTAGGGACAGAGGAAGCTGCCTCATACCAAGTCCGAGCATGGGTCCACCTAGCTCAGTATTGTGTGCACTGACTGGCAGGAGCTCTCCCAGCCCTCCCACTCTTCAGCATCCCTGGATCCCAGCATTAGGAAAGAGAGAGGGAGAGGAGGCCCTTTGAAGAACGGCAAGGGAAGAGGCAGAGGAGGCTAAATGCAAAAGAGGGGGCAAGGAGTGGGTGCCTGGCCAGAGGGAAGGCCTCCCAGGGAGAGGGAGATGGGAGGAGAAGGGGGGGAGGCAGGTGGGGGGGAGCAGAGCAGAGGGGGTCATCTGAGGAACAGCCAGGAGATGGGGAGCAGGAAGGTCAGCAAGATGATGGCTAAATGCATCAAGGCGGGAAATACTAAGCGGTGCATGAACCTTCCTTCAAGGCCTTTTCTTCTCTTTCCATTGCAGAACCGCAGATGCCGCAGGAGGAGGAGTTCATCCCCTTGCCCGAGGTCAGTATCTGGGGGACTGGAAGTGAAGAGGGGGTGCAAAGCCCCTCAGCATAGGAGATTCCCTTCCACACCAACTCACACACACAGACCCCAAACCAGGAAAATGCCCATTCTAGGCGTTTGCCCTTTGGGCTCTGGGAGCACACAAGGATGTCTGCAGGGTGGGGGCAAGGGGGTGTCCCCCCAGAAGTCTGAATGTGATGATGCATGGAGTTCATAGACCTTCCTCCTCCTGAAACATTTCTGCGGACACTCTTGGGAGCACCCCTTTCCCTCCTTTATTTTCATAGCTCTAATTTTTGGAAACCAAAATATCTCCCCCTGATGAAAATCTGTACTGTTTCCCTTTTCAGCAACTCGCAGGGATGAATTCTTCCTCTTCTCCTTCCTATGGAGCTGCGAGGAAGCCTGGGCGAGGGGCCAGGACACCCTCCCCTTTCCCAAGGATGCTGCAGCCCATGCGATTGGGATGAGTGAGTTGCAGGAGGAGAAGCCCCATGGGGGGGAGAGGGAGCCCTGGGGATGGGATTTGGAGGAAGTTCTGTGGGTCTGGAAGGGAGGAGGCCTTTGCAGGTATGGTATCTGGAAAGACCAATGGCCAAGGAATTCAAACCCTGCGTTTGGGGCTGGAGCAGCCGCCCTGAAGTCCCTGGAGAAATGACTTTGTCTCTTCTGCTCTCTTCTCAGGACATCCTTGACAGATCCCAAAACTCAGGTATATTGCGGCGGGGGGGGGGTGTTTGTTATTGAACAGTAATTGGGGTTTTCTGCCATTGTGGGGAGGGGGGTGTTTGGGGGGGCCAGGGAAGGTCATTAACTTGTCCGTGATGTTGGAAGTAAATATGCGGCCAGCCATGAGGGAATGTCTCATTTAGGCAGGCTCTGGCAGGTAGACTCCGTGGCGGGGGCTGCCAGTCTGTGTCTGTAGCCCTTGATGTTGAGGTGCTCTTTCCCTCCACAGGAGCTGAGTTTTTATGTTATTTCGAAGAGAAGGAATGGGATCTGGCTGCCAGCAGCATTGAATGGATGCTGGCGTACACCAAGCTGCCCAACCTGACCGTAAGTATCTCACCTTTATTCATTTATTTTGAATATTAGATGCCGCTTTATGGCCCTGAGGGGCTTTCAGAGGAGCTTAAGATACATTCTCAGCAGAAGAAGAACACTAATGTCTTCTGTCAGGAACAGAAATGAATCTCCTTATGTCTCTGTGGGGCCAGGATGATCCAGGTGCCATTTCCTGCCCTCTTCCTTGGGTTTTGCCCTTCGGCCTCCGCCTACTAGGCAGCAGAGCCCACAGAGGTCCTCTGAGGCAAGGGAGAGGGGCTGGGCAGCTGGATCTCGTTAGTTCTGATGCAGCATTTTCTTTCCTCTACAGCTGGATTCCATCGAAGACGCCCTCCCTCCGGAGGTGTCCCCGCTCTGCTCCCCAAAGAGAGAAGGTAAGATCTCCATCCTGGAGCCACAGAATGAGCCCACAGGTCTCGCTGTCCACATGAAATCCACGATTTGTAGCCTATCTGAGGCCTGAGAAGGGTTCACCTTTCGGCTTTAGCACACCTGCCTCAGGCCAGGTCTTGAAATCCCTGCCTTGGAGAGGGCAGAAAATCAGGGTAGGGGGAGGAGGGAGGGAGTGGCCGGGCCTAAGTGGGACAGGCCGGTGGCCACAGCAGGAGGGGCCCAACGGTCTGACAATGGTAGCGATGAGGGGTGATGGACAGGAGCCCCATTGGGCTGTACCAGGGCATGGCCCCCCCATCAGCTACCTAAGTGTGCCGGGTGCCGGGGCCAGGCCTGGCTAAGTCACAGACTTCGATATAAGCTTAAGTACGTATATTGACTCACAAATGTTTAATTAAAGATGAATGTAATTATGGTTATTCTATCCTTATTGTGAGGTGATGCAGTTTTTTGGTTTGTTTTGCTCTCCTCCACGTTTTTCTTTCTTGGTTTTTCTTTTTCTTCCTTTGCTAAATTTGTTATTAAAAATAGTTAATAAACATTTGAAAAGGTCAAATGAAGCAGCTGTAATGAAGACTTCACTTGTTTTCCTTTCTCTTCCATGCAGAGGAACTCCAGGTAGAGGACTTGGAAGATATGAGTTCTAAGAGAGGAGTTCCTCTTCTCAAACCTGGATCCAGGCATTTTGTGGACAGCGATGATGGAGGGACCACTGCACATGGTTTATGCTTGTGTGGTTTTCTTTGTTTTGAGGTTTTTGTGTGTGTATGTATACTGGATTTTATGTAATTAAATGTATAAACAGTTCTTCTGAGTCGGTATTTCTCATTTCTTAGAATACAGAATCATAGAATAGCAGAGTTGGAAGGGGCTGGTAAGGCCATCCAGTCCAACCCCCTGCTCAGTGCAGGAATCTAACCTAAAGCATCCCCGACAGGTAGCTCTCCAGCTGCCTCTTGAATGCCTTCACTTTTAAATGAGGAAAGGACTGGCTATTTGTCCTGAGCCCTGCTGAGAACTCCTGGCAAAGTGGGCAGGGGGAGGAGGGTTCAGGGGAGGCTCCCAGTTGTCTGCAACGGGTGGGGGTTGAAACCAGAGAAGACTTCAGTAGCCAGCAACAGTCCCCCCCCCCAGTGAGGTGCGACCTGCAATAGAGAAGATGGCAACTGAGGGTGAATGTCCCATCGTGCCTCCAGGCTCTGCTTTGCGGTGAAAAGTTGTCACTGCCCGGGATACTAGGAATGGAAGATCAGCTATTACACAATAATATTTGTATGCCATTTCTAATGCTTTGCAGTTCCGTTTTTCATTCAACGTACTGTAAAGTTCAACACAATGTTACATAACTGAGACAGAGTGTGACTGGGCCAAAGACCCATATGAAACCCAATGATGAACAGAGACTCAAATTAAAGCCTTCCAGCTCCAAGACGCCTTGAATTCCATGCAAACAAATGTAGAACAGTTATCTTCAACCCAACCCACCTTTAATCCAAACATGCACTTAGGGACCCATCTTTTTTTTTTAACAAAAATTTGAATGGTGCTAGTGATCCTGTTGCAACCCACTTTAAGAAGAGCCTGCTGGATCAGGCCAGTGGCCCATCTAGTCCAGCATCCTGTTCTCACAGTGGCCAACCAGGTGCCTGGGGGAAGCCCGCAAGCAGGACCCGAGTGCAAGAACACTCTCCCCTCCTGAGGCTTCCGGCAACTGGTTTTCAGAAGCATGCTGCCTCTGACTAGGGTGGCACAGCACAGCCATCACGGCTAGTAGCCATTGATAGCCCTGTCCTCCATGAATTTGTCTAATCTTCTTTTAAAGCCGTCCAAGCTGGTGGCCATTACTGCATCTTGTGGGAGCAAATTCCATAGTCTAACTATGCGCTGAGTAAAGAAGTACTTCCTTTTGTCTGTCCTGAATCTTCCAACATTCAGCTTCTTTGAATGTCCACGAGTTCTAGTATTATGAGAGAGGGAGAAGAACTTTTCTCTATCCACTTTCTCAATGCCATGCATAATTTTATACACTTCTATCATGTCTCCTCTGACCCGCCTTTTCTCCAAACTAAAAAGCCCCAAATGCTGCAACCTTTCCTCGTAATGGAGTTGCTCCATCCCCTTGATCATTCTGGTTGCCCTCTTCTGAACCTTTTCCAACTCTATAATATCCTTTTTGAGATGAGGCGACCAGAACTGTACACAGTATTCCAAATGCGGCCGCACCATAGATTTATACAACGGCATTATGATATCAGCTGTTTTATTTTCAATACCTTTCCTAATTATTGCTAGCATGGAATTTGCCTTTTTCATAGCTGCCGCACACTGGGTCGACATTTTCATCGTGCTGTCCACTACAACCCCGAGGTCTCTCTCCTGGTCGGTCACCGCCAGTTCAGACCCCATGAGCGTATATGTGAAATTCAGATTTTTTGCTCCAATATGCATAATTTTACACTTGTTTATACTGAATTGCATTTGCCATTTTTCCGCCCATTCACTCAGTTTGGAGAGGTCTTTTTGGAGCTCTTCGCAATCCCTTTTTGTTTTAACAACCCTGAACAATTTAGTGTCATCAGCAAACTTGGCCACTTCACTGCTCACTCCTAATTCTAGGTCATTAATGAACAAGTTGAAAAGTACAGGTCCCAATACCGATCCTTGAGGGACTCCACTTTCTACAGCCCTCCATTGGGAGAACTGTCCATTTATTCCTATTCTCTGCTTTCTGCTTCTTAACCAATTCCTTATCCACAAGAGGACCTCTCCTCTTATTCCATGACTGCTAAGCTTCCTCAGAAGTCTTTGGTGAGGTACCTTGTCAAACGCTTTTTGAAAGTCTAAGTACACTATGTCCACTGGATCACCTCTATCTATATGCTTGTTAACACTCTCAAAGAATTCTAATAGGTTACTGAGACAGGATTTTCCCTTGCAGAAGCCATGCTGGCTCTGCTTCAGCAAGGCTTGTTCTTCTATGTGCTTAGTTAATCTAGCTTTAATAATACTTTCTACCAGTTTTCCAGGGACAGAAGTTAAGCTAACTGGCCTGTAATTTCCGGGATCCCCTCTGGATCCCTTTTTGAAGATTGGCGTTACATTTGCCACTTTCCAGTCCTCAGGCACGGAGGAGGACCCGAGGGACAAGTTACATATTTTAGTTAGCAGATCAGCAATTTCACATTTGACTTCTTTGAGAACTCTCGGGTGGATGCCATCCGGGCCCGGTGATTTGTCAGTTTATATATTGTCCATTAAGCCTAGAACTTCCTCTCTCGTTACCACTATTTGTCTCAGTTCCTCAGAATCCCTTCCTGCAAATGTTAGTTCAGGTTCAGGGATCTGCCCTATAATTTAGTTTAGGCTGCAACCCAGTAGTGGGTCCCTACCCAATATTCAAAGGCAAATTATCAGTAACCAGTTTATTGCCTTATTCTGTACAGTAGGGCCCTGCTAATACAGCGGGTTAGGGACCAGGCCCCCGCCGTAAAGCAGAAATCTCCGTAAAGCAGGGCCCCATAGACTATAATGGGCCACGTTGCGAAGAAATGATGCGAAAACATCGCAAAACGGCACAAAACGGCAAAATCGGCTTTAAAACGGGGAATTTCCCCTGCTTGAAAGCTGCCACATCAGCGGAACGCCGTAAAGCGGGGCCCTACTGTAATCACAATTCCTAATGCCTATTAGAACACATAATGAAGCATAACTCCTCTTTACATCAAAGAACAAAGCAGGATCCACAATTCTCCATGCATCTCCACTTAAATACTTTCTTGGAATAATAGTAAAGATACAATAGCATAGCAGAAACAGAGATTGTAAAATGAACCAACGGCGTATATGTAATATGCAGTGTGTGTAAGGACATACTCAATTACCGCTTGAAGCAAAGCACATGAAGTCTGTAAACATATTAATAAATCTTAGTCATCAATAATACATGTTGATTAGAAATACTAACATACGGATGCTTATCCAGTTTCATTGGTTTCAGTTGTATTTGCTCTGTCATTCCTGGAATATGAATGGTTGGATTATTATGGCAGTGAAGTCATTTTCACAACTTATATTTTCAAATTATTAATGAGAACTAGATAATCAATGAAGATTACGGCATGTTTGCAAGATCACTTGATATGAATTAGGTGCTTCTTTAAAAAGAGTTGAAGCTCAGTGTGTGACCTTGCGCAAGTAACTGCCGCTGTCTCAGAGGAAGGCAATGTTAAGTTCCCTCTGAATAACGCTTACCAAGAAAACACTGGGTGAGAGTGCTGGCTACATTTACAACCCTTTCAACATGACCCAAGAAAAAACTAAAAAAACTGTCCTTGTCCGCTGGCTGGCAGGGGAGTGGGCTGCTGAAGAATTCAGAAAACAATGGAACCGCCAAGGGTAAACAACCTATTAATGGGCAATGCATCGGCCCATTCAGTTACCCAGCCACTCTATTTGATTAACAAAAGGCGGAATCATAGCACAGTGATGGTTCCTTTGTCTATCGCACTGCCAAGGTTCCATATGGCAGGAGATGACGCTGACCTTGGTTCCTAGACCCCAGTTCCCAGTGCCTTATTAGCTTGAAAGTTCCAAAAGGTAATAAAGAAGAAAAGTTGACAGCTACAGCAACTTCAAGCCGAATTTAACATGTTGCTTAACCAAAAAATATATGTTGGGGTAACCGGTATGATATATGACTGTGATCAGGGGACTCTCCCCGTCAAGAATAACAATACATTTATGCAATCAAAATCATCTGGTTTCTGCTATTATCATAAATACATAATGATGTCATAAAATAATAAAAAAAATAAGTAACTGGGGGTGCCCACCCCAACATCTTCTCTGGGCCAGGACTAATCATATACCCCAGGAAAGGGGAGGGTGTCCTCTACAAGATTCCACTGCGTCCCGCATGCCCCTCAGCTTCTGCTAGCATGCTTTCTTGAGCGTTCTTGCTGTTCGGATCTCATTGTGGTGAATGGAGGTCAGTCAGCCACTGAGAAGACTCTTCTCAGTGGTAAACACAATCCCCTGTCAGACTTGGAGCTGTTCAGGGATCTCCTGTGCAGGCACAGACAACAGACCAGTGCCAGGTATAATGTTTCTCTTCCATGAAACCAAAAACAAAATTTATTGAAATTACCTCAGACCTGTAAAACTTACATGTAGAGAACCATAGAATGCACTCTATTTTAAGCGAATTCCAACTATGAGTTGCTGTTTACAATTACTATGGCGTAGTCACCAAATCTCAGCATGGAACAGAGGCATTTCTCCTTCAGAAAATATATGACGTAACGATGCCAAAAAAAGGCAAGTGGACCGATTTCTGAAAGGATATTATTATGTTAAAAATGTTTTACATCTGTGCATGAATACCTCATGGTCATAGCAAAAGTTGCTATTGCTTGTATCGTTTTATCAGAACAACTTACCTTTCAATGGTGACCAAGAAAAAGAAGACACAAAACATGTCTTCTACTACACAATTTCCATTTCTTTTTTTTAAAAAAAGGAGAAAGGGTGCGTGGTTGCTTGGCTATCCATGTTGAGTAGTCTTCCACAGTGCCCTGAGTACGGACTGTATGGCACTTTTTTTCGTATATTCGGACATGGCCTAGGTATTCAGATGTGGTTTCCCATTGCCTTCCTCTAAGCCTACAGCACCCGCTATTCCCAGGCGGTCTCCCATCTAAATACTAACCAGGCCTGACCCTACTTAGCTTCCGAGATCAGGTGTTTTCATAATATGGCCGTCGGCTTTGAAATAGAGTTAAGTCTATTTATTGGATATTGTTATACATCTTATTGGCATTCTTTCAGATCAGGGATGGAGAACCTGTAAACCCTTCCCAATGTTGTTGGACTTCATCTCCCATCAGCTCCTGCCAGCCTGGCCAGCGACTAAAGATGATGGAAGATGTAGCCCATTATCACCGGGAGGGCTGCAGGTTCCCCATCTCTGGTGTCAAGAATCCTGAGCTAGAGGGGCTAAGTGCTGGCCTCGCTGTAAGGCAGCTTCCAAGGCCACTTACCAAGCTTACCAAGAGGGAGGGGGATATTCAGAGAAGCTCTCCACACACATGGGCTTGCCAGGGATCATCTGGACAATGGCTGCATCTCCAGACTTCAGAGCTTTGGGGTCATCCGCCAGCTTCTTGCCAGACCTGCGATCAATCTTCTCCCTCAGCTCAGCAAACTTACTGGAGATATGGGCTGTGTGGCAATCCAGCACTGGGGTGTAGCCTGCCGAGAGCTGGCCTGGATGGTTCAAGATGATCACCTGTGTCAAGGTCAAGGAAGGAGAACAATCAGGACTTCTGGAAACACTTAATGTCCCTGTACAGGTGTCTTCCCCAAGCAGGTCTCTTCCGGGTGTTTTGAGCTACCGCTCCCATCAGCCCAAGGCAGCTGTCTGGCCTGGCAAGCCTCCCTGCCCCCACTCCCACAGGCCAATCATCTGACAGCACGACCACATCAGGTGACCAACAGGTGGGCAGTCTGCCTACCTCTCAAAGTTGGCCCATGTGGATGGGAGGAGATAAAGGTCAGGCCTACCAAACCAAAAAGTGTTCAAACCCCACTCTATGAATTTACAAGGACGTGGATCTCTACAAAAAATGTGCAGCTGAACGGTATAGAAAATGCTGTAGCTCTGCGGCAGAGCGTCTACTTTAAACAAAAGATATTTTCCTAGACAGAATTTAATTATGTAAACAAAGAAAACTTGTTCTATCGAAAAGGGTGTTTTTTTAAAAAGAAAAAAATTATAGGGGTTGCTTCATACATGAAGAAGCCCCTCCGTGTGCCAGCTTGTGTGGTGAAGTGCTTACAGCAGCCTTTCCCAACCAGTGTGCCTCCAGATGATGTTGGACTACAACTCCCATCAGCCTCAGCCAGCATTGCCAATGGTCAGGAAAGATGGGAATTGTGGTCCAACAACATCTGGAGGCACACTGGTTGGGAAAGGCTGGCTTAGAGTGTCGAAATAAGACCAGGGAGAACAGAGTGCACATCCCCATAGAACCAGCCACTCACAGTTTCTCAGCCTAGCCTGCAAGGGATAAGGGATATCAATGAAATTATTAATATTGTTATTATAGTTTATTTCTGCCACACCTTTTGGCCAAAAGACCATCAAGGCTGCTTTCAAATACATCAATACAAACAACAGAATTCACAAAAATTAGATAACAAGTAACATTATTAAAAAGCAGCAATTACAACTACCAGAGAAAATACAATATACAATAAGTAAGTGTGGAAACTTTAAAGAAAGGGTTTATTTTACAGAAAAGTTTCAATTTTTTTATTTAACAGTTACATTTATGGTTGATGTTACAAAAATATATGTGCGTTAATCAGATCCACACCATACATTTATTCTGCTATTATTTCACTTTAAACATTCTTGGATTCTGTTTCATAATCCTGAGAGATAGAGTTTGTGCATAATCACAGGATTACTGTGGAGAAGCCATGAATGTTTAAAGTTAAATATTAGTGGAATAGTGATTGCATCAGTTACTTTAGGGACTGTAAGGCTTGCGTTTTTTGGAAATACGCACTGATCTTTCAGTAGTAATAGATATTGCTTGGCCACTTTAAGATTCAGCGCTTTGTGATGCAGTGTCTTGTGTGCCCAGTTCTTTACTGTTTGTTGGGAATTGTTTCACTATTGCCTCTGACAGGCCTTTCAATCCAGAGGCTATGGTTGCCATGATTTCATTGCTTGACTGCATAGACTGCATCCTCCTCCTCCTCTCCTCCCTACACTACTCAGTGTCATTTTGAATTTTATTTAGGAACTCCTCAAACAGTGCTCTCTCATGATCTAGCTTCTCAAACAATTCTTTTTTCTCCCTCTTGCTTTCTTCTTGTACCTTCAAGGCCTCCTCTCTGGTAATGCTCCAAAAACATCTGCAGCATACCTCCCATATGGTTGCACTTTCTCTTCCTGGATCTCGTGAGATCTAGCCTCTCTTTTGGCGTTAGAGTCTCCTTTGGCCTCTCTGGTGCTGCACTCCTGTTAGGTCATTCTGTGAAGCTAGGATATATATATGTAATAAGCCAGGGATCGGGGGGGGGGGGAGAGACAGAGAGACAGAGAGAGAGTAATAGGAGGGGTTCCAGAGTGCAACTTGTGACTGTGCATGCCAGCCTGGAAAATGTGTGAAGGGAAAGGGGGGTGAAGGGAATAGAGCAGGGTTTTGTATTACACTGATTACCAGGCCAGCCTGGTATCTTTGAAAATAAATGTCAACTCCAGAAAGTGGAACCTGCCTTGTTTGTTACTCTCAAAAACATCATCACTTGAAATATCTTGAGGCTCTTCATTTTGGTTAATAATTTCCTCTTCATCACAGGCAGTAGATCTGTCTGTATCTGTGTGATGGCATATAAAAGAGAAACTGTCAAAAATCTATTTATTTAAATTATCTGTATCCCGTCCTTCAACCCTATAATATTGTACTCAGGGTGGCTTACAATAGTAGAACTGTACACAATAAAGATCACAGAAACATTGAAGTAAACCACACATTAAAAAAATACTTAAAACATGTATATCACAATGAAACAACAGAACTCAGGTATGCCAAGGTAGTCAATAACTTACAAAACTTACCCAAGATACTGAGTCACGTTGCTCGTCTCTAAATCCTGTGATACCACCATCATTTCCTCACAGGACTCCTGTGTCTCACGAATGCTGTGTTCTGTCATGGATGGCTGTCATCTGATCTCAAGACTTCGAGCAATTTGTTGTGGTGTTATGCTGGCATCGCCACCCAAGATTTCCTGAAGCTGATCATAGAATGGGCATGTCACCCGCTGACATCCAGACAATGAATTGCGGGCAGCTGCCTTTTTAAAGTCAAGCCTCATACATTTGGTTTTTGATCTGCAGTCAACAGCAGATCTATTATGGTCCCTTTTCTTCATTTATTTTGAAATGTCTGCAAACATATCTATATTTCTGTGACTGCTCTTTAATTGGAGCTGGATTTTTTCTTCACCCCATAGGTTTAGGAGGTCTAGTATCTCGTCCCGTCACCATGCAACCCCTCTCCCTTTACCATCTGACATAGTTGTAAGGACAGGAGAAATGCTGCCGCTATCTGCGCCTGTGCTGGAATACTGTCACATTTTCGTCAGGCCGCCCCAAAAAAGCCCGCACGACTGAAGGGCGGGAATGCACTGCATGCTGGGATGCCTGTCACATGAGCAGCAGCAGCTAGCGCAAAACTCCCGCAATCTTCCGAGTTCCCAGCCTTGCTAACGGATTATTTCTGGTATCATTTATCGCAGAAATTAGTGCTACACTTGCACTAGATTCCACCAGAATTCCAGAACTACCCGTTATGTCATGTGAAAGTTCAAATATAATGTGCAAATTACCAGGTAAGAAATCGTCAGAACAACAGAATAAAGTGCAGTGTGAAAGCAGCCTATGAGAACTTCCGAAGAAAAAAGGCCAAACGGCTTCTTCTTTTTCTCTCTCCCGTTTTTCACTTTAACTTGTGAATTCTCCGTGGGGGGGTTGTGTGTCACCAAGAAAACTTTCAGGGTTGCAGAGCAAGCAATTCTGAATCCAACAGTATAAGACTTGTAAGTTTTTGTTTTGAATTATACAAAGTACCAGAAAGGTGTGTGTGTGTGGGTATTTTCATTTAACATGGTAGAACGTGAAAAATCCCTACTGGCTATAGTATACAGCCACTCTCGTGGCTGTATAATATAGTGTTATAATAATAATATGCACAGGTTTAAGATGGGAGATACCTGGCTTTGCAATAGTACATCAGAAAAGGTTCTCAGCACTTAAGTTGATTATAAGCTGAACGTTTGTCAGCAGTGTGTGATACAGCAACAGAAAAGGCTTATATGATTTTAGGCTGCATTAAATAGAACCATCGTTTACAAGTCATGAGAAGTAATACTACTTGAAGGTATTGAAGGACCATCCCTTCTCATATGAAACTGCCCATCCTTTAAGACTGCCTGTTACAGCCCTCTTGTGTGTGCCACTGCCTTCTGAAGCATAGCTGGTGGCAATCTCTGCCCCAAAATGTTAGGTTACTTTCCTCCCTATTTGTGCTCTATGGGTGTTTGAAGGCATTTTTAAAAAAACAGATATTTGATTCTGCTGTTGCTTAATTTAACTTGATTTTTGTTCCCTTTGGATTTGTGCCATTTTTTGTTTTTGTTAATGCTTTTAGCCGGTTATTTTTGGTAATTGCAGTAAAAATGGATATGTTTTGTTTTTATTTTTGTGTTTGTTAATACGTTATTAAACTGCTTTGAGCAATTCCTTTTTTGGAGGTGAAAAGCAGGATACAAGTTTTCTCCCTAAATATTTATTTATTTATTAAATTTATTAGTCACCCATCTGGATGGCAATCCAGCCACTCTGGGCGACGTACAAAATTAAAACATATAGTTACATTAAAATCTCAACCAATAATAAAACCTAACCCTTTCCCAAGGACACTGAGGTAACAGGCCTATGTGTTTCACAGAAACGAGGAAGAGCAGTTGTGAACTCACTAATGGAAGGGGATCACTCCCTAGTATAGGCCCAAAGCTGGAACAGACAACACTCCAAAAGGTAGTAAGAACTCTATCCCTTTATTGAATGCACTGGAAAAGGTTGCATCGTGGTTTCTTTCTGAAGGGACAGATAAAATATAAATAAAATAATAATAATAAATAAATAAAATCATCCCATTTTATTTTGTGCTAGTCAGACTTTATCTGGTGTACTGTGGTCCAGTTCTGGGATTTGCATGTTAATAAGGAAGTAGACTGGTTCAGAGGAGAGCAACAAAGATTATCAGAGGCAGGGCTGTGGAG
This sequence comes from Rhineura floridana, assembly GCF_030035675.1. Classification (NCBI taxonomy): domain Eukaryota; kingdom Metazoa; phylum Chordata; class Lepidosauria; order Squamata; family Rhineuridae; genus Rhineura; species Rhineura floridana. The sequence goes on from NC_084487.1 coordinate 10,696,719, forward strand.
TTGGTACGTCAAACCTTCGACTCTGACTCCTTCATAAATGGCAAATGTATAGCCCTCACTTCTTTTTCCAGCCCTTACTTTTTGTTTTCTCTAGTAACGGAAGGGGATCAAATGCAGAAGTAGGGAACTAGGTATTTTTTTCTCTATAGAAAAAAACGCCACAGATCAGAAGCATCTCCCACCTTTTTTCTTGTAAGAATCTGTTTACCAACATATTTTTAAACTCATTTTGTTAAGGCTGCTTACCTAGTGCAAACGTCAGTTAACTAAACTTAAGATTTAAAACTTTCTGTACACACACAGGAAAGCACTATTAAATCCAAAGGGGACTGAGCAACACTGAAAAGGCAATTGCACCTCAGTGCATCGTGTAGGTATAGGATTATTGTTGTTGTTATGTGCCTTCAAGTTACGACTTATGGCGACCCTATGAATCAGCGACCTCCAAGAGCATCTGTCATGAACCACCCTGTTCAGATCTTGTAAGTTCAGGTCTGTGGCTTCCTTTATGGAATCAATCCATCTCTTGTTTGGCCTTCCTCTTTTTCTACTCCCTGCTGTTTTTCCCAGCATTATTGTCTTTTCTAGTGAATCATGTCTTCTCATGATGTGTCCAAAGTATGATAACCTCAGTTTCATCATTTTACCTTCTAGTGATAGTTGTGGTTTAATTTGTTCTAACACCCAATTATTTGTCTTTTTCACAGTCCATGGTATGCGCAAAGCTCTCCTCCAGCACCACATTTCAAATGAGTTGATTTTTCTCTTATCCGCTTCTTTCACTGTCCAACTTTCACATCCATACATAGAGATCGGGAATACCATGGTCTGAATAATCCTGACTTTGGTGCTCAGTGATACATCTTTGAGGATCGGTGTGAAAGGCAGTCATCCCAAGTCAGGCCCTTAGTCCTTCACGCCAACCTAATTTTTTCCAGTCGTTCGCTACCTGCGTTCGCTTATAGGAAAAGAGAAGCAGACTTGATTGCCACCTTCGAATGATCCAATCGTGCATTGGATCCGGTGAAGGCGGGTTGTTTACTTGGAGGTGCCGGAAGTGGAGCATCTGCGAGACTGCTGAGCGCAAGCCGGCCTTGCCTGCTGCTGCCTCCCTGATGGGGAGGAGTCTTCTACCCTCCCCCTGCGTTGCCCGCCAGGGGCGGTTGCTGCGGGCAGGTGGGCGGAGGGCAGGAGGCGGCGGCGATGGTTTCTCGTCAGCTGTGCAGGGCTAGGACCGGCCTGGCGGGTGCTTGAAACGCCGACAGGTCCCGGCGGAACCGAGGCGGCGCTGAGGGACGCCCTCCTCGCTTCCCGCTACTGCGGCACGCGGCACCATGCCGTGCACCTGCAGGAACTGGCGGCGCTGGATCCGGCCGCTGGTGGCCACGGTGTACGTCGTGGGGCTCCTGGTGGCCGTTCCGCTCTGCGTGTGGGAGTTGCAGAAACTGGAGGTGAGGGCGGGCGGAAGGGAAGGGGCGGTGGCCGTGGCCGTCTCTTCTTTTCACCTGGCGAGAAGAGCTGAGCGCCGCCGCAGAGATGAGTTGACAAGGAGACAGTGAGCGGCAGCCCTGGGCGCCTCCGCCTACGGACAGCGGCAGTGGCGGGGAAGGAAGAAACAAAAGCATCCCCTCTGCCTTCATGTCTCCCGGGCGGCTTTGTCTGTGTGAAGGCTGGCTGGCAGGGGACATCGTGCCTTGTTTACATCCTAACGTCGGCCCGGGTTACTTCCTTGAGTGCGCGGTACTTGAATGCACGAGGTGGACATTCTCTTCCCTCAACTTTTTAGGGTTAGGCGGACACGAGGAAGAAACACGTACGTGATATGATATGCGGCGTGCTCTTCTTCTTCGCTCTAGTCTGGTTGTTCGTCGCCTTGACTGATGATGAATCATCCCCAGTCATCTTTCCAAGATAAGGCCAGGGCATGCCATTGTGGGCATATCTGAGCTTGTTTGGCAAGCATTCTTTTCCGTTTGTTACAGAAAAGAAAAGAACACCTGCTAGAAAGGGTGTACCCTAGGGTCATGTTGGGCTGCAAAACAAAAAAAGTGTAAATGAATAAATGCTAGCTTGCTTGATCCCAGGTAACCTAAATGTAATGCTTACTACATAGGGAGTGAGTAAGAGGAGCCTCAGGAATACAGATCTCTACGTAACCCTCCTCATCTGGAGCTGTCAGGAGGCAGCACCATGTAGTGAGACAGCAGGAACATCAGAGGAGAGGACTAGAATGCCTGCAGGTAGAGGGAGATTTCTATTATTTGTATGAGGTAAAGATCACATGCAACATAGGTAGGTTTTTGTTAGGGGGTTAGGGGAAAGGGTAAGGGTGATGTCATCTAGAAAGATGTTGGACTTGTGTTTTTAGTAAATCAAGCTACCCTTGGGCAGCTAACACCAAGCTTGGATTATACACCTAGCCCCACCCAACAGGGCTTATGATAAGAACAGATCCCATACATGAGCTGGGGAATTTGCAAAACAGAACTCTTAAAAATGACAACAGCAAAAAACAAACAAACTCCCATACACGGAGAACAATTTGTTCCTTGGTGCACAGGGAAGTTGGGGGCATTAGAAGGGTTAACTTTCCACTGATCTGGGAACAAGGTATGTATACGCTACCTTCTCCTGCCTGCCTTCTCCAGAATCTCTCACATGGGACTCTCGACACATGGCCAGTACAGCAGGGAAGGGTTTCATCCAGCTGCTTGGGAATAGGCATAGAGATAGTGTTTTGCCAGCTATGGATTTTATTTGGTTTGGTGACTTATGTCACTAAATGATGGGTGCTTTTTGCATACAAAAAAAGTGTTGAATCAGTGCATCACAACATCTCCAATCGACCTGTGAGCTATGGCAATCCCTGCATTCTTGGTTGCTAGTCCAGGTGGAACAACAACTGAGTAATCGCCATCAGTGCTAATACCCACCTCCCAGCACCTATTCCATAACACATTCTCTCTTATCACTACCATCACTAAAGGAAGAAACTACCAGGCAACACCTTATATTCCAGTGCAAGGCTTGAAGTTTTCAAGTTTTAATTCACCATTTAGTGAACTACTGCAGAAAATTTTGTGCCTTGAAATAACTTAGCTTCCTCAAAAGGTGGAACTACAATAATAAATATTTTATTATTTATTTATTTGATTTACATCCTGCCCTTTCTCCCAGTAGGAGCCCAGGGCAAATATTCATTTCATTTATTTAATTTGTTAGACGCTCATCTGGCTGACTTCCCAGCCACTCTGAGCGACGTACAGTACAGCATATATGACATCAAAATATCAGAAACATCAAAAAACTATAACAGTATAACAATAAACAATATAATTAAACAATGTCATAGAACAAAGTTCAGAATACAGTATCAGGGCGCCTCGCTTGTGTCAATCCCAAGGGTGCACCTTCAGATAAAGAGTTCACGGTGTGAGTCTTCCTGCACCTAGCATCAGAGCAACGTAAGTGGTACTCCGTTCACGAGGCCAAAAATGTTCATGGTGTTGTTTTCTGTTCCAAATAAGCTTTTACTGAGACAGAAACGTAGAAGTGGCTAAAGGGGTGTCTGTACCCTCTTCTTGAGGCTGCTTCACGACACAAGGAAAAATGGCTCCCCATATTTAAATGTTTACAGTAACATTTAAGAAGATGCATACATAAAAACACACTGGAAATGTGCTCCGTAGTACATTGTGGTCAAGTAGGTATACTTGCGTTTCCCCTTAAAGCGTTACTGACAAGATGTGGCCAATATGTGGGAAAGACATGGCCTGACTCTTCTTGGCTGTTAGGAGTATGTGTACTACTAAGTTGGATCTTAGGATAGTAGTGACAGCACCTCTGTCTCCCTCTCAGTATTGGTGATGTGCTACCAGTTGCACTTTTAAATGTTCCTGGCTTGGATAGAAAGGAAGTTATTTCATCTATTGTAGCTAATCATGGTCTTGTCTTTGCTTAAATTTTGTGTCTAATCATGGTTCAGTTGCAATAAAACTAATTAAAGTTTATAACACATGTTCTGTTCTTGGAAGCGAAGACCCATTAAGTATAGTAGGGCTAGTTCAGAGGGAGTGGGATGTGGATTGTGATATATAGATTGCTTTATTGGTTTTGCTGTCATTGTTTCAAATTTCGTACTGTAATTTCTTGTGCCTCTGTTTTCCTTTTCGTGTGTGTGTTCTTCAAGGTTGGAATCCATACCAAGGCGTGGTTTATTGCTGGAATCTTTTTATTGATGACAATACCAATATCTCTTTGGGGAATATTACAACATTTAGTTCATTATACTCAACCTGAATTACAGAAACCAATAATAAGGTAACCTATCATATGCGCAGCTGTTGGTTATTCCCTATAGCAATACAAGCATTTGATTAATTGCAAATGTGTTTTGTTGTAACAGGATTCTATGGATGGTACCAATTTACAGTCTAGACAGTGTAAGTTAATTTTAATTTTTTTGTCAGATTATTGTGTTCTCACTCTAGAAAGCAGTTGAATAATCTCATTAACTTCTTGTATTTTTCACATAATACAATCTTTTTGAAGAATTTTAATGGGTTTTGGGGTGATGTCATTTCCATTCAGCTTGTCTGGAAGAAGCTGAGGAGATGTGAATGAGGTGCTTGTAAATGTGTTGCTTTTATTGGCTTATGTCCAGTACATCATACTGTGCATTGACAGATTAAACTCCATTGAATTCAGTATGATTAGATACAACCCACTGAACATTAATTTATTGGAAAATAATATGTATTACAGCTAAAAATTGACAAGTACCTAATGTGAACTGTAAGGCCTATAGATAGAGAGCATGGTGTTTCTCTATTGTGTACAGTCCTAGAAAGCTGTTGTCTTTGTATAACTAGCAACAGGACACAGAATAATGGGCTCAAGTTGCAGGAAGCCAGATTTCAACTGGACATCAGGAAAAACTTCCTAACTGTTAGAGCCATACGACAGTGGAACCAATTACCAAGAGAGGTAGTGGGCTCTCTGACACTGGGGGCATTCAAGAGGCAGCTGGACAGCCATCTGTCAGGAATGCTTTGATTTGGATTCCTGCATTGTGCAGGGGGTTGGATTTGATGGCCTTATAGGCCCCTTCCAACTCGACTATTCTATGATTCTATGAAATCTAAAGGACATTTGAGGAAGTAAGTCCCATTTTGCGCAATGGGATTTACTTTACACAAACTATGCTTGGGACTGAGCTGTAAGGGTGAGGTTTCTTAATTCTTAAATGTTTAAATGTAATACTGCGTTCTGTAAACTGTTTAATGAATTTGTATACCAGTGAACAATAAAATTATATAAAGCTATATAATAAAATGGAATCTCAGTATAAACTGACTCTGCGTGTTAGTGTGTGTGTGTCTAACTTAAAAGTCTTTTCTTCTTTGACAGTGGATAGCATTGAAATATCCCAACATCGCAATATATGTAGATACCTGTAGAGAATGCTATGAAGCATATGTCATCTATAACTTCATGGTATTTCTTTCAAATTACCTGACCAATCGGTATCCAAATCTGGTGTTAATCATAGAAGCCAAAGATCAGCAAAGACATCTACCACCACTGTGTTGCTGTCCGCCTTGGGCTATGGGAGAGTGAGTGCATCATACACTTCTTTTTCCCCCAAAGCTTATGTTCATGTATTATAATGGATATTGCGTCTTTGATTAGTATATTTTTTTCTCCTTTTAAGTGGTTATGGAACTAGATTTCGCTGATATTCCAAAGAGAGTTCCTGAATAATGTGATTCCAAAATAACTTGGGGAAATAGTCTTTCCTGAAAACAGGATTCCTCAGTGAATGAAAATGATTAGTTTTCCCAGTACCAGTTTGTAGCAACTGGAAACTGTGCAGTGTAGCTCCATTGGCTTTGCTGTAACAGAATGAGGGTTGCTGTAGGGCAGTATAGCAGTTAAATTTCAGGGGGTGACTGCTCACTTAGCTTCTTCCCCCCTCCCCATTGTAGCAAAATTCTGCAAGGGTGGCTGCTGTCTAGTGCTTCATAATACAGCAGGATGGAGAAGGGAATATATCCTTGTAGTGTCAGCATATGGCAGCCTCTCCTGGGAAAGAATGGGAATAACAGAATTTCCTTCACCATATAACCTTGTTGGTGCCAGTTGCTTCTTTCCCAGCAAGCTGGCTTTCCAATGATGATTCTAATCTGGATTCTTTGATTAGAAGGGCACAGCAGGATATGAAGAAATTAGACAGAATCTTGGCTAGATATAGCTACGATTAAGATGAAAATTTTTCCAAAGTTTCTATTATTGTTTTAACTCTCTCAATTAAAGATGTGCAGCTGAAATTCAGTAAAATGCAATCTACTTGTAATTTGGAACTGTCAATTCTAGGAGTAAATGTGTACCATGCAGCTGTGTCCTTCAAAGTTGAGATGTCTGTAACAGATTTTGAGAAATAGTACCATGCAGCTCATTGGATATCTCTGTGCCATTGGTTAGAACCTAAAAGTATGATATTTGTTGGGTCTTTGAGCAGGACTGTGTAGCTATGTTATTATCTCGATAGATCTGGTTGCAAAAGCAGAATAGGGCTAACTGACGTCCAACTTAGATACACATATGGGGTTTTAGCACCAGTAATGCCACCTCTAAAAGTCTTCTATAATAAAGATCTTGACATGACTAAAAGTGATCATAGATTTAAAAAATAAAATTTGTTTTTCCGATTGTTAACTGACATTAAGCCAGGGTTCTGTAGCTCATACGTAACAGAGAACCCTAGCTGATTGCAAGCCAGCATCCATGTTGAAAATGTGACAGGAAGAGGGGAGTGGTGAAGACCAGTGTACAGCTATGGTGCTTTGTACATGGCTTCATAAACTATAACTTAGGAAGCCTTGGGTGATCGTTCAAACATAGCCAAACATCACTGAAAATTGTTGGAGTTATGTGTAGAATGAATCCTAATTCTACATCTATAAAACTATATCCGTGCCAAATATACCTATGCCAGTTGTAGGGGATACTGCTGAGATGGAAAGCTACATGTGCCAACTTTTTCACATATGGTATAGCTGTAGAAGGGTGAAAATATATTGGATAACATTTTAAATAATTATGAGACATATTTCTTTTATTTGTACCCCACTCTTTAGCCAAAAAGGCTTCCAGAGTGGGTTACATGAAACAATACATGACAGTCCCTGCCTGCGGACCTACAGTAAAATATATGACACACAAAGGGAAAGAGGCAGGGAGGGAAGAGGAAAAAAGCAAATTCAGGTGCCAATTCTTAGAGATCGATGATAGCAGTTCCCAAGATGATTCTTTTTCTTATCTCATCCCCTCAGAGTAAGGCGGTGCTTCAGAAACCCCTATGAAGACATGTGGGGGAGGGATCACCATTATGTATGCAATAATAATTAAACTCATCAGTTGTTGTCGTTAGGCTATAAAATTGCTGCAAGAAGAAAACATGAGGTATTAGTTGGCAACTTCTTACTGACAGCTAAGGTACTGGTAAATTGTTAGAGGAACAGCTTTCTTCCTGGTTTGGACAAAAGGCTGAGAAATGTGGCACATGTTACTTTAAGACTACATTTGTGGGATGTGAAAATACCCTTGAGATCGTGATGATGATGATACTCGATTTGGACTGCCCTCTTAACAACTGAAATGGGGTTAAGCCTGAAGAAAATGTCCAGCAATAAGTATTAACTATAACTTAATAATATTTTAGATGTATATGGGCTGAAAAATGCTAGTATGTGAATGTTGGGTTAAAAAATTAATATATTACATGTGGTTTCAACCGTATTCTGATCTACAGGAAGTTTGTCATGTGAAATGACAGTTCTGACTCCTAATATTTACAATAAAGGTAGAATAAGTTGCTGTTCTGAATGTACTAAACTTGCTCTGGGCCTCTTTTGTAGGGTGTTGTTGTTCAGGTGCAAACTTGGTGTTCTGCAGTATACGGTTGTCAGACCATTCACCACTGTCATTGCTTTGTAAGTATGAAGGAATAGTTTTGCTTCAAAGCACGACTTATAGATGTTTCATTTTGCTCTTCTTTTCACTCTTCCACACCTTTTTGCTGTGGTAGTTGTGCAGTGACTCTGTTCTCACTCTTCAAACCTTAAAGACCTATTGCACATGCAGACAGTCAACTATGAAATTCTTCCTAAAGCGGAACCTTAAATTCATCTAGAAGATGGTGTATCCCAATGCTTTACTACGCATAATTTGTGTAAAAATGTTAATGCTCAAAGTGACTTTTTTCTAATACAGTAATTTACAGTGCCTTGCAAAAGTAATCAGACCCTTAACCAGTGCTCTGAATTACAAATGGTACATTGTAATTTCATTCTGTATGATATTTTATTTTGAAACACTGAAACTCAAAATCAATTATTGTAAGGTGACATTGGTTTTGTGTTGGGAAAAGTTTGAAAGACATAAAAAACTGAAATATTCAATCCCCACACATTAATATTTAGTAGAGCCACCTTTCATAGCAATAACAGCTTTAAGTCTTTGGGGGTAGGTAAGTACCGGCTTTGCACACAGTGTTGGAGGGATTTTGGCCCATTCATCTTGGCAGATTCACTCCAGGTTGTTCACATTGGTTGGACTTTGCTTGTGGACTGCAATTTTCAAATTGTGCCAGTGATACTCAGTAAGATTGAGATCAGGACTTTGACTGGGCCACTATAGGACATTCACCTTTTTGTTCTTGAGCCACTCCAGTGTTGCATTGGCCTTGCACTTGGAATCATTGTCCTGCTGAAAAATGAATTTCCTCCCAAGCTTCAGTTTTTTAGTAGATTGAAGCAGGTTCTGTTGCAGTATTTCCCTGTATTTTGCTCCATCCATTCTTCCATTTTAACAAGATGCCCACTCCCTGCTGATGAGAAGCATCCCCACAGCATGATGCTGCACCACCATACTTCACTGTAAGGATGGTGTATCTTGAGGCATGGGCAGTGTTAGGCTTGTGCCACACATAGCACTCAGTTTTGGCCAAAAAGCTCTATTTGGATTCATCTGACCACAAAACCTTTTCCCACATTGTAGCTGAGGCACTCTCATGCTTTCTGGCAAACTCCAGATGTGCTTTCAGATGGTACTTTTTGAGTAATGGCTTCTTTCTTGCCACCCTCCCATACAGGCCAGTGTTATGCAGAGCTCTTGATATGGTTGACTGGTGCACCATTACTCCACTCCCAGCCACTGAACTCTGTATCTCCTTCAAAGTGATTGTTGGCCTCTCTGTGGCTTCTCTCACAAGTCTCCTTGTTTTGGTGCGAGTTTTGAGGGACTGCCTTTTCTTGGCAGTGCCTGGATGGTGTGATGCAGCTTCCACTTCCTGATTATTGATCCAACTATGCTCACTGGGGTATCCAAACACTTGGATATTATCTATGCATTTGTATTACATTATCTCTCACTTCTGTAGAATGCTCTTTGGTCTTCATTTTCCTTCAGATCCACAGCCTGACCAATGATCCTTCAACAGTGGGGGTTTTATCCTGACAATGTGACAGCAACTTCCGTGGTTCACAGGTGGAGGCCATTGGTAAGGCAACTGTGTCCTCAATAGGGCAACTTCTTTCATCTGTGTAAACTGGGAGCTTTCACAGCACAGAGGTTGAATATTTATGCAAGCAACATGTTTCAGTTTTTTATGCTTCTTACAAACATTTCCCAACATAAAACCAATGTCACCTTACAATAATTGATTTTGAGTTTCAGTGTTTCAAAATAAAATACTATACAGAATGAAATAACAATATACCATTTGTAATTCAGTAATATGAGAGCATTGGTCAGGGGTCTGATTACTTCTGCTAGGCACTGTGTATAAATCAAGTTTTAATTGTTTGCATATCATTTCCTGCTTATCCTCCAAATCTGCCAAGGTTTTTTCTTCACTTTACCACTCATGGTGTCTTTGGAGGAAACACTACTAGCCTGGTTTCAGATGACATAATAATCCAGACTAGGGTTGCCAGGCTCAGGGCCTGAGACTGATCCTGTATCTTTAGGAGAAGAGAAAGTCAGCCAAGCGCAGGTGTTCCTGCAACCCTGTAATGGGAAAAACCACAAGGTGGAATTCTCCCTTCCCCTGCACAACTTTTAAAGATACAGAAGACCTCTTGGTTGCCAGGCCCAGCCTCCAAGAGGTCTTCTGTATCTTTAAAAGTGTGCAGGAGGAAAGGAGAATTCCACCTTGTGGTTTTTCCCATTACAGTGTTGCAAGAACACCTGCTCTTGGCTGACTTTCTCTTCTCCTAAAGATACAGTCTCAGGCCCTGAACCTGGCAACCCTAATCCAGACTGACTTGTTTGATCTGCAATGCAGCAGCAATAGGGGAGGAGCATTGTGGGAACTTCTGAGTAGTGTGCATTAGCACCTTGTTCACATTAAAGCACAGTTAATTTTAAATGATGTGACATGTGAACTGGGCCCTTGAATTCAAGAATCACTTCAGTACACAGGATTGAGTTTTCTAAGTAATGGTTTTTTATTAAATTCTTTCAGAATTTGTGAATTGGTTGGTGTATATGATGAAGGAAACTTTAGCTTCAAAAATGCTTGGACCTACTTGGTGTTTTTCAACAATATATCCCAGCTTGTGAGTAACAAGATTTTTTATTTTTCTGTCTGTCCTTGGGGTGATATTGTGTTATCTGTATGCATTAAAGATCTTAACTATTATGGTATGTAGGCAAAAAAATATTTTCAATTATATGCTGTTACCTCTTAATATATAGAAAAATAAGATTTTTATTGAAGATTAGGTGAGAACTAACCTTCAACTTTGGTCTTACACACACTTCCTTTGTATTTTATTGTGAATTCTACTGTACATATTGTACATGTATTTACAAGAAGCTGCCTTGAATACTATGGGAAGTATTCAAGGCTAGTCCAACTCAAAGTAGACTCATTGTAGTTAATGGATATCTCAGATTCATTAATTTCAATGAACTCAATGGGTAGGATGTAGTTGAATACAACCCTCTGAAAGGTGGTATATTATTTTCTTACATTTGTATCCCAACTTTTTCCCATGGTGGTATACATGTGATTCCTAGGTGGTCATTCATCCATGCACTGATCAGACCCTGGCTTGCTTAGCTTCAGCAAAGTAGTGGCTTCTTTCTCTTTAAGAGGAAGCTGCATAGAAATATGGTTGAGAGTATAAGAAGCTACATTGTTAGACCTTTGATCCATCATGCTGAGCATTGCATATACTGATGGAACGTCTGTTGCTATCCTATCTGGATTTTTTCTGTGACCTTCTCCTTGCAACACATGTGCCACTCTGTCACCCCCTCTCTTTAGTTGCTTTTAAATGTTTGGAACATGAATTGAACTGGCTTGCTATGTTTTATTTATGCTATGATAAAATCTAGAAATAAAAAAAGAATCTAAACGTTCTGTGTGGTTCTTCCCCCCCCCCCCAAGTGATTAAACATGCTTGTCCCTCTATTTTAGTTTGCCATGTACTGCCTTGTGTTGTTTTATAAAGTACTGCGGGAAGAACTAAACCCAATCAAGCCTGTGGGAAAATTTCTGTGTGTGAAGATGGTGATTTTTGTTTCTTTTTGGTAAGTGAAGTGTGTTGTAAGCTTTTTTTAATGTAAAACCTGTGACACACATCTAAATGCATTTGGACGCTTAATAACGTGTTTGTCAGAAACCAAGTATTAATATAATTCTTGTTTGCTTTTATTTAAACTGCGTAACAGCACAATCCTGTGCGTGTTTACTTGGAAGTAGTGCATTGGATTGCAGCATAAATATATAAAATATTGTACAATGATTAAAAGACCAATCCTCCTCTGTGCTTAAAGTTGCCCTGTTTTTTTAAGTTGTAGTTTTTAAAAAAGCTTTCATGTGACTTCCAAATAACTAAGAGTACAGTCAGGCAAACTTTTAGCACGTTTGTATCTAATTTATTCCAAAGGTTTAGTGTGTACTTTCCCATCAAAATGTATGGGACTTAAAAAATTCTGACATTTTTTTCTGGATCGTTCTGCTCTAGAAGAGTGATAATGACTGGGAACACACCAGAAAATTCTAGCTTCATAGGTGAGCAGATTTCCAGTTTATGCTGAAACTATTTTCCACAATGACAGATCATCTGTCTCTTTCTGAAGACACCTCTTAGCCTAGCACTACTGTTTACTTACAGGTTCCTTTCTCCTGGGTGATGCACATTCACTCTTCCTATGTGAACATGACCACATGGCTTGTAAATTCCTATTTATTTTTTAGCACTTTATTGATCTGCTTTGGGATCTCAATATCTTTCACATCTTATTTGTCTTTTTCTGACCTTACAACATAAGCTCACTAGAACTTTGTAATAGCCTGTCTCTGTCTGGACTGTTTAGTTTTGGTGTGGTGATATCCCAATCTCTTCTGATGTCAATTTTTGTATAGGCAAGCTGCGTTTATTGCATTGTTGGTGAAAGTCGGTGTTATCTCTGAAACACACACATGGGAATGGAAAAGTGTTGAAGCGGTGGCGACTGGTCTACAGGTAAGCAGGAATTGCTGTTGTAAACATAAGCCTCCTTGCTCTCCAAATCCTTCAGAATAGATAAGAATGGGCTGATTGGTCTTTGGAGTGAAAGTATTATGGATGCATGTAGGCACTTGTTTCATGCGGAGTAAGCAGTAGTTACCAGGTGCCTAGCCTACCAGCTCCAATGATCAAGCTGTCCTACAATACATAGCTGTAAATACGCAGGTAAATTTACGGTCTTACCAGTTTAAACTGGCTTTCCAATGGTGTGACTGGTGCATTATTACTGGTAAGTTATGCTGCTAGCATTGGCGCATTTCTGTGGCATACATGGCTGCAGTCATTTAAGTATTAGTTTCTGATTTTTGTTTTCTTCTTTCAGTAAGTGGGAGAAGATAGCAATATTTAATCATCAATTAAATAGTTAGTTGGTTGATAAAAACTTCCAAGTCTTAGTTTTAACCCAACCATGATAGTACACACCAGCTTAAACAGTGGGACTGTCAGCCAGCCCTAACTCATCAAGGTTCTTGATGCTATTGTTCCATAAGAAGTAACTTGTGATTAATTGGCCTTTAGGAATGAAGGAGTTCCTGTGAGGAATACCCTACTTGGCTGCAGTTGTGAGGTTAAGAGTGAATCTGTCTTCCCTTGTTTCAGGATTTTATTATCTGTGTGGAGATGTTCTTTGCCGCAATTGCTCATCACTACAGTTTTTCCTACAAGCCTTATGTGCAGGAAGCTGAAGAAGGATCATGCTTTGATTCTTTTCTTGCAATGTGGGATATTTCTGATATCAGGGCAGATGTATCGGAACAAGTTCGCAATGTTGGTGAGTGGGAAATATAAAAAATGCACCCCTAGCAAATAACTTACGTAAATATTTAGGTTCTTTCTGCAGATGCCACATGGGCAGCATTGTAATGTTTTTCTATTAACTGCAGTGTCTATGAAAATAATTTTAAAACTTCTTGCTTTTAGGAAGGACAGTTTTTGGGCAGCCAAGGAAAATGTTTTTTGGTGAAGATTATGAACATAATGAACATACGAGCTTGCTGTCATCGTCCACCCAAGATCCAATTTCTGCTGCCTCTTCCATACCATCATCTCCTGTGGGTCACTATCAAGGGTTTGGACATACCATGACTCCAACAACGCCTACTGAGCCAACATCTGATGGCTTGTTTAAATCTGCAGAACAGAGTGAGAATCCCCCTATTCCAACAGAGAAGCCTCTAGATGAAAGTTAGACACCTCTTTCTTCAGATGGTTTGGGATTTGCCTAGACAATACTTGCTACATTTGTGTGTGTTTTTGCCCTTGGAAGCCCTATTTTCTCCAGAAGAATGTCAGTTCTGCCAAGCAGCACATAAAACAAACAAGATGGATGGAATTTAATTTTAAATAGTAAATCTCTGAACTATCATTGAAAGAGTGTATGCTGAGATGAAACATGAATACAGAAATATAGTTTGTTTTAGTGCTATAATATAGTATTAAATCAACTGTTTGAGTAACTAAAAATACTTCAAGGAACATTTGATATATATACCTAAAGATACTGATCCAACATAATGAAATTATGACAAGTTGAGTAGCAAATGCTGTTTGGAGTAGAGCTTGGAAAAGTTACTTTTTTGAACTACAACTCTCATCATCCCAATCCAGTGGCCATGCTGGTTGTGGCTGATGGGAGTTGTAGTTCATAAAAGTACTTTGGAGACGATAGACGGTGTCAGATTCTGACTCCCATCTCAAATTGTCCCATTCTAGAATACTGTCTCATCAGCATGCCAGAAACTTTACAGTGCTGTTACAGACCTTAGTTGGGGTAGTAAATGAAATTATTCTCACAATAATATTGGCATGTATGTGCTGCACAGTCCAGTTAAGCAGAAGTACTTCGATTTAAGCATTGTATGCCGTATTGGCTCTAAGTGTATCTTCACCTTATGCATTGGAGCTTGCTGTAGAGTGGAAGTTTAAAAGCATTCTAATCAGGATTCTAAAATGGAATAACACTTTTCTTACTGAAAAACTGATTGGTATTCTTGTATTTTTACTAGTTTCAAAAACCTCATAGAATATTTCCCAATGGTTCACCAAATAATCTGTGCTCTTACGGTGTGGGTACTCTTTTAATGCCTCTTATTCTTGAATTCATAGTATACTTGCCTTCCAAAAATGTGTCCAGAATCAAGTAATCTTTGTAATACTAATATAGAATGTAACAATTTGTTGTTTTAAGGACTTTATTGCATCTGATTAACAAAACTGACTTTTCTGACCCATGATCACATTTGTATCTGCATTGCATGCTTGCTGTCTTACCGTCATATAAAAAGCTGCAGCAAGGTTTACATTTAAGTGGCACTATCAGAAAGAACTCAGACTACTTTTAGCACTCAGATGCCCTTTACAGGACTTGAGTGTTTAACTGCTACATGGATGCTACAGTGAAGTCATCCTATAAGTGCTTTTGCAGTACTAGTGTGTTATGTAAATACTTGGCCTTATTCATTAGGCTGCATATTCTATGGCTAAATTTGGTGTGTCCTTGAAGTGGTTAAGGGAGCAAATCATATTTATTCATTGCCTTTATTGTATATAAACAAATAAAGTTTTATTTAAACTCTTACATTGTATTTCTGTAATGCTGAGATTCAAAAATAATCTTCTAAAGCTGTTCTTCATAGTAAATCTTTATTATACAATGGGTAACTGATTCCATTGGGGTCACATCCTCCATGCTGGGATCCCCCAAATCAAGAGAAGGCCAAAAGGTAGTGCTCCCCAGTGGTTTAGTAACCCAGGGGTAAGTAGCGGGGGGAAAGGAAAGGATTCTTCACAAAAACATATAAACTCCAGGAAGAGAGGGAAAGGACTATGGATTATGGAGGTACACGGTCTTCTGGCAATAAGAATTCTCATAGGCTTCCCAGTCTTGTTTTTCAACCAGGTATTTGCACCCCAGGATTTGTTTCCATCCATGCCATCTGGGAATGCTATCTGCAAGCCTTACTTAGACATCAGCATAACATTGAGCATGGCCCAAAGATGGTGGGGAAATCCCTTGTGGTGACCCTTCTTAGGGTCTCACCAAGTTGGTTATTTTTACTTTGTTTACCAGCTCTACATTGCAAAGGCAGCCCTAGAGAGGGGAACATTCAAACCAAACCAACTTGCCCTTTTTGCTCAGCTGTTTTGATAGTAGGTGGGCGCTGTTGTCATTACAAGAGATGCCACTCAAGGCCAGCCCCCCTTCAATGCTTCTAGCACAAGGAGAAAAGGGGTTCATGCTGGTTAAGATAACCTGGCTATAACAGTAATAACATCTGCTTGATAATGATACTTCACATGAACAACTACTGCATCTCCCTGCCTGCTCCTAAGATTAAAAACAACAGCAACTATTTGGTAATTTAGAGAGAGATTGCATATGCATCATACATCTAAGGCACATGAATTCCCCCAAAGAATCCTGGGGACTGTAGTTTGTTAAAGCTGCTGAGAATTGTAGCCCTGTGAGGTGCAAACTACAGTTTCCAGGATTCTTTGGGGGAAGTCGTGCTTTAATAGGATGCTGTATACACAGCCTGAGATGTTGAAATGGACAGAGTAGCAGAACTGCTGAAAATGGAGCCCCACCTACCCCTTTCAAAAGATTCAGAAGTGATGTATGTAGGCAAGGGAGTTTTGAGTGTAACATTTTCCTTTGCAATTGGCTCTAGAAAGTATTTTGGCATCTATCAGTTTGTTTTTCCATAGCTTCCTCTATCAAAGTCTTTTTTTTAAAAGTTTACAAGTACTTTGAATGTTGCATAGGTGCAACTACTACAATAACAACTGGAGTGCTTTTTCATGCAGATGGTGCTCCTGGTCCATTTTTTTTAGATGAAATGGATTTCTAATAGTAGTTGTCATAGCACATTTGACAGATGTGGCTAATGAACTAGGTCCAAATCATTAAATCATGCTTTTTTAAAACTTACATTTCCTAGACTACAACTGGATATTATCAAGCCAGCCCTAAAATACTTTTTGCCCGTCCTGAAAGTACTGTTACTAGCTCTGTATTTGCCAGTTTCACCAAAAAAAATTAGGGGCAAGCAACGTACTCGAGCCAATTACTTATCTCCCCCCCATTACTTATTTCAGTAACTGAAAAGTCTGTGTTTCATGGAAAGTGTGTATATAGGTACTAAATCTATAAAACATTGTTGCTGCCCATTTAAATTCATTATTGCTCTATTAACCTTCAAAGTGAGATGCAAACAGGCAGGTTGCAGCATTCCATATAATTTTACTTTTTATGCTCAAATTCATACACATTTTCCAAAGGCAGGGAAAACTATGAATATTAAGTTATTTAGCACTGTAAACACCTTGCACACACTCATGCTGTCAGCCTTCCAGGTACAAACTCATTTTTCTCCTTCTTTATAGTCCACAGGTAGAGAACAAAGGCAGGTTACATTGCCAATCCAACTGCTAATCATAATCCAATTGCTAGTCCCAACTAGAGTAGAGACCCACTGAAGCAATGGAATTTACACAGTGTCAATTTACCAAGTTCCCATCGATTCAATGGGTCTACTGTAGTTGGGACTAGCAGCTGTATTTAGGCATTTATCACTCTTACAAAGAGAAGTGAATGTGTTCTCAAACGTTACAAACAATATTACTCTATAAAAGAGAAAACAAATAATGAACAAGGTGCTTTCACTGTAGTAACTTGATTTAAGAACAAAAAAGGCTAAGTTTAGAATTTGTATTTCTCATTTGAAATACAGGCTTTAAGCAACCTTTCATCTTTCTTCACATATTTGAAAAAATCAGCACAGTTCATGCCAAAGTTTAATTTGACACAAAGATCTGCTTTGACAAGGAAAGGTAACATTCAGTTCCTGTTGTCCATACGTTGGCCATGAGTGAAAACACACCCTCCACGAAAGCATTGCTTACTGGAATGGCAAACACTGCACTGAAAACCTTCACCAGAATTCTTGATTTGATGCTCCTTAGCAACTTCACCCGTTTCTCATCCAGAGGAAGATCAGATGTTCTGACCTCAGGCACAAACTTGTTAACCAGGCACAGTTCATCAAAAAATCCATCAACATCGACTTCAATGCCCAGATCTGAAGCCACTTTACTAACATGTTCCACTTTTAGCTCCTCTGACTCTCTGTCCAGAGTAAAGGCTGTGAAGTCTTTTAATTGTGAGTTCTCAAAATCATACCATTTATCAAGGTATGCTATTGCCCGATTATACATCTGGAGAGCATCTGTAGTGAAAGATGCACGTTGAAATTTAGGGAGGTGTTTTAGACCAGAAAGCACCTTTGCTCCAAAAAATCCTTTGCCCACACGATTTACCAGCTTCTCCCTCAAGCTGCACATCAAGGTGTGGAAGTGTGGACTTACTGAGTGCTTTCTTTCCAAAACACTAATAGTCTAATGAAATAGTTGCATGTAGTGATGCACAAAGTAGAGGTAACACTCTGGGACAGAAATCTTTTCAGTTGTGTCACTAGTTGCCTCATCTGCCTGGTCTCCAATAAAGTTCCATATCATGTCACTGGTCTGCTCTTCCCCAAGCTCCAGGAAATAGGATTTTATAGCAGGCCACAACTGGAGTAGCCACTCAACAGCTGGGAAAAGAGACAGCCACCGTGTGTTTCCATGTCTAATTAGTGCATGGTACTGCATGCCTAGCTCATGAGTTTCTCATTTTTAAGGGTGCTCCTGGAGAACTCTGTGTATACCTTATCAACCAGATACTCAACATTGTACTTGTTCTTTAAGCAGACATGCCTGGCAGCATTATATAGAACATGGCAAAAACAGTTTGCCTTCACAATGGAACTTTTCTGTTTCTTTAGGATCTGGAATACAGAGTTCCTTACACCGTAATTGTCAGCAGCATTGTCTGCCATGTAAGGCACTATATTTTCAGCGGATGATCCCAGATCCGTCACAGTCTTCAGAAAGCTATTGTTGATGGCAACAGCAGACTCTGATGGTAACTCATAGAAGTCCAGCAGTTTCTCTTGGACTCCAAGGTCAGCATCAAAGTAACGCACAGCCACAGGAAACATTTTACGTTTGCCTTTCTTAGAGGCATCCGTGGCGTTTGAAAAAGGAACTTTTTTAGTCGAACGTCCACCTGGTGCCCGCACCACATTTTCTACTGATTTTGGTCCAAGCACGTTTTCAACAATTCACTTTGCCTTGGTTCTTCCACAGAGCAGTTTTTTAACAAGAGCAGAGTCCTCGATTGTTGCAGAAATCAGTTTTATTCCACAATCCGTGCTCAGGTAACCGCGCTGGTGCATAACTGCATGATACACGCTTCTAACCTCTATAGCAGCAACACGGAGCATTTCTGGTGTACTTTCCTGTGCAATGAAGGATGTCATGGCAGCACTCTGCTTCACCGTTCTTGAGGCTCTAATGTGTGCTTCAATTTGCATGTGTCTCTGAACGGCCTTGACACCATTGTATCTCATGGTGAAAGCAGAATTACAGTACGTACAGCTGGCAAGAGTGTCATCTACTTTTACGATCCAGTCTTTGAAAGCATCATTCTGCAGCCATTCAGTCTGAAATGATGCTGCATATGTCTTCTTCTGTTTCTCTCCTTCTGGCTGCATTGAAACCAATAGCAGAGTTGCAGATGCAACAGATATGCAGCACAACAGCACCTGTACAGGAAGAAGAGAGGGCCACGCAGCTTATCCTTGTGGTGAAAAGGTTCCTTATGCATGTGCAGGTTTTGCAGATACAATTCCTTGCTCAGGTTTGGTAGCAAGACAGCAATGAGAACAACAACATAATTGGTTAGTGGAATAAATATCCTATATATTCATAATGAACTCATTTGTCTGAATGTGAAAAACCCTGAGACCTATTGAGCATGTTCAGTGGGCAGGTAATGCCGGCTGGCTGCTCTCTCTCTCTCTCTCGTGTGTGGAAAAGGGTGCAATGGTGTATGCCAGAAAAAAGGACCTGGCTGGCTGGAATCCTCATCTACGGAATGGTGGAGAAATTGGATTGAGTTCACATGGCAATGTGAATCTATCTACTTTGCAGTTTCCAAAACAAGATGTGAGCCAAACCACAGCTATCTTTGAAAACTGCACTTCTCCAAATTGTGTGATGCACTTCTCCAGCCAAATAATGAGTACAAAACTACATATACTGGGGACAGAGTTTGCACAAAAAGGTATATATGGGTGAAAATAACATACAAAAGTGCAGTATATTAGGGAAACTTACTTCACAAAAAAAAAATGGGTAGATTTGGAGAAGTTCACACTTGATGAGTTTTCATGAGGACTTTCGTTCAAAAAAAAAAGTGATGTGGAAGTGTAGAGAACTGAACATTGGAAATATGAGAAACTGAGAGAAACAGAGGCTAATTCGCCTATCCCTACACCCCACGCTGTAATATTTTGTGGCACATCTCTTGCTAGAATGTGAGAAAGAGACAGCACAACATGGGAAAGCAAAGCCTTTTGTTAATGCAATAACTGCCAGCTGTGGTCTACTAAGAAGTAAGCCCTATAGAGGACAGCGGGACTTATTTTCAGGTAACGTACATGTAGGATGGCAGCCTGAAACGGGGAGGAGGGGTAAGCAAAGTGAATAGGGGGGCAGAGCCTACCTAGTAATATAAGATGATCATAGAATCATAGAATAGTAGAGTTGGAAGGGGCCTATAAGGCCATCGAGTCCAACCCCCTGCTCAATGCAGGAATCCAAATCAAAGCATTCCCGACGGATGGCTGTCCAGCTGCCTCTTGAATGCCTCCAGTGTCGGAGAGCCCACTACCTCTCTAGGTAATTGGTTCCAGTGTCATATGGCTCTAACAGTTAGGAAGTTTTTCCTGATGTTCAGTCTAAATCTGCTTCCTGCAACTTGAGCCCATTATTCCGTGTCCTGCACTCTGGGAAGATGAATAAGTAGATGGATAAGTAACTGGGATGATAATAAGAGCAGTAGAAAAAAAATATCCGTTTAAAACAAACTGGTAGCAAAGCATACACATCTGTCTGACACATCAAAAAAATTAAGCCAATTTACAAGTTAAGGCCTTTTTCACCCAACAGCTCCTTGACAGATGTGCGCAGACTTCTATCATGTAAGGAAACACCAAAGAAATCAGTACAGAGATTGCAAAAGGGGAAGAGTACAGGTCAGAAGTGACAGAGAGAAATGGCATAAAAGGGAGTGGTATGCAATTTTAGTTTGGTTTAAATGGACAATATCCCTGGCCCACATAAATCTGTTCTTGTCTTCTAATTAGTTGGATTATCCTAGCATTAGAACAAATTCTAATGTCAATCTAAAATTCTTCTTTCCAGTAGAGGGAGCCATAACCATGCTAATCTTGTTCCAACAGTTGTGCACATCCCAGTTCATAACTGAATGAAATTACCGCATTGTGACCTTGGCGCAGGAAGCTTAAGCCAGGTTCACACCATACATTTAAAGCACTATGATGCTACTTTAAACAGTCATGGCTTCCCTCAAAGAATCCTGGGAAGTGCCGTTAGTGAGAGTTTTTAGGAGAGTCCTACTCCCTTCACAGAGCTACAGTTGTCAGAGTGGTTTAACAGTCAGCCTCTCTTCCCAGAGAACTCTGAGAATTATAGCTCTGTAAGGGAAATAGGGGGTCTAACAATTCTCAGCACCCTTCACAAACCTTAGCCCTAAGAAGAGAAAATTATATATAATTGCACCAAGGCACAGTGAAGAAGAAGAAAGAAATATCAAGAAATGTATTTATTTATTTATTGTATTTATATACTGCCCCATAGCCGAAGTGGTTTACAGTAATTGGGATGTGCCTGCGCTGCTGTGTCATCTGCGGCGCTTCCATCTGTGGCGGTGTGCCCTCCATTGGCCGCAGCGGTGGATCAAGATCAAGACCGAGAGGAAAACAGGACCTGTGAAGGGGCAGAGGGTGAGGCGCTTGGTCACTTGGAGCTACTGGTCGTGCTGGAGAGACAGTGGGGACTGGAGACAGCGGCCATACAGACGAGGAGAATCATTGTGAAGACCCGGAAACGATGAGAGGAAGGAGAGCAAGAGGACAGGGGCCTTTGGCTGTGGATGAAACATCTCCACATTTGGGAGTAGGAGAGATACGGACAACTTAATTTATTTTATTGGGGGTGGGTGGCCTGCCTGATTGGCAGACGGGAGGGAAGGCATGTGCAGACCGGAGGGGGCTGCTGAGGGAGGAGTGGGGAGCCACCACATTGAAAGGCTGGGCGGCAGATCCTGGAGTGCGGGTGGCAGGCCACACCGATTTAGGGGAACAAGGGATAGATGCCTTATATCCACCACTTGTTCCGGGCCTGTCCATGACCAGAAGATAACTGGGGGATGCAGGACTCCATCCAACCTTCGACTGCTGTTGTGTAACGCCAGGTCTGCGGTACAGAAGACATCTCTCATCCATGATACGATCTTGGATGAGAACGCAGACCTGGTATGTATTACGGAGACCTGGCTGGCCGAGGCCTCAGCTCCCATACTTGAGGCCATGTGTCCAGCTGGTTTCTGATACGCACAGCAGCCGAGGATTGGTAGGCGGGGAGGGGGTGTGGCAGTTATCTATCGGGAGTCTTTGGTTTTCACCAGACCCCCCCTCCACAAGACCAAGTTTGTTGATTGCATGTACTGGAGGTTGGGCCCAAAGGGCAGTTTAGGGATTTTACTTGTGTACCGCCCACCCCGCTGCACAGTAGACTCCCTGGCCGAGGTGCTAGAGGTGGTCTCGGCTGTGTGGTTGCTCTCCCCCAACCTATTGGTTTTGGGGGACTTCAACGTACATGCTGAGGCCTCTCTCATGGGAGCCCCTCGGGATTTCATTGAAACCATGACTTCTTCGGAACT
This sequence comes from Rhineura floridana, assembly GCF_030035675.1. Lineage (NCBI taxonomy): Eukaryota > Metazoa > Chordata > Lepidosauria > Squamata > Rhineuridae > Rhineura > Rhineura floridana. The sequence goes on from NC_084487.1 coordinate 10,719,153, forward strand.
GCACCTTAGTAATACAGGGCCCACCCATGTAGCCGGTCATGCTATTGACCTTGTGTTTGTCTCGGGAGGGGAAGGGAGTGCTCTGGAAATGGGGGCTGTTTCTTCTAACCCCATGTCATGGTCAGATCACTACCTGGTGAATATAGACTTCTCAATGCCGCACACCCTCCGCAGGGGTCAAGAACCTATTAGGATGGTCCGCCCCAGACTCCTGATGGAACCAAAGGGATTCCTGAATGCGCTGGGGGATTTGGAACTGACTGAAGGACACCCGGTCGAAACCCTGGTGATGGAGTGGAATAGGGAGATCACTAGGGCAGTAGACCGGGTGGCGCCGAAACGTCCTCTCCCCCTGGATGGAACTCAGACAGCACCCTGGTATACACCACGGTTGTGGGGTCTGAGACAGGAGGTGAGACGACTAGAGCGCCGGTGGCGGAAATCTCGTACCGAAGACGATCGGACACTGGGGTAGAGCAGCAATAGCGGCCTACCAGGTGGCAACAAAGGCAACGAAGAGGGAATTCTTTGCTGCCTCTATTGCGTCGGTGGAGTGTTGTCCCAGGAGGTTGTTCCAAGTGGTCCGAAGCCTGGTCGGTCCAGTTGCTCAGGAACCCATGGAGCATTCTAAAGCCTCCTGTGACACATTAGCTAAACACTTTGCCGATAAAATCGAATGCCTGAAGAACATGCTTCCGTACACCGTGGACACAGGAAGTAGGCCAGAGTCGGCCAGTTGCATTCCGGTCCGGTGGGATTGGTTTCAGCCTCTCCTTGCTGAGGACGTGGACAAGGTGCTCTCTACTGTGAAGCCTACCACCTGTCTACTTGATCCTTGCCCTTCGTGGCTCATTATGAGCTGCAAAGAGAGACTGGGCGAAGGGATCAAGGCAGTGGTAAATGCATCTTTGGAAGAGGGTGCAATGCCATCAGCCCTTAAGGAGGCAGTGATAAAGCCCATTCTGAAAAAGTCCTCCTTGGATCCCCAAGAGTTGAACAACTTTCGCCCAGTCTCTAATTTACCATTCTTGGGCAAGGTGATAGAGCGAGTGGTGGCCAAACAGTTACAGACACACTTGGAGGAAGCAGATTATTTAGATCCATTCCAATCGGGCTTCAGGACTGGACATGGAACTGAAACAGCCTTGGTCGCTCTTGTGGATGATATGAGGAGGGCGTTGGATAGGGGAGAATATACCTTCCTCGTCCTCCTGGATCTCTCAGCGGCTTTCGATACCGTTGACCACGGTATCTTGTTAAATCGCCTAGAGGGATTGGGAATGGGGGGCACCGACTTCCGGGAAGGGTGATTCGCCTGTGCTGCCTCTGAGACAAGCTCTTGTCTTAGATGAAGTTTTTTCAGCTTTAATCAGTCAGAATGTTTTTTTTTTTTTGACTGGTTAAGATTTTCTCCTGGTCAGGGAGAAACGTGAGATTAACCACAAAGCCTGTTTTTGTTGGGAGGACTGGATTTCATTAATTTATGAGAGAAAGTTCAGCCAGCGAATGCCGGACGGACTTCCATCAAAGCTCTTGCTGATTAAGCGACACGTTTATCTTTTCTTCAAAGAAAAACGAACTAACAGGCAAGCATCCTTCTTTCCATTTTTTTTTTACTTGGTTTAAATTGTTGCACCAAAAAGAGATTTGTCAATGAATCAGCTATAAAGAACTGGGTGAGTTAAAAAATTTCTCTTTCACTCACGAAACTAAGGAGGAAAGAAATCGAAAAAAGCTTATCTTTGTTTTTATTGCAAAAAGCGGGCCTGGAAGTGCATTCTAAAGATATTAACGGAAGAGGGATTTTTATTTCGAGGAGGGAAAAAAAATAAACAAATTTGATTATGAACTTTGGAGTATCATGTCTGGAACTATTTTTTTTTTTGGTCTATTTCATTTTGACGAATCTGCTTACTCACAACGCCACTAACTGCTTGAAGCTGGGAACTAAACTTGTTTTGTTTTCCTGAATATATAAGAGATAAGACAGGCTGTATTGATGTCTGCAAGCCTGAAACATTAACCCAATTGTGGCTGAAATAATTTTTTGTTTTTGTGGTTTTAAGAATGACAACCAGGAAAGTGACTGAGACCATGGAAGAAATTATGTTTCAGAAAATAATGAGTGAGATTGAGATAATGAAACAAACCCTGAGACAGGGCAGACAGGAGATGAAAATTGAACTTAGCAAAATGATGCAGGAGTTTAAAAAAACAGGGGATTCTGTGAAAGAGGATTTTGATGGGATTAGAGATGAGAAAAGAAAAATTAAAGGGAAGATACAAGCCATGGAGACTGGAACAAATGAGGAATTGGAAAAAGATCTGGAGTTTACGGATGTTAGAAATAAAGTTTACTGTTTGGAATTCAACGTTGTCTCTGAAGAAACTAATGAAGATATTAGTGATAAAGTTATCAACGTCTTGGATAATTTTCTTGACTGGAATGATGTGATGGAGCTTGACATAGAAAAAATCTATGGAATTAATTACAAATATGTGACAATAGAAAAACTCTTAAGAGATGAGCCAGTACATTTTGTAAAAAAGAAGAGCAGAGAAGTGACTTTACAACAATATTTCAGCAACATATTTAGAATTGATGGCAAGGACATATTTGTGAAGGGGGAAATTCCCATCAGACTCTTGTTATATGACTATGGCTATGACAGCAAGATCATCATGAGATACTGATAATGGATGAGTGGATACTGAAACCACTGGATTTAACAGGACTATTGAAGATGGAAGATGGAATTAATATTGATAATGGAAGAATGGTTATGGAAATTATTGGACCTAATAGATTCGACGAGATGGATTAATCGATATGTTTATTTGGATTATGGCTATGACAACAAGATTATTATGGGATACTGATAATGGAAGAATGGCTACTGAAATTACTGGATTTAACAGGATTATAGAAGATGGAAGATGGAATTAATATAGATAATGGAGGAATGGCTATTGAAATTACTGGACCTAATAGATTTGAATCACGATGGATTAAGCGACATGTTTATTTGGAGAAAAATTGAAAGATATATCTCTCAAGGAATTGAAATCTCTTTTGGACTTTTTGTGGAAAGAATAAAGTAATGTTTATGAGATTTGATGATTAATTAAGATAACTACTGGAGGAAAGTGATTTTGTAATATAATTTTAGAGATACGATTGTTATATATTGTAGACTTATGGTTGATCTGCGACAAATCGGAAGTCAACATTTTATTTTTTTTGTATAATTGTTTTTGTTTTGTGTTGTTTTTTTGTTTTTGAAAATTTGAATAAAAATTAATAAAAAAAAAAAGGGAATGGGGGGCACCGTTCTACGGTGCTTCCATTCCTATCTCTCAGGCAGGTACCAATGGGTAGCATTGGGGGATGAGGTTTCAGACCCTTGGCCTCTTAATTGTGGAGTGCCACAGGGTTCTATCCTCTCCCCCATGCTATTTAACATCTATATGAAGCCGCTGGGAGCCATCATCAGGAGCTTTGGGCTGCAGTGTCATCAATATGCGGATGACACTCAGCTCTATCTCTCATTTAAGTCCTCACCAGAATTGGCTGTGGAGACCATGTCCAAGTGCCTGGAGTCCGTAAGTGGATGGATGGGCGAGAACAGGCTGAAGCTAAATCCCGACAAGACCGAGGTGTTGCTCGTGGGTGACAAGAGAAGGTTAGGAGATATCGATCTGGTCCTTAATGGGGTGAGATTACCCCTGCAAGACCCGGTCAGCAGCCTGGGGGTTATTCTTGACTCCCAGCTGTCCATGGAGGCTCAGGTTTCGGCAGTGAGTCGGGCGGCTTGGTATCAATTACATCTGATACAGAGGCTGCAACCCTACCTTCCTGTACATCTGCTCCCACGAGTGATACATGCCCTGGTCTCCTCTCGCTTGGACTACTGTAATGCGCTCTATGTGGGGTTACCCTTGAAAACGGTCCGGAAACTGCAACTGGTGCAAAATGCAGCGGCACGCTTGATTAAGCGTAGCCGTCGCCGGGATCACATCACTCCGGTGTTGATGGACCTGCACTGGTTGCCAGTGGTTTACCGGGCCCAATCCAAGGTGTTGGTGTTAACCTTTAAAACCCTATACGGTTTCGGCCCAGTTTATCTGAAGGACCGCCTCCACTATCACCAATTAGGCCGCCTTACAAGATTAGCCACACAGGACCTCCTCTCGGTCCCACCAGTCAAAACAGCTAGGCTGGTGCGGACCAGAGAGAGAGCGTTCTCGATTGTGGCCCCCACCCTCTGGAACTCTCTCCCTTACGACCTTCGACATGCCTCCTCCCTGTTGAACTTTCGCCAAGCTTTAAAGACCTGGCTATTCAGGCAGGCCTATAGGAACTTGGGGGTGGAGTAGTAATTTTGATGTTTTAATTGATGTTTTGATGTTGGATAAATTGATGATTGTGTTTCGATTATACTGTATTTTAATTATTGTTGTGAGTCGCCTAGAGTGTCCGTTAATTCGGACAGATAGGTGACCAAGAAATAAAATTTTATTTATTTATTATTATTTAACTAAAAACATTAAAAACAAATATACAAATCACACCTATACTAAGTGTAGGGACTGTAATCTCCATTCCAACCCGTGTTTGTTGTATGCAGTGCTGTTTCCAGTCGCTGCAGTTGAGCTTCTGACAAAAACTACTTTATTTATCTTGCTGACTTCTGAGGTAGAATTTGACATAATTACGTTATTACTAATTGTTATTCCATATCATTAATTTCAAAGTGTGGGGGAGTCATCGGTTATGTATTGCTTGCAAAGTGAAAACAACAAATACTGATCATATTCACTGGACTGATTTCTATTCTGGACATGCGACCAGTCAGCAAACATTGGCAATTTCCACTCCTATTTCCTTTTCCTTTGGAAATCAATAACATCCCTAATTCAGCATATTCAAATTAGATGCTGACTCACAAAAACAAAGCAAAGGTCATTGACTCATACTTCCATTAAATTTAAATTATGGTGGGAAGACTGCGCAGCTCCTTGATAATAGAAATCTATAGTAACTCCAAGTTTTCCTTTCTCCAGTGGTTTTAGGATGGGGCAGTCTTTACTTGGGTGGATGTGGAAAAGCAGTTCATTCTCAGTGTGGAATTATATTCTCTCGTGCTCGACACAACCTTTGGAGGACACGTGGGTCAGAGATGACACCAGAGAAGGGAAGCGTCCAAACTGGATTGAGATGTAATTTAAGAGGAAATTCCCTAATTTATCTCAACATAAATTTGAACTATTATTGCAGCTTAAGTTACTCATTTGCTACCTTTTAACTTGAAAAACTAGGATCACCTGTGAGTGCAGAGACATGGACCTCAGCCCAGGACCTCATTTTAGGACACAAAACACTGCCCAGTATTAATCAGCTGACAGCATCTGATCAGAAACTCAGGGATCAGTACTCATTTCATCAAAAACACATTATGAGGATACTCCCTCCCCAAATACTTGTGGAGACAGCCACCAAACACTTTGAAACGAACTCCATGTAATGATAGAAGATTCCCAGAAGCTCAGTAGCATGAGCCAAAGCATTGCTTGGGGGTGCATAATTAACCCCACCTTCCATTGATTGCCCAGTGAATTTTGTGCTCATAAAGCTGTTGCCACAAAGGTTGATGGAGTGTGATGTGTCACACAAGCTTTTGGTATGAAGATTAAAATTAGGTTCACAACAGTACTGTAAATACATTTATCTAGTAAAGTTTCCACCAGTAAAAATAGTAATAATTAAAGTTAAGTATGTTAAGGAACTCAGTTTATAGGCTTTTGAAAGATGGAGAACGTGAGAAAAATAAAGCCAGAGCCTCCAAAAAGAAAGGATAGGAGTTACCATATATACGTAACCTGATATTCTAGGACTGGTGGGCACTCAATCTTTGGCTGCAGATAAACTTTAAAAAATCCCACACCATCTTAAAAGAAAGATGGATCCAAAGGGCTACAAGTGGGAGGAGGGAGGAGGAGTCACTTTCTTCCCATAAGCTTGTAATGAGGAATAAAATATTGGGGATTTTTAATATTTAATTCACCTCAGTGAACCAGAGTTTGGAAAAACCTACAACAGCAAAGATTCCTGGGAAGCAGCCTCTCTGACCCCTAAGTACATTTCGTGAAAGCCTGGGGGTATAGACTTCCTGACTCCTATGAATATTTTGGGGAATGTCGCCCAGTAAGAATCGGGGGCTCCTTTCAAACAAAGAAATAGTTGACATATGGTTTATGATAATCTTAATATTTAAGAGGAGACAGGATAATGATTATTTGAAACATCAGGAATTTACAGCAGGGAGAATGCAGCTATTATCTGGGAATTTATCAGGGAATGGTTTCTGGAAAAAAAACAGATTCCTTGACCAGTAATCCTAAATTCTTCCATTGTTCTTATCTGTCACATCCACATCTTTCTGGTCAGGATTATGCTGGGGTCAGTTCAGTTAGAAAAGGTATAAAACATGAGGGGTTTGAAGGGGTCAGCAGTTCCTCTTCTGGAGGGCTCCAACGGCTGCCTTACTTACCAATGTGCCCCAGCAACATCGGGACAAAGGCTTAGAGCTAAGGCTTTGGGTGAGATCTTTCAAATCTAGCACTGGTTACACGAGGGCGGTATCATTGGGCTAGACACTAAAGTCTCTGTCTCAGCCTTAGACTCACAACAATCAAACAAGGGGTGACTTTCAGTTTGCTACAATACCATTACACAATCCATCTGGAAAGAAACAATCAGATACAGAAGTATTGCTATCTCCAGTTACATATTCAAAAAAATTAAATGTGCTACTCAGAGCTTGGAGAAGTTACTTTTTTGAACTACAAGTCCCATCAGCCCAATCCAGTGTCCATGCTGGCTGGGGCTGATGGGAGTTGTAGTTTTAAAAAGTAACTTTTCCAAGCTCTGGTGCTACTACCTCCTTTGGTAGCCATCAGAATCTTCTGAATCTAGATCTTGCCTGCATCATCAGTCCAATCTTATCCTTCTGCTTTGATCATCAATTAGAGAAGTAACCCCTCATTTATTACTTAAACATTTATATTTTGCCCTTTAAAAACTCTTGAGTATTCTCTCTCTGCCGCTATATATGTCCGCGATGCATCTCCCAGGCTACTGGGGTAATTAGAGTCAGGGACGCAAACAAACATGGTTTAGGGGTAGGGCCAGGGCTGGATTAAGCTGAGGAGGGCCCCTAGGCTGATTGGTGTTTGGGGGGCCCTTCTCCTCCCAGGCAGATCCGCGGAAACAGCCGCAGGAGTGATCACAAGACAGGAGCTTCTGAGCTGCCCGCCGTCCTGTCCCATCCCATCCCCCCGCTTCACCTACCTTTCCGCTTTTTTTGCAGCTGCGCGCACTGTGCGCACAGGTTTGCCATCAGTCAAGATGGTGGCTGAAACCTCTGCCGCCATCTTGGTTGATGGCAGCAATGCGCACGTGTAGCATGCATGCGTGCCATCAACCAAGATGGCAGCAGAGGCTTCAGCCTCTTAGGGAAACCTTGGCTGCCATCTTGATTGATGGCAAACCGCAAAAAACAGTGGAGAAAAAGGTAAGTGAAGTGGGGGGATGGCGGGCAGTTCGGAAGCTCTTGCACGGGCCCCCAAGAGCTCCGGGCCCCTAGGCTTCAGCCTACTAAACCTAATGGATAATCTGGCCCTGGGTAGGGCTCAACTTGAGAACTGCATCCAGTTCTAAACACCACACTTTAAGAATGATGCAGACAAACTGGAACAGGTTCAGAGGAAGGCAACAAGGATGATCAGGGGACTGGAAACAAAGCTTGAGAGGAGAAACTGAAAGAACTGGGCATGTTTAGCCTTGAGAAGAGAAGACTGAGGGGAGATATGATAGCACTCTTCAAATACTTGAAAGTTTGTCACCCAGAGAAGGACCAGGATCTCTTCTCAATCATCTCAGAGCACAGGACATGGAATAATGGGCCCAAGTTACAGGAAGTCAGATTTCGGGCGAACTTCAGGAAAAACTTCCTAATCGCTAGTGCAGTATGACAATGGAACCAATGACCTAGGGATGTGGTGGACTCTCACAATACTGGAGGCATTTGAGAAGCAGCTGGACAGCCTCCTGTCAGGTATGCTTTAAGCTGGATTTCTGCACTGAGCAGAGGTTGGACTCGATGGCCTTATAGGCCTGGCTGCGAGGGGGCTTCAGAAGTGCTGCTGTATAGGAGCGGACATCTCCCAGAGAGATGCATTGATGGCACAGTTGCAATTTGCAAATTAGTCACAAAATTACAGGGTCCCGCAAGAGCTGACAGTGACTACCCCCCTCCCTCAGTCCCGGGGAGCTCTTTTTCCTCCCTCTGTATAACACACAAGTCTTTCTGATGTCCTACTAGAATCATTGCGTGTTTAAAGCTACAAACCAGCCATTACACACACACACACACACACACACACACACAGAGAGAGAGAGAGAGGAAACCTCCCACTGTAGAAGCACCCCGCTATCCCAACTGCACATTTGCCTTTGCTTTCGGTTAATTTCCCCCCCTCTCATGGATGCGCAGGCCACTGATTACTCGGGAGTCGGAATGGTAACCCACCCACCACCTTTCCCCCAGGGAGACAGCAGGCACTTTGAAAACAGGAGGTTGGTTTTCTGTTTTGAGAGTGATGGGCTTTAACTCCAGATGCTGAAGGCCAACTTGGGGTGGAAGAAGGACGCGCGAAATGCCTCAGTACAGTTGCTGGGCATGGAACCGGTTTGATATCCGAAGGGGAGATTCAATTTGAAGAAAGGGAAAGCCGAGAGGAGTGGAAAATAAAACGTAAATCCACATGGAGCCAGAAGTACTGCAGCAACGCGCGCACACTTGCGTGCACACACCCACCCCATCGCCCTACCAATCCTTTAATCCGGTTTTCTCCGCCGCCTCTCTCAACTCGAGGGAGGCATTAAAAGCTCCAGCATTCTCGGCTGTGGCAAGAAGGAGAATATCTCCCTGCATTAGTGCTTATTCACAGGCTGGTTCGATGATGAAACTGAGCAGACTTCCAGAGAAACTGACTAGGCCGCAAGATTGAGGAAGCAGGGGAATTCCTGGGATGGGGGCTTGGATTTCCTAGAAGATGCATTACCTTTCCAAAGGGGAAAAAAGAGACCGAGCTGTGTATCACTAGAAGCTAAAATGATGAAACTGAGGTTATCATACTTTGGACACATCATGAGAAGACATGATTCTCTAGAAAAGACAATAATGCTGGGGAAAACAGCAGGGAGTAGAAAAAGAGGAAAGCCAAACAAGAGATGGATGGATTCCATAAAGGAAGCCACAGACCTGAACTTACAAGATCTGAACAGGGTGGTTCACGACAGATGCTCTTGGAGGTCGCTGATTCATAGGGTCGCCATAAGTCGTAATCGACTTGAAGGCACATAACAACAACAAAATGTATTGATTGATCGGCTCCCGCTCTGCTTTGTATTGTACCTGCTGATGCCTATGGCGAAAAGTGTCCTTTAGACAGGTCAGCACTTCCTCCCGGGCAGCTCTGACCGCTACTTGTCACGGGGAGGAAAGCCCTTACAGACAATGCACCCCGTTATTGCCTGCACCTGGGGTGGACCACTCCCACCACTCCGCCCTTGGTAGGCCAATGCAGACAAAAGGCCTATCTAGCCCAGCACGCCATTCCCACAGTGGCCAGCTTGGAGTCTCTAGGAAAAGAAGCCCTCAAGCAGGACACGAGTGCAATAGCTCGTGAGTGTAAGATGGAAACCATCCCAATCATTATGAAAGTGCTTAAGTCACTGGAGAACAAAGGGCGGGGTTTGTAAAAGTGAAGGCTTGCGTGGCAGACGAATACAGGTCTGTGCACGTTGAGTCCTTTGCTGCTGCAGGAGGGGTGCTGCTGATAATGGTGTTGATGGTGGTGTTTATACACCTTTGGAAGGGAGAAGAGACTCCTTGTATTAGCATGGGGATGGGGATCCTCTGGCCCTTCAGATGCTGCTGTCCTACAGCTCCCGTCGTTCCCATGATGGCTGGAGTGTTTGAGAGTTCATTTATTTATTTATATATTGTTTTATTTATACCCCTTCCTTCCTTCCAGCAGGAGCCCAAGGCAGCAAACAGAAACACCAAAAACACTTAAAACATCATAAAAAGACCTTAAAATACATTAAGAAAAAACAGTGTTGAAAACATTTAAAAAAACTTTAAAAACATCTTTAAAAAAAAGAGTTAAAAACATATTAAAAGACATAAGAACATAAGAACATAAGAAGAGCCTGCTGGATCAGGCCAGTGGCCCATCTAGTCCAGCATCCTGTTCTCACAGTGGCCAACCAGGTGCCTGGGGGAAGCCCGCAAGCAGGACCCGAGTGCAAGAACACTCTCCCCTCCTGAGGCTTCTGGCAACTGGTTTTCAGAAGCATGCTGCCTCTGACTAGGCTGGCAGAGCACAGCCATCACGGCTAGTAGCCATTGATAGCCCTGTCCTCCATGAATTTGTCTAATCTTCTTTTAAAGCCATCCAAGCTGGTGGCCATTACTGCATCTTGTGGGAGCAAATTCCATAGTTTAACTATGCGCTGAGTAAAGAAGTATTTCCTTTTGTCTGTCCTGAATCTTCCAACATTCAGCTTCTTTGAATGTCCACGAGTTCTAGTATTATGAGAGAGGGAGAAGAACTTTTCTCTATCCACTTTCTCAATGCCATGCATAATTTTATAGACTTCTATCATGTCTCCTCTGACCCGCCTTTTCTCTAAACTAAAAAGCCCCAAATGCTGCAACCTTTCCTCGTAAGGGAGTCGCTCCATCCCCTTGATCATTCTGGTTGCCCTCTTCTGAACCTTTTCCAACTCTATAATATCCTTTTTGAGATGAGGCGACCAGAACTGTACACAGTATTCCAAATGCGGCTGCACCATAGATTTATACAACGGCATTATGATATCGGCTGTTTTATTTTCAATACCTTTCCTAATTATCGCTAGCATGGAATTTGCCTTTTTCACAGCTGCCGCACACTGGGTGGACATAGTGTACTTAGACTTTCAAAAAGCGTTTGACAAGGTACCTCACCAAAGGCTTCTGAGGAAGCTTAGCAGTCATGGTATAAGAGGAGAGGTCCTCTTGTGGATAAGGAATTGGTTAAGAAGCAGAAAGCAGAGAGTAGGAATAAACAGACAGTTCTCCCAATGGAGGGCTGTAGAAAGTGGAGTCCCTCAAGGATCGGTATTGGGACCTGTACTTTTCAACTTGTTCATTAATGACCTAGAATTAGGACTGAGCAGTGAAGTGGCCAAGTTTGCTGATGACACTAAATTGTTCAGGGTTGTTAAAACAAAAAGGGATTGTGAAGAGCTCCAAAAAGACCTCTCCAAACTGAGTGAATGGGCAGAAAAATGGCAAATGCAATTCAGTATAAACAAGTGTAAAATTATGCATATTGGAGCAAAAAATCTTAATTTCACATATACGCTCATGGGGTCTGAACTGGTGGTGACCGACCAGGAGAGAGACCTCGGGGTTGTAGTGGACAGCACGATGAAAATGTCGACCCAGTGTGCGGCAGCTGTGAAAAAGGCAAATTCCATGCTAGCGATAATTAGGAAAGGTATTGAAAATAAAACAGCCGATATCATAATGCCGTTGTATAAATCTATGGTGCGGCCGCATTTGGAATACTGTGTACAGTTCTGGTGGCCTCATCTCAAAAAGGATATTATAGAGTTGGAAACGGTTCAGAAGAGGGCAACCAGAATGATCAAGGGGATGGAGCGACTCCCTTACGAGGAAAGGTTGCAGCATTTGGGGCTTTTTAGTTTAGAGAAAAGGCGGGTCAGAGGAGACATGATAGAAGTCTATAAAATTATGCATGGCATTGAGAAAGTGGATAGAGAAAAGTTCTTCTCCCTCTCTCATAATACTAGAACTCGTGGACATTCAAAGAAGCTGAATGTTGGAAGATTCAGGACAGACAAAGGGAATTACTTCTTTACTCAGCGCATAGTTAAACTATGGAATTTGCTCCCACAAGATGCAGTAATGGCCACCAGCTTGGATGGCTTTAAAAGAAGATTAGACAAATTCATGGAGGACAGGGCTATCAATGGCTACTAGCTGTGATGGCTGTGCTCCGCCACCCTAGTCAGAGGCAGCATGCTTCTGAAAACCGGTTGCTGGAAGCCTCAGGAGCGGAGAGTGTTCTTGCACTCAGGTCCTGCTTGCGGGCTTCCCCCAGGCACCTGGTTGGCCACTGTGAGAACAGGATGCTGGACTAGATGCGCCACTGGCCTGATCCAGCAGGCTCTTCTTATGTTCTTATGTTCTTATGGGTCAACATTTTCATCGTGCTGTCCACTACAACCCCGAGGTCTCTCTCCTGGTTGGTCACCGCCAGTTCAGACCCCATGAGCGTATATGTGAAATTCAGATTTTTTGCTCCAATATGCATAATTTTACACTTGTTTATATTGAATTGCATTTGCCATTTTTCTGCCCATTCACTCAGTTTGGAGAGATCTTTTTGGAGCTCTTCACAATCCCTTTTTGTTTTAACAACCCTGAACAATTTAGTGTCGTCAGCAAACTTGGCCACTTCACTGCTCACTCCTAATTCTAGGTCATTAATGAACAAGTTGAAAAGTACAGGTCCCAATACCGATCCTTGAGGGACTCCACTTTCTACAGCCCTCCATTGGGAGAACTGTCCGTTTATTCCTACTCTCTGCTTTCTGCTTCTTGACCAATTCCTTATCCATAAGAGGACCTCTCCTCTTATTCCATGACTGCTAAGCTTCCTCAGAAGTCTTTGGTGAGGTACCTTGTCAAACGCGTTTTGAAAGTCTAAGTACACTATGTCCACTGGATCACCTCTATCTATATGCTTGTTGACAGTCTCAAAGAATTCTAATAGGTTACTGAGACAGGACTTTCCCTTGCAGAAGCCATGCTGGCTCTGCTTCAGCAAGGCTTGTTCTTCTATGTGCTTAGTTAATCTAGCTTTAATAATACTTTCTACCAGTTTTCCAGGGACAGAAGTTAAGCTAACTGGCCTGTAATTTCCGGGATCCCTTCTGGATCCCTTTTTGAAGATTGGCGTTACATTTGCCACTTTCCAGTCCTCAGGCACGGAGGAGGACCCGAGGGACAAGTTACATATTTTAGTTAGCAGATCAGCAATTTCACATTTGAGTTCTTTGAGAACTGTCGGGTGGATGCCATCCTGGCCCGGTGATTTGTCAGTTTTTATATTGTCCATTAAGCCTAGAACTTCCTCTCTCGTTACCACTATTTGTCTCAGTTCCTCAGAATCCCTTCCTGCAAATGTTAGTTCAGGTTCAGGGATCTGCCCTATATCTTCCACTGTGAAGACAGATGCAAAGAATTCATTTAGCTTCTCTGCAATCTCCTTATCGTTCTTTAGTACACCTCTGAGTCCCTTATCATCCAAGGGTCCAATCGCCTCCCTAGATGGTCTCCTGCTTTGAATGTATTTATAGAATTTTTTGTTGTTGGTTTTTATGTTCTTAGCAATATGCTCCTCAAATTCTTTTTTAGCGTCCCTTATTGTCTTCTTGCATTTCTTTTGCCAGAGTTTGTGTTCTTTTTTATTTTCTTCATTCGGACAAGACTTCCATTTATTGAAGGAAGACTTTTTGCCTCTAAGAGCTTCCTTGACTTTGCTCGTTAACCATGCTGGCATCTTCTTGGCCCTGGCGGTACCTTTTCTGATCTGCGGTATGCACTCCAGTTGAGCTTCTAATATAGTGTTTTTAAACAACTTCCAAGCATTTTCGAGTGATGTGACCCTCTGGACTTTGTTTTTCAGCTTTCTTTTTACCAATCCCCTCATTTTTGTGAAGTTTCCTCTTTTGAAGTCAAATGTGACCGTATTGGATTTTCTTGGCAATTGGCCAGTTACATGTATGTTTAATTTAATAGCACTGTGGTCACTGCTCCCAATCGGTTCAACAACACTTACATCTCGCACCAGGTCCCGGTCCCCACTGAGGATTAAGTCCAGGGTTGCCGTCCCTCTGGTCGGTTCCATGACCAACTGGTCTAGGGAATAGTCATTTAGAATATCTAGAAACTTTGCTTCTTTGTCATGACTGGAACACATATGCAGCCAGTCTATGTCCGGGTAGTTGAAGTCACCCATTACTACCACATTTCCTAGTTTGGATGCTTCCTCAATTTCATATCTCATCTCCAGGTCTCCCTGAGCATTTTGATCAGGGGGACGATAGATCGTTCCCAGTATTAAGTCCCTCCTGGGGTATGGTATCACCACCCACAACGATTCTGTGGAGGAGTCTGCCTCTTTTGGGGTTTCGAGCTTGCTGGATTCAATGCCTTCTTTCACGTATAGAGCGACTCCGCCACCAATTCGTCCTTCCCTGTCCTTCCGATATAGTTTATATCCAGGGATAACCGTATCCCACTGGTTTTCTCCATTCTACCAGGTCTCCGTTATGCTCACTATATCAATGCTCTCCTCTAAGACCAAGCACTCCAGTTCTCCCATCTTGGTTCGGAGGCTCCTAGCATTAGCGTACAGGCACTTGTAAGCAGTGTCTCTCTTCAAGTGTCTTTGGGACTTGTGGTTTGGCCTGTGGTAATTTTGCTCTTCTGAATTGATATCCTGTGCCCCTGCTCTCACAATGCCTACTTCTAGGCCTACCCCTTTTAAAATTTCATCATTTCTTTGGTTTTTATCCCAGGGGGGAGGTTTATTCCGAACCGGACCTTTCTCAGCTCCTGTCGGGTTTCCCCCCTCAGTCAGTTTAAAAGCTGCTCTGCTACCTTTTTAATTTTAAGTGCCAGCAGTCTGGTTCCATTCTGGTTCAAGTGGAGCCCGTCCCTTTTGTACAGGCCCGGCTTGTCCCAAAATGTTCCCCAGTGCCTAACAAATCCGAACCCTTCCACCCGACACCATCGTCTCATCCACGCATTGAGACTGCAAAGCTGGGCCTGTCTGGCTGGTCCTGCACGTGGAACCGGTAGCATTTCAGAGAAAGCCACCTTGGAGGTCCTGGCTTTCAGCATCCTACCTAGCAACCTTAATTTTGCTTCCAGGACCTCACGGCTGCATTTCCCCATGTCGTTGGTGCCAACGTGCACCACGACCACTGACTCCTCCCCAACACTGTCTACCAAACTATCTAAACGACGGACGATATCCGCAACCTTCGCACCAGGCAGGCAAAACACCTTGCGGTCTACACGCCCATCACACACCCCACTGTCTATGTTCCTAATGATCGAATCACCCACTACAAGGATCCCTCCACCCCCTGGAGATATATCCTCAGCACGAGAGGATAGCTGCTCATCCCCCAAGGAATGGGTCCCTTCTAAGGGATCGTTTCCCTCTTCCTCAGCTGGATGCTCTCCTTCCCCGAGACCATCGTTCTCCATGATAGCAGGAGAGCTATCATTGCTGGAGTGGGACACAGCTATAACGTCCCTTGAGGCCTCCTCCACACACCTCTCTGCCTCTCTCAGCTTTTCCAGGTCTGCCACCTTGGCCTCAAGGAAATGAAGTAGTTCCCGGAGAGCCAGGAGCTCATTGCACTGAGAGCACACCCACGACTGCTGTCCAACAGGCAGATAGTCGTACATGCTGCAGGCTGTGCAAAACACTGGAAAGCCCCCACACGCCTGCTGGCTTCTTACCTGCATAGTTTTGTTTGAGGTTTATTACGTCAATAGGTTGGAGACTGTGGTTTAGTTGAGGTCAGGGAACAGAAGGGCAGAGTGGGGGGCCCTGGCCTCCTCGCCCTGCTGCCGAACTCGCCCTGCTGCCGAACTCGCTCTGCTGCTTAACTCGCCTTGACGCTTTGTCAGCTGGGGCCTTGACGCTTCATCAGCTGGGGCTCCCTCTAGCTCGTGGAGCAGACATATTAAAAGCAATTCTAACACAGACGCAGACTGGGATAGGTCTCAACTTAAAAGGCTTGTTGGAAGAGGAAAGTCCTTCAAAAGGCGCCGAAATATTTAAGGGGAGGGAATTCCATAGGGTGGGGGCTGTGACGTCCTTCCCCTGGCTCCACCTGTGACGCTCTCACTCATGGCTACCAGCAGTCAGGATCGTCGTGTTTATTTTTACCTCTCTCTGCTCTAGCACAGATCTCAAAAGATCCCCCTGCTAGGCCACACTACTCAACACTCTGTGTACCCAATATAGCCTCTAGACTGTGCCTTAGTCTCTTCCTGGCTATTTTGATACCTTGTGTCTCTGTGTTTAAGTAATTCCCAACCCCCCTGAAGCCTCTTGCCTATGAAGCTCACAGCTCTGGGTTGCTCTGTGGTACTGGACGTTGATACAATATCTCTTCCTTCGCCGCTGCCGTCATTCGATACTATTTCTTGTCAGCCTTGGTTACTCTGCCTTCCCCCCTGGTCTGTGCACCCCCAGCTAAGGAATTAGGCTTTAAGTAAACCAAGAAAATATTTATTGATAACACTAGAAATAACAAGATTACTTATAGATTTTGTTGACAAGCATATGGTTTCATATATGATTCTCTTATGTTCTTAATTCTTAATATATGCCTCAGAACTCCTAATCCAATCTCTCAACAGCCACCTTCTCTCTACAAAAACCTTCAACACCCACCACCTTCCACCAACCCACCGTTTAACAACCACTTCGACTCAACTGTCATCCTCTCATTGATACCTTCAGCCATTCAAACACACAGCCAATCATCATCCAGCATTCTACAGCCCATGTACTCCCCCTTCTCACTCACTCCACTTACCATATTTCCTATAATAAACCTGCACTTACCATATTTACATTACATTCATAAACAGGAACATCACAGGGGCAGCCACACTAAAGGTCCTGTTCAAACAACATCTGGAGGGCCACAGGTTCCCCATCCCAGGAAGGGCTGTAGCTCAGTGGTAGAGCACTTGACTGGCAAGGAGAAATTCCCAGGTTCGATCCCGTGTATCTCCAGGTAGTTCTGACAAATAATCCTGTCTGAAACCCTGCCAGTCTGTAGGATAATCCTGAACTAGATGGACCAATGATCTGACTCAGGGGAAGGCAGCTTCCTATATGTTCATGTTACCAGATGGTGATGGCCACACAGATCTCCACTGTGCTGTGGGGAACCATAAGTAACCTCTGCCTCTTTTTTGAACACTGAACCAGGGTGGGGGCAGGCAGGGCCGGATTATCCATTAGGCTTAGTAGGCTGAAGCCTAGGGGGCCGGAGCTCTTGGGGGCCCATGGGGCACTGGCCCGAGGGCCCCTGGAGCTACAAAAGGCCCTCCGCTCTCCTTCCGCGATCTGCAGAAGCAGGACAGGAGCCGCAGATTGCAGGACAAGAGCTTCCAAACCGCCCACCATCCCCCTGCTTCACTTACCTTTTTCTCCGCTGTTTTTTTGCGGTTTGCCATCAGTCAAGATGGCGGCCAAGGTTTCCCTAAGGGGCTGAAGCCTCTGCCGCCATCTTGGTTGATGGCACACATGCGTGCCTAAGAGGAGAAGGGGAGCTAGGGTTACCATCATTTTGTCATATCAAAAAGAGCACATTTGGCTTTGATAAGTGAAAAGTAAGACTATGCTGTTGCACCATCTCAAAAAGA
This sequence comes from Rhineura floridana, assembly GCF_030035675.1. Taxonomy (NCBI): domain Eukaryota; kingdom Metazoa; phylum Chordata; class Lepidosauria; order Squamata; family Rhineuridae; genus Rhineura; species Rhineura floridana. Next base: position 10,736,759 of record NC_084487.1, read on the forward strand.
GTACATGTACTCGTACGGTTGGTAACCCTAAGGGGGGCCCAAACACCAATCAGCCTAGGGGCCCTCCTCAGCTTAATCCAGCCCTGGGGGCAGGTTAAGATTGCTCCTTCTTACCTTCAGTCCCTGACTAACATGAGCATTTGGTCTTTCTGTTTCAAAATTGACCCGTGGCTCATTGCATTGCCTCTCCGCAAGTGTATGATGGTGTCACCTCAGATCATCCATAGACATGAACACAACAAACAGGACTTGAGGAGGAGGCTATGAACGAGCTGCTTAATGCTCCCCTAGCCATATGGAAGATGTGGCCCACACACAACTGGGAGGATGTATGAAGAGCGCCCAAGTTAGGCTTGGAAGAGATTTTATGGCCATCCATGACTGCAGACAACTTGCTCAATGAGGCACAGAACTAAACACAGGGATGGATGTATCTGTCAATGTTGGTTTGTCTTAGTAGTCATTTTTGCAATTTCGGCAACAATTTCTCCTAATGTACATATTTTTATATGCAGATTTGACTAATACTGTATACACATTTTTGCAAGCAATTTCCCCTAATACAGTGCACTATTGTCACTAGTATATGCCTTTGTATGCACACTTTCCCCGAATATATGCATTTTTGTACACATTTGTTGGAGAATGGCATTGCAAAACATTCACAAGAAGTGTGAATGTCCAATGATTGTTGTGTTTCAGCTTGTGAATTGGTTTGAGAAGTGCTAATTAGGTAGTTTCTCATTAAAATGGGAAAAAAACTGATTTTCTCCCCGAACTCTGGCTAAGCAGAGGCCTTATATAGTGATGCAGCCTGATCTCAGAACTATGGCAGACAGAGAACTGCTCAGGCTTCCCTACAGCTAAGGATGGGGGGGGGGATTCAATTTTCTTCCCATTTTAATTACCTAATTTGCACATTTTAAACCAATACATGAACCAAAGCACAATTATCCTTTGAAATTTGCACTTCTTCAAATTTTGCAATAGTTCTCCAGCCAATGTGTAAAAAATCGTATATATTAGGGGAACTTTTGCATAAAAAGGCATACATTCATGAAAACAACTCACCCAAATGCATAGGGGAAACTGCTTCAAAAATGTGTTTATTAATCAAAACTACATACAGAAATGTGTATGTTAGGAGAAATTCACACAAAAATGCTGACAAATTTCCATGAGGATTTTTTTTTAACACAATTATCTGCAGAAATGTGAAGAACTGAATTTAGGATTTGAAACATGAGTAACAGAGAGAAACCAAATTGGCTGCTACTTTCTGTAACAAAAAGGTGGATTGTAATTGTGTTAAGGCAACTAACGTCGCAACTAATTTGGGCCACAGAATCACCCGAGACAATTGACAGGAAATATTCTCTGCCAGGATCCAAAGAACTACAAGGTCACTGAATTTCCTTCCTCCCCTCCCCACCACAGCCTTTAAACCAGAAACTGTCACACCCTCTCACAAATTGCTTCTGAATCTCCCCGTAGTTTCTAAAGAAGTTTATAAAGTGGGGGGGGCAATTCCCGTTTAAGGAACCCAAGTCCCAAAGTTCCTTTAGGCATGCAGATCTTGTTCCATGATTCTTTGGATCTGAGCCACCAATTGTAATCCATAACAGGTTTGACTTGTAGTTCGTGACTTTCATTCTATCCTGGCAATTGCTGACTTTCATTTTAGAAAGCACAACAATCTCACTACTGACAGCCCTCCCTTCAATGCTGACAGGACAAAGACTGGCTTTTGCAATAAGGTCTTCCAGCTGCTTCCTCTCTGCTTTAAAAATCTCAGCCAGAAAACATCTCAAGCAACATGTTTCAGCAACACAAAAGTTGCATGTATTCTTTTTATGCATTTTCATCTTCATATAATTTATCAAGAATGCTAGTGTGTCTGATGTTTAGCAGTATGAACATAGTGCAGTAGGGCCCCACTCATACGGCGGGTTACGTTCTGGACCCCCGCCGAAAAGCAAAAACCGCCGGAAAGCGGAACTCCTTTAATAGAATGGCTTGCAATGCCCAAAAACCGCTGTAAAAGCGGAACAAGCACCGTATGAGTGGGGCTTTAGTCTAATTGCGTCTAATTCTAGATGGGGTTACACTCCCCTTGAAGGAACAGGTTCGTAGTCTTGGGGTTCTTTTCGATCCTTCCATGTCTCTGGAGGCGCAAGTGGCCACGGTGGCAAGGAATGCATTCTACCACCTTCGGTTGGTAGCCCAGCTACGCCCCTAACTGGACAGGGATGACCTCGCCTCAGTTGTTCATGCTCTGGTAACTTCTAGGTTGGATTACTGTAATGCGCTCTACGTAGGGCTGCCCTTGAAGACAGTTCGGAAGCTTCAGCTAGTGCAAAACGCAGCAGCCAGACTGCTGACGAGGACCAGCCGGTCAGCGCATATAACACCTGTTCTGGCCCGTTTGCACTGGCTACCTATTTGTTTCCGAGCCAGATTCAAGGTGCTGGTTTTGACCTATAAAGCCTTACACGGCGTGGGACCGCAGTATCTTGTGGAACGCCTCTCCCGCTATGAACCGACCCGGTCACTTCGCTCAGCGTCTAAGGCCCTCCTCCGGGTACCAACCCATCGGGAAGCCCGGAGGACAGTTACTCGATCTAGGGCCTTTTCTGTAGTGGCCCCCGAATTGTGGAATAGCCTCCCCGAAGAAATACGCCTGGCACCGACACTTCTATCTTTTCGGCGCCAGGTTAAGACCTGGCTATGCTCCCAGGCATTTTAAAGCGTTTAATGTTACAATTTTAAATCTCTTTGTTTCAGTTTATTTATTGTGATATTTTGTATTTCTGTACTTTTAATCTTTTGTACACCGCCCAGAGAGCTATTCGCTATGGGCGGTTTAAAAATGAAATGAAATAAATAAATAAATAAATAATAAATAATTGAAACCACCGCATTAGCGAAGCTCCATAAAGTGAAGCGCCGTAAAGCAGGGCCCTACTGTAGATGAAATGTTTCGGGTCGGTTGTATTCTTTTATTTTTGTATCAAAAATGTGAGAGTTGTGAACAATTGATGTGAATATGAGGGATGTCAACAACAACACCCACTTCTAGTAGTTAGACCTCAAACTCAGGCAGAGATGTATATGTCTGGAGGCATCCACATTGTCCCAATCTCACTCCATCTTCACAAGTAAATGGACTAGGGTGCTGATTGGTCACTCCATGTCCTGACCAGAGCTTGGAAAAGTTACTTTTTTTGAACTACAACTCCCATCAGCCCCAGCCAGCATGGCCACTGGATTGGGCTGATGGGAGTTGTAGTTCAAAAAAGTAACTTTTCCAAGCTCTGGTCCTGACTACAGCTGATAAGTAGAGGTGTGGGAGAAATTCAGTTCACTTTGCATTGAAAAGCGAACATACTTAATTCACACATTCTGAAATAATGCACGATCCTCCTAAATTTACACTTCTCTGAATTTTGTAATGCAGTTCTCCAGGCAAGTAATGTTTCACTAGTGTAAAATGTGGATAAAAATACATATAGAGCCAGTGTGGTGTAGGGGTTAGAGTGTTGGTCTGGGGGTTGGGAGACCAGGGTTTAAATCCCTGCTCAGCCATGTAGCTCACTGGGTGACCTTGGGCCAGTCACTCTCTCTTAGCCTAACCTACCTCACAGGTTTGTTGTGAGGATAAAATAGGGGGGAGAACTCCTTGGAGGAATGGTGGGATATAAATGTAATAATAAATAAATAAATAGATGAAGATAGCATACAAAATGCATTATATTAGGGAAAAATGCTTGCAAAATATGTTATAATTGGGACGTTGCATTAAAAGTGTGCATATTAGGAGAAATTCTTGCTGGTACATTTTCAGGACTTCTTTTTTTAAAAAAAAATGCAAACTGATGTGGGAATTTGGAGAACCAAACTTAAGACTGGAAAAACAAGAAACGTACAGAAACAGATTTGCCCTACTGATGGGACTATTAAGTTCTGAGGCTCTGGAGAGCGGAGGGGGCAAGGAGGCAGCAGCAAAGGCAAGGATACCCATAGCCAGTATAAGGGAAGCAGCTGATTTCCTGATAGACTTGGGTCACTTCCAGACTGCCACTATTTTGCAGGAGGGAGTCAATTGCAGAGCAGCAAATTCAGGTTGCACAATTAAAATTTTGTGTTTTCATATAATTAAACCCACTTCAAAAACAAACAAAGAAAAATCTGGACTTTTTAAGGTAAGGAACGTGACGGGAAAATACACTGGAAAGTGTAGATAGCGATTGATGTGGCATCGTAAAAATGCCCTGCAAACAAAGCAGAACAAATGTTTTGTGAGATATTTTATAACACAGCACGGTCAGCACCAACGCTCGCTGGAAGCATCATCTGGAAGCAAACTTAGGGCTCATCCAGACGACTGCAAAACGTGCGACACGCCCGCTATGTGCGTTCATTATTTTTCGCTCGTCCAAATGACGTCTCGCGCTGTTACGCATTTTCACGGGTTAAATCCGCTCCTTGCAATACTGGCAAAAATGCGATTTGCTGTTTAAAATCGGGAATCATCCGCTGTGCCTTCAGGAGTTAGGATGCAATACTGCAGACTTTAGAACTGATGGGCGGTTCTTGGGCGTTTCCCCTTGCCCCTTCTCCTCATTCCAGCCAATCGCGTATCTGCACTTTTGCGCATGTGCGAGAATAAGCCCGGGAAAATTGAACCAATCATCACAATGGTGGGGTGTTGGGGGGGGTCTGCAACTACTGCACAGATGCATTTTATTTTTTGCCAGCCTGCAAACTGGGCAGCCGCTCTGGGTGAGATCTGCAATGCACAGCAAGCAAGAAAGGGGGGATGGTCGGTTTCAGCCTGCCTCCAAAAGCTTTGTCAATTTCATTCTACTTGCTGGGGGTTTTGCTTCAAATCAGAAAAGCATGCATTCGTTTAAGTGTAATATCGCAAATGCGAACAAGAAAAGGGCTTCTGGTCGGTTTCAAGCCTGCTCCGGAAAGCTTTGTCAATTTTATTCTCAGTGGGAAGGAAAGGGAGAAGGGGGGGTGACACGTTTCTTGCTTTTTTGGAGAAATAAGTGCATTGCCAGCTAAATATCAATAAAGGCAGAAAAGCATGCATTCGTTTAAGTGTAATATCGCAAATGCAAACAAGAAAAGGGCTTCTGGTCGGTTTCAAGCCTGCTCCTGAAAGCTTTGTCAATTTCATTCTCAGTGGGAAGGAAGGGGAGAAGGGGGGGTGACACGTTTCTTGCTTTTTTGGAGAAATAAGTGCATTGCCAGCGTGTGTATCTCCTTAAATATCAATAAAGGCAGAAAAGCATACATTCGTTTAAGTGTAATATCGCAAATGCAAACAAGAAAAGGGCTTCTGGTCGGTTTCAAGCCTGCTCCGGAAAGCTTTGTCAATTTCATTCGCGTGGGAAGGCAGGCGTGAACCCGACCAGCAGCCTTTTCTTTCCAGACGAGAACTCCTTTACAGCCATATTGTGCTTCGTTGCAAAGGGGGAGAGGAGCATACTTAATTTTTTTGCTGACCAATTGGTTGATAGGGAAAGGTTTTAGAGGCGGAGCTTGGAAAAAGCGAAAAGAATGTAGGAGTCTTACCGCTGCGTGTGGGTGCAAAGAAGCATTTTTTTTAATTGGTAAAGAGTGAACTAAAAGGCAAAGTGAGGACTATCAGATGACAAACCGAATATGGAAACTGTGGATTATCCTGCTCCATTTGGATAAGCCCTTAGTTACTCTCCAGCTTTTATCCCAGGTCTTCCCCACCTTTCTCTTCTGCACCTAGTTCCTTTCTCCTCTAATTTCACAAGTAGACCACTTTGTCTTGGAGCTGGCTGGGAGTGCCCGCACCTGGGGTCAGGCCAAGGAGACGGTAAACTAGGGCTGCTGCTGCTTTGCCATCCTCTCTGTTACCCAGCAGCTTCTATACCTGAGCTGGCAGAAACATTTTCAGCTGCGGCTTTGGAGGAGCTCTGGATGATTTTAATATCCATGCTGAGGCTGCCTCTAGTATTCCGGCTCAGGACTTCATGGCCTCTATGATGAGCATGGGGCTAGCTGAAGTTGTAACTGGCCCAACACATAGGGCAGGGCACACCCTCAATTGGTTTTTGTTCCAAATGGAGGAAGGGGTGATCTGGAGATGGGGTGGATGTCACCCCATTGTAATGGTCAGATCACTTCCTGGTGAATTTTGGACTTATGGCCCTGATCCTCACCTGCAGGGATGATGCAGATGTTATACCCCTAGAAACTAATGGAATCCACTGGATTCCTGAATGCCCTGGGGAGGGGGGTTGCCAGTAGATAGAGCAGGTGACCCTGTTGAAGCCCATAACATGCTGCAGGATAACGAAACATGGTTGCAAATTGGAAAAAAGAACATCATCAATTATGTATTGTTACTTATTGTTTGTGGACTAAAAGGAACACCAGCAACCAAAACAGATTGTCTTCATTGGATTGATTTCCATCCTAGACAAGAGAATAATAAGCAAACATCAGCCAAAAAAGAAGTGCCCCCCCCTTGACCCACTGGTTTATGACAACTACCACCTGGTTGCAATTTCCATTTTCATCAGAATTCGCCGGCATCCCTAGTCCTGATTCAAGCAATCAGTTTGCCTGAGAATTTCCCAGTGAGAAAAAAAATTACATGCTCCCCAACTTTAGGCATGCTTCATTTTGAAGCCCTTGCCATGCTGTGGAACAATGACATATGTTGGGGTCTTGATATGATTGTCCCTGAGTGCCCTCTCTGACATTGGGGAGCCTGTTTTGCACCTTGGTACACCAGTGAACTAAGGGCAATGAAACAGGCCGGATGACAGCTAGAGTGCAAGTGGCAAAAGATGTGCTGTGAAGCTAACCAGGCATGAGTGAAACAACATAACTCTGCCTCCTGTATAGTGGGGAAGGCAGCAAAGAAAATCTGCCCACATTGCACCCTCAAGTGATTGTCCAGTTGAGCTTTTTCATATTGTCCATGGTCTGTTAACATCTACTTCAGGAAACTGAGTTTTAGATCTTTCAGAAGTCCACTGTGAATTGTTTGCAAGGCGGTTCAAGTGTGAAGTTGTTCTCCTCTGTAGCAATTTTGATGCCATATCCACATGCACTGTAGCCCCCAGTTCAGTACAATACCTGCTGTGACTTCTTGGGATCAGTTTCAGTTGATGCGTCCTGATGACTTGGACAAGGTGCTTGCAATGATGCAGCCAGAAACATTTTTTCTCAATCCTCCTTCTTGGCTCACTGAAACTTGGTGAGGGGGTATGACCTAGTGAATCCAGGGTGTGGTCAACACATCTTTACAGGAAGGAGTGGTCCCAACTGCCCTGAAAGAGGCAGTGATCCAACTGCTCCTGAAAAATCCCACCCTAGACCCATTCGTTTGTGTAACTACTACCCAGTTGCAAATACCCCCTTTTTAGGGAAGGTGATCAAGAAGGTTGTGGTGCAACAATCGCAAGTATTCTTGGATGAAACAAATTATCTTGACCCATGCCAGTCTGGGTTCAGGCCTGGTTATGGGACTGAAACAGCCTTGGTCATCCTAATGGATGACCTTTACCAGGAGAAGGACAGGGAGAGTGTGATCCTGTTATTCCTACTTGATCTCTCAGCAGCTTTTGATACCATTGACCATTATATCCTCCTGAGCTAACTTAGTGAGATGGGTATCAGAGGCACTGTTTTACAGTAGTTCCTATCCTATCTCCAGAGTCAGTTTCAGAGAATAGCATTGGGTGATTATATTTTGGCCCTCTCACAATTGGGCTGTGGGGTGCCACAGGGTACTGTCTCTTCTTCAATGCTGTTTAACATCTATATGAAGCCTCTGGAAGCAATAATTAGGAGATTTGGGGCAAGGTGTCAGAAGTGTGCTGTTGACACCCAGCCCTATTTCTCAGTAACATCTGAATCAGGAGAGGCCATGCAAGTCCTGGACCAGTGCCTGGACTCAGTGGTGGGCTCCATGAGGGCCGATAAACTGACTCTGAATCCTAGCAACACAGAGGTGTCATGTGGTTTCACGAGTCCATATAATTTGGTCAATTGCCTGCTTTGGATGGGATCATATTCCCTTTAAAAGGACAAGTTCATAGTCTGGGGGTACTGCTGGAACCATCTCTGTTGCTAGTTCAAGGCTATGGTCTGAAGGCACATGAGGCTACCACCTTGCTGAAGCTAAGCAAGTCTGGGTCTAGTCAGTGCCTGGATGGGAGACCACCTGGGAACCACATGTATACCGCCTTGGGTTCCATGGTGAAAGAAAGGTGGGGTATAAATGTAACAAACAAATAAATAATAAATAGAGACCCAGTGGCTAGGAGTGCCTTTTACCAGCTTAATCTGGTAAAACAGCTATGGCCATTTCTGGACTGGGATAGCCTGACCACTCTCATCCATGTGATGGTAACCTCCAAGCTGGATTACTGTAATGTGCTCTGTGTGGGGCTGCCCTTGCGGTTTGTCTGGAAGCTGCTGCTGGTGCAAAACATGACAGCTTAACTGCTCACTGGAGCAGGATATTGCCAAAATGTTACCCAGCTGCTGAAAGAATTGCACTTGCTGCCAATTAGCTACCAGGCTACGGTAAAGCTTCTGTTTTTGGTATATAAAGCCCTATACAGTTTGGGACCAGGATACCTGAAAGATTGTCTCACCCTTTATATACCTAGTCGATCACTGCACTCTGCAGGTGAGGGCCTCCTTGCCATCTCATCAGGAAGTCTGTTCTGCACAACATAGGAAGCAGACCTTTAGTGTTGTGGCACCTACCTTGTGGAATTCATTCCCCTAAATATCAGACAGGTGCCATCCCTGTTGTCTTTTTGCTGCCTACTGAAGACCTTCCTTGTTCAACATGCCTTATAAGTAGATATAAGTACATATTATCCCAGTCTGCATCTGTATTGAAATTGTTTTTTTAAGATTTTTAAAGATGTTTTTGGTGTTATGGAATATACCATTGACCATGACATGTATAACCAACTACCAAGTGTAGTTAAAATACTATGGTTGTTGTGATAATATATGCTCAGATCATGAAATGTAAAATCTTAAGATATGTTTTGTAAACTCCTACTGGGGAGGGTTATAAATGTTGTTTTTTTATGTCATGTTATTTCTTAAAACAATAAAAATATAGTTAAAAAAGATTTTTTTAGTGTTTTGTCGCTTGTCATTTGCCACCCTGGACTCCCTTTGGGAGGAAGGGTGGGATATAAATGTTACCAACAAATAATTTTTCTCTACTCCTCTGTATCTATCTGACTATTTATTAGGCCTGTGTAAAGGAGTTGGTTGAATCCTGAGTCCCAAACCAAAGAGGGCATACTCAGGGGTATTCGGGCATTACTCAAATTGAGTTTCGACTAGGGATGGGGTTCACTGCATGGTTCTGATCCGCTTGAATTCTTACAGTCCATCATTTAATCCCGATCCGCCATTTTTGGTTCCCGCTTTCTCTCGCACTTAAAGATTCAATCTGCTGTGTGCATTTTGGGGTGATCCAATCCACGGTTTATTGTTTTCCCCCGGTGGTCACGTAGTTATCAGCGTCAAGAGCCATGGAGGTCTCAAGGTATTATAATGTATGTTAAATGTCAGTATATATGTTGTTTGTTCATCTATTCTTTACCAAAGAAGGGTGGATCTCAAAGGAGCCTCTGGGAAGACAGGAACAGTTTCCCATTCCTCTTGCAACAAGCGCTTTCCGGATTCCAAGGCAAAAGCCTCAGAGGTTACCTGATTGCAGCCAAATGGTGTCAGGTTTACCCTTCACCCTTAGGATGGTCTAGATTCAAAATTGGCTTCATTGGGAACATTTCTGTAAAATACTAAGGTTCCTAAAATTGGGGGAAATGAGGGAGTATGAGAGCAGAGAAAAATGGAGCTAAAGAACGAACCCAGGAGGCTTAGCAGCACAGGCATTTGCAAGTATGACGATGTGCGGTTTTACACTGGCTAATTGAAATTGCTTTTCCTTGTTAGCGATGCCCGGGGCTTGGCAAGCGGTTGATTGACAACAAGGGCATGAAATGCTTTCTTCTTAATGGAAATGATCCATTTACGGAGCATTATGAAAATAACTCAATGTAAAATTCTTGCTGATTTGCAGCCGGGCCCCCAAAATTCATGCCGATTACAGCCGCTGCCTGTAACAAGAAATAGGTGCCGGTCTGAAAGGATGGTGAACTATCAAATTCAGCTGGAATCCGGTGCCAGGACTGATTTGGCAGATATTCTCTCCCATCCCTAGTTTTGACAGCCCCAGATCACCACAGGCTGGGCTGGGCAGCTGAGAGCGATCCAGGGTGGTCAGGGGGCAGGACATCAAGCCAGAAGGAGAGGCAGGCAAACAGCAGGAAAAAGATGAAAAAGACCTACCTAACTGCTGCCTGCATCTTCCCGGGAGAAGGTAGGAGTGGGGGTGGGAATGTCTTTCCCTCCCAGCCTCTTCCTCCCACCTGCCCCCTTGTCTGACATGGCTACCCCAAAGCAGCACCCCACTGGCAAGCAAAAGATTCCATCCTGCGAGGTACAGGTCGCTGATCCTTGCCGAGTGCCTTCCCTGCTGGTGCAGCACTCCGCAGGATCAAACCCTCGTGCTCTCAGCTGAGAGGGGGGAAGGAGACGCAGCAGCTCCTTTCCCTCCCCCCTCCTGACCATGTGTGCAATTAGAGTTTTAAAGACTAATTAAACATTAACCCTACCCCACCCCCAAATTGATCCAAGGCAGGATCTGGGATGGGATGAGTGATCTCTTGGTTGCCACAGGATGGGTTGGCCCAATCCGGGGGGGGCTGTATTGGAGCCATGGGCCATATTGAGGGAGGGGGTCTGTGCACAGCCCAACCATTTATCCCCCTTTGCTCTATCTATCCAACCTGGGCTGCCTTTTTTTGACTGGTTCCCGAGATCTTTTTCTTCTCCTTGATGACAACCTCTCACCCAGTTCCTTGCCTTGCAGCAAAGCATATTTTCCCTGCCACAGCACACCATGTCCATCCCCCCCAGGTTCCTCATTTATACATTTGGCCAGCTGTCCTGACCAAAAACCCCGTGTTCATCAACTCTCTATTTAAAAATCTTGCCCAAGCATTTTCTGTGTGCTAAGCTTCATTCCCACTTATGCTACTAGCTATGAGTCTGTGTTTGTCTTGTGATTCTATGTCCACATATTATTGAATCCCCTGAGTTTATCCATACAATTAATCAGAAAATGATTTTTATCTACATAAATATATGCATGTGAATATGCATGTTATTCTAGTCCGACATCAGTAACCAGACAACGTAGTATAATCTCCCTGCAAACCTTCTGCAGACAAATCAGGATGCGAGTACTCAACAAACAAGTTGGCTGGCTGGAAGCAATCTTAAGACATATGAGGTATCAATGGAGTTTCTGTTACTTTTGCATGTGTTCATTCCTAAATCCAGTCCACCCTGTTTCCAGATTAATCTGCTGCAGGGTAAAATTATTGGAATTTGGTTTATATTGCAGAGGAGAATAAAGAATTAAGAAATGGGTGGGTTTATTACTTTGAGGAAATAGTCATTCTGACTACAGGCATATATGTGGCCATTCTAGAGCCATGAGGTCCACGCCCACTTCACTAACTGACTAGAAAGGAAGAGGAAGGGGGAAGTAAAGCCCAAGAATAAACAAATAAGTAGACACTAAAGAAGGAATCAGCAAGGATAGAATAGGTTGCCTTTCTGTCTCTCTCTCCCCCACCCACCCCCCCACACACTGATTCAGGTTACAGTAGGGCCCTGCTTTACAGCGATTCGCTAATACAGCTGTCTCAATTAGATGCAATTAGACTAAAGCCCCACTCATACGGCGCTTGTTCCGCTTTTACGGCGGTTTTGGGGCCGCACACCATTCTATTCAATGTGTTCTGCTTTACAGCAGTTTTCGCTTTACAGCGGGGGTCCGGAACGTAACCCGCCGTATGAGTGGGGCCCTACTGTACTTGCTACCAGCGTTGCTGCTTTACTCCCAACAAAAATGAATAAATAAACAGTGTTATAAGACAATCCAAGGGCTACCCCTTAAAAATGTTCCTTGCCTTCTTTTTGCAGCTTATGTTGTGTCAAGGGCCAGTGAGGGCAGCCATATATAAACCTGGGAGAGAAGGCACATCATCATGTCACATGCTCCCTTGGTCATTTATGACCTTATTTTGATCACATGAGAGGTAGTCACGGTGGCAGCCAGGCTGCCCAGATACTTGGAATGGCTATTGTCTGCAAAAACAAAAACGGGATTTTTTTAAAAAGGTTTTTGTTACACCACCATGGTTTGAAGAAGTGCAAAATCAAAAGCAGAACTATGTTTCAATCAGCACATGAGTCTGGGTGGTGTACATCGGCTCAGTTTTTATCGGAATATGAACTGAATGAATTCCTTGAGCATTCCTAGTGTTAGGGAGGGAGTCTACTCAAGGAGGACTAAGATTGAGGAGAAAGTTGGCCAATTCAGGATAGGGAAAGACTGGCAGCAGAGGCTGGCCTGAAACCTAGCAGGTATGCTCTACCTTCAAAGGGACTGGCCTTGTTCCAAAGAGTACTGTAAAGTAGACTCTGTAGCCAGGTTTGTCTGAGGCAAACAAAGGGGGAGGACTGAATCTTGGGAGAGTCTGGACCTGTACATGAAGAGATGGGAATGCTAAATAAATGCTTAATACATGCCTACTGCCTACTTCTTGTGAGACTTGGTGATTCCTGGGAAGTGGAGGCCAGATGACAGAGCGGAGGTGCAACCTATGGCTTTCCCACCTGTAACAGAGAGACATGTGATACTTAATGACAGGGGAGGCAAAGCCTCTGTTCCACAGTGAACAGTGTGATAGTGATGGACCTTTGTTCAAATCCCACCTCAGATATATTATGATTCAGTAATAGGCAAAAAACCTTGCAGTTTAAGAACATACCTATAGCCAACAGATATTTCTATCAAAAGTTAAATAGCAGGGAAATTGAGCAGCTATAGTGAATGCACCAGGGGAGCAGGACACCTGACCTCCTCTCTGAAATATTGTACTGCCTTACAAATTTGTCAAAATGCAAACACAATTTGGGTTGGTCTTTCACAGTCCAATCCACTTCCTGTGTAGCTTGGAAGAATTTGGTAACACGTGCCTCTGAGCATATGGTGAGTGGTGGAAACACTTGCCATCTCCAAAGATGGAGAATTAAATTTTTGTGTGTTTGTTGGTGTTCTTCTTATTTTGCTTCTTTCCTGTGTTAACTACTGTTTCTACAAAGAACCTAACCTAGAAAGTTATATTTCTCTCATTATTCATCCTAGAAATCTGTGTCAAATTTAATTTTATTAATTTCAAAGCCTTTTTATTAGTCAATGTCATATGATGGTGAAGACAGCCTTTTGTGTTTCAAACTGAAGGTTATGCTCTGTTTCTGTTTGGGGTGCATTAACAGTTGAATCTGAAACTGCAGTTTGATGTAAAATCAGACTGATTATAATATGTTGCTACTTAAGCAATGACTCTAGCTGTTGGAAAAAACAAACTTGGCCTGCCCAAGATGCATGTTTTCAGCCTGCTATGCTTAAACTACTCTACTTAAGGAAAGGTGGGCATGGTCAATTAAAAACATAGAGCACACCTAGAATTTTGCTAGAATATATTTCACCTCTCACAGTTTTATCTTGTGCAAACTGAGACACTCCTCATGTCCATTGGAAACTATAATGCAGAATAGTCAGTGCCATTATTCCATAATTGTTTTTGGAGCTTTTTTTTAGTGTTGCAATGTGTTGCTGTATTTCACATATTCACAGAAACAGAAGCAAAAGAGAATGATTTACTATAGGAAACTTCACTAAAATTGCAAAGTAAATCAAACATATTTAAAGTGACTATCTGAACTATATCCACTGTTGTAATATTGTTGCTTCCTCCCTGCTAAAACAAGATCAGCACAGCACAGTATAGCACAATGCGTGCCATCAACCAAGATGGCAGCAGAGGCTTCAGCCCCTTAGGGAAACCTTGGCCGCCATCTTGATTGATGGCAAACCTGCGCATTCAGTGTGCGCTGCCGAAAAAACAGCACAGAGAAAGGTAAGTAGAGCAAGGGAATGGTGGGCAGCTTGGAATCTCCCGCACTGTGATCCGTGGTACCAATCCTGCCGTGAATCGCAGAAGGGGAGTGCTGGGGCCCGGGGCAGGCTGGGGCCAGCCCTGGCCATCATGGCTAGAAGCCATTGATAGCCTTCATGAATTTGTCTAATCCTCTTGTAACGTTGGTGGCCATCACAGCCTCTTGTGGGAGCGAAGTCCATAGTTTTACTAGGTGCGGTGAAGTATGAAGAAGTACTTTTTTTGTCTGTCCTGAATCTTCCAGCATTCAGCATCATTGAATGTCCATGAGCTCTAGAGTTATGAGGGAGAAAAACTTTTCTTCATCCACTTTCTCCATGCCATGCATAATTTTATGCACTTCTGTCATGTTGCCTCTTACTCAACTTTTCTCTTGACTAAAAAGGCTGAAATGCTGAATCCTTTCCTCACAGGGGAGCTGCTCCATCCCCTTGATCATTCTGGTTGCCCTTTTTTAAACCTTGGTTTTTCCTTTGTTAAATTTGCTATAAAAATAAATAAATAAATAAATAAATAAATAAAATATGCTGCTGGCTCCTCAATCAATATATTCCTGATAGTTTTTTATTGACATTGAGAGGTCATCAAACCCAATCCCCTACTCAGTGCAAGATCTGCAAGGCAATATGCAAGTACAGCATCCCTGACAGATGGCTGTCAGACCTCTGCTTAACTACCTCCAGGGTGGGAGAGGCCACCACCTCCAGGGGCACTCTGTTCCACTGTTGAACAGCTCTTACCATTAGACAGCTTCTCCTGCTTTTTTTGCTGAAATCTGGTTCCTTGCCATTTCCACCCATTCATTTAATCCTGCCCTCTGGAGCCAACAGGGTTCGCTCCATCTTCTGCACTGAGCAAAATGCAACCAACTACTAATACCATAATGAAAGAGTCTTTCTAAAATCCAAGTCATGTTTCTCTCCTCAGGCAGTGACTGGATCCTCTGTTCATGGCAGAGGCAAGGCTGGACAAGTGGAGGATGACAGTGGTTTTGTGTTCCCTGTTAAGTTCAGCAGGTGTGTTTTAACTTACACCACCTCTTTTGCCCGCATAACTTTGCACTGTGTTTGAGGATGTGAGCAATGTCCGAGAGGTGCTGAATATCCTGATGCCTGATGGAGGGGTCCTGCTCCATTTTCTGACAACCCTGATTCTGCCCATTTTTGGTGGGCAAACATTTTAGCGAAGTTGCACTGTTGGTGGAGTTACACCAGTGCATCTCTGAAGTTACAGTGGTGTTACATCACACTTGTGCAGAGAATCTATACTGCGGTATCTTTAAAATATACCAGTACAAGAGACTTATAGCAAATAAAGTTTTCCAGCCAGTGCAAATGAAGCACAGATCTGCACTATTTGTCTAAATTTACATAAATGCAAGCCAACAGTCTGTTTTGTAAATCATTCCTCATCACAACATTGACCTTTGATTATCTAACATGAGCACCTTAAGCCTTCCAGGCAGGTTCATGAGTCTCTGTAATCCCTTATTCTCATGAGTTCATTCTATTCTCATCCTTTGGCTTCCATCTTAAAACCGCACCCATGTGCCAACAATATTCTCCTTGTTAACAAGCTGTTGCTTAACTGGGACACAAAGGCACCTGGCCGTCTCAGTGTAGGTGGCATATGTGACAGAATCAGAATCAAGGCAATCAGACATTAAAAAGCCTTTTAACCCAGAGATGGCTAACTTGTAGCCCTTCCAGATGACATTGGACTCCAACTCGCATCATCCTGGACCATTGGCCATGCTGCCTAGGGCTGATGGGGAGTCCAACAAAAGCTGGACGGCCACTTATCCACCCCTCTTTTTTTTTTACCCATTTTTCTTAGTTGCAGCAGTCTGCCAAAAAAAAAAAAAAAGATGACAGCAGAGGACAAGCCCAAGAACAAAACTGCACATTGAACTTAATGAGTTGGGCCTCCTTCATTATAGTGTCTGCTGACCTAGTCCCAGACAAGCTAGGGCTTCTCCTCCCTAGAAGAAAATCTTCCAGTATTTGGGGCTGGGTTTAGGCTCCAGGGTTGGGCCACATTGCCTTTGGCACACACCTGCTAATCTACTTTACTGGTTTTGCACGTTTGCTTTGCATGGCTTCATCCATTTCCTCCATCACCAAGTTATTAAGGTGGCTCATTGGGAGTGCTCATTGCAGCCGCCTGTGAAGGTTCATCATTTTGACCACAGAATTACCTCCCTCGTTGCAGTATAAAGCAAAAGTAACTGGGAGCAGCCAATACAGTCCCACTGTTCCTTAGGTCCAGGATGATGTCTGTCCTATGGTTTGTTACATGGCGGAAAGTGACGTCGCATCTGTTAGGTGTCTGAGCAGAGCAAATGTCAGAGCAAATAATAACTTCTCATGCTCAATGCCTTTCTCAGAGCTTTAACTGTGTGATCGGACTTCCCCCCCTTCCTCCCATGCATGCCTTACGCCCTCCCCAGATCTGCTGCGGAGGGTTGGGGGAACAGATTGGGGGCATGGGGGAAAAGAACATTCTGTTGTGCAAGGGGAAATCCTTGTGCTGGCAATAGGGATGGAAAGATCTGTTGATTTTGGTTGTCTTGGTTTCTCATTTTTCCAGTCTCAAATTCAGTTCTCCACATTTCTGCAGCAATTTGCGTTTTTTTTTAAATCTTCATGAAAATTCCCCCGCAGGTTGGTGAGCATTTCTCCTAACAAACCCATTTTTGTAGGCAGTTTTGACTAATGTATATACTTTTGCAAGCCATTTCTCATCACTTTCCCATAACAGATAATATATGTAAACATTGTTTGGTTGGCGAACTGCATCGCAAAATTCAAATAAGTGCAAATTTCAAAGGATGGCTGTCTTGGCTCTGATATTGCTTTGGAAAGCGTTAGTTTGATAGATTTGGCTTGAAATGCAAACCGAATCAAATTTCTTGCCCATCCCTAGCTGACGGAATGAGAGACTTAACACTATATTGAATTCCACCCCTTCTGTTTGTGTGTGCCTACAACAGAGCCAGACATGTCAAAATCAAGCAACTGAAGCTTCTTACTAACATAAAAATGAAATGGGTGATTCTGACACTCACATTTTACTTATTTCTTCAGTGGTATAACATAATTTATTGGCTAATATTTCAATTTTGGTGGCATTCAAAAAGGCAGCTCCAGTACCCAACCATCCCGATAAATCCCACTTATTTCTCCTCCCATTTTCCACCTCCAATAATTTAACTCGATTATTCCATCCCCTGTTACTAGTTTCTAAATATGAGGCAGACAGTGGGAATTCTCGTGTAATACTTAATTTCTCAAGTGAGACTATAACCTCCTTAAGTGTTGCCCCTGGTTTTATTAATAATTGTTAAGGCTGATTTAATTTTATTACGTGCGATCCTATAATGGGGTATTCCAGATGTCTTAACTCATTTAATATCTTAATAAGGGGATTAAGTGTTATAATCTTTTAAAGTGATAATCTGCTTCCAGAATATAAAACCCTGGGGTGCTATATGTTTCAATAATAGAAACATGACTGATTGACCTAAAAGGGATATGATATAGTCCATAATGGGAGTACTTTTCCTGGACCGGAATTATCCAGTCTGGAGGACCGACAGTGTGTATCTTTGTTACATCCATAAGTCCATTGAACTGCTTCCAATTTGTTATAGTTCTGGAATATTCTTGCCCTGCTGATGAAGTCAGGACAAGAGCCAATTTATCGGTGGGTCTTTGTTTCTTGGCACTTGCCATAAAAACATGGAAATGCAAAGGTGATTCCTTCCCCCAAGTGACCATAGAAATCAATAAAATGTAGCAAACTTCTTTATGAGTCATGTCACTGCCCTGTGACATTTCACTGAATTGTGGGGTGCAAGAAATCTTGGTGTCCACCAAAGAATCATGGCAAAAATGAACTTGCTGCTTCTGGGGACCCTGGGTGCATCTAATTAATCATGTCTCCTCACAAGCTGTGCTCTGTATAATAGGTAACTTATGGAGGACATCTTTTTCCAACTGTTGTATCCTAGAAGCATTACTCAGGAACCCCGGAGGTAAACAAGCCATTTCCACCTCTGGGTCCTGATAACAGATCCATGCATTTGTGGGCATGGGCTCTGCGCCAGTATTCTCCAGGATGCCTGCTTTCCATTCTGCATGTGCTCCCAGCATTCCCAATATCATCAACAAGATAGTGGACATGATCTTGTGCTTTAAGAAAATGACACAGAGACTATACCTTTCCTCCGCCTCCCACAGGTCAATCAATTAATTTGCCCCAAGACATTCCTTAACCACCACAAATAGTCACTGACTCTTTATCCTTTTAACTGTTTTTCTAAGTATAATTTAAGATATGCAGACAATACCATACTACTAGCAGAAACCAGTAATGATTTAAAATGAATGCTGATGAAAGTTAAAGAGGAAAGCACAAAAGCAGGACTAAAGCTGAATGTCAAAAAGACTAAAGTAATGACAACAGATGATTTTGTCAACTTTACAGTTGACAATGAGGACATTGAACTTGTCAAGGATTATTGATATCTTGGCACAGACATTAACCAAAATGGGGGCAGTAGTCAAGAAATCAGAAGAAGGCTAGGACTGGGGAGGGCAGCTGTGAGAGAACTAGAAAAGGTCCTCAAATGCAAAGATGTATCACTCAACACTAAAGTCAGGATCATTCAGACCAAGGTATTCCCGATCTCTATGTATGGATGTGAAAGTTGGACAGTGAAAAAAGCAGATAAGAGAAAAATCAACTCATTTGAAATGTGGTGTTAGAGGAGAGCTTTGCGCATACCATGGACTGTGAAAAAGACAAATAATTGGGTGTTAGAACAAATTAAACCAGAACTACCATTAGAAGCTAAAATGATGAAACCGAGGTTTGGACACATCATGAGAAGACATGATTCACTAGAAAAGACCATAATGCAGGGGAAAACAGAAGGGAGTAGAAAAAGAGGAAGGCCAAACAAGAGATGGATTGATTCCATAAAGGAAGTCACAGACCTGAATTTACAAGATCTGAACAGGGTGATTCATGACAGATGCTGTTTGAGATCGCTGATTCATGTCGTAATCGACTTGAAGGCACATAACAACAACAAGAAGTATCTCAAACCCTCTGTCTACCTCCTGTATGCCTCAACCTTAAAACTACCCCCTTCCAATGGGAACTGGGCTTCCTTCACCATACCACCCTTTATCAAAGGTGACGTTACTATGCTTTTACCTGCTATTAAAACATTTCTATGCACACCTCCACAATCCCTTCTCGCATCCCCACGTCTTTTAATGACATGCTTAAACAAACTTGAGCAAACTTCTTTGTACAAACTCAGATAGAAAACTAATGAAGGATTACAACCCCCCTCCTCTAACTATGCTTTCTGCACAACTATGCTCTAGTTTTCATCAGTGACAGGCCCCCAAAATATGTCAAAATCTGCTGGGTTCCAATAGAGACAATGAATATTATGTGGACGTCTTCTCAGCAGGATATATCCCCCCCGTTCATCAATCCCTGGAAAAATTCTGGAGCAGATTATAAAGCAGTCAGTCTGTAAGTACCTTGAAAGCAATGCAGTGATTACTAGGAGCCAACATGGATTTATTTTATTTTTTTTATTTTTTAATAACAAAACAATACATATCAACATAAACAACAACAATTTCCCCAACCCTGGTCACAGAGGATAAACATATATATAACAGAAATAGATAATATACATCATTTTTCAATGCATTAAAAGAGAGATGTGATAAACTTATAGATATACCATATGTAAGTAATAATAAGAACCAAAGTTTAAGTGAACCATATGGATCTTGCTATAGATGAGAGACCGTCGTGTAAACCATATTTATTTGCATATTCAATAAATAACCACCATGTAATCCTATATAAGTCAGATTTAGTATTCTCTTGTAAAGGATGTAGATTATAGGTAATTTTATCTAATAAGGCTAAATTCCATATATTTCTGTACCATGCCATTTTATCTAAATTTTCTAATATTTTCCCGTTTTGTACTATTGTTTGGCGAGCTGCCATTACAAGTTTAGAGATCAATAATTTAGATTTCAATTTAGCATTTTCTCCTCTAAACATTAATAAAAGAAATAATTCCGGCATGAATATAATATTTTCTTTTGTAATATTTATAAATTCTTTATGCACCATATTCCAAAATGGAATAATTTTAAGACATGTCCACCAGGAATGAAAATATGTGCCTTATAGCACAACCGTGCCAACATAATGGACTCATATTAGAGGATATATATGATAATCAAGTTGGAGTTAAGTACCATCTATGTAATATTTTAAGATTAATTTCTTTATGCGTAGCGGATATAGATTTAGTATATTTAGATGAGCAAATATCTTTCCATTCTGTATTTTTTAATTCAAAACCTAAATCCTGTTCCCATTGAGATTTAAGTCCCATAAATTGTCCCATTTGTAAGCCTAATAATATTTTATAAAACGCTGACACGGTACCTTTCCCTCTAGTCCCCAATGTTAACAACGAATGTTCAAATCCAGTAAGTGGGCGTGTAGCGTGTCTTTTAATTTCAGGATCTTTAAGAATATGAGTCAATTGATATGTATGAAACCATCCCATTTTTAAATTCGGAATATTTGCTCTAAGTTAGTCCAATGTAATTGGGCAATTCTGTATAAAAAAATCGTTAAATCTAAAGTAACCATACTGTTCCCATTTTGCAATAAGTTTCTTAAATGTCACATCTTTAATACCATGGTAGGATTGTAATGGAGTTAATGGTGAATATATTGGTGAAAGTTTTGATTGCCAATTTTTCCAAATTAAAATGGTAGCTTTTCTAAACGGATTGTTAATAGAGCGTATAAAGGAATGTTGTAATTTTGTAAATGGTAATGACCACAATGTTCTAGACTGCAACATATCATCCTCCAATTGGATCCATGTTTTATTAGTTCTCGTAATTATAAAGCTTAATTGATGCAGTTGGAAGGCTGTGTAATAGATCTGTAGATTAGGAAGTCCCCAACCTCCATCTGCTGTGCGTGTATAATATAATTTATATGCTAACTGAGGTGTTTTTTTTTAAAACACAAATTTATTTATATTATTTTGCCATTTATTAATCTGTTTTGGGTGGAGGAAAATAGGAAGAACTTGAAAGAGGTACAGAAATCTCGGGACTATCTTCATATGAACTGAAGCTATTTTTCCTAATATAGAAAGATTAAGTTTAGACCAGCGTTTTATATCTTTTTAAAGTTTGCGTATCAGTGGATAATAATTAATATATAGTAATCGTGATATGTTCTTTGGAATTTGTACTCCCAAGCCAACATGGATTTATGAAGAACAAATCCTGCCAAACTAATCTTATCTCATTTTTTGATCGGGTAACCTCCTGTGGGAATGCTGTGGACATAATATATCTCGACTTCAGCAAAACATTTGACAAAGTGCCCCATGATATTCTGATTAGCAAGCAAGATAAATGTGGGCTGGATGAAACAACTATCAAATGGATCCACAGTTGGCTCCAGAATCATACTCAAAGAGTGCTTATCAATGGTTCCTTCTCAAACTGGGCAGAAGTAACAAGTGGGGTACCACAGGGCTTGGTCCTGGGCCCAGTACTCTTTAACATTTTTATTAGTGACTTGAATGAGGAGGTACAAAGCATGCTTATCAAATTTGCAGATGATACAAACTTCGGGGGCATAGCTAATACCATGGAAGACAGAGAGAAAATTCAAAGAGACCTTGATGGGCTGAAGCATTGGGCTGAAAACAACAAAATGGCATTCAACAGGGATAAATGCAAAGTTCTACACCTAGGAAAAAGAAACCAAATGCACAGTTATAAGATGGGGGGTACTTGGCTCAGCAGTACGACATGTGACAAGAATCTTGGAATTGTCAAGCTAAATATGAGCCAACAGTGTGATGTGGCTGCAAAAAAGGCAAATGCTATATTAGGCTGCATTAACAGAAGTCTAGTTTCCAAATCTCATGAAGTACTAGTTCCCCTCTATTCAGCACTGGTTAGGCCTCATCTTGAATACTGCATCCAGTTCTGGTCTCTGCACTTCAAGAAGGATGCAGACAAACTGGAACGGGTTCAGAGGAGGGCAACAAAGATGATCAGGGGACTGGAAACAAAGCCCTATGAGGAGAGACTGAAAGATCTGGGCATGTTTAGCCTGGAGAAGAGAAGACTGAGGGGAGATATGATAGCACTCTTCAAGTACATGAAAGGTTGTCACATAGAGGAGGGTTGGGATCTCTTTTCGATCGTCCCTGAGTGCAGGACACGGAATAATGGGCTCAAGTTGCAGGAAGCCAGATTTCAACTGGACATCAGGAAAAACTTACCAACAGTTAGACTCTGAGCCATGCGACAATGGAACCAATTACCTAGAGAGGTAGTGGGCTCTCCGACACTGGAGGCATTCAAGAGGCAGCTGGACAGCCATCTGTTGGGAATGCTTTGATTTGGATTCCTGCATTGAGCAGGGGGTTGGACTCGATGGCCTTATAGGCCCCTTCCAACTCTACTATTCTATGATTCTATGACAATGCAAAGTAGACCATCCTGCGCTACATTCCCAAATAGTGTCATCCTGAAACACTACTCTCCATACTGAAGTCTGGTTCCAATAAAATTTTACGGTTATAGAGTATAATTCACTGGATTCTTTACAATGCCATCCTGCCTTGCCAATGATAGTAGGATGTTGGGCATAGGTCAGCGAATGCTCATCGTATTGATAAGGCTCATGCTGAAATCGCTTGGGATCCAAGTGCTTGTTGAAAATGGAAATAACATATTCTATATCGCTTGAACCCAGTATAATCTCTTTGAATGGTTTTGGGGGAATGTCCTCTTTCTTCTTATTGCTAGATGCTGCTGCTTCCATTCTGTTATATACAAGAATGGGAGATGGGAAAGATTATATTACTGAAGAGCATTGGGAAGACTTCTTTTCCATTGCTTCAACTGAGAACAGTGAAAATATTTCCTCCAGGGTTTTCCATTTTTCCCTTTAGGAATTTCCACCTGATACACCCCAGGACTAACTCTGTTTATTATTCTCACCGGGCCTTCCCATTTGTGAGCTAAATTGTTGACTGAAAATTTCTGATACATTACAGCTTGTCCTACCTCCCAAATGGGGGTTACGGACCCACCCCAGTCGCTTGTCCACTGCTTGTTGGGCGAGTCCTAGATTTATGGGCACTTGTTCATGGTACTTGGCCAATTCCTCTACCGAAGATTGCACCCATGCATCAGAGACAAACTTAGCTTCCCAGGAACTGGGCAGTTCCAGCCCCCAAACTTCTGGCATTCTCATCTGCCTCCCTGTCATGATCTGGAAGGGAGAATAATCATGTGCAGCTCTGGAACTGCACGTAGCCATTAGAATGAGAGGCAATTTTTCATCCCAATCTTTTCCTGACACCTTAATCTGTTTACCCAATGAATATTTCAACACCTGATTAACACATTCAGTGAGCCCTGAAGAGGTGGGGTGTTGGGCAATATGGTATTGTTGTTTGATTCCTAATGCGTTACATAATTCTTGCATAACCTCCCCTACAAAGTGAGTGCCTAAATCCGAGACTATGACCACTGTCAAGCCCCACCTGCTGAAAGCATTATTAAATGTTTTTGCAGTTGTAGCTGCAGTTTTGCAGGGGATAGCTTCCACGTATTTACTGAAGGCATCTACAATGACCACACAAAAATGATTACCCCAGGGTGATGCTGGGAAAAGTTCAATAAAATGGATCTGTAATATCTCCCAGACACCGGTTATTCGCTGATGTTGGATAGGAGCCTTGGCTCCTACCTGATCAGCATTTACCATAGCACAAGAGAGGCAGTTTTGACACCACTGATCTATATACTTCATTTGAGGCCACCATCCAGTATCCTTAACTCTAACTAGAGTATCCACCTTCCCCTGGTGCCCTTGTTCATGGATGAACTGTGTAAGATCTCCCCATATAGAACTAGGTACTATCCAGTGTCTTACATGATCTTCACTCACAGCCCACCAAATGCCATCATGCTGTTCTATTTTCAATTTTCCCATAGGATCCTTCCCATTTTGGGCCAGATCCTCAATTTCCTTATCTCCTTCCTGCAATACAGCCAGATGTAACATAGTTACATCTTTTCCCAGTCACTGACCACAGGTAGTTACAGATGATATGGCCTCCTCCTCCTCCTTTTCTCTTGTGGGAGGGCTTGGAACAGTAGCTTGCTTGGCTATGGAATCAGCTAACTTATTCCATTTCACAGGTTCATCCTGTTTTTTTAGAGTGGCCTGGGATGTGAACGATCAAAGTGTCTGCAGTCTTGATTCCTCAGACTTTCCTCCATATCCAATGAGGTTTACTTTCTTCTGCGTAGGCTGGCCATTATTAACCCAATCTGGGTCTAATACATTTACAGATGTCCCTGTGTCAATTAACATCCCGGTTCTCCAACGGTAGCCTTTACACTGGGTCTACCCCACACAACTGGCACTAATTTAGCCATGATTTTTGAGGGGGCAGCAAGAATCTGGCCGGCCTATGTTTGATTGTGAACATCTTGTATGGCTTGCCTCTGCTTGTCTGATCGAAGCTGTATAGTGGCAGTAGGAGCAGTGGGGGAGGAAACAGAAGAGGAGGTGGAAGGGGCCATAGTGGGAGCCTGTGCCTGTACTCTCTTATGTAAGGCCCAGAGCTTGGAAGATTAGACATATAGCTCTGAATTGGAATCCACCCTTGTTTAGTCAGCCCATGTGGGGTGTCCTCCAGCTCCAAGCATGGAGCTAGTAGCTTCTCTGATGGTGGTAGCCCCACCAGGTTCCTGGGACTAGCCTCTGTGGACATTTTTTTAACCCCAGTCTCTGAACGGGGAACCAATGCCCTAGGGGAGGCTACATTCTCAAGCACTCTTAACACACAGAAACCCCTTCTGATTAGTGCGTCTCTGTGGGAATATAGTGCTTTAGCAGACTTCCTTTCCTTAAAGGTAATTAGAGCACGCACATGCAAGCCAGAGGAGTAGAGGTAATCTATACGTTCTAAATCTTTAGCTTTGGGCAGTACCATAGGGACCCCCTTCAAAACATTAATTAGATGTGATTTACACTCCTCTTGCAGTAAAAAACCTCTTGGGTTTAGGTAATTAGAAAGCACTAGTTTCTTACAATTCAGTACCAGAGAACAATTGAGCTCTTTGGACAACTTCCTCTGAGGAGGAGTCAGTGTTGAGGGGATGTGTTCTTGTTTCTCCTGGAAGTGATTCCTCTGTGGGGCAGTTGAAGGCAATGAACATCAAGGAGGCATTGGGCATAAAACCCTTGCTGGCTGCAAGATAAGATTATCCTTATCACTATTCTTCTCCGCTGAAGATGTATGATGCTGGAAATTCTGGCTAGTACCCCCCTCAAGTTGTCTAAAAAGTTTATCATAGTTCATCTTCCTATAAGACGGGGATTTCGGATAAGTAATATTCTTAGGTTTCTTGCATTCAGGAGCTCCTTTCTTCTTCGCAGATCTCTTCTGCTTTGTAGAATTCACTAATGTTGATTTATTATTAGTTTGTGGCTTGGACTCTTTTACCAAGCAGCCCGATTTTTCTCTTGCTAGACCCGCCTCTGCTTTTACTACAAATTCTGCTAGTGTTGTCAGAAGGGTATTACTCTTGTCCAAATAAGATTTAATGAGTTCAATGTCCTTCTTTAGTAAAAAGAGCCATCCCTCGATTGGGAGGCCCTCTGCATTCGGGAGGATAGGAGAGTCCAGGTGGTCCTGGGAATCATGAATTTGCTTGGGGAGTACTCTCTCATCAGGTTGCTGTAGCCCTATATCAAGTATTGACTTTTGTAGTCCGTTGTTCATCGGAAGAGAAGCAAGTTCCGACTGGATCTTATCCTCCACAAGGGCGAATTCAAATGCAAGGTTAAAAGCTGTTTCCTCCTCTTTTGGTACTTGGGTAATGCATTTAGTGTCAATAGACCAATCCAGACTAAGACGTTCCTTACCCACATTCTTTTGACTCTTTATATCAGGAAAAAACGGAGTGATTTTTGTTTGAGCTTCTTGCCCCTTTAAATCGGCAGTCCCGGGAGATAGAGTAATACCCAGCGCTCTGTAGCCTGTTCTTGTAAGTACCATGACTAAGTGATTTTAGAATAATATTAAAGCAGAAAAAAAATGAAAAATCAATAGTTCTAGCAATCTCAGGGGTGAAGTAGCAGAGTGAAAGTAGAGAAAATATTCAAAGGCATGTATCAGTTGCTACAAAGAGTCAGTAAAAACAACATAGAATGGGAGCTTGTTAGCACCCGGCGTGGGAGTGAAACAGCAAAGATATAACCAGTAAACTTCCATATATCAAAAGTGAGAAAGTGAAAGTTTTTTGCTGCTCAGGAAGGCAATTAGTAGGTAGATAGAATTGCTTGTAGCTTATCAAAATAGCTTACTTGATACATTTCCCATATCCTTCCAAGGCACTGCAGAAAGAAGTTAGAAGGAAAAGCATTTGTGTGGGCAAAGCAGTATTCCAAGGGCAGCCAACAGAAGTGTAGGGGTCTGTCGTTAGTAAATGGTGTTATATTATTAAATTGATGAATTGATGAAGTTGTTAAACAAGAGTTCAGAGCTACCAAGTAATAATCAGTGAGGACTTCACGGAGCTCCCACTGCAGCATCCTTCTAGTTCGCCCTCTTCAGTCCGAAAAACTTGGAAGATTACTTTTAAAAAGTAATAAATTACAGTTACAATTACATGGCCCAAAAAAGTAGTAATTACCATTGCAATTGCTCTGAAAGTAACGGAATCACTATAGTTACACTTCAGTTACTTTTTCTAAAAAATGCCTACAAGGCGCTGGCCTTGGCTGCTGCACATCCTAAGTAGCCTAAAACAACATTAAAAATAAACACACACAGAGAGAGGGTAGTAGAATATTTTTTTTATCCATAATTTATTTATTTATTTATTTTATTATACCGCCCCATAGCCAAAGCTCTCTGGGCGGTTTACAGTAACTGAAAACATTAAAACAAATACAATTTAAAACAGATCTTATAAAAACAATTTAAAACACAATTTAAAAATTTAAACAGTTTAAAACACATGCTATAAGATGCCATAAGATTAACAGAACCGCATAACAGAATCTCACTTCTCCCCACCCTCCCCAGCAATGATGATACCCCAACACTTGAAATCAAATTTTACACTTGAAATGCTGCTTTTACAATACATTTCTGGTATGTCTCAAAAGAACAAGATGCTCAAAGAGCATGTCAGACAAGGAATGTCTTTTTACAGTCATTACGTTGCCACCAGTACTGAAGAGGCGTTCTATTGAATCTTGCTTCCAATACTTGCTGCAGGACATCACACTCCATCACCACTCACTGCAGCAGGCTGGTTTAGGGGGCACAGAGCAGGCCATGTGGCATGTAGGGCTCTGTCCTCCAGCACCTTGCCATCCCTCAGCATCTGCCACCTGAGATGGCTACATCTTTCTGCCTAATGGTAGCCCCGTTCCTGCATATTATAGCTCTGGGATTTCAGGTCTTGCCTAACCTGAGACTATAAAAGGTAAGAGGGTTAAAGGTGACATGCAAGAACCAAAGGTGATTTGAGGTTTTGTTGACTCCCTTCACCTTCAGTCTAATGGGATTAAATGTGTTAGGACTGCTAGCGAAACTTTACCTTGAATACCCTTCCAGTGTTATGGGAAAGATAGATGAGTTGTGGTGGTTGGGAACATGATGTGTTTTTTGCAGCACAACACAGGCATGCCTTCATTTGGAGGGCACCATGTTGGCTACCCCTGCCTTAGACTGAGCTTTGGACTATGGAAATAGATTCAAATCCCTATTCAGGCACTGCAAGACCTTGGATTGGTCCCCAGCTCTCAGCCTAACCTACCTCACAGGGTTATGGCGAGGATGACATGGAAGGGGCAGGAAGAGAACCAGGCACACTTCCTGAGCTTCTTGAAAGGGTGGGATATGAATGTGCCCAAAATTAGCCCTACGTCCTCTGACTGAAAAGCTTGGTCTTCTGCAGTAGGTTATTTTTGCCTAATATCTTGCCACTATAGGACCTTTTACCACATTGATTTGTTTGCTGAGAAACATATGCATACCTCTCCTGGAATCCCTGCACCTTAAGAGAGACATCTGAGGCACAATCTGCACAGCATGCAGTCTGTATGGAGCACTAGAGGTGTTCGGTCACCTCTTGCCCCACACAAACTAAGAGTACCCTTTAAAACACACTCAAAACTGGGAATGGGAGGACAAGCTGTCATCTCGTTACAAATTGTTTAATCGAGAAACATTCCACAATTCCTTCAGACACAATTTTTCTCTCTCACACATACACACCTCCCTCCAAGTTCTATTCAATCAATCAATCAATTGATTTTATTGCGTTTAGCCATAGGCCATTGCAAGGTACAGCGAGTTTAACAATTAAAACATCAAACAGATTAAAATAGACCAAGATACAATAGATAAGGAAAAACATTCAGGAGATATTATAGTTTTGAATGTGAGTCACATGCAGCTTCTTAGCAGCCAGCGCAAAGTTGGCTACAGATATTGTCACTTGTTTAAAATTATCGCTTAAGAGCTCCACTATCAGCTCCTGAGAGCATTTGTCTGGAAAGGAGTAAATATATTGGGCCAGGAATTTCCTTCTGGGATCTTCATACAATGGGCAATATAACAGATAGTGAGTAATATCTTCTATGGAATTACACCCAAAGATACATCTCCATTCTTCTAATGGGATTCCCAAATATCTCCCATCTAAGTAGGCAGAGGGCATCAATTGGAACCTGAGTTCTGAGAAAGCTCTGTGAAGAGGGGCGTGTGTCAAGGCCTCAAAATACTGTGGTTTGACATGGTTAACTTTAAATTGGGGATACCAGGTGGAAAAAGGAGCTATTGCGATGGATGCCCGGTCTTGACATGCGTCGTGGTCAAAGACCCAGCTCCTAAGGGCTTGTGAGCTAAGGCTTAAATATTCCCCCATGGGGAGGTTGTACAACCCAAGCTTTACTTGGCATCTGTGGGCCCATCCCCCATTCGTAAGCTGCTCCGACCAGCAAAGTTTAGTGAGGGAGTGGTCAGCCGTCCTATATAGTCTACGCCAATATCTAAGGTAGGCTAGATCGATTCTGGCCGCAAGTGAGGGTAGACCAAGCTCCGCTCTGAGGTGGGCTGCTGGGGTTCCAGGAAGGAGCCCTAGAGTCTGCCTCATAAACTTGTTTTGCAGTACTTCTATCTCCCGCTTTGCAGTTTCCCCCCAAAGTTCTGCCCCGTAGATTGTGGAGGCTAAGGTTTTGGCAGTGAAGACCTTAAGCATGGGATTGACTAGTTGGCCCCCTCTGGCATAAAAGAACCTTCTAAGTTGTGCTGTGGATCTAGCACCTGCAAGTTTAGTTGTCTTTATGTGGGGCTTCCATGTAAGGTTCTCACTAAAACAGATGCCCAGATATTTAAATAGATGAACCTGTTCCAGAGGGTGCCCGTTGAGGACCCAGTTTGAATTTGCCCTCTTCTTGCTGAAGATCATGATGTTAGTTTTGGCATAATTAATTGCCAAGTGGTGCTCTGTGCAGTACAGATCAAGGTGGGTTAACATCCTTTTAAGCCTGATTTTATTTCAGGATAACAGGACCAGATCATCGGCGTAAAACAGTAGGTGGGGCTTGGTTGTTTGAGAGTCCACACTCCTCAGTCTGGAGCTAGCAGCCTCATCCCCGGTGGGCTTTTTGAGAAATTCCACCAGAGTGGTTAAGAGGCTGTTGCACTCAGAAAGAAAAGATTTTACATGGTCGAGGTCCTCCAATATCGAAAAGAACCAGCCTTCGATGGGTACTTTAATGCTTGGGGGCCCAGGTGGTAGATCAGGGGAGTCTGTAGGGACTTGCTGAGAATCTTCATTGTCTGTCAGTACTGTGGGTTGGCTGTGCAGCAAGTCCTTTAAGTCATTCTCATTTCCAGGCTGCGATGTAGCAAAGGGTCCAGCCACAGCCAGCTCGGCTGCTAAATTCATCGAGGCAAGGTCCTCCTTTGGACCAACAAGATTATATTTAAGGTCCAAAGACCAGTCCAAGTGGATATTTGGAGAAGATAATGGATTCAGAGACACCTCTCTTGGCTCAAGGTCAAGGTCTTCCTCAGTAGGTAGAAAAAACAGAGTGATTTTGGTTTGATGGTCCCGTGCATTTAAAGGAATCTCGTCAATACAGGGAACAATCCCTAGGTCCCTATATCTCTTCCTGGTGAGCACCATAGTTTCAAAGGAGCCATCCGGGAAGAAGGAAAAATAAAATAACAATACTCTTGTTCACACTCTTGATTTGATCTTCGCCACTGGTCATGGAGATGGTGATCTGGAGGTGGGGTGTTTTTCATCTACTCCATTGTCATGGACAGATCACCGCCTGCTGAGTTTTAGACTTACGACAACTCTTTCCCTCTGCAAGGGTGGGGGACCTATTAAGTTGGTCCGCTCCCGGAAGCTTATGGATCCTATTGGTTTTCAGAGGGCTCTGGGAGTTTTTCCAGCTGATAGTACTGGCGCTCCTGTCGAGGCCTTGGTCGAACTGTGGAATACGGAGATGGCCCGGGCTATCGACACGATCGCTCCAGTGCGCCCTCGTCGATGCAGAGCTCATACAGCTCCGTGGTATACCCCGGAGCTGAGAGTGATGAAGCAAGAGAGAAGGAGGCTAGAGTGCAGATGGAGACGAACTCCAGACGGATGCAATTATGCTTTGGTAAGTGCCTCTACTAAGTCGTATATAAAAGCGGTAAGGGCAGCGAAGAAGTCCCACTTCGCTGCCTCTATCAGGACATCTCTCTGCCGCCCAGCAGAGCTTTTTAGGGTTGTACGAGGACTCTTACATTCTGGTCCTCAAGATACCATTGAAACATCCGAAGCTCGCTGTAACGACATTGCAGGGCACTTCCAAAATAAAATCGCATGCATCCGTAGGGACCTAGACTCTGATGTTATGACAGATTAATCCATTGAAGTGTCCAGAACACGGTCTTGTCTTTCGTTATTGGATGAGTTTCAGTTGGTGCAGCTTGAGGAAGTGGACAAGGTGCTTGGAATGGTGCGGGCGACCACGTCTGCTCTAGATCCTTGTCCATCTTGGCTGGTCAAGACTAGCAGGACTGGTACCACCGGCTGGGCCAAGGAAGTGATAAATGCCTCCTTGAGTGAGGGAGTAGTCCCTAGCAGCCTCAAGGAGGCAGTAGTGAGACCTCTTTTGAAGAAACCTTCCTTGGACCCAGATAACTTGAACAATTATAGACTGGTGGCGAATGTCCCCTTTTTGGGCAAGGTTCTGGAGCGGGTGGTTGCCGGTCAGCTCCAGGTGCTCTTGGATGAGACCGATTATCTGGATCCATTTCAATCCGGTTTTAGGCCTGGTTTTGGCACTGAAACAGCCTTGGTCGCCCTGTACGATGACCTCTGTCGGGAGAGGGACAGAGGGAGTGTGACTCTGTTGATTCTCCTTGATCTCTCAGCGGCGTTTGATACCATCGACCATGGTATCCTTCTGGGGAGACTCGCGGAGTTGGGAGTTGGAGGCACTGCTTGGCAGTGGTTCCGCTCCTACTTGGCGGATCGTCGCCAGAAGGTAGTACTTGGGGAACACTGCTCGACACCTTGGACTCTCCATTGTGGAGTCCCTCAAGGGTCGGTTTTGTCCCCCATGCTTTTTAACATCTACTTGCAGCCTCTGGGTGCCGTCATCAGGAGTTTTGGAGTGCGTTGCCACCAGTACGCTGATGACACGCAGCTCTATTTCTCCTTTTCATCTTCTGTAGGTGAGTCCGTGGATGTGCTGAATCTTTGCCTGACCACGATAATGGACTGGATGAGAGCTAATAAACTGAGACTCAATCCAGACAAGACCGAGACACTGTTGGTGAGTGCCTTCCCTGCTCAGATGGTGGATGTTTACCCTGTTCTAGATGGGGTTACACTCCCCTTGAAGGAACAGGTTCGTAGTCTGGGGGTTCTTTTCGATCCTTCCTTGTCTCTTGAGGCGCAAGTGGCCTCGGTGGCAAGGAATGCGTTCTACCACCTTCGGTTGGTAGCCCAGCTACGCCCCTATCTGGACAGGGATGACCTCGCCTCAGTTGTTCATGCTCTGGTAACTTCTAGGCTGGATTACTGTAATGCGCTCTACATAGGGCTGCCCTTGAAGACAGTTCAGAAGCTTCAGCTAGTGCAAAACGCAGCAGCCAGACTGCTGACGAGGACCAGCCGGTCAGCACATATAACACCTGTTCTGGCCCGTTTGCACTGGCTACCTATTTGTTTCCGAGCCAGATTCAAGGTGCTGGTTTTGACCTATAAAGCCTTACACGGCGTGGGACTGCAATATCTTGTGGAACGCCTCTCCCACTATGAACCTACCCGGTCACTTCGCTCAGCATCTAAGGCCCTCCTCCGGGTACCAACTCATCGAGAAGCCCGGAGGACAGTTACTCGATCTAGGGCCTTTTCTGTGGTGGCCCCCGAACTGTGGAATAGCCTCCCCGAAGAAGTACGCCTGGCGCCTATGCTCCTATCTTTCCGGTGCCAGGTTAAGACCTGGCTATGCTCCCAGGCATTTTAAGCGTTTAAGTTATAATTTTAATTTTTTTCCCTTTTCTTTTGTTCCTGCTTGTATTCATTGTTTGTAGGCTGATTTTATTGTGATTTTGTATTTTAACCTTTTGTACACCGCCCAGAGAGCCATTCGCTATGGGCGGTTTATAAATGAAACAAATAAATAAAATAACAATATGCTAAAAAAATAGAAAGGTAAAAATATATAGGAGGTGGGGAGCAGGCCTAAGGCTTTTCCCTGCAAAGTTAGTCTTAACTGGCCTAGTTCCCGGGAGTCAGCAGCAGTACAGAATTAAGAGTTAAAAGTTAGCATTCCCTAATTTCCTGTCATGGCAATTCGCCCAGAATAAGTTTGTTTTCCCTTCACAGGTCTTCACAAGTCTCCAGGGCATGAAACGTACAAGGCCACCATCTTCCCACTCTCTAATCTTTGGTGGTGGGAAGAGAAGCATCCACCAACCCCTTTATTTATCGAGGCTGGGTACTTAAACAGTACTTAAACAGGGCCTCGAATGTCGCTGATGTAGGAAAGGAGACTGCTTCAGCTAATTATATCTTTTTGTCGGTTGCTTACTTGTTGTAGCTCTGCAAGCAGCTTAAGTCAGGACGAAATGCCTGGACGGAACATAGGAGTAAGATAAGACGCTGTTTTGAGCAATCTTCCGGACAGCAAAGAGAGCTAAAAGTTGTCTCATTCAGAGGCAGTTGTTGTTAAAGTGGATATTGTTGCTGGGTGTAGAAAAAATCAACACTTTAGAAAATAAGCTACGGAGCTCCCGGTGTAGTGTCCTCCTACGCCGCCATCTTCCGCGTTGAAAATCTCCAAGTTCTATTAGAAATAGAAATGCGAAATTCAGAATAGCATATCTGTAGGTACTTGATGTGTAGAATAAATAATTCTACACATCACATGAATAAACACTTAAGATCACTTTTCTTTTGCATTGCTACATTCTAAGACTACAATCCTATGTGTACATACCTGGCTGGGGATAAGCCCCATTGAACATAGTGGGACTTCCTTCTGAGTAAACATGCATTGGATTGTACCATACATAATGCAGTGTTAGCACCAGGGCTGTGGAGTCGGTAAGTCAAACCTTCGACTCCGACTCCTCTATTTTTCTACTGTCCGACTCCAACTCCGACTCCTTCATAAATGACAAATGTAGATTGATTTATGTTAAAATATTAATATTAAAATATTAATTTTATTTTGAAGCTGGAGTCGGTACATTTCTACCGACTCCAATTCCACCCAAAATTGCTTCCGACTCCGACTCCATGACTCTGACTCCAACTCCACCGCCCTGGTTAGCACGCACGTTTGGAAAGAACTTAAGGGAAAGACAACAATGCAATTCTGTACGCAGGATTTATTCTGGAAAAGTTTTGTTTTATTTTATAAATCTAAATGACTTAAATGGACAGGAAAATAAAAATTAGGTACTGGAACGCTACATTAGAGCTTCGTTAGGAGGAATATGTCCTTTTTCTGTCCCTTGCAATTGCAAGCTGTGCATGACAGCCAACTTTACATAACATACAAGCTTCAAACCCATCAACAGCATTTCTTCAGCACTGAGATTCTGGGTCCATATCACCGTGCCTGTAAAATAATAGGCCCACTTCTATGAAAACTGCAATCCCAGCCTTTGGAGATTATAAGAATCTACTGTAAGAGCTGATGACAGCAGAGCTGCAAAGCAGAGCGGACTGTACATAAGATCTAAGCATTAATATTGACTTCACATTTCAGTCCACTGAGGGGGGAAAAGAAAGTCAAGTTCATATGGAATGTTCTTTAAAGCTTACAAGGTCATTTTAATAAGCTTGCGTACAAGGCGGAAAAAAGTTAGTTTATACAAACATTTATTGGCTGATTGTCAAGGCTGGCAGACTGAACACGCAGTCAAAAGATAACAGCACCTCATGACCAAGGAGACAAGCCTTGTATTTAAACAGCAGCCTGGTAGACACAGGCGACAAGGAATTGCATGCAGTAAGTGAGCAGGCTGGCAGAGGAGAGGGAGTGCTCCATCCCTCCTCTGTTCCCAACACTGAAACAAAGCAGGCACCCAGCAGAGGAAAGTACTTTCCTTTCGCATCCAGCAGAGAAATGCAGCAGGTGGGTGTATTATCTGGCCACTACTGGGTTAACCTTTTCTATCCAACATCAACTTTGGCCCAACACTGTCCCACAATGGCCACCACTGTTTTCTGAAGCTTTGTTGCCAGGGACAGAAGGGGAGGAAGATAGCAATGTGCCAAGGAATTTCTATACCTGAACCTCTAAATGTTAACACAGCATTTAAAGGACATTTCCCCACTTATTTTAAACCAAGAGACAGCAAAACATGGTAACAAAGGAAAAGGAAATCACACACATTCCAGGAACATTCAGAACCTGGCTACCTGTTTGCCTGGATTGCAGGACTATTCACACATTAGTATTCACACGCTGCCCACCATTCTCCACCAATCTGTTAAGACATGTGTCTGTTGGGAACCTGAGTGTGTGAACCTGCCACCCACGTGTCTTAACAGGGTCAAAGAGTAAGCCAGAATTCAGAACTGAAGAGGACAAATCAGGAGACAGGATCAAGGAACAAAGGGGTATAGTGACTCTGAACATGGAGGTTCCACCTCATTCTCCTATAGCCAATGAAGAACAATGCTCCACAAATGTGTCAAAACCTTTTTAAAGCTCTCTAGGTAGTGGTGATAGCAAGTTTTGGGTTTTTTAAAATATCAGATCTAGATTAAATTGGGGAGGAGGGGACAGGCTTGCATTTTGATGCTGACAACAGTGTGGGCTCTATGAAAAACTTGTATCCATGAGCAACACCATCCTAAGATCAACATACATCTGGAAGCACCTTCAATTGGTGACTATCACAATGTAGTGTGGTCTATGCAGCTGTTTCTCCCAGACCAAACAGATGCTGAAAACTGACCGAGACCAGCTTTAACATGGATGGCTATTGCCATGGAATCTTAAATTGCATTCCTTTATTCACTTATCTGTGAATAAGTCTCATCAAATTTAGTGGGACTTACTTCTGAGTGGGCACATACATAGGATTGCTTTGTAAGGCAATCAAAGTGAATGTGCCTTGTTACCAGGCATGTGCATGTCCATGTTACATGTATCTATGAGCTTGTAAGATACCCGT
This sequence comes from Rhineura floridana, assembly GCF_030035675.1. NCBI lineage: Eukaryota > Metazoa > Chordata > Lepidosauria > Squamata > Rhineuridae > Rhineura > Rhineura floridana. Next base: position 10,772,723 of record NC_084487.1, read on the forward strand.
GTAATCAAAAATGCAATGTTTGAGGGGATATTAATCTGGAGATTGTAGCAAAATACAATGGTTATTGTACTATGCTTATACACACTATTATTGCTTGGGGAAAGTGGCAGAAGATAGGTGAGTTTCAATTTAGGCTGAATAAAAATAATATATTTATTTCTACAGCCAAAACAGCAGTCAGCAAGTGAAATGGCTTTGCAGCTTGAGGATCTGAAAGTGACGGCAAGGCAAGAAGTAGGTAATAAAAACACTTTATTCTAAGTACAAAGCAAAACAAGCATAATGCATATAACTAGGCCTAGACATAATTCACTATGCTTGCTATCTCTTTTTAATGAGCTACATCCCTTCAGCTGACCATTACTCTCACCTGTCTCAAAGAGGTCTTAAAGGGAAACTCTACTACACGATGTTACAGAATAGCAGGACGGTTAGTTAATTAGACACAATCTATCATATTTCAGGGATGCGGAACCTTTTGTTGCTAAGCAGGCTGGATCTTTATCAGATCCTAGCCTCACAGGCCTGTCAGTCACCTGACATCAAACGAAATCGGCTTATTGGGCATTTTGAAATCCTGAAGTTGGGACTTTAAAGCAACATGCAGGGCTTACAAAGAGCCCTGCATGGTGCTTTAAACTAAATCACCCGAGGCTTTGCCACTACTGCCCATCAGGTGAAGGGCAGTAAAGATGAAGCCTGCTTTCTGCAGACATCAACCGCACAAGTACATTCCCCATGAGGAAACTTGACCACACAGCCGGTCCAGTAGGCTTCGACTCTACTGCCCATCAGCTGATGCCGAAGGATGCTTGCTCATGTACAACTGGAAGCACACTTCTTGATTGTGCATCGACGGCCACGCCTCTCCATCTGGTATGACATCAGGCATGGAGGAGGTGGCAACCCTTCCAAGGGCCACTTCCTAGTGGTGGGTATAGCTGATGTATGAGAGCATATGCATGCGCAAATACAAGCAGCACACATACACTCACTACACTTGCCACACCTGCCATCAACCAAGATGGCGGCGGAGGCACCAGCCCCTTAGGGAAGCCTCGGCTGCCATCTTGGTTGATGGAAAGCATGCGTGCACAGCCCAGGCAGCATTCATTTCAAGGGAAAGGTAAGTAGGTGTGGCATGTGTGGGGGTGCCGGGTCAGGCTGGTGCCCAAGGGCCCTGGCAGGGGCATCACTAGGGCGGTGCGGCAGGTGTGGGCCGCACCGGGTGACACCACCAGATGGGGATGACACCCAGAACCGCCCCCCCAGGCACCGCCTAGGCACCAACGAGAGTCTTCGCGTGGCACGCCGGCTGCCTTCCTTGACTGTTAGAAGTTGGAAGCGATGGCAGACAAGGAGGTGGCGGTGCGCTCCCGGGTCCTGTCGTTCGGCTGCGCGCTCCGCCGCGCACATGATCGCTCGGAGAGAGAAGGCGCTGCGGGCCACACCGGGTGACACCAACCCTAGTGACGCCACTGGACCCTGGCATGCCTGGCGCCGGCCTTGCACATAATCCCTAATTCCCAAACACATCTACTAATATAAGTTTGGCAACCCGAGCACGTGAGAGTGTATCTAATGTATGTAGTGTATTAATAAATGCAGAACAAAGGACATCAGACTACATGGAAACTCGTTTTAGGATGACAGAAAGCCACTTTTCAAAATTTAGGAATTGTGTTTAAACTTGTTCTGCAAATCTATCACCTTGGGAGTTTATGCTGGATGAGTAACAGCTTCAAACAAAATAATTGAGGAAACTGGGACATTATAAGAAATGGGGAAAGAGTTTGACTACTAAGTAGAGCTACGTACAGGAGGCAAAAGAATGTGGAAGGAAAGTATGAAGCCAGATGGGACTTAAACATAAGTAGCGGGTGAAGTCTGGCTCCAAGGTATGGTCTGAAGGTACAAGAGACCATTGCTTTGCTGAACCTAAGCAGGTCTAGGGCTGATCAGCACCCAGATGGGAGACTGCTTGGGAACCACATATGTACTTAGGGATGCCAGGCTCAGGGCCTGAGACTGATCCTGTACCTTTAGGAGAAGAGAATGTCAGCCAAGTGCACAACTTTTAATGATACAGAAGACCTCTTGGGAGGCCAGGCCTGGTAACCACGGGGTCTTCTGTATAAGTTGTGCAGGGGGAAGGGAGAATTCCGCCTTGTGGTTTTCCCCATTACAGTGTTGCAAGAACACCTGCACTTGGCTGACTTTCTCTTCTCTTAAAGATACAGGATCAGTCTCAGGCCCAGAACCTGGCAACCCTATATGCACGGCCTTGGGTTCCACGACAGAAGGAAGGCAGGATATAGATGTAAGGAAAGAAAAACAAAGCAGAAAATTACATTAAAATGTGACAGAACTGACACCCATAATTCTATGGGAGGAAGGTCATCCTGGCCGATTTCTTGGGCGTTTTCCAAGCTCAGTCCTAAAGCTCTAAGAACTCTGTAGGTGTCTCCTGGTTCTTGGTTTTTACTGGGGCATCAGTGTTCTCCCCGCCCCCAAGAAACTACAGTGAAGTCCAACGCTAGGACCCTTCCTCAGCTTCTTTCTGCTTGCGAGGAAATGAAAGCGGAGGGAGAGAAACCTGAAGCAACCAGCGGCTTCTCCCCGGCCGTCCTTTCCCACAGCCTCAGGCTGGGATTTTTGGAGACTGACATAATGCAGCTCGCACCGATCCGTCTTTCAACACACAGTGTGGGAATCTGCAGAGTTGGAAACAGACGGGAGCAGCGAATGGGAACCTGAGTTGCGTCTCACGTGATTAGCCAACAGAGCGCCGAGAAGGCGGGCGCCGTGCCTGCTGATGGTGCGGTTTCATTCCCCACCCTCCACATGGTGCTGAAAAGGATAGTGCAAAGTCCGTGGCTCAGTCTGCGGGAAAGATGGCTTTGCAAGAGCGAAAGGGGGCTCCCGATCCCGATCCCTCCTCTTCCTCCCCGTCGCAACTCTTCACCTGGGACGAGATAAAGCTCCGAACGGGCAGGGGGCAGGAGCGATGGCTGGTGATTGAGAGGAAAGTCTACGACATCAGCCGCTTCCACAAGAGGCACCCGGGGGGCTCCCGCGTGATCAGCCACTACGCGGGGCAGGACGCCACGGTGAGAAGAGGGGTGGCTGGTGGTGGTAACGTGAGAATCGGATCATTCCGGGGAATAACGCAGGGACTCCTGCGCCTGGGAATAATCCGTCCTTACACGTCAAAGCTGATAGACTGTTTTTCACGGGGGTTGAAATGGTGTGATGAGCTGTCCATGGAAGTGCTGTTTCAGTCAGAGGTGCCTACCCAGGCACTTGCACGGTTCACTTCATGTGCTGGTGAATCCAGTGATTCTACACATCATCACGTGTAGGCGATTCTACCCATAGAAAAAAGGATTTCCTCATGAGGTTACCGCAATTTTTTTGTTGCTAGCGGTGGTAACCGAATGAAGATCCTCCGCGGCGCAGAGTGGTAAGCGGCAGTAATGCAGCCGAAGCTCTGCTCATGGCTGGAGTTCGATTCCAACCGAAGCAGGAAGTCGAATCTCCGGTAAAAGGCGTCGAGGTCCACTCAGCCTTCCATCCATCCGTGGTCGGTAAAATGAGTACTCGGCATACGGGGGTGGGCGGGGTAAAGAAAGACCGGGGAAGGAACTGGCAAACCCACCCCGTATATATGGTCTGCCTAAGTAAACTTCGCAAGATGACACCCTAAGAGTCGGAAATGACTCACACTGTAAGTGTGGGGACACCTTTACCTTTTTAAAATTTCCCCCTTAGTATTTAAATTTGATGCCTTTTAGATATAGACTGATGGATAGACAGATAGATAGTTATATAACAGAGATGGGATTTAGACAGATATTCGCCTACTTTTATATAAAGAGATACATCTGTTGCAAGTGATATTTAACTATTCCAGTATTTAATAAAAGTAAACCACATTTCTGATTTTCTGTCCATCTTCTTTGATTTGTACGTAGCAGGCAAGTTTGGTCATTGTGGCATATTCAAACAATCCTTGTTCCCACTCGTTCAGATTTGGGTGCCCCCATCCACCGATATTGCTTATAATATTCACGCTACAGTCACCAATGCCATAGGGAGACTGATTTATTTTATATTAATTATACAAATTATTTATATCCTACACCTTCCATCCTGAATGGGATCTTCAGGATAATGCTTTGTCCTTTGTGGGGATGTCTTTTTGTGTAAGTTATGTTATGTTATGTTACGTTACGTTTTATTTCTAGGCCGCCTTTCTGCCAAATAGGCCCCCAAGGCAGCTTACACACAAATACAAATACAAAATGCAAATAACAACAATACAATTTACAAAAAAAAAAAATCAAACTAATAAAGTCCTAACATCTCTAAAAAAACAGGAGCAGCAAACCAAAAGCATTCATCTTCCTGGTAAATGGCAGCCCCCAGAAAAATGTCACTAAGAGCAGGGGTGGGGGGCAAAGCAGGTGGAAAAGCATGCCCCTTGATGGTCCCAGCACAGTCCCATCCCTGCAGTAGCATGTCTCAGTCTGCAGCTCTTCCTGATAAGGCCCAGGCAGAGGGGTGGGGCAAGGCAGATGGAAATGTTTGCCCCTTGATGGTCCCAGCACAGTCTCATCCCTGCAGCAGCACATCTCAGTCTGCAGCTCTTCTTGAGAAGGCCCAGGCAGAGGGGTGGGGCAAGACAGATAGAAATGTTTGCCCCTTGATGGTCCCAGCACAGTCTCATCCCTGCAGCAGCACATCTCAGTCTGCAGCTCTTCTTGAGAAGGCCCAGGCAGAGGGGTGGGGCAAGACAGGTGGAAATGCTTGCCCCATGATGGTCCCAGCACAGTCTCAGCCCTGTAAGAAGACACAACAAAGGGGCTCAAGTTCAGTCTCAGTCCTGCTTGCCACCTTGGGGAGATCTTGGACATTGTGATGTAAATCTGCCGTTTAAGGCAGCAGCATCAGAAGCCAGGGGAATGTTTACTTATGCTTACATTTATATCCCACCTTTCCTCCAGGGAGCACAAGGTGGCATGCAAACATGGTTCTCCCCCTCCCAATTTTATTTTTACAACAGCTCTGTGAGGTAGGTTAGGCTGAGAGAGAGTGACTGGCCCAAGGTCACCCAGTGAGTTTCAGGATCGAGCAGGGATTTGAACCCTAGTCTCCCAGGTCCTAGTCCAACATTCTAACCACTATACCACACTGCCTCTATATGTATTTTCACATATTACTGGGATGGAGAACATGTGGGAATTTGAATTGTGGCTGAAATCCTATACAAACTTACTTGGAAATAATTCCCATAGAACTCAATAGGGCTTACTTCTGAGGAGACATGCCCTCCAGAGGTCTTGGACTCACACTCCCGTCAGCCACAGCCAGCACAGCCATTCTTCAGCTTTGGAGGCAAATATTTTCAGTGTGAAAAGAAGGCCTTGGGGAAGGGGGTACTGAATTGTTCTTTCAGAGATTCCCCAAAGTTTACCCTCCCCGTCTTTGCTGCTGTTTGCTGCCCTGATCTGCTGCAACTTCTGTGCCCTTTTTAAAAAAAACAAACTACCTTCTTCATCTTGGGGAAAAATGAAGTTGTGTTGCATAGCTAAATCTGATCAGCTTCATGGCAGTGAAGTGCTAAAGTGCTAAACTCCTACTAGAATGAGTGCTAAACTTCCACTAGATTCTAGGAACTACCTTTTATGGCATGTGAAAGGTCCAATATATTGCACAAAATCAGAGCTTGGCCAAGTTACTTTTTTGAACTACAACTCCCATCATCCCAACCCAGTGGCCATGCTGGCTGGGGCTGATGGGAGTTGTAGTTTAAAAAAGTAACTTTTCCAAGCTCTGCACAAAATACCAGGTAAAAAATGGCCAGAATAATGGAATAAAGTGAAAGCAACCTTCCTCTTGAATGCATGGGACCTGGGGGGGGGGCTGCCAAAAGGTGTGTTGGGACTGGAGACACAGTATGATTACTACTGAGCTCCTGCTCCATAAATATTGTTTCACCCTTCTACATCCCCTCTCCCTCCCCACCAAAAATCAGGAAATGGGGAAGGGCGTTTTCCATGGGGAAAGAAGGCATTTGTGGAAAATGCCACCTTTCAGCTCAACACTCCTTGCAGACATTCAGGTTTTGTTGTCCTGTTGTGGTTCAGGTGTTGGACTACGACCTGAGAGACCAGGGTTCAAATCCTCACACAGCCATGAAGCTCACTGGGTGACCTTGGGCCAGTCACTGCCTCTCATCCCCAGCGGGAGGCAATGGTAAACTCCCTCTGAATACCACTTACCATGAAAACCCTATTCATAGGGTCGCCATAAGTCGGGATCAGTTTGAAGGCAGTCCATTTCCGTGACCTCTTCATGATATTATCCATTCACTAAGGCCGAGATGGGCTTCATGCCTGCTGTGTAACTTCAACCATGCATGCAGTCCCTAGACTCACCAAAGCCCGAGCATCTTGCTTAGGAAGGGTGAATGGCAATGGAGAAGAAGAGTAAAGGAAGCCCAAAAAGAACAAGAAAAACTTCCTCATTGCTCTACTCATCTTCTTTTTTGGGAGAAAAGTATCCAAATAAACAAAAAAGAGTAAACACAAAATTTATAAACTATATCATTTCTTCATAGGTTGACATGTAAAACATATCATTGCATTTCTGGCCTTCTGTCGTTTCTTATGCACACATCCCTCCATGCCATCTTTGTAGAGGTCAATGGGCAATTTACCCCCATTGGTAATATGCAACACCTATCGTACGTTTTGCCAAGGTAGAATTTTTAGGGTTAAGGTTAATTAATTTTCTGACAATTAAAAGCCTTGTACTTGGGGTGAAATTAAAAGGATGTTTATTATAAACAGTTTAAATTTAACTATGGAATTAAAACTTGGCCCTGTGCATGTTTACATGGAAATGAATCCCACTATGTTTACTGAGTCTTATGCCCAGGTAAGTGTAGGATTTCTGCCTCTAAATTATTCTTCAAAACCATAAGATTTCTAATAGACATATGTGTGTGTGTTGGTATTTTATTTTTCCTGGTTACTAGCTTTATGGATTTTAGTGTCTGTGTGTCTCTGTGTTAATTTCCCCCCTCTTTTTATTGATTGGACGTTGCTTTGAGCACCCAATTTTCCTATCTTACACACACATATCTGAAATTCTTCTTTGTGAATCGTGTGTGTGTGTGAGGGGGAGAGAGAGAGAGAGAGACAAAAGAGGTCACACACCTGTACCCACAAAAGATTAGATTCAGCCTGCACATAACCCATAAGAATCAGCAAAAAAAAAAATTTCACAACTCTAAAATGAATTACTCAAACAGTTTATGCAGAAGTAGGAAAATAATTTGCTTGCTTATTCCACCTCTGAATAAATTAGGATGAGAGAAGACAGGGTTGGAGTCGTACCTGGGGAGTGGCAAGAGTGAAACCAGTTTGGAGGGTAGTATTTATTGCTCATAAAGGCTATACATAAATACCACCTTCTAGAATTTAGGTTTGCTTCTAGAGTTATTCCCAAAATAGTGCAGTTTATATATCAACTTCTGCTCGGGGTTATGCTCAAAGCCAAATTAAGTTTCTGAATAATTATAGGTTATAATTAATCACAACCTATCAGGGTGCTAAGTGATGTCCTAAATTAAGTGTACAGACTGCTGGGGGTCCACCACATCCAACACCAACCTGGCACAAATACAAGTTGGATTGCACCCTAAGTCTCAGGAAGAAAGCTAGGACTGGGGAGGGCAGCTGTGAGAGAACTAGAAAAGATCCTCAAATGCAAAGATGTATCACTGAACACTAAAGTCAGGATCATTCAGACCATGGTATTTCCGATCTCTATGTATGGATGTGAAAGTTGGACAGTGAAAAAAGTGGAAAAGAGAAAAATCAACTCATTTGAAATGTGGTGTTAGAACAAATTAAACCAGAACTATAATTAGAAGCTAAAATGATGAAACTGAGGTTATCATACTTTGAACACATCATGAGAAGACATGATTCGCTAGAAAAGACAGTAATGCTGGGGAAAACAGAAGGGAGTAGAAAAAGAGGAAGGCCAAACAAGAGATGGATTGGTTCCATAAGGGAAGCCACAGACCTGAACTCACAAGATCTGAACAGGGTGGTTCACAACAGATGCTACTGGAGGTCGCTGATTCATAGGGTCGCCATAAGTCATAGTTGACTTGAAGGCACATAACAACAATTCTTCACCAGGAAAATGAACATTTTCTCAATATTGGCAGAAAATAACTTTACCTACAATGACTATCTACCCATTATATCAAAAGGCTGCAAACTTTTTCCTTTGGATTTTCTAGTATATTTTTGTATAATGTGGTTTAAGGTGAGGCACTGGTCAATGGTGCTCCTTCCTTTATAAAAATGCACCTGTGCTTCACTATCTCTCACCCCAAGCAGTTATCAAGGAAGCTCTTTCCTAACCATGGATCCTAGGATCCCACCAGGGAATGGGATGGGGCTGAGGGAAGACATCAGTCCTTGACGTGGCTCATATGCTTTCATTCCAAACCAAAATTTGTTTTTAGTCTGGAGAAACAGATTTAAAGCCAGTTCCATTCTTCACTTCACTTGTGAAGTTCTGGAAAGTTTAGTTTTCATTTCTGCTTTTGAATTCATTTATATGAAAGTTAGTCCTAATGATTTCAAAACTGCTAAGCAATTATGGGCTCCCTAGGTTCGCTGCCTTGAGTTGTATTGAAGAAAGGTAAGCTACAAATGAAGTTAACATATATCCTGCTCTCTTTGGTTTATCCTATGGTTATTATTATTATTATTATTATTATTATTATTATTATTATTATTATTATTATTTGCTTTAGGATCCTTTTACAGCATTTCACGTTGACAAGACTCTGGTAAGGAAGCACATGAAATCACTTCTGATTGGGGAACTGGCGCCCAATCAACCCAGCTTTGAACACAACAAAAATGTAAGTTTGTCTTAAAATCCGCAATTTTATTTATTTATTTATTTATTTATTGTACTTGTATACCGCCCCATAGCCGAAGCTCTCTGGGCGGTTTACAGTAACTAAAAACAAATACAATTTAAATTAAAACTGTATAGTAGTTTGGGGCAAAAAGCAATGAAAGCATCTAATTAAAGCATAGCAGAATCTCCCATTCATGGACTTCCCTTAATTGCACAATGATCTGCATTAAGCTCCAGCAGTCCTACCTAGGAAGGGTGGCAAGATATTGCTCTAGTACTTTCATGAAAAAGCCTCACCTGTATTTTCATCATCTATTATTATTATTATTATTATTATTATTATTATTATTATTATTATTATTATTATTATTATTATTATTATTATTATTGGAGATCTTGCAAGGCCAGTAAATGTCTAATATAATTTCCCTGGTTTCTGGTTTTACAATATTTGCGTACCTTCTCTGAAGGCCTTTCTCCAAGTGCCCCTACACCAAGTGAGATCCAGCAGGTGTCCACAAGAGAGAGGGCCTTCTCTGTGGTGGAACCCCAGTTGTGGAATGCTCTCCCGAGAGAGGTTCGCCTGGTGCCTGCTCCATATTCCTTTTGGCCCTAGACAAGGCTTTCTTATTGTCCCAGGGTTTTAAAATGTATTTTATAATGGCATACCTCTAGCACAACGTCTCTGTCTGTGTAAGGAAGATCAGATAGAATCCCTCTCTCATGTTCTTTTCGCCTGTCCGTTATATAATAAAGAAAGGGAGCTGTATATTACACCCCTCACCCAAAAGTATCCAAACAGGTCTCGAGAGCATTGGATGCCATGGTTTCTTTCTGGCAATGACAGTATTTATCTGATTCCAGCTGCAAAGTTTTTTGATGCAGTTCAACGTATCCGTTTGTTATATATTTCTAATCTCCCCCCGTAGCCAATTTATTGTTAATTCCCTCTTCTGTGTAATTTAGTCAATCGACTGTAATTGCCTGTAAATTTTCTTTGATGGGTCCCTGACCGCAATAATAAAGATTTGATTTGATTTGATAAAATGTATTTTAAAGTATTTTGAGATTTTGGTTTTTAAAAAGTTTTTAATTTCTGTTCGAATTTCATTTTGTTACTTAATCTCTGCTGCATTGTTTTTTATACTTTAATTTTTAAAAACATTCTTGTTTTGTTTTAACCATGTCTGTGTGTGCCATCCAGAGAACTTCAGTTGCAGAGTGGCATAGAAATACCGTTAATAAGTAAATAAAGCTGCTCTTTAAACTTAATGGTTCTCAAAGTGGTTGACTATAGTAAAAACAGCTAGAAAGGCGGATTATATTGTCCTCAGGGTAGCAGACATCATGAAGCTCTGGGCTCAGTGGCGGCAGCAAAGGTGGCTACAGGAGGAGGGGTTCTTATGAGTTCCCTCCCCAGTCTCCCAGGGCTACCACAAGGCAACTGTGTTGCATACTTAGAGCAAAGGGATCTGCCAAGAAAGTGGGTAGATCAGTCCAACCTGTTTCATTTTCACTGGCACCCAGACATAGTTCTGCTTTGGTTGAAAGAATGCATGCAGTTCCCATTTAAATTGTAAGCATTATTATACATATTAGTATACATTTCCCCAAAATACATATTTTTCAATATATTTGTCCATAAAAACACATTTTAGCCAGTAAATACATTTTTGGGTGCACTTTTCATGCACCATAACTGCATTGCAAAATCCAGAGAAATGCATAATCTGAATGGGAATTGCATTCTGATCCACAAACAAGTTTGAGACCATCACATGGGGTCAGTCTGCTGCAAAAAGGGGTCCAAATAAATGCCTCTTCCATCCCTACTCCAAGTTGGATCTTTCCACAGAAATTGCTAGTAGAAGATTTCCGAGAGTTGCGGACTAATGCCGACAAGCTGGGACTCTTCAAGCCAAGACCACTCTTCTTTTTACTGATGCTTTTGCACATCCTATTGCTGGATGCTGCAGGGTGCTTTCTCTTGTGGTACTTTGGGACATCACTTCCGTCTTTCCTTATTGCCACAATGCTGCTGACCATTGCTCAGGTAATGTTCTTAAATTATCTGTCTATGTTTGGAAAACATGTTGATTGAGGGGCAGTTGTATATCCCTGTGGCACAGTCTTCCCATCACAATCTATCTTTTAACCAGCCTAGCAGGAAAAAGACCCCTCTCCGCCAAGTACAAAAGAATTTGGCTGACAGGTGCAAGTGCATGGGCTTTCATGGGAGAGACTCCGTGCTTTCTGAAGGTAGCATGGATTGCTGAAGAGGCAAATTTATTTATTGATTTGATTTATATCCCGCCCTTCCTCCCAGCCAAATGGGAAACCACCACAGATTGGCAAGAAAGGATGGGCATGACCCTGACTTTGTTTTGATGTAGCTAAAAGACAATAATGCTGGGAAAAACAGAAGAGAGTAGAAAAAGTGGAAGGCCAAACAAGAGATGGATTGATTCCATTAAGGAAGCCATAGACCTGAACTTACAAGATCTGAACAGGGTGGTTCACGACAGATGCTGTTGGAGGTCACTGATTCATAGGGTCGCCATAAGTTGTAATCGACTTGAAGGCACGTAACAACAAGCATGTCTATAACAAACACTAAATTCGTACATATAAGGTTTGTAAAGAGACAGGAAGAGTATCTCCTGAATCAAAAGTGTCTAAGTCTTTGGTCCATACTCGTGAATGAATACATACATAGCTGCTATAGTGCTTTTTATATATAAACTGCTGGTACTCTTGCTTGTAGACTTTAAATCTGTATCTCAATGGAGCAAGATGTGTATATTATGGCCAGACGTGTTTTGACTTGTGTGTCTTTCTCAATGGCCTTTCAAGCATATACTATACAGAATAAAAATGTACATTATATATTAATAGAGCTTCAATTTATATGACTAATTTAATTAAAAATTAAAAATTATTACCTACAATTTCTTAAGGGATAGTGGAAAACACTTACTTAACAGATTTTCACTTGGATGAAAAGTAATAGGTGCAGGATAGATGCATTTCCATTAGTTCTGTAGCCAAAGTAAATTACAATTAATTTTCAATATAGGAATAGATCTTTTCATTCCCATTAATAATTATTTCTTAACTTGCTTACCATTTTTTATCCAATTCCTCTTGGCTTGAAAGGCCATTGAGAAAGACACACAAGTCAAAACACGTCTGGCCATAATATACGCATCTTGCTCCATTGAGATACAGATTTAAAGTCTACAAGCAAGAGTACCAGCAGTTTATATATAAAAAGCACTATAGCAGCTATGTATGTATTCATTCATGAGTATGGACCAAAGACTTAGACACTTTTGATTCAGGAGATACTCTTCCTGTCTCTTTACAAACCTTATATGTATGAATTTAGTGTTTGTTATTGTATGTATTAAAAAACCTTTTTTAAAAAAAATATTTAAAAAATTCTTTTTGCATAAATTGTAATTGTAATGACCACATACCCTAACTTTCTGTAAGACACAGTTGTATCTGTTACGGTTGATTTTGAACTTCAGATCCTAACATAACAACAAGCAGTCAACCAGGGCTCCTTCTTTTCTGAACTACCTCTTCTCCTTTTTAGTCTCAGTCAGGTTGGTTGCAGCACGACCTGGGGCACCTTTCAGTCTTCAGCAATCCGAAATGGAACCACATTTTTCATGAGTATGTGATGTGCCATCTAAAAGTAAGTGTATTGTTCCAAATATGTTCTAGAGAACTGGCCAGAAGGGAATGTGGGATATGGTACTATATAGAAAAGGGTTCAATAAATAAATATCAGATGCACAGGGTTTTTTTCTCAGAGCCAGTGGGAAATGTGGTGGTTTTTTCCATTAGAACATAGAAAGCTACCTTATACCAGGTCAGATTATTTGTCTATCCAGCCCACTATTGACTAGATGCCAGGGACTGAACCTGGGACCTTCTGCCTGCAAAGCACCTGCTCCACCACAGAGCCAAGGCCCCTCTATGTGTTGAAGAATACTATAGCCTGTTCTATTCTCTTTTTTTCTCTACAGGGGGTTTCCACTACCTGGTGGTCTTTTCACCATTCCCAACATCATGCCAAACCCAACTGTTTCATGAAGGACCCAGATATTGACATTCATCCCACAATTTTTTCTTTAGGAAAACCTCTCTCTTCAGAGGTAAGAAGCAATGGCAACCCCAGGATGCCGGGAGGAGATGGGTTTTTGGAACCCATAACTATAAAGGTTCAAAGGGGACAGCAGCTGCTTTGGTGGCCTGAGTTGACAATGTCTGTGTAGAGTTGGAATGTGATTCATCTGCACATACCAGCAGTATTTGATAACATCAGATTGCCAAATCCATCTGGAGACAACTGGGAGCACAGACTGACAATGGTTCTGGTCCTCTCAGATGAGTCAGTATCAGAGGATAGCACTGGGTGACTGACTGGCCACAGCTCTACAGCACAGGAGCTAACCTGTGGGGTATTACAAGGATTTATCTTGGGCCTCAGTACATTTTAACGTCTATATGCAATCAGTGGAGCACCTGCCTGGTAGTTTGAAGTGTGGTATCACCAATATGGGGATGACATTCACCTCCCTTTTTTTCAAATCCAGGAGCAGCAGTTCAGTCTCTGAAATGAGTATCATTCACCACTTGTAGGCTTCCTAGAAGTATCTAGTTGTCTAGTCTAATATCTAGTCTAGTCTGTTGTATCTAATCTAATATTGGAAACAAGATGCTCATCTAGATGGAACCTAGGTTTGATCCAGCAGGGCTTTAATTATGAACTTACACCTAATTGGACACCAGCAGGGGGCTTCAGTTAATCTCTTTCCTATTTGTGATATGCTTTGTATGATACTTCTTGAGAGTTGTTTGTTTCTTCTTTTTTCTCATTGGGGAAGTCGGACAGCAGCTTAGGAGTTAGCACATTGTCAATTTACTCCAAACCAGTGAACCAGTGAGAAATACAGAGTATCTCTATAGATTAGGGTTGCCAGGTTCAATCCCTGAGACTAATCCTGTATCTTTAGAAGAGAAAGTCAGCCAAGTGCAGGTGTTCTTGCAACCCTGTAATGGGAAAAACCACAAGGTGGAATTCTCCCTCCCGCCTGCAGAACTTTTAAAGATACAAAAGACCTCTTGGAGATACAGAAGACCTCTTGGTTGCCAGGCCTGGCCTCCAAGAGGTCTTCTGTATCTTTAAAAGTTCTGCAGGGGGAAGGGAGAATTCCACCTTGTGGTTTTTCCCATTACAGTGTTGCAAGAACACCTGCACTTGACTGACTTTCTCTTCTCCTAAAGATACAAGATCAGTCTCAGGGATTGAACCTGGCAACCCTACTATAGATATCCATAGCCACAGAGGCAGGGATGGGAGCCTGGAGAGGTATAGAAGGGACCCTGCCTAGAATGGGCACTCTCAGGCAGCAGTATGTTTCAAAGCTCTCTAAATGGAATGTAGATTCACGCGGAAGCTTCACACCAGAAATGTTACTCCATCAAGCTAGGCCTTAATGGTGCTAGCTGCACTTTCCCTCACTTTCTGTCGTATTTCATCTAGCCATCCATCTGACCACTTGGAGTCCATCTCTGACCATATAGCTTAGGGGTGGGAAATTTGTGGCCTTCCAGTTATTGTTAAACTCTAGTGCCCATTAACCCCAGCCAGCATGGCCAATGGTTAGGGGTGATGGGCGCTGTAATTTAACAACATCTAGAGGGCCACAGTTTCCCAGCCCTGATCTAGAGAACAGCCTCAAGTGGTGCCAAGAGTTTCCTCATCACTGTTTCAAAAAATGACAGCACTGCATGCAATAGATATGTTGCAAAAGGACAAAGAGTGTACTGTGCAGACACAAATATAAAAATAACATTGCCAAAGGCAACACCTACATACATATAGTTATGGAAACAAAAGAATTCATTGCAGCAGTCATGAAACAGCATGTGAATATGTAATTATGCTGTGATTTGGCAGTAATTAGAACTCATTTAAATACTTGCAGCACAATCCAGTGCTTGTCTTCTTTGAAATAAGCTTCATTGAGTTCAATGCGACTTACTAACGGCTGTGCAGACTTGTAGCCTGAGATATTTATTTTACATAGCTATAAACTGATAAAATATATTTATTTCATTGGGGGGTCAAGATAGAAGGTTGTTCTAGAGGTGCATTTCTGACAAAGCATAATTGTTTAATGGTTATTCATTTCTCATGACCTTCCTTTACCCCCTTTCTTTTGTAGCTAGGCCTGCAGAAGAAGAAGTACATGCCTTACAATTATCAGCACAAGTACTTTTTCATAAGTGAGTATTTTCACTGTTCTTCCATATCTCTTTGACCAACAACTACTTGTTAAATTCCCTGTCTCAAACTAAAAAAAAATAAAATCCTTCACCACATCACAAAGTCCTCTTACTCCCTTGGCCTTCATCTTTTCTAATTTACTTTATTTACTTTAAAAGAGAAGAATAATTATATACTGTAATATAAACAGCAGTAAATGTGGTGACAACTGCAAATGATCAAAGCATTGCAGAGAATGAAGGGGAGACAGATTCAGACAACCAGTTCAGCCTATGTTTAAGGGTGAAATGAGACGTTGCAGTGCTAAGACCTGTGTCTTTGCTCCTTATGCTAAACCTCTGTAAAGCAGTGGTAGAGGGGCATTTCATGCAAAGAGCTAGCAAGCAGGAGGTGATGAATGTTCCCTCTACAGCTGCATCACTATTTGCTTTTCTGTAACCAGAGTCATGATTATTGTTGCGTGCCTCCCCAGTCTCCAAGTGGTGAGATTTTAGGGGTCCCTGAACTCATCCAGGGTTTGGTTTCCTTTGGGAAGAATGTCAGCGGAGACTGTGGTGTCTTTGTGAAATATGGTTTGTTTATTTACAAACATTCCAACCTGAGCTTAGGATGGAGGGGTTCAAGGCATCAGTCCAATATCCAGCTTTTCCATCAGTGTTACAGGAGGCATCCTAAAGCCATAGGGCAGAGAGAGATAGCGTCTCTGCCTGCCTCCAGTTCCCAGCCTTTCTCAGAGACAACTCAAAACACAAGCCCCTCCTAGGCTCCAGGAGGGGGGGGGAGGCTTCTCTTTAAAAGTTTCAATAACAAAAGGATCTTCCTGGCCCATTCACCAGTTGCCAGACACCTGATAGACCCATTACAAACCTGGCCACTCTATTAGCTTAACAAAAGAAACTCATCTAGCTAGCAGAGCCAGCCCCACCCCCAAGGCACAGGATTCCAAATCAGAGGCTGGAAGGGGACCCACAGGAATCATCCATTCCAACCCCCAAACTCAGAACATTATATATAAGCCTGATCAGGAAAAAATTGGAAAGGGGGAATGATTACCGGA
This sequence comes from Rhineura floridana, assembly GCF_030035675.1. Lineage (NCBI taxonomy): Eukaryota > Metazoa > Chordata > Lepidosauria > Squamata > Rhineuridae > Rhineura > Rhineura floridana. Next base: position 10,789,039 of record NC_084487.1, read on the forward strand.
GGGGGGGGGAGTCAGTGGCAGAAGACTGACACCAGTGGAAGGGCTGTGGCTCAGTGGCAGAGCATCAGCTTTACATGCAGAAGGTGCTTCCACCACATTCTATGTAATGTGTAGACCAGCACTTTGGGAGTAAGGCTGTTGCATTTACTGGGACTTAACTCCCAAATAAACATGCACAGGTGTCAGGATTCACATTGGACCATAAAGTTGTCCGCTCACTAAGCAGAAGAAAAAAGCATTTCCCACTATTGTAGCACACTGAAGTGTACAACAGTAGTGACAGATGCTGTGCGTAGCTGAGCTGACCATTCAGACAGCCTAGGTGGCACAATTCAGTCTGCCATGTGATGGAGCAGTATAAAAATCTTGGAATTTGCATTCTTCTGACATGGGTAATTCCCCATGCATGAGAACAGTGTGCTCCTGAATCATCTGCCATATTGCATGGGATTGTGCGAATCCTGCTCATGCCCATTCTAAAGTGTCCCCCCCCAATAATAGAAGCCTAGCACCTCAAACAACTCCTGTCCAGTTGAAAACCAAAGCTGAGAATTGTTTTGTGCGTTGGTAGGAGATTTGACTAGATAACCTTTGAAGTCCTTCCAACTCTATGATTCTGTGAGGCTGAAACTCAACAGGGCATATCTCAAGCGTAGAGAAATGGTACAATCTCAATTTGCTTTACAGTCAGTGTGTGCAACTATGTGTCATTCGCATAGCAAACTCTGACTGCATTCCTCTAGTACCTACCATAAACTAGGACTACGGTCTGCAAGCACATGACGCAGGTACCTTGCTATAGCTAAGCCGGTCTGGATCTAACTGATGCTTGGATGGGAGTCTGCCTGGTTCAGCACCTTGAATTCTGTGGCAGAATTCCACAAACGAACAATAACTCTAAGATAAATAATATTTGGCTGAAGGCAAATATTTGCATAACTATTTTAGGATAAAAATGTTGTCTAATTGTTTGCAGAGACCTCCCTCTTTTTTCTCAGTTTTGGTGAAACCTTAAGTATGGGGAGATTGCTGTGGCACTTGTGGGTTCCCAGGGGACCCCTTTGTGTTTAAAAGAGTGATTTGATTTCATTTAACACCCCATCTTGTTTCCTTCTACAGCCCTGCCCTTTATCACAGTGCCAATGTTTAAAGCTTACTCGCTGTATTTCATGGTTCACCGCAAACTATGGAGGGTGAGTGTGCCTCGAATTATCTATAAACCATTCCAAACATTAAGATTCTTGCAGGGCTTTTTTATGCAAAGGTTACTAAGGACACAGTTTTGCCCCTCAAAGATGGTATTAAAATGGTTTTCAGGAACATACATTATCTATTTTGGTGGCACAAGCCAGCTTCGACACAAAAGATGGTGGGAATAACAGGCAGGATTTCTTTGGATTGTGTATAAAAGTGTAATTTGTACCACTGTTTGAAAATAATAAATAGTGCAAAGTGAAATAGAAGAAAGAGGATATATAGAGATCAAGAGCTTATCCGATGACTCTTAGCCCTATGACTCTTCCTTCCTTCCCTTGCAGGAGCCAAACCTTAATGATTCCTATATGGAGTCCTCACACAACAACGTTTTGGCCTGGTAGGCAAGATCATTATCTCCAACACACACACACACAGGCCAATTATGACAGGTGGTGGGACAACCCACCTGCCAATCACCTGATTTCATAATGATGTCAGAGTATTGGCATCTGTCAAAGTCCCTTGCGTAGCATATCCCAACAGATGGTTGTCAGGCAGTTTGGAAGAGCGCTTTGCACAGCAGTTCTAAAGGGCCCATCAATCAGCTGCTTGTTAGACATGTGGGAAGCACAGTGCAGTGAAACTTTGCAGGCACTATCAATTTTTATTTTATTTATTAATTTATTAGTCATTTTTCTTCATAAAAATGAACTCAAAGCGACATACAATAAAAAGATTAAAACCAATATAAAACTAACACAAATTTTAAAAAATGGATAAGATAGGGGAACAACTGACCTCCCAAAAGAGTCTGCAACATCAAAAAACCCTCCAAAAAATTAAGAGCTGAATGCCTGGGAGAAAAGGAATGTTTTTGCCTAAAGATAGATAATGTTGGCCCCAGGCATGCCTGTCTGGGGAGACAGTTCCATAAGTAGGGGGACCACCACTGAGAAGGCCCATTTCGTTTCACTATCCTCTGCACCTTCCTTGGAGGAGGCATACAAAGAAGGGCCTCAGAGGGTCTGGGTTGGTTCATATGGGAAGAGGTGGTTTTGAGGTACTAGGGTCCTGAGCCGTATAAGGCTTTATAGGTCAAAACTAGTAGTTGGAACTGAGCCCGGAAACTATTTGGTAGCCAGTGCAGTTGTGCCAGAGTTGGTGTTACGTGCTCGGACCTTCTTGTCCTGGTGAGCAATCTGAATTCTGCACCAACTGCAGTGTCTGAACTGTCTTCAAAGGCAACCCCATGTATAAAGCATTGCAGCAATCTAACCTAGAGGTTACCAGAGCATAGACACCAGAAGTCCGGCTATCCCTGTCCAGATAGGATTGTAACTGGGCCACTAACTGAAGCTCACCACTGAGGCCACTTGAGCCTCAAACGACAGTAATGGATCCAGAAGTAGCCCCAAGCTATGCACCTGTTCCTTCAGCGGGAATGTAACCCCATCAAGAGCAGGCCACATCCCCTCCATCTGGTCTAGACCACCCATTAACAGTGCCTCAGTCTTGCTCAGAGAGCCAGTGTGGTGTAGTGGTTAAGATGCTGGACTACAACCTGGGAGACCAGGGTTTGAATCCCCATACAGCCATGAAGCTCACTGGGTGACCTTGGGCCAGTCAGTGCCTCTCAGCCTCAGAGGAAGGCAATTGTAAACCCCCTCTGAATACCGCTTACCATTAAAACCCTATTCATAGGGTCGCCCATAAGTCAGAATTGACTTGAAGGCAGTCCATTTCCATTTTTTCCAGTTTTGTCTGGATTGAGTTTCTGTTTGTTTCATTTATATACCCCCCCCAATAACCAAAGCTCTCTGGGTGGTTTACAACAATTAAAAACATTAAAAACAAATATACAAATTTAAAAACACATTTTTAAAAAGCCATTTAAAAACACATGCTAGAATGCCTGGGAGAAGAGGAAAGTCTTGGTCTGGTGCCGAAAAGATAACAGTGTTGACGCCAGGCACTTCTTGTCAGGGAGATCATTCCATAATTTGGGGGCCACTACTGAGAAGGCCCTCTCCCTTGTTGCCAGTCTCCCAGCTTCCCTCGGAGTAGGCACCCGGAGGAGGGCCTTTGATGTTGAGTGTGGTGTACAGGTTGGTTTGTGTCGGGAGAGGCGTTCCATCAGGTATTGTGGTCCCAAGCTGTGCATTGGTTTTCATGCAGTCCATTACTGAGGCAAGACATCAGTCTAGCAGATCCACTGCCACACCTGGAGATGTAAAGGAGAGATAGAGTTGTGTGTCATCAGCATATTGCTGACAACATTACCAGATGACTCCCCTTGGCGGTTTCAAGTAGATATTAAATAGCATGGGGGATAAAATTGAACCCCGAGGAACCCCACAGTGAAGGCTCCATGGGGTCAAACAATACTCTTCAAGCACCACCCTCTGAATGTGACCGTCCAAGTAGGTCTGGAACTACTGCAAAGCAGTGCTATCCACCCCCAATCTGGACAGCCACTCTAGAAGACTATCATGGTCAATGGTATCAAAAACCACTGAGAGATCAAGGAGGATTAAAAGGAACACACTCCCCCTATCTCTCTCCCAACATAGTTCATCATACAGGGCGACCAAGGCACTTTCTGTGCCAAAACTGGGTCTAAACCCCAATTGAAATGAATCTAGGAAATTGGTTTCATCTAAGACAGCCTGGATCTGGCCTGCAACCACACACTCCAGAACCTTGCCCAAGAAGGGAATATAAGCAATTGGCTGATAATTATTCAGATTTTCTGGATCAAGGGAGGTTTTCTTAAGGAGTGGTCTTACCACCACCTCCTTTAGGCAAGTGGGAGCCACCCCCTCTCACAAGGAGGCATTAATCACCTCCCTGGCCCAGCTGGCCATCCCTTCCTTGCTAGTTTTTATCAGCCATGAAGGGCAAGGGTCAAGAGCACAAGTGCTTTCCTGAACTGAGCCAAGTGCCTTGCCACATCCTTGAGTCCTAACAACTGAAACTCATCCAATGCAACAAGACTAGACTGTGCCCTGGACACCTCATGAGATTCATCTGCTCTAATAGTGGAGTCAAGGGTGCGGCGGATGCAAGTAATTTTATCCTCAAAATGTTTTGCAAACAAGTCACAGCGAGCCACCACAGGTTCCACCGTCTCCTTTGGGCCAGATTGTAAAAGGCCCCATACTACCTGGAAGAGCTCTGCTGAATGACACAATGAGGATGCAATGGAGGCAGCAAAGTGCTTCATCTTTGCTACCTTCACGGCCATTAAGGAGCCTTGATAATGAGCACTTACTAGTGTTCAGTTGCATTCATCTGGAGTTTTTCTCCACTTGCATTCAAGCAGTCTCCAAACTTGTTTCATTGCCCTAAGCTCTGGTGTACATCAATTTATTTATTTATTTATTTATTGTATTTATATACCGCCCCATAGCCGAAGCTCTCTGGGCGGTTTACAATAACTAAAAACATTAAAAACAAATATACAAATTTAAAAACACATCTTTTAAAAACAATTTAAAACACAATTTAAAACAATTTAAAACACATCAAGGAGCCAACTGAGCTCTATAAAGTGGGAGAGGACGCTCAGGAGCAATTGTGTCAATAGCTCAGGCTATCTGGATATTCCAAGGATCAGCCAGGGCTTCTGCAGGAGCCCTAGTCATATTAGCTAGAAAAACCCCTAAAGCCATCTGGAAACCAGATGGGTCCATCATCCTGTGGGGGCAGACCATCCTAATGGATGGCAGTGCCAGCAAAGCCACTTTAAGCCCAGCCCAGCCTTTACATGTCCACCAACTGTTGTGTAAGGTGGATGGGCACGGCTTGCCCATAATGACCTGGTAAGCCAAATGGGGAGGCCTGCAGGCCAGAGTGCCCGCCCCCTGTACATACATACAGAGAGGTATACATACAGAGCAAGCCTGTAGATTTTGCGGCTCACCAAGCCAAGCACAACCCATTAGCCTTGCTTTGTAGCTTGCCAGGTCCTTGTCAACCCACCACCTACCCCCATTTTTGCAGTTCATGCAAAAAAACAGGAACTTGATCAAACTGTTGTTTGGTTACCATATACGACTGGAGGGCATTCAGCTTACTGGGACACAAATATTGAAGACAATCTAGGGAGAGCCCTTGTCATAGAATTCTGCCAATGTCACCAGCTGGGCAGGTGACATTGACCAGGCTCTCTATTTTTAGCATGAGGAGATGTGTACCATGTTTATTGGAAAAAGGAAGAACATACTCTTCCCAACCAGATTTTAAAGAAAAAGGGTCTGTAAATGGTGGGGGCATTGCTGCAGAGTAAAGGGGTAGATTTGCTGGTGTTTGCCAACCCCAAAAGGCTACATAAGCATTTCTGCCATTTCTCAGATGCAATGGGGAAGTGCTCAGTCTCAAGAGATTTTTAAAACAAGAGGAATAAAAAAATCATTAAAAGGATATCAAAAATGGCCATGGGGATGGAGTTCTTGCAAGTGATGTCATCAGCGACTTGTCACTATTTATTTTATTTTATTATCTATTACATTTATATTCCACCTTTCTGTCATCATGGAACCTAAGATGGCATGCATATGGTTCCCAGGGGGTCTCCTATCCAGTCACTGACCAGAACCAGACCTGCTTAGCTTCAGCAAGGTGGAGGCCTCAGGTGCCTTCAGACCATACCCTGGTGGACAAACCTATTAATTTCAGTTTCTCACTTTGTCAAAATTAATTTCAGTTTCCCTCATTTCTGCATCAGTTTGCATTTTTTAAAGTCCTCACAAAAATGTGTTACCATTTTACTGTGCATTTCTCCTAATATACACATTTTGTATGCAATGTTGCCTAATATAAACATTTTTGCAAGCAATTTCCCCTAATATATGTATTTTTATACTTATTTGTTGAACTGCATCACAAAATTCAGATAATTGTGAATTTCAAAAGGTAGCTGAGTTTCAGTTGATGTACTGTTTCAGAAAGTGGTTTAGCTCTCGTTTCAGCTTTGATACAGAGGTAGTTTAGATAGGATGTTAGAGATAAAATTATTCCTTTAAATAATTTGTCTTTCAATGCAAATTGAATCAACTTCCTCTCCCATCCCTAATGGCAAACCACCCTTCTCCACAAGCACATATCTCCAGCAAGTTCATGATCATGATCTAGGCGGAACTTTTGCACACAGTTCCTCATGTGTTCACTAACTAATCAAACCTCTAGAGAACTGCTCAGAAGAAATATCCCTTATATACCCAGTCAATCACTGCGCTCTGCAGGTGAGGGCCTCCTGCAGATACCATCTTATCAGGAGGTCCGTTCTGCACAATATAGGAAACGGACCTTTAGTGTGGCTGCACCTACCCTGTGGAATTCCCTCCCTTTGAATATTAGGCTGACACCATCTCTGCTATCTTTTCGGTGCCTTTTGAAGACTTTCCTCTTTCAACAAGCCTTTTAAAGTTGAGACCTATCCCAGTCTGCATCTGTGTCAGAATTGTTTAATATGTTGTTAATAATGTTTTTAACCCTTTTTAAGGTTGTTTTTTAAAAAATGTTTTTAATGCTGTTTTGTTTTAATGTATTTTAAGATCTATTTTTATGATTTTAAAGTGTTTTAGTGCTTTGTTTGCCGCCCTGGGCTCCTGCTGGGAGGAAGGGCGGATTATAAATTAATTAATTAAATAAATAAAAAATAAATATTCATCATGCTCTGAGTGGCTTCTTTCTCTCCACTCATCTTGAAAACAAAATGGAACTGTGATAGCATGAATTGGGCTTTGGTGTAGTTTAGGGGCATATGTCTGCATGGAGAGTTTAACACTAAGCCGGAACTCATGGGAAGAAATATCTCCCTGCAAGTAGGTTCCAGAGAGCTGTGCCAACTTTGAAGCTGCTTGGGAATAGAGGTTATGCTCCCTGAAGTGCAGATGGGCCATTGCAGACGCTGAATGGTTTTGAAGAGTCCAGAGTATCCATGATAAGATATGTGGGAACTGTGTTCATCCAGGTTTTATGTGTGTCTCTATACGAATCCACTCCTTTCTTTCTCTTTTACAGGAATTGGCATGTAGCATGACATATTTTGTCCGATTCTTTATTGTCTTTGGGCCCATATTTGGAACGAAGGGCGTTTTTGGATACCTTTTGCTGATCAAGTATGCCTCATCATATTACAGCACTCTGCTTGGTTTCCACTGTTCCCTCACTGTTGGGCCCTTCTCTTGTCTCATCTCAGAATTACCTCTTCCCACCCTTCCTGAGATTGCTATTAGGAGCCTCCCTTTCCCCCCCCCAACTGGAGCACACACATTCATCACTTGATAACTGTTGCATCAAGCGATGAGTTGTATGGGTGAATGAATTATCATAGATCACACCAAAAACAGGACTTCTCACTTCTTCTGATACCCCTCCAAATACAATGCTTCTTAACGGGGCAAGTCTGCTCATGTTCTGCTGCAAGCCATCAAGTGTAATCCAGAAGAGAGAAATCACATGATGTTCATGCACATATGAACCTACTCTATCATAGATTTCCTCTTTTAAAATCATATTTTGTTTTGTGTTGTTTGCATTGTCTTCATGTTTGTACTGAACCTGAGTACACTCTTCACTATTTTGAAAATGAAAGCAGTGGGTTGGATCCAGAATTCCACAAATGCAGTGGAATAGCCTAACAAATAAATATTGGATCAATGATTTGGGCCACTCTTCAGCTTTTGGCAGTGGCAGCTGATGCCCTCTAAAACTAGTGGGGCTGCTATGAGGTCACAGGGGTGTGGCCAACAAGGTTACAGGGGCGTGGCCTGGCCAAAGTCTGGTTTTCTTCCCATCCTCCTGCATTGAAAGATTTTGTGGGTGCTTAAACATTGCAGTTTTACAAACAGAATCTAAGGAAACTGAAAAGTGCCTTAATTTGATTTAGAAGGGATCCACAAAAGACAATAAAATTATTGATAAAACAAAATGAGCATTTATATTAGGGTTGCCAGGTTCAGGGCCTGAGACTGATCCTGTATCTTTAGGAGAAGAGAAAGTCAGCCAAGTGCAGGTGTTCTTGCAACACTATAATGAGAAAAACCACAAGGTGGAATTCTCCCTTTCCCCTGCACAACTTTTAAAGATACAGAAGACCTCTTGGTTGCCAGGCCTGGCCTTCAAGAGGTCTTCTGTATCTTTAAAAGTTGTGCAGAGGGGAGGGGGAATTCCACCTTGTGGTTTTTCCCATTACAGTGTTGCAAGAACACCTGCACTTGTCTGACTTTCTCTTCTCCTAAAGATACAGGATCAGTCTCAGGCCATGGACCTGGCAACCTTAATTGAATATGAATGTAAGGAACAGAGAAGGGACTGGGCTATAGGTTTGGTGGTTTAGGGTGGGCAATGCCCCACTCGCCCTTAGTGAGTGGGCTCCACTGGCTTTTGGGTTGGGTGTGCTTTGAGACCCTGACCTTTTTTAATTTCTATCTCTTAGCGTATTGGAGAGTATCATATTTACATGGATAACCCAAATGAACCATATTCCAATGTACATTGATCATGATAAGAATATGGACTGGTTCTCTACCCAGGTGAGAGATATCCTTCTTTTCATGCACGTGTGAACTAACCCAGGGAAAGAAAGTGAGTCATGCTAGATTCATTTAGAGTCATGAGATGAGATGGGTAGAAAATGTGGCTAAAAGTTGATAGCCAGTATAGAGCTTCCATGTGCAACCTTTCCTGAACACATGAAGTTCGACAAACCATTATTGTTTTATGGGTTTTAAATGGTAACATATATATCAGATTAGCAAAGCAGGTATGTTTTGGGCTCAGTTCATGACACTAGCACTGGCCAAATGAGAAGCTGGCTAAGGCAGAAATTATTTCGTACTCAGCATTTTTCACCAAGATCAGGCCATAATGTTTATTATTATTATTATTATTATTATTATTATTATTATTATTTACATTTGTATACCGCCCCATAGCCGAAGCTCTCTGGGCAGTTTACAACCATTAAAAACATTAAAAACAAATACACAAATATACAAATTTAAAAACACTTAAAAAAACAATTTAAAAACAATTTAGGAAGAGAGGTCTGTCATTCTGAGACAACCTGGCTTAGTTGGGAATAAGATCAGAGAGAGAGAAACCTTTGAATTACAGTCCAAAGGAAATGTTGCACAAATTGAAGGTGAAGCATCTTTTCAGAATTCACTTTTGACTTTCTGAATTTTGAAAACTTTACCAGTTTGCTTTTCAAATTTGACTTTGAGTGATATATTTTCCATAAGTTGTGATGATGAATGTTTAGGCAATATTTTTAAAAATGTAATGTACATTTTAAAAAGTCTGCCAAGATGTAGTATTTTTTTTAAACTACTGGACTACTGCAGGTGGGGAGGGGGAATGATAGAAGATAATATAAATTAGAATATTTGAATTTGAATACATTTGCTTGAGAATTTCCTCCCATGAGTCATTTCTGTTGTATTTGCCAGAGGGAACATGCAAGACCTCCATACTCATCCTTCCCTCCTTCCTTCCTTCCTTCCTTCCTTCTTTCCACCAGCTTCAAGCAACGTGCAATGTGAACCAATCGTTTTTCAATGACTGGGTAACAGGGCACCTGAATTTTCAAATTGAACACCAGTGAGTACAGATTTAGGGCTGTGGGAAAGATTCCTAAAGCCAACATTGAAAAAATCGACCCATGTGATGGGCAGATACTCTAGTGGAGAAGAAAAGGGGTCTGAAATTGCTTCCGTCTTTCTCTCTCTTTCTCTATGTAGCCTTTTCCCTACAATGCCTCGACACAACTTCTGGAAGGTGGCTCCTTTGGTAAAGTCTATGTGTGCCAAACATGGTATTGACTATCAATCCAAGCCGCTTTTTGCTGGCTTTGCAGATGTTGTGCAGTAAGTATCCGTTGGCAAGCTCTATCAAGGTAGGAAGAGAATGGGAATGGAGAAAGAACTCACCCTCCTACAATAAAAGATTAGGGAGAATTTACTCAAATATTTGCATCTCTCACTTCAGTGCTGAAAGCTCTGACGAAAAGATGCACACTAAACACGTGAAGCTGCCCATACTGAGCCAAACCATTTACAGAGAACAGTCCTCTATTTGAAGAGCTGCTCAGACTTAAGGACCCTGTTAAGAGAAAGTGAACAGGGAGTGGGGGTCTGTAGTTGCCCAACAACAGTTAGCACCTGGACTGAGACTGGGCAGGCATGCTGGTCAACTGGTCACAGTTCTCCCAACTATGGTGAGATAGATTTCTATTTAATTATAGTATTTCTAAGTGTGCATCTATGCATATGAAGTATGTGCAAATTTGATGCACATCTCTGCCCTTTTTTTTGTTCTTTTTAAGCTATGTATTTTCTTTTTCACTCACTCACTCATTTTGTTATGCAGTGTAAGTAACCTTCCAGTCCATCTAGACCAGGTGTGGGGAACCTTTAGCCCTCCAGATGTTGCTGAACATGCTTGCTGGGACTGATGGGAGGTATAGTTCAGCAACATCTGGAGGGCCAAAGGGTCCCCACTCCTGATCTAGACTAATACCATCTGTTCCAACCGGCAGCAGACCTCCAAACTCTCTATGATCCTTTAAAATTGGAGGTGTCAAGGGCTGAACAAGAGACCTTACGTGTGCACACACTATGTGCTCTACCACTGAGCTATGACTTCTCTCTCTTAAATCAGTTAACATCAGATAAAGCCAGTCCCTGCCCTCACCCCACCCCAGCTGGTTCCCATCCTATCATAACTCTGTCAGCAAAACAGCCGTGCAAGCTACAGTCCTGCTGTCAGAAAACATCTTGATTTCTTTCGAAGAATGTATGGACTGTTCCCATTATAACAGAGTAGCGCAGAGAGAACCAAAAACAAAACATAAATACAATTAAGATGACAATTCAAGATGATCAGTGGGCAATAACTAAAGAAAAAAATCATTCTGAAAAGGTTTGGGTAAATAAAAAAGTCTCCAGCATGCATCTAAAAAAGTGGGCCGTTGAGCATGCCATTATCTCTGACGCTGACGGAGGGGCAACAACACTGAAAGCCCTACTCCTGGTGATTGTAAGGCCAACAGGAAGAGCTCTTGGTACAAGCAGGAGGTGTGGAATACCAAGAAGAAGAAGCCTTCAGGTTGCAGAGGCAGTTGTCTTGGTTCACTGCTCTGAAGTCATTACTTTTGCCTCTGCTTTGTTTGAATCAAACATGCATACTTGCTATGTATCTTCTGTAACATCCAGTTAACTAGACTTGTTTTCCACTCTTTGCAGTTCCTTGAAGGATTCAGGGGAGACCTGGCTGAAAGCATATAATAATGGATAAGAACTATGCACTCCAAAAGTGATCATGATGAAGATGCAGCAAATTGGATTGAGATGGGCCTGGCCTGGCTTACTGGAATAGGAAATCTGAGGTTGGCCACAGGATGGACAGGATGGGACTTTGCTCTGGTCATGAGGGGTGGGGGTTCCTTCTTTCTTATGATACATAACTTTTCTATGAATATGAAAATTGCAAGGTGACATTTCCTGATTTCCCTTTCTGTAGATTGGGTAGCCAGATTTCTTGGCATTGTTCTTTACATTGATCACAGAGGCTTTAAGCCCATGGGGCCTGCATCTTTTCTTTCTGCTTATAAATCTCTTACTGTGGCCATGGAAATGAACCCTATCGCTCTTACTGTGGGGAGTGGGGGACAGACACTACACAGATTCTTTCTAATGTGGTGGCAAGAACTAAAGAGATCTACTAATGGGAAATGGAAAAAGAAAGCTGGAAATAAAGAAATCCCGTTTGGGTTTAGGGACAAGCCTAGAGAAAATAAACACAAAAGAAGAGCATGTGGGACAGTCCGTGAGGAGCAAACCACTGAGAAACCAAGCAGGAACAGAGAAATTGGACCATGTTGTATGGTGAGTGGGGCTTGCACTCGGAACAGACAATGTGATGCACCAGGGGTGCCTGCGGGGGCCAGTGTACTGCCGTTGTGCTCCTATGGAACCCATGGAAGGTCTCAGTAAATATACATTCAAGAATCCAGAATGTGCAAGAAACTGTATGGTCTTGTTGCTCAGTTCTTGTCTGCACTGCCTCAGGTTCTCCTACACTGAACACGCCCACCTTAAACATACCCAGATTTGATTCCGTGCCAGGATTGGATACACATGAATAGAGAAGTGCAAAGAACTTATCTCTGTGAGCAAGTGTTGTGGCTGATATGGGTGCCTTTTTCCCCTGGGTGGGGGCAACATACTCTTGGATTTGCAGCCATTCTGCAGTATGCCACACCCCATGGCAGCCATCTTGTGTTAGAACACCTTGTCATGGCAGCCATTTTGTGACTGGCACCTGGAGCACTTTTTCAAAATTCCAAAATTTTTCAAAATGTAGTCACTGGCCCAAGAAGACTGGCAGTCTCTATGATACACATCCTGTCTGTAGCTAGCTGATCTGTGGTTTTTAAATAGGGCCAGAGCCATCAGCTTACTTTGAAATAATCAGTGCAATCCTAGGCATACTTATTGAAAATCCCTTTATGTTTAGTGGGGTTTACTGCCAGGTGTATGCCCAGGATTGCAGCTTTAAGGTTGTGTTCTTAAGCACACTTACTAGGGAGAAAATCCCATTAACTTGGTGGGACTTACTTGTGAGTAAACAGGTTTGGGATTGTGCTGCACAACTTACACTATTATCACCACTGGTCACTACTTGGAGCTCTTCTAAAATGACAGTTTTGTCATTAACCTGGCCTTACATGATGAAATCAGAGTGCCAAAATTTGAGAATTTATGGGAAATAAAGCTATTCATTTTTGGTGGTGTTAGGTCCAAACCCAACACGCAAGCCGTCACTGTCTACCCCAGCTCACATCCACCCGGGAAGGGTGCGGAGATGAGTGCAATACCCACTACCAGAGACCAAGTAATCAGACAATAATCCTTTGCAAATGGGAACCCGATACTTACAAGCCAGAGGCCGTTCAGAATGGGAACCCCGTTTATTGATAGAACAGAGAATATATAGCTTTACCCCAGAGGTTACAATATTGGGGAGTAGCGTCATAAACTTCAAAGAAAACATTAATTGTCACAGTAACCTAAAGATATGTAGAAAAGGAGGTGAAGGGGTGCAGGGGAGGAACATTAGCAGGGACATCACAATTTCCTTCAGACTTGGGTCTGCATAATTTACACGTCCTTGAGATAAGCACTATGCAGCTAGAAACAAAAGATAGATATGGGATGGGGCACCAGTTGCAACCAGGCGCCCCTTCAATGGTGACAGCCTTAATATGCCAGGCTTGCATTTCAAAGACTTACATGTCAAGGTTTTATGGGGCACTAGGGAAACTTTAACATTTCTTTCAAGATACACTTTGCAACTATATGCGAGGCATTAGGTTTGGGTATGATACAGGAAACAGGGAGGGAGGAAAGTTTCCAGCTTAAACCGGCTTTTATTCACTGAGCCACTGGAATGTGAAAGGTCAGGTCACCAGGAAATAAACCGACATTATTTTATATCATGATCAATTTAATTTTTTATCCCAACAGTCCCTCCTCTCAGCGCTGAGTGAAACCATATTCACTCAGCAAGCTGCACACCCTGGTTTGGTTCCCACAAGGGTCTTAACGCTATTTCCATCAGTGTTGGTTTTGGTCCCTTAAAAACTAAACTCAGAGACCTATTCACGCATATAGACATTAACTGAATAACATTAGGAATACATTGCAAGTAACAACATCCAGCAATAAAAAAAACTATCACTATAATCACATAAAACAATATCTCATGCCAGCTAGACCAAGTTTCACACAGCCACCAATGGCCAGTAGGCATTTGGCGACCCGTTAAGCCCAGTAGGAAAAGAACAAGTCAGTGATCAAAGGAAAATCAAATGCAACAAATGCTACCCTCTCAAAAGTCATGTTACCTTACCCACTGTTTATGTCCCATTCTTCAAAGTTCAGTTGCCATCACCAAGTGGGAATATCACATTTATTAGTCGCACAGACCTCACCCCTTACTAAACCGCTTATCACCAAGCCCCCCTCTACCTCCTTCAAGCTGTCGCAGGAAGCAAAGGAGACGTACTCCTTAAGTAACAAGGGGGACTCCCGCTTATCCATGTGGTGAAGTGTGTGTTCCTTGCTTTAGTTGCTCCTGTCTCCTGTAAAGTCCAGGCCAGTGGGGGGTCTCAATATAAGAAGACCCTCTACGTATGTATATATATTCCTGCATGCGTGCTTCTAAAAAAAAAACACTAATGCTATTTCTAACCAACAATGGGATTCCCTGCGGGTGGGGGTATATCCGCCAAGGAATAAGATGACATTTATGCAACAGCGTTTGATTCTGCCCTTGTTTTTCTATGCACAAAACCTCTGGAACGCATCACTAGCCGTACCATTAGGTGGGGGTGTGTGAGTGTTGGGGTGGGAGTTATAGCTCTTGGCCTTGCACCTCCTGGGTTCCACTTGAACCAAAATGGGGTTAGCCAAGCCGTATCACTCCCCCCTCTTTGAAACGTAGATGTATAGTCCTTTCACCGTTCTGTCCCAGGCTCCAATGCTGACTTCCAGTGTGTGACTGTGCCATATGCATCACAAGGACCATTCAGACAAAGACCAGAATTATTTGAAACATCAAAATCACCACAATGGGGTGCATTATAAGGGTTACAGTCTCCTTTGGCATCCTCACCCCAGGCCAAACAGGGAATTCCACCATCCATGTGTCTCTATCTGTGAGAGCTTATCTGTGATGTGAGTGACTGCATGACGATAATGTGTTATCTGATGTGTAAATTGCTCTATTCCTAACCTTTGAGAATGGGAAGGTAAACAAATGGGCCCAAAACTCTATACTGGTGAACTCCACATCTGAAATAGCCAAATTCTGTAAATCCCCTATTACGACATCACTTGGAAGGATTTAAAAACCAAAAACAGCCATAACATGTAAATTATGATAGAGAAAGAAACAACAACAATAGTCAAACATCCTCAAAGAATAATGCATAAATAATTACATTCAATATTATAATGTACATGAAACAAGTATCATTGTTGAAACATGCTGTGGGATGGCTTGTGCACAGTTCATCCTCTGGTAACCAACTGGCCATGTTCAGTGGAAGCTGTAACAACTTGTGTGTCTTTTGACGATGCTAGGCAAAGAAACTGGAATAATGAAAAGAATCTTCATTCCCCCCTCCCCCCGAGTGACTGTATGAAAAGATTGCAAACTTGCACAAGGTGTCCATTTCAGGTTGATGGCCAAAATAGGCCCGAAAATAGTTATGTGGTTGGGTAGAATGAAGCAGGCCCCTATGCTGTTTATCCGTGTCCTGGTCCTGGAGCAATTCAAGGATCTAGTAAAAAATGCCTTAAATAAAATCTTCTGTGATACACACGCAAAAAGAAAACGCTCCTTGGGGAGAAAACGCTTCAGCGCAGGAAGGAATATATATATATATATATAAAACTTCCATGGCCAGTAATGAGACTTCTGATCACAAGTGGGTAAAAACCAAAATATTGTTGTTGCAACAGACAAAACACACAACAGTACAACACATTCTAACTTCTGAGTTTCCCCAGCCTCTGGCCATGTACAGAGCTTTGCTCATGAAAGTAGCCACGGAAAGCAGCCTGTGGGAAGAAGGGGGATTAATGTCAAATGGCAAGGGCTGAAATAAGAAATTATATTTAATAAGTTACAATCACATAACAGACAACACAATAAGTAATAAGGCCCTTCCTCTTCTCCTTAGGATATGGCCTGGCTGGAATCAATTGGAACAGACAACATAATAATTAGGAAAACACAGTCCATCCATCTTTATATAAAACATTGTAAACCATAAGGATCACGTTAGACTTAAAGCATAAACATCAATTAAAACGTTATTATACAAAAATGGAGGGGAATCTGGCGTACACAATTTTCCTTTTAAACAGTGGAAGAGAATGCTGTCTCCCTTTTAGTTTGTACTTTGTGCATAACTGATGCAAAGAACAAATTAAACCAGAACTAAATCAACACAAGGCAATTATTTTTTTAATTCCAAAGAAGGGAGCTCCCAAAGAAATAAAATGTTAGGTGAAAACGTTCCTCTGTTACACGGTAGTTGTGGTCAACTGGCAAGGACTGAGATAAGAAGGATATAAAACATTACATCAGGAAGGAAGATACACACAAGTAATTTGTAGCAGCAAATTGAATCCTAAAACCATACACCCAAACGGGTAAGGTGTATTTCTCAGCATGAATCAGCATAACAAAGCCATCTGCCTCAGCTGTACTGCCAAGGACATAGGATCTCTCAATAGATCACCTTCTTCCCCTTAGGTGATGCTCCAAAGTGAGACCCCAACCCCAAGATTTAAGCCTCCTCTATTCCCATGCAAAACAAAACAAGCATTGTTAATGTATAAACATTTAGCAAACAAGACAGACAAACAAACAAAAACCTTAATAATCTAGATTCATGTCAAATAAGGAGGAAGGGAAGAAGGGGTTAACCCAGTACAGGAACAAAAGAAAAGAAACCCTGACATTCTAAAAAGAATCGCTTAGTTCAAATCCCATACTCTCTTAAAAAAAAATGCTAAGAACTACTAAGAGAACAGGTGGGCAGTGCAGCTGATCCAAGCAGTTAAAAGAGGAAAAAGTAAAATCAACATGATTTAAAAATGACAGTAATGGAAGGAAAGTTCCCTTGAAAACAAACCCACAGAAAAACTTTCATACATAAACTCAAAAAAAAGCTACACGCATACAACCTCACACTTGGGTACCCAACTCATACACATTTCATTTATGCAAATCATTCCTAATACCGTTCTTACGTTCTTACTTCCCGGGAAAACACAAGCCTTACACACCTAGGAGCCTGACGGCCGACTCCGTTCCTTTTCTTTCTCCTTATCCCCAGTTAAATCTGCTACCTCTAGAATCACAGTCACAGCTTCCCCTCACCAACCCGGTCTGTAATTTAAAAAAATAATCTCGTACAGGCGGTTGTGCCTGATGGACAAAAGACCAAGTCCTTTGCTCTACTACCTCCGTGTGCAAGACCTGTCCCTGGGCATCCAGGTACGGCTGGTCTCGCACAATCAATGGCGTTTCCTTAGTCAATAACCGTTTCTCTTTTTCTCTTTTTCGCAAGCACGTGACCGTTCCCCCCTGAGGGCCCCTCTCCTGGATCCTTCTCTTCCGGCTCAACACTTGAATCGGAAGAGACTTGTTTCCACGCTGGCCGAGGAGCCCTGCCTTTGGGGCTGGAAGGCGGCGCCAGCGCAGAAGGCATAATAGAACGACTTAAAATCATTCTTCTATCTGAGTCATCCTCAGAAAATAACTTGGAGGGGGGGCCTCACCGGTCGAAGATCTGACTTTCAGCATTGTAAAACCCCTTACTCTCTGTACTCCCATCTTCCATAGGAGCCAGAAATTCAATTAATCCGGATGGTTTACCGCTATCCATTCCCCTACTCTTCTTAAAGGAACAGGTTTAAAGGAGCCACCCTTTGGCCACCGTTCACCCGGTGCCAACACTGCAGTTACCCGCGGCCTCACTACCGCACAGAGCTCAATCATCCGTTTCTTTTCATTCCTTTCAATAATGGCAACTCCTCTTTTTCCAGAGCTTGCACATTCCCAAGGGGCCATCCTTTACCGGTACGCTCCCTTTTAACCCATGGCGTCTGGTAGAGGTTTCCTCAACTGTGCTTTATCCCTGCACTGCCAATCAACCCGCTTTCCTTGACAACTGAGAAAACTCTCTCGCGGCGCCTGTTGTCAAAATAAAGGGGTGCAATGGCAATACAGGGGTCCGCACAAGGGATCCCGGACGAGCCCCCAAATTGTTAGGTCCAAACCAAACACGCAAGCCGTCACTGTCTACCCCAGCTCACATCCACCCGGGAAGGGTGCGGAGATGAGTGCAATACCCACTACCAGAGACCAAGTAATCAGACAATAATCCTTTGCAAATGGGAACCCGATACTTACAAGCCAGAGGCCGTTCAGAATGGGAACCCCGTTTATTGATAGAACAGAGAATATATAGCTTTACCCCAGAGGTTACAATATTGGGGAGTAGCGTCATAAACTTCAAAGAAAACATTAATTGTCACAGTAACCTAAAGATATGTAGAAAAGGAGGTGAAGGGGTGCAGGGGAGAAACATTAGCAGGGACATCACAATTTCCTTCAGACTTGGGTCTGCATAATTTACACGTCCTTGAGATAAGCACTATGCAGCTAGAAACAAAAGATAGATATGGGATGGGGCACCAGTTGCAACCAGGCGCCCCTTGAATGGTGACAGCCTTAATATGCCAGGCTTGCATTTCAAAGACTTACATGTCAAGGTTTTATGGGGCACTAGGGAAACTTTAACATTTCTTTCAAGATACACTTTGCAACTATGTGCGAGGCATTAGGTTTGGGTATGATACAGGAAACAGGGAGGGAGGAGTTTCCAGCTTAAACCGGCTTTTATTCACTGAGCCACTGGAATGTGAAAGGTCAGGTCACCAGGAAATAAACCGACATTATTTTATATCATGATCAATTTAATTTTTTATCCCAACAGTGGGGATGGTCGGACTAGATCATGGGCGGGCAGACTTCTGGGTTGCAACAAGATCCAGTTTGTGTTTTACTAGAACCCCAAGATCCATAAATCAGAGCCAGGTGCATAAGACATACATTTAGAATAAAAGTACACAGTGCAGTTGAGCAGCTGCTGGGAGAGGGATTTGTTTTGGGATACCAGCACTGAACTGAACTCCTAGTCTGTCCAGCCCACACACAACTCCATTCCTGCTCAATTTTTTTTTCATTTCAAAAGTCTAGTTTACATTGAGAGAGTCTTTTTGTTGTTGCTGTTAAACAATTGGGAACCAGAAACAAATCCTTCCCAATCTACTACACATCTGTCTGAGATCTGCCAATACTGAGTCAGACCACTGATCCATCCAGCTTAGTATTCTCTACACTGACTGGCAGCAGCTCTCCATGGTTTCAGGCAGGGGACACTCCCAGCTCTACTTGGAAATGTGGGAAATGATTGAACCTGGGACCCTCTGCGTGCAAAGTTGTTGCTCTGTCACTTAGCTGCAGCCCTTGGACTAGATGACCTTTGAGATTGCTTTTAATTCTGTGGTTTTATAGAAATACTAGATTTCAACTGCACTAATCTGAAAAAAATATGTAATACAACAATCTGTGGATATAAGGTGTTGGGTTTTTAAACAGCAAAAGGTTTGCTTGGCATCCAAATGATGAAAGTGTTGCATAATGCACACACAGCTCCACTGACTTTGACCAGGCATCTACAAATTTGCATGGTGAATCCTATGCTGTAAACCGCCCAGAGAGCTTCGGCTATGGGGTGGTATACAAGTGCAATAAATAAATAAATAAATAAATATGCACATCAGAATGTAGCTTTAAATACAAAGCTTCAAGGGCATACAGATCATATGAATCCACCTTATATTGAGTCATACTATGGCATTGGTGGGAAACCTCAGGTCCAGAGGCTGAATGCAGCCCTCCAGTCCTTTCTGTCTGGCGCTTGGGAATCTCCCCAGGCCATACCCTCTGGTCAGGGCTGCTCCATGCCTTTGTCTAGCTGGAATATATTTTTGCCTGGATGGAGGATGGTGAGATGTGTGGAAGGGGGTATAGAAGCCTCTGACATTTGTGTGGCTGGAATGTAGCCTACTGTACAAACATAACAGTCTAGGTTTGCCAGGTTCCTGGCCTGAGACTGATCCTGTATCTTTAGGAGATGAGAAAGTCAGCCAAGTGCAGGTGTTCTGGCAACCCTGTAATAGGAAAAACCACAAGGTGGAATTCTCCCTTCCCCCTGCACAACTTTTAAAGATACAGAAGACCTCTTGGTTGCCAGGCCCAGCCTCCCAGAGGTCTTCTGTATCTTTAAAAGTTGTGCAGGGGGAAGGGAGAATTCCACCTTGTGGTTGTTCCCATTACAGAGTTGCAAGAACACCTGCACTTGGCTGACTTTCTCTTCTCCTAAAGATACAGGATCAGTCTCAGGCCATGGACCTGGCAACCCTACAGTCACATCTGTGGTCCTCACCACTTTTGCCTTTGGCCCCACCCATCAAGAAGGTTGCTTATGAAGGAATGTCCCAGGCTATGGTCTGACGGCACATAAGGCCAGCTCCCTGCTGAAGCTAAGCAGGGTCAGATCTGGTCAGTGCCTGGATGGGAGACCACCTGGGGATCATATGTAAGTTGCCTTGGGTTTCTATTATGAAAAGAAAGGCAAGGTATAAATGTAATAAATCATAGTAATGTAGCCCTTAGGCTGAAAAAGTTTCTCCGCTCCTGCACTATGGGTACATGAGAGGAACCCGCTACACTCTTCATTCATGCCCATCACCAGTGGGTGGCCAGATAGGGTACTGGCCAAGAACCCTGTAGCTGGCTGAAGTGCATATGCGTGCCATCACTCACGATAGCAACAGGGGCATGTTGATGTGGCCTGAAGCAACTGGGTGTATTTAAGTGCTCACCAGGTGCACACACATGAGAGGGTGTTGTTGGCTGGGACAATGGAGCTCCTGCTCTGCAATCTGTGCCACTGTCTGGTTGTGGCCCACAACCCAATGCTGGCAGGGATCACGAAGCGGGAGCTCCACCCTCCCAGCCTTAGGGGTCCTCAGCTAGTGGCACACACAGCAGGGCAGAGTGGGCTAGTGCCAATCCTGTCTCCATTGATTGACAGTGGCTCTCCATCTTCCAGAGAAGATGTCTTTCTCAGCCCATTTACCCAAGATTGTTCTGCTGGTGATTAAACCTGATCACCCACCCACACCCATATGCTCTACCATTGAGCTACAGCCCCTCACCAAATCCTTCTGTCAATCAGAAATATAGATAACAGAAGTGCCAATATATAGCACTGCATTCTCCTTAAAGGCTGCAATCATGAATTTGGATAGCAAACCTTTGGGTAATGGACACACAAGTTCAGTAGATAATCCTTTCCCCCTCTTTCGTTGCTAGTTGATTTTTACAATAGGCAAAGATGATAAAACTCCTTGACATCACACCACCTTTTCTGATCAAGGCTAATGTTGACAATGACTGAGACGCTCCAGTCTGCAATGGACCTACTAGCCTAGACCATCCCAACATCAGCACTGAATGAGACAGTTACCAAGTTGAGGAGACCCTCTGCGCTCAGCTTTTCAACTCTGTAGTATTAACCCGTCAATTTCCCCTCCACTTAGGTGAATCAGATAGAAAGAAGCTGGGGGGGGGGGGACACTTCCTGTCCATTGGAATAGGATAGGATCAGCAACAAGAAGCAGGTCCCATTCTGCTGGGGCCAGTATGGGGCCCCTCTGCATTCCTGGGCCCTCAGTCAGTGCTACACCTGGGCCACTGCTGCAGCCGGGCCTGGACAGAAGGACTCATGGCAGGGTCAACAAACAATGAATTCTTGAAGATGTAATTTCATAGATGACACTCCAAAGTATGCATTAGGGTTGCCACATATATTTCCATGCATCTGGGAGAGTGTGTTCTATGAGATGCCATCCATGCATACTAGGGTTGCCAGGTTCCTGGCCTGAGACTGATCCTGTATCTTTAGGAGAAGAGAAAGTCAGCCAAGTGCAGGTGTTCTTGCAACACTGTAATGGGAAAATTCTCCCTCCCCCCTGCACAACTCCAAGAGGTCTTCTGTATCTTTAAAAGTTGTGCAGAGGGAAGGGAGAATTCCACCTTGTGGTTTTTCTCATTACACTGTTGCAGAACACCTGCATTTGGCTGACTTTCTCATCTCCTAAAGATACAGGATCAGTCTCAGGCCAGGAACCTGGCAACCCTAGTATGCATGGATGGGATCTCATAGAACTCACTCTCCCAGATGCATGGAAATATGATATGTGGTACCCCAAATCATCTTTTAGGATGGGCACTCCAGTTTCTTATTTTCTTTCCTCTACATATTCACTATTTTTCTAATACATATATGCCCTTGTCTATACCATACATACAAAAGAAGCTCTGAACTGGGTGGGAACCCTCTCCTGCATTCATGGATGTATGACTTGTCGTGCCCAAAGCAGGTTTTGGGGTGGGGACCCACAGTTCCTTATATATGTTCTACTTTGCTTGTAGTGTGTAGATGCACATATCTGTTTCATGTGTCCACAAGAAAATCCATTCCAGGAAGGATGCAGTGGCATCTCATTGAGGACACTCTCCCCTTTGCTCAGGTGAATGATGTTTCATGACCCACAGCAGATTTTGGAGTGGTCACTCCAAATTACATATTTTTCTCTACTTGCTCTACATTTTAGTTCTGCCCAGATGACCTTATGAGTGCTCTGCACCCAGCAGAAATATAGGCTAGGTGGGAAGTACTGGCATCTTGTAGAGGCCACCCTCCCCCTTTCTGGGATGTATGATTTGTCCTGGCAACAGGGGTGTAGTTGTCCCGGGGCTCAGGGAGTCCTAGACCCCTTACTTTTTTGGGAGCAGGGTCCCTATGTCTCCAGCATCATATGAGCTGATCAGCATGAAAGGGGAGTGTGTTAGTCACTGAGAAGAGTCTTCTAACATGCTTCCTTGTCCTTTCCTGCTGATTGTAGCCAATCAGAGTGAAAGGAGGTGAGTCACCCACTGAGAAGACTCTTTTCAGTAGTTAATACTCTCCCCTTTCATACTGATCGTCTCCTAAGGACATCAGATGTTGTGGGGAAGGCACTAACAAGGACCTCATTCTCAACTCATGAGCAAAATAAGGGGGGAGGGGGGTCTGGCTGTGGCTGAGACGATCATGAAGGGACCCTGCACTTCTGAATTTGCCACTACACTACTGCCTGGCACAGTGCAGATTTT
Source organism: Rhineura floridana (assembly GCF_030035675.1). Classification (NCBI taxonomy): domain Eukaryota; kingdom Metazoa; phylum Chordata; class Lepidosauria; order Squamata; family Rhineuridae; genus Rhineura; species Rhineura floridana. The sequence goes on from NC_084487.1 coordinate 10,812,112, forward strand.
TGGGTGGGCACCCCCAGTTTCTATTGTTTTCTGCATATTTTTGTCACTTTGGGTTGTGCATAGATGCCCTTATCCCTGCCCTGCACCCAGCAAAAGCTCTGGGCCAGGCGGACGCACAGGCATCTCATAGAGGACACCCTCCCCTTCCCTGGGGTGTATGAGTTGTCCTGGCCCAGAACAGACGGGGTGGGTACACCCAGTTACTTATTCTTTATGATTTTATGACATCATTATGCATTTATGAGCATTTCAGAAGCCCGATAATTTTGATTGAATAAATTTGTTGTTGTTCTTGACAGGGAGGGTCCCCAGATCACAGTGATATATGATACAGGGTTAGGGTTGCCCGGTCTAGCCCCTGAGACTGATCCTGTATCTTTAGGAGAAGAGAAAGTCAGCCAAGTGCAGGTGTTCTTGCAACACTTTAATGGGAAAAACCACAAGGTGGGATTCTCCCTCTCCCCTCCACAATTTTTAAAGATACAAAAGACCTCTTGGTTGCCAGGCCCAGCCACCTTTCTCAACCTTTGTGTCCCCAGATGTTGTTGGACTACAATCCCCATCATTCCTGGCCATTGGCCATGCTGGCTGGGGCTGATGGGAACTGTAGTCCAACAACATCTGGGGACCCAAGGGTTGGGAAAGGCTCCTCCAAGAGGTCTTTTGTATCTTTAAAAGTTGTGCAGGGTGGAGGGAGAATTCCCCCTTGTGGTTTTTCCCATTACAGGGTTGCAAGAACACGCACCTACACTTGGCTGACTTTCTTTTCTCCTAAAGATACAAGATCAGTCTCAGGGATTGAACCTGGCAACCCTAGTGGCCACTGAAGAGGATGCTGGACTAGATGGGTGTTTGGCTTAATGCGGCAGGCTTTTCTTATGTTCCTACAAGTGTGTAACAAGATTGGTTAATCCTGCCTCTGCCCTCTCTTTTGGGACATCCCAGGACAATGAAGGATGCACAGAGAGAATACGAGTGAGTATAGGACATGCTATTTCTTGCAAGAGCAGTCACCACCTCTTCCTGCTCATTTCCCCTAGGCTCAATCTTCTGTTCCTCCTAGAGAGAGGGGCTGTGGTTGTCCCCTCTGCCCCCTACTGGTGCAGTTGGGTAACTTCTAGACTTAATGGTGTTAAACATTAAGCATTGGGGCACTGGGGTGAAAACAACAGAATGAAATTCAACAGGGATTAAATGCAAAGTTCTACACCTAGGAAAAAGAAACCAAATGCACAGTTATAAGATGGGGGATACTTGGCTCAGCAATATGACATGTGAGAAGGATCTTGGAATTGTCGTTGATCATAAGTTGAATATGAGCCAACAGTGCGATGTGGCTGCAAAAAAGGCAAATGCTATTTTAGGTTGCATTAACAGAAGTATAGTTTCCAAATCGCGTGAAGTATTAGTTCCCCTCTATTCAGCACTGGTTAGGCCTCATCTTGAATACTGCATCCAGTTCTGGTCTCCCCACTTCAAGAAGGATGCAGACAAACTGGAACAGTTTCAGAGAAGGGCAACAAAGATGATCAGGGGACTGGAAACAAAGCCCTATGAGGAGAGACTGAAAGAACTGGGCATGTTTAGCCTGGAGAAGAGAAGACTGAGGGGATATATGATAGCACTCTTCAAATACATGAAAGGTTGGCACGCAGAGGAAGTCTGGGATCTCTCTCGATCATCCCAGAGTGCAGGACATGGAATAATGGGCTCAAGTTGCAGGAAGCCAGATTTCGACTGGACATCTGGAAAAACTTACCAACAGTTAGACTCTGAGCCATGCGACAATGGAACCAATTACCTAGGGAGGTAGTGGGCTCTCCGACACTGGAGGCATTCAAGAGGCAGCTGGACAGCCATCTGTCAGGAATGTTTTGATTTGGATTCCTGCATTGAGCAGAGGGTTAGACATGATGGCCTTATAGGCCCCTTCTAACTCTACTATTCTATGATCTATGAAACTTCTCTTCCTCAATCCCAAACCTATACACAGTAATTACTTTCCTGACGGCAAAGTGTGGTAATCCAGCGCTGCTGCATCTGAGGGCCTTCCTGTTGGTTCTGTTGACTGGGGCAGGACCCTCGGACATCAGCCCTGAAGGTGTCACTGATCTTTACCACCACCTGCCCCCAGAGGGAGAGTGAAGTTAGGGGAAGAGTCTGAAGAAGTCGTTCGTGGGCCTGTCGCTTCTTTTCACTTTTACAGGGTGCCAAGGGGAGGATTGGGCGATTGGGAAGAAAGGGAGGAGGCCCCCCCCTCAAGGCATGTTGTTGATGTCCCTTTCCTCAGATTAGGAACCAGACATGGTTACGAATCTCTGTAAGCATAGTTTAGGAGGAGTTTCGGAATTATCGTTCATGGATGGGTGGCTGAATTTTAAACCAAGGACAACCTAAACCTGCTCCTGCTAATAACCAGAGAGAGAGACTTTTTTCAGAGTACCTGTACATATGGGGATTTTTCAAATCCCCACATGTAGACTCTTTCTTAAGAGCAGCTGAACCCAGGTACAGGGGGCTTCTACTTGGGTACAGAGTAACGTGTGAATACCCTCAGAAACAACATTATTTCAGTTAGCGCTACGGCACGGAAACGAGCAGAGCTTGGAAAAGTTACTTTTTTTGAACTACAGTTCCCATCAGTCCAATCCAGTGGCCATGCTGGCTGGGACTTATGGGAGCTGTAGTTTTAAAAAAGTAACTTTCCCAGACTCTGGAAAAGAGCGAAGGAAGCGAGTGTAGGCGAAGGCTATGCTTCCTGCGAGCGGGTTCGCTTCACCACACAGATCAGCTCAGGGAGGTTCCCAAGCTTAAGCTGGTGAAGCATCGCTCTGTAAGAACTACACCTCCCAGCAGGCAGTGCGCCACGAGAATGCGGGTGTGTTCAACAGGCAGTCGGTGTGAAAAGTGTGCGACGAGGACGTCATAACATGGCGGAGGCTGGGTAAGAAGAAGCTTTGCTTATGTAACTTAGACTGGCTCTTTTGTCTCTCTGCCCTTTAAAACTTACTTCATCTCCTTCCTTCATCTCCTGCCTTACTCCGTGACAGGCTGCAGAGAAGGTCTGTTCTCTAGCCAGAGTCTTGCTAGCGAACTCAGCCCTGGGATCTGGTTTCAGTAGCAGGGCTTTTCACAAGCTAATGTTGTTGTTGTTATGTGCTGTTAATGTAACAGGGTCACTCACAAGTCCTCAAGAAGCTGACTGTTATTATTGTTTGTCTGCGTTTTTACGCTGATGTAGAGGAGAGGAAGCCCCCTCCTTTGCAGTCACCGTGGACATGTAGCCTACATGTGCATTTCAGTCAACAACAAAAGGACAGGTCTTTGCCCCAAGGAGCGTAAGATATAGAACTGGTTTAGGAGATGCATGAGACTAGAGGGGTGATGAAAATGGAAACAAGGTATTCAGAACATGTATGTATGTTTAATTCAGTTATATATGTGTAGAGAATGTGCAGCTGGGGCTAACATTTCCAGAAAGGCTTGACACCACGCCTGTCCCCCCCCCCCCTTTAAAAAGTAGGGCTGTCTAGCAGTTCAGCCTCACCAACATTTTAAAACTTTGTCTGTGACCTACTGTCTATTTTTGTTCAATGTAAAAGCCTCATATATCCACTCAGAGAATCTTAAAGTAATAGTGGAGTGGACGCAGTAGGAATAAGGTCTATAATCCTGTTTTTTTAAAAAGAAAATATGAAACTTTACACACTCTTTTGACAATAGATAAGAGAGCCCTCTGCTTACTGGCTGCCATCTTTGTGGGAGAGTAAAAGAGGCTGTGGATTTGTCATTAAAGCTGTTCCTAATCTTGGTCTATATTGACTATAGTAATTAATCAATTACAGATAATTTTTCCTTTGCAAAAGCTGCTGCCAGTCAAGGTTTTGGACTGGGGACTCAAGAGCAGGGAATGTTCTGTTAACGAGGAGAGTAAGTTGGAGAGATGCTTTTCCACATTTTAAAATTATTAGGACAGTTACCTAAGAAACATTAGTAAATTAATTGATTGGTTAATTAAATAAACATAGATTTCCTAGGAAGAAAATAATACGAATGTAGCATTCTTCCTTTTTTTTACTAGATGATACATAGATGTATTGCAGCAGGCACCACCTTAGCAGAGGTATTTCCTCATATGAGAGAAAAGGTGATGGTTTTTACCTAAAGTTAATAAATGTAAATGGAAGACAATCTTACTCAGCCAGAAGTGATCGCCAATGAATGCATGTAAAACAAACCATTAAAAAAAATCTCCAGGCTGATTAATGAGAGGACTCTTTTTAGTTTTTTTTTTTAAAAATGGGATAACTGATAGACTAAACAATGCTGCTGTAAAAATTACAAAGTTACTCTGTCCAAGCCATAAGAGTTCATAAATCTGTATGGACTCTATCACCTTATTGTTGGAGTTGTTGTTTACTAACTATTGCTTATGCCATAGCTTTACTGTGTTTAGTTTAATGTCATTCCCATAGCAATCCCACTTCAACTGATGTTGATAGCACAACATAGTTATTCCTCTTTAAACAAGAACAGGGCATGGTTGTCTTGCACCATGTAATGTTGCAGATGGTGCAATTCTGATGTCCTTAAATGAATGGATTTCCATTAGAGGAGTCAGGCTTTCTAACCTTTTCCATGTTGACTTACTTGCTAAAAAGCTACTGCAGATCTGACACAGAATCTCCAGGGCAGTGCTGAAGGTTTATGGCCTCTTTTAATCTAGGGCACATGTTAAGTTCATTAAGGGCATGCCATTGAATATGCTCAAAACTCTGAGGCTGTATATTTCAGAGGCAGATTGATTGGGGTAGGGGAGCTATTTTTTTCTGAGAAGCTTCTGCTGTACTGATCTTCATGTTGAGGAAAATCAAGGACACACTTTGAAAACCTCCCCACTACTGCAGCTGTGGCTTCTGTTTTCCTTCCACGCAGGACTGATGGAGAAAGGAGACAATTGTTAACCAAATGTAGTAGTGGGTGACGTGTTCCACTTGCGCTGAGGAATGACCTGTCACAGAAGTCTCTGTTAGAATTCTGAGAATTTTAGGCTGGTTGAAGGTTTTGTAGTTCTCACAACTAAAACTTGGCCTGTAAGGGCAGTGCTTGACAGGCTTAATAAGACAGATGATGAAAACATCTTGCTATTTCTTAAATAGCTATTAAAACCTTGCTATTTCTTAGTTTTATTTCTTAGTCTTGTTTTTAAAGGCTTAGTTGTGTTTTTGCACATTTGAGTCTTACCGGCAAGCATTCTAACTGTTTGAGGTTTGCCTCTCACCAAATACCTTTCTCTGTATTTCTTTTTTGCAGGGAGGGAGAGGAGGAATAGCTAAAACTGCCTGGATATTATGCCCCCTCAGTCCTTCAACCCTGCACAATGCAGTTTTCAGATGTTCTGGCCTGAGCATTATACCTTCCTTGGTCCTTTGACTCTGATCCCAGATATTGTGAGAAATGAGGTGAGGGGCTTGGAATTGCCCATTGGCTAGTGAAAGACATTCTGCACATGCTCAGAGGCCCACATTCTTTCACATAGCCATATTGCAACAAAATGGTTTGCAATGAATGATTAAAAACAGGGTTGTGATTGGGTATTCTTTTTTCTACTTCTGTCTTCCCTATCCTGTGGCCCAATAGATTGGAGTAGTTGGCCAAGTTGTTTGTGTTTAACTGTGACAGTTAACTGTTTTTCTTGATTGTGGTTATCATAGGTTTATCCTGTGTGTGTATCTTGTGTTTTGATAATAAGCTCCGCTAGTAGTCTTCAGCTAAATATTCTCTGCACTATCCATCTTGCTTGTAGATCTAATAAAATAATAAAGACTAAAATGACTATCAGTATTGTATATGTATGTGTTTCAACAAGGTATCTTTGTATTTGATCTATGTATTTGGAAATATTTTTGTTTCCAACAGATTTATCTTTCATTAAATTATCAAAAAAAAGATGGGAGTTCAAGGACTTTGGAAGCTGTTGGAATGCGCTGGAAGGCCTATAAATCCAGAAACACTGGAAGGAAAAATTCTCGCTGTTGGTATCCTTTTTAAAAAAAAGTAACGAAATAAACATCTGCTTTGTATGACCACCTAAAGCAGCCTTTCCCAACCGGTGTGCCTCCAGATGTTGTTGGACCACAACTCCCATCAGCCTCAGTCATTGGCAATGCTGTGGATTTCCTGCTGTGAGCAGGGGGTTGGACTTGATGGCCTACAAGGCCCCTTCCAACTCTATGATTCTAACATCTGGAGGCACACTGGTTGGGAAAGGCTGACCTAAAGTGTATTTCCTCAGGAAACCAGAAGCAGAGATATCCCATAGTAGGCCTTATCCATGAGCCCAGTAACAAGTCTTGCTACTGACCACTTGGACCACCCAAGCCTCCATCAACTTAGTGCAGGCATCCGTTTCCCAACTTCTGTCAGCCATCTATTCATCAGGGAAATTAATAGATATTATGTATTTAATGAACATTACTGCTCTTGCAGACATTTGCCTATACACTGAATACATTTTTAATAGGGAGAGTGAAGCCCTATTAGTTCTTCTGGATCTCTTGGCTGCTCTCAGTTCCATTGATTGTGGTGTTCTTCTGGGATACCTGGCTGTGTTTGGGCTGCAGTATGGAGAGGAGGAACTTATTCTCGGTGGGGTTGAATTCCCCTTGAAGAACCAAGTTTGCATTCTGGAGGTTCATCTAGACTCAGGTGGTGGCACTGGCCAGATACACATTTTACCAACCAGCTTAGGTTAGTATGCCAGCTGTGACTCAACCTTTACTTTAGTCATGCATTTACTCATTATTCCCCAAGCTAGACTACTGTAATGCACTCTGTGCCTTTGAAACCCAGTAACTTACGTTGATGCAAAATGTGGTTGGTTGTGTGCTTGTTAGGGCCAGACAGTCAGAACATATTGTATTGATTGTGTAACTGTTGCATTGGTTACAGTTGCATTATTGGCCCTGGTTCAAAGAGTAGGTTTTGGCTTTTAAAGCCTAAATGGTTTGAGGCCAGGTAAATTGAAGTACTGCATGTGCCCATATGAACTTGCCCATCCATTAAAATTAGTGTTGGAGACTCTACCCATCGGCATGTATTTAAAATCAGTTAGACTGACAGACACTAAAGATATGGCCTGCTGCCTTATGGTACTCACTTCCAAAGTGACCCCTTCAGTTACAGCAGGGGGGGTCTTTTTGGCTCCATGGGCCAGATCTGTAGCTGGACCAGCTTATTCACATGACGTTGTTGTTGTTGTTTATTTCTACCCCGCCTTTTGGCCAAAAGGCCCTCAAGGCGGCTTACAAAAAACACAAATACAAAAATACATCAATAAAATACACCAATACATCAAAATACATCAATAAAACAATACAATTTACAGTAGCCAATACATAAATAAATAAATGTGGGTGAGAAGAAGGATGGGCACAGGAGAAGTCCAAAAGAATGGATCTTGAGGGAAAGACCTTTGCTGTGGCCTGATCCCCTCACCAGTGCGCTTTTCTCAAATGTCTTTTAAACATGGATAGTGCCTTATGAGGGCTGATGATGCAATATGGCTTCACTACATCTGCATAGCTCCACAAACTATAGACGCATTGGATCATCAAGTAAAATACTTGGCGATGTCAAGTTCCTTGTCAGCTCTTACCCTGTTCCTTCTTTCTAGAGAACTGCCAGATGATGTCTCTGCTGCACTTTACAGCTTATTCACTCTGGTTGAATTGGGCTGTTGGTTTTGGGCTCCTCTTCTCTCTCTGCTGCTTCTTGCCTTGATGCTTCGTCAACTGGGGGCTCCCTTTTGCTCATCAGCCAGCTTCAGAGTTTTCTTCATCTGCTAAGGGTGTCGCCACATTGCCTCTAACATAAGTTGCTGTTCTAGATTTATTTCCTGTTGACATTCTGTCTATCAGACATCTCATTTCTTGTGTGTGGCCCTGATTTGTCCTGGGTTCTCCGCTCCACTTCAGAAGGTATAAGAGCCTGGTTCCCTTTAGCTCCATATACCACAGAATATCCCATAGGTGAGTCAAGATGGAATAGGAACAACTAACTGAAGAATCACTCCTCTTTTCATGGGGTTTTGCCTTGCAACAGCATGGCATCAGATGATTGACAGTTAGGTTGGCCCCCCACCAAAATCTCCTGCATAGCGGTTTCCAAGCACCCAACAACCAGTTGGTAGTTGGGCACTTGGGAATCCCAGAGAAGAGGCTTTGCCAGCCTTATGAATGGCATTTTGAGAAATGCCAGGCATAGGGCTGGCAAAGGGCTTTGTGAAGCAGTTTCCATGCAAAAGCTAGCTGGCTTATTGGGTGCTTGGGAACCCTTATGCAAAGCAGTGAAAGGCTTTCCTGGTCTCCTGTCCTCCAGCTGATCAGTAGAACAGCCAAAGCTGGATCGATGCAAAGCGTGCAGCAATCCATCAGACAGCCAATCCCTTTTTGCAGGCATCAGCTCCTTGCTAGATCTCTGCAAAATGCTGTGCAGCAATCCACCTTTGGCTCCAAAGCCTGCTTTCCCTTGCCAGTGTGCAATTGAGAGTGCATTTTAAGGCACCTGATTGTCTGTTGACATATGATGTCAGGTGTGGGGCAGGTGGGCATGGTATGGGGAAAGTGGCCTCCCAGATCAAATTTGAACTCCTGACCTATGGGCTGGAGGTTCCCCATCCCTGAGTGACAGCTTTAAAACTAGCAATTGTTTAAAATGGCTTTTGATTAACGTGTTTGCTGGACCTGCCACTCTTAATTGCTTTCTTGCTATGGTTGGAAATAGCTTATATACGTATTCTTTCTTTCTTTCTTTAAAATGTTTTATTCATTAATATGTTATGTAATATTTTATTTTATAGCTATATTGTTGCTTTGCTGCCTTGGGTGGACATGGTTCAGAAAGGTGGGTTATCCATATTTAAAATGAATTTAAAAATGTAAAATTATTTATTTATTTATTTATTAAATTTATTAGTCGCCCATCTTGCTGGTTCTTCAGCCACTCTGGGCGACGCGCAACATAAAATATACAATTCACATTAAAACCTTAAAATTCCAACAGTAACACTAAAACCTAACCCACCCCAAAGGCCTGCCTGAAGAGCCAGGTTTTCAAGGTCCAGCGGAAACTCATTATGGAGGGGGCATGGCGGATGTCATTTGGGAGGGAATTCCATAGAGTGGGTGCCATGATTGAAAAAGCCCTCTCCCTAGTTCTCACCAGTCTAGCTGATTTAACTGGTGGGATGGAGAGGATGTCTTTTGAGGCTGATCTTGTTGGGGGGCAACATTGATGATGCTGGAGGCACTCCTTCAGATAGACTGGGCCGAAACCGTGCAGGGTTTTAAAGGTCAAAACCAACGTCTTGAACTGGGCCCGGAAAGCAACTGGTAACCAGTGCAACTCCTTCAGCACTGGAGTAATGTGGTCTTGGCGGCGGCTACCCTTAACCAGGCGATTAATTATCACTAGCCATTTTTTTAAAAAAAAAAACCAAACCACTGGTGGTTTGCATGAGTCTTTGTTAGATTCATTTGGTAGCTGTATGGGGTAAATGGTCATTCCTGTGAAAACTGGTCTAAAAAGAGCAACCAGTGGAAGTATCATGCATAGCTGACTGGCATTGAAAAAGGCATTGTATTTGTTTGCAGTGGCATTGCTAGCTTTAAGGAGCAGAATCGCACCTAATAATGGAAGATGTCAATCCAAGAATTCCACTAAAAGTCAGATCTGTTAGCGAAATCCCACAAAAACAACAAGAGATATATTGTTTCTCTCAAGCCTCTTATGAGGCAGGAGTGGTAGGTATCTTAGGCTGCAATCCAATACATTCCTAACTGGGAGTAAGTCCTATTGAACCCAATGGAGCTTATGTCTGAGTAGACATGTATTGGATTGCAGCTGTAGTCTGTTAAAGAGTCTTCTGGTACCCTAAACATTTAAAAAAAAAAATTGTGGTGCTGACTTTTATGGGCTAGAGTTCACTTTGTCAGATGTAATGTAAGGATCAGATGTAAGCAATTATTTGAGATGTGCTTGTTGTGTGTATCGGCTTTCCTGTTTGTCTTCCTATGAATCCTCTTCTAAGATATCAGCATCTGGTTAAATCAAGCTGTTAAAGGAGCAAGAGACCGCCATGGAAATTCCATCCACAATGCTCATCTCCTCACTCTGTTTCACCGACTTTGCAAGCTGCTCTTTTTTCGGATCCGCCCTGTCTTTGTTTTTGATGGTGAAGCACCACTTTTGAAGAGGCAAACTTTGGTATGTACTTTTGTGTGACCTTGTCAAATACTGAACCGTGTACACTTGTGCTATTTGCGATGCAGTCCTTTTCTTCTGGGTGGAGAACATTTTCTTGCCAGAGAGCCAGATCTTCATCTCCCCAACCCTTGGTGAGCCAAAGTTCATAGGTGGGAGGGGCTGCCCACCTGTCATTCACCTGACATCATAGTGATGTCAGGTGATGCTTCCCTTTGAAGCCCAGATTTTTGGGACTTCAAGGTGAACCTAAAGGCATGCTCCAATCTTCCCAGGGTGTGAGTGTGTCTTCAAACACCCCTCTCCATGTGGAAAAGCACAGAGGGGGTTGAAGGTTCACTCCGACTGGCCCATCGGCTGAAGGGTGGATGGGAATGTGCTTTCAAACGCCCTCCCCTCCGCGCTGTTCCTTCAGACCTCTGCAAAGGAGGATAGACGGTATGCTGTGATCTACCTATGTATGTAATTTATTTCCTATGAAATTTATAAATTATGAAATATAACAATATTTCCTATGAAGTGTAACAAGGTGGTGCATAATGCTACAATAACAACATCAGTAAAAAAATCATTAGCATGCCAATAAACTGGTAAAAAAAATTCAAGTTCCACTTTATACAGTTTAATATTAAATTTAGGGAAATGATACAATCATGTAACACAAGACATTCTTTCATCAATGTTGTTGCAGGCTAAGCGAAGACAGCGAAAAGAAGTGGCAGCCACTGACTCCAAGAAAACTACAGAGAAACTTTTGAAGACTTTTCTGAAAAGACAAGCTATCAAATCGGCTCTTTCAGGCAAGAGGCAAGAACATACCCCTCCCTGTCTCTGTGTTTTCACTCCATATATTAAGTTTTTGATAATGTGTGTGTGTTTTTTTAGCAATGCTGAATTCCCTAGTCTTTCAGAAGTAAGAAGAGAAGAAGTAGATGATATTTATGTATTACCTTCTTTACAAGAAGATAAAAAGAATAGGTGAGTGGCACAAGTTTACATCACAAAGCTTACATTGGCATGCAACCATTTTTTAAAAAATGCTCTCTTGCTTTTTATGGAAGACATGCTGATACTTTGCAACTTACTTTTGTAACATAGTTCCGAAGAAGATGATGAAAAAGAATGGGAGGAGCGAATGACCCAGAAAAAGATACTGCAAGTAACTCTTTTTTTAGAGTTCTTTTTACATTCTTGTGTGCATTTGTTCAGCCCTTTCTAAATAAATAAGGAACATAAAATCCATGTGCTGATTTGACAACATGGCTGTTAACTTCTGGTGCTAAAGACAGTGTCTTGGAAGTAACATCTCAGAAGGCCTTGGCTTGAGACCTTTGAGAGCTACCTCCAGTCAAAGTAGACAGTTGTGGGCAAGTTGAAAAGTGGTTTGACTCCTGCTTTATATGATCCTCCATAGGCAGACATTTTAATAAAAGGACCTGTAGTACAGAGATTTTAAAAATGACTTTTAAGACTAGGGGATTGTCCCAAAGTCAGCTTTGTGCACTTATGGTTCAGTGCTATAGCACAAGTGCAGAAGGTAGGAAGGGCCCTCTAGAAAGAATTTCTGATTTCGTAAAATGAAATGTTTCTATCCATATCTTTAGATCTGTAATATCTCCACAAAAATATTTGATAAGAACAAGTGAGAAGTAGTGTTGTATAGTAGTAAAAGAATGAGATGTGAATCACCAAGTTTAAATCCTGCCTCTGTCATAAACTCATTGTTCCACTACTCTCAGCTCCCCACTACTACAGGATGGGGCCAGTAATAGTTACTTATCTTAAGAAATACTGAGATAATGTACACTGCCTTGCAAAAGTACTCAGACCCCTGAGCAATGTTCTCATGTTGTTGTTGTTATGTCCCTTCAAGTCAATTATGACTTACGGTGACCCTATGAATCAGTGACCTCAAATAGCATCTGTTATAAACCACCCTATTCAAATCTTGTAAGTTCAGGTCTGTGGCTTCCTTTATGGAACCAATCCACCTCTTGTTTGGTCTTCCTCTTTTTCTACTCCTTTCTGTTTTTCCCAGCATTATTGTGTTTTCTCGTGAATCATGTCTTCTCATTATAAATGCAATAAATAAATAAATAAATTGTTGTTATGTGCCTTCAAGTTGATTACGACTTATGGCAACCCTATGAATTGGTGACCTCCAAGAGCATCTGTCATGAACCACCCTGTTCAGATCTTGTAAACTCAGGTCTGTGGCTTCCTTTATGGAATCAATCCTTCTCTTGTTTGGCCTTCCTCTTTTTCTGCTCCCTTCTTATTTTCCCAGCATTATTGTCTTTTCTAGTGAATCATGTCTTCTCATTATGTGTCCAAAGTATGAAAACCTCGGTTCCATCATTTTAGCTTCTAGTGATAGTTCTGGTTTAGTTTGTTCCAACACCCAATTTATTTGTCTTTTTCGCAGTCCATGGTATGTACAAAGCTCTTCTCCAACACCACATTTCAAATGAGTTGATTTTTCTCTTATCTGCTTTTTTCACTATCCAGCTTTCACATCCATACATAGAGATCAGGGAATACCATGGTCTGAATGATCCTGACTTTAGTGTTCAGTGATACATCTTTGCATTTGAGGACCTTTTCTAGTTATCTCACAGCTGCCCTCCCCAGAAGCTGCCTTCTGCTTTCTTGACCATTGTCTCCATTTTGGTTAATAACTGTTCCAAGGTATTGATAATCCTTGACAAGTTCAATGTCCTAATTGTCAACTTTAAAGTGACATAAACCTTCTGTTGTCATTTAGTCATCTTGATGTTCAGCTGTAGTCCTGCTTTTGTGCTTTCCTCTTTCACGTTCAACAGCATTCATTTCAAATCATTACTGGTTTCTGCTAGTAGTTTGGTATCACCTACATATCTTAATTTTTTTTATATTTCTCCCTCCAATTTTCATACCTCCTTCATCTTGGTCCAATCCTGGTTTCCTTATGATATGTTCTGCGTATAGATTAAACAAACAGGGTGATAAAATACACCTCTGTCTCACACCCTTTCCGATAGGGAACCATTCGGTTTCTCCATATTCTGTCTTTACAATAGCCTCTTGTCCAGAGTATAGGTTGTGCATGAGGACAATCCGATGCTGTGGCACCCCCATTTCTTTTAAAGCATTCCATAGTTTTTCATGATCTACACAATCAAAAGCTTTGCTGTAATCTATAAAGCACAGGATGATTTTCTTCTGAAATTCCTTGCTCCGTTCCATTATCCAACATAAGTTTGCGATATGATCTCTGGTACCTCTTCCTTTTCTAAACCCAGCTTGTATATCTGGGATTTCTTGTTCCATATATGGTAAGAGCCTTTGTTGTAGAATCTTGAGCATTACTTTACTTACACGGGATATTAAGGCAATAGTTTGATAATTACTGCATTCCCTGGGATCCACTTTCTTTGGAATTGGGATGTACATTGAACGCTTCCAGTCTGGTAATTTTGTTCTGTGTGATGTTTTATTCTGAAACACTGAAACTCAAAATCAGTTATTGTAAGGTGATCATTGGTCAGGCTGTGGATCCGAAGGAAAATGAAGACCAAAGAGCATTCTACAGTAGTGAGAGATAATGTAATACAAATGCATAGATTAGGAAAAGGGTACAAAATAATATCCAAGTGTTTGGATGTCCCAGTGAGCACAGTTGGATCCATAATCAGGAAGTGGAAGCTGCATCACACCACCCAGGCACTGCCAAGAAAAGGCCATCCCTCAAAACTCAGCGCTGGAACAAGGAGACTTGTGAGAGAAGCCACAGAGAGGCCAACAATCACTTTGAAGGAGCTACAGAATTCAGTGGCTGAGAGTGGAGTAATGGTACATCAGTCAATCATATCAAGAGCTCTGTATAACACTGGCCTGTATTATTTATTTATTTATTTCGTTTCATTTTTAGACCGCCCATAGCTAATAGCTCTCTGGGCGGTGTACAAACAGGATTAAAATACAATAGTATAATAAAATCAATAACACATGGGATGGTGTATGGGATGGTGGCAAGAAAGTAGCTGTTACTCAAAAAGTACCATCAGAAAGCATGTCATGAAGTTGGCCAGAAAGCATGAGAGTGCCCCAGCTGCAATGTGGGAAAAGGTTTTGTGGTCAGATGAGACCAAGATACAGCTTTTGGGCAAACCTCAAAGCTCTATGTGTGGCCAAAATCCCTCTGACACTGTGTGCAGAGCTGGTACATACCTACCCCAAAAGACTTAAAGCTGTTATTGCAGCGAAAGGTAGCTCTACCAAATATTAATGTGTGGGGGTTGAATACTTATGCAAGCAACATATTTCAGTTTTTTATGTTTCTTACAAATATTTCAATAATTGCAATAATTGATTTTGAGTTTCAGTGTTTCAAAATAAAATATCGCACAGAATGAAATTACAATGTACCATTTGTAATTCAGTAATGTGAGAGCATTGGTCAGGGGTCTACTTTTGCAAGGCACTGCATGCGAAGAATTTTGGATTCTGCTATGTATTATTATTTCATAAATATTGCTTGCTAGTTCAGACAAAAGATCCAAATCTAGTGTTTTCTCTCTAACAATGAAAAGTCAGATGATCTGGGGAAGTTCATCAGCAGCTTCCAATAGAGATAGCTGCTCCTCATTCAAGAGCGGGATACTCCTGATTGTCTACCTCTCTGGCAATTGCTGGTTAGATGCTCTTCATTGCTATCATGGTTAATATAATATAGCTACGCTGCGTGACAAAATATATAATTCAAAAAGGAAGTTTTGGGAAGAGACCAGTTTGTGTATCTGATTGCCAGATATTTTAAAGAAATTCTTTGATTTCTTAAGAATGCTTTTCTAACCTAGTCAGTCCGCTTGAAAGTGAGAAATTCCAGATAAATAAAAAAGATTGACTTGCTATCAAGCATAGCTTCTTCAGCAATAACCGAAAAATGCTTGTGCTTGTAAGTAACAAGGTCATGTATGTAGTATATAGCTAACGCGTACCCAACATTCCACCTCATATCTCCTAAGAAACGCACCCCAGGAATGGTTTATTCAGATAAAGGAGTGGAGCTATTCAGCTAGAAGGAGGTTTGTTTCTCAATGCCTGGGGTCACTAGGGACTGGGAGCAGGTTCAGCCTTCATCCTAAAGGTGGTCCCAAGCTAGATGGTACCAAATGGCCTTCTGCTGTACAGTTGTGTGGCTGCTGTTTGTGCCTTTAGGAAAAAGTAATGGGCTTCGCTTAGGGATGTTGATGTGAGGAGGACAAAAGCTGACACTGGTTGGTCTTGTCTTAGTCCTGATCCTGTAGGGGAATTTGAAAGGCGGTTAGAATATGCAGACACTTGCTGCACCCTCTAGCTTCTTTACATGCACGCACAACATTTTGCTAGTTGTGTATAGTACCCCACAGAGTTGCTGCTTCATGCAGCCTGTTAAGAAAATGGACACTTTTTATTTTTGTGTGGCTCAGTAATTGTGCATGCTTGTTTTTCTTTCTACATTTTTGCATACTGATTGTGTTCATTTTAAGCTACTAATCTCACAAAGCTCTGCATTTTATGTGCTGCCTTTTTTCATCCTGAATAGGAAGAATTGCTTGAAAACCCTCATTCTGTAGATGTTGACTCAGAGGATTTCCTGAGCTTGCCCCCTGAAGTAAAGCATGAGATCCTCACTGACATGAAGGAATTCACGAAACGAAGGAGAACGTTATTCGAGGCAATGCCCGAGGTAATGTACAGACCTTCCTGTTGCTCTTTCAAGCCTGCAGAACAGAACCTTGTCATTATTAGAGCTGATGAATCCCTGGCAAGCCAAATGCTTATGGAAAAATATCAGGGCAATAGTTTTCAGTGTATACACTCCCAAAGGCATTCCTACAGCAGGACATTCTCATACTGACTCCTGTTAGAGTTTTAGAGCAAAGGGACATTTTGAGAAAGGGCAGTGTTACCTTGAATACACTGTTCCTCTCTTCATATCTTCACTTTTGTTTTCTATAGGTAAAACAGCAAAGTTTTTTCTTCCTGGCTCCCCACCACAGTTTTGGAGCTGCATTCTCAGCTGCAAGCCATTGCTCGCATTTCTAGGGTCCAAAAAAAGCAATGTCTCCCTGCTGGGTTCTCTTGTCCCTTCCTTGTCCTTGCCCCCTTGTCAGGTGTCACCGTATAGGGATATGATCCCACTTTAATACAGGGGTGGCTAGCCCGTGGGCCATATAAAACCTCTTCTAAGACTCCCCCATATTTGTCCTTTTTAAAAAATAAAAAACTTTTTTGCTTTCCTATTCATTCCCCACTGTGATACCATGGCGATAAACTTGTTTTGGCCCTTGAAGCTCTCCTCCGTGCAACTTGTCCATTTTCTTTAAAACCTTTTAAAATGTTTAAAGGCAGTATTCAACCAACCCATCCCATCAGCACAAGGATTACCATTAGTGCAATGGAAGGTTCCCCCCTCTCCTCCTCAGATCTGCTTGGGAGGGTTGAGGGAAGCACTAGAACAGATTGAGGGAGGGGAGGGGAAGTTCCATTGTGTAAGCAGGAATCCTTGGGCTGACTGAACTGCTTACTTAGTGCTACGTTGACTATATGTTTACATTTTAAAAATCCTTTACTGACTGCTCCCATTTGTACCCCATTGTGATACAGTGATGCCAAAATGTCTTTCGTTGACCTCCTGTACCCCCCCAAATTTGTCCATTTAAAAAAAATGTTTTTAACTGATCACTTCTCTGGGTCCCCTGCTGTAATTTGTGATGCAAAACAATGTTTTTACAACCTCCCCAAGGTTCCCAAAATGTTTATTGAAAATAAAAAAATTCCCTCACTTCAACCCTGCCCACTTTGATATGCGGCCCCTGAAGGGTTTGTTGGGTGAGAATCTAATGCTGATCTCACCGTGCCACCTTCCCCAGGTAAGGCACGAAGCTGGATTGGGCCCTGAATCAAGTTAGGAAGGAAAACTAATTCACACACAATGGATTCTTTGATCAAAGGTTTCACCTACACAGAGCAACCCTCAGTCCAACCGAGAGATAGCACTGGTCAGATGAACAACTTTATTTAGGAGACATCAACATTTTTATAGATCATCAGGGCACGGTAAACAGTAAACAGAGGAAAGGCAGAATCATCAAAGAAAGCTGTAAACAGGAGTAATCAAAGGAACATGCGTAATCAAAGGAACAGAAGGTGAATTTTCATTCTTCCTGTCTTCCTGTTCTTCTTCAGATCTTATCCTAAAGTTATCACCCCTTCAAACAGACCCCCTGTGATCAGTACATGGGAAAGAACATGTTTTGTATCTTCCCAGGGTTAAACATGTCTTTGAAATGCGTATCTGAAAGGAACACATTCCATTCTTTGCCTTTGCCCTGGAGGCAGGAAGGTCACTTCAGTAGATTCAAACTGTCATTACGTTTACTGAGAATTAACACAAGGAGTCTGCACAACACTGGGAAAGTCTAGGGAGAAATACATTTTAGAACAAGTAAGTCTTAAAGGGAAAGTAAATAAATCCAGTACAATGGTTTCTGAGGCACTCATATAATCTACGCCAACAGGTTGAGCATGGTTAGCTCCCCCTGCTGTAGTATATGAGGAAGTAATGCGATATAACTATTCCAAAATCAGTTGATAATTTTAAAAACATTTTACACGTTAAATGGAATCAGCCACATAATGGATATAACTGTTGACATTCAAAAAAGAAAAAGAAAAATGTCATTTTTAAAAAAGTGTTGATGATAATTTTCTCCTAATTGTTGAAATACTTCCTCCTTTTCCACAGAAAATCCATGTGCCTTGGAATATAGGAAGCCCAGTTTAAGTTCATTGATTTCTTCTCCTCCTCCTCCTCCTTCTTATTCTAGGAATCCAGTGACTTCTCCCAGTATCAGCTAAAGGGACTGCTTAAAAAAAGCAGCCTAAATCGGCACATAGAAAAGGTGCAGAAGGAGATGAATGAACAGCACTCGGGCCAAATCCAGAGCCAATATGAAGATGAGGGGGGCTTTTTGAAAGAAGTGGAAACCAGGAGGGTTGTGTCTGAAGATACCTCTCACTATATCCTGATAAAAGGTAGTATTGCAATAATGTTCAGTTCCATTAAAAAATTGAGTGATCCTTAATAGACAGTGTGCTTTTAAAATCATATTTATTGCAGTTTATTTGGTTTAATCACTTACCTTGTATGTGATTTTAATCTGGCAGTCTCTTTTTTAAAAACAAATAAACCTCTAAATCTCTTATTAACATACGAATAAACAGTGATGATCCCCTTTTCTGTTTCAGGTGTCCAGTCCAAAGGAGATATCACCAGGGATCTGGTAACAAAATCCTCTGGCCATTCTTCTGTAGTACCTGAAGATTCAAAGGCTAGTGTTAATATCAAAGAGACTCAGGTTAACAGAGAGGCTGAATCAGCCAGCAGTTCTTTTGCAGCACCTCCTTCCCCCAGAACGGTACTTGCTATCCAGGCTGCCATGCTGGGAAGCAGTTCAGAAGAGGAGCTGGAAGATGAAAGCAAAAATCAGCTTGATTTAGATAAAAGCATGTCTGGTCCCAGTCCAAATGCCAGCAACATGTCCCCAAGAACATTGAGGGCTATTCAGAAAGCTTTATGTGAGGAAGAGGATGTTACAGCGTTGTTTAGCGACAGTGCTGGTGACAGTCAAGCGGAAAGACCCTCTGTGAAGGATTTTCTTGCCAGTAGTTCAGATGAGGACGGTCAAGTACCTGGAGATCAGGGTGAAAAAAAACTTCAATTTTTACCTATCAGGCAGTTGGAAAATAGAATCATGAACCAAGAGCATGAACTGAATCAAAGAGAACTCACGTTGGGAAAAGATCAGAGTGTACCTGAAAGCACATGCACCCCTTTTGTAGAAAAAATACCTTCTGAGGCAGATAAGGAGGAAAGAGGTATGGAAATACGGACTTCGCACTCGAGTGCAAGTTCTGTGCAGAATGACAGTATAGATAGTGGCATGGAGCAGCGAGGAAGGTCTTCAGCACAGATGTCATCAGTTGTCCCATCTCACTCAGACTTTGCAGAGGCATTCAAAAATGGCAAACCTGAACCTTTAGTGGAATTAGTGCACCAACCAGAAAAAAAGGCCTCGGAAGATATGCACTGTGCACTCTTGTTTACTTCAGAAATGGCAAGCCTTAACAAAGAAAGAATGGAACATGAATCACAGTCTGAAGAGAGCGATTCTGATGGTATGTGGTTGTGAAAATATATGTATATGATACAGGCAGAATATTGGAACAAATATATATATGATGACAGAATGTAAGGGGGGTTCTGTGGAACTTCCTCACTAAGGAAGCTCAGTAACATTTATTTTCGCTGATCTTTGAGAGGCTAATTAAAATGGTTTTGGAACAATTATTTTGGAAAACATCTGTTCCTTCCCCTGTTAAAGGGCTTGGGAAACTTTGGCCCTCCAAATTTTTATTTATTTATTATTTGATTTATATCCCGCCCCTCCTCCCAGCACGAGCCCAGGGTGGCAAACAAGAGCTCCAAAAACACATCAAAACATCACAAAAAACAGACCTCAAAATACACAAAAACAAAACAACTTTAAAAACATTTTTTTAAAAAGCTTTTGTTTGTTTTATTAAATTTGTTAAGTCTCTTTTCTTCACAAAAGTGAACTCAAAGCAACTTACAATCAATAAAAAAGTTAAAACAAGTATAAAAACTTAAACAAAACAAAAAGTTAAAAACACATAAATATAACGGTGGTGGAACAACCCACACCCTAAAAGAGGCCACAACTTCAGGAGCCCTTTAAAAGCCCTCCAAAATTAGGAGCTAATGTCTGGATGAAGATAATTATTTTTGCCTGGTGCCTAAATTTTATGCAATTTATTTGTCGCCCATCTGGCTGGAGACCTAGCCACTCTGAGCGATGTACAAAGTAAAGGTATATAAACATCACAACATCAAAAAACAAGCAATAAAACTAAAACAACCAGGTAAAAGCTACTAAGGTTCAGTAAGGCTTCTAGCCTGTATAGTCCAAAAGGTGCGTCATTTGTGAAACCGAAAGCGGCACCTCCTCTCAGCATCCAGCGTCCATTCATGATAATAGCAAGGAAGTTATTTATATCCCTGGGTGGTAAGGAGAACTTCGCATAGATTAGAATCCAAGATTTAAATCCATGTTTTGTTTTATTTTTTACCACAGCTATAACTAGGCATCAGTGTGTAGCTCACTCAAAACAAAACGTAACAAGAAAAAGAGAGGCATTTGTGTTCTTTAACTGGGGCCTTATTTTGTTTAGTTTTAAAAATATACCCAGCAATGCAAATTCTAGCAGAAATGCATTACCACAATATGTAGAGGGGGATGACTGAGAAAATGGCTTTATATAACAACAACAACAACAACAACATCATCATGTTGCCCTTCTACCCAAAATAGCCCGAGGCGGCAAACATAAACAAAACAATTTAACAAGGAAAAAAATACTAAAACATAGTTAAAAACATTCCAGAACAGTTAAAACAATGAAGACAATGATGGCACCAGGCATGCCTCCCTGGGGAGAGCATTCCATACATAGGGGGCCACCACTGAGAAGGCCTGCTGTTGTGTTGCCACCCTCTGCACCTCACTTTCGGGGCACACAAAGAAGGGCTTCAGATACCAAGCACAGTCTGGGTTGGTTCACATGAGGACTACAGTTCCCATCATTCCTAGTTACTGGCCATGCTGGCTGGGGCTGGTGGGAGCTGGAAGGGTCAAAGGTTCCCCAGCCCTTTTGGGAATATTGAATATTTTTTCAGGATTTCAGTGGAATTCACCAATTTTTATGAAATTGTTTTAAAATATTGTGAACCACTTTGGTTTTACTTTAAAAAATGTGAAGGAGGTTTTAAATAATTAAATAGAAATAGATAATACATATCATAGCAGCAAGGCAGGATTCAAGCTCCACACAGTGCAGGGCATGCATAAGAAAGGCATTTATCCAGACCGTAGCTTTACTGCTGTAATTATTAACTTTTACGTTAATTATTTAAGTCTTTTTAAATGCAAAACTTAACATTTACCTCAGAAAAGCTTTTTTTGTGTGTGGGTGATGTGCAGTACACAGTGTTCACTGTAATCTTTTCTGATTTACCTTTACTCTTCTCCCTCCTCCTGTCTCTGCCCATCCTTTTTTATTTTGTGGCTTGGTCCTTTTCATGGCTGTCCCCAGTTGCAACTTGGACACTGTATGTCCTTCTCGCCTGCACTTCAGGCTCAATTTGCACATTAAAAAGGTGGCCTTGAAAAGGTGGCTACAAAAGCACTGAGAATAAACTTGTACAAAAGAAAATAAGAATTGGTTGGGATTAGCAAACAGTGTTGAGAGAGTTCTGTAGTAACAGCGAGGTGTGTTTGTTTTGTACTCTGCACACACTGTAGATATTCAGGGCTATGTCCACTGAAGGCCTAACTAGACGTGACACTATTCCCACTGGAATCAGCCCGCCTTCTGACCCCTATTATTATCAGTGGGAGGAAAACGAACAGCAAGTGTGGTAGGGGGCTGATTTCCATTGGGACTGCAGTGGGGGCAAACATCTTCAGTCCCCTCCCCCCATGGCACAGTCTCAATCCAGTTCACGCACACACCCTGCACTGGCAATTCGTGTTTTTGTTTTGTTTGTTAAATAAGCCGCACAAGGCCAAATGATGTAAAAAGCATCACATCTCATTTGAAGAGGAAAAGTGAGTAAATCATTAAGGCAGATTACATTAGGACACCCCAGAGCTCTTTTCTCATGTTTGTCCCATAACTGGCTAGCAAGCATTGGCTATTCCTGCCACCCAGTAGAAGAAACCTCCATAGTGCTATCATTCTAGAGAAGTAGATGCCTCTAGGGCAGAAGTACGAGGTGGATCAATGTCTACTCTGATAATGCTCTTGTAAAAACAAACTATCAGAAGAACAGGGATAAAATATTATTTAAAAGAAGAAGAGGCCAGCCTTTCCCACTTTCTTTCTTTTGCATGCTGATCAGGTAGCTTCATTGAAGTGGAAAGTGAACCGAGTGGTGAACTTCAGCATGGACCGTTTGAGATGTCACGTGCTTCCACTGAACAGGAGGAGGAAGCAGTGTCTGTAGCTGCAGTGGATGTGAAAGAGGGGGACGAGGGTAACATGCACAGCCTAACGGAAGATGCCAGTGAGGATGCAGACCTGTCTGTCCAGCAGGATGCTGAAATTGGAGGCAAGGAGGATGCAGTTAACGAATGGCAGGATATTAGTATGGTAATTATTTTTTTGTCATCTGTACTGGATGAATAACTAGGGAAGGGATATATTTCATGACCCAGAGAAGCCTGCATTCTTAAAAATACTTTGCTCAGTTTTTCCATATTTTTTTTTATTTGATTCGGAACCTTTTATCATTAATTGAAATGAGTGAATCTGAATAAAAAGGATGAATTTGAAGTTGGGAGGAGTAGGGATCATGCATGACGTTCCTGTGGCTAGAGATATTTATTTTTATTTTATTTATTACATCTATATCTTACCTTTCCTCCAAGGAGCACAAGGTGGCGTACAAACATGGTTCTCCCCCACTTGATTTTATCCTTGCAATAAATTGAAGTTGGTAGGAATAGGGCCCATGATGCCCCTGTGGCTGGAGATAT
The DNA here is from genome assembly GCF_030035675.1 of Rhineura floridana. Classification (NCBI taxonomy): domain Eukaryota; kingdom Metazoa; phylum Chordata; class Lepidosauria; order Squamata; family Rhineuridae; genus Rhineura; species Rhineura floridana. Next base: position 10,835,019 of record NC_084487.1, read on the forward strand.
GAAGATGCTTCCCCTTCTGATGACTGGTTTGCTGTTTGTATTTTTTCAGATTCTGCTTATGATTATGAGGACTAGAAATCTGCTTTAAAAAACACACACTAAAAACTATGTCTCAAAATACCATGCATATATAACTGATTATACGTCCATTTATAACTGAACTAACAATGTCTCCCCCTATATTTCTGTTCTAAAGTTTTTGGTAGAGTCTGTTTTGCTTTATTGAATACAGAATTTGGGCTTGCTTGGTGCAGAATGTTACTTTTCTGAGGGTTGCTAATAACCCAGAGCATAGGTTTCTGCTATAATTATACCTATTATGAATTTAAGTATAGACAGGTAACATACATCTGCAATTTTGGGCTTAACAAAACTTGGATCTTGCTTCATTTTTACAGGAGGAATTGGAAGTTTTGGAAACGAACCTTTCTGTTGAGCAAAACACACTTCAGGCACAGAAACAACTGCAGGAGCGTATTGCTGCCACAGTAACAGGACAGATGTTCTTAGAAAGTCAGGTAATGTATTCATAATCCCATCTTGTTTGTTCACAATAGCCGATAGATATCCCCATTTTGTCAAAGGGGAAAGTGACTTGGGCAAGGATATCCAGTCAAGTCTGCAGTGGGAGAATGTTTTGTGCTCCATTCTGCCTTCGTGGAGAGGTCATGTCTCCCCTTGAATACGCAAAGTACAGAATAGGGTTTCTCTGGCAGGGAGATGGAGAAATCTGGCAGTAGTTAACACTGTGATAACCCATCTCCCAACTTCCAAAAGGTGTCAAACTGTCTCCCTGATGGAAGTGACTTTCTTGTGATTGGCTGGACACAGCCACCTGTCAATCAAGTCCCACCTGGGTCAAAAACTTTTTAAAAGATTACTGTTGCCAAACAGTCCTTTGTCCCTCAAAGTCCCTCAGCTGACCACCTATGTTGGTCCACAAGAGGACACCAGAACCCTGTTGGTAAGTAGCTGTAATGGGATAGATATACTTGAGCTAAAAGGTTCTTTTTTATTTTCTTGAAGCAACATTTTGCCTCTTCCATTTGTCTTCCTTTCTTTCTTACTTTTAACAAACTTAATAAAATTTGCCTGTTGGTGTCTTGAGTGCATTTGTCCCAAACTCCCAGTGTTTTTCCAGCTTCCCACATACCTAGTCACTTGGTTAATGCTGCGTGTGTATATAAGTTGAGGTTTGGCAGGAAAAAAGCAAATGAAAAGAAAAGGATTGTTTTAAAGAGATGGTTTGTATGAGCCGACAGAGCTTCATTTGATGCTTACTATTTCATTTATCAGGTGATAGCTTGCACATGTGAATGAGCCATTAAACACACAATAGGTGCTGTTATTGCCTGATCCTGCCTCAGATGCAGTGCTTTTCAATGGAATTGGTTCACACATTCATTGGCAAGTCATCAAGTGGGTGGATAAACCAGCCCCGAGTAAGGTTACAAAGGGGAGTGTTGAATTGTTTCCCCATTCTCTACAGGAACTTCTGCGCCTCTTTGGCATTCCATACATTGAGGCCCCTATGGAGGCAGAGGCTCAGTGTGCTATCTTGGACCTCACCGATCAGACCTCTGGGACAATCACAGACGACAGTGATATTTGGTTATTCGGAGCACGACATGCGTATAAAAACTTCTTCAGTCAGAAAAAGTATGTGGAATATTATCAGTATGTGGACTTCCAGAATCAACTAGGTAAGGTCAAAAACTTTGTTTTTGGAGAAGTTTTGGATCTCTAATTTCCAAATATGTAATCTCATTATCTGTTGTGCTGCAGCCAACTCAGAAGGGACAGGAAGGGGGGAGGCATGAGTTTCAGGCACCTCCGCAGCCAGAAGAAGCAGAGTTGGGGATTGTTGTGTCTGAGCAGGATCGTGCGGGAGGGGGCAGCCTGCTCTCCAGCCAGTTCCCACGAGTAACGCCCTTTCCGAGGAGCCGAGCGCACCGCCCCCAGTTGATGCAGAGGACTTGTGGGGGGAAGCTTCAGAGTCAGTGCCAGTTCCTCCTTTACCAAGCAGTTCCCAGGAGGATTCCAGTGTGGCACCGCCCCCTGACCTCGAGCCCGTTGCTCGGGAGCAGGTGTCTTCAGATGAGCTGTTGGATGCGCGTCCCCTGTCTCCTTGTTCCTGTTGCCGCGAGAAACGGACAGGGCAAAGACAGGAGTTACGAAGGAGTCAGAGATTACGTTCGAAAACATTTCCTATATAAGCCTGCCGCTCCCAGTTGGGGGGTCGTTGAGTCAACTTCCTTCACACGCTGCAGAGCATGTCTAGAGTATAGTTAGGGACTCTAGTGAGTTAGCGTAGGGTTTCCTATGAAGCACAATGCCTTTGATGTATCCATTACTCTAATAAAACGAGATTTACTTGCACACACACTCCAGCCTCATTCTTTCGGCTCTGGACGGGATATTATCACTGCATTTTTATTATTATAATATTATATGTATCAACAAAGTTTTGCTACAATTCCAGTTTCGCAATCAAGAGTAGGTAACTCAAAATACATTTCTTTGGAATCTCTCAGTTGTTGTTTTTCCCTTTCCTGGAGGACCATAGACTTGGAGGCTTAACATGCAGTTCTGCGCAAGCTTACCTGGGAATAAGTACTACTGAATTGGGGGTGGGTGGGATTTACTTCTGAGTACCATGCACAGGTTTGTTACAATTAATGAACAATTGCTTTGTAAATTCCACTGCCTAGAGATGTTCTTGATCTGTGTGGTGGCTGTTGGCTTCTGGGTTAACACTCTAGGTTTTCTGAGATACGTTCGAGGACTGATGTTTTGCTTCCAAAATTGAGAATGAAATGTCTATTTAGAATTGCAAAAGTTAGAAACAACTGAGATGGCAACATTTTGTCAGAATACCCTTAAACCCTGTCAGACTTTTTGGACTAAAAGCCAGTTTACCCACCAGTCTTTGTTTTGGGCCTTTATGGCACTTTGGATGGATGGATGGATAAATAAAGTAGCACTTGCTCCCTATGGATAGGGTAAAATAATTACTGTTACCTGTCCTGAGTGAGGCAGCCTAAGTAAGGCCTGGCACCAACATCGGCATCCTTTAAGGCACCAGATTACCGTTGGAAGGAATATGTTTATCATGCTTATTTCTATATTAAAAAAATAAATTTTGGGGAGGGGGTGTATTGTTAAACTTGATAGTAGTCTTTAACTGTAACTCACGAGTCATTTTGTATTGGTTGAATTAAATCAATTGTTAGCAGTAGTCTGTGAATCTGTGCATCTCTACATCTCCTTTTTTAGTGGATATGTGTGAACACATGAAGATGATTCATGCTCTTCCAGCCAATGGTTCTTTGGGCTCTCTGCTGATTTCCCTGATGGGTAGCAATCTCAAACGCTGTTGCCCAAGATCGTTCTGCTACCTGTGTGTTGAGAAGGTTGTGGACTGAACTTTGTATTGCATACAAAGTACGCACTCTTCCGCTGAGCTGTTGCCCTTTTTTATTGACCAAGCTAATGTCTATTTTTATTATTTTAATTTTAGTATGAACATACAAACTCTATCATATACGGCTTGCTTATTCTTTCCTTCAGGCTTGGATCGAAACAAGTTAATTAATTTAGCCTATCTACTCGGCAGTGATTATACAGACGGCATCCCTAATGTTGGCTGTGTAACAGCAATGGAGATCTTGAATGAATTTCCTGGACGAGGAATGGAACCACTCTTAAAACTTGTGTAGGTAATTTTTTTCGGTCTTCTGGTCTAAAGCATTATGAGCCAGGATATCTGACTTCTGCAAACACAGAAATAATAGCATAACGCAAAAACTGTAATGAAGCTGGTATTTTTCTTCTAATTACTGAGATTCTCAGCTTTTTTCCAGGAATGGCCATATTCTTCTGTCATGACAAACCGTGGTTTCTGGCTCCTTCTGGTTTACTATGAATGAGAGTGTGTGCCGTGGAAGCTGCCCAGTTGCTCCTGCTTTGCTTCTCCCTTGGTGCAAGCAAGAGAAATAAAACAGGAAGCTGTAGTTAAGCTTGACTTTGTTATGGCTGAACATGAAATCATGGTTTGTTGCTCCTTAACAATCCATGATCTGAAAATCAACACCAAATTATTATTGTTATCTTTATTTATACCCCGCCCTTTTTCCAAGTGGAACTCAGGGCGGCGTACAACAAACATAAATACATATAATTAAAACATTCAAAAATTCTACATTAAAATAAGATTAAACCATTAGCAAGATTAAAACATTTAACATCCACTTAAAATAAATAAAACAAATTAAAATAGTGCAATTAAGCAGTAGACAATGCAGCAACCTCTCAACGAACTGTCCTAACCACCTTTTATTCTAAAAGCCTGTTGGAATAACAAACCCTCTTTCCCAGTGAGACAAATTGAAGACCTCACTTCCACATTATAAAATCCAGAGAAAGGACTCGTGTATGGGCTGTACTGCATGTCCACTAAGAATTTTTCATTGTCATAGTTCCCATGCTTGAAGAGACAAGGTGTTTTTCAAACTGAAGTGTGCCTTGACTCTTTGACAGTGAACTGTTGCACCAAAACCAACAAATGATGCTTTAGTTACACATATAGTTCTTCTGTGTTCCAGCAGACTTCTTTGAATCATGCTCCACCACTTTAGTCACTGTAAATGTGTGATAGGCTTGGTAATGAGGAATAGCAGATGCTGCAAGTGGTGCAGTATGAATTAATCTCAGCTCAGTATTCTTCTTAATCTGTATAATATGTCATATGGGTTGGGATGTGTTTTCTTACTCTTATTTCCGTGAGTCACCAGTCCTGAAACCACTGGACTGGCTGCCAGTGAGCTACCAAGCCCAATTCAAGGTGTTAGCATTAGCATATAAAGCCCTAAATGGCTTAGGACCCGTGTACCTAAAAGAGCACTTTCCCCAGTATCAACTATCTCGGATGCTATGATTGGCAGGTGGGGTCTTGCTGGTGGTACTGCCACCAATGGCTGCCCAGTTGGTGTTGATCCGTGATAGGGCCTTTTCAGTGGTGGCTCCCTGTTTGTGGAATCCCCTCCTTAATGAGGTGCATGAATCTCCCTTGTTATTGACTTTCAGGAGGAAATTAAAAACATTCCTATTTACCCAGGCATTTGATGCCTGAAAGAGACTGTTCCTAGCATGCATTCATTCATTCATTCATTGGCGATCACTCGTGGCCGAGTAAGATTGTCTTCCAAGATAAGGTCTTTAACGGTGGAGGCCAATTCTGGATCCACACAGCTTCCCACAGTGAGGACATAGGTTTCCAGATGGAAGATGGTCACAATGAGCATTTGCTTGACATGCCTTCCGCTTAGCTCGTTTGTCCCTTTTGCCCTGTACTAGCAAACCAGAGATTATTGGATGGAAAAGTGTTTTTATCTGTAACTGTTTTTAGATTGTTTGTTAAAATTTTGTGTTGATAAGCACCTATATTGTTTTTGTGTGTGTGTGTGTGTGAGATATTTAACTATGTATTTTTATTTTTTCAGGGAATGGTGGGCCGAGGCTCAGAAGAATAGGAAAACACGTCCCAATCCATATGATACTAAAGTGAAGAAGAAATTGCGGCAATTGCAGCTTGCACCTGGTTTCCCAAATCCTGCAATAGCAGAAGCCTATCTGCATCCTGTGGTGGATGAGTCAAATGGATCCTTTATTTGGGGAAGGCCTGATGTAGAGCAGATCAGAGAATATCCTTTTTGCTCCGTTTCTCTTGCTTTTGATAAGCTAGTTATAAAAAAGTTACACAATTTTATCATTTTGCAACTATACTTGTATAAGTTATAATTATAAGGTATAATTATACAAACATTTGTGAATTATGCAACAATGGTGTATTGTCTTGTTCCCCTCTTTGCATGAAAGGGCACAGTCCATATCGCTGCTAAAATAATTCTGTGGTATGTGGGGGATAGAATCTCTCTCTAAATACAAGCAGTATCCAAAATCAGTTTATTTATGAGCTGTTTCATGTGTGTTTCCTGATACACAGACTTTCTGCAGTAGGTGTCACTAAAGTGAGGAAGTCTGGTTTATTAGAAATAGTATTTGGCTTGTATCTATTGGAAAACAGCAGTAACTAATGACATGCCTCGTGCAAGAAAAGAACTGTGGGAAGTGCTACAATACTTGTATAAAAGTAACAGAAAAGGGCTTCAGAATATCTCAAATGTGCATAAGATTTCCTAATGTTTAATAAATGTTAGGGTGTTTTCTGTTTTTAAGTGTTTATTACGCTGCTAAAAATAACTATTATTTGTAGACTTCTGAAACAGACTACAAGTCATGCTTTTCTTAGATATGTCTGCTGTTTTCAGCAACTTTAATTCCAGTTTGGATTTTCATTCAGTTTCTTTTTTCTGGTGATGATCCTTGACTAGAAACACATTTTGCCAGAGTCATTTTGGTTGGACTAAGTTAAAAACGGATGAAGTCCTGTTACCTATCATCAAACAGCTGAATGCTCAGCAGGTATTACTAACACAAAAAAATGAAGTTTCTGCATCCAGACCTGTTTTGCTGCTACACCACGAGGCTCTGGACACATATGAACCTGATAAGCCTTGCCTGGGCAGAACAAGTAGAACAGATGTATATTCCCCCAGTAGGTATAAAATTAAATCATCATGTATAAATATGTCATGGCGAAATTCACTGTAAGTAAAGTATTATAAGAGAGCAGATGAATTAAAATTCCATGCCTAAATGAATCAAGCCAGACACAAAATATAATCAACAGTGAGAGCTCAGCTGACTTATAATGCAACTGTTCATCATATTCGTAAGAAATGAATAGTGTGCTATTTATAAAATGTATGTCCCACCTCTCTCTTGGACATAATTTCAGCAGGTTTTGTATCAGGGATGGAGAACCTGTTGTTGCACCCCAACTCCCATAATTCTGTAACCACTGGCCATGCTGACTAGGGCTGATGGGAACTGGAGGCCAACAACATTCCTGTTCTATGTCAGTAGCCAACCTTGTTTGGCACCTGTGTGTGCTGGTGCAACACAGGTGTGGCCCCGTGTCTTGGTGTACCTTTGTCTTTACTGAGCCAGGGAACAGGCAGCAGGATTGGCTTTTATGCCACCACCAGATCTATGAACCCTCATTCTCCAGTTCATAAGTACCACAAACTTCTCCTGCCTTTGCCATAGGTTGAACACCCCTTAGATTAAGAATATGTGATGTAATTGTTCTACTCAGGTTGGATTCATTGGGTTTGTGTTTGATGGGTAGATTTTTGAGTTACAGCACCACAGGTGTTGCTGTCAAACAGCTTTCTTTGCTATTAAGGATGATTTGGGAACTGAAGGGCCAGCACTGATCTCGTATACATCTGTAAAATATTGCGTACAAACATAGGTTATTTAATGGGCCTGGGTTAGTTAGTTAGTTATATTTATATATATATATATATATATATTTATATATATATATATCCTGCCCTTCCTCCCAGCAGGAGCCCAGGGTGGCAAACAGAAACGCTAAAAACACTTTAAAACATCATAAAAGCAGACCTTAAAATACATTAAAACAAAACGTTAAAAACATTTTTTTAAAAAGCGTTACAAACATCTTTTAAAAAAGGGTTAAAAGCATATTATTAAAAAAAACACATATTAACAAGCACTTCTAACGCAGACTGGGTAATGAATCTTTTAGCTGTCTCAGCCAGTTTATTACCTTGTAAGAAAATATGTGGGTTCAGGTTTGCAGCTGAAAGTCACACAGGTTTCAAATAACTTCAGTTGTAAGTGGTTCTGAGCTGAAGACAGGGAAGACAGATATAAAGGGATTAGCATTTGGTTTGTGTTCAGACCTCTTAACTTCTAAGCCCAGGAGCTGGCAAGATCTGTTCTCCCACAGGTGGCTGGGAAATTTGCCAGGATTTATGAGGCTTTTCTTCTTTTTCAGCATGCTAGAAATTATTTTCAGACCATAACTGGCCTCTTGGCAGCACATAAATTTGTGAGCAAACACTTTCATAGCAGATGCTCTTGAGTGCTCATTCAGATGGCATGTTCCATGTCTCCCAGAATAAGACCAGCTACTTTTTTCAGAGGACTCCTCTTTGTTTAGTGATAGATGCTAGCCATGTAGAATGGCGGGTCATCCACTGGCTGTATAACGCTCATAATCCCTGCACTTAGAGCTGCCTAGAAGTATCATGAGAGACTATTAAGCATCCAATACATCTGCCTCGTGTAGTAGCTGGGTAGAAATTGTATGAGGCCCCACAGATACAGAGAATCTGAATTTCATGCAAATATTATATGCAAATTCACAAATTAACCGCTGTCTTTATTGCATGATTTATTGGTCGTGTGGCCATTGATTCTGAGCAAGCTCCTTGTTCTGGTATATTCCTACATATAAAATCAGCCTTGATAGTTGCTATTTAGCCATTGGATATCTTTGACTATTATAGCCTTCTTCAACTTGTTGCCCTCCAGATGTTTTGAATTACGACTCTCATTATCCCTGACCATTGGCCATCCAGCCTGGGGCTAATGGGAGTTGTAATCCAAAACATCTGGCGGGCAGTTGAGGAAGGCTGGATTACTAACACGCTTAACGTCTTTCAAAACAGACCATCCAGCCCCAATCCCATAAAAAGCACAAGTCACCCAATGCAGTATTTCAAAGTTACAATATGAACAAAAAAACAAGCCTCATACTAATCAGTTACTCACCAAAGATTATTCTGAAAACACAGATCATTCACCACCCTACTAAAAATTTGCAGTGCTATTCTCTGGTAAGCCTTTTAGAAAGGGAGTTTCACAACTATGGGGGGAAAAGGAAATGTACTACCTTCAAGTCAATCCTGACTTATGGGCGACCGTATGAATAGGGTTTTCATGGTAAGCAGCATTCAGAGGCGGTTTACCATTGCCTTCCTCTGAGGCTGAGAGGCAGTGACTGGCCCAGTGAGCTTCATGGCTGTGTGGGGATTCGAACCTTGGTCTCCCAGGTCGTAACCCAACACCTCAAGCACTACGCCACACTGGCTCATTTTCACAACTAAGATGCTGCTAACTAAAAGGTCCTGACCAGGGATCTAGGAAATTGCCTCGTACTGAGTCGGACCACTGGCCCTTCTAGCTCAGCATTGTCTACACTCACTGGCAGCAGCTCTCCAGGCTTTCAGGCAGGGTTCTTTCCCATCCCTACTTGGAGCTGCTAGGGATTGACCGTGAGACTTTCTGCATGTAAAGCAGATGCTCTGCCACAGAACTGCAGCCCTTTTCTGAGTCAAGTGAATCTTATTGCTTCCTGGGTAGCATCTTACAGGCCCTTCCTGTACATCTTAGTAGGCGGTGGGCCTCGTGTGGAGTGACAGGCCTAGGTCAAATAGACTTCTTATCACTCCCTCCAATAGTGAACTCAGAGCCAGTGTGTCTTTTCCTATTGAGACGATGCTGTAATTGCCTAACATCTCTTGTGGGGGTGCTCTTTTTCCCCCTCTGTAGACTCAGCTACGTATCGACTCATTCTTCAGATCAGCACAACAAGAGAAGCAAGCCATAAAGAGTCAAAGGCTCCGCAGGGCTGTGACTTGCATGAGGAGGAAAGAGAAGGAAGAAGAGGAAAGTGAAGTCCTGGGGTCCACTACCATCATTGAGCAAGAATTTAAGCAGAGTCAAGGGAAGGATCCTGGTCAAGGTGCACAGCGAGAAGTGGCTGGAGCCCAGAGCCGACGGGGCAAGAGGAAAAAGCATCCACCCCCCAAAGAGCAGAGTTTTTTGGGGGGAGGCTTCATAGGGGAGGTTCAGCTCTCAGAAGCATCCAGTGAGTCGTCGGCTGAAGAGTTGGAGAATGAGCCCTCCAAAAGGTGCAGGAGAGGGAAAAATGTGACAGCGCTTGAAACTGACACAGCAAGTCTTGACACCAACCTGAGGGTTAAGCCCACCTGGGACAAAGCAGAGAATAGCAGCTCCAGTGCCGAAGAAGAATTGCCTCTGGTGACGGCCAGACCTATATTTGAGGGCAAGAAAGCAAGGAGCAAGTCTTCAAGGGGAAGAAGTAGGAAATAGTGCTAGCTAGCAACATACATGGGATTCTAAAAGAAATGGTCTTCTGTATAGCACAATGAAATTAGGAAAAGATTGCTCTCCCTCCCCTCCTCAGCTCTCACCTATGTTATCTTATTTTTGTATATATTAGCATTGTTTAGATAAGGGCATTTTTTTTTAGCAATTATGACCTGGAATTTTTAAACTTCTTTAAATGTGTATGAAATGTCTTCCCCAGAAAACATCCACTAGAATAAATATGAATGCCTCCCTTGAAGTTTCTAAAGGTGATCTGTAATATGTGTATGTTTTTCATAATGAAAATGGCATCATTTGTAATGTTGCCAACCTGTCACTCAGTTTCACACTTCATGAAATGTGATCAGTAGCATACTATACAGGGGTTCTGCATTCTGCCAGAAGAAAATATTTTGGGCAGCTTCAGTTCCTCATACTTTGGTGCTTGCCTGTGTTAAAAAAAACATTTTAAGTATGGCATTCATTGCAAAACTATATCTGATGGGTAAAGTGGGGGAATTGATCATTCTTCTGGAAGCTACAGAATAGCTAATAATATCATGCCAGCATAACTAATGTTGGGATATAAATGTAACAAATAAATAGATCAACAAATTAAAAATGAGAACTGGTTTTGCATAGTAGCTAAAAGTTTTGAGCTAAGAGAAAATCCTCAGTTTGAATCTTGCCTCTGCCATGAACTCACTAAGCAAGCTAGTCTGACGCATTCTACCCATCAGTATATATAGCAGAGATGAAGGAGCCTGGACCACAGGACAGTAAAAAGACAGTGAGATTTAGGAAATAAAGGCAAGAGAGAAAAGGAACGACACCACTAATTACCTCTTCCAGAGAAGGGTGATTCCCAAGGTTCCATGCAAGCAACCTAGGGTCTTTAGTTACAAAATAGAAAAGTTATCTGGTATTGCACAGTGGGGAGGAGAGCCTGGGAGTCCAGAGTCTGTGAGTTCAAATCCCCGCACGTGTCTCCTGGGTGTCAAGGGCCAGCTAAAGATCACCCCACAGCGAGTGGCTCAGGGGTTATGTGCCCTGCCACCTGTGCAGCTGTGGGCAAGCTGCAGAGTCCCAAGGAGCCCAGTTGCCCCCCAGCTGGCAGTTGTGACAAGGAAGGGGCTGGCTTGTGCAGCTGTGGTGAGCAGGCCCTAGCCAGCTGGGGAGGACTAGCCTCACAGGGAGGCAATGGTAAACCCCCTCTGAATACCGCTTACTATGAAATCTCTATTCATAGCCATAACTCTGGATCGACTTGAAGGCAGTCCATTTCCATTTTCATCCTGAGGAGAGCCTGTGAGGCTTGTGTTCATCTAAGCTTCTTGACTAAAGTACACAAAGTAGTAAACACTGAGAAGAGGCAAGGAGAGAAGGGAGGCAAGTGGAAGGGATCTAGCTAAGGCTGGAGAGGTCTGCTCCCCTGGGATCCCTCTGGGTTGAGCAGGCTTTGAAAGGAGTGTGCCTCCTGGAGAATCTAAAACTGAATATGGTGGTGTCCGAGGGACAACACCGTTCAAGAACAGGACTTGCTTCAAGAGAGGTGGTTCCTACACAAAGGATGATTGTTAAGAACAAAGTTGAACAGAAGGGACATTAAATGATACAGACAGAGTGAACAGCAGGCGTAATAATGCAGGTTCCAGTGCTGCACTCTGCTCAGGAGGTGTTCCTGAGCCAAATGGAACATTAGCAAGACGATCGAAGTATCTTACGTTGGAAGTTGCAAAGGTTGAATTCCCCACTTCCTCCATGTCAACCGCCATCACAATTATTGGCCCTCTTCCCCCAGCTAGCAGTTTATGCATTTAAAAAAAAACAAATTAAATGCAAAGACAATGTCATGTCTAGTATGACCCTGAGGGTGGCTTTCCAGTTCCTTGTGCTTGAGATCATTGTCCTGCTGAAAAGTGAATTTTCTCCCAAGCGTCAGTTTTTTACCATCCTGAAGCAGGTTCTCTTGCAGTATTTCTCTGTATTTTGCGCCATCCATTCAATTTGAACAAGATGCCCAGTCCCTGATGATAAGCATCCCCACAGCATGATGCTGCCACCACCATACTGCACTGCAGGGATGGTGTGTCTTGAGGCATGGGCAGTGTTAGGTTTGTGCCACACATAGCGCTTTGAGGTTTGGCCAAAAAGCTCTATTTTGGTCTCATTTGACCACAAAACCTTTTCCCACATCGCAGCTGGGGCACTCTCATGTTTTCTGGCCAACTCCAGACGTGCTTTCAGGTACTTTTTAAGTAATGGCTGCTTTCTTGCCACCATCCCATACAGGCCAGTGTTATACAGAGCTCTTGATATGATTGACTGGTGCACCATTACTCCACTCCCACCCTCTGAACTCTGTAGCTCCTTCAAAGTGATTGTTGGCCTCTCTGTGGCTTCTCTCACAAGTCTCCTTGTTCCAGCGCTAGGTTTTGAGGGACGGCCTTTTCTTGGCAGTGCCTGCGTGGTGTGATGCAGCTTCCGCTTCCTGATTATGGATTCAACTATGCTCACTGGGATATCCAAACTCTTGGATATTATTTTGTACCCTTTTCCTAATCTATGCATTTGTATTACATTACTTCTCACTACTGTAGAATGCTCTTTGGTCTTCATTTTCCTTCAGATCCACAGCCTGACCAATGATCCTTCAACAGTGGGGGGTTTTATCCTGACAATGTGACAGCAACTTTAATGGTTCACAGGTGGAGGCCAATGGTAAGGTAACTGTGTCCTCCATAGGGCAATTTCTTTCATCTGTGTACACTGGGAGCTTCCACAGCACAGGGGTTGAATACTTATGCAAGCAACATGTTTCAGGTTTTTTTATGTTTCTTACAAACATGCAGAGCTTGGAAGTAATTCATTACAAGTAAGCGAGTGGGTGGGCAAGCGAGTGGGCGGGCGAGCAAGCGAGTGGGTGAGGGGAGGGCGGAGGAGGGGAGGGCGGAGGAATGGGCTGGCAGCTCCCTCTGCGAAGGGCAGTGCTACTCCCTCACCATAATGAGGAGCCCTTCAGGGGGCCCTGTGAGCCACGGGGCCCTCAGCCAGGGCCCCACCTGACCGCCCTTTGGAGCCGGCCCTGCATACTGTGCTCACTTACAGCTTATATTTATGTTGCAAAATCACTGTAAATACACACATTTGAACTAGACTTTTCATCTGTCTGCCTGCATTCATTGTTTGGCATATAAATATCGTCAACCATGACCTTTTGGTTAACCAATAAACATACTACTATTTTGATTGCCTCATATTAACCCTTCTTCCCAACTGATCAGGAGTCAAAGGTTTTTACTGTTCTTTTAGCCTGAACCTCTTTTTTAAAAAAAGTTTATCACTTGCACACCCAGATCAATCAGAGTTTGCCTCATTTTAAGAATCAATATCTGAAACTGAGTGTTATGTTGACATTTTATATCTGGTTCAAAAAAAGTTTGTTTTTGTGTTTTTGGGGCAAGCAGATGTTATAAAACTCCTCTGTGGAACCCCGGAATGTGTGACTGAGAAGCAGTTTTAGGATGATCAATTTACTTTTTAGCAGGGCTAATTTTTTTGAGAATTTGACAAGGAGAAAAATAAATAGCTGAAGCTCTACTGCATCTGCACGTGTGCCAGGAAAAAAAATCGCTAACTAAATTGCTATTGGTCATTTATTTATTTATTACATTTATTTCCCGCTTTTCTGCCAAGAAATTCAAGATGGCATACACACTTCTCCCCCCCCATTTTATCCTCATAACAACCCTGTGAGGTAGGCACCTGTTAAAGGGTTAGGAGCTCTCTATGAAGGAGGGAGAGTTGGCAACCCTAAGAGTTCCATCACTGTTACCTAACACATTTACAGCCTGGCTACGAAACGGCAGTGCAGAAAATGAAAAGACATCAGTTTGTTATACAGCAAAACCATATTTCCTTTCAGTGAATAATCACCGTGCTAGATCTCTGAATCAAGTATTGTGTTCCGGTGACTCCCTCCTCTCCTCCCCCCTTGCTGATTTTTAACGCTTCCTTTTGTACATAATTGCTAAGGAGAATGGATTCGGCTCCCACGCCACTCTGAAGGCGGGAGAAAGCAGCGTAAAAACTCAATCATGCAACCGTCCCTTTTTATCAAATTCTTATAGAATAGAATAGTAGAGTAAGGCCATCAAGACCAATCCCCTGCTCAATGCAGGAATTCAAATCAAAGCATTCCCGACAGATGGCTGTTAAACAAACGCAGCTGAAAGCTGGCAGCGTACGTGGAGGGGAAAGCAGCAATTCATCTGACCGAATAGCTAAATCAGGATTTCTGGTAAAACCGTTCGGAGGGTTCTCGTACAATAATCACGTCAAGGGTTAACAGAGAAGTTCTAGAATGCATGATGGGAATTGTAGGCGCTGACGTCCCGAGGAGCGCAAGCCAATCACATGCTCTTCCGCTTTCTTCTTGTAATGGCAGCTTCCAGGAAGGTAACAGTAGTTTGCTATATTGCTACTCGTGGGTAGCGATTGAATGATTTAGTTCCGGAAGTATCGTATAATCACTTTATGTTTTAAAATACCCCTTTGTCCGTTTAGAGCAAAAGCTGATATATTTAGACCAAGTTGCTTTTAGGACAATTAACGACACGTGCCGTATGTTGCTGCACATGACTCTTAAACTCCTGATCGGAGGATTTTTTTAAACACACCCATATAATCTGACCTATCGTCTCAGTTTAGCATTTGATTGTTCTAACAAAGATTGAATTGGGTTTTTATACCTGAGTAAACTTAATTTTGTGTGTGTTTACTCCTTATTTTAGTAGGTGTTGTCCTGGATTATTGTTTCCAAGATCCCAGCGCAAACTATTCAAGGAAATATCCCAAATATATACACCTTCCCACCGGTAAGATACTGGTTGAGTGCAAAAATGGATGTCTGTGGGACTGCGGTTTTATCTAGGAGTGCCGTTTCGTTCTTTTTAGTGGGTTAGTTATGTTATTCTGCTGTAGTGGAATCTACAGTCCTGTGGTACCTTACAGGCTAATAGAGTTATTGCGGCATAAGTTTTCATGGACTAGAACACCCGATGAAGTGGACTTTGGTCCCTCAAAGGTTATGTCACAATACATTTGTTAGCGATTTGTTAGAGTGGTACAGGATTCCTGGTTAATTCACCTCTCATGTTAAGTAAAGGTTGAGGGATCCAAAAACATTACAGTCCAATCCTAACCACTTGGAAGTAAATCCTATTGAATTCAGTGGGGTTTACTTCTAAATAAGTAGGATTAGGACTGCGAAAAAGGCAAATAATTGGGTGTTAGAACAAATTAAACCAGAACTGCCACTAGAAGCTAAAATGATGAAACTGAGGTTATCATACTTTGGACACATCATGAGAAGACATGATTCTCTAGAAAATACGATAATGCTGGGAAAACCAGAAGGGAGTAGAAAAAGAGGAAGACCAAACAAGAGATGGATTGATTCCATAAAGGAAGACACAGACCTGAACTTACAAGATCTGAACAGTTTCGTTCATGAAAGATGCTCTTGGAGGTCACTGATTCATAGGCTCGCCATAAATCGTAATTGACTTGAAGGCACATCACAACAGGATTGAAGCCTTTGTTGCTTATTTCTTAGTGTTTGCCTTGTTACAAAAAAACCAAAACACTTCTCTGCTAATATATTATGCCTGCAAAAATATTTATTATCCTGGGGGCTGGTAAGGGAAGGATAGAGGGTTCTGTCCCTGTTGTAGTAGCATGCAGTATTTATATGTTGGGTGTGGAGGTAGTGGATTTCTTCCTCTAGCATAAGAAGCTACCTTATACTTTGTTCTCTCAAGGTCAGTATTGTCCAAACTGGGTGGCAGCTGCTTTCTAGGGTTTCAGACAGGGAATATTTCTCAGCCCTACCTATTGAAAGTGTGGATTGAAACTGGGACCTTCTGAGTTAAAAACATGTGCTCTGCCCCTCTTGGTTTTGCCGGGGGGGGGGGGAAATGGGGCACTCCATCTCTCCTGCGTCAGCCTGTTCAGTCTCCCTCCTCTGCTAGCCTGTGGCTGCCATCCTAGTGCTTAAACACAAGGCATGCTAATAGCTGAAGACTGCACACAGGGGGTGTGATTGATTCCCCTTATTTTAAAGGGGTGCTCCTTGTTGTGAAGCGCTGTGGTCTCCTGTAGTGTAAGGGCTATTGTTTATCTCATGCAGTATCTTCCTCAAATGCATTTAGTTTTGAAGGTTGGCCTTGACAATACAAGTCCTGTCCCTCTATTAAAACAGGGAGAAATGCTCCTTAGTTAGTAGACTGTATTTTGCCCATACTTTATAGTTCTACAACAATATGCCAATGATAATATATATTTCATTAAACACGAGACTGCAAGATTATCCAAACATGCACACAGACAAATTGGGGTATGTTTGACCAGAGCAGAGGAGTGAAAATTAAAAGGATAGAGTTTAATTTGTTGTGTTTTTAAAAAACTAAATATTATTAACAACTGAGCTATCATAGTTACCTTTAAAAAATGCAATGCCTATTTTGCTTCAGTTTACCTTTACACATATGCACACTCTATTTATTGGCAGTAGCAGTAATGTGTGACAAAAGATATAGATCTGTTAAAGAAAGGTGTGGCAGTTGTACAAGAAAGTCTTGGCATCTCCACCTTGTGGTGTTACGTGCTGCAGTGCACTCAGTCCAACAGCATCTGGGGACTCAAGGTTGGGGATAGCTGCTTTAATACACCACAAATAGGACCTGCAATACAGCGTTGCAGTGTGCAGTGCACTTATTCACTGTTTGTGTCAGTCTGCTGTGCCCTTTTCCGTAATACTCTATTCCATTCCAACCCCCAACCCCTGGTGGAGTATTGGCCTGACATTTTTATTACTGAACCAGAACATAGAAGAGATAGATATATGGACATGAGAGCCAGTGTGGCACAGTGGTTAGAGTGTTGGACCACGACCTGGGAGACCAGGGTTCGAATACCCACCCAGCTATGAAGCTCACTGGGTGACCTTGGGACAGTCACTGCCTCTCAGCCTCAGCGGAAGGCAATGGTAAACCCATTTGAATACCGCTTACCACAAAAACCCTATCTATAGGGTCGCCATAAGTCGGAATCGACTTGAAGGCAGTACATTCTACATTCATATATGGTCATGAAGAAACTTGTCAATAATTCTTGAAAAATGTAATGATAAATGGATGTTCTTTTAGTAAGCACGAATTTCTATAACATTAACTATTTATTTGGTTGCTGTGTATACTAAGAGTTTTATTCAAGTAAGTCCTACTCAGAATAGACTTATTACAATTAATGTCAGTCATGTCTGTTGACTTCAATGGGATTACTTTGAGTAGGACTTGCATTTAATACCACCCTAAAGCTTTTGCTGTTAGCACCAGTAATTTGGGATGCTATTTCTATTGAAACCAAGCAGGCATCTATAATTTTTATATTTCATCACCTACTGAAATCATTTTTGTTTCACCAAGTGTTTTTAGCAAATTAATTTGATTCAATGTTAGCCATTTGTTCTCTGTTTTATTATCTTTTAAAGGGGAAAGAGGGAAAAGAGGGGAAGGAAGATGACCGCCTGACTTCACTAAAAGGGGAGCTTATAAACAGTTTGAGTTGACCATGTGTTTAGATTAATACAAATATGGATTTGAGGACTGTTACATTAAATGTAAAGTGGCTGGGTTCTGCAGTAAAGAGAAATAGGTTGTATACATTGACCAAAACCTGCAACCCAAGATTTTAATGCTGCAGAAACTCATGGCACTAAGTTAACTGATAGACTCTTAAATAAATTCTTAGCAAAAGGGTCAAATAAAGTGAAGCAAGTAGCGCTGCTAATTAGGGACAACCTAGATTTCGAGCCTCTAAGTATTGCTGCTAGACCAGGAAGATTCCTTTTTGTAGAAGGGAAACTGTCTGGATTAGGATTAATCACACTTGCCACTTTTTATGCCTCCAATAGTCAACAATTAAAATTTTTATATGCTGTTCAATAAATTGTATAGGTTTCCAAAAACTAACATAATTATGGGAGAAGATACCAATATTAATTTACAAGGATTACCTGGATGAGGGACCATTACTAAAAGAAGTTTGCACTTTTAAACAATATACATAAAAGAGGACTAAGAGAAGCGTGGTCAGAATTGCATTCAGAAGATTTCAGTAATTCATTTTTCTCTATATGCATGGTTCTTTTCCACAATTGGATGCCATATTTCTATCTGAATCTATATGGCCTCAAGTCACGGATGTACAAACTGACAACATAAAAGTCCCAGACGACGCTGCTATCAGTCTAACAATGTAACAACAAATCTCTGCCAAGAGGAGTTATAATTGGAAGCTTAATCCAATTCCACTTGCTTCAAATCACAGCAGGGAGAAAATAAGAGAGGATCATACCAAATATTTTGCAGACAATGCAAGTGAGGAAATACCAGAGGAAATTAGATGGGAGGCAATGAAATCGGTAGTAAGGGGAATATGTATTAGTGAATAGTCTTGCAAAAGAAAGGTCAAAAAAAGCATTTAGAAGCTCTAGAAAAAGAATTGACCAAGTTAACACAGGAATATAAAAGAACAGGGTCTGCCAAAATAAGGAGAAATGGAACAAAAAAGAACAGAACTAAATTTGGCAGACATAGATGACACCATGGTTAATATGTTATATTTAAACAGTGGTATTATGAATTTGATGGGGAAAGTTCTAAATTATTAGCATACGGTGAAAAAAAGAAGACAATCCGGTGCGATCAGCTGGAGTTCGGAGTCTGATCGCCCCCGAGGATATCAGCTGTAGCGTGCTGCAGCTGATCTTCCCCTCCTCCGGCATGATCAGCTGTAGCGCAGGAGTCTGATTGCGCTGGAAGAGAAGATCAGCTGTAGCGTGGGAGTCTGATCGCCCCCGAGGAGAAGATCAGCTGTAGCGTGCTGCAGCTGATCTTCCTCTCCTCCGGCGTGATTAGCTGTAGCTCGGGAGTCTGATTGCTCCTGAGATCAGCTGTAGCACGCTACAGCTGATCTTCTCCTCCGCGCGATCATCTGTAGCGCGGGAGTCGGATCTCACCAGAGGGGAAGATCAGCTGATAAGCGGGGCCATACTGTACTCTTTCTTATTAAGCAAGGACATGCTTAGTTTTGAAAACGTACTGGGAGGATGATTTGAAAGTGAAAATGGAAAAGGAATACTGGAAAGCTATCTGGGACAATTTTCCATACTTAACAGTGTCCAGTTCAATAGGAAATGGCACTTAAAATTATACACAGATGGTATATGACTCCAGTCAAAATAGCACAAATCTCAGGCTCATCATCTTGGCTATGCTGGAGAGGCCATGGGGCTCTTGGCTCCTACAGCCACTTGTGGATAGTGAGAATGAACAGAAATTCTGGGATGTTGTGCAAAGAGAAATAAGTAAAATAACTAAACAAGCAGTGCAACTCACATTGGAACCAGCTTTATTAAACCTTTTTATTAATAAGAACTCTGATTTATTGTACAAAAAAATTAATAGGATTTATGTTGATAGCTGCTCGCTATTGCTCGATGCTGGAAACATCTAGATGGATTGTCATTGGCCCACTGCTACAGAAAATTATGGGAATTTGCCTTGTTGGAAAAACCGACACAAAATTGGAAATTGGCAACAGGTACTAAGAAAAAAGGCACCTTCACGAACCTTGGATGTCTTTATTGAATTTACATATAAAGAGGAAAATCAGCATCAAGTACCCAAACCCTTTACCAGAGTTTGGTTGGCTTGACAGACTTTTGGCTTTTGATCTTAAATCTTACGATAGCTCTCTTACAGAATCAGGTGGGGTCATCCAGGATTAGGGAGGAGGGATTGGGGAAATATTATGGCTGTTCTCTGTATTATTTGGAAATGAAAATAAAATAAAATCACAAGATAGGGTGGGCCCTAAAAAAAGAAAAGAAAATCATGTGGGAGGAGGAATAGAATATTATCCTGGAAGAAGATATGGCTGACTGGAATAGTGAACTGGGATACTCCATACTGCAACATTTGCTGCCCTGGGAGGAGGAGCGGGGTATAAATTTAATAAATAAAGATTTTGTTGCAAGTCCCACTGGTCTGTTTCGGATGGCTTGGAATGATCCTGTCAGCCACGAGCAATTCCTTGCTAACATCCCAAAAGGTCTGGGGTGCTACAGTATAAGAGCACTCAGTCTTTAGTAATACTCCAGTTGTATATATTGTGAAGTTGATCCAAGCTTCCTTCTCTCTTTACTTTTCCTCTCTCTTTGTGTTTTAGGTACACTTGAAATACAAGTTCCTCTCTGAATTTAGCCTTTTGTTCAGGATCATCTGATCAGCAACAATTGGGATCATGGCTGCCACAGGGAATGCTTTCCAGCTTGCCTTGGTGTTTTTCTTACTCCTGATCGGGTTGCCTGTTGTGGAAGCTTTGGATACAGGCGATGCGCTAGCCCTCCTGCTGGCTATGTTTCTCAGTTGCATTGGACTCTGTGCCTGCCTGGGCTTATACGCAAGAAAACGCAACGGAGAGCTGTGACTTAAGCAAAAGATGTCCTGGTTAAGCATAGCTACCTTGTTTGATGAGCTTCTGGATGTTTCCAGTACTGGAGTGCCACTCATCAAATCCTTATTGACATGCTCTGTTCAGGAGTAGGGTCTGTGCCTGACTGGAAAATCTTGGAGAATTGAGCCCCAAGCTTATAGGAAGACAATTATTTAATATTTCTTGGGATTAACATGCTGATTTAAGAGGGAAACTGCTTGTTTTGGTTGGATAGGGGGAAAAAACAGTATAAATTCACAAATACACAAGGTGCAATGGGGGATTCTTTGGGGGGGATGAAAGGCAGTCTGGATGGAGGTCAATGTGAAGAAACTCCAGACTATTTATAGTCTTGGAGAATATAACAAACCCTCCTAGTAGTTCATTTGGGGATTACTTTGATTAGCTTCCTGTGATTAAATTTATCTTTTTAACTCCCTCCCCCCAAATTAAACAAATGTTTGTGGTAAGGTCAAGCTACTGTGTATCCCCCCCTCCTCCAAAATCTTCCTGGTATAATTAATTTTTAAGAGCTGGATAATTTTCTCCTTAAGTGTTTGGCAAATGGTCTCTAATGGGTAAAATTATTGGGAGCATATCTTACACAAGCTTTGTTGAAATTGATACCTAGTATGGCTTTTTTCTGGTATGCTCCTTAATCTTAATTTCAATAGAGCATGCATGGGAATTCCTGATAGATCAGGCTCTTCAAAATAGTTGCAAGGGAAGATGCTTAACTGACCAAATGTTTTCTATGTATTTTTTATTTATTCTTGCTTTGCATTGTTTCCAGCATCACTCTTAGTATTTTATCAATATTAAATGGGGTGGGAATTCTCAGTATTTGAAAGGTATTAAATGAGGTGAAGGATCACTGATAACCACAGTGAATCAGTGCCACAGGGAATGCTTTCCAGCTTGCCTTGGTGTTTTTCTCACTCCTGATCGGGTTGCCTGTTGTGGAAGCTTTGGATACAGGCAATGCACTAGATTATTATCCTGGATCTTCCAGTGTAACTAAATCAATAAACTCCACAAGTTGTATGGTTTAAATGACAGCATGCAAGCCTCCTTTCTTTCTGCTTAATTCTTCAGTGTTTCAGGAGAAAGTCTGTCTAAACTTGTTCATGATCCCTACTGAAAACAACAAATTGCATTGCCATAGAAATGTTGGAATAGGCATACTTAGCCAGAACCTAGAGTACTATTTAGTGGTTAAGGTGTTGAACTACGACCTGGGAGACCAGGGTTTGAATCCCCCACACAGCCACGAAGCTCACTGGGTGACTTTGGGGCAGTCACTGCCTCTCAGCCCCAGAGGAAGGCAATGGTAAACCCCCGCTGAATACTTTTTACCATGAAAACCCTCTTTGTAGCGTTGCCGTAAGTCGGGATCGACTTGAAGGCAGTCCATTTCTCTTTTGATTCCTGTATTTTTATGTTCAAATACACACTCATGGAAGGAAGGGGGGGAGAATTCACATATGCACCAATTGCCCTATTCAATGTGGACATTTACATTTAAAAATAACGTAAATGGACGCCTTCAAGTTGATTCTGACTTATGGGCGACCCTACGAATAGGGTTTTCATGGTAAGCGGTATTCAGAGGGGGTTTACCAGTGCCTTCCAGCACCTTAACCACTACACCACACTGGCTCTAGAGTACTATTATTGCTTTGTATTGCTGGAAGAGTCTGAACATGGCAGAATATACTTTAGTCAGGAACAAGTAATGTGTTCTAGAGCATGGGTGGGGAACCTGTTGTCAGAGATTGCCCCCTGGGGTCCTTCTCTTCAGCAACCCAAGGGTTGCTTCCAAGATCAGTCCCAATTTCCCTGGGCCACTGCGTCCTGGGTAACTCTCACCTTCTCCAGGCCAAGTTACACCCAATACCAACCCTGGAAGGGGCTATACTGCCACCACCCCTTTACTAGCCCACACTCTGAGTAAGGGAAACTCAGAGCACTAACTAAGATCCTAAAGCAGACCTATTGTTCTTTCTCTCCCCCATCCCCACAAAGCTGTTCTGGGTTTCCCTCCAACCCTCCGGAGCAGATTTGGGGGGGTAGTGTGGGGTGTACAGGGAGGGAGGAGAGAATCCCATTATCCTAGTGCAAGTATTTAGTCCTCAACGGCAGAACAGGCGGAGGGTAACAATCTGTACGTTACAACGGCTGTGAAGGCAGATGAAGGCTGCAGTAGATAAAAGACTGCCAGTCATCATGGTATCTATGCCATTGGATCAAAGCCTTTTTGGGCCTGAGATTATAGTGCAGGAGAACATTTGACAATAGTGGGCCAGGAAATGTGCAGTTTGACACCCAATAAATAACAAGTTTGCTTGTTTTAGGGAATGCTTCTTCCTCCTTTGAGATGTCCACAGAAATCCTATTAAGCTCAAGGATACAGATTCTAGCTGTTAGCCACAATGAAGACTGGCTTTCAATAAAGTTAACATACGCTAAGACAAAATCATTACTTCATTAAATGGCAAGAGCTGTTCATTTGAAAGTTTTCTGACCAGATACATAGATATTATTCATATTATTCCAAAAGGTTTAAGTAACATGCTTTATAAAATGCATAATGATGCCTTTTCACAAAGGAAGCTATTTCAAATGCAGGCTTGCTGTGGAAGGTACTAAATGCTTAGTGAAGTCCAAGATTACATTAAATGTGTGATCACATAATACCTCTCAAACAAATATTAATGGCAGTCCCCCTCGTAACAACAACAAAAGCTTCAAACAACACACTTGTTAGCACATGGCACCTACCACCTAAGGCTGCAATCCAGTACATGTGTACTCAGAAGTAAGTTCCATTGGGTTCAATGGGACTTACTGCCAGGTAAGTGTGTATTGGATTGCAGCCTAAGCTAAGAGTGGCGAACATGTTGCCCTCCAAATGCTGCTCAGTTCCAACTCCCCTGCCTGGGGGGGAGCTGGGAGTCCAACAGTAGCTGGAGGCCTATAGATTATGCATTCCTGATTTATGTACTATTCAAAGACTGGCAACCAGAAACCTACCATCTTTAAGGGCATAAGCAATAGTCACTCTAGTTAAGGTTGAAAGCTGATGCTTAACAAGCAGATCCAGGTGAAAGGCCTTTGCTATTGTGCATTTATAACAACTATTGTGTAACAACTTCGGTCCTGTACTACCTGTCCTAGAAACCTCTTGAATGCTGGGTAGATCTCATTAGATAGCAGTAGAGCACTAGTTAGCATCTCTGTTGTTAAATGCATGTAGTCTCCACTACAGTTTTGTGTCCTACTCAGATGTTGCATTAGCACACTTTGTTTTTTATAGCAATTTTTTCCACCTGAAGAATCATTATGCTTCAGCCAGCAGAGATAAGGAGGGCAGGCGTACCCACTGGAAAATGGAAATGTGCCCATTGTTTTCTCAGAAAGTGAGTGGCAAAGACAAGCGTTGCTAAAGCAGAGCACCACCCCATTCACATTGCCTTCTATCTAAATGCACACCGGACATCATTGTCAGAAGATGTACTTGGGGCTCATTACCTCATGTCAGCCCTCAGGCTAAAATTCTGCCTTATATCTCTCTAATTTTGGTATATCAAAATTGATTTGTTTTATGGGAATGGACTAACTTGATAGGACATAGAAATAAAGAACTCAGCTGCTCCTACTGCACAGTAACTGGTAATTACAATGATTCACTCATAACAATAATTTGCAATATGTCTACACCGAAAGGACTTCAAAGGTCTGTAAGATCTGCTTAAGGTGAACAGATGCAACTGCCCATGCTAAAAATCTTAAATAGAAGGATTATTTCATAGTCTTTCAGTAGGGTTGCCAGGCGCAGGGCCTGAGAATGACTCTGTATCTTTAAGAGAAGAGAAAATTCAGCCAAGTGCAGTTTTCTTGCAACACTATACAGTAATGGAAAAACACAAGGTGAAATTCTCCCTTTCCCCTGCACAACTTTTAAAGATACAGAAGACCTCAAGACCTCTTGGTTGCCAGGCCTATTCAATAGTTCTACTCTTTATAATGCCCCATAGCTGAATAGAAATTCAGAAATGGGATAGAAAAGAAATTCCAGGGCTAAGCTGCAATGAACAAACTCTCCCTACGCCCTAGTTTTGACCATCTGTCAGTCCAGCCTATCCATGTTTATTTAGAGTTAAGCCCCACTAAACTGAAGAGAGTCAACTAGTAACAAATTCCAGAAGGGTATCCACATTTGACCATCTTTACCCATACCAGCCCACCTATTCACTGAGGTCATCATCTGAGGGTCTCGCATAGGTGCCTTGGCTTTCTGAGACAAAGTAGACAGTGTTGAGTTAAAAATGAAACATTAGTTAAAATAAAATTGATTTCGGTTTATTTGCCCCTCACCTAAACCTACCCAGGTAACTTTACAAATGTAATGTGATTCACAATATAAAAGTGGAATCCACACCTCCATGTTTATTGAGCCTTAACAGAGACATGTCAAAGGATGAAAGCCTTTGCCCCACAAGAATGTACTCTGTACGAGCTTGAGATCTCTGCCTTTTATCTATTTGTTTTGATGTTCCCTGTTAGTTGTTTTTAAGCATCCTGGCACCAGCCCCCTTATCTCAAGGCTGTATAATAGGCAAGGCTGATCTCCAAAGGGGGCAACCTGTCCCTGGCAGATCTGTCACCTCCCCTTCCTTACTCTTTCCCCTCCTTTGCATTCTGTACTGACATGTAGTTTTTTCTTTATGTTTTATGACGTTTTATTCCCCTAACCTGTGACCTCTGTGAGGGTATATAATCTGCACTCCTTTCAATAAACGGGGTTCCCATCTCTGGAAAGCATCTTGCTGGAAGGATTGGGACCCCTTTGCAAAGGTACTTGTTGTCGTGTAAATTTCTGGCCTCTGGCAGTGGGGGAATGATTCAACTCCGCACTCTTCCCAGGGTGAACGAGAGGTGAGCAAGGTTGTGGACGGCTCGTGGTTGGGTTTGGACCTAACAACTTGGGGGCTCGTCCGGGATGCTCCTGTGCGACCCGCTTGCTGGCAGCGCTTCCTCTCTGATTCAGGCAACAGGCGCCACGAGAGATTTCTCTCGGTTGCTCTGCACGGAGGCTTTTGCTGCCAGCTTGTAGGATAAGCAACAGTTGAGGAACCCCTGCCAGACGCCATGAGACAAATAGGGGTGGGAAATTGCCAGTTCAGAAAGGCATGAAGAAGAAAAAGGATGAGTGAGCTCTGCGTGGAACGGTGGACACGCACAACTGCAGTTTCGGCCCCTGGTAAATGGCGGCTGAGAGGTGGTTCCTTTGAAGCTGCCGGCTTGAGAGGAGCAAGGAGGCAGATTGAGGCTAACCACCCGGGACAAATGAATTTCTGGTTCCTGTGGCAGGCAGGAGCGCAGAAATGGAAGGGAATAAGAATAATGGCTGTTAGATCTTTGACCAGTGAGGATCCCCATATTTATTTCAGTAAGGAGGCGCATTCAGCCTGATGTCTTCCGCCCCGCCTTTGCCTTCCAACCCTGAAAGTAAAACTTCTCAGGCGAGGGTAGAAGGGACTCCCCCACCTCTGAGGAGGAACGGGAAGATGGAGAAAAGGAGAGGGGCCTCAGGGGGAATGGTCACGCGCTTGCGAGAACAAGAGGAAAGTAGGAAGAAAAAGAGAAAGAGGAACTGAAAAGAAAAAACAGGCAGCACGTTAGGAATACAAGATGTGGTTGGAATGGCATCTTAAGGAAAGATCTTGTTTAAATAGAAGTGTATGACTGAGTACTCAAGTGTGAATTGGTTATATGTGTGAAGGTGTGAAAGTTTCTTTGAGTGTCTGTGTGAAGGTTTTCTGTGGGAATATTATAAGCGAACTTCCCTCCCTTTGCTGTCGCTTCCTAAAATATGTTTTATCCTTGCTGCTTGGATCGGCTGTGCTGTCCATGCTACTATTTCTGCTTGCTGCCCTTGTTTGTCACAGGATTCAAAGAACCTAATCTGTTCCTTTAGTAGCTTTTAGCAATCTTTTAAGTTAGTGTGAAGAAATTTGCTCTGTTTAGGCAAGTGATTAAGAGAGAGAATGGGAGGTGAGAAAAAGGGAGTACAGAGGTGGTCCTGGAAGTTTTGAGCTTCCTTACAGCAGGCAAAAGCATAGTGACATCACCTTTAATGAAAGGTGGTATGCGGAGGCAAAGTGGTGTTAAGATTGAGGCATACAGGATGTAGACAGAAGGTTCGAGTTACGTAGACAGTGAAAAGGCTAAAGAGACGGCGAGCAGTCGTGATGGGTAAGAAATGTCTTGGGCAAATTAGTGGATTGTTTTAGGGAGAAGGAAAGAGAATAATTTCTGTTCTATAATGTCAGAGTTCCCTTTTTTTTCTTTGCTACAGTACTGGGTTTAGTTTCATTATTGCAGCTTGCTTTCTGTGTATGCGTGTGTTTAAAATTACAACCCCTCCTTCCTTCCCCCCCCACAGCCTGTCAGAAAACAGCCTGACACTACAAATACAAATTGGTATGATTCTGTTATATCTTCCAGTTTATTGTGTGATTGCATTTTTTTCCGAGCATATAAATCATGATTTAATTACAGGAATCAGTTCTCAACTGACCCGAGATTTTCTGCTGACACCTGCACGGACAGAGGGTTTTCTTTATGCATCTGTACATGATCAGAGGTCTAATTTTTTTATCCCATTTGCCTTTTTCTTCGATTATAGGATGAAGCAGAAGCCAGGCGTTAACAATGTTTGTTTTGTTTTTACATGGGTATAGAGGAGAATCTCCTGGATCTCCCTTTTGTCACTCTGGTATAGTGTTAAGAAATTAAGAAGTTTTCTACTGTCTGATTTAAGGCATAAGTTTATCTTAGTAATTTAAGAATGCAGCTGCAAATCGTTTTTCTTTCTCTCTCTCCTTGTATTCCTCTGTAAAAGATTTTATTTCCTCCGGAGTTCCCTTCTCTTAAGTTTCTTAAAGTTGTTTTCTCCAGTCTGTGTAGAAGCCGCAAAGTAATCCCCCTTCTTCCTAAAGGCTGCTTTCCGTGGCTACTTTCATGGGCAACCTCTGTACATGACCAGAGGCTAGGGAAACTCGAAGGTTTTTAGAATGTGTAGTCCTGTTGTGTGTTTGTCTGTCTGAAACCTTTTTTAATTGTATCTTTTTTCACTACTAATGGGAATACTCAGTGCAAGGTACAAAGCTGCTAAATTGTTAGTTGCAACACAATATTTTGGTTTTTGTCCACTTTTGTTCAGAAGTCTCATCTGTGGCCATGAATGTGTTTTATTTTTATATTTTCCTTCCTGCGCTGAATGATTTGTAAAGGAAGCATTTTCTCCCCAAGGAACGTTTTCTTTTTGTGTGTGTGTCACAGGAGATTTTATTACAGGCATTTTTGACTGGGGCCTCACAGATCACTGACATGAAGCCAGTACCAATGCCTTGGGCCAGGACATAGCTATGCAACTGGCGTGCCATTCTGCAGCATGTGCTACAATAACAGCATAGGGGCCTGCTTCATTCTTCCCCAACTACAGAAATTGACAGGTCTACTCTGGCCATCGACCTGAAACGGACGCCACTATTTCTTCTGGCGAGATGTCCCATGTTGTGCAAGCTGGCGACCTTTATCACAGTCACTCGGGGGGAAGGGAGTATTCTTTGGGGAGGGAGTGATTATTCTTTTCATTGTTCAAGTTTTTCTGCCTCTCATTGGCGAACCATACACAGTTCAGTTACAGCTTCCACTGAACATGACCAGCTGGTTTCCTGAGGATGAACTCTGTACAAGCCACCCTGCAGTATGATTCAAGACCCTGACACTTGTTTTATTTCCATTGTAATATTGAATGTGTTGACCACTGCTATTTTTTTCCCTTTCATAATTTACATGTTATGGCTGTTTTGCTTCTAGGATGTTTTTTACTTTTCCAATCCCTCTGAGTGATTTCGTAACGGGGTTTACAGGATTTGGCTATTTCAGATTTGGGGTTCACCAGTGTAGCGTATTGGCCCATTGCATCATTATTTTCTCGCCCATTTGTTTACTTTCCTGCTCTGTCATAAAAATGGTTAGGAATAGTGCAATGTTCAGGAGTGCAAGCTACACTTCAGATAACACATGATCGTCATGCAGTCACTCATATCAGAGATAAGCCCTCACAGATAGAGGCACATGGATGGTGGAATTCCCTGTTTGGCTGGGGTGAGGACGCCAAAGGAGGTTTCAACCTTATACTGCACCCCGTTGTGGTGGTTTTGGTTTTTCAGAAAATTCTGATCTTTGTCTAACTGGCCCTTGTAATGTGTATCCATCTCATATGGCCCAGTTACACCGACTGGAAGTCAGCATTGGAGCCCGGGGGCAGAACTGTGATTACTAACATGTGAAAGGTCATTTGTGTACATCTACCGTTCAAATATAGGGGGAGTGTTATGGTTTGGCTAATCCTCTTTTAGTTCATGTGGACCCTAGGAGGTGCAAGGCCAAGAGCTATAACTCCCACCCCCACTCTCACACACCCCCACCTGATGGTATGGCTGGTGATGCGTTCCAGAGGTTTTGTGCGAAGAAAAAACAAGGGCAGAGTTAAGACTGCCGGGACTTAGACTCCCAGTTTATAGCAGTTGATCCTAATGAGGTATCCGGAGCACAGTCTTGTCATGTTTTATTGGTTGAGTTTCAGTTGGTTCAGCTCGAGGACGTGGACAGGGTGCTTGGACAGGTGCGTGCAACCACTTCGGTACTAGATCCTTGCCCCTCTTGGCTTATAAAAACTAGCAGGGATGGAACAGCTGGTTGGGCCAGGGAAGTGATAAATGCCTCTTTACGAGAGGGAGTGGTCCCTGGCCGTCTGAAAGAGGCGGCAGTGAGACCACTTCTGAAAAAACCTTCCTTGGACCCAGAAAATTTCAACAGCTACAGACCAGTAGCGAATGTTCCATTCCTGGGCAAGATCTTGGAACGAGTGGTTGCTGGCCAGCTCCAGGCGCTGTTGGATGAAACCGATTATCTAGATCCATTTCAATCGGGTTTTAGGCCTGGTTTCGGCACCGAGACAGCCTTGGTCGCCCTGTATGATGACCTATGTCGGGAGAGGGACAGAGGGAGTGTAACTCTGTTGATTCTCCTTGATCTCTCAGCGGCTTTTGATACCATCGACCATGGTATCCTTCTGGAGAGGCTCGCGGAGTTGGGAGTTGGAGGTACTGCTTAGCAGTAGTTCCGCTCCTACTTGGCGGGTCGTCTCCAGAAGGTAGTGCTTGGGGAACATTGCTCGACACCGTGGGTTCTCCAATGTGGAGTCCCACAGGGGTCAGTTCTGTCTCCCATGCTTTTCAAAATCTACATGAAGCCGTTGGGTGCGGTCATCAGGAGTTTTGGAGTGCGATGCCATCAGTATGCTGATGACACGCAGCTCTACTTCTTCTTTTCATCTTCTTCAGGTGAGGCTGTCAATGTGCTGGACCGTTGCCTGGCCGCGATAATGGACTGGATGAGAGCTAACAAACTGAGGCTCAATCCAGACAAGACTGAGATGCTGCTGGTGCGTGGTTTCTCTGATCAGGTGGTGGATATACACCCTGTCCTGGACGGGGTTACACTCCCCCTAAAGGAACGGGTTCATAGTCTGGGAGTCTTTTTAGATCCTTCCCTGTCACTTGAGGCTCAAGTAGCCTCGGTGGCACGGAATGCGTTCTACCAACTTCGGTTGGTAGCCCAGCTACGTCCCTACCTGAGTAGGGAGGACCTCACATCAGTTGTACATGCTCTGGTAACCTCGCGATTGGATTACTGCAATGTGCTCTACGTAGGGCTGCCTCTGAAGACAGTTCGGAAGCTACAGCTCATGCAAAACGCGGCGGCCAGACTGATAACGAGGACCAAGCGGTCCGAACACATAACACCTGTTCTGGCTCACTTGCACTGGCTTCCAATATGCTTCCGGGCCAGATTCAAAGTGCTGGTTTTAACCTATAAAGCCTTATATGGCGCGGGACCACAATACCTGCTGGAACGCCTCTCCCGATATGAACTTGCCCGTACACTACGTTCTACATCGAAGGCCCTCCTCCGAGTTCCGACTCATAGAGAAGCTCGGAGGGTGGTAACAAGAACCAGGGCCTTCTCAGTGGTGGCCCCCGAACTGTGGAACAGTCTCCCCGATGAGGTGTGCTTGGCGCCGACGTTACTATCTTTTTGGCGCCAAGTCAAAACCTTCCTCTTTTCTAAGGCATTTTAATTTAACTTAATCTAGTTTTAACATGTGCTGTAACTGTTTTTAGTTTTCCTATTCTCTTATATTTTTGTTGTATTTTATTATGGGATTTTATTGTATATATTTGTATTCTTTGTTGTACACCGCCCAGAGAGCTATGCTAGTGGGGCGGTATAAAAATTTAACAAACAAACAAATAAATAAATAAATAAGAAAAGTTACTGCATAAATGTTCTGCATAAATGTTATCTTATACTTTGGCAGATTTCCCCCCACCCACAGTGAATTCCATTGTTCGTTAGAAAGAGCCTTAGTTTTTTTTTGGTGTCAGTTAGAAATACACATGCAGATATAAACACACGCATATGGGGTCTCCTCACACTAGGACTCCTCCTTTTCACATTGACCACACATGGCAAATGGGGAACTCAATACATACTGCATGTCCAACAAAAATAGATGAAACCACCCTTGCAATTGAGCACAACGTGATCACATATCGCCCACAAAATACACTGACCCCAAAGTTCTGTGTAGGGATAGGAGCCCTCACATGCTATGAAACTCTATGTGACAAGATAAGAGCACGTCAACACCAGGACAGCAATAAGAAAGCACACATAGGCCTAGACCTAACAGGTGAGATAGGGGCACCCACAGCTAACAAGGGATGGGAGGGCAAACACCCCTTTGGCCTTATTAGAAGGTGTGGCTCCAAAACACGGACCTGTTACGTCTGTGCCCTTTCATTTTTCATTCCCGAACATTACAGCTGCCCAGGAACTAGAGGGGGGGGGCTAACACTGAGCGGGTCGTTGAGCAGTGAAGTATGTGTCAATGAATGATTTGCACACACACACCATTTACCCTACAATCCAGAGCAGCTGGGGTCTTTGAAATGGGACACATGTGTCGGATAATTCTACATGGATCACCACAAAATTAGGTGCAGCTTACTGATTGATCTTGGGGTTCAATTAGTGCTGAGAGGGGGGACTGTTGAGTTAAAAATGAAACATTAGTTAAAATAAAATTGATTTCGGTTTATTTGCCCCTCACCTAAACCTTCCCAGGTAATTTTACAAATGTAATGTGATTCACAATATAAAAGTGGAATCCACACCTCCATGTTTATTGAGCCTTAACAGAGACATGTCAAAGGATGAAAGCCTTTGCCCCACAAGAATGTACTCTGTACGAGCTTGAGATCTCTGCCTTTTATCTATTTGTTTTGATGTTACCTGTTAGTTGTTTTTAAGCATCCTGGCACCAGTCCCCTTATCTCAAGGCTGTATAATAGGCAAGGCTGATCTCCAAAGGGGGCAACCTGCCCCTGGCAGATCTGTCACCTCCCCTTCCTTACTCTTTCCCCTCCTTTGCATTCTGTACTGACATGTAGTTTTTTCTTTATGTTTTATGACGTTTTATTCCCCTAACCTGTGACCTCTGTGAGGGTATATAATCTGCACCCCTTTCAATAAACGGGGTTCCCATCTCTGGAAAGCATCTTGCTGGAAGGATTGGGACCCCTTTGCAAAGGTACTTGTTGTCGTGTAAATTTCTGGCCTCTGGCAGTGGGGGAATATTATTCAACTCTGCACTCTTCCCGGGGTGAATGTGAGGTGAGTAAGGTTGTGGACGGCTAGTGGTTGGGTTTGGACCTAACAACAGCAACCAGGGAAAGAGGCTTTCTGGTGGTTCCCCCCCCCCAAGCTTTTGAATACCCTTCCTCCTTAGCCCCCAGGAACACCGTATGAAGTTTGCACTAGTGTAAGACTGGGTCCTGGGACACCAGGGTTCATATCTCCACTCAGCCATGAAGCTCATTGGATGACCTTGGGACATTCACCGCCTGATCTACTTTACAGGGTTCTCGTGAGGATAAAATCAGAAAAAGAGAAAACTATGCTTGCCAGCTTGAGCTCTTTGAAGGAAGAGTGGGATAGAAATGTAATAATAAATACTAGACTGTTACAGAAAAAAAACCCAGAATCTTATAGCATCTCAAAGACTTAAGACATTTATGGTTGTGCAAGCTTCTCTATTTCCCCAAAGGTTAAGCAACATTAAAGGATGGTTAAAGGGTAGTATTCAATGCTAGTTTCACTCAGAGTAGACCTACTGAAGGTAACAGACATGGTGAATCTAGGTTCATAGGAAGCTGTCTTATACCGGGTCAGCCCATTAGTTCATCTAGCTCAGGTCTGTCAACACTGACTGGCAGCGGCTTTGCAGGGTTTCAGGCAGAAGTCT
This sequence comes from Rhineura floridana, assembly GCF_030035675.1. Classification (NCBI taxonomy): domain Eukaryota; kingdom Metazoa; phylum Chordata; class Lepidosauria; order Squamata; family Rhineuridae; genus Rhineura; species Rhineura floridana. The sequence continues at coordinate 10,868,074 of NC_084487.1, forward strand.
CTCCCAGCCCTACCTGGAGCCGCAGGGAGGAGGCTGAACTTGGGACCTTCTGCATGCAAGGCAGATGCTCTACCACTGAGCTACCGTCCTTTCCGAGGGTTTACTGAGTAGGCCATTTAATGGAAAGTATATTAAGGTGTCATGACGACTCTTCCTTATTCCTATCTCCAAAGGGACTAGTCACCCCGTGATAGCCTGCTGCCGCAAACAACAACAAAACAACCTGTAGCGGAGTTCTTGCAGCACCTTAGAGGCGAGCAGATTTATTATGGCGCCAGCTTTCGTGCAAGAGCACCCGCTTCGCCAGACGCAGTCCTGGAAAGCTGCTCCCGCCGCAATAAATACGTTTTAAGGCGCCGCACAGGACGCTTTTGGTCGTTTTCGCCTTTCGCCTGCGGAAAGCGGCAGCCTCTGCAAGGCGAGGAGCTGGAAGCCATTTCTGGCTTGTTGCACCTGAGAAAAGGCCAAAAAGAAAGAAGGGGGGGGAATTGGTCCAGAATCACAAAGGCGCTCTGTACGCGGCGGTGGCGGCGATGATGCGGTCAGAGAGCCCAGTGACTTTTCTCCGTCTCTCCTGGTTGCAAGCGGCAACCTCAGCACCCTTTTGGCAAAGCCCAGGTAGAAACAAGCGACGGCTAGGAAAGGCATCCGGAGGAAGAAGGAGGAGGCGACGGCTCACCCTCGGGGCGGTGTCCTTGAAGGGGATTGCGTGAGCCGAGGGGGCGGGCGGCGCTCGGGTTTCCAATCACAAAAGGGTAACCCGAGGAAAACATCGCAGATCCGCCTCTTTCCCCTTGCCGGGCTGACATTGTCTCGCGTTTCCCTTCCTCCAGGCTGCCGGCAAGCGAAAAGGTGAGTATCATCCGATCAGACGCACCGATCCTTTGCTTTGGGGGGGTGTCCCTTCATCTCCCCCCCGCGAAGTCTTTGGCCATGCAGTGTGCACTCAAGCTCTTCAAACGGGTGGAGCAGGGCGGGGGGGAACTCTTGTCCATCGTTGCGTAACACCCGCGTCTGTATGTCGTAGTGTAAGTGTGAAAAAGAAGGGGAGCATTCTGTTCTCTTGGCCTGCGGGGGGGGGTCTTGCAGCAGGCGATCGTCCTTAACCTCCTTGATTCAGCACCCCCATCTCTTATTTGCACCTGGCATTTCCAAAGGTCACCGCGGGTGCGCCCTTTTTTCAGTAAACCCTTAGTAGTAGTAGTTGCAAAAGACTTTTTTAAAAAAATGATGCAATTGAAAGAGTGGGTGGCTTCATTGCATCTCAAAGCTTTCTCCCCCCCCCCATGCTCCGGGCCTGGAGAAGAACGCTAGCCTAGTGGTTAGAGATGTCTGCCCATCTTCCACCTCGCCTTTCTCTCTTATGGGTTTTCCTCCCGCCCCACCCCCGGGTTGAGCAGGTTGCAATTTTTTTTCTTCCCGTAGAGAGGATTTTCTGCCCAGTCTTGGCTAACGTCCGAGTAGGATTGGGCCGCAGAGGCAGCCACAGTAGAAGGCGGGGGGAGAAGGGAGGGCAGCTGGTTGCTCATCACGCCCCGGTCGGTTGGGTATCTTCCCCTGGCAGCTGAGGCGAGGCGCGGGTGGCGCAGAGCATGTGCTTTGCCAAGGGCGGGAGTGGAAAAAATGGGAATGCACTGCCTTCAAGTCGATTCCAACTTATGGCGACCCTATGAAGAGGGTTTCCATGGTAAGCGGTATTCAGAGTCGGTTTTACCATTGCCTTCCTCTGAGGCCGAGAGGCAGTGACTAGCCCAAGGTCACCCTGTGAGCTTCATGGCTGTGTGGGGATTTGAATCCTGGTCTCCCAGGTTGTAGTCCAGCACCTTAAAGTGGAACCCGAGGTGTTTTTGGCGGGGGCTGCATTTGCAAAGAAACAAAAACTTTGCAATAGCCAAGTCTCCCTTACAATTATTTGTAAGCCGCCCTGAGTTCCAGCTTTGGAAAAAGGGCGGGGTAAAAATAAAGATGATGATGATGATGATGATAATAAATAGTACTGCCAAGGTGTGGGGCAGCACCTTGTAAATGAGGAGCGTCCATTCTAGAAGGCTCCGAATCAGTTTTGCAAGTGCGAGAAGGAAGCCGCATGCAACAAAAAGGGGCCGAATACGCAGATTCTTTGCCTCTCTTGAGCAGAAGAGGGTGGGAGAGCAGCCGGGCAGGGGAAATGCTTCCTGTGCATGCCAAGCCTACATCATGCCTGGCTTGCTTAATTCAGGATTAGGCCCTTGCAGATGTGGGAATGTGGCAGATTGTGTGAGTCAGCCTGCAAGCCACACACAACCCTCACTGAGTACAGATCGCAGGATTCAGAACAAAGCTGCGGAATTCTGGACTGCACCACTTCGGACCTGGCGTGGAGGGTGTGTGTGTGACGCCCTTCCCTGGTTCTCCCCGTCAGGTTCCCACCTGCTTGTGGCTACTGCCTTTCACTAGGCACCACCAGGGATACCACCAGTCCAGACCGTCCTTTATATGGTTTCTCACTCCGCTCTAGCACAGATCTCACTAGATCCCCCTGCTAGGCAGCACCACCAGTCACGTCCTATAACCAATACTCCCAGAGACTTTGCCTGAGTCTCTCTGTAGCTGGTTACTTTTGTGACTGCGTGCTTATGCTGTTCCCAACCCCCTTGTATCTATATAGATAAAGCATACAACTCTGGGTTCCTCTGGATACTTGAATTGTTATTATTCCTCCCTTCACCGCTGCCACCATTAGATACTGTTTCTGTTCAGCCTTGGTAATTACCTTGCCCTCCCTTCTGGTATGTATATCCCCCAGCCAAGGATCAGGTCTTTGGTAAACCAAATAAGTATTTATTAAATATCAGAAATAACAAGATTAGTTTTAGAATGTTTCACAAGCGTATGGTTTCATCTATTCCTGTTTTATACTTGACTTATTATTAATCAGAACTCCAACTCCCTCTTTCTCCACACTCCCAACATCCACCCTCAAACATCTTCTTCTCCACCCTACTAACATCCACCCAGATTCAACTGTCATTCTTCCATTTATACTCCCAGCCACTCAAACGCTCAGCCAATCATCCAGCATTCTACTGCTCATGTACTCCCCCCTCCTCTTTCACTCCACTTACCATATGTCTTCTATATAAACAGCACTTACCATATTTACCCTACAAGCAGGAACATCACAGGGTGCTCGTGATGTCTTTGCTTCCTCTTTTAATGAAACATCCCTGCGTGTAATAAACTAGCACCAGTAGTGAAGCAGAGTCAAGCATGGTCCTAGAATCATAGAATAGTAGAGTTGGAAGGGGCCTACAAGGCCATCAAGTCCAACCCCCTGCTCAATGCAGGAATCCAAATCAAAGCATTTCCGACAGATGGCTGTCCAGCTGCCTCTTTAATGCCTCCAGTGTCGGAGAGCCCACTACCTCTGTAGGTAATTGGTTCCATAGTCGTATGGCTCTAACAGTTAGGAGGTTTTTCCTGATGTCCAGTCGAAACCTGGCTTCCTCCAACTTGAACCCATTATTCCGTGCCCTGCACTCTGGGACGATCGAGATCCCGGCCCTCCTCTATGTGACAACCTTTCATGTACTTGAAGAGTGCTGTCATATCTCCCCTCAGTCTTCTCTTCTCCAGGCTAAACATGCCCAGTTCTTCCAGTCTCTCCTCATAGGGCTTTGTTTCCTTATCTCCCTGATGTTACTAGTTTGGAATGTGCAGGGATGGTTTTTTTTACATGGGTGTGTTTGTTCACATTTGTGGTAAGGTCTAGAATTCTTATCACTTAAAGCTCAGATAACCGAAGTAGGGCTCTCCAGATGTTGCTGGACGACAGCTCCTATCATCCTTGGCCTTGGCCATGCTGGCTGGGGCTGATGGGAGTTGCAGTCGAACACGGAGGGAGGGAGGGTAGTACCACCAGTTGTGAAGGGGGGAGGAGAAGCTGTGGAAAGTGGCACAGGTGCAGGATTTTTAATTACGTCAGGCATCAGATGCACAAAGGAGTAAAGAATGAGATCTTTTAAGAGGTCCCAAAGCGTTTCGAGGGTACCTCTTCTCCAGGGGAAAAAATATGTTTTCTCCTGTTTGACATGGGAGATAAGGAAGGAAAGGGCCCTCTGAAGGGAGGGAGCTGACATCCCTTTGAGGCCTAGTCATTTTCACCTCAATGAGGGACAGGAACCTAGGAAGCTGCCTTATACCGACTCAGATCCTTGGTCTATCTAGCCCAGTGTTGTCTACACTGACTGGCAGCAGCTCTCCAGGGTGGACCAAGGTGTCCCCTAGCCCTACCTGGAGATGCCGGGGATTGAACTTGGGACCTTCTTTATGCAAGGCAGAAGCTCTGCCACTGAGCCATGGCCTTCCCCGAAGGATAACATAGGAAGTGTATTGACATGCATGTGTGGGTCAACCTGCAGGCCTCATTCTTCCTGTGTCAGTCACTGGTTGCCTTATATTGAGTCAGGCCATCTAGCTTAGAACTGTCTACATACACCGTTGGCCTTCCAGCTGGTGGGTCGGGACCTCTGATTGGCTCGTGGTCTGATCTAAGGTGGGTTGCAACAGCAACCCGTCCTCCATACAAATGCAACGAACAAAGGGGTGAACATGGCCTTGAAAAGGCTGAAGACTACTGGTCTGCACCAGGGGCAGGGAACCTTTTTCAGCTCAAGGGCCACATTCCATCTTGGGCAACCTTTCGAGGGCCGCGTGCCAGTGGTGGGTGGGTTCAGAGGCAAAAAGTGGGTGGAGCAATAGATGTCTACAACAGGTGTAGACTGGGGAGGAGGCATGGCCTGGCGAGAATCCTGAGGGCCAGACAGAGAGGGCTGCATTTGGCCCCTAGGCCTGAGTTCCCCACCACTAGGCTGCGTACCCACTATAAAGCACATGACCTCCCCCAAAGAATCCTGGGAACTGTAGTTTGCTGGGAACTGTAGCTTTGTGAGGGGCAAAACACGGTTTCCAGGATTCTTTGAGGGAAACCCTGCGCTTTAAATGGATGGTGTGCATGCAGCCCTAGCCTTCACTGGCTGGCAGTGGCTCTCCAGGGCTTCATACAGAGGTCTTTCCTGGCCTCTTTCAGGAGAGGCTAGGGGGTTGAACCTGGGGCCTTCTTTCCTGAGGCCCACAGCACTGAGCTGCTTTGGACCCCAGACAGAGATCAGGTTATTTGGCTTCACCGGTGGCTTCCCCTGTCTTCTGTAGTTGAATGTTGTAGGAGGGCAGTGCACCTGGCAGCTTATGTGGCCTTTGACATCAGGAAAAACTTCCTAACTGTTAGAGCCATACGACAATGGAGCCAATTACCTAGGAAGATGGTGAGCTCCCCGACACTGGAGGCATTCAAGAGGCAGCTGGACAGCCACCTGTTGGGAATGCTTTGATTTGGATTCCTGCATTGAGCAGGGGGTTGGACTTGATGGCCTTATAGGCCCCTTCCAACTCTACTGTTCTATGATTCTATGACTTTGATCCCCCTCCTCCCCCATTCTTCTTTGTCTATTATTGTAGACTGTAAGCCTTTCTGGGCAGGGACCATGTCAGTTCTCTGTGTTGCCAGCGTGTCGTTGGTACTTTAAAGCAGTAGGAGTTCAGTATGAGTGACTTCACTTGCTTTCTTTACGTGGTGAACACGTGCAGCAGCAGCAGCAGCAGCAGCAACAGATGGCCTCTGTATTGGAGCATCAAAGAGAAAGTAAGCAGGAGAGTGTAGCAGCTGTGAGAGTGCAGGCAAGGGGAGTTGAGCGTTTTTGTGTGTGTGGCAGGGGGAGTTATACTAACCTCAGCCTTGTATTTAAGCATTTGCCATAGGCGACAAGTAATTGCATACAGGCAAGTGCATGGAATTGCATTCATATGAGTGAGTGAGCTGGCAGAGGAGGGGCGGAGCGCTCTGTCCCTCCTCTAGGCCTATCGTAAGAATGTAAGAATGCCACTGGATCAGGCCAGGGGCCCATCTAATCTAGCATCCTGTTCTCACAGTGGCCAACTGGATGCCTTTGGGAAGCCCACAAGCAGGACCTGATTGCAACTGCACTCTCCCCATTTGTGATTCCCAGTGGAGGTAGAACATAGCCATCATGGCTAATGGTCATAGGTAGCCTTATCCTTGATGAATTTGTCTAATCTTCCTTTAAACTTTGTGGCCACTATGACATCTTGTGGGAGTGAGTTCTGTAGTTTGTGTGCTGTGTCATAGACACCAAGCAGGCTGTCAGAAGAGAAACCCCGCCTCCACCTGGAGGAAGGGGCTAAGCTCTGCTTTTTGTCTCCCAGATCCCAGCAGGCTAGTAAATATTTTTGGCAGTAACTCTTGCAGACTTATTTATGAGGCTGATGTAACTTACAAGAACAACAGTCTTAAACTGTATATAGTTAGTTAATTTATGTGCTGCTTTATATTTAAACAGGAATATATTTTTATATATGAAGAAAATAACAAATATAGAACCAAGCTTAAGCATACAAATCTCTGAAGGTAAAAGCTGTGGAGGCCAAAGGCCAACAGCAGGGTGTCCACTGTATGATAGTTTTCTTCCTGGGCAGATTATATGGGTGCATGCTCAGTGCAGCAAGCTCCTGGTTCTTAGGGAAGAATCTTAGGTAACAGGGAGCTTTTTTATATTGAGTCAGAGCATTGGTCTGTCTTGGCTCAGTATTGTTTGCACTGACAAACAGCAGCTTTCCAGGATTTTAGCCCCACATGGAGATGCTGAGGATTAAACCTGGGACCTTGTGCCCTGCTACTGAGCTACAGCCCTTCCTGTTCCCCCAAGCCTTTCTCCATCTCTCTCTCTCTCTCGTTAGTGGGTGGTGCTGTTTTGGCTACATAAGCAATGGTAGTCACGACTTGAACATCAGATATAGAAGGAATGATTACACATGAATGAACCACATTACAGTGTGGTGTAATGGTTACAGTGTTGGTCGAAGTTCTGGAAGACCAAGGTTCAAATCTCCATGAAGCTCACTGGGTGATCTTGAGCCAGTCATTCTCTCAGCCTAACTTGCTGCACAATGTTGTTGTGAGGATAAAATGCGGAGGGGGAGAACTATGGCAGAACCATGTACACCATCCTGAGTTCCTTGGAGGAAAGGTATGATATAAATGTAAGAAATAAGAAATAAAATACTAATAATCCAGGGAAGGCAGGATTATTCTGGTTCTGAAGACTGGGGCCCGGGAGTGGAACCTTAGAAGTTGATCGCTTGCTGTCTATGATTTATTCTGTTTCAACTTGCTCCCTGTCCATTCATCATATAAACATGCCTGGGGTCAGTTAGGGGCGCTTGAGAAAACTGACCTTTGCGAATTCTGAAAAAAAACTAATCTGATCTGCAACTTCTGGACGATTTTGTGGATCACAATATACTAGGTTGTATCCCAACTGAGTTTTACTGAGGATAGACTCACTGAAATTAGCAACACTGAAATACTTGTGTCTATTAACTTCAAAGGATCTACTCTGAGTAGGACTCGTATTGGATGTGACCTGTCTATCAGATTTTGCCCTCTGAATGTTAACACACTTTTCAATATATATATTTTTTAAAAATGCAGGTTTTGAGAGAATATATGTTTAGAAATGCTTATGCAGGCAGTTGTGTGCATGTTAGGTGCCTTCAAGTTGATTACGATTACGATGGCTGACCTGAAGACACAGAGGCTTGTGGTTATTGTGAAGACTATATATTTTACTAATTTAATTGTAAATTGCCCTGCAATAAATATGTATATATATAAAAAAAATAGCAAGGCCTTCGAGGTCATTGTAGAGAGGTCCAGTTCCTTTGGAGAATTAGGGTCTTGTAACCACAGGAAGGCACAGCACTGATCAAAGAGAAATCCATCCTTAAAAGGACTCACCCTTTGGGTGAGGAATTGATGTCCTTTTTTGGCCAAGGAGAATAAACATCTGGAATGAAAAGTGTTCTCATCATGGGAGATCTGGCAATTAAAATCCCAAAAAGATGGGCTGATGGGAGTTGTAGTGTGAAAACATCGGGGGGGGGGATCAGGCTGGCAAAGCTGCTTTAGTGTGATCTGCTAACATGGCTACTCCCCTACTCCCACCTTACTCCAAATCCCTCCTGTATACATTTTAATACCGCTGATTCCTGTACAGATCATTTGTAGGGAGTAGGGAGGCTGCTCCTGACTTTCCTCCCTTGTGGGACAGGTGTCCATTTACTGCTATTACTTCCTGTTTAAGCCAGCCTGTTTATGAATAACTCCACCCATTCATCGATATGAACCCCAGGGCTGTGGAGTCGGTACGCCAACCTTCGACTCCTACTCTGACTCCTCTATTTTTCTACTGTCCAACTCCGACTCCACCCAAAATTGCTTCCGACTCCACTGCCCTGGAAAGGGCCGTAAATGTCTTTTTAAATTGGAAGCTCTCGTAGGAGCATTTTTATCGCCTGAATATGCGCTGATCTTGGCATCACAGCATTTGTCTTCATCTGGGTCCTGTGTCATACACTGACACACAAAATGTTTTCCATCTTGAGTTATGGTGAAATGCTCAACTACAGCTGACTTCATGGGAAGCTTCTTTGGCATTTTGAATTTATATTTTAAAAAAATTGTCAATCAAAATTTATTTTGAAGTCGGAGTCGGTACGTTTCTACCGACTCCACAGCCCTGATGAACCCACCCTAAGGTTTGGGTCTAGGTCATGTTAGGGGGGACCAAAATCCTGGAAATGGCTTTTGTAGATACAAAGATTGTTGCCTTCTCTCCACATTCCTCCTTTAATCCTTGGTTTTAGTCATTAAAGTACTTGCAACGTGTTACTTGCCTAAGTTAGCTTTGTTTTGCACTTCTTCCAAGTTCGGGGCATTCATGTAGCTGGACACCTTTCAGGGATAAATAATCCTTATTTCAGTAAAATGTTTGTGAATTATAGGATTTCTAGTAAATGTTCCCAGGTACTACAGTAAGGCTCTTCTCTTTAGATAAGAATGTTTTTATTCAGGGGATTTGTTCTTTATTTCTAGTGGGTGTCGTAGATGAAATAGTTCTGTAAGGGTAGTAGAGCTGGTGGAACAGGCAGGCGAGGCAAAAGCACAGCCACACTGAGTACAGTAGACAGTTCCTGAAGTGGTTTCCTGAAGTGCCAACAGGTGTTGGATTTAAGGCTTCAGGGCATTGAAATGAAGGGGAAAATAAAATAGTCGTGACTTTGAGCAGTTAAAGGGATTGATGGTAAAGGATACCCTTTTGGTACAGGCATTTTGAGCAAATTGCATGTACTTGGGCTAATTGTCTGTTTAAAGCGTGACTTTGCATGCATCTCTCATCCAAATGCTTTTTGGCCCCAAGCTAAATGATTAGAAGGAAAGAGAGAAATTGGCCTCAATCTCTGAAATCCGCAGAGAGTGCCCTGTCTGAGTTGTGTGTTAAGGTTGCAGTCCGTTAGAACTGTCTCCTGTGCAAGTTTCATTAAGATAAGTAAGCTACACTTGACACATTTCTTCTGGATATGGGCCTTGGGGGCTGATTTGTTCCTGCCTGTATGTTATTTAAAGGTCATGGATGTTTGATCTTCTCGTTGCCCCTGTAAGTTTTACCCAGGGAGGTATTGGGAGTGAGCTGCAAAACTTATGTACTCTCACAGTAGGGCAAGAGGAGGAAACCCTTAACCCTCCAGATGTTGCTGAACTACCACTTCCATCCTCTCTAGTAAGCACGGCCAGTGGCCAGAGATGATGGGAGTTGCAGTTCAGCAGCGTCTGGAGGGTCAAAGGATCACCATACCTGCCACAGGGAGAAATGAACAAATCAAGTTGTCCTGTCTTCTCTCTCAGAAAATCAAATCAAAATCGAAATCGACTGCCTTGAAGTCGCTGCTGACTTATGGCGACCGGTGAGTGGGCTTGCGTGTTCCAATGAACCCTGTGAGCGATGCCGTCGGGAGTCATGTACTCCCAGCAGGGTCACCCATGGTGATAAGGTCAAGGGAGAGGAACCAGACAAAGAACGATCCAAGAATGTCCTCAATGGCAGAACAGGCGGAGGATAACAATGTGTATGTTACAATGGCTGTGAAGGCGGATGAAGGCTGCAGCAGATAAAGGACTTCCAGTCGTCATGGTACCCATGCCATTGGATCAAAGCCTTTTTCTGTCAAGATTGTGTGTTGATCGTGGTGCACTGATCTCCCCCCATAAAACAAATTCAAGCACAGGCGTCTTCCATAACAAAAGTCCCATGGCGATCAGCAAATGGCAACGGGGACAGGACTGTGAAATTGAGAAGCCCCTAGTCATGGTCTGGTACATCGGCGGTGGATACAGGTTCAGACGGATCCATTGTTGAAGACTATATTTTGGAAGACAATCTTACTCGGTCACGAGTGATCGCCAAGAAGAAGAATGAATAGGGTTTTCATGGTAAGCGGTATTCAGAGGGGGTTTACCATTGCCTCCCTCTGAGGCTAGTCCTCCCCAGCTGGCTAGGGCCTGCTCAGCTTGCCACAGCTGCACAAGCCAGCCCCTTCCTTGTCCGCAACTGCCAGCTGGGGGGCAACTGGGCTCCTTGGGACTATGCAGCTTGCCCACAGCTGCACAGGTGGCAGGGCATGTAACCCCTGAGCCACTCACTGTGAGGGTGATCTTTAGCTGGCCCTTGACACCCAGGAGACACGAGCGGGGATTTGAACTTGCAGACTCTGGTCTACCAGCCAGGCTTTCCTCCCCACTATGCTGTACCAATTCAGTTTGTAGGAGCTGCCTTATACTAGATGAGGCTGTTGGTTCATCTAGCCCAATATTGTCTACGCTGATTGGCAGTGGCTGTCACGGGTCTCTAGCAGGGGTCTGTTTCCCAACACATGCTATCTGACCTTCTAATTGGAGATGCCAGGGATTGAACCCCATACTGTCTGTGCACGAAGTGTGTGCTATTCCACTGAGTTATGCCCCCCTACCTTACTCTAGGGCAGTGGAGGGGACTCTCAGGCTTGGGAACCTAACGTGGCTTTGCAGGCCTCTCTGTCTGGTCCTTGGGACCTTAACACAGGCCACACGCCTCACTGACCTTGCTTTGCAACCCCCTTGAGTGTTCCACCACTGAGCTATGGAAGCTCTACCAGAAGCTTTACCATTGAGCTACAGCCTGTTCCTATTAGGGTCTTTCCTGTCCCTGCCAGGTTACCCTGTTGGCTGCTCCTGGTATGTTTAAGAGTGTCCCTGCATCTGTCTTAAAGGTTTCTCTGATGATGGTCTTCCTTACTGTTGCGTTGATCTCTTAACCTGCGTTGGAATGATAATGCACCAACAGGAACTTTGCTTCCAATAGAGATAGGTGGCACAGAGGTTTTGATCCGGACTGGGGCTGAAACAGAAGACAAAGGGATAAGCTCCTCTACACGCACGCCCTGCTCCCACTGGGGTCCTGATCTGAGTTGGACCTAAGCATTTGCTGTTTACTACACACACACACGTACTTGCCTGTAGTTTGGGTATGGTTGAGCAACAGAGAGGCAGAGTAAATAATGGTTGCCAGCTTAAATCCCATTCTCATCTGAAGTTATGCATCAGCTGCAAAGAACTGTGCATGTGTATGTACATCTCTCTGTGTGTGAATGTGCAGCAGTGATTTGGGGTGGAAAATTTTCCATTTCATAAGTTCATTAGTAACAATAAATGAATGCCAATTGCAAATACATTATTAGGTCATTTTGGCCACCTAAATCTGGTATTTCAAAGTAGCATTGTTCACAAAATACAAGTAAAACAAACATGCTGAATTAGAGCACTTTCTAAGGCAGTGGTGGGCAACCATTGGCCCATGAACCTAATTAGTCTTACACGCACCCTGCTCCGGTCAGAGTCCAAAATCTCCCTATTTTGCCCTTGGATGCTGTTTTGGCCAAGCCACACCCACCTGCCTTACACTTTACATCTTATACGACTTCAGGTGTGAGGCAAGGAAAGATCAGCTGATTGGTGACACCTACAAAGCCCTGTTCCTTTGCCCAAGGAATCTCAAGCCACATGGGCAAAGCATTATGGGCATTTGACTTCACTGTGACCAAGGACAGGTGGGTGGCTCTGCATGGGGTGGAGGAGATAAGGCTCTAGGGCAGGGTGCGGAACCTTTGGCCCTCCAGGTGTTGCTGAACTACAACTCCCATCATCCCTGACCATTCACCTTGTTTGCAGGGGGTGATGGGAGTTGCTGTCCAGCAAGAGGGTTCCCCACACTTGCTGTAGGGCATTAGAAAATTCCAATCCGAAATTCTTTCCAGAAAACCCACAGCACATTGAAGGGAGTGGTGTTGCCATGCTAAATGACTTCTTTTTTTATACTTCACACCTTTTTTTTTAACTCCTGTATACATAGTGCAAGATGATGGCAATGCCTCAACTCGCTTGACTACAAAATCTTCACTGGGCCAAAAGGGATCAAGTGTGGCATAGTTGTTGGAGTTTTAGACTGGGACTAGGAAGGCCCTGGTTCAAATCTCTGCTCAATCATGAAGCTCATTGGGTGGCCTTGGGCTAGTCCCCGTGTCTCAGCCTGACCTACCTTATGGAGTTGTTGTGAGATCAAGGAGAGAACCCACAGAATAAAAATGAAATAATGGGGGAGGAGGGTGTTAATGGAAAAGTACAGCTGAAACCCAGCAATTTGTAGCATTATGCAATAGCATGTTAAATTACTGACAGATATTGCAAGTCTGAAGGACAAATGTAAGTGGGTAGAAATGAATTAGGCTGCAATCCAATGTATGTCTACTCAAAAGTAAGCTCCGTTGGGTTCAATGGGACTTACTCCCAGGTAAGTGTGTATTGGATAGCAGCCTCAGTCAACTTCTAAGCTATTACTGCACTTTGCTGGTCTCCTTTGCTGTTCCTCGTTATTTTTTTCAACTGTGTATCGCATATTGGTAGGCATGGAAGAACCTTGCTTTTCTTTTGAAGACGGTGAAAAATCACAGTTCCTTTCATCTGACTTTTTTCTCCCTTCGCAGAGAACAATGGCTTCACTCAAGGACAAACTGATTACTCCAGTTGCAACACCAGCCACCCAGCCAAACAACAAAGTCACTGTGGTGGGAGTAGGTCAAGTTGGGATGGCTTGCGCTATCAGCGTCCTGGAAAAGGTAACCGCGCTTAAAAAGTGTGTGTATGTGTGTAGGAAATGGTCATACCCAAGTGCAATATGACTTTCCCAACCCCCCCCCCCAAAAAGTGATCTGGTAACTGGACTCATCACTGTGTGTGGGATCCAGTGGAAGAGGGATAAGGGATGATGGGAGTTGTTCAGCAACATCTGGAGGGCCATTGATTCTCCACTCCTGCTTTTAGGAACATAGGAAGTTGTTGTATCCTGAGTCTGACCTTTGGTTAGGAGACCTTGCCATGGTCACTGCCAACCCAACCTGGAGATGTCGCAGATTGAACCTGGGACCTTCCGCACGCAAAGCAGATACTCAAAGTCCCCTTTATTCTAGCAGATTAGTGGTTAGTCGGGGTGGCCAACATGACATCCTCCAGATGTTGTTGGACTCCAGCTCCAGCCAACATGGCCGATGGCCAGTGATGATTGGAGTTGGGAGTCCCAACAACAGCTGGAGGGTGCCTTGTTGGGTGTCCCTGGGTTAGTCTATTGCAGCAAAAAGAGAAAAGGTGATGTTTCTCAACTGCAACTCCCATCATCCCTGACAATTGGACATGCCGGCTGAGGCTGATGGGAGCCCAGTAGGCTCTCCATCCCTGTCTTCATAAGCCTTCGTGGGCTAGAATTTGTGCAGTGAGGTGCATGAAGTATATTATCTGCTGCTGTCTTTGTTTTGTAATTGGTGTTGAAGCCCTGCACACAAACAGGCCACCGCCATCAACCTCCTGTGCACCAGCCATGGTCTCTTCTCATGTTAGTTGAATGTGTAGCCAGGTGAGGTCATGGCAAGGCCTGGTTTTAATGAGTGAGGGGGTTTCATCTAACACACGCAGTGCGCGCACACAGTTACAGAGACGTATCAGCTGGGTTAGCCTTTCCCAACCTTTGGGTCCCCAGGTGCTGTTGGACTACAACTCCCATCAGCTCCAGCCAGCCTGGCCAATGGTCAGGAATAATGAGAATTGTAGTCTAGCAACATTTGGAAACCCAAAGGCTGAGCTAGGTAAAAGGGTCTGGAATAAAAGTGGTTCAGTCTGTGAGCATATCTGTACAATGCTCGAAATTTAGAGAAAAGGCGAGTGAGAGGTGACATGATAGAGGTCTATAAAGTTATGCAAGGTATGGAGAAAGTGGACAGAGAAAAGAGTTTCTCCCTCTCATAATGCTAGAACTTGGGGACATCCAACAAGGCTAAAAGTTGAAAGATTCAGGACAGGCAAAAGGAAGATCTTCACACGGCCCATAGTTAAACTATGGCATTTGCTCTCGCAAGAGGCACTGATGGTCACCAACTTGGATGGCTTTGAAAAAAGACAAGACAAATGAATGGAGAATAAGGCAATCAATGGCTGCTAACCCTGATGGCTATGTTCTGCCTCCACTGTCAGAGGCAGTATGCTTCTGAGTGCCAGCAGCTGGAAGCCGCAGGAGGAGAGACTGCTGTCGAGCTTATGTCCTACTTGCACATTTTCCAGAGGCATCTGGTTGGCCGCTGCGATAATAGAATGCTGGACTAGATGGGCCACTGGCCTGACTCAGCAGGCTCTTGTGTTATGGTGTGCAAGATAAGTACAGTAACCATTCACAGAAGCAATATTTGGCACCTGTCGTGGGAGAGCGAACCCTGAATTCGATTGAGTCCTAAATGAATAAGATCGAATGTGATGGTACCTCTTTTGCTGACACGTTGACTTAGTGCATAGATGTAGTCCTGCTTTCTGCTGCAATACAAGAAGGCATCAATGTATGTGGACACAGGATGACTACCTCAATGAGAACTAGATCTATGGTTAGGAATATTGGCACACACAAACGCTTTGTCCCTTGTGTGGTCAGACCTTTGCATATTTACCTCCTATGGCTTTTTTCCCGCCCTTCCACACCAGGGTCTGCGATGAACTTGCACTGGTTGATGTCCTGGAAGACAAACTGAAGGGAGAAATGATGGACCTGCAGCACGGAAGCTTATTTCTTAAGACCCACAAGATTGTAGCAGACAAGGGTACGGCTTGTGTTGTATCTTACTGCCACCATGAAAAAACACCTATGTGTATCTTCTTGCTCTATTGATCGCATTGGAAGATAATTGGGAAACAGATGATTGAGTACATCCTTCCCTGAGCCACTTAGGATGGAGGGCAGCAATGTGCCTGGTAGCTGTAGGTAAGCAGAAATTCCATGCAGGTGAATGAGCAGGCTGATGGAGGGGAAACGGATCACTCTCCTCCACCAGTCTGCTTGGCAGAAGGCAGATCTTTTCCCCTAGCCTGCTAAGAGGCTAGCAGCCTGTATTGCTGTGCGGGTGGCAGAGGAAGGGGCTTCTTCCCCATGACCTGTGTAGGGCTGCGGGCTGCTGGCCTCTTAGCAGGATAGTTTAAAAAAATGGTAAGCTGTCCGCTTCTGTGGCCTTATTTACAAGGCTGATAGACACGGTGGCATTGGGCTAACCACAACATAAAATTACGCAATTCATTATCATAATGCTTGTCAGAATGAAGTTATTGTTATCATAATGCTCGTTAGATCTGTGGCCTTTCCTTCCACAACCCTGTTAGAATTGGCTTGCAAGAGGAAAGAAGGGAGGGCCTCAGATCTGGCAATGTCTGTTTCATTTATATGCTGCCCTTCCTCCCCACAGTCCAGAGTGACATACATGGGTCTTCCTGTACTCTGTTTTATCCTTGCAGCAACCCAGTGAGGTAGGCTGGGAGGTAGTAAAGACGTATCTTTTTGCCCAGGCTTCCTTTATGGAATCAATCCATCTCTTGTTTGGTCTTCCTCTTTTTCTACTCCCTGCTGTTTTTCCCAGCATTATTGTCTTCTCTAGTGAATCATGTCTTCTCATGTCCAAAGTATGATAATCTCAGTTTCATCATTTTAGCTTCTAGTGATAGTTCTGGTTTAATTTGTTAATTATTTGTTTTTTTCACTCTCCATGGTATGTGCACAGCTCTCCTCCAACACCACATTTCAAATGATTTTTCTCTTGTCCGCTTTTTTCACTGTCCAACTTTCATATCCATACATAGAGATCGGGAATACGATGATCTGAATGATCCTGACTTTGGTGCTCAGTGCTACATTTTACTATTAAGCAGTTTATAAATGCTTATAAATAAATTGTGACTATTCCAAAAACGAGCCAGTGAACATCATGGCGGAGCAGGGATTCGAACCCAGCTCCCCTTGGTTCTAGTCCAAAACTCTTAAGTATGGGGAAGGTTTGGCTCTCCAGATGTGTCCGAACTACAGCTCCCATCACCCCTGGCCATTGGCATTGCTTGCTGGGGCTGATGGGAGTTTAACAACATCTGGAAGGCCTAAACTTCCCCATGCCTGCTCCAACCCAAGGGTGGGAACCAGTGGCCCTCTTGATATTGGGGGACTGTCATGTCCCACCAGCCCCATCACTTGGGAATGATGGGAGCTGTAGTCCAGCAACATATGGAGGGCCACAAGTTTGCTGCCTGCTCTAACCATAACATTTTCCCCGCTCTCGATAATCCCTCATTACCTTTGCCTGCAGATTACTCTGTCACTGCTAATTCCAAGATTGTTGTTGTGACCGCCGGAGTCCGCCAGCAAGAGGGAGAGAGCCAGCTTGACTTGGTCCAGAGGAACGTGAATGTCTTCAAGTTTATTATCCCACAGGTTGTGAAGTATAGTCCAAACTGCATCATCCTGGTTGTTTCGAACCCAGGTAAATACGGCTTTTGGTTAAAGCAGAATTTCACCCGGCCTCTGTAACTAGACCATTGCCTGCACCTGCTTCCATTGTGGATTTATTTTTTTAAGAAAATTATTTAAAACATTTCTTACATTCATTGCAAATGCAGTTGTAGAGCTGACTGCAGTTAAAACAAACCCACAAGCACAATATACTCATTTAAGAATACAAGGAGTAAATATCTGTCCTGGCAGTAAACTCAAGCCAAGGCCTGTGCAAATCCTGCCATCATTGCTTAAGCCAGCCTTCTCCAACCTGGGGCTTTCCAGATGTTTGGACTACAGTTCCCATCAGCCCCAGCCAGCATACCTGTGCTGGCTTGTGCTGATGGGAACTGTAGTCAAAACACCAGATAGGCACCAGGTTGTTGTTATTATTATTATTATTAATTTCCATTTATAGACCGCTTACTATCTGAAAGATCTCAAAGCGGTTTACAATAGAATATACATAGAATACAATAGAATAGAATCCAAACACTGGAATACCTTGCCTGGGCCTCAGGAAGAATGTATTTGCAGCTGATACTCTGAGCTCTGATAAACCAGGCAGGTGATGGGGATTTAGCACCCATCGACAGCGCTCATGTGATCAGGGAAAATGGGGTCCAAAAACTGTCTGCTCCCTGGGCTTCTGTGTTGAGATGTTTCAATTCCTCCATCCAGGGTGTGGTGTGGACAGCCACACTCCAGTCGCCCCTATGCACTGCCCTTTCCAGTTATCTTCTGCACCAACACTGACCAGCTCACAAACGCAACCGCCCAGGTCAACTCCTCATCCCTCACTGGTTGGGGAGAGCTGGCTTAAAATTTTCCATGTTGATTTTCAGCAGGAGTTGCATATGACGCTCTTGGGCATCCATAAACCAAAGATGCAGATTGTGGAGCAAGCAAAACATTCTGAGCAATTACGTGCTGTGGTCGGTGACAATGAAGTTTTTAATGGTCATGAGCCAGAGCTCTCTTGACCAGAGTTTTCTTCCATTCCATTCCATAGCTTCCGGAGTGATCATTTTCACTATGCAGCAGATTCATCCCAAAACCTGACCTCAGTAACAATCGGTAGCAGACTGCATTGCAATATGCATTGTGAAAAAGTCCACAATATTAAAAGCAACACATATTTAGTGGGAAGGGGTGGACAGAGTTGTTGGTTTATTCTCCCTGGGTTTTTTTGTTTGCCAGCTTAATGAACTAAACAAGGCAGCAGGATCTGGCAGCTTCTGAAGGGGCCCCAGTCATGATTAAGAATAATTATGCCTCTGATTCTCAGTCATGATGAGACAGAGGACTCATACAATTGCTACAGGGATGCCACCAAAACAGCATCCCTTTGGCACATTCACCATCCTCAGGCTGGTCACCCTCAGAGTGGTTTATTGGGCCCAGACTTATTATTGCAACAGAGAGTACTCTATGATCCCAACAGGGTTGGGGCTCAGAGGCATGAAGATTCATCATACAGCGGCAGCATCCACATGGTAAGCTGACCTAAACTGGCTGAGATCAGTGTGGCCAGTTTTAACCATGCCACATGGTCCTGACTGCAGATCCCGGGGTGTGTGTGCCGTGCAGCCTCGCCCATCAAGGAAGGTTCCCAACTACAGAGCTGCTCAAAAGGCCACAGAACAGGTGACAACTACTGTTGCTTACTCTTGTACTTGGAGGCTGCGGCCCCTAGGCGCACTTATTTGGGAGCAATCTCCATTGAACTTGAATGAGATTTACTGCTGAGTAAACATGCACAGGATTGTGCTGAGGAGCACAGCTTCAGTGGGTCAAAATGCTTTGCAATCTCTCATCCTCAGAACAGCTCTGTTAAGGTGGCTCATTGTTCCCATTTTGCCACCACCTTGCTGAAGCTAAGCCGGTCTGGATCTGGTCAGTGCCTGAATGGGAGACCGCCTGGGAACCACATGTATGCCGCTTTGGGGTTCCATGGTGAAAGAAAAGCGGGGTATAAATGTAACGAATTGTGCAGAAGAGACACTGAGGTGGAAATATGGGTGCCTGAGTCCACCCAAGATCAGATTTGGACCCAGATCTGACTTCTCTGGGTATTTCTTCTCCCCAAAGCTGTGATCTTCCAGCCCTAAGACTGAATCTTGCTAGAAATAAAAAGAAATCACTAAGTGAATGCTCCCATAGGTCAGTTCACTCTGCTGTATTAAATATTTTGTATGCCATCACAAACGGAGAAGTAGTTTTTCCCTTTTATGGTCCTGGAACCATGTGCTTCCATGCGGAATTTACTCTGCCCACCATTACACACCAACAAACCTAATGGGAAAGTAGTTTTTCACGGTAGCGTGTGGAAATCTCAGTCCTGCACGTGGCGGTGTGGCTACACATAACCTGCTGGCCGCCAATTCAGAGTTGACGCGTGTGAGCCTTTTGACTAGCAACCATGGCAGCCTGGTGACTTGAGTGAATGAGCCCCCTCAGCGTGTCTCTCTTCTCTTCCCCAGTGGATATCCTGACCAACGTTACGTGGAAACTGAGCGGACTGCCTAAGCATCGCGTCATCGGCAGCGGGTGCAACCTTGACTCGGCTCGCTTTTGTTTCCTGATGGCAGAGAAGTTGGGTGTCCATCCCACCAGCTGCCGCGGCTGGATCTTGGGAGAACACGGGGATTCCAGCGGTGAGCAGTGTTGTTGCCCGAAACAATCCTGTAGGGCAGCGTTCTTCAGCTTTGGGTCATACGAACATAAGAACAGCCGACTGGTGCAGGCCAGTGGCCCATCTAGTCTATCTTGCCCACAGGAAGCCTGCAAGCAGGCCCTGAACGCAAGAGCATTCTCCTGCAGTTTCTGGCCACTGGTCTTCATACTTCCTCCAACAGCGGAGGTAGATGTTGTTGGTGTTGCAGCTGCCATCGTCCCTAGCCAGTTTGGCCAAGGTTTGGGGATGATGGGAGTTGTAGTCCAAGAGCATCCGCTGGCTGAAGCTGCAGGGAATGTTTGAAGCTGTCTTATACTGAGTTAAAATACTTGTCTTTCTAGCCCAGTCTTTCCCAACCACTGTGCCTCCAGATGTTGTTGGACTACAACTCCCATCTTCCTGACCATTGGCAATGCTAACTGAGGCTGATGGGAGTTGTGGTCCAACAACATCTGGAGGCACAGTGGTTGGGAAAGGCTACCTAACGCTGTCTAAGCCCAGCTGCCAGTGGCACTCCAAAGCCATGATCTGTTCGGGGAAGGTTGGGTACTGGACCTGGGACCTGTTGCTGAAACTGACTCAGCTCAGAATGAGAGCTTCTATAGAGGCTGGAGACTCTGCTCCATCCTGGTTCTTAGCCAGGCCCTGATCCTGGCAGGTCCTTCCGCAAGCTTCCCCCTCCTCCCACTTAGATTCATGTGTGGTTAACCAGCAGCCCTGAAGCTCTTGCCTGGTGCACAGCCTGTGCTCCTGCGGGCAGATGGGATAAGGGGCAAGAGCTGGCCATGGAATCAGGCAACAGGTGTGGAGACCTCCAGTCCTGTGGCCACAAGCAAAGACTGCCCTCTTTGTTTTATTTCATGGGGAAAGGCCATAGCTCAGTGGTCAAGAAGATCCCAGGATCCTTGGCACCTCCAGTTAAAACGATATCAGGTAGCAGCTGATGTGAAGGACACCTGTTTGAAACCCTGGAGAGCCATTGCCAATGATGGTAGACAATACTGCAGGTAAACAGTCTGGCCTCACGGCAAGCAGCTTCCTATGTTTGTTTATTGAGTAGATTTTATATTTCCTCCCTTTTAAAGCAGTTAATGTCAGCAAATAAGAAAAACAATCCCATTATTGAAAACAGTTCAAACACAGCCAGGAGAAGATCAGCTATACTGAGAGAGTCATTCCAGTTCTAATAAGGTACATTTATGCGGATGATACGGAACATGCCTTATCTTGAGTTACAGCAATGACCCTAGCTCAGTACTGTCTACACTGACTGGCAGCAGCTCTCCAGGATTTCAGACAGGGCGTTCCCAGCCACCTGGAGATTCCAAGGATTGAACCCGGGACCTTTTGCACACGTGGATAATCTGCCACTGAACTATAGGCCCACCATTGATGAACATAGGAAGGAAGCTTCTTACACCAAATCTGTTGGTCTGTCTGCTTTAGTACTGTCTTCACTGACTGGCAGCAGCTGTCTGGGATTTCAGACAGTGGGCATTCCCAGCCCTACCTGGAGCTGCTGGGGAATGAACCTGAGATCTTCTGCGTACACCACCAATCCATATACCACAACCCGAATTCTTTTTGTTGCAGTGGCCGTTTGGAGTGGGGTTAATGTGGCTGGCGTTTCCCTGCAGGAACTAAACCCTGCCATGGGGTCTGACCAAGATCCAGAGGGCTGGAAGCAAGTCCACAAGCAGGTGGTCGACAGGTATGGCATGGTGGGGGGTAGCCTCGGTGATAGGTACAGCATAGTCTTTTTATGAAGGTTACTTTCTAGAACATTGATGCGTGAGAGATCTAGGGGAACTACAGGGGGATCTCAGGAAAGGTGCTAAGACCTCCAGAATACACAGCCAGTACCTTTATTGAAAAATGGAAATGGACTGCCTTTAAGTCGATCCCGACTTATGGCGACCCTACGAAGAGGGTTTTCATGGTAAGCGGTATTCAGAGGGGGTTTACCATTGCCTCCCTCTGAGGCTGAGAGGCAGTGACTGGCCC
This sequence comes from Rhineura floridana, assembly GCF_030035675.1. Lineage (NCBI taxonomy): Eukaryota > Metazoa > Chordata > Lepidosauria > Squamata > Rhineuridae > Rhineura > Rhineura floridana. The sequence goes on from NC_084487.1 coordinate 10,889,584, forward strand.
AAGGTCACCCAGCGAGCTTCATGGCTGTGTGGGGATTTGAACCGTGGTCTCCCAGGTTGTAGTCCAACACCTTAACCACTACACCACACTGGCTCTCTACCTTTATTAGGGCTGACCAAAATTTCACAAAAATTGTGGCAAGATTTTGAGTTCTCTAGAACTCTTAATCGGGCCAAGATGTTGACACAAAGAGGGGATAGGTGGCAATAATGAACAAAACAACTGTTAAAACCTGTGTGGGATGTAGGAACCCCTTGATTTGGGAGCATAGTGTGGAGAATCACGCTATAAGGGGACTGCACATCCCCTACACATGCGTTTGAATTCACAACACTTAGATCCTTTTTCTTTCTGAGCAGGCTGGCCATTTTGGCATGGTCTCAATATGTCCCCCTTTTGTAGTTCTCCACCAGCTGACACGTAGCGTCCGGGGATTAGTTCTTTCCAATGAACCCAAAGCCACTCCTGGGCAATCAAGCCAGGAGATATGCGGGCATGTGCAGAAGGAGTGCTGGGACCACACAAAAAGGTTTTGAAAGATTTATTGGAAGATAACCAATTGACATAGCCAGAGGTGTTATTTTGAGTCACCCACTGCAGGAATGGTAAGATGCAAAATTAGATGTGCCCAATAGTCCTGATCTTTCATACTCAGATACATAATGCTACACAGACTGCCTGGAAGCCACCATTTGATTTCCCAGGTGTAGTATTGCAGGAAGTTGCTTTTTTAGAAGCAGGGTGGGGCTTGGGTAGATGCCAGTGGTGTCCAAGGTTGCTACCTGCTGGTGCTGGGCCTGATTTGAAATGATCCTATTTTGAAATTGCCCAGTTCAAAATCTTATGCCAGCCAACAGATTAAAACCCTGCTGAAGTCTCTCTCTCTCTCTCTCTGACACTCTTGGATGAGAGCAGAAGTGGAGAACTAGATCTGGCCAGCAGCCTGCCCACCTGCCAATCAACTGATGTCATCAAACCATGCAGGCAAAGACAGTGCTTTGCAAGCCCTGATGGTCAGCTGATCATCAGCACTTGCAAACCCAATGATAGTCAGTGCTTGCAAAGCACTGTGCACTGGGCTTTGCAGGTACAACACCCCATAAGGCCCTGCCCTTCATATGACATCAGGTATAGGGCAGATGGGCGTAGCTTGGCCAGAACACCCTTGCAGTCCAAATGGGGAGGCTTAAATAGTCCCATAGGCCAGAGATTCCCTACTGCTGGATTAGAGCATCTCCTGCCTTAGTGGGTCCTTTACTAGTGCCGTCTCTTCCCAGAATTCAAAATAGCATTTTTCTTTCTTTTTCTTCTCCCTCCACCCTTGCTATGACCATGTTGCCCTTTTCTCTTGCTACCTTTCACCTCCGCTTTACGAAGCCTGACTGGGCTTTCTGTGATGTTTTTGATAGTGCCTACGAGGTAATCAAGCTGAAAGGCTACACTAACTGGGCCATCGGCTTAAGTGTTGCCGACCTACTGGAGACAATCTTGAAGAACCTTCGCCGAATTCATCCGGTTTCCACCATGGTAAAGGTAAGGAGTGTTGAAGGTTTGATTGGGTTTTCAGCTCTGCTATTATCTGCCCTTCTTCTGGATGGGAAATTCCGTAATGGAAATAATTGGTGTTCTTTTCTTTTCTCTTTTCTTGAATTAAGGTACTCGCTACAATAGATTTAGGGAGCACTGACCATGTTTAATTTCCCAGAATAATATAAGTTGTAACAACTGCATCAGGTGGTAACATGTAAGGCAGTGCTTGTTACCAGTAGGAAATAGGTTTGATCAATTCCTGAATGACTGCTGCTCTCAACAAGAATGTACCTGGGCCTTACGAACATAATCTCGGGCCCTTCTCTATGTATCCACCTCAGAGAGCGGCTAGCAACCAGGAAGTTGCAGCTTCCCTGTCTATTGAATGCTCATCCGCGTGAGGCCTGCCCAATTTTCAGTGCCTGATTAAGAATGCTTCATGTGGACTTTTGCTGGAATTGGAAGTGTTTAGATTTGATTGTAAGCAACAACAAAAAGTAGCTAGCATCCAAACCAGGAAAAAGAAGGGGGGGGGCAAAGCCAAGATGCTGGAAAAATAGGAATGTATTGTATGTGTAAGCCCAATGCGTTTCAGCCTGTTAATTTTTAGGCCTTCATCAGGGGAATGCAGGCTAGTGAGAATGAAAATATAATTAAAAATCAGTATGAATATTTAAGTCAGATATTCTGCAGACCACCTGAATGAAGCTCACAGACCATAGTTTGTGAACCGCTGGCCTAGAGGCTGTCCAGATGACTGTGCTAGACCTAGACTGTGTTTAACAATTAATAATTCAGATTCTCTGACACTTGATGGTGACTATCTTTATAGATCAGGCAATGTACAAACCCGTTGACACCGTCCACTTGTGCACATTCTTCACACCATGTGACATTGCACAATGACCGCTTGTTTTTGCCCATCCACCAGTCAACTTGCATTAACCTCAGCATAGATAAAAAGAAAAAATGCCAAAGACTCCGTGGCATTCTAGTATCTCCTTTGTAAGGTTAGGTTCACCAGGTGCAAGGATCTAGTTTATTCACTATACTATAGTGGTGTCCTTGAGTGCACCCGTTTACTTCTCTTCTGTAAGTAAATTAGTTCCATTGATGTGTATTGGAGGGAATGTCACTAGTGCATGCACAACTGTGGCAAGGTCTGCTCTCTCTAGGTAGGGTTGCAATTGGCATATCAGCCTTAGCTGATGAAAGGCACTCCTGGCCACCGATGCCACCTGAGCCTCCCAGGTTAAAGTCAAGAGCGTTGGCTGTTTTGTGTTGTGTTTTGAGGGTGGTTCCTAGTTTCCAGCTTATCTTTAACTCCACTTTGCAGGGGATGTACGGCATTGAAAACGAAGTCTTCCTGAGCCTGCCGTGCGTGCTCGGATCTGTTGGCTTGACCAGCATAATCAACCAGAAGCTGAAAGACAGTGAAGTGGCTCAGCTCCAGAGGAGTGCCTCTATGTTGTGGAATGTCCAGAAGGACCTCAAAGACCTGTAGGCATACGAGTGTCGCCTTTTCAGCAGCAGCAAGACCACCAACGTTCAAAGTTCGATCCTGCACTTTTGCGTGAGCCTCTCCAGCCTAACTCAGTCGCTGAGCTTCCAGTAATCATCCTCAGAAACGTACAAGCTTTCGTCCACCACCGTTTAAGATGTGTGCTTGGTGTAACGCAGACCTTCTGAACAAATAAAACCAGCTCTTTTGCGTGTGCTCTATTAATGTAGCGAGTCTTCTTTTTTAAATCTGCTGTGGGTTTCTACCTGTGTGAGGAGGAAAAATAGAATTCTGCGAACATTTCTGATGTGGCAGCTTTACCTTTACTTTTTAAATTAAGATTACAGCAAGACTCATTTTCTATTTTTATATAGGGTTGTATCTAAGTTATACTCGGAGCAGAGCCATTGAAATTAAGATAGTTCAGTAGCTCTGTGGGGGAAGGAGGGGCTACCTTGACTGGAATGCAGTGCGCTAGATATTGGCAGCTCATGAAACTGTCTGCTTTCTCCTCTCTTTCCTCATGGTAAAATGGTGTATGAACATTAGAATCTACAAGTGAGACCTAAACAAAAAAGCAGCACAGAGTTCCCTTGGTCAGGATGCTAACCATATCCTTGCTCAGGATACTCCATTCCAATTTTTCTTTTCCACCCCAAACAGTCATCATCCCATGCCCACTGAGCATGTTCTGTCCTCAAGCTACGTTTGGGTTTGCTTACCCCCTTAGGGGTAATTCCTTTTCTCATAAACCTTTTAACCTTTTAAGGAACACCACAATTCAAAATTAACACAAGTGCTAAAGAAAGCGATTTTGTCTTCCACAGGATATTTAATCACCTAAACTGACCAAGACGAGTTTCCTCTAGCTCAGGGACAGAGGGAACCTGGGCCTTCCAGAAGTTGTGACCCCTTAGGGTCCTGTCTACCCTTACTTGGCTGTCATTCTAGGACTGGAGTGGGGAGCCTGTGGCCCTCCTGATGTTGCTGAACTACAACCCGGCCATCATCCTTGACCATTGGCCACCCTGGCTGTGGCGGAGGGGATTTGGAGTCCAACAACAACTGAAGGGCTACAGGTTCCCCAACCTCTTCAGGGCCATGGGAAGCTGCCTTGTTCAGAGTCAGACCATTGGTCTGTCTACACTGACTGGCAGTGGCTCTCTAGAGTTTCAGGCTGTCTTCTCTCCCAGATCTACCTGGAGATGCAGGGAATTCAACCTGGCCTTTCTGCATGCAAAGCAGCTGCTCTGCCGCTGGGCTATGGCCCTTCCCTGTGCCTTCTGAACCCTTGTAGCTCTTAACAAAATTATTAACATCTCATTCGGAGCTGAATCCCCAGACTTTGTGGGTGCTGAGTAAACACAGCCACTCTCGTGGCTGTATAATAGTGTGTAAGAAAAGCCTGCTGGATCAGCCCAAAGGCCCATCTAGTGTAGCATCGTGTTCTCAGTGGCCAACCGGGTGTCTATGGAAGTCCGCAAAGGACCTGAGTGCAGCAGCACTTTTCTCACCTATAGATCTCAGGAACTGGGATGCAGAGACACACTGCCTCCCAACCATGGAGGTAACACATTGACATTGTGCTAGTAGCTATTAATAGCCTAACAATGGTGCTTTGGCTTCTCTGTGTAGCATTATCCCCAACCACAAATTTGCTTTAACAGATGTTTTTCTCCCCCCACTGCATTCAACAGACCACCAAATGCTCTTATAGAAGCAAAATGAATTCACGAAAGGAAAAACAACCAGAATCTGGAGAGGAGAAAGAAAACAAAAGGCAGAACTAGAAAGCCTGCTTTCATAAAACCCTATTAAGAGAATCGAAAAGGAAGAGATGGAAACCCTCAATAGCTTAACTTCTAGAACATGTTGTTTCTGTTGTCAATTCCTTGTTCTGCCGAAACAGAAGGTGCTTCTTTTGCAGTGTATTTGTCAAGTAATGAGCAACAACTACACAGCACTTCTTTTGTTAAGAGTGGGTTTTTTTCTTGGCTTCATTGGGGGAAAGGACAAATGTGGGACTGTTTGCAGAATAGTGTCGTTGTTACTCATTTTTCCTTGGCACAAATCAAGCTTGCTCTGTATTGAGAGCCATTCCAGCTTTCCTCCTCTCTACGTCCTCCCTGGCAACTCCATACAAAAGTGAATCTGCATTGTCTTGGAGTGTTTTGTTGGAGGCCGGTGAGTAGATATGCAGAACTAATGCTTCCAAACACTTGTATTACAAAGATCTGTTGCTTTCTGTTAGTGCAAGGCTTCTCCACAGATCCATCATCCATCACTCCCATGCGGGACAGCAGATGTGCGGGGAGAAGCAGGCTTCCGCATGAGTAAGCAATGTGGTACTAGTTGCACGTCTGATTGTCTTTACCCCATCTGCATCACCAGCCCCGATAAATTGCCTGGATGAGTCACCTCCCTGAAGGAGCAAGTGTGTAGCTTGGGAGTACTCTTGCACCCATCACTGTCCACTAGAGCCACAGGTGTCTTCAGTGGCTAAGAGTGTTTTCTTCTGACTTTGGGTGGTGCACCGGTTACAGCCATTCCTAGACAAGGATAATTTGGCCTCAGTGGTGCAGGCCTTGGTAGCCTATAGGCTGCACTACTGTGATGAGTTCTACATGGGGCTACCCTTGAGGCTGGGTCAGAAATTGCAGCTAGTGCAGAATGCTGCAGCGTGGGTTTGGCTTCCACATCAGCATATTATACCAGTGCTGAAAATTCTGCACTGGGTGCCCAGTACATTACCAAGTTAAGTTTAAGATATTACTGTGTGCATAAAGCCTTGAACAATCTAGGACCAGATTACCTGAAGGACCACCTTGTCTGTTATATACTGGCCAGATCACTGCGATCTTCTGGAGAAGCCCTCCTGATTGTCCCACTGTTATCTCAAATCTATGTAGTTTATATGCATTAGCGCATTGGCTCCAGTACTTTGGAACGCTCTTCCCATTGAAATCAAACGGGCACCCACAGTTCTGATATTTTGCCATCTGCTGAAAATGCCCTGTAGGTGAGTGGTTTCTCAGGTTGCCAGTTTTAACAGGGTTGCACTCTCCCTTGAGGAGCAGGTGCATAGCTTGGAGGTAGTCTTGGATGTATTACTCTCACTGGAGGCACAGGTGTCCTCGGTGGTTGAGAGTGCTTTCTTCCAGCTTCAGTGGTATACCTACTACGGCCATTCCTGAACAGAGATAACTTTGCCACAGTGGTGAAGGCCTTGATTACCTCTACGCTGGACTACTGCAATGTGTTCTAAATGGGATTACCCTGGAGATTGGTTTGGAAATTGCAACCAGTGCAGAATGCTGCAGTCTGGCTTTTGGCCAGCGAAGGCCCGTATCAACATATTACACTGATGTTGAAAGCTCTGCACTGGCTGCTAGTATATTACTGAGCTAAGTTCAAGGTATTAGTATACAAAGCCTTAAATGGACTTATACACTGTCCCAATCACTGCAATGATCTGGAGAAGGCCTCTTGACTGTTTGTTTAGTTTCTATGTGACCTAAGGTAGTGGCACTGTTCCTATTGAAATCCAACCAGCACCTACAGTTTTGCTGTTCTGCTGCCTGTTGAAAACATACTAGTTTCGCAGGCATTTTTAGATCATTAATGTGCTGTAGGGTTGGTCGTTAGTTCTGTATTTTATAATCCTATGACGTTTTAACAATTTTATTGTACATTGCCATTTTTTAATAAGTAGGTGCTTTCTAAATATTGTTATAAATTAAAATATATTTAACTAATATCCAATACTATATGAAGCAGAGAGGAAAACTGACAGCCAATGAACTTAGAAGTATGATATGAGTCATTTGCTGCAGGATCCATAAATCCTCTCTGTAGCCCTACCTTTAAAGGCCTGCCCAACCCCAACAGTGGTTAATTTCTGACATGGTCATTGCAGATAAAAGGTATGTGAACCTTTTATTGGTCAGATAAAAATAGAACCAGAGGAAAAAATACATTTGTACTTAAAAAATGAGAAGGAAGTGCTTTGGCTCAGTGGTAGAGCATATGCTTTGCAAGTGAAGGTCCCAGGTACAATTCATAGCATCTCCAGATCGGGCTAGGAAAAAACTCCTGCCTTAAACTCTAGAGAACTGCTGCCAGCCAGCGTAGACAATACTGAGTTTGAAGGACCAATGATCTGATGTGGTATAAGGCAGCTTATGTTACTAGAATTAAGGCATAAATCAGAGATAAGGTTGTCAGATCTGTTTTTCAGTCAGAGACTGGTTTTTGGGGGTCCCCTCCAGGTGACTCACCTTAATCTCCAGACTTTCAGCTTTCATTCTTTAAAAAAATTAAGTTTCTAGGACGGTCTGGTTCCAGAGATATATATCAAAACGTCAGCTGCCGCCCCTGCAACTTCTTAGTTGCTCTAAGTTTTGCTCTAATCCCTGCCCTTTCAGGTTTTTAGCCAATAAGAAGTCAGGGTTGTGATTGACAAGGAATTATAGACAGAAGAATCTACAGTTTTTATTTATAGTTGAATTGTCTGCCTTCAAATTGATTCTGATTTATGGCAACCCTATGAACAGGGTTTTCATGGTAAGCGGTATTCAGAGTGGGTTTACCATTGCCTTCCTCTGAGGCTGAGAGGCAGTGACTGGCCCAGGCTCAGAAAATGTGCTTTTTCCTGCTTTTCTGAACATCTCACAGATTGAATAAGTAAGCTTGCAGACTTTTTCTCTCTTGTGTGTAGGAGTCAGACAGGTTTAAATTTTGAAGAGGGCGCTGTTTCGCAAACTTCCCAATATGAAGCTTAAATCCAGTCTTGTCCACAGTAAACATACCTAGAGTAAATCCCATTGAATTCAATAGGACTTCCTTTTGAGTAGACATGGTTAGGATTGTGCTGTAAATTGATGGGACTTTTGAACATAGCAAAGAATTGTGTTTGTGTTGTATATCCAAGGCCGGCTCCAGATTTCTGGGAGCCCATGGGCAAAGGCTATCAGGGGGGCCCTTGCCGTCTTCCTTTCCTCCTCAAACCACACTCCTCCCTCTTGGCCTCACCTTTTTAAAGTAAAACAAAACCCAAACAGAAAGACTGGAGTGACAGAGGAATCAGACAGGGGGGAGAGAGAGAAGGTATTTATTTATTTATTACATTTGTATACCGCCCCATAGCCGAAGCTCTCTGGGCGGTTTACAACATGCCAGACCTCTGTAAGTTCATCGGGGGCATTCCTGCCATGGCTCCGGAGTCCCTGCTGCCTACCCTGCAGCAAAGCATGCCATGCCAGGAAGCCTCCTCTTCCTCCTTTGCTCCTTCATGATCCAGCCTGGCTTGGAGCTGCTGCCGCTGCTCTTTCCTTCTGCCCTTCTGCTGGAGGGCATTTAAGGGGTTAATTCTACAGAAATTAGGAGGCAACCAGCCTAGACCATCCCAACATCAGTACTGAATGAGACAGTTGCCAAGCTGAGGAGACCCTCTGGGCTCAGCTTTTAACTCTGTGGTATTAACCCGTCAATTTCCCCTCCACTCGCCAAGAGGCTAGCAAGGGGGGACACTTCCTGCCATTGGAATAGGATAGGATTGGCAACAAGCAGCAAATCCCATTCATCTGGGGCCAGTGAGGGGCCCCTCTGCATTCCTGGGCCAGTGCCCCACCTGGGCCACTGCTGCAGTCAGGCCTGCCTAAAAACATTAGATTTAGTGGGGAAAATCACTAAACCGGCAACGTGCTTCTTTCCCCTGCATTCCTTTGCTTTCTGCCACTCCCCTTTGCTCGCCTTGGGAGGAACAAAAGAAAGAGAACGCAAAATAGCGTACCCCCTTTCCTAAATTAACACCCTTCTCCCTTCCCCCATTACCCCGACCCGTTTGCGTATTTCTCTCTCTCAGAGATAGAAAAGATAAAGTAACCCATATCATTTTACGAACAAAGAACTTTCGGCATTAGAAGCCATTTTAAGTTTCCCCCGGGCCTTGAGAGTTGCCCATTCAAATCAATAGAGAAATTTAGGACTTTATTGTAGATCTAACTGGGATTTCAGCGCGTCAATCCTCCAACAATGGTAGCAGCAAAGACAGTAGTAAATGCCCTTTCTGAGCTTGGCCTTGTTTGGAGTGCTTATTCCTCTCACAGACACGGATTTACACACGTTTTCAAACATTTCAAGGCGCATTGAACAAAAAAATGCAGCTACTTGACGATGCAGCCCTGTGTCATTCTTCACATTGCGATAGATCTATCTGCTTCTACTCTAATCTCTATGGTGCGCGTTACAGCCGGTCCTGTGTACTTCCGGGTCAGTTTACGTGACAGAAGCAGGAAATGCGACTGCAGAGAGAGAAAAAGAAGGCGGGTCTTTAGAGCCTGGCCGTGGTTGGTGGCTTCAGAGGAGCGAAGTCGAGCAGGGGTAGCTGTCCAGCGCAGGCAGCGGGGTAAGAAGCCGCTTGTGGGGTCCCGACGGCGGTCGTGGCGGTTCCATCGGCATTTCCCCCACCCCGTTCCTTTGACGTATCTCACAGCTACCCCTTCATCCCATGCTCCTTTATCATGCACGGATGCGTAGGCCCCCTCTCAAAATCCTTCTCTTGGAAGGGAAGCGCTGGATTTCTAAACCTCTCCCCTGGAAGCCTCATATGCGTTTTTTTGTTTTCCTCTTCTCAAGCTCAAGCCCTGTCCCAATGAACAAAAAAAACACACAACAATTATAAACTGAAATTGACATTTAATGTTACGTTTTAAAATAGACACGATTGGTCAGCGTTTTCTTTATTTTATTAAATGGGGACTCCCTTCAAGTCGATCCCTATGGATAGGGAGGCGCTGTGAGTTGGTGGTTCCCGAGTTCGGATAATTGGTAAGTTGCCTGCTTTGGATGGGGTTGTACTCCCTCTGAAAGAGCAGGTCCGTAGTCTGGGGGTGCTCCTGGATCTATCTTTGTCGCTAGAGGCCCAGGTGACCTCAGTGGCTAGGAATACCTTTTACCAGCTTTGGCTGGTGAGACATCTGTGGCCATTTCTGGACTGGAATAGCCTGACCACTGTTGTCCATGCACTGGTAACCTCCAGGCTGGATTACTGTAATGCACTCTATGTGGGGCTGCCCTTGAGGTTGGTCCGGAAGTTGCAGCTGGTGCAAAATGCAGCAGCGAGACTGCTCACTGGAGCAGGGTATTGCCAATATGTCACCCCACTGCTGAAAGAATTGCACTGGCTGCCCATTTGCTACCGGGCCAAGTTCAAGGTTCTAGTTTTGGGGTATAAAGCCCTATACAGCTCGGGACCAGGATACCTGAAAGACTGTCTTACCCCTTTTATGCCCAGTCGATCACTGCGCTCTGCAGGTGAGGGCCTCCTGCAGATACCGTCTTATCAGCAGGTTCGTTCTGCACAGTATAGGAAATGGACTTTTAGTGTGGCGGCACCTACCCAGTGGAATTCCCTCCCTTTGAATATTAGGCAGGCACCATCTCTGCTATCTTTTTGGAGCCTTTTGAAGACTTTCATCTTTCAACAAGCCTTTTAAGTTGAGACCTATCCCAGTCTGCATCTGTGTCCGAATTGTTTAATATGTTTTTTTAATAATGTTTTTAACCCTTTTTTAAGGTTGTTTTTTTTAAATGTTTTTAATGCTGTTTTGTTTTAATGTATTTTAAGATCTGTTTTTATGATGTTTTAAAGTGTTTTAGTGCTTTGTTTGCTGCCCTGGGCTCCTGCTGGGAGGAAGGGCGGGATACAAATGGAATGAATGAATGAATGAATAAATAAATAAATAGCGTTTCCATGCTAAGTGGTATTCAGAGGGGGTTTACCATTGCCTCCCTCTGAGGCTAGTCCTCCCCAGCTGGCTAGGGCCTGCTCAGCTTGCCACAGCTGCACAAGCCAGCCCCTTCCTTGTCTGCAACTGCCAGCTGGAGGCAACTGGGCTCCCTGGGACTCTGCAGCTTGCCCACGGCTGCACAGGTGGCCGGGCACCCTGTGGGGGTGATCTTTAGCTGGCCCTTGACACCCAGGATTTGAGCTCACAGACTCGGGACTCCCAGCCAGGCTCTCCTCCTCACTGTGCTGTAATGCAGCCTTTCCCAACCAGTGTGCCTCCAGATGTTGTTGGACCACAACTCCCATCAGCCTCAGCCAGCATTGCCAATGGTCAGGAAAGATGGGAATTGTGGTCCAACAACATCTGGAGGCACACTGGTTGGGAAAGGCTGCTGTAATGTGTCACAAGGATTGGTACATTTACAGTAGTAATCAGAAAGATATCATGCCTGAACTATGTAACATTTCACAGCTTTATAAAGTAATTCAAATAAAAAAACAAGTTGGTCTAAAAAACCATACAGTCAAGTATTACATCAACCAAAATAATCTAAATCTACTCTAAAATAAAAAAGAACCTATCTAAAATATTTCTCTTTGGAGCTCTTGGAGTTGCTTTATCAAAGATTATTAAATGCCTCTTACAGATGAAAATGAGTTAAATGATCGGTCAACTTTAACAAATAAAGTAAACTTATGGCGCTGTAATATCGTACAGGTTGGGTCTCCTCAAAGGGAACATCTGAATTAGGCCAAACTCTGTGTAGATGATTACGAGATTCCTGTTGTAATTGTTCCTTATTCTAGTGCTTTAAGGTGCAGTTCTATACGTGCTTACTTGGTGGTAGGTTCTGAGTAGATATGCATGGGATGCCACTATTAGACCCAAAGGTGATAATGTGTGTTTCAAAGCATTATCAGGTCCACAAATGCTCTTGCTGGAATGCCCCCCAAATGTTTGATGTTTTGATTTGGCACCTATAGTTAAGCCAGCGGAGGCATCATGGCTTCAGCTATCTTAATAATTAAAAAAATTACTTTTAAATGTTGCTCAGCCTGTTATTTGTTTAGGTGTAGGAAATGTTCACCTTTAAAACGAGCATGTGATTTTATAGCTGTTGACTCATTAGTGATTGCTTCACCAAGTGATATGGGATATGATTTATATAATAGGTGATTTATCTGATTTTTAAAAATGTTTTCAACATTCAGTTGTATGTTTATGAGTTCAGTATACAATATCACATTTGGCTTGTTTCAAGATGTTCATACACCAGTTAAAATTTTAGATGTGTTTGTAAGTTCCTCTTTGATTTCATCCACATCACCAACCCTTTAAAAATCCAGTATGAGACTGCAAGTATCAAATACGCTGTTCTCTTCATATATGCTGGTATTTCCAGTATATTCTGTTTTAGGCTGCTTCCATAGCAGGCATTTACTGTGGAATAATCATTGTTTGTTCCCACAAACACAAGTTTGTCCACAAGTATGCTGTCTTGGCTGTATGACAGAAGGAAAGTGGGCTATAAATGTAAGAAAATAAAAAGTAAAATTGCTTTGAAGTTTAAACAAAAAAAAGTAACTTACACAGTGATCCTAAACATGTTCTCAGAGATAAATCCTACTGAGTTCAGTGAAACTTGCTTCCTAATAAGGGTGCTAAGAATAGGAGTACTACAATCTAATTCTATGCCTATTTATACAGTAGTAGCCTAACCAATATACAGCAGGAATGAGGAACCTGGGACCTTCCAAATATTGTTGGACTCCAACTCCCATCATCCCTGATCACTGGCTATGCTGGCTGAGGCTGATGGGAATTGGAGTGCAGCAACATCTGGAGAGCCATAGCTTTCCCGTCCTTGCTAGACATTTCAAAGGCCACTGAACACATGGCTTTAAGTACACCTAATGGTGCATAGGATTGGGCTGTGAATGGAAAGGAGCATTCCATAGCACACAATGACAATCTCTTCGGAATCTACACTGAAACAGTTCTGGGTATTAGTGGTATCCTTCATACATTAACATAAGATGTACATTGTAATTCTTGGCATTAAGATCTCAAAGGCTTTGTTAACATGTGGACATAATAGCCACATATACAGAGCAGTGCTGGAAATACAATGTAGTTCCAAGTTTTAAAAAGGGATCTGGAGGGATTCTGGAAATTACAGGCTTGTTAGCTTAAATTCTCTCCTGGGAAAACTGGTGGAAAGTATTATTAAAGATAAAATAAGCAAGTATGTAGAAGAACAGACTTTGCTGAAGCAGAGCCAGCATGGCTTTTGCAAGGATAAGTCTTACCTCACTAACCTATTAGAGTTCTTTGAGAGTGTCAACAAGCATATAGATAGTGGTGATCCAGTTGACACAGTGTACTTGGACTGTCAAAAAGCTTTTGACAAAGCACCTTGCCAAAGCCTCCTGAGTAAATGGACAGTTCTCCTAGGGGAGGGATGTAGAAAGTGAAGCCCCACAAGGTTCAGTATTGGGACCTGTGCTTTTTAATTTGTTCATAAATGATCCAGAGTTAGGGGTGAGCAGTGAAGTGGTTGGGTTTGCTGATGATCCTAAAATTGTTCAGGGTGGTTAAAACAAAAAAGGATTGGAAAGAGCTCCAAAAGGACTCTCCAAACTGAATGAATGAGTAGTAAAATGGCAAATGCAATTCAATGCAAACAAGTATAAAGATATACATATTGGGGCAAAAAACCTTAATTTCACATATATGTTCAGGAGGTCTGAACTGGCAGTGACTGACCAAGAACAAAACCTTTGGGTCATTGTTGACAGGCCAATAAAGATGTTAACCCAGCATGCGGCAGCTGTGAAAAATGCAAATTCCATGCCATGAATCATTAAGAAAGGAACTGAAGATACAACAGCTGATACAATAACGCCAATATACAAATCTATAGTGTGACTGCATTTGCAATGCTATCTACAGTTCTGGTCATCTCACCTCAAAAAGGATATTGTAGAGTTGGAAAAGTCTCAAAAAAAGGGCAACTGGAATGATCAAAGGGATGGAGCAGGGGTTGGACTCTGGATCCGTTCTTCAAGAACATAAAGATGCTGTGGGTCTTATTGTTTGGTTGTCTATGCGAGGGCTGACCTTTGACTGTAAGTACAGCTAGAAGCAGAAACTTGTTGTCTTGTATGCAAAAGCGGGGTTTCTGAGCTATCTTCATTCTGTTAGTAAAGTTGTTATGAACGCTGGTGGCACAAAATAAACAATATGTATCAGGGCAAATTGTTGAGGCAATTCTTATACAGTAATACCTCAGTTAACAAGCTCCTTTTAACAAAGTCTTTTTGGTGCGGGGGCATAGGGGTGTGCATATTCTGACATAGTCAGAACATGGCTCTCTGTCAACTGGATTACGGCAGCTGCAAGCAGGTCTCTCATAGGTGGATGGAGTAGTGCTCATTGCCAGGTGGCGCAAGAACTTCCACAGTAAACAATGCTTGAGATGTCCTGGAAGCACTGTTTACTGCAGATGTGTCTGCTCGAGTGTAGGGGAGGATGGCAGAGAGAGCGAGAGCGCACAGGAGGGTGGTGGCGGCTGCCCCTTGCCTGCCTGCTCGAGTGTACGGAGAGGAGAACTGGGCTCAAAGCTTTAGATTGCTATAGCAAGATGCTACATGATAAAAGAAAAAAAGGCAAGGCAGGCATCCCTAGATGCATTTCGGAAGAAGCCTTCAAGTGGTGTGTATGCAAGGCTGACCTGACCTGGTTGTTTCATTTCAGACATGCATATTGTTTGTTTGAATAAAAAGTTTGCTGAAACGTGTTGAACTGCTTTTCTTTTTTGTGGTGTAGGAACTTAACCCTCCTCTTTTCATTTTATTCCTACCTCTGATACCAAAGTTTCTGTTAAAGAAGTATTGTCCAGGAATGCATGTACTTCATTAACTGAGGTATTACTGAATATAGACAGCTACTTTCTTCAAAGTATTCACAGAATGAAATGTTATTCTCTGTTCTTGAATTGAATCTGCTAGTTTACATTAGGATCTCTGACGACTCACATTTATTAATGTTTTTGTATCCTTGAATTATTTGTATAATACATTACGTAAGGAGGACCAAGAAAACTCCCCTTTCTTGAGAACATAAGCTCTAAGGTAGTGGGTAATGGCTGCTGTTAATAATTGCATTCAAAACTGATATTTAAATTGTTTATTGAGAAAAAAATAAAATCATGTTTATCCAGGAGCTGAATCTTTAAAGTTATTGTGAGACTCAAATAAAAACTGCAACTATGCTTTGAGAGAGATAGCATATATATCATTTTCAAACACAGAAATAGCAATTGCCTGAACCAGTATCATTCCTGAGCCAGGTTGGGGAAATCCTGAGCATCTGAGATAACAGAGGCTGGAAATGCTGCAGAAGCCCTGGGAAAAGGACTACTTCTTTCAGTCTTCTCTCTTTCTCCCCTTTCTCCCCCCTTCTCCCTTCTCCATTTTGGTACTTGGAACAGCACCTGTGTGAAATATAGGAATGATGCCTAATACTGCCATACCACAACTAGCCTCGCTAAAGTTTGTCTTTATTGTATATCACACAAGACTGAAAAACTGGATTCTTCTTTTGATCCATTTTATCCTAGAATAAGAGATTTCAAATCTCTCTCTCCTTCCCCTGTCCCCAGGACATATACACCCTTTAGTTAAAAGATGCCAGGTTTAATATTTGCTTGCTCTTTGAACATTCACATAACAATACCCAAGAAAGTCATTTGATCACTGTCCTTATTCTTTATTGAAATATATACCATGTTGTTAAGCTGTTTGAAACTAACGGAACAGAGGCTTGGCTGTTTCTTGAAAAATATTCCTTCCCTGCATTTTAACATGAAACGTAGCTAAACCAAGCTCCCCGCTGAATTTGGAGTCTTTCTCTGAGCCCTGGTGTCTTTGAAGGTGAAAGATAAACCACCCAGAAGGCACGCCGCTTCATCCTCCTCCTTCGCATTTCGTTCTTTTAAAAATCTTCATTCAGCCCCTTTCTGCATTATGATTCCACTTTGGGAGGGTTATTCTCATTCTCTGTTTCTTAGACCTTGTCCTGTAGACGGGAACGGGGGAAGGAGCCCAGACGTGGCAACACATTCCCAGGCCCCTGCAGGACCGCCATGGCTTATGATAACTCCAAGAAAAAAGAAGGTAGGATTGTTTCATAACCTGAGAGATGTTACAAACTGAGTCCAATCCCCAGCCCATGGACTGAGAGACTAGGAAAGAAGGGCAGTGTCCTGCATGGATTGGGTTTCTGCAGCATTCCAGATCCCTCCCTTGTCCTCAGAGAATTGAGTATACCAGCATTGGAACATGAGTCTCGCAAGCAATAGCTCCAAAGTGCTGATTAACTCTTATCAGGGTTGGGCACAAGCAGCGCTTCCTAACACTTGTCAGGTCAGTGGAATCATAATTCTGGTTTGGGGGCTGACCTTTGACACAGCACCATACTGATCCCTACGGCCTCATTTGGTTGAGCAGCCATTTCGGTTCTTATTATTGGTGGGGGTGAGTGAACCTAAGAGCAGGAATAAAACTTCAGCTTTCCATATAGGAGCATGAAGAACAGTGCATTTCCCCAAACGTTTGCAGCAGTGCTGTACTGTCTCACTGGTGTGTGTGTGTGTGACTGCATGCTTGCTTGCTCGTATGCATCGTGTTTTATCATTGGCCACAGTTACTGTTGTGAGAGTGAGCAATGAGTTTTATTTCTCAAAAAGTATGCATTTCGTCCTCCAGATTGCTTAGAGAGTGACCGAATTGATGACGTGGGACTAGTAGCAGGCAGAACCCAGCGAGAGAAGAAACGTTCCTACAAGGACCTGCTTCGGGAAGAGGAGGAGATAGCCGCTCAGGTTAGGAAGAATTCAAAGAAGAGGCTGAAGGTGAGAGAGTCTGAGATGAGAATGGGGAAAATTTGCCATTCTTCTTGCAATGGCTGCAGCTGAATCAGGAATGCTTTGGACATCTGTCATTGATTTTATTTAGAAATAAATAATATAGGTCAAAGAGTTGGGTTAAGTTGTGAAAGTTTGTGAGGGGCATAATGGAAGGGTTTCACTTGCTCCCAATATGTAAAATAGAATGTTGCATCCTCTGTTTACTCTGCTTTGGTGAAACAGTCCAAATATCTGTTTAGCCCAGCATTCTGTTTTGATACCCAGCTGCCCTTGGATACTCGCAAGCAGGTCGTTATGGAGATCATTGCCTCTTCTGGGTTCACAGCATATGATACTCAGGGGTTTGCTGCCTCTGGACATCCAGGTTCCTTGTCGCTGTCATGCCTTACAGATGTGCATTTGTTTTCCAAAGCTACTGGGGTCAGGCTCTTGGATATTGCTGTATATTTTAAAGGCACAATCCTCTGGTTCTTGCGAGGGCATCTCAGGGTGCCACAAAGTATAGCAGATCTTCCTCTCCTTGGGCAGAGAGAGAAGTCCACCCTCAGATGTTGCCTTGGGGTAGTGGTAGAAACCTTTGGCTCTGGTAGTAAGAGCCGAAAGGAGGTGTTCTGGTGATGTTGGGGGCAAATCTGCTGGCTTCAGAGTCACCTCCTTTCCTTGAAATGCTGTTGGAATGGGGTGGGGGAATATACATGCCACTGGAATGGGTGGAGAAAATAAAAACAAAGCAGCCTGTAGTGGGGGTGTGCGTTAAAAGCACCCTGCTGTTTGCCAGCAAAACCCCAACAGGCCTTTAGATTTGGCAGTTCCTCTACTCTGGATTGTCCCTCTCCCACCCCATTTGGATTTCTCTGTCAGTAGTAAATACCACATTGAGAGAAATGAGAGAATAGGATTCTCAGGGTTTTAGAAGGCAGATATAGAAGTCTTACTATTTCCCTATGTTGGAAAGATCTGGAGCTTTTTCAGTTCAGTATCTCCTTCTCTGAAAACCAGTGTGAGATGAATGTAGCTTTTTATCATCCACTCATCTTAAACTGCTATTTGAATTAGAAATTGAATGATCGTTATAGAATAGAAGTCTGTTCTTTTGGCTGCATAGTTCATCATTAAATTGTTAACAGTATGCAAACTGATATATTGTTGTCTTCCCAATTTTACAGATAGCCTGAAAAATAAAGAGGTGTGATCTACCTCATTCAATTCCTTGGGGATGTTAACACAGACAGCCTTTCCTCAAAACATTCCCTTTGACCTGAATTTTCTCCTATTAGTCTAGAGGTGATTATTAGTGTTTTGTTTTAATTTGAAACCTTCAGCTAGGAAAAGTAGTTTTCTACTCTTAATGAAGAAATTCTACTTTCTCTTGATAGTACATTTTTTAAAATTCGAGCGGTTCTTTGGACCATCTTCAGTTTCAAAACACAAAAATGTCATGCCAAAGAGAACATATTTAAATGTGGCTTCCAGAATCATCTGTATTGGAAGCAAATGTGCATATACCGAAATTGCTTTTTTCTTTCTTCCTTTCTTTCCAAAATGTTTTTCTTTTGTAGGAGAGTGACCTCTTCTTGCTGGGGACAGACTCTCACAAGAAGAAGAGGAAGCACTTCAATGAGTGCTATTACAGAGGTAAGGGTGGAAGACAACACAGAAAGGGGTATGATGAAGGAGAAAAGTTGGCTGGTTGTTTTAAGGTTCTGTTTGCGCTTCTAAGGCCCTGTCAATGTGCTTTGCCCTACTTGGAGAGAGAGTGCCTTTTTCCACAAAGCCTGCAGTCTGGAGGCAGATAAGAGAGAGGGCTAATAAGTGAAATGGAGGCAGCTGTAGAAATTACACATTCATATTTTAAGTAAAAGGCTTTGACAAATAATGGAGTATTTGGTGAAACATCTTTCATTATATAGAAAAAATGGCTGCACATATTTATTTATTTAAAACATTTATAACCCGCTCTATCTCCGAGGACTCAGAGCGGCGAACAACAAGCAAAGAACAATCCCATATAAAGATTAAAATTAGCATAATAAAAACAATATTAACTAAGCATATCAGCAGCAAGAGCCTGTCAAGCAATAAAAACATCCTATACATCGCTCAAATTAAATGCTTGACGAAAAAGGAACGTCTTGACCTGGCGACGGAATATAACAAGAGAAGGAGATAACCGCACCTCTATCGGTAAAGAATTCCAAAGTCTGGGGGCAATAACAGAAAAGGCCTTAGTTCTGGTTCCCATTAGATGTACTTGAGAGGTTGGGGGAATCATAAGAGAAGGATCAGTGGAGGACCTCAAGGGCCGGGAGGGTTCATAGGAAGATATACGCCCAGACAAATAGAGAGGGCCCAAGCCGTGTAGGGCTTTAAAGGTTA
Source organism: Rhineura floridana (assembly GCF_030035675.1). Classification (NCBI taxonomy): domain Eukaryota; kingdom Metazoa; phylum Chordata; class Lepidosauria; order Squamata; family Rhineuridae; genus Rhineura; species Rhineura floridana. The sequence continues at coordinate 10,908,710 of NC_084487.1, forward strand.
AAACCAGCACTTTGAATTGAGCTCGGAAGCAGATTGGCAGCCAGTGTAGTTGTTGTAAAAGGGGAGTTGTATGGGCCTGTAGGCCGGCTCCTGCAATCATCAGAAAACTGATTGTGCCTGTTTTGAAAGTTAGTTAATTGGATTTAATTAAAATCTACAGAATCATGTTTTATTTTTGTGACCCACCCTGTGGTGAAGGCCAGGGAAGAAATCTAGCATAGTAAAGAAATAGGAAATGAACTAGCCATGTAGGCTGCAGCAAGAGCAACACGAAACTTAAGAAGAAAAACATGGAGCTAGAACTGTGAGCAGCAAACATCCCTTCCCCTCCTCTTCCGGCCATCCAAATGCCCAGTTTGCAACTTGTGATGGATTATCATTGAATTATCTTTGCTGAAAAAGGGGTATAAATATAATAAAAAATACATATGCTATGTTTAGGTTTATTTACCTTGTTAGGGAGGAGGAGAGGAGAGAGAAATAAGGCTTTTGATTGATTAATGGGATTGTGGATTATTTGTCATTTGCCATTTAACTGAATAGTCGATTAATTAAATGTGTATCAGTTTCCAGTATGAGACCTTAAGAGAAGTATGAGAGACTTTACAATTGAACGTGTGCATTGTTAAAAGGAAAAGCCAACTTCAACATTTTCCTCCCCCTTATTACTGTAATATACTCCATAGTAGTTGATGGCGCTTATCAGAGTTACTGAAGCTTACCGAGAGGAAGATGAGCAAGGTTGGTTGTCAGTTAATTTGCGCCTTGCTGCTGCCTTGCTCTCTCCTGGTAAGTCACAGTGACGTCAGTTACTGGTGGTCAGGTAAGTGCCACTGACCCCTACTGAATACACCAGAAACGAAATAACCACTTAGAGTTAGAACTTATAATTCAGCCCCCCCCCCCATAGGCCCCATTGACTAATCAACTAAAGCTGATTCACTGCAGGATAAGACTCAGCAGTTAGTAGCCCCAGGACTGCTGTTAAAGCCTCCCAGCTGGCTCCACTGACATGAGACCCTGAAGTTATGATGGTATGTAGGTGACCATATGTTTGCTGTTGGGTATGCTGCCGTTGATCCTTCTCCCCTGGACTCTTTCAGACCTTTCTTCTCTTGAGTTATCCTTACCTTTGGAATCATCTTTAAAAAAGAGGAAAAAAGTAGTGGCGAGCCCACCCTCTGCTGATACTGCCATGGATCTGCTTAAGGCCATCACCTCACCTTTGGCCACAGGCTCCAAGGCCTCTAAAAAGACATCTGAAAAATCATCTCATTCTTCATTCTCTGCCTCTGGCTATTCAGAAGGCAAGAAGGAACACTACAAGAAAAAGCTGAGCGGAAGCAGCAGCGACCTGACCTTGGATGAAAGCACTTTGCACAAGTCCAAAAAGATGAAGCCCCCCTATGGGAACACTGAAATGTTGACCTTGCGTGAACCTGATGGCTTAAAGATGAAACTCATCCTCTCACCGAAGGAAATGGGGGGAAGCACAACGGAGGAGCCCTTTCCACATTCAGTAGTAACAAAGAAATCCTCTAAGAAGTCAGCTCGGGATGAACAGGGATTGTTTCTCTCTAGTCACGATTCTCACGGCGTCTCAAAATCGTCCCGAAAGAAGCACAAACCACTTCCAGATCCGCATCCCTCTCCAGTTGCTGAGAGCTTTAGCTCAGACACACCCCTTTTCCCAGAAAGCCAAAGCAGTGAGTTTGAGCTTTCAGGCCTGGAACCACAACTGGAATCAGGTTCATCCTCTGGAGGTGAATTGGAAGCCGGAGAGCTAGTAATCGATGATTCGTACCGAGAGATAAAAAAGAAGAAGAAATCAAAGAAGAGTAAAAAGAAGAAGGACAAGGAGAAACACAAGGAAAAGAAACATTCCAAATCCAAGAAGAGTTCTGGGCTTTCTTCTTCGCTGGCAGTAGCAGAAGTAACAGCTCCGCTGCCAGTCTCTCCAACCAGCACACAGTTTGCTATTCCTGCCCCTCCTCCTCCTCCACCACCACCACCTCCTCTACCACCTGTTTTTCATACAGATAGCCAGAGTGAGAAAAAGAAGAAGAAAGAAGAAAAAGAGAAGATTGAGAAATCGGACAAAGAGAAGGTAAAAAATGATCACAGCACACGTGGGTAATAGAAATTATGATGGTTGATGTAATAATGGGGGGGGGGGAGAGCATGTTCTTTGCAGCCACAGACCAGCAGTCAGAATTCACTGTTTTCCAAACAATGTTCTGTAGTAAAAAATATCATTTTACCTGCTGTTTATTTTGTTTAATTAACGTCAGAAACAAGAACCAAATATATAAATACCTAAATGATTGTTTTCCTGAACTGCAGTCAACCAGAAACACTCATCCTCGAGAGGTACTCATTTTTCTCCAGAAGGTTTCAACAATGAAAGAAATCAGTTTTTGCTATAGAGATATTTTTGTAGAAGTAGCTATTTTATTTATTGATGGCATCTCTCTGCCACCCAATAATGGAAGTACTCTGGTTAACATACATAAAAATGGTTAAAATACAGTAAGAGTAGTAAAAACAATTACAGGACCCAGAGGCAGCTCTAAAGTCAGTGAGGCCCTAGGCAAAAGTGCAGATTTTTTGAAAGTGAAATAAAACATAATAGTAGGATCACAGTAAGAGAAAAATCAACTCCTTTGAAATGTGGTGTTGGAGGAGAGCTTTGTGCATACCGTGGAGTGTTAGAACAAATTAAACCAGGACTATCACTAGAAGCTAAAATGATGAAACTGAGGTTATCATACTTCGGACACATAATGAGAAGACCTGATTCATTAGAAAAGACAATAATGCTGGGAAAAACAGAAAGGAGTAGAAAAAGAGGAAGGCCAAACAAGAGACGGATTGATTCCTTAAAGGAAGCCACAGACCTGAACTTACAAGATCTGAACAGGGTGGTTCATGACAGATGCTGTTGGAGGTCACTGATTCATAGGGTCACCATAAGCCGTAATCGACTTGAAGGCACATAACAACAAAGTAGGATCACAACGATTTATTGAATTTATAGGAACCATTACTCAATAGCAAGTCCTGCTGTTTTCAAAAGTATGTCCTCTCTAGTATGTGTGGCATCTGCCTTAATGTAGCACAGTCAAATAAGCAATGCCTATTTCATTTGGAAGTGGCATCTGCTAATCCCTTAACAGGACTATTTTCTTACAAGATATTTCCATAATACGAGGATAAATTTTCCTACACTTTTGCTCAGAAATCAAACTCTTTTCTTTTTAGTGGGGCTTGTTCATGAGCAAGCATGCATAAGAGTCTACCTTTATGTTCTTGCCAGATTGGATTTGTAGATTAGTTTTAACTATTACTAGAGCTGTTACTTAGTTAAACATTTTAACAGTATGAGTTGATGAATCAAATATGCGTATGGAAAAATAATTCTGAAACAGAAAGGTCCACAAATATATTCTGGAGTTTGCCAACAATGAGGTTTTTTCCCCCTCTGCCAAGAGCACAAACCCCAGCCCTCCACCTGTACCTAGAGAGGCATGAAGACTACCTGATGCCATACTGACGTCAGAAGCAAAGGAGAATGGATTCCCTACTCTTCGTGTAGCATTAGAAGACCCTGTCCTTTACCCTCTAGGTTCTGTAGGTATTCCCTGCCCACCTGTCAAAATCCCAACATCCAAGTTTGAAAGAAGGACCCCCGGGAAGCCTTGCAAAGCCCACCCCGAGCTGATCTTTCAAACTTTTGCGATTGTCACCCCACTTCTTGTTTGCACCCCTAATGTCCTTTGCACGCATCTTTTCCTCTGCAGACCCCATATATCCTTCTTTCCCTTTCTCTCTCTACCCAGATAAGAGCACCTCTTGCCCCCCACATCCTTCTCCCTTTCTCTCTCTACCCAAGAGCATATCTCCCTCCCCCACTCTACATATGCTTCTCTCTTTTTCTCTCTCCCAAGAGCACTACTCTTCTACTCCCCACATCTGCCTGCTTGCCTGTGAGCTATCTAGCAAGGCTCCTTCACCCACCTGCAGGCTGCCTTGTCTGCTGTCACCGCCATGATTCTCCTCTCCCCCCCTTCAGAACTTTTCCTACAAGGAGGACAGAAGCAGAGGAGGGAGGCGGCTGGCCAAGGCGAGCCACACAGGAACAGTCAGGACAGGCCTTGGTAGCTCCTTATCAACTATCCTGCTTTCCCACCGCTTCCCTCCTCACCCTCTGCCGAAACGGCATCATTGGTTAGTGAGGTGGGTGGTGGCAGCAGAGCAGGCCGGTTGTTAAGGAGATGCCTTGGCCTGCTGTGACTGTTCTTCTGCAGATCACCCAGGCCACCACAGTCCACCCACCAGCCCCCTTCCTCCCACCCCACCCACTTGCCAGCCTGCTGCAGCTGCCATGACCTTGGGTGATTGTTTCTCCACATGGAGTCCCCCCAAACGCAGAGCCCTAGGCAGCTGCCTATTTCACCTCTTTGAGAGAACCATTCTTAAAAATTGTAATATAAAGCACACTGCACCTGATGTTAATCAATAAAGTTAAATAAAAATAGGTCTTAAAACTTTTAAAAGCTGAAACCTCAAAATCTGTAAGAAACAGGGTAGATAAAGATTAACATTTTTTTAAAAAATTAAATTTAAATTGGATTTTAATATATACACACACATACACACAAACACACCATTTCTCTTAAATGATAACTAGGTTAATATTAAATAATCTGGATATAAGATGGTGGATGTTTACCCTGTTCTAGATGGGGTTACACTCCCCTTGAAGGAACAGGTTCGTAGTCTGGGGGTGCTTTTCAATCCTTCCTTGTCTCTTGAGGCGCAAGTGGCCTCGGTGGCAAGGAATGCGTTCTACCATCTTCGGTTGGTAGCCCAGCTACGCCCCTATCTTGACAGGGACGACCTCGCCTCAGTTGTTCATGCTCTGGTAACTTCTAGGCTGGATTACTGTAATGCGCTCTACGTAGGGCTGCCCTTGAAGACAGTTCGGAAGCTTCAGCTAGTGCAAAATGCAGCAGCCAGACTGCTGACGAGGACCAGCCGGTCAGCACATATAACACCTGTTCTGGCCCATTTGCACTGGCTACCTATCTGTTTCCGAGCCAGATTCAAGGTGCTGGTTATGACCTATAAAGCCTTACACGGCGTGGGACCGCAATATCTTGTGGAACGCCTCTCCCACTATGAACCTACCCGGTCACTTCACTCAGCAGCTAAGGCCCTCCTCCGGGTACCAACTCATCAGGAAGCCCGGAGGACAGTTACTCGATCTAGGGCCTTTTCTGTAGTGGCCCCCAAATTGTGGAATAGCCTCCCCGAAGAAATACGCCTGGCGCCTACGCTTCTATCTTTTCGGCGCCAGGTTAAGACCTGGCTATGCTCCCAGGCATTTTAATGTGTTTAACTTTTATATTCTGTTGTTCCTTGTTTGTGTTTACTATTGTTTGTTGATTTTATTATGATATTTTGTATTTTAATCTTTTTGTACACCGCCCAGAGAGCTATTCGCTATGGGCGGTTTAAAAATGAAACAAAATAAAATAAATAAATAAATAGCCTGATAGATTTGCACCATTGTTAGGAAATATGTGAAGAGCTATTAGTGGGAAACTTTAAATCAAAGACTTACATTGACCTTTTAATGTTGTTGTTGTTACTTAAATCACCTTGATGTAAATCAGTCCACTGATTAAAATTCCATTAGAAAGACTGGGGGAATAAAATAATGTTTGCTTGATGCTGAAAAGAATACAAAGTAGGCCCCAGGTAAGCCTCTCTGGGAAAGATGTTCAAATGCTGCGGTGCTATCACAAAGAAAGCCTCCCCTACCCAAGCCAGCCACTGGATCTCACTTGGTGCTAGCACTCAGAGAGGCCTCCCAACAGTGACCTAAGGTCTGAGTAAGAATATATGTACAAAGGAACCATACATAATATAAAATGGGGCTGAAATTAACCCACCACAAACTTGTATAGAAAGGCCCCAGGAGATTATTCTTCAGTGATTTTTGTAGGAACTTGAATATTTTACAACATATTCCATTATCAGTTTCTTTATATCTATCTGTCTTTCTCATCTTCCTGATTAGCCAAAGAAGAAGAATATGTCTGCCTACCAAGTATTCTGTAAGGAATATCGTGTGAACATTGTGGCTGAGCATCCAGGAATAGGTAATTCCTGCAAGGGTTGGGGTTTGGGTGCTATGAAGAATTGGGGGAATCCTCTGGAGCAGATTGGGGGGAAGGTCCAGTGGACAGCAGCAGGAAGGAGAGGAAGGGGAATTCCTGACATTTTTCCTGGCATGACATTGGAATATGCCCATTGTTTTAGCATCCATTTTCACTTCCTCGAAATTCTCAGTGCATTTGCATGGGGGCAAAATACTCGGTCAAAATCCATTCAGCAACTTAACGCATTTAGCAAGGACTATATTTTCCTAACTGCCACCACTAGAGACCACTATTCTGCTCTCAGTCGAGAGGATTCTTGGAGCAGCTTAAAACAAAATTAAAACCCATAACAATAAAATAAAAATCAGTACATCAATAAAATCAAATTAGATAACTAACAAGGTACAGGTTTTTAAAAATAAAAAACCTGGGAAAATAAAACTTGATGCCAGAAAAAGTTTGGTTTGGCATCTACAGAGAGAATTCCAAAGCTAGGGCACCACTGCTGAAAAGGCTGCAATTCAAAGTCACCACTTACGTTGCTTCTAGCAGCAGGGGACCCAGAGAAGAGCCTCAGAGGCTGATCTTAATGCATGGGCAGGGCCATGTGGTCCTTAAGACGCCCAGGCCCTAAGTCGCTTAGGGCTTTAAAAGTTAAAATCGGTACTTGTGCTTGCAAATAGTGTTTGTAAAGTCAGGGCAGTTGTTTCAAGACTGGAGAGATGTCTTCCACACGACCAGTCCCTGTCAATAAGCAAGCCCCTGGGTTTTAAACCACCTCCACTTTCTGAGCAGACTTCAAATGCAGCCCCACATATAACATATTGCAATAATTAGGATGCTTGGGACACTACAAAACAAAAGCGGAAGCTGTGGAAAAGAAATGCTCTAAAGCTCAAGAGAACCCCGTCTGCCCCACCTAAGGTTCTCGGTTCAGTTTATGAATCTGGGTATAAAGTTACATTTGACAAAGTGTATAACTAAGAAACCTAGGCAGTCTTTTTGGTAAAACATGGGTGCAAACTTAACACCCTTGCACAACACCCTTATAATGGACAAAAGGAATTTAAAGAGGCAGCAAATAAAAATAGCATTGAAAATGGTAACATTGCTAATGCACATGCCTTCCTTCAGTGCGTGGGCAAGGTGCAGTTACCAAGTAAGGCCTTCAAACTTACATTTTGAAAGTCCTTTGCTCAGGCCATTTCAAAGTGTTTAAGATAGCACTGTCTAAGGTAGCACTGATTGTGGTAGCTTTCTCCTCTGCAGCCACATGCAGGCAGAACCCCATGCAAGGAGATTTAATTTTTTTAAACACTGAACAATTTCAGACCTTCAGGCACCAGGATCAGTTGCATCCAGGTGATTGTGGGTTACATCATAAACTAAACAGAAAATGTTAAACACCTTTGCTAATATGGCCACCCTGGGCTCCCACTGGGAGAAAGGGCGGGATATAAATCTAATAAATAATAATATCAGACACATTAGCATTTAAATAGGAAATACTAGTGGACAGGCAGACATACAATATTTTGTCTGGATGGATAACTGAATAAGAGTAAATGCCACATATATACACATCAGTAGAAATTACCAGTCGCTCACCCAACTGCCGGACCCTCCCAAGCATAAAATTCTGAAACAATTCATTTGCTGCAGGTCCTATCATTTTTTTGTCAAAGCCCTGACCACATAGCACACATTATAGCATTGTGTGGGAAGGATTCCAGCAAGCCACTAACTTAGGCTCCATCTTCACCAGGCCTGGTGCCAGTGAAGATGGAGCCTAAGTTAGTGGCTTGCCGGAATCCAGTAGGCGGCCAGGTTGGCACTGACCAAGGGCCCCTGCGGCTGGGAGGTTGGAGCTCCTCAATCCACACAAATCACGCCCATGACCTGATGCTGTTGCAGAGCAGGAGCTTCAGACTCTCATGGAACACCTCCCCCATGCAGCTGGCGTGGGCTTAAATAGGCCCACATTTAACCTCCCACATTACTACATCCTCTTGGCTGATGGCAAGCATGCACATACAGCACTGATGCAGTGTTGTGGGAGGATGCGCAGTTGGGCCTATTTAAGCCCATGCCAGCTGCTTGGGGGAGGTGCTGAGGGCCTGCTGCAGTCTGGTGCCAGCCCTAATCTGCACTATATATTTAAAACAGTATCATACTATTTTAAAGAATCCTGGGAACTGTGGTTTGTTAAGGGTGCTGACACCCTTATTGCCCTCACAGAACTACAGTTCCCAGACTTCTCTGGGAAGATGGATTGATTGTTAAGCCTCCCTGCCTCTAAATATTATTCACTGGGGAACATATGTGTGAGAGGGCTGTTACCCCATGTCCTCACAGGGTTCCCATAGGCATTTAGTTGGCCTCTAGGGAAAACACGATGCTAGACTAGCTAGGTCTTTGGTATGATCCAGCAGGACTCTTCTTATATTCTTGTTTTGATTCTTCATTATGATATTTTTGCAGCTGTTCCATGGGTAGGTTTTACACACATATAGATAGTAACGAGATATTTTTAGCATCATATGCATTGTGAATGGTAAGTCCTGTTATGATTCAGGTTGTTGACTAAGTGTGCATGGGTCAAATTCCTCTTGGAAGTTGGAAAAACTGTTTTTACTCTGAATGGTTTACCTTCTCCAATTTCCTGTTAGATTTTGGTGATCTGAGCAAAAAGCTGGCAGAAGTTTGGAAACAGCTTCCAGAGAAAGATAAGCTGGTAAATATTGGATAGACATTTGTATATATTATATAGAACTGACATGATCCTGGGATGTTGCCACCATGGTTCTTGCATTCATTCACTCACCTAATTTAATTTGTGTAGTACGTATTACCCACCTCTGCTTGCAATTGTGAAATGTTTGGCGTTGTTTCATAAAAAAAATCAGCCAGACGTTTTGCTGTCCAGTCATTCCATCTGAACTGTTGGATTTCTGATGATGGCATTTTTAACACTAGTTTTGTTTTCCCTATTCTTTGCAGGTTTGGAAACAGAAGGCTCAGTATTTGCAACACAAGCAGAATAAAGCAGAAGCTACAACAGTGAAGAGGAAAGCAACTTCATCAGAGGGTGCTCCAAAACTGAAAAGTAACCTCCGCATTGCACTGGTTCTTATGCTTAAAAGTTTTCATTTAAAAGCACTCTCTTGAATTTCTGATCATAGGCGGCATACTGACTGTTTAAACATTATAAACTATCAAATATGTTATGCATAATGAGAAATTGTAGAGAGCACTTTATTCTCCAAATATAATTTTTATATAGTGTCCCACTGGTGAACAGAGTGTTACTTTTTGTTAGAAGGTTCCAAGACTGCCACCTGATTGGTATCATTGACGTGTTATTCAAAAGTCTGTGAAAAACTGAAAATGATTAGGGGGTTCAGTTCATTTATGTTGCTCATGGAATTCAGATTAGGTCTCAGAAGTATCTCTTGAATGCTAAGTTGCTGCAGGCCAAGACTGCCAAGCCTTTTTGTGATAACACAGCTGGTATGCCGCATGATCAGGGCTGCCAAAATATCAAAGAATCTTGGCTAATTTTTTTAAAAATAGAGAGATGTCAAGATTGCTAGTGAAGTTCTGTGGTGCCTGTCATACTGATTTGGCTTTTAGTTATTCACCTCCATTTTGAGATAAGGAAATCTGACATCAATTAAAAACCTTTATTCTCATACCAAAATTAGGGTGGGCTTAAATGGACAGCTTAGAAACATGGCTGTAACTCTAAGAGACGCAAGACAACAATGTTGGTTAGTTCCTTTTTTGTTTATTTTTTATATAAATAATAGGGCCATGCACAGACACTGCCCCCCAATATCTGCCCTGTGGTCCCTGGTCAAGCCACCCCGCCTGATGCCAAGCCGGGGACCACCCTCTCCGTATCTGGCCCTAGATCAATTCAGAGATGAGCTGATGTTTAATTAAGGTTTAAAACCTCAGTTAAACATACAGACGGGAAGGGGAGACAATGCACGGTTTTCCCCTTCCTTCCGACTGAGATCAGGAGGGTTTTGATCCTGCAGAGTGCTGCTCGTTCGCAACCTGCCCCGCACAGGATGAAGCTAGCTGGTAAGCAAAGGATTCTATCCTGCGCAGTGCTGATTCAGGGGACAGTACATTGGGGAGGAAGAAGAGGTCAGGTGGGAAAGTCGCACCCAAAGGCATCCACTACCATCCAACCTCCAGGGAAGATGGAGCTGGCCAGGTAGGTCCCTCCTACGATCTTTCCAAGGTTTCTCCTTCTTCCTGCCTGATGCTTCGCCTCCTGACAGCCTTGGATTGCTCTGGGCTACCTAACTCATGGTGATCTGGGGCTGTCTTAGCGTAACTCAAACAATGCCCAGATCCCCCCAAATTGGCTCAGTTTGGGTCTCAGTGTGCAACCCTAATAAATAACATTATCCAGGGTTCTCTCTCTGTTTTTGATTACAAACTTTCAACTCTGCTTCACGCAGATGACATGGCCTTCATCTATACTACTATGATAGGTGTGAGGCACCTTCTTTGAGATCTTAGATCATTTTGAAAACAGTAACATCTTACTGTGAACTATGCTAAAATTAAGCTTATTTTGGCCTAGGGCACACAAATGGACAGTAATATTAATACAGAATATGGTAAGGACTTTTAAGTATTTAGGAACTCAGTTTAATCAAAATCATACATTGGTAGGGTATCTGGAATCCACAAGACTTCTAACCCTACAAGTCATTAAAGGCATATTAAACTTTGCTTGCTTTCAAGGAGGTCATCTAAGATCTGCACTTAAGATGTTTGGGAGGAAAGTTATCCCACAAGTTGTGTATAGTGCATTAGTGTGGGGTTAGGCAAATGTTGTCAAACTGGAAACCATCCAAAATGCGGTTTTGAGTTGCTCTTGAATCTACCACATAGAAATATTTTTTTGCTGTGCTGAGATTTGAGGTTGGGTATTTTTCGATACTGTCCAGAGTTCACATTGCCTTGATTTTGTCCTGGTTGGAATTATAGCATATGCCAGATACAAGGTTGCTCAAAAGAAGCTTTTGGAGCAAACATTCAATAGATCTGTACAGATTAGGCTAACAATGTGAAGCCTGAATAAGTAAGTATGGACTGATTCACAATGTCTTTAAGGCTATTATACAGCCACAAGAGTGGCTGTTTACTATAGCCAGTGTGGATTTTTCACATTCCACGATGTTAAATTGAAAATACCCCCACATGCCATACTGGTGCTTCCCATAAGGTCATTTCAAAACAAAACCTTACAGTCCTGAACTCAGAAACACTTGCTTAACAACCCTGTAAACAGTCAGAGAGGATCGAGAGTTCAAAGCGTAAAAAGAAATTAAGAAAACCCAGACCCCCTTTTGGACTTTTTTCTGTCATGACATTTTCTGTTATGATATTGACCAATAAAAAGGCTTTAAAATTAATAAAAATAAACTTGACACAGATTTCTAGGATGAATAATGGGAGAAATATAATTTTCTAGGTTAGATTCTCTGTAGAAACAGTAGTAGCACAGGAAAGAAGCAAAGTAAGAACACCAACAACCACACAAAAATGTAATTCTCCATCTTTGGAGATGGCAGGTGTTGCCAACACTCACCATATGCCCAGAGGCACATGTTACCAAATTCTTCCAAGCTACACAGGATGTGGATTGGACTGTGAAAGGCCAACCCAAATTATGTTTGCATTTTTACATATTTGTAGGGCAGTACAATATCTCAGAGAAGAGGTCAGGTCTCCTGCTCCCCTGGTGCATTCACTATAGTTGCCCAATTTCCCTGCTTTTTAAAGTTTGATAGAAATATCTGTGGGCTATAGTTACATTCTTAAACCGTAAGGTTTTTTGCCTGTTAGTGAATTACTACTATAGCTGCAAAACAATTGAGGATGTTTTTGTTTCAACGAGATTTTCCAGCTGGATGAAAAGTCCCTTCTTTAGCTGTTCATTTTGTATTGTTATACATCTATATTTATTTGTTTTTTGTACTGTTTTTAAAATATTTTTAGCGGAGGGGGTTGTATTTGTGTAAATTGCCTTGAGCCAAATGTAAATGGCAATTCATAAATAAATAAGTAAAATAAAACTGTGTGTTAAAAATAAAGAGGGAGATAAGGAAATAGTGTGGGCAAGACAGAATACTCTGCTGTTGCTTTACAGTTTGGCTATCTAAATTGTGCTATTGATGCATAACGTTTGTGATGTGGAAATGCACAAATAAGAGAGGGAACTTTGATGAAGAGGCTCTTATACATGTGCCTGGTAGTTGGGAAAGAATTCTGGTCACTTCTGTGACTAGAAGATGATACGTTAAAGAAGTGTTTGGATATATAATTGGTGTCCCACCCCACTTCATAATTGTGTAAATAGGATGTAAACAACAACAAAAAATACTTTCTCTTTTCAGCTTCTGTAACAGGGGTGCTTTCACCACATAAGAAGTCTCTGTCTAGCACTGTAGTGTTATCCTCCTCGCCAATCAAAGTTCCTGAAACGGATCCCATTGATGTAGCTGCACATTTGCAATTACTTGGTGAATCTCTAAGTCTTATTGGCCACAGGCTACAGGAGACTGAGGTAGGTGCAAGAGCCTTCACTCACTAATGCAGCCATTTCATTTTTAAACAATATAGCTGCTAAAGCATGCACAAAGTTCAAGTGGCAAATTGGAAGAAGCTGGATTGCAGAAGGGTGCATGTTCTGCATACTACATTCAGTGCCACAAGGAGGAACTGTGTATCCTGGCACTTGTGCTGCTCTGAGGGCTCTTATTAGTCTGTAAAAACTCCACTTTTGGATGCTCGGTAAGTTTCATGGTTCCAGACGTGCCATTCTATTTTTAAAATTTAAACAAGGAAGCTAAGAAGAGGGGGACCAATCTTGTGGTTTCTGATCTTGTGTCAAGATTTATATATCAAAAGCAGAATGAATGCTTTCCAAAATAAGTGTAATACCAGTTCTTGCTTAGTTTCTGCTATGTTTGAGGGAGTTACATCGAAACTTCAATCGCATTCATGCAAATTACCCATGGCCATTTCGTGCCATCATTCCGGGATGGGCGCATGTGCAGACACACCCTGCACTACCGCTAATGACATTACAATAAAATGTCCAAATGGGGATTTTGGCAGCTGCCCAAATGGGTTGGCCGGAAATGATGTATCCATTAAGAGTGAGAAATTCTTACGTTTAAAAGCAGCGTGAAAGAACAATTCACCCAAATAGATGTTATCTTTATTTGCTAGCTTTTTTGTGTCTGAATAGTAGGATTCCTCAGTGCATTTTCCCTGATTCCCCCCCCCCAAAAAAAACTTTTTTTATATGACCTACTGCTGTTGCACTCAGGTTCTGCTTGCATGTTTCCCATGGGCATCTGGTTGGACACTCTGAGAACAGAGTTCTGGACTAGATGGGCTTTTGGCCTCATCCAGCAGGCTCTTCTTCTGTTCTTAGCCTAGGATAGGAAACTATGAAAGAGTCATCGTCTCTGAACCTGGAAGTTTGATATAGCCCATGAGACCCGGAAACACGGAATAATGGGCTCAAGTTGCAGGAAGCCAGATTTCGACTGAACATCAGGAAAAACTTCCTAACTGTTAGAGCCATAGACAATGGAACCAATTACTAGAGAGGTAGTGGGCTTTCCGACACTGGAGGCATTCAAGAGGCAGCTGGACAGCCATCTTTCGGGAATGCTTTGATTTGGATTCCTGCATTGAGCAGGGGGTTGGACTCTATGGCCTTGTAGGCCCCTTCCAACTCTACTATTCTATGATTCTATGACCTAGAGAGGTAGTGGGCTCTCCGACACTGGAAGCATTCAAGAGGCAGCTGGACAGCCATCTGTTGGGAATGCTTTGATTTGGATTCCTGCATTGAGCAGGGGGTTGGACTCGATGGCCTTGTAGGCCCCTTCCAACCCTACTATTCTATGATTCTATGACCCAAATGGAGCTCTCTAGTCCTATCTTCCTGATCCCTGGGACTTTTCCCAGCCACACCTTTCCCCAGGCCATGGCCCTCATTGGCTATGCTTTGCACACTCCTTAAGTGATTTTGCCAAACTTGAATGTATCCTTGAGCTCTGATAATTATTGCTCACCTTGCTTGCCTAGAGATGGTGTGTGTGTGTGAAATGAGCCTACTATATAAAGATAAAAATTACATTCATTGTTCTGCCCGCTTTTTTGTCTCCAGCCTCGCCCATCACTAGAATGTGGTTCCCAGAGGGAATGCAACCTTTGGGTTTAAAAAGGTTCCTCATCCCTAATATAGCCATACATCAATGACTTTTAGTAATTATGTCTATATGGAAGCTCCAGAGTCAGAAGCAGTATGCCATCATTTTATTTATTAAATATGTATCCCACCCTTTCTATCAAAGGAACCCAGGTTTTATCAGTGATAATACAATTACAAATAAAATAATAACCTATTTAGAATGGTTAAAAACAATTAAACGTCTAAAGACATGTAATAATGGTTCCTAGGGAGCAACGACAAGAGAGGTCTATTGCCTTAATGCCGTACTTGTAGGCTTCCCAGAGACATTTGGTTCTCCAATGTGGGGAATTAAATGCTGGAATTGATAGCCCTTTGGTCTGATCCAGCGGGGCTCTTCTTCTTTTTTTTTTTTTTTTACAATAATTTTTATTCAAATTTTCATAAAACATAGAAAACAAAATCATAAAACATTCAAAGACAAAAAACAAAACAAAAACGATTAAACAAAAAACTAAAATAAAATAAAATGTTGACTTCCCATTTGTCACATATCAAATCAGTTATAGGTCTACAATATATAACAATCCTGTCTCTTAAATCATATTATAAAATCACTTTCCTCCAGTAGTTATCTTAATTAATCATCAAATCTCATAAACATTACTTTATTCTTTCCACAAAAAGTCAAAGAGAGGTTTCAATTCTTTAAGAAATATATCTATCAATTTTTCTCCAAATAAACATGTCAATTAATCCATCTCGTTAATAATTATAATAATCTTATTGTCATAACCATAGTCCAAATAAACATTTCGATTAATCCATCTCATCAGAATCTGTTAGGTCCAATAATTTCAATAGCCATTATTCCATTATCCCTATTAGTTCCATCTTCCATCTTCAATAGTCCTGTTAAGTCCAGTAATTTCAGTGTCCAATCTTCCATTATCAGTATTCCATAATAATCTTGCTGTTGTAGCCATAGTCATATAATAAGAGTCTGATGGGAATTTCCTCTATCCCAAATATTTTCTTGCCATCCATTCTGAATAAGTTGCTGAAATACTGTTGTAAAGTCATATCTGTGTTCTTCTTTTTTACAAAATGCACTGGCTCATCTCTTAAGAGTTTTTCCATTGTCACATGGCTGCAGTTAATTCCATAGATTTTCTCTATATCAAGCTCCATCACATCATTCCAGTCCAGAAGATTATCCAAGCCATTGATAACTTTATCTCTAATATCTTCATTAATTTCTTCAGAGATAACGTTAAATTCCAAACAGTAGATTTTATTTCTAAAATCCATAAACTCCAGATCTTTTTCCAATTCCACATTTGTTCCAATCTCCAGGGCTTGTATCTTCCCTTTATTTTTTCTTTTCTCATCTCTGATCTCATTCTCCTCTCTCACAGGGTCCCCTATTTCTTTAAGCTCCTGCGTCATTTTGCTCAGTTCAATTTTCAGCTCCTTACTACCCTGTCGCAGGGTTTGTTTCGTTATCTCAATCTCATCCATTATTTTCTGAAACATAATTACTTCCAGATTCTCAGCCACTTTCTTGATTGCCATTTTTAAAACCACGAAAACAAAGCAAAACAAAAATAAAGAAGAACCACTTCTTATTTCAGCAACAATTGGGTTAATATTCCAGGCTTGATGACATCACAGTATAAACAGAGCAACCTGCCTTATCTCTCTTGTGCAAGAATGCAAAACAAATTTAGTTCCCAGCATCAAAACAGTTAGTGGCGTCGTGAAGAAGCAGATTCGTCAAAATAAAATAGACCAAAAAGAGAATAGTCCCAGACAATATAATATTCCTCGGAATAGAAATCAGGAATAGAAATCCCTCTTCTGTTTATTATCTTTAGAATGCACTTCCAGGACAGCTTTTTGCGACAGAAACAGAGATAAGCTGTTAATTTCGTGAATAACAGAGAAGAGCTATATCTCACCCAGAAGTTGTCCAAAGCCGATCAATCTGACAAATCTCCTTTTGCTGCAACAATTTAAACCAAGTAAAAAAAATAATAGAAAGAAGGGTGCTTGCCTGTTAGTCCGTTCTCTCTTTGAAGAAAAGATAAACGTATCGCTTAAGCAGATAGAGCTTGTTAGGAAGTCCGTCCGGCATTGTTGGCTGGACCTTATCTCATAAATTAATGAAATCCAGTCCTCCCAACAAAAACAGGCTTTGAGGTTGATCTCTACGTTTCTCCCTGCCCGGGAGAAATTTCATCAGTCAAAAAAAAAAAAATGTTCTGACTGATTTATATCTGAATAAGCTTCTTTTGAGGCGGGAGCCCGTCCCAAAAGCAGGCACAAGCGAAGTCACCCTTCCCGGAAGTCCCAGCGGGGCTCTTCTTCTGCAGTGCATCAAGAGTTGTCAGAGCTGGGCAGGGAGCAAATGTGAAGAGTAATGAGCCTGCTGAGGCACAGTGTGCACCGCATGACAGCAGCACACCAAGCATGTAAGCACCTTAGTAGGGAAGGTGGTGGTGGGATCTTACTAGCATCTTATGAAAAGATGCTTCATAATCTGCTGTGCTCATTTATTATCAGTGAGCCTGGTGCTTTATACATAGGGTGCCCCCTCGCTGGATCGTCACCTTGTAGTGGTGAGTGGGCTTGCGTGTTCCAATGAACCCTGTGAGCGATGCCGTCGGGAGTCATGTACTCCCAGCAGGGTCACCCATGGCGGTAAGGTCAAGGGAGAGGAACCAGACAAAGAACGATCCAAGAATGTCCTCAACGGCAGAACAGGCGGAGGATAGCAGTGTGTATGTTACAATGGCTGTGAAGGCGGATGAAGGCTGCAGTAAATAAAAGACTTCCAATCGTCGTATCCATGCCATTGGATCAAAGCCTTTTTTTGTCAAGATTGTGTGTTGATCGTTGTATGTGTTGATCTTGCCACATAAAACAAATTCATGCACAGACGTCTTCCAACCAAACCACCTTATCTTGGAAGACAATCTTGCTTGGTCACGAGTGATCGCCAATGACATAGGAGGGTTGTTGCCATAGTGTTTTGAATAGTAATTGCCAGAAATAGGTCAAAACTGAGAAAGAGTATCTCCCATGTTTGTTCTTTCATTTCCCCATTTGAGTTTTGTCTGTTCTTCAATAAACAGAACAGAGTTGTCAGCTCTGTAAGAATGAGGAATTCTCTGAGAGAAGATGCGCTGTGCCTAAGACAAAGAGAACAAACTGACACTAAGACAAATTGACATATAATGTTTAACTAATCTATCTTACTCCTTTTTTTCTTCCTAGGGGATGGTGGCTGTATCAGGAAGCTTATCAGTGCTTCTGGATTCAATCATCTGTGCCCTAGGCCCTTTGGCATGTCTGACATCCCAGCTCCCTGAACTAAATGGCTGCCCCAAACACGTTTTGGTAAGTTCTGTGTTATTTCTGGACGTCAAGATCTAACACTTGTTTCTTACAGCTTCCCTGTGGCCATTTAAGGCACAATTTTGTAACAATTGTGGCACACTTTCACTTTCAACAGTGTACCTTGTGTTAGTACCCTCTTCCCCAACAGCTTACGTGATGCATTTCTAGAAAGGAAATGTGGGGTGACCTTTGCAGGATTCATTGCAAATATGAACTTGTCATATGGACATCAACCCTTCTGCACAATCACACACTGTTTAGTCTAAAAATGTAAATGTACTGCCTCCAAGTCGATTCCAACTTATGGCGACCCTATGAGTAGGGTTTTCATGGTAAGCGGCATTCAGAGGGGGTTTCCCATTGCCTTCCTCTGAGGCTGAGAGGCAGTGACTGGCCCAAGGTCACCCAGTGAGCTTCATGGCTGTGTGGGGATTCGAACCCTGGTCTCCCAGGTCGTAGTCCAACACTCTAACCACTACACCACACTGGCTCTACTGTTTAGGAGTAGCAAATGTGCTGCCCTCCCAGCAAGCATGGCCAATGGTCAGGGATGATTGGAGTTGTAGTCTTAACATCTGGAGGGCACCATGTTGGATCCCTTTGGCTTGGTCAATGCACTATTTAAATCTTGTTTGTTGTGCAGAGTCCACATGTCTGTCTTGTTGCACTTCTTTCCTAGGGATAACTTTTTCCCAGTATTCCAAGCATAATATTTTGTATGAGAAGCAATGTAATAAACATCACCACCATCCAAACCAGTTACTGCATTCATTGCTATTATTGTTGCACTGTAAATTGTCACTGGCTCCTATTAGATATTAGTTGTGATGTAATTAGAAATAAGAAGTAGAATTCTCCCCTTACACATGCTATGCTGGAATTGTTTTTGTTCACTTCCAAAAACAAAACATCCGATGACCTTCCCCACTACACGATTACTGGGCAGGAGAACTTATTCACCAAGTTTATTTTGAACTGGCAGACATAACCAAGGATACTTTCCTAAAGCAGTGCCTTGCCATTTTGTAACCCACAGTTTCTTTTTAAACTCTTGGGAGACTCTGTCTTCCTCTTTGTATACTGCAGTTCACATCCAGTGAGGATTCTTGACTAAACTTCAATTGATTGTATATTAATAGAATATCATGAAGGAGCTTGTGAGTAACAGGATAGTACATGTTTAAAAACAATACTGCATCTATATCCCTACTTTTCTCCAAGGAGCTCAAGGCAGCATATATGGTATCTGCCCCCTTTTTGTCATCACAGTAACCCTGTCAGGTAGGTTAGGCTGAGAGATGATGACTGTTTCACTGTCACTTAGTGAAATTTGGGGCTGAGCGGGGATTTGAACCCAGGTCTCCCCAATCCTTATTCACCACTTGAACCACTATACCACATGAGCTGTGGAACACACCTGTGATGTGGAAAGGCCCTTCACTTGTCTCAGGTGACATTTTTTTTAATGATTGTAAACCTGCAAACTGCTGTTTATATTTTCTACCAGTAGATGGCTATATTATATAAAGACTGCATTGTTATCAAAGTAGGTCTTATGAATATTTTTTACATAAAATCTCATTCTGCTCTTTTTTGGGTGCACAAGGCAATTTCCATTTTAAAATTTAAAACACAACAGTTCAAGCTTAAAAAAAAAAGTACACCCCACAAAAAATAAAACACTGACAGCACAGGCATTCCTAAGGTTCATTAGCTAAAAAGCAGCAAGCCCACAAATGACCTCCCAAAAGGCAGAACAGTCTTCAGCGTACTTGCTAGTACATTAGATCTGCTGAATTCAGCAGAACTGAAGTCTGAACAGTAGCCCGCAGTTTGGCTCACTGTGGTGAGTGTTCCATTGTGCACCTTCCTCTCCAGCATGGAGTTGAGAAAGCAGTGGGGATTATCTTGTACAGCTGCAGTGAGCTTTGGAGGGTACAGCACGACTGCAGGAAGATCTCTATTCCCCTCTCCAGTTCCAAGTTGAAGAAGAGGGCTGGGTCTGGCCATTTTAGGGCTCAGTGGTTAGAGCACCTGTACTGTCCAGTGCCAAAACAGGCTAAAGCCTTTTCCTCTGGATCTGGGAGGGAAGATTAAAGGTGACCATTTCTGCTATCTTTCTGCCATTTCTGCCATCTTTTTGGCACCTTTTGAAAACTTTCCTCTTTCAACAAGCCTTGTAGGTTGAGACCTATCCCAGTCTACGTCTGTGTTAGAATTGCTTAATATGTTTTTTAATAATGTTTTTAACCCTTTTTCAAAGTTGTTTTTTTTAAAAAAATGTTTTTAATGCTGTTTTGTTTTAATGTATTTTAAGATCTGTTTTTTAATGATGTTTTAAAGTGTTTCTAGTGCTTTGTTTGCTGCCCTGGGCTCCTGCTGGGAGGAAGGGCGGGATACAAATTAAATAATAAAAATAATAATAAATAAATAAATGTTGGCAGTGAGCAGCAGTGGCACACTGTGTGCCTTAGCTGGCCAGTTCCAAAACAAGCTGCTGCTCCTCAATCTCCAGCCCTGCTTGGTCCCGCCTTCAATTCCAAACTCAGAAAGTGGAACAGGGAATTGTCCCTCACTTCACACAAATCCACAGCACAAGATCAGGGATCAGTAGCCCAGTCTTACTATCCACTCAGAAGTGAGTCCCACTGAGTTGGATAGGACCTAGCGGCAATCTTAGGCATGCTTTCCTGGAAGTAAGCCCATCAACCACAGTGGAACTTGCTGCTAAATAGGCATTCATAGGATTGTGCTGAAGGGGGAGAGGCAAGGTCCTGATGACCACACATTTTGGCCTGGCTACCAAGGCCAGCCAAATGTTTGGGCCCCAGCTTCCATACAGAATTGGGCTGCAAAAAACATTAGTGCTAAAGTGCCATTCCTTTTTTGGCTTAATCACAGCTACAAAAACCTAATGCAAATTAACATATTCTCCAGTACCTCTGAAAGATACAAGCTTTTTTGCATCTCTAGAGGAAGGAAGTGCTCTCTGTCTACCCTTGTCCTGTATGTGGCAATTTAATTCTTATTGTGACACATTTAAATGTTTTTTCTTTTCTTTTAATAATGTTATTTGTTATTTAATTTTGAGAATTGCATTATTGTATTTATGCTTTATGATGTGTTATATTCATGTTTTTGTAAGCCGCCTTGAGGGCCTTTTGGCCATAAGGCGGGATATAAATTTAATAAATAAAATAAATAAATAAATAAAGAAATAAATAAAATAAATTTGGTTTTTCCTCAATCATTTGTTCGGCTGAATTAATGCCAAAAGTATATTTGTTTTTTGTAAGATACTGCATTAATTCGTTATGTATTCTTTCCAGTCAAACACATTGGACAACATTGCCTACATCATGCCTGGACTCTGACAATAAAAGGACAATGGAAAGTGCCCTGCTGCCATGTAGCTGATGTATGTACATAAGCACTATCCTGGCATTCTTCAAGAGTTCAACATGTAGGCTTTTAAGTTTTCTGTCTGTAACATATTGAATAGAACTGTAACTGTTCTGCTTGATTTTATGGAAAGGTTCAGTCTTAAATTTGAGGAACTTGGAGAATGTTTTCTCTCAGATCGGATGTTTCTATATAATTAGAGTTGGGAAATCTTTTGATACACCAGCCTTAACGTGGAATTTTAAAAAATGGGATTACTTTTACTTGGAAAAGTCAAGCAGGTTTGTAGCAAATCAAGTATCATAGGCACAGCCCCGCACTTCAAACAGTAATTTGGGTATAACTTTTTTACTTCTCTGAGAGAAGTCAGTTGGGTGGACAAATTTATTGGTTGAAGGGTTAACTTGCATGTTGTTAAAAGTAACACTGGGAAAGAAATTTGTGGTCGTCGTGTTTTGCTGAGGGCTAGTGCTGGCACCAGGAATCCTCCTTATTATTTCTCCCAATCATAGGTAGGGGTGCTAATTCAGATTCAGGTTTGAATGAATTCTCACAATCAGGAGAAACAAGGGCTTCTTGATGTGGACAGTAGAAAAATGCATTGCTTCTCCACAGGTTGCAACTACTGTGTGGATTCTAGTGTTTAGAATAGTGCTTGAATATTCTAAAAAGGGAGCCCTTTATGAAATTCACAAGCCTCATCCCAACTCCTTCTGATTTTAGCCAAACTGGCCCTCCTCCCTCTCTCTCCCCCCCACCCCCAAGAGATTTCAAAAAACAGTAGCTAAGGTACTACCATCAAAGGTGGGGCTGGGGGCAGGCCTCCTCTAGCCCATTTATAATTCACATTCTGATTTAGAATTGCTTATCACCAGCAACGAACTGATGTGGTCTTCTTGTGGTGCTGAAGTGTATGTTGTGGAGGTGGTGATTAAGGTGAACTTTAAGGGCTTTTAGCTGAGCGAAAGACATTGATTAGGCAGATCCCATATCCCCAGTCACAGGATTTACTGCTCTGAGTGCATGTAGCTCTTTGGGGAAGCACTTCTCTCTCCCACAAAGGCTAAAGTGTGGCATTTTTAACATGTGTATTTACATTTTCATATATTGTTTCTGTAGTAGATTAATTTATATTGTATATTTCTGTATATAGCTGTAATTAGAACAAAATTTCCTTCCGCACTGTATGGAAAACATGAGCTACATGTCATCATGTGGAACTGAATTGTATCTGTCATTATCAAGCATAGGCTCAAAATGAAAGAGTAGCAGTGGGGTTTGGGTGATGGATGGAAACAAAAATTAAAAACGTTGTATTGTGCCAGAAGTTCCCTTGCCACTTGTAATTTAGAAATCTTAAAATGACAGAAAGTAAGATAATTTTGGTCCCAGGACTAAATTCTGTGCTCTTTCTTCAGGCCCCCAGAGTCTAACTGGCAGCTGTTCAAAGTAACATTTAAGAGTGCAATGCTGTGATCCCTGAGAGGGCTTTCCAAGAGCCATAGGATAGGTCTATCCTTCTGATGAGAGGGAAATCCAGTGTCAGATCCTCCCTCTCTGTTGTCACCAGCTCCTCCAAAGCCCTGACCCAACTGACATCGGAGCCCTCTTGGTCCTGTGTTGTGCCCCCAAATTAGGTTAGAGATTTAGTTGTTCCTGAATGTGACTAAATCCTTCCCTCCCTTTGTTTCTGATGAGATGGAAAGCTTTTTTTAAAAAATGATGAAAGACTGAGGATCACAAGGGCATTCCTCCACCTACACTTAAGCCCAGCAGGGGCACTGAATATGACAGTAGAACTACCTTGATATTCCACACACCCCTAGTCACCTTAGGATTGCAGGCAAAGTGTTTGACAACTGTTTCCACCCACTTTTTCTGAACTTCTAACATTTAGATAAGAGTTCTGTTTCTTCACAAGTTTTCCCCAGTTAATCCCAAAGAGGACAGGTTAGCTATATAAGGTGCTATTCTGTAAATAAACCCACATGGTGGGAACTGATGTCTTGTTTTTTACAGAGCCTTTAGTATCTCAAGCAGCGTTGCAGTGGTAAAGAGAATCCTGGTGCAATCTCTTTAAATCTGGATAATTATTAGACACTTTGTTTCTAGAGGAGACATGTAATATTTGGCTTAGAGTCCGATAAATATGCAGCCCTCATATTAAACAACAGAAGGGGATCTACTTCACTTTTGCCATCTGCAATATGGCAATCTTGAAGTTTTTAAAAGCAAAATGTACTGATGTACTTTTATTTAAAATTTGTATACATTTGTATAATCTGTATCTTGTGATGTTTGTACTGGAGAGCTTTGGATTTAAACCCTTGTACTTTTTTACATTTGTTATTTCCTGCCGTACAGTCCAAATTGCATTGTAAAAATGTTTTGTTAATGTATATAAACTTTTTTAAAAATTTGAACTTGCATCTTGATTCAGTTCACAAAATAACAAAATGTTTGGTCTTGGCAAATTACTTCTCCTTTTGCATTCAGTCTGACAACATCCCTGTGCATTTCTCCCCCAATGACATAGTTCTGTTTTTACATGTCTCAGTGGAATCCTACTTTCTTTAATCCATAGCCATCCTTCTGTTTTCATTCATTTCACCACAATTTCTTTAGACTGAAACCAAGCAGCATGATCTACCATGTAGGGTTGCCAGGTCCATGGCCTGAGACTGATCCTGCATCTTTAGGAAAAGAGAAGGTCAGCCAAATGCAGGTGTTCTTGCAACTCTGTAATGGGAAAAACCACAAGGTGGAATTCTCCCTTCCCCCTGCACAACTTTTAAAGATACAGAAGACCTCTTGGAGGCTGGGCCTGGCAACCAAGAAGTCTTCTGTATCTTTAAAAGTTGTGGAGGGGGGAGGGAGAATTCCACCTTGTGGTTTTTCCCATTACAGAGTTGCAAGAACACCTGCACTTGGCTGACTTTCTCTTCTCCTAAAGATACAGGATCAGTCTCAGGCCAAGAAGCTGGCAACCCTACTACCATGAATGATCACTGTGCAAACTCATTAACTGTAATTGAACTTTTGTGTAATTCTCAAGACTTTGGCATTATTCAGTAGCCAATCATAGCAAACTGAGCCCAAAGTGAAAGACATCAAAATTTAAATAGCATTGTATTCAAAATTTTCTGGACTTGAGCCAATCAATCAACATCAGTTATTGTAAGGTTACATTGGTTTTATATTGGGAAATGTTTGTAAGAAACAAAAAAAACTGAAATATGTTGCTTGCATAGGTATTCAACCCATGTGCTGTGGAAGCTCCCAGTTTACACAGATGAAAGAAGTTGCCCTATCGAGAACACAGTTACCTTACCATTGGCCTCCACCTGTGAACCATTAAAGTTGCTGTCACATTGTCAGGATAAAACCCCCCACTGTTGAAGGATCATTGGTCAGGCTGTGGATCTGAAGAAGACCAAAGAGCATTCTACAGAAGTGAGAGATAATGTAATACAAATGCATAGATTAGGAAAAGGGTACAAAATAATATCCAAGTGTTTGGATATCCCAGTGAGCATAGTTGAATCCATAATCAGGAAGCGGAAGCTGCATCACACCACGCAGGCACTGCCAAGAAAAGGCCGTCCCTCAAAACCTAGCGCTGGAACAAGGAGACTTGTGAGAGAAGCCACAGAGAGGCCAACAATCACTTTGAAGGAGCTACAGAGTTCAGAGGGTGGGAGTGGAGTAATGGTGCATCAGTCAGTCATATCAAGAGCTCTGTATAACACTGGCCTGTATGGGATGGTGGCAAGAAAGCAGCCGTTACTCAAAAAGTACCATCTGAAAGCATGTCATGGGGTTGGCCAGAAAGCATGAGAGTGCCCCAGCGATAGATCTATCCGCTTCGACTTCAATCTCTATGGTGCGCGTTAAAGCCGGTCATGTGTACTTCCGGGTCAGTTTACGTGACAGAAGCAGGAAATGCGACTGCAGAGAGAGAAAAAGAAGGCGGGTCTTTAGAGCCTGGCCGTAGTTGGTGGCTTCAGAGGAGCGAAGTCGAGCAGGGGTAGCTGTCCAGCGCAGGTAGCGGGGTAAGAAGCCGCTTGTGGGGTCCCGACGGCGGTCGTGGCGGTTCCATTGGCATTTCCCCCACCCCGTTCCTTTGACGTATCTCACAGCTACCCCTTCATCCCATGCCCCTTTATCATGCACGAATGCGTAGGCCCCCTCTCAAAATCCTTCTCTTGGAAGGGAAGCGCTGGATTTCTAAACCTCTCCCCTGGAAGCCTCATATGCATTCCTTTGTTTTCCTCTTCTCAAGCTCAAGCCCTGTCCCAATGAACAAAAAAACCACACAACAATTACAAACTGAAATTGACATTTAATGTTACGTTTTAAAATAGACACGATTGGTCAGCGTTTTCTTTATTTTATTAAATGCTGTAATGCGTCACAAGGATTGGTACATTGACAGTAATAATCGGAAAGATATCATGCCTGAGCTATGTAACATTTCACAGCTTTACAAAGTAATTCAAATAAAAAAACAAGTTGGTCTTAAAAACTATACAATCAAGTATTACATCAACCAAAACAATCTAAATCTACTCTAAAATAAAAAAGAACCTATCTAAAATATTTCTCTTTGGAGCTCTTGGAGTTGCTTTATCAAAGATTATTAAATGCCTCTTACAGATGAAAACGAGTTAAATGATTGGTCAATTTTAACAAATAAAGTAAACTTATGGCGCTGTAATATCGTACAGGTTGGGTCTCCTCAAAGGGAACATCTGAATTAGGCCAAACTCTGTGTAGATGATTACGAGATTCCTGTTGTAATTGTTCCTTATTCTAGTGCTTTAAGGTGCAGTTCTATACGTGCTTACTTGGTGGTAGGTTCTGAGTAGATATGCATAGAGTGCCACTATTAGACCCAAAGGTGATAATGTGTGTTTCAAAACATCAGGTCCACAAATGCTCTTGCTGGAATGTCCCCCAAATGTTTGATGTTTTGATTTGGCACCTATAGTTAAGCCAGTGGAGGCATCATGTCTTCAGCTATCTTAATAATTTAAAAATTACTTTTAAATGTTGCTCAGCCTGTTACTTGTTTAGGTGTAGAAAATGTTCACCTTTAAAGTGAGCATGTGATTTTGTAGCTGTTGACTCAGTGATTGCTTCACCAAGTGATATGGGATATGATTTATGTAATAGGTGATTTATCTGATTTTTAAAAATGTTTTCAACATTCAGTTGTATGTTTGTGAGCTCAGTATACAATATCACACTTGGCTCGTTTCAAGGTGTTCATTCACCAGTTAAAATTTTAGATGTGTCTGTAAGTTCCTCTTTGATTTCATCCACATCACCAACCCTTTAAAAATCCAGTATGAGACTGCAAGTATCAAATACGCTGTTCTCTTCATATATGCTGGTATTTCCAGTATATTCTGTTTTAGGCTGCTTCCATAGCAGGCATTTACTGTGGAATAATCATTGTTTGTTCACACACTTTTTACAGGGTATCTTCACAATGTCATGATCAAAACGTGCAATTTCCCCATGTGTAGATGGTTTATAGTGCAGCTATTCAGTAGCTTTTCTGTGTGGTTTTCCCTTGTGTAGATTGTGCTAGCCGTTTCTTCTTCTATGGTATATGTTTCTTTTCGAAGAATCAACTCTTATCACATTAACCACTTTCCAAATAGCATTGCATTTATAGCCATTTCTTTTCTCTCCCCAAATTGCTGTGTGTGTCTAGGGGGCAGGAATCATGCTCAAGAGTGGCATGAGAAGAGATAATATATAACACTTTACCCTTCAGAAAATGGGAGGTGGAGAAAGGAGTGCTGCCCACTTGGCTACAAAATGTTTCAATTCCTAGAGTCTAGAAGCAGATTTGCTGTTCTACTTCTACCTTAAAGCAGAACGACAATGATAGGGTGTTGCGAAATCATTCATGGAAGCACCCTTAGATAAAAATAAAAAATATGCTTTCACTTCTGTAAGCATCCAACATTTGTACATGTATACTTTATGCAAAGGATGTATGCTTCCTTTGAATTTCAGAATAATATCTGCTGTGGCATTAAGCAGGCCCAGCTGCAGCAGTGACCCGGGTGGGGCACTGGCCGAGGGTCCAGGAATGCAGAGGGGGCCCTCTCTGGCCCCAGCGGAATGGGATCTGCTGCTGTACCAATGAACAAGAAGTTCCCACACACTCCTGTCCCTGTTAGCTTCTCTTTTTATCTGATTCACGAAAGTGGAGGAGCAATTGATGGGTTAATACCACAAAGTTGAAAAGCTGAGTCCAGAGGGTCTCAACTTGGTAACTCTCATTCAGGGCTGATGTTGGGATGGTCTAGGCTAGTTGCCTCCTAATTTTTGTAGTTTTAACCCCTTAAATGCCCTCCCACAGAAGGGCAGAAGGAAAGAGCAGCAGCAGCCGCTCCAAGCCAGGCTGGATCATGAAGGAGCAAAGGAGGAAGAGGAGGCTTCCTGGCATGGCGTGCTCTGTTGCAGGGCAAGCAGCAGGGACTCTGGAAATGTGGCAGGAATGCCCCCGATGAACTTACAGACAGACGTCTGGCATTCCTCCTTTCTGTCTCTCTCTCCTGTCTGATTCCTCTGTCACCCCAGTCTTTCTGTTCAGGTTTTGTTTTACTTTAAAAGGGTGAGGCCAGAGCTTGGAAGATTACTTTTAAAAAGTAATAAATTACAGTTACATGGCCCCCAAAAAGTAGTAATTACTGTTACAATTACAATTGCTTAACTGATTACTTTTACTCAAAAGTAATTGCTACAATTACATTTTAGTTACTTTTTTCAAAAAAAAATTGCCTACAAGGTGCTGGCCTTGGCTGCTGCACATCTAAGTAGCCTAAAACAACATTAAAAATAAGCACGCACACACAGAGGGTAGTAGAATATTTTGTTTTATCTGTAAGATTAACAGAATGGCACAACAGAATCTCACATCCCCTCTCCTCACCTCCAGCAATGATGATACCCCAACACACATATTTTTGTATATATATATTGCCTAAAGCTCTTTTCTCCTTCCACTCCTGTCAAATTTTAAACAATTGTTTTCTCCACGCCGTCTCGCTCTCCACCTCCTCCCTCATTGCCTCCTAAGCACCCATAGAGCATGAAGGAAGAACAACGCTGCACAGAAGCCCAATTTGAAGCACATGATTTTTATTAACAAATCAGAGGAGCAGAAGACTTCCCCTGCTCCCCCCCCCAAGTAATGCACAAAAGTAATGCTGGAAACATTACAATTACTCCTCAAAAGTAATGAAGTTACTACTCATTCTATTACCAGCAAAATGTAATGAAGTTACCCACTCGTTACTCAAAAAAGTAATAAATTACAAGTAATTCGTTACTTGTAACTAGTTACTTCCAAGCTCTGGGTGAGGCCAAGAGGGAGGAGGAGTGTGGTTTGAGGAGGAAAGCAAGAGGGCAAGGGCCCCCCTACAGCCTTTGCTCATGGGCCCTCAGAAACCTGGAGCTGGCCCTGGCATTCAGAATTAAATCTGGCAAACACATCTATATTACTTTTTGCTCTGTAGTCAAGCCATTAAAACTTGCTTTGTAGAAGACTAGAGTTTTGTAGAGGAACTAAAATAGAATGTTTGCCTACAAAGAAAAGTACTTGAATGTGGTGATCATTGCCCATATCTTACAGCTCAGGGAAAATGACTGCAATCAAACATGCCTTACAGAGGGATATCTTCACTCCAAATGATGAACGTTTGCTAAGCATTGTTAATGTTTGCAAAGCAGGAAAAAAGAAGAGAAACTGCTTTTTATGTGCCACAGGTATATGATTTTTGTTTTAGGTATCGACAAACATTTTCTCTACCTTTCCTGGCCATGATGTACACTAGAACTAATTAAATGTATTGCAAAAAGGCTGCTACTTTCTTCACTATTATTTTGTACAATTTTACCTATAAAGGTTAAGTTGGGGTTTCCAAACAGTGGTCCATGAGCTTCATTCAGATCGTCTGCGACATGTCTGTGAATTTGTGGGAGACGGCACACCCATCACATTAAATATTCATAATAGATTTTAATTGTATTTTTATTGATTCTTTTGTTTTTTATATATTGTATTTTAATGTATTACAATTACAATTTTATGGAATTCTACAAAGTAAACACGAGATGATATCATATGTGACTGTGGGAAAATGGGCATTATCATCTTATACTGGTGTTAGTTCTTATGGAGATTTATTATGTACTGTACTTAACAGTGACAACTGAACGCCCAGTACAGGTGAATGTAGTAAAAGTGAAAAAATCAGATAAGGGAGATTTCTATAAGAGACAGACTGCATGGGTACTTCGAGATCTTGCCATTGTTGATGCCAAGGATGCCGTCAAAGTAAGTCTTTATTATAATGTACTGCAAATCTGCACTCTGCACAGGCACTAAATACACTAAATACTTTCATTAGTGAAATACTGCCATGCCTTTGGCAAGTTTCTAACTGTAGCTAACTCTTATGCACAATTACTTGTGAGTAACTCCTAGCAAGCTGAGACGTAATTCAGAGGAAGTATTTAAAAGAATCAAATTGTATGTCTAACTTTTACAGAAGAGAACCTTCTTTGGAGATAAGGGGTTATTTTCTGTTTGTTTCACGTACTAAAGAATTTTCTTTGTGTGTGTTGACCATGAAAATCAAACCAAGCATAATTCAGAATCTGTATTCTGGATATTGGCATGTTTGTGTATTGCTTATAAAAGCAGTATTTTTGCATTTGAAACAGACAATTATCATTCAAAACTCTTTTTTATTAACTTCCTATGGAAGTATTCAATCTTTGTTCCCCTTTCGGTGGAGACCATGTCATTTTTGTTTTGTGTGCAGCACCTGGCATGCTCTTGATGATCAATAACTATATTAAAGAAGCTTAGAATGCTACATAACATTGTCTTCTTATAAAATATATTGGCTTGGATCCTAACCAGCCCGCTGTGAACAGAGAGGCTCCCACTGGAGCACAGAGGTTGACAGCATTTTTCACCACTCTCTCCTTCCCCTGTAACCTCCTGCACCACATCTCATGGTGCTCCAGAGAGTTCTCCAACTCTTTAGAGCAGATATTCCTGGTGGGAGCACCCATGAGTGGATGCTTCCACCAGCTGAAGCTTAGTTGGGATCTAAGCCATTGTGTTGAAAATGTATTATGATTGCTGCCATCTGTTTTGTGCCTGTTTTTCAGGAAAGCCCTGAGTTTGATCTACATTTTGACAAGGTGTACAAATGGGTTGCTAGCAGTATAGCAGAAAAGAACACATTCATTTCATGTATTTGGAAACTTAATCAGCGTTATATTAGAAAGAAGATTGACTTCATAAATGTTAGTTCTCAGCTCTTGGAAGGTAAAATTTCAGATGTATTTTTTGTAATGCTGTATTATGGTTTAAATATTACTTTCAGCGTATGTTAAAATAAGTAGAAAAGCACATTGTTAGTACTGTCCTCATTCATGCATCTACTAACTAAGGCTTTCCTGTGGGCTTCGTATGTCTTTAACCCTGAAACTAGAATTATATGTGGGACTTAATTTCACATGATAGTTATGATCCAGAACCATTGCAACCTACTTTTTTATGTATGTTATCTTAAAGAGTTGTGACTTGGCTTTCCGTCAAAGTGGATACTTAAGGTGAGCTCCACACTTTTTAATTCACTTATTACATTTGTACCTGCTTGTTCTCTAAGGAGTTCAGTATGGTTTAAACTTCCCACCCCTTTTTCTTGTTCTTTTTACAACCTGGAAGGTAGGTTAGACTATGTGTCTGCCCCAAAGTTATGCAGCGAGCTCAATGGATGAATGGGATTTGAAATGTCTTCTCCTTGCCTAAGTGTAACACTGTTCACGGCACCATACTAGCTATCAAAAATAAATCTGCTAAACAAAGTTGAATAGTAAATGTCATCGGTGCATATGCCGGTCTGTGGAACCAATCAGAACAGTACATAAAATGCTTTGACACAGGTTTTTACCCTCATCCTAAAAGGCAAAGGATTGAGCACGATGGAACTCTTTCCCCACAAGTGGAAAGTTAGTCACTCTGCACGACAGACCAAAGGAATCCATATCAAAGCCTTATCAGTATTTCTTGATATACAGGCGGTGGTTGTGCATCCCGGGAAGAAGTGGTGTTCCTGGCAATATGTGGGCCCTAGGCTTTAACAGTCATAATGAATACTGTAAATTATGCCCACGAGCAACTGATAACAAATACAAGAGCTCAGATTCTGTGTTGGAATCTGAAGCATAGAAAGCTACCTTATACAGACCATTTGTCCAAAAAGCTTGATATTGTTTACATTGACTGGCAGCAGCTCTCCGTTGATTTAGGTAAAAATCTTTCCCAGTCTTACCTGGAGAATCTGGAGACTGAACTTGAGGCCCTCTGTATGCAAAATATTTGCTCTGCCATTGAGCAGAAGGCCTCCCCTATGCTTATGCCTCAACTTGAAAATATTCGAGCTGCAGTGTACTAAACTGGTTGTAGTCTTTGTGGCAAGCCTGTAGAATGCGGCAGATACGTCTCTTGTGTTTCCACAGAGGCCTTTCTCCTCTGTAGCTGGTTGTAGTGAAGCTCCACTTACGCATATGAACTGCCTTACTGGATTATGTCTCATGTATTTAGTACTAGACGATTAGTGCATGCTCCACTTCCCTGGCCATTCCATTGAAATCAGTGAAAGTTGTACGTCTAGGACCAAGGTGTTTTTCCAAGGAAAGTCTGCAGTCCTGGGTGACTTGACTCCTGTGTGTCGCATGTGAAGAGCCTAAATAACAATTTAAACTTTGCTTTAGTAATAAGTTATCAGATTATTATATGTTATTAAATTACACTGCTTGGCAGGTCTAGCCTGACCATTTTGAGAATAACAACTGAATACAAGTGTAGAATATCAGGTTACTGTCATACTGTTGTGAATATTAATTGCACAACTTGCATGCTGGTGTGTTTTAAAATTTAAGAATAAACCATATGGTTGTCCAGATGTTGCATGTATATGAAGAAATCTGCTTTGTAGTCTACTTAAAAGTTCTCAAACCTTTGAAACTGTGACAATTTCTTGCCATTTTTGAAAAAATCTGTGTTCATTCACTGCTTAGCTAATATTCTTTGCTTCCTTTCCTCTGCTTTTCTCATACTTTCTAATTCTCCAGAACTACCTAAAGTTGCAGAAGGTGCGTAACACCTTTTCCTTCTGTTTTTCTTCTGTATGACTAATTCAGTTGCTTTTTGCTTTCTTAAGATTATCTGTGACCCATTTTGTTAAGCAAAACACATTTCCTCAGGTCAGTCAGGAATGTACTATAAATGCAGGTGGAAATATTCTTCAAGAGTATTCAAATTCATAACTTTGAAGCCTTAATGCTGCAAGGAGCAGGTAAAATGTCTCCAAATGTGAAGAAATGTGGTAGAAGACACCACTGAGCAGCTAGTGTCACTCTAGTGTTTGGATTTTCAAAATTTGCCTTTTGATGTCCTTGTTGACATCTTATGTTAACAACTTGTTTTAGGTCTAAAAATGTTGTGCCTGAAGTTTCCCCCTAAAACCGGACAAATCGTCTTATCTCTTTCTAGTGTTGATTGAGAAAGCCACATTATGGCTTGTTCCAAACTCAATATTGTGCTCAAAACCTTTGATCACATCATTTCTAATATGTTCCTTTGAAAATATCTTGGTGTTAAAAGCATTATGCTTGTATCATACCTATGTATGTATGATACCTAAACCCCAAAGCAGTTTACTAGCGAAGGCTGCAGTTCTGTACTCACATACCTGGGAGTAAGCCCTGTTGGACTGATGCATAGAGCTGTACTGTAAACTTTCCTGTTTTATACGAACTGATAACTGCAAAAGAAACCGATGTATTGTATGGTATTTATTGTAATTCTTATGACAGTCATTAAAAATGGCTTCTAGATTATTTTAGACTCTGGTTCTCATCACATTTTATATTGGATTAGGACATGTTAGCAAAAATAAGAAACATGACAAAGTTGTATATTGTTTTCCTGTATTACTTATGGACTCTTTTTTGCAGGATCCCGTGACCCTGTTATCAATGGTGTTAACTGTCCCAGAGAAGAGAAGGCATGATGGCTTTGATATTAAGACAAAGCTCATGCTGAGATTTATTGCCAACGAAGCTTCCTCCCTCCATACCACCCATGCAGACCAACTTTGACAGGTTGGCGGGGCAGCCACCTGATGTCTTTATGACATCAGGCGACAACTTGAAAGGGGCTTGCCTATGAAGACTGTTTGCAAGTGGTTTCAATACAAACCGCTTGTAAACGAATTTCAGAGTGATGGAAGTCACACCTTTCCTTGCCTCATATCTGACATCAAATATGATGTTGGGGTGGGGCAGGCAGGTGGTTGTGGGGAAATAGCCTTGCGAGCCAAATTAGGGCCTCTGTCAGGCCTGATTAGGCCTTGGAGTTGGAGATTCCTCATCCCTGTGATAGACTAACACTCAGCTACACACACCCTTGACTCCTATCACTCAAAGCCAGCCAAATTATTGCTTTTAAGTCTTGGAGTGCAGTGGCCAAGCCACACTAAACAGCTACTCTTTGTTATGCAAGCATGGAACTGGGTGTATATAGAAAGGGCTCAAATTAAGATAGCAAGCCATTCCTATTCTGAAAACTCAAAATTGCGGCTGATTTTGTAACTAGTTGGGAAATAGGTATAAATAAGTTGCTATCTCTGGCTCTGTGGGTCCAATTCACATTTACTTTATAATGTTGTAAAGAGCATTAACCAGGTACTAATGCAGGTGTGGGGAACCTTTGCCCCTACAGATAATTGCTGAACTATAACTCCCATCAACCCTGGCCAATGGCCGTGCTTGCTGGGGCTGATGGAAGTTGTAGTTCAGCAACATCTGGAGAGACAGAGGTTCCCCACACCTGCACTAATGTAGCATCTGTTTTTATTTCAGATATCTGCCACTGTTGTCCATGATATGCAATGTGTAGCAATATTGCAAAATTTCTTAGAATGTGGGACTTTTTTGTAATTAAAATTTAAAATGCTAAAATTTTTAGCATATTCTAGTCTCAGAAATTGTAAAGCATGCAAGTAGCTTTAAAGTGGATTTTGAATGTCAGAAATCGGCCCCATAGATGTCAAAATAGTTTAATTTCAACTGAACCAGCTGACTATATGGGGGTGGGGAGGGGGGAGAAGCGCCATTCAGGGCTCTCCAAAACAGGGGCTCTTTCAGCAAAATTTGGCCTCAGATCTTGGGATGTGTGCATCCATCCTTCACCTTTGCTCTTTTCTTTTTCTTTTCTCTTTGCTATTGCATGTTGTGACAACAGCAGTAGCAATAGCAGAGCTGCACTTTGGTTGCTTCGCTACCCTTTTGTATTGTACCCCAGATGGAGTATCATTCCTCAGCATTGTGGGGGAAACAAGGGGGCAGCCAGAAAGACAAGTTCTCACTTGGTTGATAAAGCAGTGTCTGGGATTCTCCCTATTAAAATAATAATAACCGCCACTGTGCATTGAAACTTAGATGTCGGGGAAAGGCAGGGGCAGGCTAACCTTAGAACAGAATTGCATGGAGCAGCGTTCAATCATGTGAGCACCCATCCACATTCGAAAGTGGAACGCCTCCTGAACATAGGTTTCCTCCACCGCAGAACTAAGACCTTGTTTGTTGAGTCAGAAAGTAGCAAGACATAACTCGAGAGCTGTTGGATTACCTGTCAAAGGAGGGATCGGGAACCTCAGGCCCAGGGCCAAATGTGGCCCTCCAGGCCTCTCTCTCTGGTCCTCGGAACTCTCCCCAGTCCACACCCCTCACTGGTCGGCTTTGCACCCTTCTTGAGAGTTGGCTGGAGTGTGTCCTTGAACTCTGATCATACAGCTTGCTTGTCTGGATGGAGGATAGAGAGGAATGTGACAGCGTATGTGGAAACTATCCAACTGTACAAATATAAAATTTACATTCATTACTCTGCCCGCTTCTGCCTCTGCCTCCCACTGATCACTGGCATTTGACCCCAGAAGGGAATGCAGCCCTCTGGCTAAAAAGGTTCCTTAGCAATGTATCACAGTGATTTTTCTGAAGGAATATTGGGTAAATGATAAAAGTTCTACAGAGGAAACTTACATGAAGCAAGCTTTGCAATTGTGCTAGTGGTGAAAAGAGAGTTGACAAGATAGCTTGCATTAGCACTCTTCCAGAGTTTGGGAGAAAGGCTTGCTTTTAGACGAGAATAAAAGAATGTGTTGGGTCTCCATAAGCCTTTTGCAAGAAAGAAGGCGTTTCTTCTTCTTTTTTTGCTGTGAAACTTGGCAGTACAGTATAAATGGGGAATAAGTATGAAACTGTATTCTATATGAATGAGTTTTTAAGATTGTTGGAAGAGACTCTGCAATTATTTGAAGTTATACTTAATTGTGTGCCTGAAACATCATCATCTAAAGACCTTAGCAGCTGGAAAGGAAGTGTAGAATAATACACAATAAAGAAATTATTAGTCAGTATTGTTTTTTCTCAATATTTACGCTAAAAACAAAATATGTTTTGAAGGCAACTAAGTTTGTTAATCATGAATACTACAATAATAAGTATAAAAGGATTAAGTAAGGAAAAAAAGCTTATTTTTGGCTTATTTCCCCATCTGTTTCTCTTCCTGTTGTTGTATATGTTTAGTTTCTGAATGATGTGCACACTTGATAAATTTATCTGATAACCTTGCAGCAGTGCTATTGCGCAGCAGCCAGATTTAACACTATATTGTTCCTATATTTGATCAAGCCAGTAGTGGACGGGATGGTAGGTGGTGGTGCTTACATAATCTCCCAGACATTAGCGTGCTGCTGCTTACTGGGAGGGAGAGTGGGAGGGGTAAGGTGACAGGGAGGTTGGTGCTGTGTAAACACAATGGCAGGAGCACCATATTGGCACTACTGGTGCATTTGCACAGCACCAATATCTCTACTGCCTTGCCCCTCCCACTCTCTCTCCCAGTAAGCAGCAGCGGCCCACCTGCTGGGAATTCAGGTAAACACTGCCATCCCATCCCACCATCTATTTATATGATGCAAACGATGCTGGTATTTTAACTATCTGGTAATACTACGTTAAAATTGAACTCTATTGGGCAAAGGTGATGGACAATATTCAGCTAATTACTGGGGGAGAAATGATTGTTTTATAGTGTTATTGTTGTTTTTTAAAGCAGTAAATGGCAAAGAGGAAACAGAATAAACTAGATCAACCTTACAATGGATCTTTAAAAAGTACTATGAGGTTAAAATGTTTTTATGTGATTTCTAAAGATGAGGAAGAAGTGACAGAGATGGACACTGGAAATAGTCAGTTTCAGCCTGGCACAGCAAAGGTTTGGTGTCTGCTATCTTAAAATGTGATGATAGGATCCTGGCAGGGCTCCAAGGGCAAGGGTTGCCACCTGGGTGACATTTTGGGAGTAGACCTTTAACATAGTCAAAGCCTTTACCATGCAGTGTCTTGAACTCCAATTATCTCTCCAATTAATTACCAAAACAGGAGTGTGAATGAATTCAAGCAGAATACCTAACACTTAGTGACATTAGTCTGTCTTTTATATTGAAAAGAACCTGAACAATAGTAGTGTTTCCTGTCTTTATCACTCAAAGAAATCTCATGGGGCTTACGCTGCATGGAGAGCTGCCTTCCCTTTTCTTTGGCATTGTTGTCTTGTCAGTCAAAAATGTATGTCACCTGTGTGAAGTCGGAAGTAATGTATCCATTTGTTCATGACTACAATCTTTTTTTTTGCTGTCTGAAGAATCTGTTCCAAGTGGTGAGAATCAGAATGTGGCAGGAGGAGATGAAGAGGTGGTGGATGAATATCAAGAGTTGAATGCAAGAGAAGAACAGGACATTGAAATAATGATGGAAGGCTGTGAATATGCCATCTCAAATGCAGAAGCCTTTGCAGATAAGTTATCCAGAGAGCTGCAAGTGCTAGATGGGGTAATGATTTTTCTGAAATATGGCAGTGTACTTTACAAGGGTTAGGGTTACAGCCGAATAGTTCTTTGCCTGTGTACAATATAGTTTGGCTTAGACTTAAAAGAGCCAGTGTGGTGTAGTGGTTAGAGTGTTGGACTACGACCTGGGAGACCAGGGTTCGAATCCCCACACAGCCATGAAGCTCACTGGGTGACCTTGGGCCAGTCACTGCCTCGCAGCCTCAGAGGAAGGCAGTGGTAAAACCCCCGCTGAATACCTCTTACCATGAAAAGCCTATTCATAGGGTCGCCATAAGTCGGAATCGACTTGAAGGCAGTGCATTCCCATTTTTTTTCCAGACTTAAACTAGGAAAGGGATAGCCAGCGTGGTCCTCTGCAAATGTTTTGGACTACAACTCCCATCAGCTCCAGCCAACATAGCCAATGGTCAGAAGTGGTGGGAATTGTCGGCCAACAACATCTGGAGGGCCACCAAGATTCTTCCTTTGTAGCCATGGCTTGAATTCATCACTGTTTAAAGCTGCAGCTTTACCTGTCCACACCTCATGTCAGGTGATGGACAGGACAGCATGGAAGGACCAGTAGCCTAATTAGAGCCGGTTCCCACCATTGGTGTAGAGTACACTGCTTTCAAGTTTCTATTCCCAGCCCTGAAATACAGTGAGAAGCTTTAGGAATCTTCAGCTCCATAAACATGTTCAACATGCAAACTTTTAAGGGGCAAATTAATGCTATTAAGGTATAAAATACATCCCAGTTGGGAAAATACTGCTTGGGGAAGGGCTCATTTCTATAGTGATGCACATGCTTTGCATGCAAAAGGTTGGAGGTTCAATACTTGGCTTTTTGACCAAACCCCAAAAGAATCATGGATGGCAAAGATGGAAAGAGTTCTACCTTGGGGAGCTGCTGTCTATCAAAGCAGATAATACTGTGTTAGATGGATCAAATGTGCATTTCAGTATAAGGCGGCTTTGTAACTATTATGAAAAGATGTGCTTGGAATTGCATAAGTGTAGTAGAATCACATGATTTGTGACCAGTTATATTTTATTATTATTATTATTATTATTATTATTATTGTCTTTATTTATACCCCGCCATTTTTCCAAAACTGGAACTCACGGCAGCTTCCAGATAAAAATACATATAATTAAAAACATACAAAGTCTACATTAAAATAAGATTAAACTATTTCCAATATTAAAACCATACACACATATAGCTAAAAGAGTTCAAACTAGTTTAAAAATAATATAATAGACATTAGCAATGGAGCACCCTTCATGCCTTATCCTTAACAGCCTTCAATTCCAAAGGCTTGTTGGAATAAGAAGGTCTTTGCTTTTCGGCGGAAGGACTGCAAGGAGGGGGTCATTCCTAGGGAATTCCAAAGCCTAGGGGCAGCCACCGAGAAGGCCCTCTCACGTGTCCCCACTAGTCGTACTTGAGAAGATGTGGGTATTGAGAGAAGGGCCTCTCCTGAGGATCTCAGGGCCCGGGCAGGCTCATACAGGGAGATACGGTCTGATAAATAGCCTGGACCTAAGCCGTATAGGTCATCACCAACACTTTGAATTGTGACCGGAAACAGATTGGCAACCAGTGGAGCTTTTTTAACGGGGTAGTATGGTCCCTGTAACCAGCCCCAGTTAACATTCTGGCTGCAGCACGTTGTACCAACTGAAGTTTCCGAACAGTCTTCAGAGGCAGCCCCACGTAGAGCGCATTACAGTAATCTAAACAGGATGTAACTAAGGCATGTGTCACCATGGCCAGATCAGATGGCTCAAGGAACGGGCACAGTTGGCGCACAGGCTGTATCCCTATTCCCTGATTCGCCTTACGACTGACCAGGAGCACCTCTGTCTTGTCTGGATTAAGCTTCAATTTGTTCACCCTCATCCAGTCCACCACTGATGCCAGACATTGCTTTAAAACTGAGACAGCTTCCTTGGAATTAGGTGGAAAGGAGAAAAAGAGTTGGGTGTCATCAGCATACTGATGGCACCAAACCCCAAACCCCCGGACAACCTCTCCCATCGGTTTCATGTAGATGTTAAATAGCATAGGGGACAAAACTGAGCCCTGAGGGACCCCACAGGCCAATGGCCAAGGGGTCAAACAGGAATCCCCCAGCACCACTTTCTGGGTTCGTCCCTCCAGGAAGGAACGGAGCCACTGCAAAACAGTGCCCCCAAGTCCCATCCTAGCAAGGCGGCCCAGAAGAATACCATGGTCGATGGTATCGAAAGCTGCTGAGAGGTCCAGCAGAACCAACAGGGACACACTTCCCCTGTCCAGTTTTCTGTGTAGGTCGTCCACCAAGGCGACCAAAGCCGTCTCCGTCCCATAACCAGGCCTGAAACCAGACTGAAATGGATCCAGATAATCTGTTTCATCCAAGAATCGCTGGAGCTAGGAGGCCACCACACGCTCTATTACCTTACCCAAAAATGGAATATTGGACACTGGCCGGTAATTATCCATTATGGAGGGATCCAGGGAGGGCTTTTTCAACAAAGGCCTTACAACTGCCTCCTTTAGGCACACTGAAACTCTGCCTTGTTGTAAGGAGGGATTGACTACTCCCTTCACCCACTCAGCCAGTCCCTCTCTGGAGCTTTTAATGAGCCAGGAAGGGCAAGGGTCTAGCAGACATGTGGTGGCTCTCACCTCTTCAAGGATCCTGTCCACATCCTCGGGCTGTACAAATTGAAAAGAATCCATTATTATTGGACAGGCAGGAGCCAAAGTTACATCCCCTGAGACTGTATCAATTATAGCGTCTAAGTTGGAACGAATCTGAGCGACTTTATATGCAAAGTGCTGTGCAAACACTTGACAGCGGGCTGTTGAGTGGTCTATATTACCCTCTCGGAGGCCAGAATGTAAAAGACCCCTGACCACTCGAAACAGCTCCACTGGACGGCTCCCCGCAGATGCAATGGTGGCAGAAAAGAATGATTTCTTTGCTGCCCGCACTGCCACGGAGTAGGCCTTCAAATAGACTCTAGCCCGTGTTCGGTCACACTCACTCCGAGTCTTCCGCTGTCATCGCTCTAGTCTCTTGTCTCATTCGTTTCATCACTGCCAGCTCCTTGGTAAACCAAGGGGCTGGTTTGGCTCCACTTCGTGAGAGGGAACGCTCAGGAGCGATCGTGTCCACCGCCCTGGCCATTTCCCCATTCCAGAGGTCAGCCAGAGCTTCGACTGAATCGCCTGCCGAGGTGGCAGGAAAATCCCCAAGAGCTATCAGGAAACCATCCGGATCCATCAGCCTCCTGGGGCGGACCATCCTAATCAGTCCCCCACCCCTGCAGAGGTTCCGAGTCCCAGTGAGTCTAAACCCCACCAGGTAGTGATCTGTCCATGACAAAGGAACTACAGAAAGTTGCTCCACACCAAGATCACCATCATCCCCCTCCACACAGAAAACAAGGTCCAGGGTGTGGCCATCAACATGAGTGGGGCCAGATACTACTTGGGACAGACCCATGGTTGTCATGGAGGCCATGAAGTCCTGAGCCAGGTCAGCATGCTCTTCCAGGATCAAGTCCTAAATGGCCGTTGTTTTACCATTCACCGACCTGGCATTCACAAGCAGCAATTTCAGCCTGGGGGGACTGTCACCACGGCTATCCAGGCTATTTGAATGGGAGACAGTTTGGGGGCAAGCAGCACTCTGTTGCATACCCCTCTCCCCTGATAACATAACTGCCTCCCTACTCCGTATCTCCCTCTGCCCTCTACAACACTAATGGCAGCCCCCTGGGGCTAGTATTACTAGTATTTATTTATTTATTTATTTATTAAATTTATATCCTCCCCTTCCTCCCAAAGGACAATTTAACAGCAATGGAAAGAAAAGTATTCTAAAAACAGTTAAAAGCATTCTAAAACACAATTACCATTTTAAAAACCTCCTTTCATCCAGTGATCTCCAGGTTGCCAGGAACCCTTCAACCATCAAATGCCTGGGTAAATAGGAATGTGTTCAACTTCCTTCTGAAAGTCAATAGTGGGGGAGACAGATGCACCTCACTGGGGAGTGCATTCCACAAATGGGGAGCCACCGCTGAAAGGCCCCGTCATGGGGCGGTGCTAGCTGGGCAACCCAACTGTAGCACTTAGACACTTGCAGTAGTGATGGGCAAGTCCTCCACCCCCAATTCGGTTAGTTTGGCTGAAACAAATTATTTTCCAAATAGGCTGAACATTAAACTTTGCTCTTTCTGATGTTCAAGCCGCATATGCTCCCAGTAATGTCATCAAGAGCTCAGCAGCTGCCCCACCTCACTTGAGTTCCGCTGCCACCACCTTTCCATTTCCCAAAGTTTACCCGGTGTGTTTGAAGCAAGTATGCTCACCATGTCGTTTCCCAGGGGTCCAGAGTTCGTATGTTGCTGTGGTAACATCCTTAGGCATAACGGAAAACCATTCCCAGCGTTCCTTGCTGAGGCTGGCAGCTACGTTTGAACAAGAAAGACCAATGGGTGGTGATGGGAGGTAGCACTAGGCCCAAACTTAAGAGGATGTTTGGGCTCTGTTTAAAATGAGCTCAAATTCTGAACTGGAAGAGTTAATTTCTGACATTCACACCCCTGCCCCCAATTCTACCTACCAGACAGTGACATTCCTACTTACCAGAGTATAAGCTGGCTTTCTGCAACATAATGCCCTCTAGATATTTTGGACTGCAATTCCCATCAGCTCCAGCCAGCATGGCCAATGGTCAGGGATGGTGACAGCTGTAGTCCAAAACATCTGGAGGGCGCTAGGCTGAGCGATGCTGGTGTCCGTGATGCCAGTAGAATAATTCTAAGAAAGAGGTATTCTTTTAATCAGCTGTGTTCCAAGTTAGTGTCATTTTATTTAGTCATTTTTACTTTTGTTACAACAAACTTCCCTAGAATAAAATCATGACTAAAGTTTGATAATGGATATTCTACTTAGTGTCTGATTGTTATTTGCTTTGTAGGCAAACATCCAGTCCATCATGGCCTCTGAGAAACAGGTGAACATCCTGATGAAACTGCTGGATGAAGCACTGAAAGAGGTGGACCAAATTGAATTGAAGCTGAGCAGTTATGAGGAAATGCTACAGAGTGTCAAAGAACAAATGGACCAGATTTCGGAAAGCAACCATCTAATTCATCTTAGCAACACCAACAACCTGAAATTGCTTTCAGAGATAGAGTTCCTTGTTGTAAGCATGTGAAATATTTATAATATTGTTTGTTCAAATATATAGTCTACCTGTACCTAACATTTCAGGTGTTCTACAATTAGGGTTGCCAGGCTCAGGGCCTGAGAGTGATCCTGTATCTTTAGGAGAAGAGAAAGGCAGCCAAGTGCAGGTGTTCTTGCAACACTGTAATGGGAAAAACCACAAGGTAGAATTCTCCCTTCCCCCTGCACAACTTTTAAAGATACAGGAGACCTTTTGGAGGCTGGGCCTGGAAACCATGAAGGACTGTCAGTTAAAAATGCACTATTTTTTACTGAGTTTTTCAGTAAAAATTTACTGAAATTGCTGGTTTTTTGGAAGTGTTATATGGTTTTAAAAAGGTAAAGGTGTCCCCGCACTTATAGTGCGAGTCATTTCCGACTCTTAGGGTGACGTCTTGCGACGTTTACTTAGGCAGACCATATATATGGGATGGGATTGCCAGTTCCTTCCCCGGCCTTTCTTTGCCCCCCAGCATATGCCGGGTACTCATTTTACCGACCACGGATGGATGGAAGGCTGAGTAGACCTCGACCCCTTTTACCGGAGATTCGACTTCCTCCTTCTGTTGGAATCGAACTCTGGCCGTGAGCAGAGCTTCGGCTGCGTTACCGCCGCTTACTATTCTGGGCCACGGAGGGTCTGTTATATGGTTTAATTGCTCCTAATACTTTCTAACAGTTTTTAAATTATTTTTTCTCTTTGTTGTTGCCTTGATTCTTGTATAGCGAGTATGTTAAACTACTTTTCTCTGCCGTTTTGCTATTCTGTGATGTAGATGGTTTGAAGGCAGTGTAGGGCACACAGATCATATCCAATCTGCCAACACTTTCCCTTAGCAGCCCTGTTCTGCTGCTGTGTAGTGACTCAACTGCCCACAGGCCATTCCAAGAGGGAAAGCTTTGGCAAGCCTCTACTATACTCTGAAGCCTTGCTTACACACCGGTTTTGATGTGTTTGCGTACTTATGTCAGCGTAACTCTATAAGTTCTGTTAGCAGGAGCTGTGGAAATTTATAAAAATGTTAATATTTGCAAGCGTCTAGGTTCATTATTGTGGGTGGAAATTAGTTTACAGGATCTTGTTTGGAAGATACAAAACAATAATTTGATCTCCTTTTTGTAGCATACGAATGATAAACAATGCTTTAAAGGTTAGAGTTTGACCTCACAGTGTAGACATTTGTTCTTGTAGAACCATATGGATTTGGCAAAAGGTCATATCAAGGCCCTCCAGGAAGGAGATCTCTCATCCTCTCGGGGTATTGAGGCCTGCACTAATGCAGCAGATGCACTCTTACAGTGTATGAGTGTAGCTCTTCAGCCAGGTAAGTGTTTTTCTAAGAAAAAAATCACTCTTACTGTCTCTCTGCAGTTGAAGCCTTCTGGTTCCGTCTCTTTTCAGAAACCTTCCTTAATGAAGCAGTCTCCCCCCCTTTTTTTCTGGTTATAGGACATGAGATGCTCCATGCCGTTAAGCAGCAGCAGCAGCGGTTTAGCGATCTGCGGGAGCAGTTCGCACGGAGACTGGCTAGTCATCTCAACAATGTATTTGTTCAGCAGGTATCTTTACTCCTTTCCCAGCTGTAAAGTTTGTACGGGATTGTTCATTTTGGTTTTCAGAGCCTTTGAAAAATTATGTATTTCAGTGAAAGCTTTCCTTAAGCTGTCTGACAGGGTTGCATCACTTTGCTCCCTTAATGAACAGTGGCTTAGAAAATTTTATTAAATCAACCAGCTACTAGGTATGCCCCCTCTGTAGAAAATGAACTAAACATTGACATCTCAGTACTAGGAATCCCCAGTATGCAAATATTCAGGTGAACTGATGCTACCTGATTCTCTGCAGTGTGAGAAATAGGACATGGACAGCATTTTTTCCTGGTCTTCACTGGTAGAAGTTGAAGGCCAGTTAATCAGTCGACTTTACAAAAGCGGTAATGGGGGTCAGGATAGGCCTGTTGTTGGCTTTCAGTTACAATATGCAAAAGTGGAGCAATTTTTAAGAGCCGATATCTTTCTGATTACTACATATATGCACTGCCTGCCTTGTGAGCTGAGCTTCCCAGGGGAATTGGTCAGACCACTGTTAGAGACCAAAATGTTATCCAGTCTGAGCTGTTTATATGTTATTTGCATGGTCCTTACAAATTAATATTTGGTTGGACTTCTGTTGTCTTTATTTTTGCAGCTTTTAAATTGGCACATTCACCATATAATGTTAGGAGTGGGTGGTGTGGGCATCTCTATTCAAACAGTGTTTTTTATCCCTGTATTTTATCTCTAAATAGTTTATAGAGCTGGAGAAGGGTCTCAGTAACAGGTCCTACTATCTTTCAGTTCCTGTGAGTACAGAGAGTTTGAATCAACTTGCTTTAATTTTACTGAGTCTTCTTTTAAAAAGCTTGCTAAGACTAACTTATTTCCTGCAGTGTTGCCTCTGTAAAATAGAAAATAAGGCTTAC
Source organism: Rhineura floridana (assembly GCF_030035675.1). Taxonomy (NCBI): domain Eukaryota; kingdom Metazoa; phylum Chordata; class Lepidosauria; order Squamata; family Rhineuridae; genus Rhineura; species Rhineura floridana. The sequence continues at coordinate 10,953,610 of NC_084487.1, forward strand.
ACGACTTGAGGAAACAAATCCTTCTGGCTGTTACCTCAACTCCAAAGTTTCATACATAAGTGATTAATGCACTTTGTAAAAGATGCACAACTTAGGCAAGAAAATGTTGAATCAACATGGACTGTGAGAAGAGTGCATTGTTTACACATGACTGGGTTACAGCGGTACCAAAGTGATTTTGTGTGTGTGTGGTGGTGGCAGGGAGGATGAATGGAAACCACTGGTTCACTAGATCTAGAAATTAAACTGTAGTTAAGTCATTATCAAATGTTAAATTTTTCCATATAATAGGAGGAAAAAATCAGGACCTGCAACAAAATGTTGCAGTTTGGAATGCTTCTGCTTTGGGTTCCAGCCAGCCATATCCTCTTTCAGGATACTCCACTCTATTCCCCCTTTCTGTCCCCCACCCCAATAGTCAGTCAGCATTCCATGTCCACTTGAGCATGCTTATTTTTCATTGGGCTGTTATCAGTCTCTTCCCCGCCCCCCACCCCCCAGGCAAGATTTTCTTCCATAGATTTTGTGTACTTCGGCAAACCTTGGGGTTCCCCAAGGCCAGGGCCGGATTAAGCTGAGGAGGGCCCCTAGGCTGATTGGTGTTTGGGCCCTCCTATCCCCACACTTCACCTACCTTTCCGTTGTTTTTTGTGGGGTGCGCAGGTTTGCCATCAATCAAGATGACGGCCGAGGTTTCCCTAAGGAGCTGAAGCTTCTGCTGCCATCTTTGTTGATGGCAGCAACGTGCGCATGTAGCACGCATGCGTGCCATCAGCCAAGATGGCGGCAGAGGCTTCAGCCCCTTAAGGAAACCTCGGCCGCCACCTTTATTGATAGCAAATCTGCGCACCTTAAAAAACAACAGAAAGGTGGGGATAGCAGGGGGATGGCGGTCCGTGGATGCTTCCGCAGATCGCGGAAGGAGAGCGGAGGGCCCCCTGTAGCTCCAGGGGCCCTCGGGCCAGTGCCCCACGGGCCCCCAAGAGCTCCGGGCCTACTAAGCCTAATAGATAATCCGGCCCTGCCCAAGGCCTGTTGATACCTCCCTCTTGTGTGTGGATGGTGCTACATACATAGTGATCCACAGTTGAAGAATGAGTTTGCAAATAGTATATAGGATACCTAGTCTTCCTGGTACCTGTGAGTATGTGAGTATTCTATGTGAATATTAGGACTGATCATATTTAGCATTTTGTTTAAACAGTGAAAATGGCTTCAATTTTCAACTGTAAACTGTGTCGAACAGTGAAATTGAGACACTGGCTGTCTTGGGCTTATGTAGTGATGTCATGATGTTGTATTTCTTTAAGCAGTTGGATGAATGGGTGACAGAATGACTTAGGTGTGTGTGAACAATGTCTATTAACTAGCACTGTTTTGTATTTGATATCTTATCCAGAGTTGCATTTTAAAAGCATATTTCACATTTCTGTTGTTTCACTGTGTAAATAAATTTGTTTTGGAGAAATTCTACTGATTCATAGGGTCGCCATAAGTCGTAGTCGACTTGAAGGCACATAACAACAACTACCTATATATTAGGTTTGTTTGTTTGTTTCACTCTCTATAAATGATCATGGAAATTGATTGCATGTTGCCAACAATACAAACTGGAATTGATATTTTAGCCTTCAGATATAAGGTATAAGGAGAGCAGTCTTGAAATTTCAAACAGAAAAAGCAACTCCTGATGAGAATGCATTGTGGTTGCAACAAATCATTCCTAATGCATAATCTGTGGCATAGCATTTATTTCGTCCTTTAAACATCTGTTTTCTAAATATCTGTTTTCTGCATTTCAAAGTCCTGAAAGGAACACAGAACAACTGCAAAGCTAACAAACGTATCTAACAAAATGGCAAGCCAGATCTCTTATATCTGACAAAGTGGCAATTTCTCAGGTTTGTAGTTCTGCCAATGCGTTCACGCAACTTTCTTCTGTTGCTTTTTTCTGCCAAGGGCCATGACCAAAGTTCCACTCTCGCTCAACACTCCATTGAGCTGACTTTACCAAACCATCATCCCTTTCACCGAGACTTGCTCCGATATGCCAAACTTATGGAGTGGTTAAAGAACACAAATTATGGAAAATATGAAGGGCTAACAACGGTAAGTAGCTCAGAAAGTGAAATACAATATGGGACATAACTAAACAGCCTTTTTGTCTGCTAACTTGGATGGCAAGTTTGAGATGATGGACTACTAGCTCTTGAATACTGGGGAAGGCCTTTCCCTCCTTTCCATCACTGCTGTGCCCTCTTTGGTTTTACTCCCTTTGACTTCTCAAGATTACGTATCTCAAGATTAGATTGCATTATTCTTTGCCTTATGCTGCAGGCTTTGCTGGTGCTTCCAATCAAACTCAGAGTCACATTTTCAGTTTTTTCATCTGTGGAGATTCGTTCATATACTTGAGTGATGAAGCTAAGAGAAGGGCATTTGGTTTATTTTTTGCGTTTCTGTGTGTGTATGCAATCTGTATCACAGTGTTTCAAAACGGTGCTTTGTAGAATGTATGCAGACACACAAGGTTTTTTTGGCACACCTGCACAGTTCCACAGGCAGAAAGTTGACAAGAAAGAGCATGGTTTTATAAAATAGGGCAGCCAATTCCATAGGGTTCAGGTGCTACTTGTAGTTTTCACATCAAAGGCAATTTACTCTGCTGAAGCATAAGCTTACCAAACAAATATTGAACAATATTATTGTGAAATGAAATGAGACATGTTCTTTTGAGGATTTTGCAACATGATGGTCCACTGATATAAGACTTCAACCAATAACCATAGCGAGTGACTATTGGTTAGTTTGCACTTCTGTTCCACTAAAGGGCAGCAGGAAGCATTATATGTGTGGACCTCAGCAAAGGGAAGTGAAATAAGATAATTGCTTTTTGTTTTACTTCAAGCTAAGGCATCTCTTGGTTTGTCACAGTGACCCTAATTTATGTCTTTAAAAGTGACGTGCCTTATGTTCTCTCTTCATGAGAAGTCAGCTATTTGATAATGCTGTGTTTTCTTTAAGAACTATATGGATTATTTATCACGGTTGTATGAAAGGGAAATAAAGGAGTTCTTTGAAGTTGCCAAGATCAAAATGACAGGTGCAGCCAAGGAAGGAAAGAAGTTTGGTAAGTTTCTAACAAACGCTCCCTTTTTCAATTCTGCATCAGAATGAGCTGAAAAGATTTCTGCTTTTGCAAGTGACAACAAATATTTTGGTAGTGGCTGCAAAAGTGTTTTAAGACGTTTTGAGCAAAAAAGCTCATTATCAGGGGATGTGGGTGTGACCATTTAGATCTGATGTAAATTCTTTAGTGAAATGATGTGCTACATATGGAGACTAAAATTCTAGAGGGCTTGTGCTTGATAAAAGGCAATGGAGTAAACAACTGTCTATTTAGCTCTGCTTCATGCTGCTTGTTATTTCTGAAGATGTGATTCTGTGAGTGTTCTCTGTGAAGGCTCACAGTGACGGCGCTGGGGTTATGTTCAGAAGTCTCAGTGAAGCATGTCTCTTGTAAATCTTTGAGTGTAAATATTTGGAACCTATGAGTGGATTATTCTAAAGTTTCACTTACAGCAGTAGGAGTTGGTTTTTGGTCCGTCTTCATTTAGGCTTTTTGATCTTTCCTAAGTGGTGTTAACTGAGCATAGCTGGCCAAGGGAAACTCTGCACTGATTAACCTTTGCCAAATAACAAACATTTCTTTTAAAATACAGAACTGGAAATAAATTATGTAATATGTCTTGAACCCTTGGAATCGGGTATGATTTAAATCAGAGCAAACCAAGCTATTGATAATAAAACCCATAAGAATTTTAATGGAACAAGTGGAGCCTGCAACAAGATCGTGTTCTAGCTATTCCCTTCCATTTCCTCCACTCCAATTTTCAATCTGTCTCTTCCCACAACAGTCAGTCAGCGTTCCATGGCCACTAAGTATGCTTGGCACACATTGGGCTGTTCAGGATCTCCCCCCTTCTTAGGGGTTTTTCCCTGAAAGATTTTTTGTACTTCTGCAAACCTCAGGGTTTCCCTAAGTCTGCTTGTATATCTCCCTTTTATATGGAAGTTACCATTTTGGCTACAAAAGCAGTGGCACTCGCTGCATGAACATCAGAAACACAGGAAATGATTATGTACACTGCAATGAAATAGAATAATATGTGTTGCCTAAAGTGACATTTTAGTCACCTTATCCATGATTATCTTCAAAGCTTGGGGTGTTGTACCTTCTCAGATTGCCTGTTTTTGCATCTTATCTTCCAAGCAGTTTCATACAATGACCTGCGTTTTTAATACTGTAGGTCACCATCCTACAGTGTTATATCCCTGATATCCAGGGCTGTGTGAACTCCACAAATCTGCTCTCACACCACACAAATTAATATCTGGTGCAGAATTTAGCATCCTGAGAATCTCAACTTCAGCCCTCTTTTTAAAGGTATGTTGCTGGCCCTTAAGGCTGCAAAGATGAGCTCAAGCTCAAACATATGAAAGGTTGAAAGGTACATGAAAGGTTGCCACACAGAGGAGGGCCGGGATCTCTTCTTGATCATCCCAGAATGCAGGACACAGAATCATGGGCTCAAGTTGCAGGAAGCCAGATTTCGACTGGACATCAGGAAAAACGTCCTAACTGTTAGAGCCATACGACAATGGAATCAATTACCTAGAGAGGTAGTGGGCTCTCCGACAGTGGAGGCCTTCAAGAGGCAGCTGGACAGCCATCTGTCGGGAATGCTCTGATTTGGATTCCTGCATTGAGCAGGGGGTTGGACTTGATGGCCTTATAGGCCCCTTCCAACTACTATTCTATGATTCTATGTGTGAGCAATGCTTGGTGAACTACCTGGAAGCGAGAGTGGTCAGAGAAGACGCCCAGTGTTTGGGAGTAAGCCTTCTAAGTTTTGTGTTTCTCCTTGTTTGGTGAATACGAGGAGGAACAAATAGTATTTCCACACATATATATACACACATTTATGAACACACATACATGAACACGCACACACATGTGTTTACACACACACACACATATATATACATATGTATACATATGTATACATATGTATATATAGAGAGTGTTAGTGGCCCTATGACCGTGACCTTGAGAGTAGCTGGCAGTTCCGAGTTATGTTTACTTGCTTTCCTCTTTCTTCCGCATTCTTTTTTGCTGTCATGTCACATCTATTAGATTGTGAGGCTGTGGGAAGGGACTGTCTTGTTTTTTAATATATGTACATGTTCTGGAAATTTTAGGAACTTTAAGTGTTAAAACAACAATAACAATAATTATTTCTGGGAGGGAAGAAACTGTAGTTAGTCTTCTGAGCAGTGATGAGGGTGAGGCTATCCCAGATCAGATTTATTTCTGCAGTCATAGACCCATTGTAAAATACAGCTGCAGTAACAGACCCCAGACAGTGTGGAATGTTACATATAGTTTGAAACTTAATCAAACATGACATAAATTGTTTTATATCCACCCAAAACATATTCTGATATTATCTTGAGTTCTTAACTTGATTGCCAAACTGAAAAAGGGCCATACTTCTAGTCATATATTTGCCCTTTCCCTTTATATGTAATTCTAATATAACACCCATTAGTCTGTCACAGGGATGGGGAACCTCTGGCCCACGGGCCAGCCTGTGAGGCCATTTCCCCAAAGCCACACCCATCTGTCAATCAGCTGATGTCATGGGTGACATTGACTAATGGACAGGGGGATAGGGTTCAATCCTGCTGGGAGTGTGCTGGTGAAGCAGCCCTCTGTAAAGAACAAGATTGAACCCTTTGTTCATCAGCTGGTGAGCAGAGAGTTCAATCCAGCTGGGTGCTGACATTTTAAAACAGGTGCATTGGCCTGTCGGCACAAAAAAGTCTTCAAGAGATACCTGAAAGTCAAAAGCTGTTAGTATTATTATTACATTGGAATTCATCCTCCATGTCTCTTTCAGTATTAGGTAACATGGTGTCCTGTGGTTTTGTGTTTGTGGCCTGACAGTTTTGTCCTTTCCAAAGGTGGTTGAATCCTACCAGGTTTGTATTTGTGTAAAAAACTTGTACGAATGAATATCCTTACTATAACTACAGGGGAAATATTATTAATAGCTATTGCAAACTCATAGTAAATACAGTTTGCCTGCAGAAAAGCTGTCCTACCCCCACCCCATGGTAGGAAGGAGGGAATGAATTCCTCTGAAGTATATGGTGTAGTGTGTGTGTGTTTGAAGTGGAACTAACATTCTTCACGTGAATTGCATCTAAAGCTTGGAAGGCATTTCATGTACTATTACTGTATGCTCTGTGGAAAGATGTTTATGGCATTAAAATGTATCTTAAGTTGCAAGTAATGAGGTGACACTCCAGACTTACCTGATTTACAGGAGACTAAAGTTTAGATAGTGTCTCTCTGTGTTGGGGAGGTTAGTGACAGAGCACCTGCTTATATGCAAAAGGTCTCAGGTCCAGTCCATGGCGTCTCTAGGTAGGGCCGGGAAAGACCCTTGATGGAAACCGTGGAGAGCTGCTGCCAGTCAGTGTAGACAATAGTAGCTAGATGGACCAATGGTCTGCCTCGATAGCAGGCAACTTCCTATGTCCTAGCCTTCATTAGATAACAACAGTTGCTTTTCCTATAATGGATGCTTTCTCATTTAATAACACTACACCTTCCTTTAGTCTTTTCTGCATAATTGCAGCAGTGCAGCTTGCTAATAAAATGATGGGCTAATCCTGTGATGTCACAAGGGATCCTGGAGCAAGTGACTCCAATTCACATGCTGTAGCTGCTTGGGACACCCAAATACCTCAAGCAGCATCTGCCCTCTCATCTGTGTCATAGGAATTTCTGGAACTCTATGTGCCATGTCTAGCAAAACAGACTACAGTTACAGTTGGGTTTAAAAGCCATTGGTTTGTTTCCCCCCCCCCCCCCCGTACAAAAACTGGTAAATCTTCAATGCGCTACTGAATCATAACATGCCTTTTCTGCATAGTTAAATATTCAAGATTGGTACCTCCCCAGCTATGGTTGTTTGCAACTTGTAGTTACTTGCTTCTCATAGTTCTCTGCATGTTTCTTTCCAGCTAGTGCTTAACTTGCATCTTGTGCATGGTTTGTGCAAAATGCATTTTTAACTTGTCTTTGTCTTTGATGCTTGCAACCTAATCCATCCCAGCCACACTGCCTCGAAAAGAAAGTGCTGTCAAACAGGAAACAGAGAGTGAGTATGACTAGCGGTTTGAATGGTTATTGCCAGGGCATTCATGTCTCTGTAAAAAATAATTGTGGTGGCAAAAACCTATTAATACCAGAATTGTTGGCTGCAATGTTTTTGCACAAATTTGTGAGTGTTATAGCAATACCAAAGAGGAGCAAAACATGACAATTGAACCCTGGAGGACAGGGGTGGAGAAACTGGATATGGTCGGGGACCAGATCCTTATCTCACCTATCTCTCACTGGCCAATTTGACAGGGCGGGCAGGCCCTGCTCAACTCTGAGGACCAGCTGCAGTACTCAGTTCCCCATGGAGAACTGTATAGCACGGCAACCTCATCTGGCTTGCTCTAACCACCATTGAAGTGAATTGGCAGTGACACAAACCTCCCTTACCAATGTACAATCAAGAGGTTCTGATACTACATTGGCAGTGATGTTTCCACCTGCCCCTCACCTGATGGCAGATATGATGTCAGATGTGGGGCAGGTGGCCATGGTTTGGGGTATAGGCCTTGCGGGCCATATTGGGATGAATTCTGTATCTAATTAGAATTGCAGGCTGAATGTTCTGCACCCCTGCTGTTGAGATCTCCGGTGGGATCTTGATCTGCAGGCTAAATACTATAGAAATACATTTTGAAGTTTGTTTTTTAAACTGTCTTGAATGTATCCGTGTCTGCACAGGATACATTTTTGAGGCAAGATAAGCACTCCAACTCTAAAGTTCACACTGAGCCTGTGATTCGGTCCATGGGGATTCCCTGCTGATCTGCATTGCAGACCAGGGTGATTACAGGCCTACTCTGGGGATTGCAGAGAGTGCTACCAGGGAAATAATATTGCCATGGGATTCTTACGCATCACATAATCCTTGCCATTTGGGGAGCACATTCCCTCTCCTTTTTGTGCAAATGGCAGTTTTTAGCATCTCATCATTTTTCCCTTAAGAGCTTATCTGCGCTATAGTTCAAACTTCATCTATGTGATCTTGCACAGCCATTTGTATCTGGTGATTTTCTAATAACTGCCAGCAGGTTTCTCATTTAAAAAAGTCCTCAGGCTTCAGTGATCTGATTCCCCACAGTTAGCAGGATTCTGTTTCAAACATTTAAAGCAGGGATGACCAATTTCTTCAGTCCTAAGCTTTATGGCATGGTGATTACTCAGATGTACTCCATGGCACTGCCATCTGCATGGGCATCAAGTCATGCGTAACCTCCACCATGCATTGTTCATGCATATGGCATTACCATACAGTTGCTTGGTGGCAGGCTTGTGGCAACAGTCATTGCAAGACATGGCTGGAGGCTACCATGACTGACTCTTCATGAGGTTGGAGTTGCTACTGGGTGAATATGTCAGGTGCCATGATACTGCAGGTAGTTTCTTGGATCCAGCAGTACCTTTACACAAATGAAAGGCGTATCTGCTTGTGCAAAGAGCGATCTTAGCCTCTTGCACTGCATGGAACACTAGACTGGTTACGAGAATGAATCGAGATGAACCTCAGACTTGTGCATTTCCCCTGTCCTCCTCTGGTGCAGCTGTGAGAGTTTTCACTTCCATTTTAGATGAACTGCATCTTGCCCAAACCCAGACAAACTTTGCCTAATCTTAACTATGGTCAGTCAAAATAAACCAGTTGAATAAACTATGGCTTGAATGTGGCTTGTTTCCACTTTCCAGAGTGAAGATTAAACATACCAAACTCAAAACCTAGTTTATGAAGCTGGCTTGTTTTAATTAGCCAAAATTAACTGCATTTTAGCATGTGGTTAATCTAAAATGGAAGAGGAAGGGGAGAGTGCTAAGAGTTTTTTCGTGCAACACTCAACTACGGTACCACATTGGGCCCGGATACAGTCACTGTGTTTTGGAGGGTCTCCCAGCTCTCAGGATGGAGAGCAACTGGCTGCAGCAGCCGGGATGGAAGTGTAAAGCCCCATTCACTCACAGTTCTTGGGATCCAAGCCGGAATCTTTTGTTGTTACATTCCCATTGAAAAAACAATGCAAAATGATGGCATCTTTACCATAATGGAGTAGTTCAATTGCACAAAACATGTCTGCTTTTCAGTTCTCTGGAAGTGAAATGGGAAACCACAGAATATCCATGCAGAAAGATCAAAAGTCCCAACACCCTTTGAACTAAACATCTTCCTCACTGATAGCTATAGTTTACCTGTAAGTTGAAATAATTGTACTAAAAGAGGCCTCAAGAACATGGAGTTTTTTCTTATATTTCCAGCAGGGGTTTGCTACTATTTTCTTAAGAAAATAGTGATTTCTTGCCTTTATTCTGCTTTGCTTCTAGAAGATGCCCATTATGAATTGCACCTGGTCTTTCTTTCTACCCTTACCTGTGCTTTTTTCTGGAATGTTATTAGTACTACACTGTCTGTCACTACATGTTTGTTCCTGAGCCAGTTTCTTCCATGTACTTCCTCCTCTAAGTGAAGAAACGTGTGAGCACAACTGTCTGCCTATCCTGTAGGGGAAGTACTGGCACCCTTTAGATACAGGGGGAAATGGCAACTTGAATGGACAATACTTATTGTGACATTATTCCATCCAGGACAGTTTCTTACATGGGTTTCACTGTTATCTTAGGTCTGCATGGAAGCTCTGGGAAACTGACAGGTTCAACGTCTAGCCTGAACAAACTCTCAGTTCAGAGTTCAGGAAATCGCAGGTCTCAGTCATCCTCGTTGCTGGATATGGGGAACATGTCTGCATCTGACCTTGATGTGGCTGATAGAACAAAGTTTGATAAGGTAAGCATCCTAGCTGATGTTGCATGTCATAACTGCACTTGAAGAATATTATTAAACACCTATTGGGTGTGATCGTGGCTTTCTCGCTTGTGTTATGTTGCATGAAGGCCTCTGTAGTACAGGTCTCTGGTATGCATCAAAGGGAGCACCAGAAGTCCTGGGTTGCTTGGAGGAGCCCATTCCGCAGCTCCTCCCTGTGCCAGTGTTGCATGAGAAGGAGCATCATTGTGCATTCTTCCTGAGTAGTTATGTTATGTTATGGTTTATTTCTAGGCCGCTGTTTGACCAAAAAGGCCCCCAAGGCGGCTTACACACACATAGAAAAGCACAAATGCAAAATACAAATAAATAGTTTTGTGCTTGTCTGTTACTTTCGAACATGGGAAGGAGCCGTACTGCAACAGTTTAAGGTGAGAAGGAGCTGCGGTAGGCTAGAGGTGCTGGTTTTGTCAAGGAAAGGTCTTCTGCATGCAGCTTAGGTTGAATCCAGTTGTTCTCTGCTCGCAGAATGTCTTTTGATCCAGCAGATGTCTCTGCTGACAGAAAGGGGGAAGGCTGTTTTAATCAATTTCCTCTGTGGCTCCTGAAAGTCTGCTCCAGAGCAGCATGAAATGTAATTCAGGTGGCTGCAGTGGGAACTGGCAAAAATCACCTCCCACTTCCGTTAGTGAAGGATCAGGGCTCTTCCACTTGCTCAAAAGGGCACAATTGAATTTAACCCAGTAGCTATAGGGTTAATAATAGCTTGTAGGGCTGTTTATAGCATAGGCATCTGTTCATCTCTATGGCTGCTAGCTGTATGAAATCTTTATCCTTTGGGTAAGTGACTGATACCTTGCTCTTAAATGTTTCAACTGAAATCCAGAGAAGCTTTAAATTCTCCAATCAGAGGGGCCATATGTGTTGGTGAGTTTTTGGCTCCACTGCTAAAGCACAAGCTACAAATCTGGAAAAATTGTGGAGCAGATTATAAAGCTGTTCATCTGTAAGCACCTTGAAAACAATGCAGTGATTACTAGAAGCCAATATGTATTTATCAAGAACAAATCCTGCAAGACTAATCTTATCTCATTTTTTGATCTGCTAACCTCCCTGGTAGACTATGGGAATGCTAAATAAATAAATAAATAAATGCTGTGGATATAATATATCTCGACTTCAGCAAGCTTTTGACAAAGTGCCTCATGATACTCTGATTAGCAAGCTAGCTAAATGTGGGCTGGATGGAACAACTATCAGGTGGATCCCCAGCTGGCTACAGAATCGTACTCAAAGAGGGCTTATCAATGGTTTCTTCTCAAACTGGGGTGTAATAAGTGGGGTACCTCAGAGCTTGATCCTGGGCCCAGTGCTCTTCAACATTTTTATTAATGACTTGGATGAGGAGGTGCAGGGAATGCTTATCAGATTTGTAGACGATATAAATTGGGAGGGATAGCTAATACCTTGGAAGACAGAAACAAAATTCAAAGGGATCTTTATAGGCTGGAGCATTGGTCTGAAAACAACAGAATGAAATTTAACAAGGATAAGTGCAAAGTTCTACACTTAGGAAAAAGAACCCAAATGCACAGTTATAAGATGGGGGATACATGGCTCGGCAATACTACATGCTAGAAGGATCTTGGCATTGTTGTTGATCTCACGCTGAATATGAGCCAACAGTGTAATGTGGCTGCAAAAAAGGCAAGTGCTATTTTAGGCTGCATTAACAGACACATAGTTTCCAAATCGTGTGAAGTATTGGTTCCCCTCTATTCGGCACTGGTTAGGGCTCATTTTGAGTACCCCATCCAGTTCTGGATGTCACACTTTAAGAATGATGCAGACAAACTGGAACTGGTTCAGAGAAGGGCAACAAGGATGATCAGAGGACTGGAAACAAAGCTCTATGAGGACAGACTGAAAGAACTGGGCATGTTTAGCATTGAGAAGAGAAGACTGAGAGGAGATATGATAGCACTCTTCAAGTACTTGAAGGTTGCCACGCAGAGGAGGACCAGGATCTCTTCTTGATTGTCCTAGAGTGTAGGACACGGAATCATGGGCTCAAATGACAGGAAGCCAGATTTCAACTGAACATCAGGAAAAACTTCCTAGCGATATGACAATGGAACCAATAACCTAGGGAGGTAGTGGGCTCTCCGACACTGGAGGCTTTCAAGCGGCAGCTGGGCAGCCATCTGTTGGGAACGCTTTGATTTGGATTCCTGCATTGAGCAGGGGGTTGGACTTGACGGCCTTATAGGCCCCTTCCAACTCTCTGATTCTGTGATTTTACCATTCAGTTTAAAAAAACAGGTTGCCTAATTGGTCATTTGAACTATGTTGTGGACAGAACTTCAAATGAAATACATATGGTACTTTCTCTCTCCCCCCCCATTGTCTTTTGATCATGGCCATCGTGATCACGAGGGCAGTAGTCATTTATGTGTGAAATTTATGTTTTGATTTTTTCCACTAGATTTTTGAACAAGTCCTTAGCGAACTAGAACCCCTGTGTCTGGCAGAACAAGACTTCATTAGTAAATTCTTCAAACTTCAGCAGCATCTTAGCATTCCTGGAACACCCATGGTATGACAGTTTTAAAGAAGATGGACTCGAATTGAGTTGTTATAGTTCTGGAGTGACCTCTATTTAAACCAGCACTTTTTTTTCCAGAGCGATGCAGAGGAGATGGATGGAGGAGCATTATCAAGGGCACATAATACTGGTGGCTTGCAGTCAATGTCTTCAGAGTATGTTTCAATATTTTAGCAAGCTTAAATTGTCAACCTTAAAAGTGGATGCTTCTTGTGCGATAACAAAATAAAATTGGGGATCCAGACCTGCTGTTTCAGAACAGGAGGCCTCCTTCCATTTGCAGAATGGCTTATATCAGCGGAGGCTCCCCACTCAGTGAATGGGGTGGGAGAGATGAGATGATTTTTGACAATTTCTCCTTTGCACAGAAGCCCCCAGTGCCACCACCCATGCTGTTCTGGAGGGTCCCCCAACCCACTAGAGCCAATTTTCAGGAAGCCACAGCAATAGACCTGTTCAGTATATGTCTAACCAAAAAATACTGTGTGTCAGTTTGCCATTGTGGTAGGAAAATGACTGTATTCTGTCTAGAGCGATAGAGTTTTAATGAGTCTTGGGAAGTATTTGAAACTAAGTTCTGGTAATAATTCCAGATTCTACAAACTAAACAGCTAGAGTGGCTGTGTTAGAGTGTTGGCATTAGGCCTGAGCAAATCAAGTTAAAACTCTTATTAGAATCGGCTAGCTCCTGCCGTCTACCATCCTTAATTTCCCCAACTGTGAAATGGAGGGAATGTAAAAATGAAGGAGATCTATTCTAAACCTATTTGGTATTACATAATGAAAGAGGCCTATTCTAAACCTACTTGGTATTACATAATGAAAGAGGCCTATTCTAAACCTACTTGGTATTACGTAAATGATAAACAGTACAAACGTTCCTTAGATATAGTGGCCCAGTTCACATACAGGCATACCGCGCTTAACGTTGCTTCACTTAACGTTGCCTCGCTATAACGTACATGCTCCATACGTCCCCATACCCTGCTTAACGTTTGCGCGCTTCGCAATAACGTACATTTTATTGGCATGGCGCCGCTGCCATCTAGTGGTGATTGCGTGCAGTACAAGTGAAGACAATTGCTTCACTTAAAGTATACTCTCCGGTCCCATTGCAAACGTTAAAGCGGGGTATGCCTGTATAATACTAAGCCAGACTATGGCTAAGCATGAACATGTGGCTACTGACAGTAAAAACCGTGGCTGCTTCACTCATCCCCTGATCCTGCTGCTGCCATAAGAGAGAAAAGCCATAAGCCCAGGGAAGAGAAGCCACAAGTTCCAGGGTTGGAAGCGGAGCTTGGAAAAGTTACTTTTTTGAACTACAACTCCCATCAGCCCAATCCAGTGGCCATGGTGGCTGGGGCTGATGGGAGCTGTAGTTCAAAAAAAGTAACTTTTCTAAGCTCTGGTTGGAAGTAACACTAAGACAAACTATGGCTTAGCTCTGGGTAGCATGGCAGCAGCAGGACAGAGGGAGGAGTGAAACAACTGCAATTTTTACTGTGAGTACCTGCACACTTACTAACAGTTTGGCTTAACATAACCAGTGTGTGGTGGTAGTGCGAAGGGAGGAACTATTGCTCTGTGCTCCCCCGTATTTCTAATCAAAAGAGTTGGGTAGCAGGTGATTAAAAGAGCAGAGAACCACAGTCAGTTACAGCAAGCAATTCTGAGCTAGAAGGACAAATATTTTGACCTGGTGTATATATAAGCAGCTTCCTGGGTTCTAGAATTAAAGTTTCTGAAAACTGGATGCTTTGAGACCATGACAGTGTCTAATTAAAATGAAGCAAAGCCCCTTTTCCCATTAAACTTTTTACCAGAAGATTTGGGGACTAATTGTGACTATAGATTTCTAAAGACAGTACTTGACAAGTGTCCAATCCTATATTTTACAGAAATCACATGATCCGGCAGATGATGATAAAAATATTTCGCTGTGTTGAACCAGAACTGAATAACCTTATTGCACTTGGGGACAAGATTGATAGCTTTAATTCCCTTTATATGCTAGTGAAAATGAGTCATCATGTATGGACAGCCCAAAATGTGGATCCGACATCCTTCCTCAGCACAACGCTTGGAAACGTTTTAGTGACTGTCAAAAGGAACTTTGACAAATGCATTGTAAGTTTTAAACAGCTTGAATAATTAGGTTCTTTGTGCCTATGCACACATTTGGCAAACAAGGTAACACATATTTGTGATTTCCCTTGCCTCGGATAACAGATGGCAATGGTGTGTACTTACAGTCTCTACCTATATATGCCCAGTAATGTGGAATCCTTGCCCCACAGAACTAGGTGGGGTGGTGGGATCAAGATCATACATAAGGAGCATGTGCATAAAGGAATCTGTTGTGCTTGTATACACAGTATGTTGACCAGTTGGCTCAATGGATACAGTTCTCCAGCCCACCATGCATTGACCTTAACTCAGTTTCATATAAAATACTTAACAATTCACCATTTCTTTCTTCTAAATAATCTGTTTGCTTGACTGGGAGGGGGAGAAATATTATATCTTGGGATAAATATATCTTGAATGTTCTCTTCCCCTCCCCCCCTAAAAAAGACTATTACCAATCAACTTCCTCTTGTTACAAGCTTCTGAAAATTGAAATTACTCTCACTGCCATCTGAGTAAGCATTGATGGAACAGTGGAAGTTGGCCAAAGAGAAAAATCATAAAGAAAGGTTGATTAAACGGTCTGCACTTTATAGAAAGATTCAGAGATAATGGGGTTCAGAAGCAGAGATGAATAAGGCTGTAAATAATTAGAGGCCCCCAGATTCTGTAATTTTCCATCAGCAGGAATGTTGATATTAGAGAATGTCGGT
Organism: Rhineura floridana; assembly: GCF_030035675.1. Taxonomy (NCBI): domain Eukaryota; kingdom Metazoa; phylum Chordata; class Lepidosauria; order Squamata; family Rhineuridae; genus Rhineura; species Rhineura floridana. Next base: position 10,969,041 of record NC_084487.1, read on the forward strand.
CACAAGGACTCTGCAGCTGAACTGTGGAAGACAAAGCCAGAAGTATTGCTGTGAACAATAGCTTCAAGAATTTTAAATTCTTGCCTTCTTTTCCGGTGCCTCTGCTGTTCCACATGGTTCACACATAACACTAAGCCTTAGTGTAGCTAAACTGTGGTTTAGTGAACAAGCCACGAGTTAACTACTAGTTGTCCCACAGATGATCAAACAAATAATGGCTTGTTTTCTCCAAAGTTTGCTTTATTTTCCAGCTTTCTGAGTGTCTAGGATAGGGTAGCCAAACAAACCATTGTTGAGGAAGGGTGATTGGTTTACACATCAGAGCTTGGAAAAGTTACTTTTTTGAACTACAACTCCCATCAGCCCAATGCAGTGGCCATGCTGGCTGGGGCTGATGGGAGTTGTAGTTCAAAAAAGTAACTTTTCGAAGCTCTGCATATCACCAAATCATAATGAAAAAGAAACCAATGTTCAAAATCCAACAACAAAGCATGACTTCAGGTTGCGATTTGTTAGCAGTAAATAAACTACTGTTAAGCTACTCAGCAGGATTCACACATGACACTCATCCATTGTTTAATAAACCAAGAGTTGTAGTCAGCTAAGTCCTACTCAGAATAGACCCATCAATATTAATGTTGGTTAACATCAGTGGGTCTATTCTGACTAGGACTAGCACTGAATGCCACCACATAGGTTTTTTTTAACACCATAGTTTAATGTTATGTGCAAACTACATCATTGCCTGTTAAAAATGTCTTTAATTCTTCTCAAGCCAAAAATAAACAACTGGGCATGCATGCCCTCTTCTGGTTGGTCGTAGTTTGGATCCATTTGTCTTCCTATTATGCTTGCTCTTTCTCAGTCACTTTAGAGTACATCCCTTCTATCCCACTGAAAATTTTAAACCAAAACTTATGGTCTACTGTCTTTGCTTTTTCATTTCAGAGTAACCAAATTAAACAGATGGAAGATGTAAAGATATCCAAGAAGAGCAAAGTTGGAATTCTTCCCTTTGTTGCTGAATTTGAAGAGTTTGCAGCCCTAGCTGAATCTATTTTCAAAAATGCTGAACGCAGAGGAGATTTAGATAAAGCCTACCTAAAACTTATTAGAGGAGTTTTCACTAATGGTAAGCTCCACTTTGTAATCAGAAAGTCAGTGTCCTGCTGTGTCATATAAGTAGCTTTGTATTATTGATGTAATGGGCTAAGGCTCCAATCCTATCCTCCCTTATGTGAGAAAATGGCCCATTGAATTCAGTGGAAATTACTTTTGTGTAGACATGTAGAGGATTTTACTGTCAACTCTTAACCCCATTTTTGCCCTTGTATGTGTCAACAGTATATTTGTATTGTAACATTATGAATAAATATGTAAGCATCACATTCAGTATACCGACCTGATTCACATGTTGTGCTAAGCCAAACCACGGTTTAGTGCAAACACAAACCTCCAAGAAAGGAGATTCTGGCCACTTGGTCCTTTCCTGTTGTTCTGCTGCTGCGTTGTATTGAGCGAAGCCATGGTCTGGTTGAGTATGTCATCCAAATCCGGGCTCATGGTTTAGCTCTCCTGAACAAACCACAAGCTGTAAACTGTGGTTGCCAACTCGTAGTTAGTCTGAAGAGAAAGAAAACCACGAACCTGGGTTTGGAGGACACACTCAGCTAAATCATGGGTTAGCACAGCAGCAGAATAATCAGGGATGAGCAAAACAGCCGCAACGTTTCCAGGAGCCAGCATGTTCATGATGTACCATGGTTTGACTTAGTGTCCACTGTCTTGCCTTTTTTATTAATAAAAATATTGACAACTATTTTCCAATTTAGATACGGAGTTGTATAACTTTATTGGGGTAGGCCATTGAACAGAAAAAATGAAGGCACAATTTAGCAAAATTTAAGCAAATAAAAGCATGCACTTAACTCTTCCATTAAACTATGTAGGACTTAACTTGGCAGGATAGTCCACTTTGTGTTTGTGTACTTTATCAAAACAGTCTCTTCAAGATTTTTCATAGATCGAGTTATCTTATTTCCACTCCCAAAATCCTACTGTCTGTGTGAAGGGAAGGGAGGGGGTATTTCTTATTCTATTAATAAAGCCCAAATTCCACTCCCATGATTTTCCTAAACCCATATTGCTGACACCATTCAGTTTTACTTTCTGCTTTTGAACCCTTAACTTATCAATAACCTTGGTAACTGTGGGATATACGCATGGTACAAAGCAAGTCAGGTATAGTTACTATATTTAACAAAGATATTAATGTTTGTTACAAGATTATGTAGTGTACAACCTTGTGTAGTTACTTTGATATGGTACTGTCTCTTTAAATGGGTATACACTTTGCTAATGTTACTGTTGCTTTAAATATCATCAGCTTATTTTACACTATTACAAAACCAAGTGAGCTTTGAGGAAACATTTAGTTATCCTATTGAAACTCTTTTGCCAGATTGCCCTTGTATGTACTCCACCCCAGCTAAGCATCACCAGCACTATAGCTGAAGACTTTTGTTGAAGCCTCTGTTTCAGCCCCTAGTGACTTACTGAAGCGCAGGTCTGTTTTTGCTGTCCTCTCCTGGAATCTTCCTCTGGCTGTCCTACCAGACACCAAAGCCTAGAATTCCAAACTTCCTCTTGCTACTTCTCCCTCAGCGCTGTAGGCAGGTCTTCTCATTGTCTCTTCAGCCTACGCCAAGTGATTTGCCCGCCAAGCCACTCTTTCTTTCTCTCAGATCTTCTTTCTTCTTCCTCAAACCTCTTGCGCATTTGTTGTCTTCTGGCTGTCCATCACGAACACCAAATACCAACCCAGACTGACTAGCACCCAGCCATATATTCATTTATTCTGCCCCCTCCCAGTCCATCCCCAGCCAATCACTATCTAAGAATTCCAAACCTGCAACCACAAACCAGAACATGCCTGCCTTTTATCCTTTGCATACTGAGAGTTCTATCTCCAGCCCTTGCTCAGCTGTCAGTTAAGGTCCCCCAGTGACAATTAAACCAATTTTCACTTGACTGGACAGAAGACTTTCCCCATCAAACACTTTATAATATATATTACAAATGACAGAATCCATTGCACAATACCTATTACAATACAGTTTAAACAAACACGATTTCTTACAGACGGATTGTAAAATCACATGAATATTACCTTCTGATTTGAAAAGTGCGCTTTTCAGGAATTATGCCTCCATGAGTTATGCTTATGTGTTGAGGGGAATGTGTAGATTCTTAAGCTGCCTTTGCTCTTGGTATAGTTACGTATGTGTTATTTTCTTTTACTTTTTTAAGTGGAGAAAGTTGCAAATGAAAGCCAAAAGACACCCCGGGATGTGGTCATGATGGAGAACTTTCACCATATCTTTGCAACTCTTTCTCGGTTGAAAATCTCATGTTTAGAGGCTGAGAAAAAGGAAGCTAAACAGAAATATACAGATCATCTGCAGTCATATGTCATCTACTCCTTGGGACAGCCGCTTGAGAAACTCAATGTCAGGCACCTATTTTATAACTTCGGTTCTGGGGGTTAAAAAACAAGTAATAGCTTTGTGGGCATTCTCCAACAAGGCAGATGAAGACCTTTCTTTCTCTCCTTACCCCCCACCCCAAATCTATTACTACATTTTCTGAGTCTTTCCATGTTCATTCAGATCAGGGGTGGTGAACCTGTGGCCCTCCAGATGTTGTTGGACTACCACTCCCATCATTCTTGACCGTTGGCTGTGCAGGCTGGGGCCGATTGGAGTTAGAGTCCACCAACATCTGGAGGTCCACAGGTTCCCTACCCGAATTCAGATGTTGAGCAGTTCGAGGCTGCCAAATAAAGTTTTGAAAACAGTATTGAAGTTGGGGAAAATCGTACAGTATTGACAATCTCAGTTAATTGTTATCTTGTGAATGATACGTACCTTTTTCCAATTTGGGTCTTTGCAGTTCCTTGCTGAATAACAGAAGACATTAGTTTCACACATTATCAGCATGAATTATTTCTTACTATTCAAGAATACTGACAAAAGCTCTTTAACTGCTGGATAATTGTGTAAAATTGTGCAAGCATTTCATATTCAGCTATGTGAGGTGTAAGAAACCAGCTTCATTAGCTGAAGGTCTGCTTGGGTGTAGCAAAAATGGTACCCTCCAGATGTTGTTGGACTGCAGTATGCTGTCTGGGGCTGATGGGCGTTGGAGTCTGACAGCAACTGGAGGGCACCATGTTGGCTATACCTAGTCTACATTGAGATTGTTGGGACCCAAAAATAATGTTGCCTATGATCTTAAGTGAAGGGCCTCTTTCAAACATGTCCTTTTAAAGTTTATAGTGATATCGCCATGCAGTTAAGAGTGCTACTGCAGAAATTAAATTTGAGGAGTTTAATACCACTATAGGAATTTATGTATGCTTAAATGTGGGGACAATTGATACTGCTTTTTGTTTCCTAAGGATGCATTTTTTTAAAGATTTGGATCCATCACTAAGTGTGTGTAGCACAGCTGGTAGAAGCAGTCTTACATGCCATCAGATACACACTGCAATTGTTAAAACAATTAGTACTGAAGACCCACATATACTTGTTTTATTGCTCTTGCAAAATATATTGCATAGGTGATGGAAGAATAAGCTACATAGTAAACCCACTTACAAAAGCAGGTGTCACAAAGGTCATTTCCACAAGAGGACTTAATGGAGACTCTTGTTACACCTACTCTCATGCAGTGAGATACTTGTACTTGAAGAAGAGATGAAGCTCTTCTCCCCTAGGAAGGGGAAAGTCCAGCTTAACCAATGTGTGCAAGCAGAAATAACTGCATAGGCTAGATATGTGGGATGTATCACTGGAGCACAGGCATGAGAATGTGTAGCTTTGTGGGTGCTGTGTTACCCACTATTGATCTAGGTGGCTCTTGACCTCTCTTCTGATGGTAAGAAAGAGAAATCTGGTCAGTGTCACACTTCTGACATCAATAGAAAAACTGTTTTCCAACAACTTTAAGCTTAATACCAGATGCTTAAGGCTGAGCATCACTTTGCTTGTGGATTTAAATATATTCTAATATTTCACTTCAGCACTTCTTTGAGGGCGTTGAAGCTCGTGTGGCACAAGGTGTGAGAGAAGAGGAAGTGAGCTACCAGTTGGCATTCAATAAACAAGAGCTAAGAAAAGTAATAAAGGAGTATCCTGGCAAGGAAGTGAAAAAGGGGTTGGACAACCTTTACAAGAAGGTGGATAAACATCTATGTGAAGAGGAAAACCTACTTCAGGTAGTACAATCAAAATGATGGTGTCTATTAGCCTAGTGAATACTGTTTAAACATCTTTGTTGACCTTGGTTTGTCTCTTGATCGGGGTGGAACATTATGTGAATGAGGAATCATGGCAGTAGAACTCCATAGATTATAGATCTGCATCCAGATTGGGTGTATATATGGGGGTGGGGGGAGAGAGAACATTTGAGAACAAGTGAAACACATTTAACCACACAGGGAGGACACATTAGCCAGGTTTATTAAATGTGTTTGCATTTCCTCCCGCTTTCAGTTGAAAAACAAATCCCCAAGGCAGGTAACAGCAATAAAAGCAACAATAGACATAGCAAATCTACATGAAAAAAACACATCACAGTAAGACCGTATAAATAATCAAGTAAGAGCAAATAGTCCACACAAATACATGATCATATGCAATGTCTGCACACAGGTAGATGCTTCTTAGGCCTAGTTCTCACTGGGGTAGTAAAACTGTGTTTGGGCTGTGCCATTCCAACTGTAGGAGAGGGCTTACATGATTGAATGTCTCAGTCTCCACCCCATCCCTTTTTACTAGAAAGGAAGCATGTCAGAGAGAAACATTCTAGACTAGTCTTTTCCCTCACGTGCTAGTGTTCTAAGTGGAGGAAAATTTTTGTATTGAATAGTTAATTGAACCCCCACCTATATTCTGAAGTAAAGCAGCCCAGACACACATTTACCACATCAGTGAGAACTATGCCTGTGATACAGACACTGTCCCATGGAGTTAACTGTTGGAGACAGGTCCACATGCATACTCACTCCCTTGGCAAACTATCCTTACCACTGAAATCAGTCAGTGGGAAAGGCCTTCGGATGTTTGGATTGTAACCATGAATGATATTTACATTATTTGAAACTCTGTTTTTCTTTTTTGTAGGTAGTGTGGCATTCTATGCAAGACGAATTCATACGCCAGTACAAGCATTTTGAAGGCTTAATAGCACGCTGTTATCCTGGATCTGGAATTACTATGGAATTCACTATCCAAGACATTTTAGACTACTTCTCCAGTATTGCACAGTCTCACTAATATCTGCCAAGGGGTAAAGCAAGATAAGCTAACAAGTTTGCTGGGAAGAATCTTTTGACACTGGAGACTTGTTCTTTTGAGAGATGGAATTTTAAGGGATGTCCTTAACTATCTCTATGCCTATCAGTTGATGACCTAAGCAGAAGTTTTGCTTACTTACTGGATAACAAGTGTTAAAGCATACGTTTTCACATGCAGTGCAATCCAGTTAATTTTATTTTCCATGTTGATATATTAGCTCAGTATAATTTCTAGTACATTAGATTCTAAACTCTTCAGCTTTCATAGTCATCTGTAGCTTCTAGTAATTATGTTAAGTGTTAAAATTATTCAAAAGACTACAGGGGTTCCTGCATCAAAATGTGTTAATATATGGATTGATGGGACATCCAAGCATGCTTTTGAGACTCAATTCACATGACTATGTGGTTGTAATTCTCCTAATGCAAGATAAAAATAATGTTTGCAAAGGAGTTGTTTGTATTTATTTCCCTATGAAGTGTTACGTATTTACACAGAGGAAAAAATTGCTAGCTCTTTCTCCAAAAGAGGGATCCACAGATTGTAGTGAAATTATTAGTAAAAGTAAAGGAAAAGTAAAAATGCCTAAGTACACATACACTAGTTGAGGCTTCCTTGGAAACGCTGAACACTTCAATTGTAAATACTAAAATTTAAATATGGTAAACTGACCCAATTTAATGAAGAAAACAACAAAACGCTAAGCTGATTGCTGGAGAAAACTGTATTTTTCTGCCTAAGCTTGGGAAGAACCTTTGCCACTATGGTTATGTATTTGAATTGCAGAAGAAATAAATTGCTATAAAGGATTTTTTAATGAGACTGAATATGTTTGGAGGAGACACTGCAACACTATTGATTTCTTATTTCTATTTAGATCCCACCTTTCTACTCACAGCACTCAAAGTGGCTAACATTCAGAATAAAAATGCATAATATATAAGCAGCAGATTTAAAAAGCATTTTTAAATATCTGTTTTTGTTTAATAGAGAAGATACTATTTTCATACATGCCTCAGATTTGTCTTTGGCTTGGATAAGAGCAGTTGATTATCACTATTGCTGTGGTGCAAAACCCCCAGAAAAGTTTGAGGACTGAACACAAGTTATCTTCCAATTCTTGTGTTAATTCATTTTTTGTTAATGCTTTTCCCTAAACAATTTCTTTTTGACACTTATGAGTTTTATTAGTTGGTGTCATTATAAAGAAACTTGGAGGGCAGTGATACTGCAGTGAAAATAGTTTTGTTCACATCCCTCAGTATATAATTAGAACTCAGTATTTTTTATCCTTAATGGTTTTGCTGTTCTGGGATGCCAGAATTAACAATCCGGTGTAGATAATTCTTCAGTTTAGGTGGAATGAGTTAATTAGATTCCACTGATTTTTCTCTGCCTAGTCACTTCTGTTCCAAAGTCTTGGCAGTATTTTGAAAGCCACTTTCAAATTTCTTGTGTTGACAACGCAATCAGAATAAATACTGCCCATAATCTTTAATAATGACTGGATATTACATATGGGCCAAAATTAGAACATTTCTCACTTTGCATAGTAAATCTGTACCTGGTAGAAAAATATTTTCCTGTAGCAAACATAGTATAAATGGCAGATATTCGTGTTTTTTTTTTTTAAAAAAAATACTGGTACACATGTATAGGGTTGTCCCAATAACGGTTATGGGCTCCCTGGCTTTGTACACTGGTGTTTAAAGATGGAATAGAAATGCCTTCAAGACAACCTTCATGGTAAATGGTATTCAGTGGTCGTTTTAACATTGCCTTCTTCAGAGGCCGAGAGGCAGTGACTGGCCGAAGGTCACCCAGTGAGCTTCATGGCTGTGGGGGGATTCGAACCCTGAGTCCAGCACCTTAACCACTACACCACACTGGCTCTGTGTTTAAAGATGTCTCTCTAAATTATACTTTAGATGTTATCTACCATACACATGTGTACCTATGCCCAACAATTGCCCAAAGCGTGGGGCTGCTCTGCAAATGAGGACACAGACAAAATGCAACTGCACATCAATGAGATTTGGAAGCAGATGCTTAATTATTGTGGAGAGGAACTTTTTCTGCACTGCCTGCCCCTATGCATGCGTTTTTCCCCATGCTCGACCTGCATTGTTTGCACTATACACAGCTGGTTTAATGTTCAATTCGGATGAAGTGTATCGTCCTTCTATGCCAGTTAACATTTTCAGCCGACAGAGTCTACCGCCAATTAGGAGAGAGAGCGGCTACTTCCTCTGAGAACGCCCATCAGTTCCCTCAATCGATCAGCCCCGAAGCGCTCAAGCTGATTGGTTCACGCAGCCTTTGGCGATGAGAGGGGCCTGCGAAGGGAGCGGAAGGTTTGTTAAGAAGCAGAACTGCTGGGAGCAACTGTCGCGCACATTTTTGTCATCTGAGCCTCCACTAGAGGCCGCTGTGTTGGGGCGAGGAGTTTGGTTCGTCGGTTGGCTCCGAACGCCAGCGCGCTCGAACGGTTGCCGGGGTGACACTGGACGGAAGTAGCCGACGCTCCGCGCGCCATTTTCAAACGGCTAGCTCGGCCCATCCTCTTGCTTTCTGGCCTTTGTCGAGGGGGAGAGAAAAGGAAGGTAGGGTGGCACCATTCCTGTCTCCTGGACCCATGAAGTGGTCGGAAGGACCAGGCGCGTTTAACGGTCCCGCAGCCTACCAGAGGGCCGAGATTTGAGGCCGCGAGGGCTCGTTTCCATGGCGATGTGGATGACGGGGTGGTGGTGACGTCACTCCGAAGGTAGTATCTCTTACTTGTCAAGGTTCCTAGGCCTTGGGAGCGGGTCGCGTTCAGGAGGCGACTCCCTTTGAAAGACGCCGGCGCCTTCTGCAATCGCAGTGCGCTGAGTGCCGTTTCGTTCTCTTGCTGCTCTGTACAGGCCCGTCCTAACTCGCTGCTTCTCCTTTTGTCCCCTGGCTCTTGGGTTGACCCTGTCACCCAGGGCAGCACTCCCACCTTTTTATCCCCTCGCTTCCCGGCCCCCAAGTAATTCCTGCATCTCTAATTCGCTAGCCATCCCAGCCTCCTTTCTTCATAGCTCCGCTGCTTTTCGTATTGTTGTTGTTATGTGCCTTCAAGTCGGTCACGACTTATGGCGACCCTATGAATCGGCGACCTCCAACACCTTCTGTCATGAACCACCCTGTTCAGATCTTGTAAGTTCAGGTCTGTGGCTTCCTTTATGGAATCAATCCATCGCTTGTTTGGCCTTCCTCTTTTTCTACTCCCTTCTGTCTTTCCAAGCATTATTATTTTTTCTAGCTTTCGTATTACCACATACAAATTATACTTAAAAAAACACAACCTTAGGCAGATCGTGTTAGCAATCGTTGCTATAGAGCAGTCGCTCTCAGAAAATACTGTTGTTATATGTATTTACCATAATGAGTCCCACATTTTCTCTGTGAAACTCAGGCTGGCATACATGATATCCCTCCCCCCAGGCCCGGTTCCAGCGGTGGCCCAGGTGGGGCACTGGCTGAGGGCCCAGGAATGTAGAGGGGCCCCTCACTGCTCCTTGTTGCCGATTCTATCCTATTCCAATGGCCAGGAAGTGTTTCCCCCCCTGCTAGCTTCTCTTTTTATCTGATTCACCAGAGTGCAGGGGGAAATTGATGGGTTAATACCATGGAGTTGAAAAGCTGAGCCCAGAGGGTCTCCTCAACTTGGTAACTGTCTAATTCAGTGCTATGTTCGTATGGTCTAGGCTGGTTGCTGCTTAATTTTTGTAGTATTAACCTCTTAAATGCTCTCCGGCAGAAGGAAAGAGCAGTGGCAGCCACTCCAAGCCAGACTGGATCATGAAGGAACAAAGGAGGAAGAGGAGGCTTCCTGGCATGGTGTGCTCTGCTGCAGGGCAAGCAACAGGGACTCCAGAGCCATGGCAGGAATGCCCCCGATCAACTTACAGACAGAGGTCTGGCATTCCTCCATCCTCTCTCATGCCGGATTCCTCTGTCACCCCAGTCTTTCTGTTCAGGTTTTGTTTTACTTTAAAAGGGTGAGGCCAAGAGGGAGGAGGAGTGTGGTTTGAGGAGGAAAGCAAGAGGGCACGGCCCCCCCTTACAGCCTTTGCCCATGGGCCCCCAGAAACCTGGAGCTGGCCCTGCCTCCCCCCCTTATTCTCACAACAACCTGACAAGGTAGGTCAATCTGAGAGACAGCGACTGGCTCAAGGTCTGCTGTAAGCTTAATGGCTGAGCTGGGATTTGAACCTAGGCCATCCCAGTCAACTTTATGGTAAATGGTTTCAGAATATCCACTGATTGTACTTATTTAATGTGTACAGAATTTATTCTCCTTTTGTGTAGAAGTCACTAGTGTGAGTTTGTTGTTAGGACTGGATTATATTTGTCTAGTTGCACCTGATGTGGTGCCCTGGCTGTGTCTTATTTAGGAGCTCTGTCTGATCAGGTGTTAGTTTATGAACTTGATATGTCAGAGATATTCCAATTTTTATCCACATTCTTCCTTGTCACCCTCTTCCTGAATAAAAAGTAATGTCTAAGCTGCCAGAATACCATGCTCACCTGCACCAGATCTTGACTAAGTGCCTGAAATGAAGGAGCTTGGTCTTACATGTTCATGTTGTCACGCTGTATGTAACCTTATGTCTTTAAATTATTTGCAGATCCGTTTTTAACAAAAGACAATTTAAAACACCTTCACAATGAGTACAGCTGCAGAGCGAAAGTTCGTTAATCTAAGGAAGCGGTTGGATCAGCTGGGTTATCGACAACCATTAGGAGTGGAGAGTTTGCCTTTGGTGGAAAAGCTTTTTAGGTATAAAAAAAAAGGAGGTAACAAAATGTACATATAGGCACTGTTGGGTTAATGTGTGTTGTTTGACTATATGACACTAGTGGTGCATGTTGGTCTTTGTTGAAATGTTTTGAGATGGTTTTGTCAAAGCTAATGTTCTGTGTCAACCCTGAAATTTTCAGGTAATTTTAGGTAAGCTTTTCTGACTTTATGGTAAATGAAACCTTGACTGTTTGTAAGTTTAAGATTGTAGTCTGTATATAATGGTCTTTAAAATGCAGGGAAATAGATGAAATGTTTTGTTTTAAATCTAGTTTCTAATTAATTTTTGACAGAAATCCCAATAAAGATTCATTTACTTAAGTCCTAGAGCAATGGTTTTCAAACTTTGTTCCTTGAGGGAACTCTTTTTGCACAGACTTTGTCTACAGAGGAATTTTTGAAGTCTGCTGTGAAACCCCAGGGCATACTGTAGAGCAGCCTTTCCCAACCAGTGTGCCTCCAGATGTTGTTGGACCACAATTCTCATCTTTCTTGACCATTGGCAATGCTGGCTGAGGCTGATGGGAGTTGTGGTCCAACAACATCTGGAGGCACACTGGTTGGGAAAGGCTGCTGTAGAGCCTATATTTTAGTCAGTAAATATTGACACTGGCAGGTCTGTAAGTGGAGAGTTCCCACTAGAACACATTTTCCTCTGAGTCACACTGTTGGACCATCTAGCTCAGTATTGTCTACACTAATTGGCAGCAGGGTTTCAGATAGCAAACACTCCTAGTCCTACTAGGAGATTGAACATGGAGCCTTCTGTATGCGAAGCAGATGCTCTACCACTGAGCCATGGCCCTCTCTTCTATAGCCCTTTTACGGGGTCCTGTCTTTCAGGGAAACTGTTCCTCATTATTGATCTTCTCATTGGATTACCAGGAACTCTGAACATCTTCAGTCTGAAAACTTTGTTCTAAGTCTCCGCAAATCTGCTCGCCAGCTCATCAGATGCAAGCACACTCTCCTTGGGTGATGTCCCCAGCTGAGCAAGATAGGAGATACTATTTCTCTTCTTCAGGAGGGAAGAGTCATGCTTCTCATGCTGCTTCTTCCTGCTCCAAAATTAATTTCATATGAAAAAGCTCTTCCTTACTTGCGTAGATTGAGGACTTAAGAAAGGAGAGGGTCTGTAGTGATAACAAATTATGGCTAGCTAGTAAGCCAAGCCAAAATCTATGGGCCTCTATTCAGAGCTAGGGGTGACTGAAGCAGGGCATCTATATGAAATACTAGTTTTTGCCATTAAAGTATTCATTTCTGAAACCTGTAAATGTATTGTCCTTCCATTTCAGTGATCTTGTTCATACAACTGAGAGCCTCCGGAATGCAAAGCTATCTGCTGGAAAACTTGAAAAAGAATACAGCAACTTTGATGTTGTTCTGGAACCTTATCGAGAAGAAAATGCTAGACTTACCCGTGAAAATAATGAACTACATTTAGAAGTTCTGAAACTGAAAGAACAGTTGGAACAACAGGTCAAAGGTAATATGAAAAACCTAACTTTTTTTGTCTGTTAGCCAGGGGTCACAGATTTTGGCTGTCATTGTTAGGTAGCCAAAAGTTTTCATTGCCACTGACTCCACAAGTCTCATCTGTGACATCACACCACACTTCAGAGTTAGGGACAATATCTCCAGCCTTCTTCTCAAGTACTCAGCTAAGGAGGAGGAGAGGCTAGTGGCCAGGGGTGCCAACAGGATTTTTCTGGGCCCAGTATACTGTATGTAGTTTGGGCCTTCTGGTGCAATCCCGCAAAGACACACATTTGCATAAAATTTGCATATACTTTGTGTCAAATGCAAATTTGTAGCCTCTTTTGCAGGTGGGAGTGGAGCACCAAAAATAAAGCAGGGGTCACACACAACTATTAAGATATCTGACAGAATATCAACATGTGAAGCTTTCTCCATAATTCCATGCTATAAAAAACTTACTCTATTTATTATCTGCCTGCCACAGCTGTTAAAGGTATGAGAACGCTGCTCTCCTCCAGTGCCAATCCTAAACCACATGAAGTATTCAAATACCATGAGTTGTAAACAAATTATGTTACGGTAGGTCTTTCACCTACAGTAGGCTGGTAGTGCTCCTTTTAGTGCAAGTTCAGGTGTGGTATTTCAGATGGAGAGAATAAAAAATTACTTAAGATGTACAGCGATTCTATTCAGATGCTCATGCTGGTGTAATTCAAGATTTAGATAGTTAAAAGGCAAACACTGTATCCATTTGTTATTTATTAATACTTTTTAATATAGCAATTTTATTCTTTTTCATTTTTGAACTAAAAGGATTTGAAATCCCTCCTCACCATGAAGCTCACTTGGTGCCCTTGGGCCAGCCACTACCTCTTAGCCTGACCTATCTCGCACGCTTGTTGTAAGGATAAAATGGAAAGGGGGAGAGCCATGTACACCACCTTGATCTCTTTGAATAACAACAACAAATCCCATTTAAGTGTTTGTACCAGCAGTACCAACCCACCTCAAGAACCCCATATTTGTTGTGTAAATTTGTATATTTGTTAAGCAGAGAACGGCAACGGTCTGAAATGCATGTGTGGCAGTGTGTGCGTTTACCTAAGAAAGCAGACCACTGAGACTTAAGACTTAGTAAAATAAGAAAAGCTACTTTATTTATAGAAATACATAGTAGATAGAAAGGCATACCTAGTTCTAACTAACTAAGCTGGAGGCGCAACGCCCAGGCTTGGGAGTTGCCCTTATGCCTCAGGAGAGAGAGAGCACAGAGGCAAAGGTGTCTCCTCTCTCTCGGGCAGTCGAAGAAGAGAAGAGAGGAAAGGGCAGAAGGAGGAGGGGCAGATAAGCTTCCCTAAGACATATCAGTCTAACAACGGAAGTCAATCAGAGCATCACAGGTAAAGGTAATCAAGCCTATCCATCTGGAGGACCCTAACTCTATCTCCCTTCTGGAACATAAACAAAAGAACAAAACAGGAGTTGCTCTTGCCCCACGTCCAACAAAGCGATTAATCACCCCTCCTCACATATTGCTGTTACAGTTAACTTAACCAGACCCCCCCCATCCCACTGCTGCATTTTCCTAGAAAAAGCAACACACCAAGATACTGGATAACAACACTCCATTTGTGAAGCACAGTGAACATTTCTCTCCACTCCATCATTGCACTGCCCATGCTGTAAAAACAACAGCTACAAAACATTTGGGAAACTTGATATATATAAAAAGCATATGTAATTGTATAATTTGTAATATAGCACAGGCAAAAAAAGAGGTAATGAGACACTAGAAATAAAAACACACACAAAGCCATCCCCCATTCATGTTTTGATTGCTCTATTCATTCCTGATTTTTTACACCAAGCAAAAATGGTACTTTAAAAATATACAATTTCACATTTTAAGCTCATTTAACTCACTGTTGCGCCTGGTTCCCGCCAGTTACCAACTCTCATCTGAACCTACCTCACATGGCTGTTGTGAAAATATAGGAGGAGGTATAAAAAGACTACAATGGGGGACTTATTGCTTGTATTACAGGAATAAAAAATTGCTTCCTTTAACTGAAGTGATGAAACTGTGTAAAGGGAAATATTTTGTTTCCTCTCTCTCCCCCCATTAGTACACCTCCAGGCTTCAACCAATCTGGCATGATTATTGTGTTAGATTGTATTCAAGTGAGCTTACTCCCAGGTTGGTGTGCTGAATGGACCCTCAACATGAACCCTTCCCTGCACCTTCCTCACAAGAAAGCCTAGGCTACAATCCCATACCCACTTAAGCCTCATTAAACAGAAAAGACTTACATATGAGTAGATGCATATACCATGAGATTCTTCAAGATCCACCCACTCTTACTGTGTAGGGGAATCTTCAGAAAATGATTTATAAGGAGTACAGGTACTCAGACAGAGATGATAAGGAGACAGAAGCCACAAGCCAGAAAGAAATGTTCAGAGGAGGGGGAAAAACAGCAGCTCCTTAGGACTGCAGGAACTCCTGGTGTCTGAACAACTCACTCATCAATCTTAGCCGTGACTTCTCTCATTGGCTAAAAACACTGAAAGGCAGGAGCAGCCCGACTAGCTTCCTCACAGGAATCATGGGGGTGGGGGGAACCCTAATTTTGCTTCATAACTTTCTTCTAAGAGGGCTCGAAACTTACTTTAAAAAAAAGAAAGAAAGCTGACAGTCTGAGGCCCCTGTTGGATATAGGGCTCAGTACATCTGTACCCCCAGTACCATCTCTTGACGGTCCTACTAGTGCCAGTACACTGCACTTGGTGAGTTTTGGAACATTTGTCCAGGTGACAATGTAAAAGTACAGGCTCAATGATTCATATATATATACACTAAAAGCTCACTAGTACTGAACTCAAAATATGCAATTAATTTCTTGTCTTTTCAAAAGGCCTGACTGACTGAAGATATTCTGCAAAGGGAGGCTCTGAATTAGCCCTGGTTACATAGGAGCAATTTATACTTTCACCAGGTAGTTTGCAAGCCTGGTTTGCAGCACAATTTGTGGTTAACATAACATAAACATGCTTATTGTGCAGCATTACATTATAAATAAACAAACTTATTCTACACTTCCAACTTGTGGAGCTCAATATAGTAACATAAAAACCATTTAAATTTATGCTTTCTTTTATGAAATAATGCTTTGTAACTTGGACAACTCTACTTTAGCATAAGACAAATAAAATTGCTGTTCTAAGTCTATTTTTAACCAAAGTATGTATTTGGTTTATGTTTATCTTGAAATGGCTTTATACGGTATGGCCAAGTTTTTAAAATCCTTTTTTAATCTGAATTTAACAATGAAACCAGTAATAAAAATGGGTTGTCTGAAACATAACAGTCTTCTTCCTGTCACAATAGTAAATCTTGACCATCAGATTAGTTTATGATCTGTCAAGATCCCAAGCAAGCTGTGTTTATTTCTTAAGTCTGCACAAACCTGGAACTGGCTTAGATAGTGCCAAATGAAATCTCAAGGCAGAGGTGACTCAATATGATTTCCTGGAGCATAAAGATAGCACTTGTGTTATGCATAACTTCTTGGTCTTCCCATAATTTGCAGTAATAGAATATATGTGCAAAATAGGCAAAGATATGCAAGTTTTTATTAAGTTAGAGAATTTAGGGGTTTGGGCCAAAATCATACTTGTATTGTAAATTGATCCTCTGTGTTAGAAGAGTGATATCTAATGCTGTTGTTCCATTCTGTGAATGGCTTTTGATCTAGTAGAGGCATCTGCTAATTAAAAGGTGAGATGATTTTCACTGATTCTCCCTTCCCACTGCAGCCTCTTCCACCTTCCGAAATCTGTTCTACAGGGTTCGGAGTCCTCCAGAACAACATGGAAGGGGGCACAGGGGCTATAGCAGGTAGGGGGAATCTGCAAAACTCATCTCTTTGTCTGTCTTTGTTGATGTCTCCACTACATCAAAATTGGAAAGGCAGCGTTGGATACCTCCCAAGAACTATGGCTTGTATTCAGTGTAGTGCTAAGCTAAACATTCTGTGAGCACAAAGATTTGTCCTTGTGGAACAGAACGTTCTCCCCCCTCCAGATGCTCCCTAAACCTTTTTTTGGGGGGGGGGTTCCCCAAACCCTCCTAAGCAGATTTAGGAGGCTAGCATAAAAAGTTCATTGAACGCTGCCCTATGTCCTAAACCAAAACTTGAAAATGTTATCCTTGAGAAGGTATGACACTAAAGAGAGAGGGAAATCAGAAATAATTTAACTGATTTTAGTGCAATGGTTGTGCGTGCGCACACACACACACAGAGGAAACAAAGGACTGAGCTTGTCCTTGTTCCTACCATTCTGCAGTTAGAATGAAAATGAAGGATACTGTTGAATGGTTTTTTTCTTCATTGAAGGTTTGAAAAGTACATTGAGGAAAGTTGAACATGAGAATGCAGATATGAAATTTCTGAATAACCAGTATATACATAAAATTAGATCATTGGAGAAAGAGACCAAAGCCAAGACTGATAAGATCCAGCAACTGCAAGAAAAAAATCTGCAAGCAGTGGTTCAGACACCAGGTACACTATCAGATTACATGCTTATCATGCTACCTGTTACGTGATTGCAGTTCCGCACCCAGTTATTAGTACTTGAGTATTTTAGTTGGACTTCAATAAATGTCATTGAACCAAGTTTCAGCACAAGCTGTGGATCCAGATTCAGCATCCACACACAGCAACTGCACTAATAAATGTTGTGGAACCTCAGTTGTGGAACTTTCTCCTGAGTCATGTTCGGCTTGCGTGCTCTCTCTTAACCATTAGGTGAGCTGCTATAACCTAATTTCACTGAGATTTTAGAATATATTGAGGATAAACGAAAAGTTCTGTCCTGGTTTTTATGCTGAATTGTTTTATCCTTCACTTGCTTCTATTTTATGAAATTGATATTAATCATTTGAACTGTGTGTGGTATGTATTTTACGGCTATTTTTGTAAACTGATACTTTGTTTTATAAAGTGAAGCAAGGTATATTTTTTAAAATAAAAGTTAGCCATTTTACTTTCGGGGAGGTGCTCTACAGAGTATATCCATCCCTTTTCAGTTCCTCAGTTGAAAGTGGTGGGGAGGCCAACCAAGGTGATGGTCTGTGTGAACATTAGAGCACTCGTGCCTACAAGGAATTGCCAGATTGGAACACAAGTTGAGGATAAACGATAATTTCTCAGACCTTTATTAGTATTTAGTGAAGATTTGCATCTGTACTCTTACCCTGAGGCATTACCTTCTCCATTCTTAGGGCATTATACTTAAAACATAGAATGCTATTTCTGTGAACGGATTAAAATACAGGGTTGAATCCAGACTAACAGCCCAATTGTAGACATGTTTACTCAGAAGTAATATTGATGCATGCTTAGTCTTTGATAGGTTTATGTCTGTGTAGCATGCAGATTTTACTTAAACTGTTGTATAAATTAACATTTTGTTTAATGTATTCTTTAGTTTGCTGCTCACATAATTAGCTATTAATGACAGTGACTGGTGTTCTTCTTAATGTGTGACTGATTAAAAGCTTCACTTCAGAAACAAAGGAATTTTTGCCTTTGATAAATGAGAAATCTTGGTGTTGTGTTTGATTTTGTAGGTGGTAGGAAAAGAAATATTCCATTCAGGCGTCAGCGTATGCAGATAGATCAACCAGTTCCTCCCTCAGGAATTGGAGCTTATCCAATTCCTCAGCCAGATGACCCATATATTGCAGATCTTCTTCAAGTGGCTGAGAACAGGTGATTGATGTGTCTTTTAAAATCTTGAAATATTGGAATAACATTTCCAGTATTTTCCTCCAGTCTTCCATGTATGAGAATTAATCTCTAATCTTTCTCCACCCTCCTTTTGCTGGTCAAAAATGTTTTAAAAGAATTACTTAGTTCATAAATTGCCATTTGTTTCCCTGTGTTAGGGTGACAAAAAATCTGATTTCTGTAACATTTGTTATACATTGTTATATATTATACATTTTTGAAGACAGGATTATTTATATATTGCACAGACCTTCCTTTTCACTTCTTATAATTGTAAAACAAGGGATTAACAATGTTGGGTTGCTATGGGTTGTATTCAGCTATGTCCTACTTAGAGTAGATGCATTGAAATTAATGAACTTAAGTCATCTAAATGGCAATTGATTAATTACCTCCTTTGGATGGGGTTGTGCTCCCTCTGAAAGAGCAGGTCTGTAGTCTGGGGGTGCTCCTGGATCCATCTTTGTCACTAGAGCCCAGGTAACCTCAGTAGCTAGGAATGCCTTTTACCAGCTTTGGCTCGTAAGACAGCTGTGACCATTTCTGGACCAGGATAGCCTGACCACTGTTGTCCATGCCCTGGTAACCTCCAGGCTGGGTTACTATAATGTGCTGTATGTGGGGCTGCCTTTGAAGTTGGTCTGGAAACTGCAGCTAGTGTAAAACACAGCCGTGCGACCGCACACTGGGGCAGGGTATCGCCAACATGTTACCCTGCTGCTGAAAGACAGCACTGGCTGCCCATTAGCTACTGGGCCAAGTTCAAGATTCTGGTTTTGGTGCACAAAGCCCTAGGCAGCTTGGGACCAAGATACCTGAAAGACCTTCTTACCCCTTAGATATATCTAATCGGGAGGTCTGTTCCGCACAACATAGGAAGCAGACCTTTAGTGTTGTGGCACCTACCTTTTGGAATCCCCTCCCCTTAAAAATTAGATAGGCACCATCTCTGTTATCTTTTTGGTGCCTGTTGAAGACCTTCCTCTTTCAACAAGCCTTTTGAGTAGAGACCTTATCCCAGTCTTCGTCTATGTTGGAACTGCTTTTTAAGATGTTATGTTTTAAAGGCTTGTTTTAAACATGTTTTAGAGTGCTTTTAGTGTTTTGTTTGCTGCCCTGGACTTACTCCTGGGAGGGATATAAATGTAATAAATAAAGAAATAATAAATTGAGTAGGACTAGCATTGAATACCATCCAGAGTTTTCACAATATTAGGTTACAAAGTTCAGTGCAATATACTTAGTGAATACCAGGCATATGTTTTGGGTTTTTATTAATGTAAAGCATTTTATTATTTTTTCTTAATTACTTTTAATTTTGCTTTCTCTAAATGCATGAAAGTTATTTAATGGCTTTTGAGATTTTAAATAGCCATAGAACAAAAAATAATATAAAAGTTATTTGTCTGAGGAAATATATTTTTGTAATATAGCATTCCTGAATGAAACTTATATTCAGATGAAATATTTTTCAGAATGCATGAGCTGCAGCTGGAAGTGTCTGACTTGCAGGAAAAGCTAGAGATAGCTGAACGTGGGGCGAAAAATTACAGCAAACAGGTAAACTAAAATGTTGAGGGTGTGTTTTGTTTGTTTTTTTGTTTTGTTTTGCTTCTCAACTTTTCAGTTTGTCTTTTGCCAACATTGCCCCTAGGAACTGTTAGTATTTTGTGAGTGTTCTGGTTAAGTGCCCCTAGTGGCTTGCTTTGGCGTAGCTATTTCAGCACCCTGCCCCTGATGAACTGTAGCTCAATGGCAGAGCACATGCTTTGCATGCAGAACATCTCGGGCTCAATCTGCAGCATTTCCAGGAAGAGCTGGGAAAGACTCCGATCTGAAATCTTGGAGAACCAGCTGCAGTCAGAGTAGACTATATTGAACTAGATGGGTCAAAGTTCTGACTCTGTAAGGGTTCTTTCAGTGAAGGGCCTTGTATTGCAAAGAGGTAGTTGGATTCAATTTTTCTGTCTGTGCATTTGGCACATTCCATATATTCCTGTTTGTTTTTCAGTCATAGATACTCCTTGCAATTCCACCACTATTGATCTGTGCATGACGGGATATATCCAGGGGGTTGGTTTTTGTCTCTGTCTTTCCTCCCTTGCCTTTTTCAGTTCTGTGCTCGCACACAGGTATTTCTGTACTCGTGTACACATACTTTAAAAAAAATAAGAAAATTCCCAGGAAGCTCAGGAGAGCAAATGTCACCAGCCTAAGTTCCCATGTTTCACAATGACAAGATGGAGACATGTGGGTTTTTGTGGGGGGGAGGAGGAGAAAAAAGATAACATCCATTTGCATTTAGTTTTCTTTTTTATAAAGAAATATGAGACCTCTGTATTAATTTTTTTTAAGCCTGGTTTATTTACTGCAATTAATATCTCAGGTAATTCTTGACGTGTATGGTGTAAAGATCTTGAGACAACAGCTCCTTCTAACCGGGTAGTTGAAACTTAAACATGCCTCTAGCATGAGACTATTAGTGGAAATACCCACACTTGAAATAGTCACTTGAGGCGCAGGGGACCTCAACGGTGCAGAGTGCCTTCCATCAGCTTGGGTTTGTGGCCCAACTACAACCCTATCTGGACAGGAATATCTTGGCTACAGTAACCTCTGCTCTGGTAACCTCAAGACTGGAGTATTGCAGTGCATTTTATGTGGGGTTGCCTTTAAAATTAGTTCAGAAGGTTCAGTTGGTGAAGAATGCAGCTGCCCAACTGTTGACAGGATTGAGGCAGAGAGATTATATAACACCAATTCTGTTATAACTACACCAGCTGCCTATAAGCTTCCAAGCCCAATTCAGAATGCTGGTTTTGACCTTTAAAGCTCTTTACAGTTCAGGACCTCAATATCTTCTGAATGCCTCTCCCGATAGGGACTTACCTGAGCCCCTCTGAGGAAGGTTCGGAGGGTGGTAACAAGGAAGAGGGCCTTTTCAGTTGTGACTCCCTGTTTGTGGAATGCTCTCCCCAGAGAGGTCCATCTGGCATCTTCATTGATATTTTTTTGGTGCTAGGTAAAAAATTATCTTTTTTCCCCAGGCATTTGATAGACTGAGATGGTGTTGTTTTGTTATTCTTATGCTGCCAAAGCTTTCTGTGGCTTTTATGGGGGTTGCTAGTTCTATTTTATGGTTTTTTGTTGTTATGTGCCTTCAAGTAAATCACAACCTATGGTGACCCCATGAATCAGCGACCTCCAGTAGCTCCTGTTGTAAACCACCCTGTTCAGTTCTTGCAAGTTCAGGTTGTGGCTTCCTTTATGGAATCAATCCATCTCTTGTGTGGTCTTCCTCTTTTTCTACTCCCTTCTGTTTTTCTCAGCATTATTGTCTTTTCTAGTGAATCATGTCTTCTCATTATGTGTCCAAAGTATGGTAACCTTAATTTCATCATTTTAGCTTCTAGTGATAGTTCCGGTTTAATTTGTTCTAAAACCTAATTATTTGTCTTTTTCGCAATCCATGGTATCTGCAAAGCTCTCTTCCAACACCACATTTCAAATGAGTTGATTTTTCTCTTATCCGCTTTTTTCACTGTCCAACTTAAAGAACATAAGAACATAAGAAGAGCCTGCTGGATCAGGCCAGTGGCCCATCTAGTCCAGCATCCTGTTCTCACAGTGGCCAACCAGGTGCCTGGGGGAAGCCCGCAAGCAGGACCCGAGTGCAAGAACACTCTGCCCTCCTGAGGCTTCCGGCAACTGGTTTTCAGAAGCATGCTGCCTCTGACTAGGGTGGCACAGCACAGCCATCATGGCTAGTAGCCATTGATAGCCCTGTCCTCCATGAATTTGTCTAATCTTCTTTTAAAGCCATCCAAGCTGGTGGCCATTACTGCATCTTGTGGGAGCAAATTCCATAGGTTAACTATGCGCTGAGTAAAGAAGGACTTCCTTTTGTCTGTCCTGAATCTTCCAACATTCAGCTTCTTTGAATGTCCACGAGTTCTAGTATTATAAGAGAGGGAGAAGAACTTTTCTCTATCCACTTTCTCAATGCCATGCATAATTTTATACACTTCTATCATGTCTCCTCTGACCCGCCTTTTCTCTAAACTAAAAAGCCCCAAATGCTGCAACCTTTCCTCGTAAGGGAGTCGCTCCATCCCCTTGATCATTCTGGTTGCCCTCTTCTGAACCTTTTCCAACTCTAGAATATCCTTTTTGAGATGAGGCGACCAGAACTGTACACAGTATTCCAAATGCGGCCGCACCATAGATTTATACAACGGCATTATGATATCGGCTGTTTTATTTTCAATACCTTTCCTAATTATCGCTAGCATGGAATTTGCCTTTTTCACAGCTGCCGCACACTGGGTCGACATTTTCATCGTGCTGTCCACTACAACCCCGAGGTCTCTCTCCTAGTTGGTCACCGCCAGTTCAGGCCCCATGAGCGTATATGTGAAATTCAGATTTTTTGCTCCAATATGCATAATTTTACACTTGTTTATATTGAATTGCATTTGCCATTTTTCTGCCCATTCACTCAGTTTGGAGAGGTCTTTTTGGAGCTCTTCGCAATCCCTTTTTGTTTTAACAACCCTGAACAATTTAGTGTCGTCAGCAAACTTGGCCACTTCACTGCTCACTCCTAATTCTAGGTCATTAATGAACAAGTTGAAAAGTACAGGTCCCAATACCGATCCTTGAGGGACTCCACTTTCTACAGCCCTCCATTGGGAGAACTGTCCGTTTATTCCTACTCTCTGCTTTCTGCTTCTTAACCAATTTCTTATCCACAAGAGGACCTCTCCTCTTATTCCATGACTGCTAAGCTTCCTCAGAAGCCTTTGGTGAGGTACCTTGTCAAACGCTTTTTGAAAGTCTAAGTACACTATGTCCACTGGATCACCTCTATCTATATGCTTGTTGACACTCTCAAAGAATTCTAGTAGGTTACTGAGACAGGACTTTCCCTTGCAGAAGCCATGCTGGCTCTGCTTCAGCAAGGCTTGTTCTTCTATGTGCTTAGTTAATCTAGCTTTAATAATACTTTCTACCAGTTTTCCAGGGACAGAAGTTAAGCTAACTGGCCTGTAATTTCTGGGATCCCCTCTGGATCCCTTTTTGAAGATTGGCGTTACATTTGCCACTTTCCAGTCCTCAGGCACGGAGGAGGACCCAAGGGACAAGTTACATATTTTAGTTAGCAGATCAGCAATTTCACATTTGAGTTCTTTGAGAACTCTCGGGTGGATGCCATCCGGGCCCGGTGATTTGTCAGTTTTTATATTGTCCATTAAGCTTAGAACTTCCTCTCTCATTACCACTATTTGTCTCAGTTCCTCAGAATCCCTTCCTGCAAATGTTAGTTCAGGTTCAGGGATCTGCCCTATATCTTCCACTGTGAAGACAGATGCCAAGAATTCATTTAGCTTCTCTGCAATCTCCTTATCGTTCTTTAGTACACCTTTGACTCCCTTATCATCCAAGGGTCCAGTTGTCTCCCTAGATGGTCTCCTGCTTTGAATGTATTTATAGAATTTTGTTGTTGTTGTTTTTTATGTTCTTAGCAATGTGCTCCTCAAATTCTTTTTTAGCATCCCTTATTGTCTTCTTGCATTTCTTTTGCCAGAGTTTGTGTTCTTTTTTATTTTCTTCATTTGGACAAGACTTCCATTTTCTGAAGGAAGACTTTTTGCCTCTAAGAGCTTCCTTGACTAGAAACTTTGCTTCTTTGTCATGACTGGAACACATATGCGGCCAGTCTATGTCCGGGTAGTTGAAGTCACCCATTACTCCCACATTTCCTAGTTTGGATGCTTCCTCAATTTCATATCTCATCTCAAGGTCTCCCTGAGCATTTTGATCAGGGGGACGATAGATCGTTCCCAGTATTAAGTCCCTCCTGGGGCATGGTATCACCACCCACAACGATTCTGTGGAGGAGTCTGCCTCTTTTGGGGTTTTGAGCTTGCTGGATTCAATGCCTTCTTTCACATATAGAGCGACTCCGCCACCAATACGTCCTTCCCTGTCCTTCCGATATAGTTTATATCCAGGGATAACTGTATCCCACTGGTTTTCTCCATTCCACCAGGTCTCCGTTATGCTCACTATATCAATGCTCTCCTCTAAGACCAAGCACTCCAGTTCTCCCATCTTGGTTCGCAGGCTCCTAGCATTAGCATACAGGCACTTGTAAGCAGTGTCTCTCTTCAAGTGTCTTTGGCACTTGTGGTTAGGCCTGTGGTAATTTTGCTCTTCTGAATTTATATCCTGTGCCCCTGCTCTCACAATGCCTACTTCTAGGCCTACCCCTTTTAAAATTTCATCATTTCTTTGGTTTTTATCTCAGGGGGGATAACAGAATCGTTGCGGGTGGTGATACCATGCCCCAGGAGGGACTTTCACATCTATACAGAGAAATTGGGAATACCATGGTCTGAATGATCCTGACTTTGGTGTTCAGTGATACATCTTTGCATTTAGTTCTCTCAAAGCTGCCCTCCCCAGTCCTAGCCTTCTTCTGATTTCTTGACTATTGTCTCCATTTTGGTTAATGATTGTGCCGAGGTATTGATAATCCTTGACAAGTTCAATGTCTTCATTGTCAACTTTAAAGTTACATAAATCTTCTGTTGTCATTACTTTAGTCTTGCTGTTCAGCTGTAGTCCTCCTTGTGTGCTTTCCTCTTTAACTTTCATCAGCATTTGTTTCAAATCATTACTGGTTTCTGCTGGTAGTATGGTATCATCTGTGTATCTTAAATTCTTGATATTTCTCCCTCCAATTTTCACACCTCCTTCATCGTGGTCCAATCCCACTTTCCCTGTGATATTTTCTGCACATAGATTAAACAAATAGGGTGCTAAAATACACCCCTGTCTCACACCCTTTCCGATGGGGAGCCACTCTGTTTCTCCATATTCTGTCCCTACAGTAGCCTCTTGTGCAGAGTATAGGTTGCGCACCAGGACAATCAGATGCTGTGGCACCCCCATTTCTTTTAAAGCATTCCATAGTTTTTCATGATCTATACAGTCAGAGGCTTTGCTGTAGTCTATAAAGCACAGGGTGATTTCCTTCTGAAATTCCTTGGTCCATTCCATTATTCAATGTATGTTTGCAATATGATCTCTGGTGCCTCTTCCCTTTCTAAATCCAGCTTGGACGTCTGGCTCCATATATGGTAAGAGCCTTTGTTGTAGAATCTTGAGCATTACTTTAGTTGCATGGGATATTAAGGCAATAGTATTTTATTTAAAATAATATTTTATGGTATTAAGCATTTATTTTTATGGTTTTAACATGTTGTAAGTCACTAGGAGACGTTTGGGCAACAAGTGACTAACAAGTCTAATAAATAATAATATTAATTAAGTACTTGTGTCATTTGGGCCACTGGAAACAAAATGACTAGATTGTACTTGGGTGAGGAGCAAGCGGAAGTATGGGTGTAGCATTAGAAACTACCCATTGAAACACATGTGACAAACCACTCACAAAAAATAATAGCTAGCGAATATCCATACCGGCAGTAATTACAGATGCACAACAGGTTATCTATGATTTTTTGCAGTACGGGGAAATCTGGATTAATTGTAAAAAAGAAGAAGTCCAGGCTGGCATTGTGATGATGTCATACAGACAGTGCAAAAAGCTTGTGTGCATGAGCAGCGACAATTCCACAACAAACTTCCATATGGATACACCCTAAGATGGCTTCCTAAGGAAAGACTCCCATTACATTTCATTCTCCTTACCAAATAAACTTTTATTTAATTCGTTGCTCTTTTTCCTGTGGCTTTGATGAACTTGGCAGGCCCTTAGAACACTTGAGGAACACACTGCTTGCAAGCTACCATAGCTTCTCTGGTAACACATTTACAAATGGTCAGTGCATCACATTGGGATTGATGAGGATTTCTGGTGCCAGATTTGATGGATATTTCATGAAAAGTCATAGGATCCTAGGACCATTCCCATGTTCTGTACTAAGTGCAGAAGTCCTGGGCAGGCATTCATAGCAATCACACTAAATCATTTTAAAAGAATAGTAATTTTTTCTCTCCAAAGGTTGAGCTACGAGATAGTGAGATTGAGCGTTTAGCAAAAGCACTGGATGGTGGTCGCTCTCATGATGTCATATCTCTGGAAGCCAAAAGCAGAAGTAATGAAAAAATTATTGCTCAATTAAATTTACAGGTAACATGCTTGAGCCTCTTGCAATTTGTCTTCTTAGAAATCTTTGTAAGATTGCTCAGCCCCAGATAAAGCTTTTGTGAAGTGCTACAACTACCAAATCATCTGAATAGACCCCATAACTGTGATCTACATTGTGGGTTCATTTGTAAAAGAACTGAGTTCAGAGTCCTCATTTTCTTTGTAGGATTTTCTGCAGCAGCTCTGCTGACAGATGAAACAAATTACTTTTTAAACTGAATTGTATGTCTTGGAGTTGAAGAAACTTAAAAATAGCAAGAATCTTAACTGCCCTCCTCTTGTCTGGAAGTACACATCTGTGGATTGTATCCTACATCACCTCATAAGTTAGTTTATCTCTTTCATGGTTATTGTGTCCCAGCACATTAACAAAGGAATGATAATATTGCTGAAAAGTATTAATGCTGCTCCTAAGGTTGCTTCTTCCAAATGTTTGGGAACTAAATTTTATTACTTAGAGATTCAGATAATTTTAAAGTTAGCTCCTTATCATCCGTGGATCTCAAGTATTCATTATGCTCTAAAAACATAAAATACTGCAGTTGCTAATAATGGAAGGTTCTTTGAGAACTATTTGCTAGCCTATAGTAGTGCTTCTACTGTTTTATTAACTTGAAACATTTTGTCTGGTGTGAATGTGTTTTAGGTTGAATTTCTACAGCAAACAAACAAAGAGCTTGAAATGCGCATACAAGATGTTTTGGACAGTAAGCAAAATGTTACTAGCGAAGTGGTTCATTTAAGTAATAAAAATGAAGAACTGTGCCAAGAATTGAGTGAAATAGATCATTTGGCACAACAGTTGGAAAGGCACAAAGAGATTGTGGTTGAGGCTGCAGATAAAGAAATTGGAAAGGCTAAGGTATGGGAATTCTGTCACTTGGTAGAACGTCAAGAATATGTTTCAACTCCCAATAAAAGGTTTTAGCTGTTGAATCTGCTTTTAAAAGTGCATACCTTTTCTCTTGTGTTTTAAATTTCACAAAGTATTGCGCAGAGGAGGATTTGTTCTAATGGCACTGATTAAATGCAGATATATAATTAATACAGGGTTAGGTTTTTTGTGCATGGCAGTGTTCTTATGCTTTAGTGCAGTGATGGGCCCTCCAGATGTTGTTGGACTCCACCTCCTGTCAGCAGCAGCCCTCATGGCTATTGGTCAGGGAAGATGGGAACTGGAGTCCAGTGACGTGGGGAGGGCCACAGGTTCTGCACCCTTGCATTTAATCCATAGGTTTTTAACAGGCCTCTGGATATCATAATGGAAGGAGGTCTCTTCTGTAGTTGGCTAAGGAACTCTACAAATGGGTAACAGTTTCCTAAGAAAAATATCGTCTTACCCCTTATATACCCTGTCAATCACTGTGCTCTGCAAGTGAGGACCCCTTGCAGATACCATCTCATTAGGAAATCTGTTCCGCACAACACAGGAAGTGGTCTTTTAGGGTTGTAGAACCTCTCCTTTGGAATTCAACATTGAACAGGCACTGTCTCTAGTCTTTTTGGTGCCTACTGAAGACTTTCCTCTTTCAGCAAACCTTTTAAGTAGAGACTTTATCCCAGTCTGTATCTGTATTGGAATTGCTTTTAAGGTGTTTTTAAATATTTTTAATGTATTTTTAAATGTTTTAAAGATGTTTTGATTTTAAGATTTTTTTAGAAAGATGTTTGTTTTAAATATTTTTTAAAAGATGTTTTTAGTGTTTCATCGCTGCTTGTTTGCCGCCCTGGCTACCTTCTAGGAGGAGGGTCAGAATATAACTTTAATAAATAAATAAGAATTGGTTTAAAGCAAAGCCACTCAAAGGGCCTTTGGGGATGGCAGCAAACATTCCGATACCAATACCTTCAATCCTGCCAGTTCTTATACATTGTGACTTGCTGCACATTTGCTAGAGAACTTCTCCTTGGTCTGCTGGGTCCCCTTATTCTACAGGGAGGATTTGGACATCTTTCTATAGTCTTGCTCGCATAGCTCCTCTACTGGTCATTTGAC
Source organism: Rhineura floridana (assembly GCF_030035675.1). Lineage (NCBI taxonomy): Eukaryota > Metazoa > Chordata > Lepidosauria > Squamata > Rhineuridae > Rhineura > Rhineura floridana. The sequence continues at coordinate 10,997,680 of NC_084487.1, forward strand.
ATCCCTGTTGCCACCAGACGCTTCTGTTGTCATTCAACTCCTCCCCAATTCCATCAAACTCCTGCTGCACTCCAGGTCTCTTTATCCCAAAGAGGCTTCAAGATATATTTACAGTAACTTCCAGGTTTCTCCACCATGTGGCCACTGCCCCTTATATCCCCATCTGACAAGTATACAGAAGTGATGGTAGTTCAATTGCAAAACTGTTTTTTTTTGCGCTACAATTTGTAGGAATAATGCAAACAGCATTTACATAGCATTTTCAAACATTCAATGCACTTTACGTATATTGTTTTGTTGTAATCTTTATGACAGCCGTGTAAGATAGGTCAGATTCTCCCATATTAGAGATGGATCCTGAGACTGGCATGCATGCATCCATCTACAGAGTTCAGGCAGAGGCTAAGTTTCTACCCAGACCTTCCTGATTTTGTAACTCAATCTTATTCTCACTCTGCTACACCAGCTCATTTTTGATGCACATAAATCTACATGATATTCCAGATAGCTTGATATTTTCTTGCTCTTTTTCTGTAAATTATGTGAATGAAAGTTTTAGATATAGTGGATCTTAGAAGTTATTTAATACTTAATATCTTTCACATTTAAATAGACATGTGATCTTGGAAATGTAACAGAGAAAAAAGTACTTGTGGCATATTTATAAAGACAATGTTTTTTAAACATTTTATTATGATTTATAGGAAGAGATTAAAAAAAAATACAGTGAAATCCAGGATCGTGAAGAAATTATAGTGAGGCTTAAATCAGTAAGTTACACTGCCTTTTAAACTGAATTAAGTTAACCCAATGCATTTTTAATATGCTGATATTTAGCCTTGAATATAATGTTTGTGCTAAAGACAGCTGTTAGCAGCACAAGAAAGGAAAGCATTAGTAGTAGTAGTAGTAGTAGTAGTAGTAGTAGTAGTATCTTTTATAGTAGCGCTTTTATAGTAGTACTAGTAGTACTTTTATAGTAGTTTTTATAGTTCTTGACAGACACAGTTGATAATCCACAAGTTCTAGAGAAAAAGATAATAACTGATAACCTTCATTAGACTTGTCTTGGTAGAACAGTATGCTAGCTTTCAGATTAGATTGAACTCCACAGAAAATAGAACAGAAAGCTATAGTGAAAGCCACTAAGCATTTTAAGTCACATGATTTCAATTGGAGACAAGTAGATTTTGAGAAAGTAGTTCTTTCTCCTTCCTAATCCTAGATTTAAAAAATAATAATAATACATGATTTAGACTTTCCCATTACTGTAGACCAGTGGTTCTCAAACTTTTTTTCTCCATGGACCATTTGAAATTTGCTGAAGGTCTTCATGGACCACTGAATGATTTTTTGCCTTTTGTAGCAATTGTAATGTGTATGATTTTTAATTGTACTTTTACAAACTTTTGCAAACAGGCTGCAGACTACCTGAACCAAACTTACAGCCCACCAGCAGTCTTCAGATCATAGTTTGGCAGCCCCTGCTGTTGACAATATTTCACTGTGCTGTGTTTAGATTTATGCATCATGTATAAGTGGAAATAATTATGACAAATATTGTAAATTTTGAAAAATTGTTATTTTAGGAGCTATCTTCATGTCGTAGAGAAAAAGACAAGCTAACTGAAGAACTCTTTGGAAAAACAGAGGAAAAACAAAATCTTGAGGTGCTTTTAAACCAGGTTCAACTAGAGAACCACAGACTTGGTAAAAAAGTTGAAAACCTTGAAATAATAGGTATGTGTTTTAAGGGATCCAGTGGATCATGTTCTTAGATCCCCACCCCCAAGACAAAATAGCCCTGAGATCCCCAGTGTAGTGCCTGCAGGTGATAAAGCATCTACTGAGATGTTCCTTGGGCCCCCCACAGCTTGCTGCATTGAGTCGCTTAGAACCTCATCCACGAATAGTGTGGCCCAACTGGAAGGCTGTTCATGCAGCCTTAACCAGCCAAAAACAATGGGAAGAGCAAAGTCTTGATGCCCACAAGTGATGGGGAATGCACTGTGTTCTGCTCTTTATACAAGGTAGTTGTCTTAAGTACTGGGAAGAAGCCCCATTAAACACAAATAGACTTTTGAAGTAGACATGCATACCATCGTACTGTACGTTAACTATATAGCCTTGTCATCAGCTCCTGCATAGTAGGAGACATGCCTAAGTCTCTTTTCAAAGTTTTCATATTTTCCATATGAGGCCGGCCATCACTGCGGGTATTAGCTCCACCTATCGTGCGAAGGCAAGAATGTTTTTGAAGTCAAGACTAGGGGTGTCAAGCCCCTCCCACTCTCCAGTTCATTCTTGCCTTCGTACGAACAAGATTGAGATTTCTATAGCGTAGCATTTAGCTAAGTCTTTTGTGTTTGTTTGTGTATTTGTTTGACAGGGTGTGGAGGTATTGTTACTTGTGTGTCTCCCAAGTGCTTTCCTTCCCTCTGTCTTGTGTTTAACCCTGTTTGCTCAATTCCTGGGAAATTTCCTTGGGGGGGTTCTCCCTTGCCCGGGCCGTTTATTTCCCCTGTTTGCCTGACGGCTCTTAGAGAGACCGTGGCTGCGGTTCTCCACGTTTTTGGCCATTTGAGTTATTTTCTCCCCGGGTTCCGCCGCATCCCTCGGGAGTCTGCGGCTGCGACTCTACTATAGCGGCTTTTCTCCGTTGGGGTGCCTCTAGCCCCACTCCGTGGCACCCTTAGAGAGACCGCGGCTGCGGTTCTCTCTATTCTCAGGCGGGAGCTTGTGGCTGCGGCTCCCTGCGTTATCCCGCCACCTGTTTTGAGCCTTCTTGACCCACATTTTTGGCTGCTTGAGTTAATACCTTCCTGGGTTCTGCCGCGCTCCTTGGGAGGCTGCGGCTGCGGCTCTCCTATAGCGGCTTTTATCCTTGGGCTGAGCCTCGCTCCGTGGCTTTAAATTTCCCGCCGCGAAGAGCTCTGCAGTCAGTGGCTGCGGCTGCTTTCCTACTGCTGCCTTAGCCGCTACAACATTTTCCTGGCCGTCCCCTGCTGGGGTTTTCAGAGCCGCGATTGCGTTTATCGACCCCGCGGCTGCTGCACGCATGTGCTGGGCAGCCCCTCCCCCAGTTCGCTGGTACAAGTCCGCCATTGCTCCTTCTTCATCTCCGCCATTTTTTGATCATATTTTCCCACTCTTTTTACGGGCGCCATTTTGTTTGTTCCTTTTTTCCCGCCTTTTCCGTCACCCTCTCCTGTACTAACCAAGGGGGATCTGCCTTGCAAGGGCTCCCTGTATGTGTGTTGCAGATAGGACCCTATAGCTATACAAGGGTTTCTTTACCACACAACTGCTGCTGCTGCTCATTGCAACTGTTTGCTCTACAACTACTTGAACCCATACTTCTGTGGCTGTATCGTCAAGGCTGTGGATCTGATCTAAGTTGCTGGACTGTACATTCTGCCCCATTCGTGGCCGTGCGCTGAGGCTGTTTATTCTGTGCACAAGCTCTTGGACTATACATTCTGCCCCCTCTGTGGCCGTGTACCAAGCCTGAAGTCTAGTCTGCATTATATTGACGCTGTTACCATCGTACATTCTGCCCCCTCTGTGGCCGTGTACTTAGCCATCTGCCAGTGCATTCTACCCCCTCTGTGGTCGTGTACTGCGCCTGTTCGGGTCTCTACATTCTGCCCCCGCTGCGGCCGTGTACTGCGCCCATAGTGAATATAAGATGGCGGAACAGCCAGACATGTCTCAGACAGCCAAGCCACAACCATCTAAGGCAACTAAGACTAAGCATGCCAAAGCACTCGCTAAGACTAAACATCTTTCCAGCCACAGCAAACCCAAGCGTCCACGCTATGCTTCTGTTCCGACCCCCACCACAGTAGTCCAGGAACAGCTAACGGATATCTTTCATTCCCGTGCTGCTGCTTCTGATGAGGAGGACTTTGCTGGCTTTCCTACTCAGCCAACACTTGACCAGCCTCCTCCCATATTGCCACCCAGGGCTTATCCTATGTCACAGCCCACTGAGCCACCTACTCAGGCACAACCATCTGCTTCAACGGGGCTGCAGCTGTCTCATGAGTTTCTTTCACAACTTCAGGGCATGCTGTCATTTTTTACTCAAATGCAGTCACCACCACAAGTTCCCGCCATACCTCATCACACTATGGACCAATATGTAGGTCATGAGGCAAATCCTTCCTGCTCCCCAAATCCTTTTGACGTAGCTGGAGGCAGATGTATTGATGACACTTCATATGGGGAGGAGTCACCCTTTGCTGATCATGCTGAAGGAGACGAATGGAGTGACTCTTCGGAACATGAGGAGGATACATCGTATCGCTTGTTTAATGCCTCAGATTATCAACCTCTAGCTCGCAGGGTAGTTAACACCCTTGGTCTCCAAGCTGCGTCCCTAACAGCTGCCGCTCCAGCTATTAAAGGAGCCAGGGTTCTCAAATCCCCTGCACCTACTGAGCATTACATCCCAGTGCCGGATCCCATCGCTAAACTGGCCACCGAAGAATGGTCTCATCCATTACAAACTCGCCGCTTCAAGAACCTGGCTGACAAACTTTATGCTCTAGCTCCTGACTTTGCCACCAAGCTGGCCGTTCCCGGCATAGATGAGCCGATCGCTAGCCTAGTTTCGCGATCTCTTTTGCCTAGGGAAGGAGAATCCCAACTAAAGGATGCTACTGAGCGAAGATTAGACTTCACTCTCCGCAAAAATCATGAGGCCACTGCTTTCTCCATGCGAGCCTCCGCATCAGCTTCCGTCTTCTCCAGGGCAGCAATGATGTGGCTGGATGATCTTCTAGAGGACCCTAACCCTGATCCTGCTTCTCTCAGAAGGTCACTGATAAAGTTGCGCAAGACAGTGGCGTTTGTAGCTGATGCCACTTTGGATGCCACTCAACTGGGGGCACGAGCCATGACGGCTCAGATAGTCGCTTGACGGACCCTCTGGCTTCGCCACTGGCAAGCTGACTCTACAGCCAGAGTGAATCTCTCCAGGGCACCTTACTCCGGATCTTTGCTCTTCAGCGAGGAAGCTATAAAGGCAGTGCTGGTTGATCCCAAAGACGCTCACAAACCGGTTTTGGCCACTGTCAAGAACATCGATCATAGGCCTTTCAGGCGATTTCCCTCCTTCCACACTAACCAGCCCTTTCGAGGAAAGCGGCCAGGAGGACAAGGCCGCGACTTCCGATCCTGTGACTCCAGTCCCTTCAGGGGAACCTGGAACCAACGTTTCCAGGGCAGAGGTCAGTACCAAGGGCGCAGAGGTACCTCATCGTCCTCATATAAGGGAGGGTCTCGCCAGCGCAAACAGTACTAATGCACTACCTGTTGGTGGCAGACTGCTTATGTTTGGAGGCCAGTGGCTGCGTCTGACTAAGGTCGCCTGGATCAGGGACCTGTTTTCTTCTGGCTATGCAATAGAGTTTTGGGCGACCCCACCAGACAAATTTCATCTATCCCCTTGCCCCAGGGTGCCGACCAGGCACAGCATCATGCAGACAGCTATACATCACCTCTTGGACATAGCGGCGATAGAGCCAGTCCCTACAACAGAGAGGTCGGAAGGGGTGTACTCCCTCCTATTTGCTGTGCCCAAACAAGATTTGTCATGGAGGGCGGTATTGGACCTCAAGTTCGTCAACCGTTTTGTAACATACCGCAGATTCAAAATGGAATCCCTCCACTCCATTACTGAAAGCCTGCAAGAAGGAGACTTCCTGGTTTCTATCGACCTAAAGGAAGCGTATCTCCATGTGCCCATTTGCATAGCCCACAGAAAGTTTCTTCGGTTTGCTTTTGGCCCCCAGCACTTTCAATATAGAGCGATGCCATTCGGCCTCTCCTCTGCTCCGCGAGTATTTACCAAGGTGCTTCTCACCTTAGTGGCTTACCTCCGGATTCAAGGGGTCCATCTCTACCCATATCTGGACGATATTTTAATACGGGCAAGCTCTGAGGAGCTAGCTCATCGTCATTTAACGCTCACCCTCAATGTTTTGCAGGCCTACGGCTGGCTTGTCAACTTCGACAAAAGCCATCTTCAACCGACCCAATGCCTACTACATCTAGGGGCGATGTTGGACACCCTGCAGGCGATGGTGTTTCTGTCTCCAGATCGCATAACTGCCATCACAAACATTGCGAGGTCCTTGATGCAACAAACAACTGCAGACGTCATGCTTCTAGCCAGGGCGCTCGGAATGTTCATCTCTACCATCCATATTGTGCCATGGGCTCGAGCCCACTCTCGCCACCTTCAGTGGGCTCTGTTGCCTTTTCAACAGGACATTGCCAACTCCAATCATTGCACAGTTCCTCTGAGCCCCGCACTGCACATCTCATTCCGCTGGTGGACGAGGGTCCAACATCTTTCCAGGGGCACTCCGTTCAGAGAACCTCGCAGGACTGTTGTAACTACGGATGCCAGTCTCATCGGCTGGGGAGCACACTGCAACTCCCAGTACGTTCAGGGGGTTTGGTCCGCAGCAGAGCAGACTCAGAGCATCAATTGGCTGGAGCTCAAGGCGGTCCACTTAGCTCTACTTCATTTTCAGTCTCTGTTCCCTTTGGACCATGTCCTCATTCCAACGGACAACACGTGTGTAAAATCACATTTGAACAGACGGGGGCACCAGGTCCCGTCCTCTGCAGGACCTAGCTTCCCTCATCTTTGTCTGGGCAGAACAACATCTACAATCCCTAAAAGCAGAGCATCTCAGAGGAATTTGGAATGTGACAGCAGACTGGCTCAGCAGACAACAGGTCTTTCCGGGAGAATGGAAACTTCATCCGACCATTTTCCATCGTCTCCAGCGTCGGTTCGGCGTCTTTTTAATCGACCTGTTTGCTTCCAGTCGCAATTACCAGCTTCCCAGGTACGTTGCCCGATACCTGGACACAACAGCGGAAGCAGTGGATGCTCTGTCAATATCGTGGCCAGACGGTCTTTTGTACGCCTTCCCTCCAATACCGCTGTTAGCCAAAACCTTGCGGAAGGCGCGGAGCGAGAGGGCACAGTTGGTTCCGATAGCACCATATTGGCCACGTCGACCATGGTTCTCGGATCTTCTTGCAATGTCGGTGATGGATCCTTGGACACTTCCAGTCAGGCCAGATCTTCTATCACAGGGTCCAGTATGGCATCAGGACCCCACTTGGCTAAATCTGACAGCGTGGCTTTTGAACGGGGACATTTGAGGTCGGCTGGCCTGTCTGACGCTGTTATTGATATTATCTTAGCCTCGAGACGACCATCTACCACCCGTATTTATCAACATACTTGGGTGGCTTTCTCCAAGTGGTGCCAATCTCACCACTGCGATCCATCCCAGGCCACTATGCATCAGGTGCTGCAATATCTCCATAGCGGCTTTATGATGGGACTCAGACCCAACACTCTATGTCGCCATGCGTCCACTCTGTCGTCCATTCTTTCAGTGTCCTCCACTGGTGCCCCTATTTCCTCACATCTGTTCATTAAATGCTTCCTCAGAGGCACTGCTTTACGTTCACCGGCTGTAGTCCACCGTTTTCCCTCCTGGAGTCTGTCCAAGGTCCTACAAGCTTTACAGCACCCTCCATTTGAACCCCTTAGGACTGTGCCTTTACGTCTACTGTACTTCAAGGTCTTGTTCCTGGTCACCATCACTTCTGCCAGACGAGTTTCGGAACTGGGTGCATTGTCTTCTGCCCGCCATCTCTGTGTCTTTCACAAGGACTCTGTTGTGCTGAAAACTGATCCTTCCTTCCAACACAAGGTCAATTCAGTTTTCCATTGCAATCAGGACATTGTACTCCCTTCATTTTGCCCGAACCCTACTCATCCTCTAGAGAAGGCTTGGCATTCGTTGGATGTTCGGAGGGCTCTCAAGACTTACCTGTCTAGGACCCAGGAGATTCGACGAACGGAGTCTCTGTTTGTATCCTTTCATCCAAGGTCCATGGGGTATAAAGTAACTAATTCTACATTATCCCGCTGGTTGCGAGCCTGTATTGCTTTAGCTTATGAAGCTCTTCAGCTTCCAGTTCCTGATAGTATTACAGCTCATTCCACCAGGTCAGCGGCTACTTCTGCTGCCTTTGCTACCAACGCTGCTGTTGCTGATATTTGCAGAGCAGCTGTTTGGTCTACCCCACACTCGTTTATAAGGCATTATAAAATAGATCGTTATGCCTCTGCCGATGCTTCTTTTGGCAGACGAGTGTTGCAACAGGTTCTTAATGACAATTAGCATGTGGGTGATCCCTCCCTATTATGGGCTGCTTTGGTACATCCCGCAGTGATGGCCAGCCTCATATGGAAAATGGACCATTGGTCTCACCTGAAGGGTGATTTTCATATGAGGACGGCCATCACGACCCTCCCAGTTGGAGGATGTATAGATTTTTTACTAAACCGTTATAGATTACAGTTACGCTATTGCATTTAAAGTTACTAGTGAAGTCAAGACTGTTAGTTCTGTTATATCGCTATGTTAGAGTCATGTTATTATGCATGATATTTTCCTGCTGGCAGGCCTGTTTGCCCTGTTCTTGTATTTTTAGATATTTCTCTATAGACTCGCTGCGAATGAACTGGAGAGTGGGAGGGGCTTGACACCCCTAGTCTTGACTTCAAAAACATTCTTGCCTTCGCACGATAGGTGGAGCTAATACCCGCAGTGATGGCCGTCCTCATATGAAAATCACCCTTCAGGTGAGACCAATGGTCCATTTTGCGTTTGCCATATGAGGAGGGGTTTCTTTATCATCCGCCTGCACTTATTGTATAGTAGTATTATCACAAAATAACTTTTAGGGACTACCTGATCTCGGAAAAATCCACCACTGAAAAGATGCATCCTGCTTGCTAAGCCAAAAAGGAAGGGCAAACTACTGAGATTCCAAGGACTCCTAGACTGAAACAGGAAAAGTGTACTAAAGGGAAGGGGCAAACAGAAGCCCAGGTGTCCAAAGTACTCACTTATCAATTACAGCTCTGACTTCAATCATTTGCTAAAGACACTGACAGGTTGGGGCAGCTATTCTGGCTTATTTCACAGAAGGTGCTTAGAAGGGTACTTGCACATTTTGCTTTCTAACTTTCTTTCTGGAAGGGCTAGATACTTTTTATTTTAAATAGAAGCTCAAGAGTCTGGGAGCCCTGCTAGGATGGCGACCTGCGTCAGATAGGGTAAACACTGTTTCCTTGCTATTTTCAGCTCTAAAATTGTCAGGATCTATCCCCAGATAGTAATTTTTAAAACAAATTCCTCCCTTAGTTCATCTTCTCTCAGGGATGTAGTCCTGTCAGCCTTTGTAGATAGTGTCTGCTGAGATTTTCATTGTGTTTTGGCTTTTGTGCACTTCTTCTATCAGCCTTAACAGAATGTATATAGTTCTGTCAGTCTTCCCAGTATTACTTGTCTTCTAGATCCTTTAGCATCCTGATAGGTTGCCTCTGAATCCTTTCAGTTTAAGTGCACTCCTTGAACTGTGGTGTCAGTAACCTAAATAGTACCCTAATACTGCTCAGTTGAACTGTATTATTTTCCAAACCATCAAAGAAAAGTTTCTATTTTTCCCCACAGCATCCTGTGATCAGTCTGATAGCAGCTACTGCCTCTCTAGTTGGTTATTACCTGTCTGTGCATTTTGCTATTCCTGCTAATTATTATTATTATAAGAATTTATTACCTGCCCTTCACCCAAAGGTCCCAGGGCGGGTTACATCAGTTTTAAAACATATCATTAAAAACATTAGAAACAGTTAAAAACAACCTGAACAACATCACAGGGAAAAACGTGGGTCCTAAAAATATATATCTTGGGTGTCGATGGTCAGGATAAAGAGGTGTGTCTTCAGCGTTCACTGAACGTTGTATAATGAAGTTGCCAGGCGCACCTTGATGGGGAGGGAGTTCCACAGCTTAGGGGCTGCCACAGAGAATGCCCTCTTGGGCCACCATCTCCAAACTTCTGAGGGTGGCGGAACTACTAAAAGGGCCCTCATTAGGGATGGGGTTCAATGCCTAGTTCCAATCAGCTTGGATTCCAAGTCTGGCTTTCGTTCTCAATCTGCCCTTTTTTGTTCCCATTTGCTTTTGCAATTGCCAATCTGCTGGTTTTTTAAGTGAAAAAAAATAACATAATTTTTAACTAAAATGCTTATGATGTCCCATGTCTTTTGTTTTATTTGGTTTTTAATTGTATGATCATATTGTTGTAACTTGCCCAGGGACCTTATGGTGAAGAGCAGGTAAGAAATCTTATAAATGTATAAATATGTGATGAATTATCACCCCTAATAAAATATCCCAGCTATTCTTGATCATTGGCAAACCCAGAATCTGTGTCTGCACTCAAGCATTCAAATCTTAACTGCTTTTTCTGTCCTTTTGAGTGATTTTAAATGGAAGTAAAAAACTTGCAAAGGGGGTTGATCTTGACAGCCTTCATAATTTGAATGTGCTTAAACTATGGACTACGTCTAGTATATGGTAACTTTCTTCTTGCTTGCTGGTTATATTCTCATGCAGATCGGGAGCTTGTTATAGAACTAGAAAGAATGAGATTGGAAGGTGGTATAGCACTTGGAGACAAATCACCTTCTCGTCTAGATGCATTTGTGAAGACTATAGAAGAAGATAGGGACTACTATAAGCGAGAATTAGAGTGTCTCCAGAAAATAGTTAAAAGAAGATCTAGCCCATTACGCAAGTCTCCAGAAAAGGTAATGGCCTTCTTTGTTAAATATATTATATTTTCATATTCTCGTATAGTGTCCAGGAACTTTTTTCATAAGGTGCCATAGTGTACAACTGCACACTACAATACCGATGTGGCTGCCAGTAACCCCTAGACTTGTAGTAGGGATGAGGCAGTCCTCAATAAGTCTCATTGGCTGAATTCGTACTGTTTTAATGAAGGAAAATTAATGTTTTCCAGCACAAGTGTGAGGTTTAATCCTTTTGGGCCAGTGGAGTCGCTGTGGACTGTTGCAGCTGTTCAGAATATTTGTAAAACTTTTTAGCAAACCTGAACTGCTTCATATTCCACGTACTCTTCAGAGAACATGGGGTCTTGTCCTATTGTGTTTAATGTCTTCCCCCAACCCCCACTTTTAAATTAAAAAAAGTTTGACTTAATAAGTTAGCAGGGGTCCAGTTTACGCCTATTAATGTGGAAGTGAAACTACCAAACACCTAAGCTAATTGGGACCAATTCTGTTCTGAGCAATTTTTCAAAATATGGTATAGAAAATAGCTTATAGCTTTGTCTATATCCTAAATGCTGGTTTTTCCTGTTTAAACCATGAAGAGCGCTGGAATATATTTTTTCTGTTTTGTAATATTTCCCCCTGTACTTTCTTCTATGTACCACCCAATAATAATAATAATTACACAGCCATTGGTCCCATAGTTTAAACTTGCAACAGTAATTTCCTATTTGTATTGTAGTGTTCTTTGGGGTGAAAACCCCAATTAAGAATATATATTGGAGCCCTTCTATTATTTAATATGAGTCCAAATTTCACATAGGCATTTTTGGTTTCTCTTACTTTCCCTTCTCTTTTAGCCTCCAGGGATTCCTGATAGTCTAGTGAAAAAATTAAGTAAACATTGTGGGGCTGAACATGTACCAATAATTTGCTGCTGTTGTTTTTGTTAAAATATATTTTTGAACGTGATACCAATAAAATGTATTTTATGTTAAACTTGAATTATTTTGAAATCAATTTTATTTCCAGCTAGGACTTTTAATAGCAATTTGATACTATCCAAAGAATGAAATGTAAGGGTTAAATATGAGGCAGTATGATGATACTGGTATCCTGTACATATTTACATGCATTCAAACTTCTAATACACTTCTGTGGCCCTGGCCCTCCCCTCTCCTTGCTTGGCTGAGTAGGAGGAAACTGGAAGCTTTTTCTTGTTTCAGATTAGCTTCAGCCAAAGGAGGAGAGGGGGCAGAGCAAAAGCCGAAAGCTCACGTGGTCTCACTCTTGTAATACCAAATGAAGACTGGAATTCATCAGAATGTGGCTATCACCTGGGATGAAGTCATATCATCAGGCATACATGTGGTAATGACTTCAGCAGAGTTGAAGCAAGAATGACATGGCCCAGGATTTCAGCCTTAATTATTTGCATCTGTAACATCTGTCAGTTGCTAGTACAATAACAATTACTGTGTCAAGTAACTAAGAATATGTTGATACATATTATACACACACACATATAATTTTCATCTTTTGTTTGACAGAATGATGACCTAAGATTGGTTACCAGAGAAAGAGATGAGCTGCAATCTATGCTAGATAGATTTGAAAAACACATGATAGAAATTCAATCTAATGTCAAGTTGTTAACTGCAGAAAGAGATAAACTAAGTATTCTTTATGAACAGGTAAGTACATAAGGCTTGATCTGAATTAACAAGTGGGATTGCTGAGTCAGATTATAACATGTATAATGTATTGGATTTTGGTATATATTGGAGCAGAGTGCAGAAATAGTCTAGTAAGACTGGCAGTTGAAAGAATAAAGAAACTTAAGATTTATTACTACTGGGAAATCAAGCCATTCTGATTACAGACATACATGTGGCATTAAAGAGTCATGAGGCTAGCGCTCACACACACTATCTAACAAAAAGAAAGAAGGAAGGAAAGCCTGAAAAAAATCAGCAAGTGGTTATTTTAAAGAAGGAATCAGCAAAGGAAGAATAGCTTGCCTTTCTGTCTATCACCCCCACTGGTTCTGGTTACTTGTTACAAGTGTTGATGCTTTACTCCCAACATAATGAAGCTGAAATTGCAGGCACAAGACAGAGCAATTGATAATCATAAAGTTGTTGCAGAGCCAGGCTTAAAAATGAAAACAACAGGAGGAGAAATAAATTCAGGCAAAAAGCACCAAATCGATTACTGCTGCTGGGATAATGTTCTAGTCTGCATCAGATGCACAGCTGTCATTGAACTGGGTAAGAATGGCCTCAGGTTTGGCAGGTGGCATGGCAGAACATGTAAATGCTGAATCGGATCCCTCATATATTTGGCAGAGTTTTATTCTCCATCTTTTCTCTTTATTTTTTCACCCACCCTCTTACTCTTTTATTTCCTCCATTCTCTCATATCTTGCACATATATATATTCATTTTATTAGTACTGGCTTCAAAAATGTTAATTTTGTACTTTTAAAGTCTCAAGATGAGCTAACCCATCTACGGAGAGAAACAAAAACCCGTTTCCTGACCCAGAGTCATGCAGAAGAGGAGAGAAACATTGCATTGTCTGATTTCAGAAGAGTGGTGGCTGAGAAAGAAGGACTAAGAGAGAAATTAAAGGTTGCCATTTTACATACGCTATTGTAGTGTTTCAGTCTTATGGTAACTGTGGGCTACTCCCATGGATTGTAAGCAAGACAGTCAACGCTTCCAATCATAATCATTCCAACATTTCTAAGTCACATTTTGGAGCTTCAGCAGTTTGCAAAAAAACTGCTGTAGCTGAAATCCATAAGCTGCTATCTTAACATAACATTTCTGTAGTTGTTAATATGTGAAATCCACGAGAGCTGCTGTGGGACTAGCAGTAGAGTCATCAGGAGCAGAGGACAGGCTTCAACAACTGGCCCTTGGCCCCTCTGCCCCCAAGGAATTTTTATTTATTTATAAAAATATTTATATACTGCTCATTCTTAACTTGATGCCACAATTGTTGTGAATCTTGGGGAGATTATTAGACCACCATCAGAATTTGTGGGATCTGTTTCAGTTACCGCAGCCTGAGGAAGTGGACAGGACACTTTCAGGGATTAAGCCAACCACATTTTCTCTACCCTTGCCCATTATGGCTGATAAAATCTAACAGGGTGGTCCAGGGAGTGGTTAATGCCTCATTGTAGGAGGGAGTGATACCCATTTGCTTGAAAGAGGCAGTGGTGCGTCCCCTCCTAAAGAGAACTCCCTGAACCCTGAAGTATTAAAATCATATCATCCAGTTGCAAATGTTCTCTTCCAGTAGATTGCTATATCTTGTAGTGTCTTGGGGAGTTGGAAGCTGGAAGCCCCATGCTACAGTGGCTCCACTCAGGATCACCTCCAGAAATCCAGAGTGCTGCTGCCATGCTGTTATGTGGGGCAGCAAGATGGAGCCATATATTGCCAGTCCTTAAACCGTTGTACTGGCTGCCTGTGTGCTACTAGCACCAATTCATGGTTTTGGTACTGGGGTACAAAACCCTAAACTGTTGGGGGTGCAAGTACTTACAGGATTTCCTTCTTCAGTAGCTGCTAACCCTGTGCCTTGAGATCTGCGGGGAAGACCTTAATGGTGGTGGTGCTAATGAGTGTGGCCTGTGGGATGGAAACTTGGTGTGGGGCCTTCTCTCAGTTGGTGCCCTATTTGTGGAACTCCCTCCCCCGGGAAGTCCATCTATCTCTTAAAGTTGTTGCAGACCAAATACATATTTGAATGAACGAATGAATGAAACTTTATTTTTACCCCACCCTTTTTCCAAACTGGAACTCAGGGCGGCTTACATATAAAACTACATGTAGTTAAAAGCATACAAAAAATATGTCTCATATTTGAGACATGAATGTCTATTGCAATCTCAGCTGCTGGTATTACCTGGAATTATTTGTATTGTTTTATTGTATTTTTATGCTGCTGGCTGTCCTGGGTTTTCATAAGACAAAAGGTAGTTTAAAAAATACAAATAAATTATCAAACTTATTTCTGATTGCAGCCCAGGTCCTTAGAGTTATTGATAAATAATAAAATTAAACACTAAGTACAGCAGATCAGTAAAATGTTCACATAGCAGGGAGATTCTGTCAAGTTCTGGGATGGCAGTCAGGAGCCTTGGTTCCCTAGACTCAGTCTGAGTCAGTGAAGGAATCGCAAGAGACATGTATACCACAGCTTCTCTGAGGAGTGCTGGATTGTGCATTAACCTTGCATGAGAATTGGCAGTAATCTCACTGAAACTCTGCTTCCATCTTTTCTCCCTAGTGGATCACTTTGGGCGAAAGAAAAGCCAAAAGTAATGTGGAATGGAAACATCATTGCATGACGGTTGCCACTGTGAAAGGAGCTAGGAAATTTTGAGTGGAGAAAGGAAAAAGGGAGTATAAATACTGAACCTGATAAATTCAGGTGCCCTGCTTTCTATCTCTGCTCTTGCTGCCTCTCCTATCCACGTACCATATCAGCCATGTTTTATGGTCTAAGGGAATAGAGAGTAGGTGCTGTTTTCTTTGTCTCCTAATTCCCATGCTGCCAAAACCAACAGGTGCTCAATGGTTAATCAGACGATTTAATAATGCCCTCTGATTATTTTTCTTTGTTTTGTTAGATTCATCAGGAGGAAAAATCAAAGTTAGAACAGGAAGTAGCAGACTTGGAAAACACTGTTCATAGAGTAAGTGATTTAGAATACTTGCTAGCATCAGAATTTATTCATGCATTGTGATAGGATGCCACTCATTTTTCTGTACTGGCTATTCAGATTAGGATTGGGCTATGGCCTTTGCAGGTCTATTCCCTTATATTCCTGATAGCTGATTATTGTGGGCTTTATTGCCATCGTATAGATCCTTAACACAAGGTTTCAGTGGAGGTTAAAACAAAGTAAGGAGTTTAAAATTACAGCCGTAGTTTTGTAGCTTTTATTTTATTTGAGTTAATTAGACTTTATTATGTTTTTGCTTAGCTTTTTAAAATACTTTAAAATTTATTTAAGAAAAATGCTATACTTAGCAAATTCAAAAAATAAATAATATTCATGTCTTGTTTTGTGCTGTAGTTCGAAACTGAACAATTTGATCAAATAACTACAATTTCATTACTGAAAGACAAAATAGCCGGTTTGGAAGATGAATTAAATGTTAAGTCTCATCAGCTCTTCCAGTCGTCTGAAGATACTTCACAATTTAAAACAGAGTTAAACTCCCTTCAGTAAGTTCAGCCAGTGTGTTTGGAATCTTATTGGTACATGCTCAAATTGTTAATTTACATGAATTTACATTTTACATGAAATCTTTGCATCAATGATCAAGCCCTCAAAAGAAGTGCTGGGACTATGACTGGCTGAAAATCATATTGGGTTGTGTGCTTTAATCCCAAATAACTTGTGGACAGTCTGGCTTCTCAGTAGTGAGAGAAAGGAACCCTGCACATGCTCAGAGACAATTTATCATTACTTTACAAGTTCTAGGGTTCAGTCCAATCATTTTATTAATAAGAAACAGGTTTTTTTGACTGCGCCCTAACTCAAATTAAGCCCCAAATTGCATCATTGTCCCTATTTCAGTAGAGACAAGTTTGGGTTTCTGTAGGGTATAACATTCAGTGTCTGTATACGCTTATAGCTAATGCATTTTTAAAATTCTGATGCATGGTTTTAGTTTTTAGATATCATCTAACAATAAGAAACTAGCTTTAAAAGGTTCAACTACTAATTACTGTTTTTGTGTATTATTTAGCAACTTAAATAAGACTTAAAGATAAAATGCAAAGTGTAACTTAGTTACATTTAAAAATTTGTTTTTTCCACCCAAAATGGATATTGATTCTGCAGACTACTGAATGAACAGTTACAAAAATCCTTAGATGAAGTACAGCACCGATTGGCTGTTAAAGAAGATGAACTTCATTCAGCTCAAGAAGAAATTTTGATGCTAGAAGAAAAAATAGGTGAATGCTGTTTCATTTCTTTAAAAAATGGCTTGAACATTTAATCTGAGAGCTAGAGATTTGGACAGCTAGTTTAACTCTTGGCACAGAAAATTAGAATCATCTGTCTTTCCCTCTACGCTAAAGGCAAGCAACTGACAGATATAGGGTTGAATTTGGTCCCCAGTTGCCAGCTCCCTCCTTTCTAGTCTTGTTGAAATGCAAACAGGGATTAGAGTAAAAGAACCATGGACGTGAAAGAGGGGGTTCTCTTCTTGTGCATTTTTGCTTTTCCCATATTTCTAAGCCTAGGTCTATAGGAGCTCCATCTCCCTCTGCAAGCACCCTGTCCATGTGACTACTGGTCTGGAGTGTTTGCACCTTATGTTGGGTCAGCGGGACAGACTGGGGATTCTGTTGGGGTACCACCCACCCCGCTGCCCAACAGACTCCCTAGCTGAGGTGACGGAGGTGCTCTCGGGTGTACTGTTGAGATCCCCCAGACTGTTGGTTCTGGGGGATGTCAACATCCATGCCGAGGCCACCTTATCTGGGGCGGATCAGGATTTCATGGTCTCCATGACAACCATGGGACCGTCCCAATATGCCATTGGCCCAACACATGTAGCAGGGCATACTCTAGATTTGGTTTTTGCATCTGGACATGGAGTTGGTGAACTGAATGTGGGGGGTCTTACATCAGTCCCTCTGTCATGGACAGATCACTGCTTGCTGAAGTTTAGACTTACAGCGGCTTTTCCCCTCTGCAAGGGTGGAGGACCTATTAAGTTGGTCCGCCCCCAGAGGCTAATGGATCCGGATGGTTTCCAAAGGGCTCTGGGGAGTTTTCCGGCTGATAGGGCTGGCACTCCTGTTAAAACCCTGGTCGAGCTGTGGAATACAGAAATGACCCGGGCGGTTGACATGATTGCTCCTGAGCGCCCTCTCCTGTGTAGAGCTCATACGGTTCCATGGTATACCCCAGAGTTGAGAGCGATGAAACAATATTGGAGACGGCTTGAGTGCAGATGGAGACAAACTCCTAGTGGATGCAATTATACACTGGTAAGTGCCTATGGTAAGCTGTATTTAGGGGCAGTAAGGGCAGCAAAAAACCAATATTTTGCTGCCACTATCAAATCATCAATCTGCCGCCCAGCGGAGCTCTTCAGAATTGTCCGGGGGCTATTACACTCTGGCCCCAGGGACATGGTAGAACCATCTGAGGCCCGCTGTAATGAATTTGCTAGGCACTTCCAGGATAAAATCTTTAGCATCCGCCAAGACTTAGACTCTAGTGTTATAGCAGGTGAATCAAGCGAGGTATCCAGAGCACAGCCTTGTCCTGATTTCTTGGATGAGTTTCAGTTGGTGCAGCTTGAGGACGTTGACAAGGTGCTTGGACAGGATCGTGCAACCACTTCTGTGCTGGATCCTTGCCCTTCTTGGCTAATAAAAGCTAGCAGGGACGGAACAGCCGGCTGGGCCAGGGAAGTGATTAATGCCTCTTTGCGAGAGGGGGTGGTGCCTGGCTGCCTGAAAGAGGCAGTAGTGAGACCACTCCTGAAGAGGCCCTCCCTGGACCCAGAAAATCTTAATAACTATAGGCCGGTAACAAATGTTGCAGGCCAGCTCCAGACACTCTTGGATGAGACCGATTATCTGGATCCATTTCAATCGGTTTCAGGCCTGGTTTTGGCACGGAAACAGCCTTGGTCGCCCTGTATGATGACCTTTGTCGGGAGAGAGACAGGAGGAGTGTGACTCTGTTGATTCTCCTTGATCTCTCAGCGGCTTTCGATACCATCGACCATGGTATCCTTCTGGGGAGACTGGCTGAGTTGGGAGTGGGAGGGACTGCATGGCGGTGGTTCTGCTCCGACTTGGCAGGTCGCCTCCAGAAAGTGCTGCTTGGGCACCCTGGACTCTCCAGTATGGGGTTCCGCAGGGGTCAGTTCTGTCCCCCATGCTGCTCAACATCTACATGAAACCGTTGGGTGCGGTCATCCGGAGCTTTGGAGTGCGTTGCCATCAGTATGCTGATGACATGCGGCTCTATTTCTCCTTTTCATCTTCTTCAGGTGAGTCTGTCAATGTGCTGAACCGGTGCCTGGCTGCGACAATGGACTGGATGAGGGCTGATAAACTGAGGCTCAATCCAGACAAGACTGAGATGCTGCTAGTGGGTGGTTCTTCTGACCGGATGGTGGATGTCCAACCTGTCCTGGATGGGGTTGCACTCCCCCTGAAGGAGCAGGTTCGTAGCTTGGGGGTTCTCCTAGAACCATCTCTGTCACTTGAGGTTCAGGTAGCCTCAGTGGCACGGAGTGCCTTCTACCAACTTCGGTTGGTGGCCCAACTACGTCCCTATCTGGACAGGGATAACCTGGCTTCAGTTGTCCATGCTCTGGTAACCTCTAAATTAGATTACTGCAATGCACTCTACGTGGGGCTGCCTTTGAAGACGGTTCGGAAACTGTAGCTTGTGCAAAATGCAGTGGCCAGATTGGTAACAGGGACCAGACAGTCCGAACATATAAAACTGATTCTGACCCGCTTGCACTGGCTGCCTGTATGTTTCCGAGCTCGATTCAAGGTGCTGGTTTTGACCTATAAAGCCTTACACGGCTTGGGACCACAATACCTGATGGAACGCCTCTCCCGATATGAACCCACCTGTACACTACGTTCAAGATCAAAGGCCCTCCTCCGGGTGCCTACTCCGAGGGAAGCTCGGAGAATGGCAACAAGGGAGAGGGTCTTCTCAGTGGTGGCCTCCAAATTATGGAATGATCTGGTTGACGAGGTGTGCCTGGCGCCAACACTGCTATCTTTTCGGCGCCAGGTCAAGACTTTCCTCTTCTCCCAGGCATTTTAGCATGTGTTCTATATTGTTTTAAATTTTTAAATTGTGTTTTAAATTGTTTTTTAAAAGATGTATTTTAAATTGTATTTGTTTTTAGTTACTGTAAACCGCCCAGAGAGCTTCGGCTATGGGGCAGTATACAAGTTTAATAAATAAATAAATAAGCAATTCCTCATCTGGGAAAAGAGAAATAGTGGCAGAAGAGTGTGAGAAGGAAGCTAGAAACATCTTGAGAGGGGAGCCAAAGAACTGTGCAAGCAAGAAAAGAATTTCCCTGTTCTTGTTTGTTAATGTATGTGTCTCCCATGCTGTTTTATGTAGCGCAGAGGGCAGGGGGAGACATTGTGGAGAAGTCCACATATGGCTAATTCCCTAACCCTCTCATATGATTTAAACTTTTTAAGGTCATCAAAGAGCAAGGGAGTAGCTTTAAAAGATCTTTGTTTGCAGACATTTGTAGGGGGGTGACTTTGCCCAGCATTCTTTCTCCACTCCCATTCACAATAATCCAGCAGTAAAACTCTTTGCCAACCAGGGGTTTTTATATTTTGAAACATCATGCCACAAGCAGAGGGAAGAGATATCTTACTCAAATGTGCCTGCAAGTTGTCCAATGATGTTTGCCCAATTGTGCAGCTGATTTCCCCTTCCTCATCTCCCCCTTGTAGCTCTGCTCCAGGGGTCCTCTAACTCTCCAGAGTAGATATTAGGGGAGCATGGGGACTACAGGAGAAAGGAGACATTTCCCCCAGGTAGCATACCATCAGGTGGGTAGTAGCACCGTCTAGCGTCCAAAGGAAGGAATGCAGGAGTCAAGACTTCGGTTGCTGCATCCAGTTTGACTCCATTCTATTCCTGCCTTTGTCCTAGGTTGGATCCAATGGAGGGCTGTAGAAAGTGGAGTCCCTCAAGGATCGGTATTGGGACCTGTACTTTTCAACTTGTTCATTAATGACCTAGAATTAGGAGTGAGCAGTGAAGTGGCCAAGTTTGCTGACGACACTAAATTGTTCAGGGTTGTTAAAACAAAAAGGGATTGCGAAGAGCTCCAAAAAGATCTCTCCAAACTGAGAAAATAAAACAGCCGATATCATAATGCTGTTGTGTAAATCTATGGTGCGGCCGCATTTGGAATACTGTGTACAGTTCTGGTCGCCTCATCTCAAAAAGGATATTATAGAGTTGGAAAAGGTTCAGAAGAGGGCAACCAGAATGATCAAGGGGATGGAGCGACTCCCTTACGAGGAAAGGTTGCAGCATTTGGGACTTTTTAGTTTAGAGAGAAGGCGGGTCAGAGGAGACATGATAGAAGTGTATAAAATTATGCATGGCATTGAGAAAGTGGATAGAGAAAAGTTCTTCTCCCTCTCTCATAATACTAGAAGTCGTGGACATTCAAAGAAGCTGAATGTTGGAAGATTCAGGACAGACAAAAGGAAGTACTTCTTTACTCAGCGCATAGTTAAACTATGGAATTTGCTCCCACAAGATGCAGTAATGGCCACCAGCTTGGACGGCTTTAAAAGAAGATTAGACAAATTCATGGAGGACAGGACTATCAATGGCTACTAGCCGTGATGGCTGTGCTGTGCCACCCTAGTCAGAGGCAGCATGCTTCTGAAAACCAGTTGCCGGAAGCCTGAGGAGGGGAGAGTGTTCTTGCACTCGGGTCCTGCTTGCGGGCTTCCCCCAGGCACCTGGTTGGCCACTGTGAGAACAGGATGCTGGACTAGATGGGCCACTGGCCTGATCCAGCAGGCTCTTCTTATGTTCTTATGTTCTTATCCTTCAGTCTTAGCTCTGTGAGTTCAGCCCTTCCCCTCAGAGCTCATTTCTTCAGCTTGCCCAGCCTTTTCCTCAGGAATTCACATTGAGGCTCCATCCCCCCCCCTTCCCCCCGTTCTTGGAGCTTGCTATTGCGGTTCTGATTGTTGCTGGCCCCGGCCCCACGGCTGCGGCCCCAGCTGTCTCTTTCCTTCACCGTCCTTTCGTGCCTGCTGTCCTTTCATGGCAGCAGCTCCCGCCTCGCCTGGGGCTCGCGCTTGCAGCCCCATCTCCCACCTCCTGCCCGCTGTCCGTTTGCAGCGATGGCTCCTGCCTCACCTGGGGCTCTAGTCCTTGCCTGCTGTCCTTTCGTGGTGGTGGCTCCCACTTTGCCTGGGGCTCATGGTTGCGGTCCCGTCTCCCACCTCCTGCCTGCTGTTCTTTCGCAGCAGTGGCTCCCACCTCACCTGGGGCTCGCGGTTGCGGCTCCATCTCCCGCCTCTGTGGGAGCTCGCGGCTGCAGTTCCTCCTGCCTGCCGCAGCAGCTTCCGCCTGCTTTTGAGCTCAGCCCGCCACCCTTTTGTGGCTCTATACGGGCTCGCGACAGCTCTCTGCTCTCCCCCACCCTGCCTGCTCGCAGCGGCTCTCTGCTTTCCCCCGGCCCACCTGCCTCTGGAGCCATTTAGACGGCAGTTTCTTCTCCCCAGGTGCTGTAGGCTGCCTTAGAAGCTCCCGGCTACTGCCTCGCACCATGTTTTGCTGGCTCTATAGAGCCACCAATTTGTTTTCCATCATTTTTTGTCCTGTCTTCCTCATAGGTGGCCATTTTGGATTGTTTTTTTCCCCACCTGTTTCCTTCTCTGTCCCTGGTCTCGCTATGTCTGGCCACCTTGTGTTTCCTTGCCTCCTTGGTAAGGGACAAACAGAAGAATTAAGGGGACAAGCACAACCGAGAAGAAGAGGAAGGAGCAATAAAGAAGGGAAAAGTAATAAGGAGTCTTAATTTATAGATATTAAATAAATAAAAATAAAGGGAAGCACGGAAAAGTTAAAGGAAGAAGTTGGCTGCTTTGAGGTCATACCGCTCTCCTCTACCGTGGGCATGTTCTACTGGCCTCCCTCAATCCGCTGCACACCCCTCTACCTGTGCATGAAGGAATTGGCTGCTTTGAGGTCATACTGCTCCCCTCTACCGTGGGCATGTTCCACTGCCTCTCTCAATCCACCACACCTCTCTACCTGTGTGTGTGTTGATTGCTCTCCCACCGCAGCCTGCAGTCGGCATGTGTGACGTGATTGATCTCCTTCATTGGACATCCTTGCCTGGTATCGTTCCCCTCTACTGTGTGCGTGCTTACCATGACTGAACTACCTTCCACTGCACCTCTTCAAATAGGAATTTGAATTTTACCAGGTGTCCCTATGATGTGGTAGTCGGATGTCTTGGCCAGTAGGCCATGTTTGCTGGAAACAATAAGTTTGAGATTCCTCCACCATGGCATCTCCAGTGCTTCTGGCCATGCTGCTTTCAAGGTCCTCCTTGCATTCTAGTCAGGCTTGCTTGGATGTTCCAGCTGCCAGTGAACCTTCCAGACTCGGTCGTTCAATTCTCTGGTTCTCTGTTCTGTTAATTCACTAGTGCTTCTGAGAATGCTGTTTGTTTAGGGAACACGATTACCACAATCTGGGTGTGCGTGGTTCCGTCTTAACATGCCTGCCATGCCTCGGCAAACCTGCTTAACGCAATCTGGGCACACACGGTCTTCTCCAAAAAGTTGCGCTGCTCAGAGGAATCATTTCGCTGGGCTTCAAGCCGGACATATAGCACAGGCATCAGTCTTATCTGTACTTGGCTCATCCCCCTTAGGGAGTACTTTGTTGAAGAGTCTGCAAGAGGAACTCCTTTAGTCCTCTGCAGGGTGGAGCATCCCACCAATGACATGGGAATAGAGGTAGTCTAGGTTAGCAGGTAACAAGTGGGGCCATAGGAGTGCTAACTCCATTACGAGGTTGTAGGTTCAGCTTTTCCTGCTTTTCACTGGGTGTCCCAAGATGGAAGCAGATGCAGTCAACGCTGTTCTGGTGGTCTGCTCTGCATCCAGCCTCCTTTACTCCTGACTGAATTCCCATCTTGTACTGACCTCACTGGCCATGGTTTTCAGTTCTCCTGAGCCTGTCCATTGTGGATTTACAGGGGTTGCCAACAAGGCCAGCTCTTCTGTCCGAGGCAACCTTCCGGAGTTGGGCAGTCAAGTCGTTGGGGGTTTTCTTTCAGGGTAATCATCGCTATGATCCTGCCCTCCAGGATCTAGGTCTACCAGAGTTGATGGGTCATGCCTTCCAAGTGGTGTCCTTCTCAGGGGGTACATCGTTCCTGGTTTGAATATGGGGCTGAAGCCATCTCGGGAGGTTTCGGCCATCTCTTACGTTTTGTTTCCAAGACAACCTTCACTAAGAGGGCATCTTTTGGTCCCAATTCAGTTTATTCCAATCCGGCTCCTCCTGTGGAGGAGGCTGGACATTCATTAGTTGTTCAAGGGGCTCTCTAGGTTTAGTACCTGGGTCACCTGTTAGGACTCTGTTGTACTAGGCACAGATCGGGCTTCTCATCCTAAGGTGTCCTTCACCTTCCATTGCAGCCAGGACATGGTCCTACCCTTCTTCTGTCCTAATTCAAGCCAACTTCATGAGGAAGCCTGGCATTCTTGGGATGTTCGTCAAGCCCTAACATTGGACCCATCAGCCTGGTCCACAAATTCCTTAATGTTTCCGTGCGCTAAAGCATCACCGCTTATTCAGATAGGTCCGCAGCCTCTATGGCTGCCTTTGCAACCAATGCTTCAAAGGTAGATTTCTGTAGAGCTGCATCTTGGTCTACTCCAAGTTCTTTCATTAGGCACTATAAGGTGAAGCATAACGATTCTGATTGCAGCAGGTACTGTCCTTTTCTTAGGAGGGTATCAGATCTAGCAGCTTTGTCCAATCCCCCATCATCTTTGCATCTTCTACAAGGACTCGGTGATGTGGTGCTCAGATCCTTCCATTCGACCTGAGGCTTCTTCTGTCGTCATTGAGGTCAGGATATGGTCTTGTCTTCCTTCTGCCCTCAACCGACCCATCCCCTTAAGACAGCCTGGCACCTCCTGGACGTATGTCACACCCTACCAGGACCCAGGAAATTAATCTATCTGAGACTTTTTGTCTTGTTGCATCCAAGGATGTTGGGAAGAAGGTCACCAGTACAATGTTCTCTCATCGACTGCGGGCTTGCATTAACATGGCCTATGAGTCTCAGAATGTCAGCCATTCTACTGGGTCGGCGGCCACTATGGCTGCCTTCACAACCAATGCACCTATTGCAGATGTTTGTAAGTCCTCTCCTAATACCTTTATTAGACACTATAAATTACATTGTTTGGCCTCAGCAGACGCCTCGTTTAGTAGGTGAGTTCTGCAGCAGGTACTATCATCATCTTAGGCAGCCTGGGTCTACCCTACTGGGACTGCTTTGGTACATCCCACCTGATGGTATGCTACCTGGGGGAAACGGACCATTGGTCTCACCTGAAGGGTGGTTTCCCCAGGGATAATACCATCAGGGCCCTCCCTGCTGAGGGCGGCTGCCTAGCTCGTCTGCAGATAATTGTTTACTATTCTCTAATACTTTACTGTTCTTTATGTTCTTACTGTTTATGCATATTTTCTGTTTGGAGTCAATATATGCATTACTATGTTTGCTGCTCCGTGCATTTTTCTCTGGGCATGTTCTGTCTGAAGAGAGATGTCTGGATCCAGCGTACAGTTTGTCCAGAATGGAATGGGGTCAATGAAGCAGCCGAAGTCTTGACTCCTGCATTCCTGCCTTTGGACACTAGGCAGCGCTACTACCCACCTGATGGCATGATACCTGGGGAATCCACCCTTCAGGTGAGACCAATGGTCCGTTCTGCTCACACTGGATGTTGCCCTTAAGCTCTACATAATTCAATCAAGTAAGCCTAACTATGATAAGTACTTGTTTCTTCATTTTCAGATAAATTCAATAATAAGAACTCTACACAGGATGAGACCATCATTGTGCTCCGAAGTACAATTAATGTCTTGGATAAAGAAAAGGACAGCCTTCAGGAAAGTATAGATGAAAAGACAGAAAGAATTGCATATCTAGATGACAATTTAGCTAATAAGGTATGTATATAGGGTATGAAATAGATTTTCTGAGCCATTTTATATTAGATCTATTCTTAATTCCTGCAGTCTGATGGGCAGATTTTTTTTTTTAAAAAAACAGACCTTATCCCCCACCAAAAAAAAAATTAAAAGGGAACTTGTAGCAATGAAAGAATGGGTAAGCAAAATAGCTGAAGAAATCATGTGGCTTGGATCCAAAGGGGCTCTATTGCAAGTGGAAGAGACTACTGCTCTCACAAATTTCTTCCTCCCACTGCCATCAGCCACTTTCATGCCATTCTAAAGGATCACCTGATCTATAAGGCACACTTTCAGGGGAATGCAGGGGCTAGAGTTGGAAGGAGAGGCCTGTTGCACTAGCAGAGTTCTGCTCAACTTTGGATCCAGGTCAGTGCATGTAAGGTCAGAAGGGTGCATATTGATAAAAAGCAACAAAACAGTTACGAACTCAAGAAAATGAGTAATTGTAAGCAACTTCTTTAAAACCTCCTCAAAGAAGGAAGCAGTATATGAAAGATTAGGGAATGGGTAGAAAATAAAACGCTGTTTATAGCCCACATTTTAGAGCAGCTTTCAGCAGATTCAGCAAAAACCGCGACGCGGCTTCTGAAGAGCTCACTAATGAATACGAACAGACAATGAATGAGGAAATAATAAAAATTATAAAATGAAACTTCTGCCAAGATTCTTTCAGCTGCTACTTCTCCATGTGTCTCTCCTTCCCTCCTCCCCCAGATTTCTGGCTGCTGGCAAAATGTGGGAGGAGGAAAAATGCTGACACGGGAGGCCCACATACTCTCTTGCTGCTTTGTGCTGCTTCGTTTTCTGCAACAATAGACATTACAGGCAAGAGAGAGCAGGGGAAAGAAGAAGCATGTTGAAATAAATATGGAAAAGGAAGTCTGTGCATCAGTTTTTCCACCCCCGCTCCCCTTTCCTCTGTGCCTTACTGTCAGAATAATGATGAAGTATTGATAAAAAAGTTAGGATGGCTACACCAGGCCAGATTTTTCTTTTCCTGAGAAGGGGCATGGGAAGGGTGCACTGATAACCCCACACTCCAGTACCTGTGGACCAGAAGTAGTGATGGAGGTTTTTTCCTCCAGCATGTGTCTTTTTCCCTCCATCCACACTTTTTCCCTGTGAGTGTTTGTCTCCATTGAGTTTTTCTCCTATTTTTGTGAGAGTGGTGTGGCAATTCCTGGTATTTTTTGTGTGATATTTGAAGCCCCTTGCTTCTAGCATTATTCAACCTTTTCTACCTTTCTTCCCTCCTGGCTTCTAGCTACAACAGAGAGCTTTTCTCTCCCCACCCTCTGGCCACAGCAGCAGGCACTTCAACCACTTTTGGGCTGTTTTCTCCCTGTTCTCCTTTTGTTTAGTCTCCTGTCTCCATCTAACTTATTTTCAAAGACCATGTACTTTCATTCTCGCCTTTTTCCTCACTCTGCTGTTCCTTTCCCCCTCCCCATCCTGACTAGGACTGTTTTGCGAGCTGAATTAGAGCCCTTTTCCTGTTCATATATTGCTTAATGCTGTGCTTTCAGAACACCTGTGAGCAGGAAGTGCTTGTCTTCCAAGTCCCATATCTGTCTGCATAAATTGACCAAATATGGTGGTTGCATCTTCTAGCACTGATGGCTAGGACCCGATGACTTTCTCCTCTTTCTCCTCTCCTCCACCTGTGACAGAAGCTTCTGGATCCGCTTGCAGAGCACCCTTTATTAAGAAGGTTTTTGTCCCCATCGGTTGCTGCTTCTGCAGCAAAACATAAAAAGGCACTTAAGACAAAAAGCCTAAAAACCTTTTCCCCTGCTAAAATTACTGAGCCCACTAAAGTAGAAGCAGCTGCTGCATGCACCTCCAGACATGTCTGCTGTGTTGGTTGTGAGAAGACTCAGGGTGCTCTGCAGGCATCCTATCATCCTGTGAGTGACAGGAGGCGCTCTGAGGAGCTCTTATTAGAAGAAGATGGTGCACTAAGATCATTAGTAACAGATCTCTTTAAGTCTCTTGAGTTGTCTTCAGATGAAGAATTCCAAGGTTTTACAGAGCTGGCCCCTCGATCCTTCTAACTGCTCCCCTCCCTCAGTAGCCCCAACTATTATTGTTAACACCTGAGGTCCTTGCTCAGGTCAAAGATGCTCTGAGTGGTGCAATTTCATCTGAACTTTTAAGTCCAACTACTACCCTCAGAGCAAAGCAACTTACCTCCTCAAGCTCTACTGCTGCTGCTGCTATCATCCAGAAGAAATTTCTTTCACATGAGACCAATGGTCCCATTAGTGCTGCTCATGTGATTCATTAATGCTGTTTTTAGATTTTGTATTACTGGAGGAGATAACTGTGTTTCTTTCTGTAGGAGAAAACTATCCTCCATTTGCGACAAACTCTTACTCAGTTGGAATCATCTTTAAAGTAAGTAGTAGTAGCGAAAATAATTACTTCTGGCTGTTTAAAACTTCCTATTATAATAGTCAAGGTATTTTAATGAGATAATTATAACTGAGCTTTTGCATGTGAACTGCAAGTACAGAAGACGGTTCCTCTGAAGAAAGCTGAAATCTGTTCATTTAGAAAAAACTAACTTGGGCAATTATGATTATTTAATTGGGCAATTACTAATATACTTTATGGTTGCAATTCTATGCACGCTTAAATGAGACTCAGTGAAGGCTGGTGACCATTCTGCCTGGTGGAGTAGCTGGGCAACTAAGTGAAGATGGAGCCAAGAGGTTTGAGAGCAAGTCCCGCTGAAACTTACTTCTGAGTAGTTGTGTTTAATATTGCACTGAATATCTTGTGTAACTGTCAGGTTAACTTTCTTAACAAATTATTTCTCCCTTGGATCTGGGAAAAAAAAAGTTCTTATGGAAAGGGTACTTCTGGCGTGCTTATAAAGGGGAAGATGGATAAAATTAAGATCAGTTGATCTATACGGCTTCTATATGGGCTTGTTTGAAAACTAGAGGTGACTGGGTTGGAGTGTTGATAAATGGTGGCCAGTTTTATCAAGTTATATTTAGAGCCAAAAATGCACTCTGAAATCTTGTCTGTAAGTATAATTAATAAACTGTGGCCACACAACATTTGTAACGCAAAAAAGCAACTGATTTTATGATAAATTTGAATTGTGTGTTTGTGTGTGAACACTAAGACTCTCTCTCTCTCTCTCTCTCTCTCTCTCTCTCTCTCTCTCTCTCTCTCTCTCTCTCTCTCTCTCTCTCTCTCTCTCTCTCTCTCTCTCTCTTTTCATGGTTTACTTCTTGCAAACCAACTGGATAATCTTTCAGTTAATCGGATTTCCCCCCTGAAAACTATTTCTTTCTGGTTGTACTGTTGGAACGTTCATCTATAAAACACACTGCATTATAATAAAACAGAAATTTCACCGAATTGTAAATATCTTTAGAAGTAGGATAATTAACGTATTATCAAGCAACTTGCTGTGTTGAAGAAATGGGTTGCTCAGAGAAAATATGCACATAATGGTTTATTGTAGGATATATATTTTGATATAAACCAGGAGGAACCTTGAGTTAGGTTAAAGAAATGCTATCAAGAAACAGCATCTAGGCTGCAAATCTGTGCTCACTTAAGTAAGCCCCATGGGATACATGTGATTGCACTGTTAAACTGTTGTCCAACTTTTCTGGTTTGTTTCACTTAACTCTGGCTTGTTCGTTTGTCCAAACCCAACCAGCACACTAATTATAGTTTTGTTTGAGGCCAGGAAACCAGGATTGTAAACCATGGTTTGACATTGGTTAGCAAATCTCAACTTGGGTTGATTTTGGTTTGCTGTTCGATCAGAACTCTGTATCCTAGTTTTAATGTACTTTGCTGCATTGCGCTGCTCACCAGGCTACAGAGATGTGAAGGAAGAGCAGCTCAAAAATGAAACTACTCACTCAGCTAAGAAACTCTTGCTGGCACTTTCACAGACCTCCTTCTCACTGTGCGTGACAATAGTCTCCTTTT
Source organism: Rhineura floridana (assembly GCF_030035675.1). Classification (NCBI taxonomy): domain Eukaryota; kingdom Metazoa; phylum Chordata; class Lepidosauria; order Squamata; family Rhineuridae; genus Rhineura; species Rhineura floridana. The sequence goes on from NC_084487.1 coordinate 11,027,136, forward strand.
CCCATCCCTAGTTGCTCACATGCTCTCCTTCTCAAACAAGTTTGGTTGTCCAGCTTTACAACATCTTTGCAAGGGGAGAAAAACTTTTCAAAGGGCCAGGGTGCTTTATCCATGTCTAATAAGCTGTATATGTTAAAAGCACACCTTGGGTCTTGTCAAGCTATATCAGCAGTTCAGCAGATGCCGCCTCCCTAACCATCATAACTTCCCACTAAAATAACAAAGGTATTGCTAACACCTGTTCTTGTTCCTCGCCAGAAAAGTTTTAGTATTGGGGAAAAAAACCCTTCTCTTTATTGAAAGAGTGCCAATGGTGGGATGTAAGAAAGAGGGCTAGGAAGTGAGGGATGCTTTAGGATTGATTATTTATCAAAGGTGAGCCAAAAGATCTCCAAGGAAGAGAATGTTATGTTCCTTGATTCTTTCCTGCAGTCAACTAATGGTAAAAACTGGTGATGCCTTGCCAGTACTGAGGTGCCACAAACGGCTTCAGTTTAGCAGCTGGGTATTCACAGGGGAGGTGGGGAAGGGACAACAAACCCAACATTATGCAAAAAAAAAACCCTGTTTGAACATCTGAGCCAGATCCTGGCTTATTTATGTGGTTAAAACACTTAACTTGGTGGTACAGCCAATGTTGCCGATCACGCCGCTGTGCCAGAACTTCAGCCATATTTGCCCAGGTTGTTGGAGATCAAGTGGCTAATGAAGAAATGCAAGAAACCCATGTTGACTGCAAAGACAGAATTGTACTTTAAGGCCTATTAATATTCAAAATGTAAGAGTTGCCATCCAGTCCAAACTTAAATGCACTTAAGGTGGTTGATCTTAATTACAGGAATGTGGTTGTTATATAGATTTATATAATGCAAAAAGGTAAATTCTGTTTAAGGTTTTCCAAATCCCCCATTTGCTAGCCAATTAAAGGATGCCTTAAGTGGTAAAGACCGAGAACTAGCCAGTGTCCGTCGCCAGCTTGATGCAGCACACTCTGAGCTTGGAGAAACCGGCAGAGTGAAAGAAATGGCCCTAAAGGAAAACAGAAGATTACAGGATGACCTAGCCACAATGGCCAGAGAAAACCAGGTACGATAATAGCTCATAATGATGCATGTCATAATTATGATTTAAATAATGTTTGCATGAATTATGACATCCAAAACAGATGTAATTTGTAACTTGGGTAACTTTTTATTGCTGTGTCCAAAATGGTATCTGCGTTAGTAGGATTAAAGAACCATCACATTTTGCAGTATATGTATTTCCATACAGATATTTGGGTGTTAGCATGTTCACATCCTTTTCTTGCAACCTTTCCTGACCTTTGGGTGCCCAGATGTTGCTGGACTACAGTTCTCTTAATTCCTGACAATTGGCAATGCTGGCTGGGGCTGATAGGAGTTGCAGTCCAGCAACATCTGGGGACCCAAAGGTTGGGAAAGACTGCTTTATTGCATTTAATTACAAATCTCTCATACAAGCACTATAGAAACAAAGAGTCTGCTACTACCAAACATCTCTTCTTTCAATACCCCAAGCCTATCCTCCAAGTTAAATTGTTTTTCTCCAGGGCTCCTTAAGTTTTTATGCTGGTCTGTAGATGATGTATGGGATTATGTATTCTAGATGTTGAGGGAAAGCATCTCGTTGCACAAAACAGTAGCTCCTTGTCCTCATAGTAACCTAATATATAATACCCTATAAAATAAAGAAAATGCGCATTGCAACATGTGTTTTTGTAGCAACAATCTGTTTAGGAAGGGTTCCTAATGCTTGGAGGAGCTTTGTAAATTAGATAACTTTGTACATTTAATAAAGCATCTGATAGTTCTACTATGAACTCTGATCAAATAGCTATTTCTTTTCTAATAGTTACACGAGAACTCAGAGCCCAATATCTCTCTCAGTATTTACCAAAAGATTAGTAAGTCCTTGTTTGTACCCAATCTCTAACATTCCACTGACCCATTCTTGTGTCCCTGTTGCCCTTATACTTTGATCTGTTCAGCGCTCATGCAGGTAACTATGGTTTACTGGAGTACTGCCCACTCCTCTCCCCTCTTTTATGCCCAGCTTGACAGGAGTCCTATCTGTTCAGTCACAGTTTCCTGTGATGGCCAGACCAATCTAACTGATCAGTAAGCCTCCTTAGAAGCTGGGTTTACAAGGGGAAGAGGAAGCATTTCAGTTATTGCCACGCCAACAAACTGCAGTTGATTAAGAGTGATGGCGTTACATCTGAACCAGGTTTTTTATTTTGAGGGTGCTAATTTAAACATGACACTAGATGTGTATAAAAAGTTTGCTTTTGTAGGGTTCCAACATCACATTTAAACTAGGACATTGATGCATACATCTGCAGGATTAGCATGGTAGGCATCTGTATAATACACTGTTATATTAATGCTGCATATGTAGGAACTCCCAAACCCCGTTTAAATGAGATGTTATCCACATGGATTGCCATCTGGCCAAGTTTTCTACTTTGTAACTGTGTTTCTCAACCTGATTTCTCCTGATTACATTTAGGTGTCAATGTATGAAATGTTAAAATAGCTGTCAAGTAAATGTTTAAAGTGCAAGGTTAAAATTTAGAAATTATTGATTTAGATCTCTAGTTAATTTGTGTCTAGGCTGTATTATTTCAGACTGCAGATGGGGACTTGCATGATAGAATGCTCTTTTATTTTTTAAAAAATATATCTGTACATAGAAAACTACTGTGTCCCTGTGTGTAGGGAATGTCTTTTCTATGCAGAAGTACATATTTGAGCCCCCACTTGATCTCCAAGTGGTACAACTCAGACATAGGTTTACCACTTGAAATGAAAGCTAGGCCCATTTTATTTGCATCTAATATTATGTGTAACTCTTTGTAATCTAAATAGGCAATCTCAGCTGAATTAGAAGGAGCCTTGCATGAAAGAGAAGAAATGAAAATTAGAGTTCATAATTATATAACGGAAGTCTCCAGGTTTGAAAGTTTAATGGCCTCAAAGGTGAGGAAGTGCATTTGGAAATTAACATGAATATTTCATTAATCAGATGTATCATGTTTTAAACATTAAGATTAGGCATGATCTAGCACAGCCTACAAGCAGAGGGCTGCACGGGTGGAAATGGATGGAAACTGATAAAATTAAATATGAAATTAGACATTCAGCCTATACATTCCAAAAGTGACAGTATGGCTTCAGATACAGATTTTGATGTTAATACTGTATGGTATAGTCTAACAATCCCTCCACCAGCACACTTACATTCAAACGTAATGCCAAACCAGGGGTTACTAACTTTTTGGGGCCCATGGACCCACTTGCAAACCGGAGCAACTGTTGTGAGTACCACAAGTACACATGTGCCACAACCAAGGACATACCACAGCCTATTCTATTGACTGCAATAGAAGTTGCAGCCCTAAATAAAGCTTTTGAATTTAGGAGCTGAATCTCAAGACCTGACTAGATAGGTAATATAACAACATTTTGGTTTTTGCAGCCACATACAGTACTCACTGATCTAGCCAGTGACTTCCTTCCAGCAGCTGACATGCATCCTAATGTGTGTAGGAATCTAACTTTCAAGCCCCATTCTTAGGATGCTAAATTCTAAAGCCAGTAACAAACTACATGATTGAAAAAAAATAGTCCATGAAAAGTCTTCCATGTAACACATAGATCAACAATTTGTTTAATTTGCTTTTGAAAAATATTTAAAACCATCTTAATCAAAATCTTATTTCGAGTATTATTACTGCATGCAATTTGTTGCTTGTAGTAAAGACAAAGGGAGTAACCCAGAGATGTGTATGCACTATTTAGTGTTCTTCTGAAAAGGATTTTTTCCATATCTTGCATCTCAAGCCTATAGATTGTTTTTTCAATTCAGTTAGACTGAGAAAGAGTTTGGAGTTTTGTCACAAGAACATTTCTGGTGTGTGTGTGTGTGTGTTCAGCTTAAACAGCTGTTACACCAAACCTCCAAACTACTTTTGAAATGTATAAGTCCTCTGTGTGTGTGTGTGTGTGTGTGTGTGTGTGTACGTGTACATTTGGATCACAGCCAAAGACCTTCATCTCACCCCACTTAGTCCTTGAAAATTTATAGAGCAGACTGAGTATGAAGAATAATATCCACTTGTGTGTAATCATCAGAATTTTTATGAACTTGTAAAAGCAACATCAGCTTTAAACCTTTTGGGGTCTCAGCTCAAGGACTCAGCCTCACAGTAAAAAGGATGAAATTGTTTATTCCTTTAACAGGAGGGAGATAAGTGTGTGAGATATACAGGGAATAGCACGTGTTCAGGTTCAAAATCTTCTCCCATGTGTAGTGATTAGTGAAGCAGTTTGCTGATTTGACTTGCAAGCATTAAAAGGATCAAATGTTTAGTGGGTAGAAGGCATTTGATGCAGTGATTCATTGCTCAGTGGATATATGTATTTCTATTTTGAACTAGGAAAGAGAAAACAAGGAGTTATTAGAAAAGTTCCAGATGCTCCATAGCCAAGCTGAAAGCTGGGAAGTTAAGGCCCATCAAGCTGAGGGGCAAAGCAGCTCTGTACGATTGGAGCTCCTTTCTGTTGATACTGAGCGGAGGCACCTTAGAGAGAGAGTGGAACTATTGGAAAAAGAAATTCAGGAGGTAATTATCCATGCTAGCCGAATTTTACTGCCTAGCCCACTTTCCTAATGTGCTTTCTTAATCATATGCCTCTTATTAATTGGAGATTTCTGCAAGGACCAGGTGTTAATCATCAGCATCCGCTCCTGGGAAGACTAATCTATTTCTGTTCTTGCCCAATGCCTCTTAGGTCTTACAAATGGTTGTAAGTATTTTGGAGAAAAATATTTCAAGTTAGTGTGGGTTGTTTTCTTTGTATTTAACTAAGTGATTAAAGGAGCTAGAATTTCAGTTAGTCTGTGGTGAGAAGGACCATCACATGTATGCATGTAGTAATAAGAATTGCATTTGTCTTTCACCTAGCATATCATTGCCTACCAAGCTTATGAATCACAGATCTCTTCAATGGCAAAAAATATGGCCAGACTGGAGGAGAGTCTCAGACGTGAAAAAGAAGAAAAGTCTTCAATCTCTGTTGATGTGGTTTCTGTTAGAGAGCTGTGTGTTAAACTGGAGTCTAGCAAAGATCATCTCTCACGTCAGTTAACAGCCAAATCACTGGATTTTGAGAGGGTAAGAAGAAGAGTTTAGCTCTTGAGACAGGACATCTAAGTTCAGTAGTTAAGAGAGCTGGTGAAATGCAACACTAAAATATACTGTAACCCCACTGTTTGGATTCTAAGATAGTTCACTTAAGAAAGTTCAAGGAAGGAAAATGTCCCCTGCAGCCATCTGCAAAGGGTGGGGGAAGGGAATGGGAGGGTACTGAGGGGATGACGATATGGGAAACATTCAATCCATAACTATAGTTTATTGCCTGAACCTTGGTTGAGACTGTAAATGTACAGGAAAGTCCTTCTTCCAGAGTGCATGTATGGAGAGACACTGCCTAGACTTGCTTTGTTGTCGTACAAGCAAGACACTGGAGATTGTGGTGAAACAGGTTGAACCATGGTTTAGCTGATGCAGATGAAATGTTTAATTAGGGTAAATTCAAACCATGGTGGTGCATGCTGGCTTGCAGCCAATCCTTAACCATAGTTAAATATTCAGACATTGGCTGCATTAGTAACTCACAGTATGCCAAAGTGCTTACTGGAATGGTGCAAACATACTGGCTCCCAAGGAGGAGAATCACCTGCTTTGCTCCTCCCCCTTTCTCTTGGCTTCAGATCTTCAGGAGAGACCTTAGTTTGGACAACAAGATAAGTCAGACCTTAGCTTAGCTGCCATCCTGCATCAAGCTAAACAGCCAAGTTTGATCTCATTAAGAACAATGATGTTTGCTTGTTCCTGTTAAGCGAAACTTCGGCTTACTGTGACATATGAACCAGGCGATTAACACCTAAACATATTTAAAGAAAATTGGAGGGAGAAATATCAATAATTTAAGATATGCTGACGATACCATACTACTAGCAGAAACCAGTAACGATTTGAAATGAATGCTGATGAAAGTTAAAGAGAAAAGCACAAAAGCAGGACTACAGCTCAACATCAGAAAGACTAAAGTAATGACAACAGAAGATTTATGTAACTTTAAAGTTGCCAATGAGGACATTCAACTTGTCAAGGATTATCAATACCTTGGCACAGTCATTAACCAAAATGGAGACAATAGTCAAGAAATCAGAAGAAGGCTAGGACTGGGGAGGGCAGCTATGAGAGAACTAGAAAAGGTCCTCAAATGCAAAGATGTACCACTGAACACTAAAGTCAGGATCATTCAGACCGTGGTATTCCCGATCTCTATGTATGGATGTGAAAGTTGGACAGTGAAAAAAGCAGATAAGAGAAAAATCAACTCATTTGAAATGTGGTGTTGGAGGAAAGCTTTGCGCATATGGAGCACGAGAAAGACAAATAACAGGGTGTTAGAACAAATTAAACCAGAACTATCATTAGAAGCTAAAATGATGAAACTGAGGTTATGGATACATAATGAGAAGACATGATTCACTGGAAAAGACAATAATGCTGGGAAAAACAGCAGGGAGTAGAAAAAGAGCAAGGCCAAATAAGAGATGGATTGATTCCATAAAGGAAGCCACAGACCTGAACTTACAAGATCTGAACAGGGTGGTTCATGACAGAAGGTGTTGGAGGTCGCTGATTCATAGCGTCGCCATAAGTCATAGTCAACTTGAAGGCACATAACAACAACAAATATTTAAAGAAAATAAATGTTATGCATCTATATAGAATTTGCACATATAAAATAGTGCCTATTGATAAGACCTTTAACATTTATCATGAGGCTATTAATTGACATTAATTTTTATGCTCTAGGTAATGTCAGAATTTGAAGATGCAAAAGCAGAAGCCGAATTGTTAAAAAAACAGTTGTCCAGTGAGCGGCTTACAATACAGAACCTGGAAACACTCTTGGCTACTGGCAGAGACAAAGATTTTCAGAATCATTTGATAACCCATGAGAAAGATTCAGAAATACAGCTACTCAAAGACAAGTTAACGCTTTCAGAGAGTAAACTGTAAGTTTGTAAAGCACAAAACTACCATTCATAATTTTTTTAAGCTATTGTTTATAATTTAATGCAGAGATTTCTGGCCTCTGGAAAACCTAATTCCATTAAAAAAGTATTTTTACCTGATGATAAAATCCTAAATTTCACATAGCAAATCTGCACAAACGACATAAATTAGTTGTTGGAAATTGTAACCCTCAATTATTTTGCCTGAGTCCTCAATCCGCTAAGACTTGCATCCTAACTATTGTAATAAGAATGACATTTATTTGGGATGAAGGGTAGCTTCACATGTTTTTTTAATGATGATTAAGTAGTATTATCTCTTGTTGCACAGTTTCTGTCATACATAAGGTCAAGTTTTAACTGCAGTCATGGTAAAGTAACATGGGGAACTGCCTTAAAGGCTGGGTCATGAGAGCAGCAGTGCTAATTTCTTCTAGATGATTGGGAATCTAACTGCAGTTCCATGTAGCCATATGTTTTTGACTCACATTCTGATTCCTCACACTTGAAAGCTCAAAGACAGCAATGTGGAAGGAATTCAACGGCATGAGCAAATATGAGAACTGGTTTTAAGTCCCTGGTTCTGGTGAATCTACTTCCAGGCATACATACTTTAACTGGTTGAATAAGCATTTTATTCAACGTTGTTTTATAACTGAGAACTACTATCTTCATTTTGCAGAGCTGTGTGTGCACATTTGTATGTCTGCATATATGTTTCTTGTTCTTGATTCTTGTTTATCTGTCTGTCGTCTTGTCACTATCTTTAAAGTTTCTATAAGATGCCATATGTAAATGTGCAATTGTTAAGACCTTTCTTTGTTCGGCAATATTTTTAGAACAAGCCTTAATAGAGAAGTTTCTATACTCCGAAACAAACTTGCCCAGCTGCAAGCTGATTATGATATTGTTAAAAGGCAGTTGACAACAGAACGATTTGAACGGTAAGTGAATTTGCTTTATAAAAATGCCCTGTGTCATAATCTCTGGTTTTAAGAGGAGAACTAGAAAAGTACTTTGTACATAAATCTATAGACAGTATTTAATATTGCAACTGAGTAAAAATCTGATTTAAAAACTATGGGTGGAATCCAATTAGTCCTCCAGCAGAAGCATCCACTAGCACAGAAAGAGGGCGGGTGGAGGGGAACCTCTAGAGCAGGTTTTTGGAAGGTGTTGGGAGCTGCAACGAAGCAGAAATTGGAAAAGATCACCTCCCCTTCATTAATGGACACCTTCTGCTGAATCAAAGGCCCTTGGTCTTACCCTGCACTCGGTTTTTAGAGGCTCAAGAGACTGTTCTTGCCTTATTAATTTTGCTAATTGTTTTAAAAAGATTTAATTTGTCCCTTGAAATTTTCTTAGCTATTTTATCACTTTCTTTTATGGGGGAATTGGTGGGAAATTCTGCAGTGTGCGTGAAATTCACAAATTAAAGGTAAATAAAAAATGCTGGTGCATTCATGCACTGTAAAAAATAAAACATGATTCCTAATCTGGCCAGTTATAACTTCAAACCCTATTGTTCAAACTTCTACTATTGAAAACATAACAGTATTTGATTTTGGCTGGATGGTGTTCCATGTTTATCTGTTTTTACTTTGATGTTTTCTTTAATATAGTCGTAGAATGCTTTGATAAAAATTTATATTTCAGATTTATTTTTTGCATTTTGCCCTAAATTTTATTCACACATACGTAAATCATGTATACGTTGGATTTTCCTTAGGTAGTCCGACATCACATGGGATATAGCGCCATCTAGCGTCCGAAGGCAAGAATGGATTGAAGTCAAGACCTGGGGCATCGAGCCCCTCCCACTCCAGTTCATTCTTGCTTTCCTTCGTTCGAGGCTTTTGGATCTGCTAGCTAGCTAAGTTGGAGTGTGTGGGATTGTACTTTTCTTCTTGTTTCTTCTATCCCTCACCGTCTCTTTATATATCTGGGACGTTATTTTTGGGGGGGGAATTTTATTTTTAACTCATTTTTGCCTCCCCCTTTTAGTCCCTTTGTTGGGGAATCCGTCGGCTGCCGTTTTCCCTTTTGGCTCCTGTCTCTCTGAGACGAGCCTCCCTTGAGAGCCGCGGCTGCGGCTCTCTCTCTTCAGCCCGTTTTCTCCCTGTTTTTTCTGCATCGGTCTCCCTTCCACAGGTGACGACCGATTTTGTTGGGCTCACCTCTCCCTTTGGATGAGCCTTTCTGAGAGCCGCAGCTGCGGCTCTCCCTTCAGCCCTTGCTTTGCCTTGCCGCCACTTTCACGCGGCGGCCGTCTTTTTAATTGTTTTTTGCCTCGCAGGGAGCTGCAGCTGCGGCTCCTCTAACAACTGCTTTCGGCGGCTGCTGCCTTTTTAATTGTTTTTTGCCTCGCAGGGAGCCGTGGCTGCGGCTCCTTTAACAACCGTTTTTTCGGCAGGGGCTGCTATTGGGCTGTGGTGAAAGGCGGCTGCTTCCCTTAGCAAGTAGCGGTTGGAGCTCGCTTTCGCGGCTCCTCTGTTGGCATTTCTCTGCCTTGAGGCTCTTCAGGTGGCCGTGGGAGGACCCCCCCCAGCTGTTTTTTACCAGTTCGCAGCCTTTAATGTAAAGCACGTCACTTGCTGCACTTGGAGCTGTCTCCTCCTCCCCTATCTGTCTGCCTGACTCCTGCCGCGGCTGTTATAGGCCTTCTGGAGCACTAGAATCCTTGCCTACCCGCTATTGTGCCTTCTTCCCGGCCGCCATTTTGATTGAAATTCCCGCCCTTTTTGATCTGCCCATTTTCCTGCCCTTTCTGTTCTCCTTCACTTGTTTGTACAGTTATTTAGTCAGGCTATCCAAGTGCCTGTAGGACTTATTTTTACAACAAGTGCCTCTGCACAGCAACTGCATATTCGGACTGCACCTTGAAATTATCTGCGCCACAGCTGCATATTGGAACTGTACGCCACACCGCACCCCCCACCTCTGTGCGTGTGTTGGTGATAGTACTCCGCCACACCGCACCCACCACCACTGTGTGTGTGTGTGTTGGTGTTATATATACCGTGTGTTGGTGAAAGTCCCTTGCCGCACCGCACCTCCCACCTCTGTGTGTGTGTGTTGGTATAGCTAGATAGCTAGATAGCTAGATAGCTAGCTAGCTAGCTAGCTAGCTAGCTAGCATTGCTGGGCGCTCAGAATGGTGGATCAACACTCAGATACACATTCAGCAGCGGCTAAGAGACCCTGCAAGTCCTCGCATCATAAGTCTGCAAATCAAAAACTGCCCAGGCTGCACTCCAAGGCCGTGGCTAAAACTAAACTCCTGTCTCGCCTCAGTGCCACCAAAAACACACGTTACATTTCTGTGCCACATTCTCAAGCTCCTAACCAAGAGCACTTGACAGCACTCTTTCACTCTCCAGCTGGGTCATCTGAGGCTGACTTCAAGGGTTTTCCTGACCAGCCTGCGGTCTGCCACTCACAATCCAGCCTGCCACTCCAGACCAGTGAGCCCACTGTTGCTGTTCCTCCACAAACACAACCGCCTGCTGGTCCGCTATTAGGGCAACTACCTGCCTCTGTACCAGGACTGCAGTTGTCTCCTGAATTCCTGATGCAGTTGAAAGATATCCTAAGCCTCTTCTCAGATCAGTCGAGAGTCCAGACAGCTCCATTGACTCAGCACAGCGAACAGCACCCTTCCTGTGCCCCAGCCCCATGTGGCTGTTCTGATGTGGTACCGCTCCCCTCGCCCAACCCATTTGATGTTGCTAGAGGCAGGATTGAAGATGGCATCCCTGGGTTGGAGGACCCAGATTATTCTCTTCAAGCCGAAGGGGATGAGTGGAGTGACGAGGCAGACTTCGAGGAGGACACCTCATATCGCCTATTTGCTGGGGCCGACTTTCTTCTACTATCTCGCAGAGCTTTGGGCACATTGGGCCTTCAAACTACACAGCCCAAATCTACCACTCCCCCCATGAAAGGGGCTAAAGTCCTTAAGTCTCCAAAATCATTGGATCATTACCTTCCTGTGCCGGACCCCATTGGCAAACTGGCCAAGGAAGAGCTGGATCATCCTCTGCAGTCACGCCGCTTTTCCATTATGGCCAAAAGGCTCTATGCACTGGACCCGGACTTTATGAATCGCTTGCTTGTTCCAGACATCAACGAGCCAGTCTCCAGTTTGGTTTCGCGCTCGCTCCTTCCAAAGCAAGGGGAATCACAACTAAAGGACCCCTTTGAACGCCGCATGGACTACGACTTGCGTAAAAACCACAAGGCTACTGCCTTTACTATTCAGGCGTCTGCTTCAGCTTCCATATTTTCAAGAGCGGCTATGATGTGGCTAGACGAACTCTTGGATGATCCCGAACCAGACCCTGTCAAGCTCCGCAAGGGCCTGGTAAAATTACACAAGACAGCAGCCTTCGTAGCCGACGCCACACTGGATGCCACCCAGCTGGGAGCACGAGCTCTAGCCTCACAGGTGGTAGCTCGGCATACTCTTTGGCTCAGGCACTGGGATGCTGATTCTACGGCCAAGGGCAACTTGTCTAGAGTACCCTTTCCTGGGTCTTTACTCTTCGGAGACGAAGCCCTCAAGGCGGTCTTGGTAGACCCTAAAGACAGCCGAAGGCCAGTATTGGCCACTTCTAAGAGAGAGGATCGTAGGGCTTTCAGCCCTTTCACCCCATATCGCTCCTTTCAGCCCTTTCAAGGAGCACAGCCTGCAGGGCAAGGCCGCGACTTTCGATCTTCTGGTTTCCGCTCCTCCAGGGAATCCTGGAACAGGCAACGTTTCCAAGCCAGAGCACAGAACAGGGGAAGTCAAGGGGCCTCAACTTCAACTTATGGCAGGGGAGCTCATCAGCGAAGACAATACTGATGCTTTCCCTGTGGGGGGCAGATTGCTAATGTTTGCAAGTCACTGGTTATGTCTGACACAGGTCGCTTGGGTCAGAGATCTATTCCTCCATGGTTACGAACTGGAATTTTGGTTGACCCCTCCAGACAGGTTCATTCCATCCACTCTACCCAGAGTTCGAGACAGGTGCCGGATCATGCGAGAAGCCATAACCCATCTTCTTGACATAGCTGCAATAGAACCTGTACACCGGAGGAGAGAGCACAAGGAGTTTACTCCCTCCTATTTGCAGTTCCCAAGCGAGATCAGTCATGGAGGGCGGTACTAGATCTCAAATTTGTCAACCGTTTCGTGAAATACCGACTGTTCAAGATGGAGTCCCTGGCGTCAATTGTAGAGGCGCTACACGAAGGGGATTTTCTGGCTTCCATAGATCTCAAAGAAGCTTACCTTCATGTGCCCATCTGTCCAACCCACAGACGTTTCCTGCGATTTGGCTTCGGCCCCCATCACTTCCAATATCGAGCAATGCCTTTCGGTCTCTTGTCGGTTCCGCAAGTATTCACCAAAGTGCTGCTAACCCTGGTGGCTTATCTCCGTCTCCAGGGAGTCCACATTTATCCTTACTTGGACGATCTGTTGATTCGAGCGAGTTCCAGAGATTTGGCCCTCTTTCATGTTCACTCTGCTCTTACGACTCTACGGACCCATGGTTGGCTGGTCGACTACGACAAAAGTCAACTACTACCAACTCAGAGATTACAACATTTGGGTGCAATTCTAGACACCACGCAGGCCATGATCTTTTTGTCACCAGATCGTATTACGGCCATCACAGAGATGGCTCTACACCTCGCATGTCGTTCGAGAGTGGACTTAATGCTTCTGGCAAGGGCTCTGGGAATGTTTGTCTCGACCATTCACATCGTGCCATGGGCTCGGCACCACACTCGACCCTTACAGTGGGCCCTACTCCCTTTCCAACAGGACATTGCCATGTCCAACCACCGTACGGTCCACCTGCACCCATCTCTGCGGACCTCTTTCCATTGGTGGGCTACGGCCAAAAATCTCAGACTGGGAACCCCGTTCCGAGAACCAGACAGGACCATACTCACCACAGATGTCAGTCTGTCTGGATGGGGGGCCCATTGCAATTCCCAGTATGTTCAGGGAGTGTGGTCCAACACGGAAGCAAGTCACAATATCAACTGGCTGGAACTAAGAGCGGTCCATCTGGCTCTTCGGCATTTTCAACCCTTGTTCCTTCTGGACCACGTATTGATTCGCACGGACAATACTTGTGTGAAATCACATCTGAACAGACAAGGGGGCACCAGGTCACGGTGCTTCCAGGTGGAAGCGTCTCAACTCTTCCAATGGGTCAAAATACATCTACTTTCACTGAGAGCAGAACATCTCCGAGGTGTTTTAAACGTTGCAGCCGACTGGCTCAGCAGACAACAGGTGATCCCGGGAGAATGGAAGCTACACCCCATGGTGTTCAGCCTTCTCCAACGACGGTTCGGCATCCTCTCGGTGGATCTGTTTGCCTCCAGTCACAATTACCAGCTACCTCGCTACTTCTCCAGGTATCTGGACAACGACGCAGCGACGGATGCACTGTTGACTCAGTGGCCAGCAGGCCTCCTGTATGCTTTCCCCCTGATACCACTATTGGGCAGGACTATCAGGAAGCTGCGACGCGAAAGGGCCCATCTGATCCTGATAGCACCGTACTGGCCTCGTCGGCCGTGGTTTTCCGACCTGCTCTCCCTTTCAGTGACGGAGTCTTGGAAGTTGCCACTCAGACCAGATCTTCTATCTCAGGGCCCGATTTGGCATCCAGATCCCGAATGGCTCAATCTGACAGCGTGGCATTAGGGGCTGCTTTGGTACATCCCATGTGATGTCGGACTACCTAAGGAAAATGTACCATTGGTATCACCTGAAGGGTGATTTTCTTAGGTAGTCCAACATCACGGCTCTCCCTTTTTGGAGGATTGGGGTTTTTTTGCTACCTTACCACTTATTATTCTTCAGTGTTATAATATTTAAACTTTTTTACCAAGTCAAGACCAATTTGGACCTGTTTAATATGCTTGCGATCTTTGGGTTATGTTTTGGGACACTGTTTCCTTGCTGTGAGGCCCGTTGGCCTTTTCTGTCTTTTCAGATATGTCTCTCACTTCGGTCTCGTCACGAATGAACTGGAGTGGGAGGGGCTCGATGCCCCAGGTCTTGACTTCGATCCATTCTTGCCTTCGGACGCTAGATGGCGTTATATCCCACGTGATGTCGGACTACCTAAGAAAATCACCCTTCAGGTGATACCAATGGTACATTCTCCTTTCATATAAATACAGTAAGCAAAGAAATACATATTGAGATCCACTTCCTCTGTGGAAACAAAGGTGAATTCTGGGCACAGAAATTATGTGAATATTTTCTAGCTCCCATGCCTAGAATAGATATGTTAAATAGGGGCAATAAAGTGTGTATCTTTTGCTCATCACCTCCTCTGAACAACAATTTAGTTTCTGAATATATTTATTAATAAACGCCTCTTGAGATGGAAGGTGAATAAGTAAGTTTTTTGAAACTATAGAGTTGGTCTTTGGGGTTGGAAATCCAAGCATATTCAGCTCCAAGCCTTTATACTCTCAACTGCAATGCTTTCTCTTCTTTTTGTACAAAGTGCAGCTCTGTAAGATGGCTGATACGCTCTCTGTATACCTCTAACTTGCTTTCAGTGTGGGAACATACATGGAGATACTCCCAAACTCTAATTTCTTATTTTTACTTAATAGGGAGCGGGCCATTCAAGAGATGCGTAGGCATGGCCTTTCTACGTCTTCGCTACGTGCCTCATCCCCACTTAGCTCAACATTAAGATCTCCTTCACATTCTCCAGAAAGAGCACTTACAGTTACGACAGAACGGACAGACAAGTATGTCATTAAATAGATTACTTTTTTATATATATTTTACTAGTTTGCATAATAGTGTAAAATGAAATGTCAGAGTGGGTCTATATTAACATTTTCCAAGAGTCTAAGTTGCAGATCAGTACAGTAAGGGTTGGCTCTGAGGCTTCTCTGTGTGAATCTAATTGGGGTGGGGGAGATCTTGAATGCATGGAGCAGCTCTGCCTTTTTGGGCAGCCATTAAAAATAAAATTATGCCAGTGTATATCATTAGTTGTTTTTATTGTAGTGCAAGCTAACTTGAAGTACTGAATAACACTTTCTGAAGAAAATAATATTATATTTTCATACCTTAAATGGACCAACTATCAATATAATATAATTTTAATCTTTTTCTTCTCAGAAAAGTGGGCTTCGAGGATTAATCAATTATTTTAAAAGCAGAACAGTAATCGAAGTTTTAACGTTTGGACTCGTCAACAGTGACATGAACTCTACCTCCTAAAATGTTGTTAAATCATTTAACAACTTAGAAAAATTAGTGTGTTTAATGTGTGATCAACCTTGCAATGTTCTGCTCTCATACTTAGGCTGGAATATGTTTTCTGAGGTATACGGATGGGCTTTGTCTATAGGTTAAGACCAAAGTATGTGGTGTGGATTCTAAACCTCATTTTGATTTTTACGCGTATCCACATTTGCTTAAATCAAATATGGATTTGAAAACTGTTTACTACAAACAAGTGAAGGTGGCTGGTGATGGAGAGAGAGCCCTTTAAGCCATCATTGACTTCCTTGTGTATTGAGGTTTTTGTTTACACCCCACTAATTTTATGTAGCCTATATGTCATGGAGAATGTTTAGTTTAACCTTGCATTGCTCTATACATTTAACAAAATTTATCACTTTTTTATCACTAAAATGAATATTTGGTCTGCTGTTTAGAGCTGAGCCTGTATTTTGAAAATCACTTTAATTTTACTTATTAAAGGACAATTAAAGTGGTACGCATGAAATTATCATGTTAGTAATAATACAGTATGTATGTTTATCTTGGATCTGGCAACAAATGTTCCTTTTTTTTAAAGTTCAGTAATAAAGTTTGAGGAGTTCACACTGCTAAGCTCCAGCTTTTAATGGCATAAAAAAGACAGGTTTTGATACAAGTACTGTTAGGTAAGTGAAGTAAAGATTAATCTTATTCCAATAAGATTGATAAACTTGAAGTTCTTGTCATAATAATGTAATATATTAGCAGGTTCTGGAATATAGTTCTTAACAGAGTCAACTCTATGTTGACTATATCATCTCTGTCTCGTAACGTCTTCTGAGCATGGAAGCATACAATTAAACACAGAACTACCTCTGACCACAACTTGTTCATTTTTCTACTAGTTTTGTTTCATTTTAAGAGAGGGATTTAATTATAGAAACACATTTGTGAATAGGAACCTCCATATGCAAAGGAGATCTATCTGTTTCAGTGTGGATAGAATTCTGGATTAAGGGTATATGTGGTATATCTCTTTCCAGTATATTAATGTTATTTAATATATTTCTGCTGTAACATATGTAAATTATATAATGTGCAGCAATAATATACCTGTAACCAATGTGCATTATGACTAAATGAAGAAACTTCAGTTTTCAAAGAGTAATTGCAGACTTCACTTAAAACATTTCTTCAAAAGTGCATATTTTCCAGTTTCCATTATAGAAACAGCTATGAAGAACAGAAAATGGCATACAACAGAGAAGGAAGACCCAAATCCTAAAGTTGGATATGCACAGGTTACTTTTTAATAAAACCGTTAATGCATATTGCTTTAATAAATAAAATATATATTAACTGGAATAATGACTCAGCAGAAGTATCATCTTAAATATAAGGATTACCATATATTGCTTTTAAACTATTGACAGCTCATTAGTATGGTACCTTCTTATACCTCTTCCATTATTCAGATTGAAAGTGGTAACAGAGAACACACACTCAAAAACGTGAATATGTCCTTAATGTGCGTTATCATTCCTGCTTCATGTGTTACAGCAGAATCACATGTGCTCTCTTTACACATTTCTTTTTTATGCCCAAATCAGCATCAGTACTTGAGGAAAGCTCAGTTGACTTAAGTGGTATAGGTTCAAAACGTCAGTAAAAATGTAAAGTACATTAACACTCTTCAGAATAACTTCAAAATAACTGATAAATAAAAGAACAAATGACTTGAAGATAATGTAGTTGGTTTTTAAGAAATAAATTATGAAACTTAATAAATTATGAATTCGCTGTTGTGTCACTTCAGATATAATAGGAAACCATGGTTTCCTGCATGATGCACAAGCCACAGCGGACCTCAGGTTCATGTCATCTTCCACTCTTTTAACAGCTGCTAGGACAAGGTTGGAAGCATGTTACATCCAAACGTGGATAACTGTGGGTTTTTAAACCTCTTAATTAGTTTGAACAAACCAGAATCAGACTGGATCCTGGAGTTTAACGCAGCCTCCTCGTGACAATGAAGGAGGGAAGGAAGAGCCCAGGTTTTGACAGTTAGTGCACATAGCAGGGAACAGTTGTTTTCTGTTGCATTTTAACCAGGCCGTTGAACTTCACTACTCAGAAACAGCTTCTTATTCCTTGTTACCTTGCGTATGTGAAACACTGCAGCGCTGAAACAGCTCAGAAGTGGTTTCTATTATTCTAACTTTTAAAAAACAACTTGAAGAAACAATTTTATTTTATGTATTCATTATGTGTTTGTTTTGTATGCCGTAAGGACTGTGAATAAAAGTATCTAAAATGCCTCTTTGGTTTTAAAGTAATGCAACATTGTTTATAAAAACAAGTTGGAGAACTCAAAGGCCTCTGAATGGGTCAACCATTTTGCTTAATATTTTTAAAATATTAGACATGAAAATCAAACACATTGTGGACAATTTAAAAGACAAGCACCTGTCACATGCAAAGAAATTGTTGCTGTACTTTGAATGAGAGCAACCCTATTCTTTCTGTTTAGGTTTATGCACCAGTCCATCTCTAGGACAATACATATACAGGCCTGGTTTGCATGTAAACCAAATTATGGCTTACCAAGAACAGGCTGGTTCCTGCAGAGGAGCTCACAGCTGCTTTGCTCCTCCCTGATCATTTTTACCCCTGTGCCTTACTGAGCCGAATCCAAAATTTTGGGTTATAGAATGTCTTCCATACCTGAGCTTGTGGTTAAGCTCTCTCCTTGCTAACCTTAAATTGTAGCCAAGGTTTATTCTTGGTTGCAGCTTGTGGGTAGCAAGGAGAGATTTTACCCACAAGCCCCAGGTCAGATATCACACTATAAAGCAAATTTTGGCATAGCTTAGCACTGCACAGGAATAAAAAAAATTACAGACTGGGGAGGAGCAAATCAGCTGTGAGGAGCCTGCATGTTTGCATGGTCCTGGTTACTCACAGTTAGGCTTAATGTGATGTGCAGAAAAGGCCACAGAAACTTTCTTCCGAACATGCTTTTGTATCTGGATGTGGAAACTACACACTTAAATATGCTGGAGGCACAGTTCCTGTCATTACCGACGATGCTTCCCCAATTCTTCTGCAGTGTGTACAGATTCTGGGGCAGATAAACTGACGTGGAAATGATTCCCTGTGGATATGAAGTCTACCCTGAACAGTATCAGCAAAGTTGAGAATCAGTGTTTTGACCTTGCAACTTAACCTATAGTTTAGGCAACTAGAAATAGGTCCAAATCTACTTTGAGTTCTACTAGTGATTTTCAGCCATATGGCCAATATAAAGAAGCAACACCAGATTCCATGAACCTGCAGAGATATTGCATCTAGCAACAAAGGAGACTGCCTTATGCAGTCAGACCATTGGTCTATCTACTTCAGTATTGTTAAAACTGTGACAGGCAGCAGCTCTCCAGGATTTCAGGTAGGAGTCTTTCCCTGCCCTACCTGAAGACACTAGGGATAAAATCTGGGACCTTTTAGATGCAAAATACATGTTTTACCAAAGGACTATGTCCCTTCCTATGTAATCTAAGCTTAACCAGCAAATGTGTTGTCTTATCCTACTTCTCCCCACAACACTAAGCTGCAGAAATGCTAAGTGTTCCCCACAAAGTTCATCCTTCATATGAGAGCCACAGTGCTGTATCTTAGGAAAATGAAAAGCTGCAGATATTTATTAAAACATTAGTACTTTATTGACTTTTATTGGGGTAGATTATATGCCCGTTATACCTTAACAATGAAGCGGGATAGTGGGAATGCACATTGCTGTTACATATTTTAATTTTTTGGTGTTCTTGTCACTCAGTAAGCCAGTGGACAATCAGATTCTTCTGAAAAGTTTTTTTTTTTTTGTAAACCTCTTAGAGGTCTTTACGTTCAAGCAGTCCATACATTTTGTTAAATAAATAAAATAAATAAAGAGGGCATGGAGGCAAACAATCTGGTATTCAGAAATATATTTCCTCTGAATATGAAGTTCTATTTAAATATCATGTTTAATAGACATTGATCCAGTCTCTAACTACTATTTTTATAGTCTGCATATTTCACTGAAACTCATGTGCTGTTTTGTTGCCCATCCCTCTAGTTTGGGGACAGTGCTTTAGGATGCATATATAACCCCCTTGTTAAAACAGCTGCACTTCCGGACCCAGCTCAAGGTACACACATTAGCGTTTAAAGCCCCAAATGACTTAGGACCCAAATATCCAAAAGACTCTTTCCCTACAGTCCCTCCTGGGGGTTAAGATCAGCAGAGGAAGACCATCTTGGTAGTTCCACTGCCCTCAGAACTTTGGGAGGTGGCAGCCCAAGAGAGAACAGTCTCTGTGGAAGCTCCTAAGTTGTAAAACTTTCTCCCCACAGAGGTGGGTCTGACATCATTACACAGTTTTGACAGTATGCGGAAGACGCATCACTTTACCCTGGCCTTTGACATCTGATATATGTATATAATGACCCACTTTATTCTGGTGACTCTAATTTGTTTAAAACTTTTTTAAAATGTATTTTAAATTGCTGTAACCCACCCTTAGACCTGATGGTAAAGGGCAGTTAATAAATTGAAGTAATAAATACAATAATAATACTTGGAAGTAAGTCCTATTGAAATCAGTGGGGCTTACTCCCAGGAAAGTGTATATAGGATTGCAGCCTTAATTGTCTTTCCCTTAAGTCTCCTGTTCTTTTATGTAAGTTTGTATTATCTTTTATGGATCTCTAAGTATCTAGTTGTTTCAAGTGCTTTTAAAATGTTATGTATTTCATTAGTATTACAGTAAGGGTGTGATTGCATGGTCAAATTATCTTAACTCCTAATCTCACTCTTACCTGCAAATGACCATGACCTAATGAGCTCCAGATTAAACTCTTGCAATGTGCTATATGTAGTACTTCTTTTGAAGACTCCCAGAAACTTCAAAATACAGCTGATCAGTTACTAAATGGTAACAGCTATATCTGTCATATCTCACCAAACCTTAAACAAATATGCTTAAGTGCCATTAAGTTCCTAATTGACCTGATATCCAGGTATCTGAAGGGCTGCCTTCTAAGTCAGGCAGGAGGTACCTTTGGCCTTCAGATGTTGCTAAACTTCAACTCCCATCATCCCTGTCCATTGGTCATGTTTGCTGGAACTGATGGGAGTTGTAGTCATGGTCAAACCACTTCCTGGTGAAGTTTAGCCTTATGGTTCTGATCCTTCCCTGCAGGGGTGGTGGACAGATTAAGATGGTCCGCCCCCAGAGCCTAATGGAATCCACTGGATTCCTGGATGCCCTGGGGAGTTCCCAGTAGATAGAGCAAGTGACCCTGTTGAAGCCCTTGTCCCGCTGTGGAACAGTGAGGCGCGTCAGGCTCTAGCATTGTGGAGCTCAGTCTGCACCTTGGTACACCAGTGAGCTAACGGCAATGAAACAGGCTGGATGACGGCTAGAGCGCAAATGGCGAAAGACATGCTGTGAGGCTGATTGGGCATGAGTAAAACAACCGTGCCTACTGTGTGGCGGTGACGGTGGCAAAGAAGGCCCACTTCTCTGCCTCCATCGCATCCTCAAGTAGCTGTCCAGTGGAGCTTTTCTGTATTGTCAGGAGTCTGTTGATATCAGTTCCAGGAAATGGAGTTTTAGACCCTTCGGAGGCCCACTGTGAATTGTTTGCAAGTCACTGTGAGGATAAAGTTGGTAGCCTCCGTAGCAGTCTTGATGCCCCCTCTACATCTACTGTAGTCCCCAATGAGATGTCCAGTGCAACATCTACTGTAACTTCTATCAACTTCCTATCTCCAAGGTTGCTCTCAGAGAATAGCATTGGGTGACTGTCTTTTGGCCCCCTGGCACTTGTGCTGTGGGGTCCACAGGTACCATCTTCTCCCCCATGCTGTTTAATATCTATATGAAGCCCTTGGGAGCAGTCAGCAGGAGATTTGGGTGAGGTGTCAGCAGTATGCTGACGATACCCAGCTCTATTTCTCCATAACATCTGAATCTGGAGAGGCTGTGCAAGCCCTGGACCACTGCCTGGACTCGGTGGTGGGCTGGATGAAGGACAATAAACAGTCTGAATCCTAGCAAGATGGAGGCGCTGTGTGTTGGTGGTTCCCGAGTTCGGATAATTGGTTAGTTGCTTGCTTTGGATGGGGTTGTACTTCCTCTGAAAGAGCAGGTCTATAGTCTGAGGGTGCTCCTGGATCCATCTTTGTTGCTAGAGGCCCAGGTGACCTCTGCGGCTAGGAGTGCCTTTTACCAGCTGCGGCTGATAAGACAGCTGCGGCTGTTTCTGGTCCGGGTTAGCCTGACCACTGTTTATGCACTGGTAACTTCCAGGATGGCTTACTGTAATACACTCTATGTGGGGCTGCCCTTGTGGTTGGTCTGGAAGCTGCAGGGGCAGATATAATTTCATTATCAAATATTTTTCTATTTACTTAGGCATGCAACAGCTTACTGGGACTGTGCAAATGTGCAGGCTCCCATAGAGAGGTTTTGCTCCTTCCTGTTTTTTTTTTCTTGACCCTGTACCGCGCTGAAGTAACCTAAGGTTTGGCATAGTGTGTTGTCTCAACCCAGGTTCACGGTAGCCCAAATTCATACGACACTCTAAGCTGAACCTTGGCTTAGCTCAGTTTGTCATGGGGATCAAAAAGACCAGGGAGGACACAAAATCGAGTAGAGCGCAAAGAACTGTCCTCAACAGTAAGAGTTATTAGCAATGTTACAAGGGCTTAGACTACATTTCCCAGCAAGCCACGGGAGAAGAAGGGAGTCGCGCGATCATACACGTCCGTCGGAAAACGCTAAGGGGAACGGGTGTGCCTTAGAGACAGAAGACTACATTTCCCAGCAAGCCGCGGCAGTTGAGGTGGGTCACATGATCACGCCCGTACTCTGGCAATCTTTAACCCTGCCTGCCGTGCCATAGCGACAAGAGTTCAGCGGCCGCTACCCGCTTCTGAGGAGACTAGCGGAGGGAGAAGGGGGGGCGGAGCGCAGGCGCTATCGCCGTCACCATGGAGCCGGAGCCCAGGACTCAACTGGGCGCCCCCACCGGTGCGTCGGCCCCCGCCCCGTGCCTGCCTCAGCCCCGAGAACAAGAGCGGAAGCTGCAGCAGGAGAAACTCTCCGGGGTGGTGAAAAGCGTCCACCGGCGCCTGCGCAAGAAATACCGGGAAGGTAATAGTGGCCGACCCTGCCGCGCCCCTTCTCGTTTTACCACAGGACTGGGGTTGGGGAGGGGGCCTGGGCGGAGGTGCTTCTCACCCTCTGCCCTGAGGAAGCCGAGACCCGGCCTCTCCAAGGCCTGGCGGGGAAGCTGAGCCCCTTTCTTCCCCTGCTCTGGGCCCCTCGCTCCGGCAGGCGGGGTAGAAACAGAGAGCGGGCTGGGGCCCTTGGTCTGGGAGAGGCGAGGTGGGGGGCAGTTGGTCGCCTGTGGCCGCCTCTCATTCAAGAGTTGCCGTTGTTGGCATCGTCATCGTCGTGATACTACAAGGGGACTAGCTGGCTTGTTTCCCCCAAATCATTCTTCTGAAAAAGGCCGCATCGCACCAGAGAAGAAGCCACAGGGATGATGTAAGCGGTTACCCACAAGAGTTTAGAGGGCGTGAGTGAGAATGGGCCAAAAATGATAATGTGCGAAGCCAGAGTTTCAAATTTCGCCTGCGCAGGCGTCTTCAACTCTGTTTTGGCTGTCTGTAGGTACAATGGGATAATAGTGACCTCTTGACCCAATAAAGGTGTTGCGCAGATGAAGGCAGTAAAAATGTGTACAGTAATACATACTGTGTGAGCTGGTCACAGGGCTGCAGACTCTGTTTTTAAGGCTGCCATTTTGTACCAGAATGTTGTGAAGCTGTACAACGTAATGGCTACTTTCTTTACTTGAGGGTATTCTAGCTACTTCCTGATTTATCTGAGAGTCTAGGAAGCTAATTATGTGAAAGAGTTTCTAAAACAGATGACAAAAAGACGACCATATTATTTCCCTGCTGTGTGTGGATAATGAAAAGGATGAGGGTCGTTGTGGGCACTCAAGTGTTTTCCACATTTCTTTTTTTTTAAAAAACCCACAGATGGATACATTCATATTTTAAAGTCCATGAAGTATGAAGTTCTGGTTGGCTGCAATTGGAGAGAAGCTAATCTGGAATCGGGACTACTAGGAATTCTGAAAGTATCAATTTCAGTATTCCACTTATTAAGCTGACTTCTGTATACTGCCATATTTCATAGACATCTCACTTTGCAAGGATTCTCTATTCTCAGTCTTAGTCTTGTTGATACACTGCATCCTGTTGAAAGACATTCAGCTGTGAATGTATGCTGAGACTGGCAAATATGGCAACAGCCATATTTATTATTTTGTAGACTTGTGCCGCATCCTGTGAATGAAATAATTAATCCTAGTATCCTGTACCCCTCTCTGTTCCTGGGAGATGTAAAAACTATGGCTGGTACATGCAAGAAACCACATTGAGTCTCTTCTCCCAGCTGTAGTCATCTCGTTGCATGTCATTTATTCAGTGTCTAATGTATGAGTTGAGAGAGAGAGAAGGCCTAGTGCAAGCTATTTGCTGAAGAGCACAAGGTGTGCTTGAGACGACATAGGCTCTGGAAGATTATTATTATTATTATTTATTGCATTTATATACCGCCCCATAGCCAAAGCTCTCTGGGCGGTTTACAGCAATTAAAAACATTAAAAACAAGTACACAAATTTAAAAAACATTTTTAAAGTCTTGGGATTCTTCTCCAAGGGCAACTAAGTAAATCTCATCAAGGGGGTCAGCTAAAACAGTCTTCCATGTATCTGATACTTGTATCAGATATCTTGTTTTGCAAGTTTGTTCTAGCTATCAGGTAGAGCAGCCTTTCCCAAGCAGTGTGCCTCCAGATGTTGTTGGACCACAACTCCCATCAGCCTCAGCCAGCATTGCCAATGGTCAGGAAGATGGGAGTTGTGGTCCAACAACATCTGGAGGCACACTGCTTGGGAAAGGCTGAGGTTGTCCTGTTCAGAGCAGGATTCACGAGGCTGAGACGAGGGTGCAATCAATTCTTGTTTTATTAAAGTAATCGATACATCAGCATAACCTCTAACTTCTGCGCGCACACGCCCTCTGCCCCGTCCGCTTCTCCAGACGTCGTATGCGCGGTGAAGGGGGGGCGAACATCCAAAGCCTCATCGGACAGAACAGGTTCCTTATTGGCAGGTTGGGGAGCAGCGGGCAGGAAAGCGTTGGGTGTCTCTAGGACCCTGCTTGTTGAAGGAGTTACTGCTTTCTCAGGAGCATCCCTTAACGGTCCCGGGGGTGTGCTTAGAGGGTGAGGGCTGTCTCCCCGGAGGGCAGGGCTATCTGTGGGAACTGACGGGGCGGCAAGCTCGCTCTCCTCAAGGTTGGGACTAGCCTCAACAACAACTGGATCGTCCATGCTTTCTAACTGCTGTGGCACCTGAAACTCATGCCTTCCCCCTCCCTGCTCCTCATGAGAGGGCCTGGGTTCAACATCGGTAGAGTATTAGATAACATGCCAGATTGTTTTAGCTGACCCCCTTGATGAGATTTATTCATTTGCTCCTGGCGAAGTATTTACAACTTTTGTATTTGTAGTACACCTTGAGTTCTCCTGTATTGTATTAGCTGTTTGTTTGGCAGGTTTTTTGGGATTGATGGGAAAACGTATGTGGTGTTTGCTTGTTTGCATTTTGGAGTAATCTGTAACAAAATCTGTACATGAACTTGAACAATTAGCGTATTTAGTGTGATTCATAATGTGCCTTAGGCCCAAGTCTATACACAGCCTAACTTGTCAGCTGTAATTCATGGATACAATATGTGCTCTGTATTGTAGCTATATTTATAGCATAGGTTTTTTTGCACTAGTAAGCCACATCTTGATAAAATGTATATTATATCTGTTGAAAAGATAGTGTATGCATCTCTTATTTATAACCAGATGTATTCTGGAAAAATCCTGCTGACAAAAAAATGATGATAGGATAGCTTTGGTCTTGAAGAGGGCTTTAACCATTCTGCCAGTATCATCCTCGTGTGTGGGATCTAACATGCTAATGAAATAGTATGCTGGTGCAGTTCATTGCCCCTCTAGCAGATGGATCCTCAGTCCTGGAATTTCACTGCTAGTCCTGAAATAAAAGGCTGTTTGAATGTGGAACAGGTATGAATGTCCTCTTTACACGAGAAAGAGGCTGAAATGTTAACTTCAAACGGAGTGGCTGGTTTCACTAAAATGTTCATAATGCATTTCTGGTAAGTATGATTCTGGTGTGTCCTCATCCTCAACTGAAGGAAGCATATGTAGGTGTAACTGAATTTGCTTGCAATTGTGCATTGTTATCCTTGCTCCTTCCTCTGTTGTATCTTTGTATTACCAATCTAAAATTTAGATTTCAAGGTCCTTGAGACAAGAGACCTATTTTGTTTACTCTATAATGTACCATGTATACTGATGCTATATATAAATAACTTTATAATTAAAGTTCAGCATCAGCTACTTAAATAAAGTATAAACCATTTCCTTGTTGGCAATTAGTTCCTCACAAAGGTTGTAAGATATTCCCGTGGACTGCGCAAGATTCTGATGTGGACTGGGCTTGGGTACCCCAATAACTACTGAGGGAAATGCCTCTCCTGACATAGTAGTTCTACATTTAGTACTGTGGGATGTTATTTTTGTCATCCTTGCTTCTCCAGCATTTTTTCTCCAGCATGAATTGCAGATGATCCCTTCTAGCCCAAATCGGTTACAAAGGGAATAAGTGAGTGTGTGGTAGCATTTCCAGTAAGACATTTCAGCTTATTTTGAATGTAATCAATGTAATCTCATTATATTTGAGATTTTTCTTGCTGCAAATCAAATGCAAATCAAATTTTCTACTTGCAAATCAAAGAAAGCAAGTACAGTAGGGCCCTGCTTTCGCTTTACAGCGTTTCACTAATGCAGCGGTCTCAGACGCAATTAGACTAAAGTCCCACTCATACGGCGCTTGTTCCGCTTTTACGGCGGTTTTCGGGCATCGCGCTCCATTCTATTCAATGAGTTCTGCTTTACAGCGATTTTAGCTTAACAGCGGGGGTCCGGAAGGTAACCCGCCGTATGAGTGGGGCCCTACTGTACTATAAATCAGTTGCTGCTAGTATACCGATAAGCATATACAATCTTCTTTGGAGCTCAAGGAACAGCAACTGCTAATGTGTTCCAGTATGCTTCATAGCAAAACTGGTGGGAAAACAATATACAGTAGGGGCCTGCTTTACAGCGTTCCGCTAATACAGTGGTTGTCAATTGCAGAAAGGCCCTGCTCCTACGGTGCTTGTTCTGCTTTTACGGTGGTTTTAGCTGATCGCGCACCATTTTTGCTCAATGTGCGCCATTATCTTCAATGCGTTCCACTTTACAGCGGGGGTCCGGAACATAACCCGCTGTATGAGTGGGGCCCTACTGTATCAAAATGAGATTCCCTCATTGCATTCTATGACAAGACTTTCTGCTCTGCCAGCCTCGGGCAGAACTAAGAAATGGAAAATTTCAGCCCATAGTTGCTGAAGATACAACCTTTTTGTAATGGAAAGATTTAAGGAGTAGAACTTCAGATCAGAGCTGCTTCTCTGCCTTTAATTTACTAGTTTGCGTAGTAGGTACAGGAAAACAATAGACAAAGTAAATTTACTGCTGCTACCACCTTGGAGTAAAAATGTGTACATTATGAGAAGAAAGCAAGTACTTAACTTTATGTACCTATAAAACCCATCACTTGTCTCTTATTTGTTAAGCAAACGGAGTGAGTATATAGCTTTCACTGAGGCTTAAGTTTGTTTTCCAAAGTGTCAAATTTGTCTTGATGTTAATAAGCCAAAGAATGTTCTGTGGGGAAGCCATTTTAATGAATATCCTCATCTTGTTACTTTGAAAGGTGGTAGTGAAAGGAAATATTGGCAATCCAATCTTACACCCTGATCCTAAATAAATGTGGCATATTTTCTGGCATTGTTGTGATTACATTGGCATTGCAGCAGTTTTATGTTTCGACATATTCCAGGCATTTGTACTGGTGATAAAGGTTGTTAGATATTTCTCCCTCGTAAAAACATCAGCAGTATTGAATCTTGAATGAAACACGTTTAATCTTGAACATGCTCCAAGATCTTTAAACTTTCGTTCTTGTTGTAAAAGACTCCCTCCCCCCTGCCGCCCCCCCGGAGACAACAATGAACAAGTGCCAGTCATGCTGGGGTATGCACATTTTAGCATGGTTTGGTCACCAGCTGGTTTCCGTTGCCACCCAACTCCTTTCCTCCCCAAATCCTCTGGCACATTCAGAGGTCTTAGGGGGTCAGAAGGATTTTTGTATCTTAGGTCATGCTAGGCTTTGCAGCCCAGAAGCAATTTCTCACTGCTTTGTCCTTTCTTCAAACTCTGCTGTGAAGTGTGAGTGGCTCATCCCAAGATTTCTGCATTGAATGGAGAACTTGGGGAAGGGGATGTCAATGCTAGCATGTGAGGGGGATGTGATTACCAGATGGGAGGGGTGGTCACCCCTAATTATTGGCTTTATGGACCTTTTGGATGGTAGCTTGCATATTAGTGAGTTGTCACATGTAACACTTAATAAAATTGAGTTTTGCACAAGTTTCTTTCCTAAGTTCTGTCTATTTTATCTGTTTATTTATTTATTTCATTAAATTTACAGTATATCCCACCCTTCCACCCAGAAGGAGCCCAAGGCCGTTGTTCACATCTACTTTCTCTCTTCCATGAATTGAGACAGTAGTGGGTGCTACTTCAAGGTCATGGTCGACAGTTTATATGTGAAACACATTCAATCAAATACTGAACAATAAACAGTTGAACAGCTTTCCCAGTACCCAAAAGAACTGAACTGAAATATTTGATTATGAGGAGGAAAAACCAATAAGGTACACAGTTTAGTTTAAATTCGAGATCCAAAGCTTTACTTGGAAATGATTTTTGTTGGAATCTTATAAATATGTTGAGACATGACAATTAAATGGCATACAGTTTCCTTTGTTGTTATGTGCCTTCAAGTCGATTACGACTTATGGC